>NC_134245.1:4323991-5573991 GCF_965152275.1 Natator depressus | reverse complement strand
CTGCCCCTTCCCCTCCCCCTGTAACTGCATCGATTTGGTTTCCTGAGGGTGGCTGTGATGATCGTTAGGGGAGTGGAGGTGCTAGGGCTGGAGCTCTGGTGCTGAGTGTGGAGGCAGGCTGATGCCCATTGGTTGGCGTCGGTCTGGGCCTTGCTGACTTGCAGGGGCTGCAAGCAGGCCCTGGCTGCCCACGAGTGAGGCTATTGGTGACATTCGCAGTGACTTACCTGCATTCCTCTCATTCCAGCAAAGGGAGGCGGCCAACTCTGATCCTGCGCACGCAGCTCTCCGTCCGAGTCCATGCCATCCTCGGTGAGTCCCTGATAGCCAAGGGCTCTGGGCCCAGCCCCTTCTGTATTCCCCAGGGCCTTTGCCCTTAACTGGCCCAAGGCCACTCGAGCCAGGAGCACTGTGACATGGGGCTGTGTGGGGCTTGGCTAATCTGGCCCGTGGGTCAATTGCTGAGTGCTCCTGGGGGCTGGCTCCTGACTCCCTTTCCCATGAACCTCTGAGCTCCAATGTTCTCTCTGGCTTCATCTCTGTCTGCCATGTCTGGGTTTTCCCGCCCCTGTCACTGCCACGGCTAGAGATGAGGAACTGGGCGAGGGGGGGCAGACTCTGAGGTGGCATGGAGCATTCTCTCTCAGATGCTTGGCTGGCTGGTTCCTGCTTGCATGCTCAGCGTCTAGCTGGTTGCTACCACATCGGGGGTCAGGAAGGAATTTCCCCGGGTCAGATTGGGAGTGACCTGGGGAGGTTTCGCCTTCCCCTGTGGCGTGGGGTGTGGGTCACTTGCCAGGATCATCTGGGACATCTCACTTCATCCTTTCCCTGCCATGGCAGGGGCCTCAGGCACCTAGGTTCTTCCTGTTCTCTCCTTGTGGCACGTAATAACCTGGTCTCCTGTGGGCTGTGATACTTGGGGGGTTGCTGGGTTCAGTGCGTGGGTGCTGGTGGCCTGTGCTGTATAGGAGATCAGACTGGAAGACCTGGCCTTAAATTCTGACTCGGGTCAATGTTCCTCACGTGGCTCTTGGGGCTGAAGGGGTTAATTGTTTTCAGCACGAAGAGCCCAAGTACAGTGTTTTTGCCTGTGATACTGAAAACATGCCGCTACAAATATTTCGGGTCGCTTAGGCAAGCTCTAAATATAGACTTGGAAAGTACAAACAACTGTCTCCTGTGGCCAAGTACCCCGACAGAGGGTCAGGCATCCAGTGCTGGGAACTAGCATGGCTCCTCAGAACTGGGAGTCTCCCCGTTCCTGAGCTTGGTGGGGGGATAACAAATATCGCACAGGGGGTGCTGTGTTAGCGAGACCTAGAGCGGCCGCCCCTTTGCTGCAGCCTGGGGCTCTCCTGCTAGCAGCCCAAGGGGACATGGAGTGTGCTGCTCACTCTGCATGGGTCCAGCTACTAAAATGCAGTCAGTCCTTTCCTTGCATCGCTCTTCCACGTGGCCAACTGCTGCAGCTGCCCCGGGATGCAATGTGGGAGGGCAGGTAGGCCTGCACTGGGAAGACTTGAGCCCCTGCTCTAACCTGCTGTTCTGTGCAATAGGAGCCCAGGTGATAACCGCTGAGTAGGTTACCAAGGAGCTCTGTCAGCCTCGACCAGCCTTTCCCAAATGGCGGGTCCCAATCCATCGGTGGATCCCGGAAGGGTTGAGTGGGGTTGCACGTACCCTGAAGGCGCTTTTGCTTCCCCTGAGGAGTCTTCACCTGGACAGCGGGCCCAGGCCTGGGAAGGTGGAGCATCCCCCTCTGTCTTTGTGCCTGTAGTGTCTACCCTCTCCCGTCTGAGGTCAGGGCTCTGCTGTCTGTTGGGGCTTCCTAGGCTCTGGCCAGGTTAGGGTCTGCTCTGCTTTGTGTCTCTGGTGCTCTGACATTCCAGCAGCTGGAGGGGGCAAAGGTCACCTGAACTGCAAGTTAACCAAAAGTCCTAATCAGCGTTCCTGAAATCTTCTCGGAAGGCTGCTGCTTGCCTCGTTAGAGCTTCTGCCCAAGCCGCCTCGGGATGCTGTAGAGATCAGCTGCATTATGCTTTAATAAGTACTTGTTAGACAGCAGGAATCAAGAGGAAACCAGCTGCATAGCTATAAAACCCCCAGCTGCATACACTATGCTGCAGGATATCAGTCCGACACCATGTCATGGGTGCATTGAAACAGCAGCATTCGCAAGTCAGCTCTGACAGCGATCAAGTGCAGGATTCCAATCTGCGCTGGGCAGAGGCATTCATCTTGGCCAAACCAAACACGTGAGCTGCACTGCTCTGGTGCAGCCATCCCTGTGGTCAGCGAGAGAGCAGTGTTAGCTAGAACCCTTGCTCCCTCCAGCCACAGTTTGCAGAGGAACCTTCAGAGTCAGGGCATCAGAATCTTCCTTTCTTTAGCTGGACTTGTGACCTAGATGTGTCAGGCATGCAATGTGCAAATCAGGCTGCTTACAGAGCAAAAACGAGGCTTCCTGCTGTCTTTGCACACAGACTTGCTGCAGGCTGGCTGCTGGAGCCTGCTGCAGGCAGACGGTGCGTGGCTGCTGTAGGGTTCCTAAACTACTTTCGGACACTGATTCATTTGCCCTCTCTTGCCCTCTTCCTGACTCGCCTTTGAAGTCTGCAGCACATCCGCTGTAATCCGATTGTTGATGAAACTTTATTTACCTGGATACATTGTGGTGTGTTTGTTGCTCTTTGGGGGAGACCTGTGACATGCAAACTATCTCCCAGACCTACCAGATGGGCTCTGGCGGAGACACCATTGAATTGGCCTTCTCTGGCTGCTGCTAGCAATGGTTATTTGCGTGGTGTCTGCAGCAGGCTTGGTGCTGCCGGCACAGGAAGTCGCGTTCATTTTTCCTGTCCCTGACACATGCGGAAGGATGTGCCTCCTTCACGTTCCTGCAGAAAGATGAGATTTGCCCACAGCTCTAACCCAGCAGGCCTGGTGAGAGAACATGCTAACTCTTGGATTAGTGGGGGTCCCCCTAAATTTGGTAAACTTTTATTTTGCCAGCTTGGGCAGTGGCATGACCTGACTGTCTTCTCGGTGTCTCCAGACCTTTGTCCCTGGCATCTGCCTTGCTTCCAAGTTTTCCATTAGATCAGCAGGCATGGCATGGCCCCCACCTCCTCAGACTGCTGGGGAATGCAGCATTTCCATTAGCTCCTGGTTGCTGGGCAGTCAGCTGTGAGGCAGGCCCTCGCCCCATAAGCTTTCTTCAGCCTCTTTTTATTCCCTGAGGTTGTGCTTGTCGAGTCACCATGTTTGCTGCACGGCTGGAGCCCCTCCATAGAAGGGTGCCATTGCCTTTAATGGTACTCGGCCCCTCTGAGCTAGCAGCAGACCCCTCGGCTGTCACTGGCATGTGGCTGTGGCCCCATTCATTTAAATAAGAGCTTTCTGGCAGGGGCTAGCTTCAGACCTAAAAATTAGTAAGGAAGCCCCCACAGAGAAAGGATGGAGTCCTGGCACAAAATAAAAATGGATTCTCTATTAAGAGGCTGTTAGGTGACTGGCAGCTGCTCAGAGCTGGGGGATTTGGAGTGGGCAGGTCCGAGGTCGCTGTTGGGTGCAGGCTTCGCTGCTCGTTGGCGGGGATGGGGATGGGTGAAGTTTGCTGCTAGCCCTACGCTGTTTGCTTACAGTAGCAGGGACTTAGCTGCCCTGGTGGCCCGTGGTGAAATAAAGCTGTTCCCCCCAGAAAGACCAAGGTTACCGATCCGTGGGTAGCGCCGTCCCCTCCGACTGAACCCTGACCTACGCAGGACACGGCAGGCTGCCTGCCATATGCAAGCCCGCAGGGTGACCCTCCCTCCTATCCCCATACCCAGGGGTGTGGGAGGGGATGGGGGAGCGTGTGGACACGGGCCCTGCAGAACCTCTCGCTCAGCCCCCTCTGACTCCACCCATGTCAAGCCCAAGCAGGCCTAGCCGTCTGGTAGTTGCTGCTTCAAGATGATGCAGTGAGCCGTAGCTGACAAAAGCTTATGCTCAGATAAACTGGTTAGTCTCTAAGGTGCCACAAGTCCTCCTTTTCTTTTTGCGAATACAGACTAACAGGGCTGCTACTCTGAAAGATGATGTATGTAAACCCCGCCCAGCTCTCTAGCCCCTCTTACGCCCTGCTGGGTATGTGACGGAAGCAGGCCTGGCTCTGGGGGGAGGGGAGGAGGAAAGGCTGGTTCTCAGTGTCAACAGATTTGGGCTGTTTTCTGTTCCCCTTTATTGCTCCCTCTGTGCTGATTGAACTCCTCCTGTGGCCCAGGGCAGTGCTGCTCCCCTGTCCCTGGAGGCCCCTGCAAGTTGAGCCCTTTTGTGCACAGGGTGTGGTCAGGGCTGTCCTTAGGGTTTATAAAAAGGAGGACTTGTGGCACCTTAGAGAGGTGCATACTGATGAAGTAAGCTGTAGCTCAGGAAAGCTTATGCTCAAATAAATTGGTTAGTCTCTAAGGTGCCACAAGTCCTCCTTTTCTTTTTGCGGATACAGACTAACACGGCTGCTACTCTGAAACTTAGGGTTTATGGGGCCCTGTGCAGTATTATGAAACGGGTGCCCCTATGCCCGGTGGCAGCCCAGGCTTGCATGCGTATTTTAGATAAGGGTGGACTTTTGAAGGATTTATTTAAAAAACGATATGTCTGAAGATCCAAGCATTTAAGGCTAAAGATGAATACTCAGATTGTGCATCTACAAATCTGTGCAAGGATTTTTTAGAGATGTGATTTTTATCATCTTCACCAACACACTAATCAAATATTTTTAAAGCAAATATTTAACTAAGGTCCTGTAGGCTAACATGTTCTGAGTAAATATGACAGTAATGCACAACTGGTTTTGTCAGTAACTTCAGACAGTATATACCTGGGGGTTGGCAAATTCCTGTTAAATGGCTTCATTACCACTTGAATGGCTCTCAATGGTTTCAATGTAACAGCCATGTTAGTCTGTATTCGCAAAAAGAAAAGGAGGACTTGTGGCACCTTAGAGACTAACCAATTTATTTGAGCATGAGCTTTCGTGAGCTACAGCTCACTTCATCGGATGCATACTGTGGAAACTGCAGAAGACATTATATACACACAGAGACCATGAACCAATACCTCCTCCCACCCCACTCTCCTGCTGGTAATAGCTTATCTAAAGTGATCATCAAGTTGGGCCATTTCCAGCACAAATCCAGGTTTTCTCACCCTCCGCCCCCCCCCCCCCCCCACACACACAAACTCACTCTCCTGCTGGTAGTAGCCCATCCAAAGTGACCACTCTCTTCACAATGCGTATGATAATCAAGGTGGGCCATTTCCTGCACAAATCCAGGTTCTCTCACCCCCCTGGTTTTTGGAGGGGGGTGAGAGAACCTGGATTTGTGCAGGAAATGGCCCACCTTGATTATCATACGCATTGTGAAGAGAGTGGTCACTTTGGATGGGCTACTACCAGCAGGAGAGTGAGTTTGTGTGTGTGTGGGGGGGGGGGGGGGGCGGAGGGTGAGAAAACCTGGATTTGTGCTGGAAATGGCCCAACTTGATGATCACTTTAGATAAGCTATTACCAGCAGGAGAGTGGGGTGGGAGGAGGTATTGGTTCATGGTCTCTGTGTGTATATAATGTCTTCTGCAGTTTCCACAGTATGCATCCGATGAAGTGAGCTGTAGCTCACGAAAGCTCATGCTCAAATAAATTGGTTAGTCTCTAAGGTGCCACAAGTCCTCCTTTTCTTTTTGCGAATGGTTTCAATGTTGTGCTAATTGGTCTGGCAGGCTGGAACGCTTTTTCCCTTTTAAGTACTAGATCCCCTCCGGAGGAAGACTCGGGAGGCTGCAGCAGGCAGCTATGGTGCGAGCCTGCAGGAAGGGTCAGAACAGGGATAGGAAAAGGTGGACGGGTGGACACTAAGACCCAGGGGTGCCCCAAATGCTGCGTATGCCTAAGGACGGCCCTGGGTGTGGTGCAGGGGGGAGATAGATGCTTTCTGCCAATGCATGTTACCTTGGACATACCTATCTGCCATCACCTGACCCAACCCCCAGTGTGTCCAGAACTAGCCGGGGTTCCTCCCACTCTGACTGACTCCAGGGAGGAGACATTTCACCTAGGTCCCTAGTTTGTCTCACAGCTGTGTAATGACAGCAGCGGGTCTCAGAGGGAGAAGGGGCCAGGGGTGGGAAAGTCGCCTCTTGGGGGTGAGAATCAGAGGACTCTTGCTCAGGAAGGGCTATCCGGGGCGCTCTCTTGCAGGGACTCTAGAAGAACGGGGTGAAGGGGAGTGCTCCTTCCTCTTGGAGTGTAGAAAGCACTGTCCAGGGACTTGCTCCATAGGACATGCAGATCTGCATCTGTTGTTCCTGTGTTCTGATCTCCATAAGACATTGAGCCTTGTGCCACTGATCTGTCCCTCTGGGAGCTAAGAGGGATAATCAGATCTCATGCTGCAGGACATCAGCTGATTGTGCCAAGGGTCAGGAAGAAATCTGCCCCATGTACAGAACTATACAGCTTGCCAGGTGCGGCAGGAGAGGTTTTCACCTTTCTTGGACACATCAGTCGCTGATCGCTCTTGGAGGTGGGATAGTGGACCAAACGGAGCAGTGTCTGACATGATATGGCGGATCCGGTGCTGCCTGGATTTACGTGTCTGCACTTTCCACCTGTGTCCCGCAACAATGACATGGACCCTCTATGTTGAGAGCAGACTAGTGATTGATTTTCTGCAGTGCCTTCCATCTGCGGGAGTGGGCAAAGTGCTTTGCCCAGCAGACTGTGCCGGCAAAGCGCTTGTGCTGGGCAGGCTGGCCCCTGGCACAGCCCGAGACACTAAGCCCTGACGTGCGGTCAGTCGGGATTCTGCCATTGTGTCCCAGGAGTGTCACCTTTCACCTGGATGGAAAGAGCCTCCAAGTCTGTCCTAGGAATGGCCCTCGGACTGCCCCAGGGGGAAGCCAGTGGGGGCGAGCTACCTTGGGCTGCTGGCCAGGGGAGAGAAAGAGGCCATGCTTCTCATCGGAGTTCCTGTTTCTTCTCTGCGTAGGAAGCCAGGGGAGATATTTATAGCCTTGTTATGCAAAAAGAAAAAAAGAAAACAGGAAATTGGCAAGTTCCAGATAACCCGCCATTGCCGGGCTGTAGCTGCTCCCTGGCTGCCAGGAACGTGTCTGCTTCCCCCAGACCCCAAGGCTGACAGCAGGCCCTGGGGGCCACAGGCTCCTCTTAGTGCTCGGGGGAGGAGCCACAGCAGGGGCTGCCTGCAGCCAGGGGCTCCAGGAGCTTAGCTGGGCCTTCCCAAACAGAGCAAACTCGCCTGAGGGCTGAGACTGAGCAGGGACCTTTCAGCCCCAGGAGACTTTTCCACACTTACTCCAGGTGAAAGTGGCAGATGAGACTGGAGAGAGGTAGCTCTTGTCTTAGCACCCCTGCAGTTCCCTGGTTGGGAGCTGAGGGGGAGGATGTGCACTGCTATGGGGCAGATGGGGCAATATGTCGCTCAAGTGCAGCTTGCGGCTGGGGGAAGGATCTTGGACTCTGCCTTAGAGCCCTGCGCAGGACTATTGTTTTTAATCCCACTCCCGGGTTGTTTCTTGCATTTTTATGTCTCTCCCACCTGCAAAAATCTTAGATCCCTCAAGAGAGAGAGATTCCCCCCATGCGACTAAAGAAAAGTCCATTAACATATTACAGGGGTGGCCAAACTGTGGCTCGCGAGCCGGATGCGGCCCTTTTACAGTTAAGGTGCAGAGCCCCCTATTCTCCCCCCCGCATTCTCCACCTAGCGGACTGAGGGGGAGGCTCAGGGCTTCTGCTCTGAAGCTGGGTGGTGGGGCTAGGGGCTTCTGCCAGAGACAACCAGTGCCTGCTGAGAGTGGTGGGTACAATTTAAAGGTTTGCCCCCGCTCCCAACAGCTTGATTCACCCCCCCCCCCCCAGCACCCTCCCATTACCCGCAGCGGCCGTGCAAGGAGGAGACCTAGCGACACCGTGTGACTGAGTAGGACCAGCAAACCTTGGCAAAAATCTGGAGGGGGCACGTGACCCCACATGCCCCTCTGCCATGTGTCATCTTCGGCTTCTGCCCCGTGGCTTTAGGCCTGCAGGGAGCTAAAGCCCCGAGCCCTGGCTGGCACCTCCCATGGGGCTGAAGCCTCGAGACCCCCCTCCCCGCGTGGCTGAAGTCCCGAGCCCTGGCAGGCACCTCCCATGGGGCTGAGGTCCCAAGCCACGGCAGGCGTGCCCCAGCTCTTGAACTTCTGAAGATTGCCATATGCAGCTCGGGCGGTCAGTAACTTTGGCCACCCCTGACATATTGTCAATATAAACAGAATTCAGACACGATTTTTACCACGAAAAGAGTAAAACAAATCTTGCTTTACACGATGTTAAAAAAATACTTCAACTCCTGTTATAATAGACATCAAATCTCTTAAATTTCATCAAATCTCGCTTAAATTTAAGTATTAAAACCTTTATTTAAAAGAAAAGGAAAGAAAAACGTGCTTTACGTCGCTGCAATTCTGTGTATGACAAACTGCTGCTGTGTATTTCCCACCGAATGTCAAAACAGATTGCACCACCATTGTGCCTTCACGGTACAGGTGTTTTTAAAGGTTATGCTCATTAAGTTTCAGAGTAGCAGCTGTGTTGGTCCGTATTCGCAAAAAGAGAAGGAGGACGTGTTAGTCTCTAAGGTGCCACAAGTCCTCCTGTTCTTTTTGCGAATCATTACGTTGTTTAAAAATGTTGTAAACTGCGTAAGCATCGCTTTTAAAACTCTGAACATACCTTTCCAGTTAGTTGTCTGTCAGGGTTATTACTGCTTTTTGGGAAACGTTTAATGGAAAAACTGCTCACAGCCTAGGGTTTTGATAGTTTGAGCCTCTTTTTAAAATTTATTTCTAAGTGATTAAATTAAACTGCAGGTGTACTGGAGTGGAGTCTGTGGGGCTGGGGCCCAGGGAGTGGGTACAGGGAACACAGGGCTCGGGGGAGGTGGTGGCTCTGGAGCTTATGGGGACAATTCAGTTCTTAGGTGGTTGTGATGTGGGGTGTTTTCTGGCTGCGGGCCCTTGCCAGGGGGAGAGCACAGCGTAGCTTCTCCTTGCACACCCTCTCAGCTGGGGGGTGGAGGGCACTGTTTGCACAAGCCACTCTGTAAGCTGTCGGGGGGGGGCACCGTCAGACTCCTCAGCAGGAGTGCGGTGTCTGCATCAGTCTCCTCAAAGCATCCACTGCAGCTGGCAGGCTCAGGAAGTGCTTGTTAGCCCTGGTTTTCCGATTGGGTCATTTCCTACGTACGGTGTCTAGCTCTGTCCTGCTGCCCTGGGCTGGCACTTAGCTCATCCCGTTCGTGTCTGGCTGCCCCCGGGAGCAGGGTGGGTGGTCTCGTGCTGGTGCTTGGCCTGAGTGTGTGTCGTTCTGCAGGGGTTCTCGCATGGCAGGTGCTACCCTGACTCCAGAGGGCTGCAGCCTACACAGAGCAGAGCACCTCCCTTACCGGGGCGTGGGAAATGGACCAGCTCAGGGAGTGGGACACAGGCCTTGCACTGTGGGACGGAGAATGGGATCCGGAGCCTTCCACTGGCAGGAACTGGTTCCAAGCCGGCCCCAGCTGGGTCACTTGAAGGTTCTTGAGCCCTGTGCTAACGGGAGGCCTGCGATGCCCTGGGCGCGCCCCTCCTGGTGCGAATGGCACTGCCTAGGGTTCAGACTCGGCACAAACCCGCTGGGCCGGGAGATGAGGGGTTACCACAGCATGCAGACCTCAGCAGGGAGAGGCTAAGGAACCTGGCCCCATCTCCTCCCCACCTCCTCCCTGCCGCAGCACCCTGGGGCCCAGCCGGTGGGCTTCTCTTGCCACCACCCCGGGGGGAGGAGATGGGTGCATGGGACCCCTTGGGAGTCACTGAGGGGCGCCTGCCTGTGCTGGGGGGGGCCTCTGAGTTCTGCAAACAGGAGGAGCCGGCCGTTGCGGTAGGTGGCAGGCGCCGGGGTAGGCCAGGAAGCAGGGCTGTCCTGCTGGGCAGAGCCGGGCAGCCTCCCAGCTGGAGCCCTTGAAGCCACATTGCAGCACGGGTGCCCCTCGGCCCCTGGCTGGTTCAGTCCCGGGCATAGCGGCCTCTGGCCTGCACGTAATAAGTATGGGCAGCCAGCTTCGCAGGCGCAGTGCCCCAGCCCATCTGTGTCACACCCCTTCCTTGCGGGCTGGTTGTCTCCAGCTTTGATCCCTGCCCCAAGGTGAAAGTCACGTCAATGGCACCAGCCGCCCTCCGTCCCCTCTCAAAGGGAGAGAGAGCCCTGGCTGGGCGTGGGGCCTGGCCAGCGTGTGCTCTCCCCCTCTGCTCCGGCTGCAGCAGGGAGGGTTCGTGGTTTTCCCCATTGCTGGGGGATGCTCCAGCGTCCGTGTCCCCACCCCCCGTAATGCAGCAGCTGCGTCTCCTTCCTTTCCAGAGAAGCTGTACAACTCTCAGGGGCCGGAGCTGAGGCGCTCCCTCTTCTCCCTCAAGCAGCTCTTTCAGGTACGTTCCCCGAGCCCCACTGTGGGGCACCCTCCCACCCCGCAGCCCAGTGACCTCAGGCCCTGTGGGCCTGTGCCCAGGGCCATGTGTGGTGCAGGGCTCCACGGGGGCAGCTGGTCATTCTGGGGCAGCATGGGGGGCCTGTGGCATTAGGAGATGCTGGGGGATCCCATCAGACAAGCCCCCCAGCTGCTGGTTTGGGTGATAAATGCCCCCATGTATCCTGCCTTTCCGAATGCCCGATTCCTGGTGTCCCCAATTCCACACCGAGGGCGCTGCAGGGCATAGTGCCTGGGGAGTGGGGGCTCTGGCAGTATGGGTTTGTTAACCCAGCCCCTGCCCCGAGGGTGGCTGCAGATTTGGGCTGGTGCCTTGAACCCCACCTGTCAATGCCTGCAGCACCCCACTGTCCCACTGCTTCTCACCCAGCAGTAACCAGTGGGGTACAGCGTAGGCACCGCCAGCACTGGTCCCGTCTCCCTCCACCCACAGGGTATAGCTAAGCTCCCTTGTTTTCCGTTTTAAGTCGATTTTTACTGAAAAATTCCCACATTTTACAAAAAGTCGTATTCATTTTTTTCTGATTTTCACCCTACTTTTGTATCATTCAAATGTATAAAAAATAACTTGTTTTATTAGGAAAATACACATCTTATTAAATGTATTGTATTACGATAATACATTAGTCTGTGTGTATATGCAAAGCTGCCTGGTGAAGGAAGGCTCAGTATTAGTCTAGAAGATACACACAATAAACAAACAGGCAAGTTCTGAAGTGCATGTGCGTCTGTATGTACTGATGAATCTCATGCCCACCACGTACACATTTCAAGCTGTTAGCAGATAATGGTTTAAAGATTTGACATGCTAAAATGGGAAGAAAACAGAAATCTGTATCAGAACATGGTTCAGAAGACAAGGAAGTATTAGAAAATAAAAAACAAAACAAAAACAGGAGAAAAGGGTGACGTTGAGTGTATGCGCTGCAAATGGTGTGGCTCAATGTCTAAATGTAAATATTTATAGGCTAATAGTTCTAAGTCTACACCAGTAAACTGTTTATTCAGAGCAAAAGTTTTATTTAGGGATTAGAGATATTGTTTTCTTAAACTCCGAGGTGGCACTGTGTTCTGAGTTCGGTCTTCGTTCTGCAGCAAACCACATTGATGAATGGAATTCAAAGCATTCATCTGCTGAATACTTTTTTCCGGTCTTTCTGTCTACCAAAATAAACCCTGATATTTACCCAGAAAAACGAATAGGTTTTTTTGCACTGTTATTCACCTGATTTTGTAAATTCCCAAGAAAAATTAAATAAAATAAAAACTGAGAACATAGGGCCCTAGGTGCAACACAGCCACAGCCGGCATTGGCCCCTTGTCGGAGCACACCACCCCTAGCTGTCGGGTATGGGCAGCCCTTGGGCTCTCCTTCTCTATCAGTCTTGCCCTGTCTGCTCCATCCCTGCCTTAGTGGGGGGTGCGACTAGGGCCTGTTTGAGCCTCCTGTCCCCCGGAGCCGTGATTGTGGGGTCTGGACCCCTGCGGGCGGATCAGTGTGATCTCTGGTTTGTGCTGCAGGAGGATAAAGACCTGGTGCCAGAGTTCGTGAACTTGGAGGGGCTGACATGCCTAATCAAAGTGGGGGCCGAGGCCGACCAGAACTACATCCTGCGAGGTTGGTGACAGGACTGGCCCTCTGGCCTGCCCCCCGGGAGGGCCCAGATCCACTCGCCTGCCTATCTGGAGCCCTCTGGTTTGGAGGGAGGGGAGGTTTTGGGCCTTGAGCCCCCAGTGGCCCAGAGACACACACACTGGGTGTGGGAGTCCCAGCTGGAGAGGGAGGACTGCTCGGGGGAGGTGGCAGGCATTGTAAGCTCTGTCCCTCTCTGAGCCGCGCCTCTGCACCAGGCCCTGCCTGTGGGTGAGCTCTGACCAGGAGCTGTGCGAGACAGCCCCCTGCGCCGCGTGGCAAGGCGGGTGCTGAGCCCTGCTGAGCCTTGCCTCCTACTGCTTGTGACCGGGGTCCTAGTGGGGGCCAGCTGTGGTCACTCAGTTAGGGTGAATGGAATGGGACAGACAATCCCCAAAAAGCTGGTGGATATTCCAATACTTAGATTACCAAGCCAGCATTAAACAGCTTCTTTATTACCTCACTGGTTACTCAGAAGTCCAAACAACACAGTTCTCTTAAAGTGATCCAGCCTCAGGCCTCCATCCAGGTACCCACATCAAATATGATGATTTCTGAAAATCTTATTTCATCGTATAAAAGAAAAGGGTCTACCAATCCCGAAGGATCGAACACATCGCCTTCCAGTTTACTGAATGTTTCAGATCTTACCCAAATACACGCTCCAGACAATTCTTATTAACTACACTAAAATTTATTAAAACACGGAAGAGAGAGAGTATGGTTAAAAGATCAATATACATACAGACTTGAGCTCAATTCATTGAGGATCAGATTCATAGCAGAGATGGTGAGCTTCGCAGTTGCAAAGAGTTCCTCTAGAATTCAGTTCATAGGTTACAATCCAATGTCTAAATCTCATATTCAGGGCGTAACAGTATAACTGGGACTTCAGTCTTGCGACGCAGACTTCCCTGATGAAGTCTAAGCAGATCTGAGATGAGAGAATCAGGACCTTAGGATCTTTTATACAATTTCATGTCCCCTTTGGCAAGTTCAGAGTTCCTCGAGGAACAAAATTAGGATGACACAGGACATTTCAAAGAGAGATGAATACCGAGATACCTGTGTTTACAATTCAGTTAAATGCTAGGATCTTCTTTTGATCTCTGAATTATCAGAATACAATATAGACAGGGACTGTTGATTACATTGTCCACCCTACTCATACACATGTAAATACCCAAAAACACAAACCTGATCTCCTCACTGTCTTTTGAGGGTTATTTGTTTTGCAGGATGTTTACCCCTTTCTAGCCATGTGTCACACTGCTCTTTCCCTCACAGCGCTGAGCCAGATCATGCTGTTTGTGGACGGGATGTTGGGCGTGATCGCGCACAACGAGACCGTACAGTGGCTCTACACGCTCTGCGGAAGCATGGTGAGTGACACCGAGAGCACACCCCGCGATTGCTGCCTACTCCCAGCCTCCACTCCCTCTGCTTTATTGCAGCTGGGATTTGTCCGGGGGAGGGCTTTCCGTGCACTGGCCTTGCACTTTCCATGAGGAGCGTGCTAGGGGGTGGGGCTGCTGAGTGCTTTTGCACTCCCTGCCCTGAATCCTCTCCGCGTGGGTAACCTGCCTGCTCGCTCACCCCCAGTGCCAGGCCTGTGCCTCACTCCCTGTCCAGCTGGGCTCTGCACACGCTCGCTGAGGGCAGGTTAAGCAGTGCTCTGCCCCAGGCCATGTTTGGTGGCTTATTATCTAGATACCTGTAGAGCTCAGACCTTGTGCTGTGGGGGCTGTGTGCACATGTATTCCAGGGCAGTCCTCCTTTGAGCGATGGTCCCTAGGTGTGTTCCACATGTGGGCACGCGTGCGCCATGCACCTGAGTCCGGCATTTCTTCAAAGCAGTGTCCATAGACTCGCCTCGTGCTCCCGACCGACGGTACAAGAGGCAGTGCAGGTCGACACCTCTCCAGTTCCTTCTTACTGCCGCAGGGCCTGAGTCCCAGGATTCAAGAACTGCGTCTCCTGCCCTCGCTCCTTCTCCATCAGCGATGAGCATCACTGGTGCCTGTGCTGTCTGGATGAGGCACGTATCTCTGCCAAGTGTAGGATCTGTAAATCCTTCCTGCCCAGAACTGGAGGCCTAAGAGCTCCGACTGAAGAAGCTCCTGATGGAGGAGGCTATGCGGCCCCGCGGTGACCCGGGCGTCATTGTCGGTACCAGCTCATCTATGCAAAGACCATCTGGCTATGTCAGACAAACCGGGCCCTTCAGGGACTTCTACTGGAACTCCTTGGATTCCGGGTCCTATGGAGACCTCTGTAACGTCGGAGGATATCTTCCTCCCCTACCTGCAGTCTCCACTCCTGGCCCAAAGCAGGAAGGCTTCTACTAGACACTGCTACCTGGCTAAATGGTGGCCGTTTTAGCGTCCCCATCAGCATGCGCTTGATACTGTGGACACTCGATTTATCCATGGCAGGAAGGTTGTGGGGACAAGCCATATCCTCACCAAGGGTTTCTAAGTCAGTTTCAGAATGCATCTTAGAATGCTACAACATATCAAAGTTTCCCCCTCCTGGGTGTATCACACCTTGCTCCGTGAGGGCATAAGCTGCCTCCCCAGCATCCTTATTGGACGTCTGCAGGGTGGCGACGTGGATTTCAGTCTACACTTTCACTTCGCGCTGTGTTCAAACTGTCAGCAAGAGCAGAGGCTGCAGCTTCCTCGCACCCTCCTCCGGTCTGAGTCCTGCTTGACAGTCACCCGCATGTGCAATACACCTAGAGACCAGCCCTCGAACTAGTAGTGTTGGTTACTTACTGTAACTGGAGCTTCTTTGAGCAGTGTGGTCCCTATCTGTATTCCACCCCTGCACTCCGTCCCCTCTGCTTTGCATCCGGCCGGAGCAGCATCGACCTGCCCTGCCTCTTACACCCTGGGTTGGGAGCGCGAGGAGAATTACTGCACACGTGTGGGTCAATGGCCATGGCTTTGAAGACGTTCCGGACTCGGGTGCGTGGCACTCGCGTACCCACATGTGGGATACCGATAGGGACCCCATGTCTCGAAGAACCTCCAGTTACAGCCAGTAACTTCCATTACCCCACTTGGCGTGTTTGAAGACGTGCCCAGGAGGGCTCGCTGGCACTCGGTGCGTTTCCTACCTGCCTAAAGGGATCCTGGTAAAGGGGGTCCCTTTGGGGGCCTTTCTCATTGAACCAGAAGCTGTAGAGCTGCCCGCATGTCCTGCTGTGAGTGGAGTTTGACACTTCAGGGACAAAATGTGCCTAGCCGCAGGCAGACGTGGGCTGTGAACAAGGTGGCCTCCCCCAGTGCACTGGGCGGAGCTGCCTGGCCTGACAGAGACGCGGCAAGGACTAGAAGTGCAAGCTCGGTCTGGGGGCTGCCTCTGCTTCGGCCAGCACCAGCCCTCAGAGTCTGTTCTCTGTGCAGCACAGCTTGCTGGCTGAAGTGTGGCCCTGATCCTGACCAGGAGTGGCCCGTCCGGCACCAAGAGCATTGTGTGCTAGGACCTGACCTCTCCCCTCTGCACTGAGGACCAGGGCAGCTGCTGTGAGCTCCTCACACCCCACCCCTTTAATACGCCCCTCTGCCTCCCCAGTACCGCCTGGTGGTGAAAACGGCGCTGAAGCTGCTGCTGGTGTTTGTGGAGTATACGGAGTCCAATGCCCAGCTCCTCATCCAGGCTGTCAACACGGTGGAACAGGCTAGAGGTGAGCACGGCAACCCCCCCGGTGCCTGGGGGAAGCTGGCTGGCAGGTTGTGAGCTGCAGTGCGCAAACACTCGGGATTGAAATAGGGGTGCCCTGGATGGGTCCCCTCATCGGGTCCCCCCGCAGGCCCCCCTTTCACAGTAACAGCACACACTCACGTCAGACTCAGTCGCACTCAGGCCCTGCACACTGCCCGGGTCAGCACTGGGGGCCATGCTGGGCGCACAGGGCATTGCTGGTAACTGAACCCTCGTGCTCCTGAGGCAGGGATTTGGGTGCATGCGATTCAAAAGGCTCGGCTATAAACGTCCCATCGTGCTGCACGCCAGCTGAGCTGGTAGAGGAGCCCAGGGCACCCCCAGGAGCCCCAGCTGGCCGCACGGCGCTCCAATGTTCTGGAGGCTCAGCAGCAGCTCTGTGCTTCAGATGGTAACTTGCTGCCCTCCCACCGTGCCCTCCCCGTCCTCAGCCCGGTCTGCTGCCCTGTCTCAGGGTGCTCTCTGCTAATGCCCCGGCCTGCGAGCTCCCCATCCAGCCTGAGCCTTGGCATGCCCGGGGGCTGGGTTGTTCATTGAGAAGATAGCTGCCACGGGACAGGAAACCTGCCACCTTAACTCTCCAGCCTCCTGCCTGCATGCCATGAGAGCCGTCTGTTCCCGGGGCACGCCACTTTCTCCAGCAACGCGCACCCATGCTGCTGCTGCAGCTGGCCCCCGCCCTGGCGAGCCGTGCCCAGGGTCTGGGTAGGACTGTGAGCCCCAAGGAGAGCGGGATGGTCCTGTGGGAGGGAAGAGATTAAAGTGCCGCCCAGTCGCATCCTGCAGAGGGTGACTGGCCAGGGATGCCCCAGGCTAGGGGCAGTGTCTCAGGCTGGAAAGGAAGCTGCCAGTGCTCTGTGGGATTTACGGGCAGACCCACTCTACTGGGAGGAAGAGGGTGTGCGGGTCTCTCCGGGTGGTCTGGGTCCTGATCTCGGGGCCCTGCCTGAGCCTGGTGCTCCGGCTCAGAGAGCCGCTGGGTAGTGCTGGCCTGCGTGGTGCTACAGCGACCTCTGGTGGCAGGTCAGGGTATTGAAGTGTCTGTCCTAGTGGTGAGTGCCCTGCGATCCGCGCCAGGACGTGAGCCGCCACGCTGCACGGCCAGGCTCCAGTTACCCGGTCCGCACTGGTGCCGCACTCGCCTGTGTGGCCCTGGGACTTCTGGGGCACGTCCCAGGCTGCTTTGTGCTGCGGAGAGCGGAGATGTTCCGTCCCAGGGAATTGTGGGGGAACTTGTCTGTCCTGGGCACGTGGGAGGAATTGTGGGAAAGCAGCGGAGGACTGTCAGCCGTCGCGTGGCTGAGCCTGGGTCCTCTCTGTGAAGTGGGCCTGTGACCAGCCCGAGTGAAGGCAGAATTTGAGCTCTAGCTACAGCTGCAGCCAGGCCAGCTAGCCTGGGTTTAAAGCACCAGCACACTGAAGCGAGCGGGGGATGAGAGGGGGCGTCTCCCGGGTCGGAGCCCGGGTTAACTCTGCCGTGAAGGTGGAGAAGGAGGGGAGTAAAGCTCGTGTAGGGATCCTCCTTCTGCATGAGATATCGCCATGGTGCAGGCTGTGCTGGCCCTCTGGTAACAGGTGGTGCTTGGGCGCCTCCGTCACACCAAGGCCGTGCATGCCCTGAAGGGGGCAGATGGGGTGCAGGGCCATCCCAGAGAACACCTCGCTCTGGACTGGCTGTCAGAGAGCCAGGTTCCAGCCTGGTGCGTCATGCTGCCTTGGGCGGGCCTGCTGCAGGGGCTGGCAGCTCCAAGGGGGCTCGCGGCCATCCTCGGGCCAGCCCCACGGAGAGCACGCTGCAGTGCCAAGCTGGATGTCTCTGCTGCCATTCCCCCTTGGTCCGCTGGGCTCTCTGTACTCGTCTGCACCAGACGCTGGGGAGGAAAGCCGAGCCCTCGCGGCCAGTGGCCAGGGCGCGGGGTGGAGGCTGCTGTGGCAGCAGCAGCCTCCCGCACAGACGGAGCCCTGAGCATGGAGAATAGCTCCCAAAGCTGCCCTGCGCTCTCGGAGGGGAAGGAGCGGAGCAGTGCCACTCCAGCCCCACGCTCCGCAGCAGCGAGGTCTGTGAGCCCCCAGCGCTGTGAGAGCGGGGAGGGTGGGCGTCAGCTTGAGGAACCTGGCTGGAATAGGAGAGCTTCACCATCTGTTACACGTGTGCCCCTGGGCTCCCCATCATGGAGCCGTAGGAGTGATATAGCACCCCAACTTTTAATCAGTCCCTAGGAGTAACCCCCTCCGTGTGCCAGACCCCCGGGGGTCCCTGCAAGGGCAGGCCACGCAGCCTCTGTGGCTTCCCCCATGAGCTCTGCCTGGCAATGCCAGCTGAGATAGATGCCTGGTCAGAGACTTGCACCCTCCTCAGCGTTCGAAGCACCTCAGCCAGTGTTTGCAGTGACACCAGGCAGCCGGGTCTATGGTCATGCAGAAGACAGCACGGGGAAGCCCTTAGGTTAGCAGAGAGAAGCAAAGGTTAAGATGTAGTCCATCCTGGCCAGCCCTGGGCCTCCCTTGAGCCATGCTGCTCTGGGAACTATCTTGGTTTCCTTTCTCCTTCTCTGTTCCTTTTTGTCTCAGTCCCAGGTGAGAGCCCAGTTCTTAAGCACCCCCTGCTGCCACCTCCTCCCATTGTCCACCTGCTGCAGGACCTCGCGGAGTGCACCCGTGCGCCAGCCAACCAAGCCGAGAGCCTCCCACTGACAGGGGTCGATGGTTCAGTCACTGGGGTTTCCATTGTCTCTGTCAGATCTTCCATTGGTGTGGGTTGATCCCAGCCAGGCCTTAGTGACCCCATTCTTATCACCCCAAACAGCTCCCTGCTGTCTCTTGTGCATTACACTCAGCACACAGTAGTACAAAGCACAGAGGGAAACTGAGGCACACAAGACTCATAAAAGTATTACCAGAATTCCCACATTTGTCACTCTCCCCAGCATGTGGTGCATGGTGTGCTGGCTGGACCAGTGGGCCCAGCTACTGTCCTCACATGGCATTAAGCCCCACTTGGAGGCTCTCAGTGGATGTGTTAACATAGGATCCTCTTTCGGCGCTCCCACCTCCCTGGGCACAAGCAGGCTGTAGCTCTGAGTCCTGGGTCTCAGGTCACAAAACTCTCCATGGGACGCACAGTGCTGTGTAATAAGCTGGAGGGGGCAGAGCCTTGTGGGGGGAGTGGGGAGTCCAGAAGTGGCTGATCTGGTTGGCTGGACTGCGGGGCCCACCGGTCACGAGGAGGAAGCCTGCCCTGCTCGGGGACCCTGTTTGCCAGGCTTGTGGTGCTGTTTCCTAGGTGCATGTCCATGGTCCAACCTGGTTGCAATCTTAGAGGAGCGCAATGGGGCTGACACGGAGCTGCTGGTGTTTGCGATGACGCTTATCAACAAGGTCAGTACCGCGGGGCAGAGCGGCCGCAGCCCGGCACATCCTGCCAACCCCCTGGCTGCTCAGAGGGAAAAGAACAAGCAGCTGGCGGCTGTGGGGTGGGGTGGAGCATGTTCCTGGGAGTGGCCCCCGTGTTGCTCCTCCCCCCCCACCCCTCACCTGTGCAGTCCTGCTCTGGCAGCTGGGCTGGGGGGTGTGGGCAAGAGGCCTGCTAGCCCCTGCGGCGCGGGCTGGCCTGACTGCGTCCCCTCGGTGTCGCTCAGACGCTGGCGGCCCTCCCGGACCAGGACTCGTTCTACGACGTGACGGACTGCCTGGAGCAGCAGGGGATGGAGCGCATTGTGCAGCACCACATGCGCGGCAAAGGCCTGGATCCGGACGTGAAGCAGCAGTTTGCAGTCTACGAAGTGAGTGCATTTCCCCTCTCCCCATGGGCCGCAGCCCCCTGCCCCTCCGACGTGCTGCCCCTTGAGAGCTCCTCCTCCCCTGCCCTCGGGTGCAGGCCAGGGGCTTGGAAGGACCCCCCCCTTACGCTGGGGGTTCTGGGATTGCCCTGGCCACACCTACCAGAGCATCCTGCCTGCAGGGAAATGCCCTGGAGGTTGGACAGGAAGGTGAGGGCCTGCCAGGTACTGATACGCAGATGCTCCAGCCGCACCGGGGCTGGGCAGGTCACTGGGCTGTTGGGACAGGCCTAGCGCTGCCGACCCCCAGCATGCCCAAGGCTCCAAGCACTTAGGCTCCTGAATGGCCTGGTGGAAATCTCACTGCTTCCCGGTGAGCCTGGGGTCGCTGCCCCACACAGCAATGGTGTATCTCTCCCCAGCCGGGCATGATGCCAGCCCCCTCCCCAGCCCGCAGAGGGGATGGAGAAGGTCTCTGGGTCACAGAGGGGTTGTGCTGGGGCAGCCGTCGCTGAACTCTCCCCTGCGTCACACTTGGCATCCCGTGGCTAGACGTCCGTTGCCCCGCAGCGAGGCTGACGAGTGCTGGGGGCGCTCACGCCTCTTGGAGCCATTGGTTCAGGCTGTCAGCAGGCTCGGGCAGAGGAGGCAGCCTTGGCTCACACGTGTTTGAAGCTGGGAGGTTATTTCCGTAGCTGTGAGGGCTAGAAGTCTGCCGTGTGGTTAAAAGGAGAGCATCAGCGCCGTGGAGACGGTGTAGGTCAGGTGGGCAGAGGCAGCCAGGAGCAGGCAGGCAACACCTGCGCCCGGTGGGCAGAGGGAGCCCCATGACAGCCTGGGGTAACAGGGCTCGACAGCACTGGGAGGCAGCCCAGTGTGTCCTGGCACGCTCTGCCCAGGCACTGCTCTCCGCAGAGCTCGCTCAAACACGAAGACGGAGTCGAAGAGCTGCCGCCAGGGGCACGCAAGGAGCGGAGGAAAACAGACGAGAACCGGCGGGGCCGGCGCTCCTTGGGTGGCAACGTGGATGCTGGAGCCGGTGCAAGCTCCCCAAGCCCAGCCGTGGAGGACAACAAGCTGCCTGAGCCCTCCAGCCCCCCGAGGGAACCCACTGCCGAGGTGGTGCTGGAGAGCAGCCCAGCTCCGTGAGTACCGGGCACCCAGCAGGGATAGGCAGGCTGGTCAGTCGCTGGGTTGGGTGCGGTGTGCAGGAACCAAGCTGGGTTCTGGTGCCCACCACGAGGCCTTGGGTGTTTGGTGCAGGACTGTTCTGCGCTGATGGAGGGCGTGGTGGTCCTGCAGAGGCTGGGGCACAGCTGAGGCAGTGGGCTGGGCATGCCCAGCCAGGGATCTGCTCCATCTCCCACTCCTCAGGGCTGGCTTAGCCAGGCTGGACCTGCAGGGCTCCTGTCCGGGCGCTTGGCCTGTGGGCACCCTGGATGAAGTGTCTCCGTGTGCGCCCCCTGCAGGTGAATGATGGGGTGCTGTGTGTGATTCATTGAAACGTAACAGCAAGAGCCCCTCTCGGCACGTGCCAGGCTGCGCGCCTCGCTGGCCCACCCTGCACGGCTGCTAAGGGGAGCTGGCTCGTGGGGCGTAGGTTGAGTCTGCACTGCTGCCGTTTCAGGCCCCGCTTCGAGAGTGTTTACAACAGCACGTCCAATGTGCGGCTCTCTGCGCTGGCCTCCCCGGAGGAGAGGGAGCACCCCAGTGTGGGGGAGAGGAGCGTTTTCAAGTGAGTTGTCTCAACTTGGCGGGAACTGAGGAGCGTGTGCTGGCCCTGGGGAACCCTTCCTGCTGGGGCACGGTGCGAGACAGGCCTGGGGGGGAGGCTCAGGGCAGGACTACGGGAGCGTGACTCTGAGGGGGAGCCAGAGGGACTGAGGCAAGGAGGCACCTGGCAGAGACACCTCTTCCCTCCCCATTCCCCCCCACCCCCCCGTCTCAGCAGAGATACCCCAGAGTGCGTCTACACAGCAAAATAAATAAATAAACCACCGCAGCAATGAGTCTGAGAGCCAGATCAAGTAACTCCGGCTGGCGCTGTGGGGCTGAAAATAGCAGGGTGGATTTTCCCGCACGGGCTCTGAGACCCTCCCCGCTCGCCGGGTCTCAGACTGGGTGCCAGGGGTTTCCTTTGCAGTGTCGATGTCCCCGCAGTGACCTGAGCTGGGGCCTGTCCATGGTCTCAGGTGCTCTTGAGAGTGTTTCAGGCTGTGGGTCGGTGGCGCTGCTTAGCCCCAGGACCCCTCCTGTGGGGGACCAGGGGAGCCCATCGACAGCCCATTCTTCTGGGGATGCCTGGGGCCCTGGCCTGCGCAAGAAGGGCTGTGTGCGACAGGGGAGGCCGTTGGGAGATCCCGAATGGTTCCTAGGGCTCGGGAGCCAGCCCCCCCTGTGGAGGAGCGGCGGTTCCTTGGGAGCTCCAGGTGACGATGGGAAGGGAGTGGCGTGGAGGGAAGCTGTCCTGGTGTGCAGGAGGGTTGTGTAGCGGATGGGCTGGCAGGAGGGGGCCGCACTGCGCTAGAGGGACCCAGCCGGCACTGTCCACGCTTGGGGGGGGGCGCTCTAGAAATTGCTGTGCTCTGGAGTCAGCATGCTGATGTAACCCGTGGAGAGCGCACACTGGCGGGGGGGTCCCAGCTGTTGGTCTCTGGGCCCTGCTCAGCTGGGTGGAGGCGTCTGGTGGGTGATCAGTACCCTCCCAGAGGGGGAAAAGGGGAAGGCCCTCCACCATGCAGCCAGCATCATCCCCCCGCAGAGTGGGGTCTCTGCGAATACCGGGATCCCAGCCAGCGCCATGGGAATGGCCTGCCCGCTCCTCTGCAGGTGCTGGCGGTGCCCCTAGGGCTCCGCTCAAGCGGCTCTCCCCCCGTGGATGGGTGGCGTCTCTAGCTCCAGCTCTCACGCTCTCTGCTCCTTCTCTCGGCACTGATTCTCCTCTGCCTAAACTTTCTTTCCTTTTTCAGACTTCACCAAACTGCCCCTGTTTGGTAAGTGACATGGAGGCTGCGTGTGTGTGCATGTGACCCTTCCCGGCATGCTGCTGGCTAGTTGCCTCTCCCTGCCTGCGGCTGCTCTGTCCAGGCTGCCTCTCCCTGCACTCCGTTAGTCTGGAGTGTGGGTGCTGCACTGGGGTTTGCTCGCACGAGGCTGCAGCTCCTGCTGCTTCCCGGCCTGGGTCTCCTCTAGTGCTGGCCACACGATTCTGTCCCCATTACATGCTTCGTGTTGCCGGGAAGCACTTCCTGCAACTCCTTCGCTGGGCTGGGATCTACATTCCACTCAGCCATCAAGGGCCCATCTTTCCTGATCACTGACCCCTGAGCCTGCTACACCAGGCATTATCCTAGGCCGGGGCCAGAGACCTCCTCTCGGGGCTGAGCTTGTCTGGACACCTCCACAGCGATGCAGGAACCCCACTGCTTGTCTCTGCAGCGCTTCCCCCCTCTGCTCCGTCCTCTCTCTGCAACACTGAGGGCCAGCGGAGCACCGTGCAGCCTGCCCCACTTCCCCTCGCCAGCACGCTGGTTCTTAGGCAGACGTAACCCCAGACGCAGTGCACAGAGCACGCGGAGAGCAACCAGCTAGCCCGCTGCTGGGGAGTGCGGAGCGGCCTGGTGCAGGCCCATCTCTGAGTGAGACCTGAGCCGCTGCACTCTGACTGCTGGACTGGCAGCGCCATCCTCGGGGTTGGGGTCTCTGTATAAAGAGTCCCTCGTGCTGTTCATTTGGGCTGGCCCCTTGTTCTGTGTCTGGATGGAGAGGAGCGGGAAGCTGCCTGGTTATGGCCGGGTGCCCTTGAGGGTTCCAGCACCTGGTTCAGCAGCTGGGCCTGCCCCAGGGCATCACTAGAATCTGCTTTCCAGGGACTGCTGTGCGTGGCTGGAGGCCGGCTGTGTTAACTGGCAGCTCGTTTGCTGTGGGTCCTAAACTGGGTGTGAAAATGGCTGCCCTCCAAAATGGCTGCCGGGACGCCCTCTGGAAGCATGGTGGGTGTGGGAAGGGTGGCAGCTCCCCCACACCTCCATGAGCCCTTGTGAACGACTGATCCGTGCATGGAACCCCATTTCTTGCCCCAGTGACCTTCGCCATGGCTGCTCCTATAACCGGGGGGGGCCCTCTGCTGAGGGAGGGGATGACTGGACTGATGGTGGCAGCCTGTTGAGTGACCAGCATGTGCTATGCCCAGGAGGCTGTTGGCTGGCCTAGGGGGCAGGAGGAGCACACAGGGTGCTGAGCCCCTCGTCTCTGAGTGCAAGTGGCAGTTTGTCCCATTGTTAGTCGATCTCGCTTCTCCAGACGGGAGCTCTCAGCAGAGCCTGGGAATGTACCCTGGGCTGGACAAGAGGCTATGCTCAGAGCAGCGGGAGGGAGCCCCAATTGTGGTGGCAGATGGAGGATATGTCTACACTGCCCAGGGTCAGTAGAACATGACGTAGCAGAGCTGGGATTTGCTAACCTAGGGCTTCAGTGTCTACACTCATTGGTAACCCCAGGTTAGGAAAGGTTGGGTCCCAAGGTGGGGCTCCAGTGACTTGACTGCATTATGCAGGCCCGAGTCCAACCACCCGTATCGCAGACTTCCTAGCGCCCTCCCAGCATGTGACTGCTCTAGCCCTTTGGTCGTGGTGCAGTGCTGGGAAAATTTGACTGTCCACCAAATTTGACTGCCAAGAAGACAAGGAAAGTCGGGACATGGGATGGTGGGATATTTTTGGCAGATGCCCAGAGCACAAGTCCAGTGGGGCTGCATCTACACTGCAAAGCAATAGGGCTCAGACCCTGGGTCCTGGCTTGGACTCTGCCCCCTTATGGGACCCTGGGTTTGCTCGGTTTGCGTGTAGGTGGAAGGCGGTTTCAGCTGGAGCCTGAGTTCAAACCCGGGGCTTACCTTGCAGTGTAGACATCCCCCTTAGGGTAAGTCCACACTGAAGCTGGGGGTGTGATTCCCAGGTCCCAGTGCTAGCTCTGATAGGCCAGCGTGCAAAAACTAGCGTAGCCATGACCAGCGGGAGGGGCTGTGTGCCCCAGTCCAGTGCCAGCCCAGATACTCTGCACGTACCTGAGTAGCTTGCCCCTCACGCTGCTCGCCTCGCCCTGGCTCCGCTTCTGCTCCTAGCACTCTAGCTGGGTCAGAACTGGTGCTGGTGTGACGTCTCCAGCCCAGACGTGCCCTTAGATGGATTGGCCTGGAGAGCCAGGGCTGGCAGCACAGGAGGGGCAGGGCTGTTTGCTCTGGGGCGTGCTTTCCCGTTTGCGCTCAGGCTCAGGGCTGTCCTGACACAGGGCACCGGCAGAGTGGAGCTGAGAGGCGGCTGCCGTGTGGAAAGCATGCGGAAAGCATGGGCCGCTCCGCGCCGGGCAGCGGTGCTAACTGCTCTTTTCTCTCAGGCGAGAGGAGAGCCCCCCTTTGTGTGGGGACAAGCCCGTTCTGAGGAAGTTTGAGTAAGTACAGATGTGTGCTCATCTTCAGATGTGCCCTGGGTCCTGCTGGAGCCAGGCCTGGGCACCCCCAAAGCAGAGCAGGGCTCGGGGTGGTGGTCTCTAGGGTAAATGTCACATGGGTCATGGAAGCTGGGGGCAGATTGGCTCCCACGCATCTGCCTCCCCCAGGTGTGTGTGGCTGCACTTCCCTTTGCTGAGCCGGGGGGCAGCGCCCGTCAGAGCCTGGCTTGGGCAGAGCGGTGCCAGGGCAGGGGCTGTATCCACCAGAGCAGAGAGGTTGGGCCGTGGGAAGAGGGGAGATTGGTTTCCTTGGCTACCTCCAGCGTGCTTTGTGGGTAACTCAGCCCCCACGGCGAGCACTAGACACACTCTTGGTCCCAGCCCTAGGAGGACCCTCCAGCCCTGCCTAGTTCCTTAGAGTGCTCTAGCTTGGGAAGCCGTGAGCTTCAAGCCCAACGTGTGCTGAAAGATTTTTAGTGTTTCAACCTTTCTGAGTGTCTGGGCTTCCTGGGCAGTGCCAGAAGCCAGTGGCTTTCGGAGCTAGAACTCTACAAAGTTCGACAGGGGCCTTTACCTGTCTGAGGCGCCTGGCTGCAGACCTGAGTCTGCGAGAGCCTCTGCCGGGGAAGGTGCTTGCCTGGCGGGACTCCAGAGCTTTGGGGAGCCAGGCACCTGCCCCTGTAGTGGGCGAGCCGCACCGCAAGGGCTGGAGTACAGCGCTGGGAATAGATCGTATCCCTTCGCATTGCCTTTGAGGATCGCATCAGGCAGCTCTCGTGGTGCGAGCAGAAACCGACCTGCTGACTAGTAGGGAGAGCTGGCGCGGGTGTCCAGGCCAGTCGGGCACAGGCGCGGCGGCGAGGCCCCTGGGCCCTGTTGTGCCACCGGCTGCAGCCTCGCGGTGGCTTCCTTTCCATGGCAGACGTCAGACTGTCATGAATTGCATCCGGCAGGGAGTCGATTGGTCAGGCCAGCAGCCCCTGGGCTGTTCATTTTGCCTGGCCACCCCGTTTCCCACTCGGAGTGTGCTGCAGAGGTTTCCCTAACAGCATAGGAGCCAGGCGTTGTCCAGGAAGCTGGAGACGATGGTCGCTGCTTTGGGCGCCAGCGAGTCAGTTTGGGACTGAGGGATGCACGCATTAGCTGGGTATCTCTTGCTAATACGATCAGCAGTAAAGTAGTTAACTCTGAGCCCTAACGATGATGGTTTAATTGTTAGCCCTGCAGTGAGGGGAAGGGCTGTCTCCCCAGGCTGAGCGGCTGTTTCAGGCTGAAGGCAGACTGGGGAGACAGCAATGCAGCTGCACCCGTTTCCCAGATCTCAGGGTGACGTCACGGCCACTAGGGCTGGTGGGGGCAGCTTCTTACCCTGAAATGAAAGCTGGGTTCCTGGAGCGTCATTCTGCGGTGAGCGGCCCATTTCCCAGTGAGTTATGAGGCTACAGGATCCCCCAGGCCCTGTGGGAACTGGCTCCCCTGTTTTCAGGTAGCCTGTGCCCTGGGTTTTGTTGCATTCCCAGCTACCCCCAAGGCTGAGAGTTAAAGCAAACCCATGTACTCAGGCACCTTAACTCTGGAGCCCTTCCCGTCTACCCACTGGCCTCTCGCATGCCTGCTTTCCCCACGGCCAGAATGCGACCGCCTCTGGGCTGTCGGTGGCAGCTGTCAGCCGTACATAGCAGCCTGGCACGGTGCTGCACGTGGGGGGAGGGGAACAAAGGCAGTACGGTCTCAGCTGGGAACTGCAGTGTGACGCCGGCCCTGGGGATCACTCGAATCCCTAGGCAGGAAGACTGGACCGGCGTGTTGGCAGCTTTTGGGGGTGCTGCCCGTCGTGTGATGGGGCTGGGAGTGTCAGATGTGGCGAGTCCACTGGGCCTCAGAGGGGGCAGTGTGGTGATTTACAGGGTGTTTCAGAACTGAGCGGGATGCCTGGGTTTTCTCTGCTCCGATGTGGGAAGAGGGAGCTGGGGACACCAGGGCTTCCTCATGCGCAGGAGCTTGGATGTCTGGCCATGCCGTCCCGGCAGCGGGAGGGGAAGGCTGCTGGACCTGGGTGGCTGTAGGCGGCTGCTGGCCTGAGACACCCATGGCTCTGCATACCGTATGGTGGGGTGCGTGCTCTGACTGAGGGGCGGAGGGTGCCCGGCATGCCAGCAGTCCTGTCCCGGGACACAGCTGCCCCTGCTAGACATGTGCACCGTGGTCCTGTGCCCGGCCTGCGTGTGGCTGGTCGCAGACATTGGACTCTCTTTTGCAGAGCTCGCTTCTTGGAAAACCTGGCTTCGTCCCAAAAGGAGAGGCTGTCTGCGATGTCCAAGGGGCGGCTTGACATCCTCGCTGAAGCCATTCCAGGGGGCGGCCAGCTCAGCCTAGAGCCACCCCCAGCAGCAGGTACGCAGGTCCCGTGTGCCCGGTGAGTGCCATGCAGCCCAGAGGGGCAGTGTGCCACCCCCAGCAGCAGGTACGCAGGTCCCGTGTGCCCGGTGAGTGCCATGCAGCCCAGAGGGGCAGTGTGCCACCCCCAGCCAGGCAGTGCCACCTGAGAAGGCAGCAAACTTGCTGTCACTGCCTGGTCACTTCCAGCCCCTCCCTTCCCAAGTGACTGGGAGCCAGGCTGCAAGGTCTCATCTCAGCCCCCTCCTTCCTGGGGCCTTTGAGCACGTGCGGGGCAGGGACCCAACTCCAATCCTGCTGTGGGCCTTGGCCCACTGCCACAATAGACATACTGGTTCCCTGCGGGGTGGGGGTGCTCCGGACAGCTTGCGGGACGGCAGGGCCATGGGCAAGACACACACAGACACGCAGCACATGGGATGTGGGGCTGGCTGTGCAGGTACCAGTCAGGCCAGTGGCACCTCCATCCGTGTCTGCGTAAGCAGCCGCCAGATGCAGGGAGCCCCCTCTTCGCGAGAGGAGTGGGACCCGACCACTAGGAAACGCCCCACCATTGCGAGGACTACACACGTGCACTGGGTATGTGCAGCCCTGGCGTGGGGTGTGTGACGACCCGGGCCACAGGGGCCAGCCCGCACTCCCTCCCTTGCCCCTGCCCTGCCCTCAGGCGCCAGGCTGCCTAACGACTGCTGTGTCCGGGCTGCAGGGAGGCTGGCGCTGAGCGAGGAGAAGGAGCGGAATGAGACGGCTAACGAGCAGGAGCCCCACATGCCATCAGTCGGGATCTCTCCGGGGAGGGACGAGAAAGGAGACGGCATATCAGGCAAGGACCTTCCCTGGGACACCCTGTGGCCAGATGCTCCTGCAACCTCCATGACCCCCTGCTCCCCTCCCCAAAACACGCCTGCTTCTGTGACTAGGGACCCAACCCCCACACCACCTTGAACTGCCTGGCGCCTCCCAGAGCCCCCTGCCGCTCGCCATGGCTCTAGCCAAGCGGCTGCCTGTCCTGCCACCCCAGAGAGGCGCATCTAGTGCCGGGGGGAGCACTTCGCTGCAGCAGGAGTGCACTGACCTCGGGGGGGCCCAGGGCCAAGGCTGTGGCAGTCAGTGAGAGCCGGTAGCCGGGGGAGCGTAACGTAACTCCCTGGCTGCAGAGTTGAGCTCTCAGACTCAGAACAGCTGCCATGGAGGTGGCTGTCTGGCCTGAACTCTGCCTGGGGGCAGGTTTTCCATGATTCCTTCCCCGCCCCTTGTCCAGCACTGGGCCTCGCAGTGCAGGAGACCTGTGCCTCTGAGCCGGGACAGTGTGCAGGGAGAGGCCGCCAGGCCAGCTATGGCCTGATGTCTAGGGAAGCAGAGGTGAAGAGTGCTGGGGTGCAGGGAGGCAGTGGCACCGTGCCCAAGGAAGGGTGAATGCCCTGGACACGCTCTGTCCTCTGGTTCCTCCACAGAGCGCTGTGTCCCCCAGCGGGAGAGCGCCGATCCCTGCAGCACCATCTCCTCTGACAAGAAGCTGATCCACGACATGCTGTTTGCCAAAAGCCAAGTGGCGCCGGAGCGGGACCTGCTCTTCCCTGAGGCGTCAGCCTCTGCCCAGAACCAACGAGTGGCTGGGGACCAGCCGAGCCAGGCAGAGCTGCAAGGTGGTCAGGACCTGGAGAACGCTGGGCCCCATGGCAAGGCCCCTGACAGACAGGTCTCTGGCGCCCGGACCCGGCTCCCGCGCACCCAGTCCAGCGTCGAGGCAGAAGCCAACGCTCAGAGCATGGGGCGGGCCCTCCTGAGCCCATTTAAAAAGGACTCTGAGTTCATGTGGGATCGTCTGGAGCCCGGCCCCATGCTGCTGAGGATCAAAGACCTGGACTTCTCAGACCTGGGGGAAGAGGAAGACTTTGATGCCTTCGAGCAAAAGGCAGTAGGAAATGACTCTTTCCATGTACCTCCCCCACCACCTCCTGGCACTGGAGCACTGGCTGTGGGGGGCCTCATGGCTCCCCCACCACCACCCCCTCCCCCCGGTTGCCCTCCGCCCCCACCACCCCCTGTTCCTGGCTGCCCACCCCCACCCCCTCCTGAGTTGCTGGGCTCCCCTGCGCCAGATGGCCGCTCCCCTGCCAAGAAGAAGAAGACGGTGAAGCTCTTCTGGAAGGAGCTGAAACACCACAGTTCCCACGCTGGGGCTGGCCGGTTTGGCCGGGGCACCGTGTGGGCGTCCCTGGAGAGAGTAGAGATTGATGCGGCCAAGCTGGAGCATCTCTTTGAGTCCAGAGCGAAGGAAGTGCTGAGTTCCAAGGTACGCAGCAGGTCGGGGGCCAGCAGGCCAGTCCTGGCGGCCTGCAGTGGGTGGCGGGGCACTGTGGGGTGCGGTCCGAGAGCTGGCTGCCATAGCATGCCCACTGAAGCAGTCCACGCCCCTCTCCCTGCCGCTCTGTTGCTTAGAGAAGGTTATTACAACTATTTCACTGTCTTCACTGAGCAGCAGGCAGGGCTCCCTGGGACTGGTGGGTGTCTCGAGCCCATAGAGGAATATTGCTGGAGCATGGGGGATGCCCCGTGTGGAGCAAAGGCCCTGGATTAGCTGAGTTTTCTTTGTCATTCCCTTTCTCGTCGCGTCAAGAGGAGGGTGGTCCTGCTGGACTTACCGGAGCCTGGGGGGGTCACAGTACTGGGCCTGCAGTCTGAGCGATGCTCAGACACTGCACCTCTGGAGTGGTTCTTTTAGTTCGGTGCATCGAACGTCGTAGGAAAGCACCCTCCTGGGTCATCGATCCAGTCCCTGCTGGCACATGCAGCCTGTGGACTAGTAGCCCTTTGGGAGGAAAGTGGAATGAATTCAGCTTCTCGGAGGAGCTTAATACACAACAAGAGGAGAGGATGAAATTCAGCTCTGCTGGAAGTGAGCTAGTGGATCCAGGCTGCCCTGCACAGCCAGATCCTGGCTCCGCAGGACCCATTTCAGGAGAAGTTTCTGTAGCAGACAGTCTGTTTGGGGTGCGTGCCGCTCTTTCTTGGTAACTGACCCCAGAGAGGGGATCCACTCCTCTTCCTCAGGGCCAGTCGAGCAAGAGAGCCTGGGCCCTTTAGTGTCCCCTCACTGGAGAGAGAAGGGGCCCAGTCTCTCCAGGTGCAGCTTGTTTTGCACCTGGCATGGCCAATGGCATCTCTGCCAACTTGAGCCAGAGGAGGTGCTGGAGACGCTGGCAATAGTGAAAATGCCACAGTTCTGCTGTGACCCCTACCAGCGTGCAAGGCCGTGCTCTGAAATGGCAGGTTCTGTGGGGTAATCTCCTCACCCGCGGGGGTCAGAAAAGGCCTTACTTCTCCTGGGGGTAGCACTGCAGGATGCCCTGGGTGCATGGGAGGGTGGGGAGGTGGAGCTGCCTTCGCCAGATCCTCTGTGTTGACACTGATTGGAATAGCTCGGGGGCCTGCTGGGGAAATGTGGCTGTTTCAGGGTAGCCCGTGCGCGCCTAACCTGCCTTTCAGCCCCTTTTCTTCCGTTTCCCATTGCCGCCCCCCCTCGCCACCCCCCGAAGAAGGCTGCTGACGGGAAGAAGTGCACGGTGGTCCTCGACCCCAAGAGAAGCAATGCCATTAACATCGGCCTGACAGTGCTGCCGCCCGTTCACATCATCAAGACGGCCATTCTCAGCTTCGACGAGTTTGCAATTAACAAAGAAGGAATTGAGGTGAGCTGCAGCAATTCCTCCCATGAGCCGTTTCTTGGTAGTAAACGTTTCCGAGTAAAGAGCAGATGAACTCCTGCCCCAGAAGGTCACCCTGCCTGAAGCCTGTCCCAGGCCGTACTGTGTTTCTCCTCAGCACCCCTGTGTGCGGGGCAGGGCTGTTGGCCCTGCCATGCACAGAGAGGCTAAGGGACTGGCCCAAGGCTGTCTGTGGCAGAGCAGGGCACTGAACCCGTGTCCATTAGTGCCCTGGCACTGGACTGGCTCCTGTAGAGGCCAGCAGCACTCCCTGCCTGCAGTGTTCTCTGACAGCACTCCGGCTCTAGGCCTGTGCGTGCCACGCGGGTTTTCACGGAGCCTAGATTAGATCATCTAGTCTGACCAGGCACAGCATTTCACTGTGTGGTTCTGCCTGCCCCAGCACCCTCTGGAGCACAGCTCTTAGAAAGAGAGGCCCAGTCTTGATTTAAAGACTGCAAGGGACAGGGAATCTGCCCCAGAGCTAGGTCACCTGTTCCAGTGCTTCGTTATCTTCACTGCTAAAAAGGTACACCTGATTCTGGTCTGAATTCTGTTGGCCAGCTTCCAACCACTGGCTCTCCTTCGGTTTTTATCTGCTCTGCTAAAGAGCCCTTGAGTGTCAGAAATCTTCTCCCCATTGGCCCAGGAAGCCACCCATCCAATATTCTGCTAGAGGAGCCTTAAATACCTTAAATAATTATCCTGTCATCCCTTAGGGACATGGGCAGGGTGGCTCCCAGGCCCAGTCCCGAGCTCGGGTTCCTCGTAGTGCATTTCCGATGCGGGAGGAGATTTCTGGGGAGAAGCAGCTGCTGTTAGGAGCGTGGGAGCTGGTGCGTTGTCTTCCCCAGCCTATGGATGCTGCTATGTTGGAGAGTGAGAGTCCAGCACAGGCCCTGTGTTGTTCTTTCCTGACATCCCTGTGTGACAGTCGTTGCATCTAGATGGTGGATGGGCAGCCCCAGCATGGAGCTGGGTATTTGTGGTTTCCTTGCAAACAATGTCTACCCCAGGCTGGCTGACTAGTCTCTCCCAGCCCTTCTCCAGTTCCAGAGTTCATCACATCTCATTGCATTTTGGTTTTGCCCTGGGCTTGGTCCGTGGATGCCTGTGGTTTGGGGAGGATGAGTGGGTACGTTTCTCTGGTTCCCCCACACACTCTGTCCTTTGCTGCCATGTGGCTTAGCTTTGCAGGAGGGGTGCTTGACTGATTGCTCCCTGGTTCCCCACTAACAACTAACAGTCTCTTGAAGGAGAGCCCTGCGTGCAAGCCCTTGTGAAGGCAGACTGGAGATGGCTGGAGAATGCTGTAAGACTGCATCCCCGTCCCCTTTGCTCACAGCAGTGCTCACTCCCAGCCAAGCCCCACTCCCAGCTCTGCTGGTCCTTGTGTTCCCTTCTGGCCAGAGTGAGCAGAAAAGCACCCATGCACCCCCAGGGTATCGGCACTCCAGAGAGTTACTCTGCTGAGACCAAGAGTGTGCAGGCCTGAAGGCTGTTTGGTTGTCCCATGCCCTATTGATGCTCGTCCCAGTGTGGAGTGGGGAGGTGTCAGTACTCTCCCAGGTGGGCATAGCTAGTCCAGTGAACCATGATGTGTGACCCTTTAAGGCTACCACTGAGACCAGCTTGACAAAGAACTACTGGTACTGCTCTCTGTTTGGGCAGCTAGACCTGACCTGCTGCCTCGGATGTGCGGCTCCTTGTGTCTTACAGAAAATCCTGAGCATGGTTCCCACCGACGAAGAGAAGCAGAAGATCCAGGAGGCGCAGCTCACCAATCCCGATGTCCCCCTGGGCTCAGCCGAGCAGTTCCTGCTCACCCTCTCCTCCATTAGCGAGCTCACGGCTCGGCTCCAGCTGTGGGCCTTCAAGCTGGACTATGAGAGCATGGAGCAGGTAATGGGGCAAACCCCAGCCCACTGACCTGTTCCCCGGCAAACCGGTTGGACCGTGAACATCCCTGACCTTTGGGTTTGGTAATGCAGATTCCCCTGGGCATTCCCACTGGATCTCTGCACCCCCCTGCCGTGCCTGGGGACTTCGGCTGCATACGTGTATCCTGTGGCACTTCAGTCCCTGCCTGGTTTGGATAAGGGCATGGTACAGCCACGCTCAGCAGCTGTAGGCCAAGGGCCCGGTCCTGCCCTGCAGGGGCCGGCGGCCTAGCTTTCCAGGTGTGGGGATTCCCCTGACTCGGGTGAGTTCCGTGTCTTTCATGCTGAATCCAAGGCCAGTGAGCCCATGCGGCGCTGCCCTCTGTCCCAGGGCGGAGCGGAACCCGGGCTGGCTGTGGCTAGTCCCTGGCTCCCCGACAGAGTGGTGAGTGCTGCCGTGAGGTGGGATGTACGCGGGCTGGAGCTGGGCGTTGCTGATTTACCAGTCACAGCAGCTGCACCTTTCCCTGTTCAGGAGATCGCGGAGCCTCTGTTTGACCTGAAATTGGGGATGGAACAGCTGGCCAAAAACCAGACCTTCAGGTGTATCCTGGCTACTCTGCTGGCCATGGGGAACGTCCTCAACGGGTCCCAGGTGAGGGGTAGAGGGAGGGGCCTGGGGTCTCCTGCAGCTGCCAGCGCAGAGCTCCTGGGGGACGAGGTGGCTGCCAGCCGGGGCTTAGAAAGAGATACAGAGTCCCCAGCTGATGGGAGTTCCCGGACTGCCAGCGCAGCCGTGTGCCCAGGCCTGCGGCTGTGCGTAAGAGAGCAGGCAATGCGTGCAGCAAGGAACTTAGCACCCGGGGCTAAGGTGCCAAGCTAGGTGGGAAATGCTGGGGGGGCTGGCTGCTGAGGGGGCCAGTGCATGGCAGCAGGGGGGCCTGCAGGGTTGTGCCCGGTGGGCTGATGGGGCTCAGTGCGGGGGGCTGGTCTGTTGCTTTGCTGCAGAACACACCGAGATCTTGTCAAGTGAAAATCCATGCAGGGAGGTGTAAGGGAGAGCAGATCGGAGGATGGAGTCCCCTCAGTCGGACTGGAAGAAACTACTAAGGGGAATGGTTATCTGTGGAATGATGGTGCTAGGGCCCATCTGGGATTGTGCCAGGCGCTGTACGAACACATTGTGAGAGGCAAACCCTGCCCCCAAGAGCTCATGGGCTAAACAGACAAGGCGTGGGAGGGGAAACCGAGGCAGAGAGGGGATAGCCACGCAGCAGGTCGGCGGCTGTGCTCCCAGTCAGCACTGTACCCGCTGGACTACACACTGGTGTCCAGGGCAAACAAAGTGGGAGTAGACTGTGTGCAAGGCGGCAGTGCCAAGCTGTGGGTGGTCCAGCTGGGATGCTGGGCCATTGCCAAGCTGGGAGGAAGGGGGTACAGAGAATGTCTGGAAGGATGTGGGGTGGGGTTAATCAGATCAAATAGCTTCAGCCTCCAGAGGAGCAAATGGTGTAGAGACAGTGCTGGTGCATTACCCCTGCCAGGGAAGGCCACGGGCCTGGGATTGCGGCTGTGAAACTGAGCCGGAGCTAGCACCGGAGCAAGTGGGAGCCCGGCTGGAGGGGCACGGGGCAGAATCAGCTGCTGGGAGAGGGCAGTTGACTCCAGGAAGCAGCAGGGAGAGGTGACCTGGGCTCCCCTGGCTCTGACTGAGCCTGCGTTTGGGTTTCAGAGCCGGGGCTTCGAGCTGAGTTACCTGGAGAAGGTCTCGGAGGTGAAGGACACCGTGCACCGGCAGTCCCTGCTGCACCACCTGTGCTACACGGTGGTGGAGAGGTTCCCCCAAACCAGCGACCTCTACTCGGAGATCGCAGCCATCACCCGGTCAGCCAAGGTCAGACGCTTGTCGGAACCAGCAGATATTCCAGCTCCCCCGCCACTGCCCCCAGCCCTGCCGACCCAGGGAGCGACACCTGAGTCTGGCGAGGCTGCATGGCTTCTGCAGGCCCCGGGGGGGACGGACGGACATGGGGGTCATGTGGGGACGCAGGGCAGTGAGGGGATCCCGAGCGCAGCACGGCCACGGGTGCATCTTCACTCCTTCCTCAGGTTGACTTTGACGAGCTGGCAGAAAGCCTGAACCAGCTGGAGCGACGGTGCAAAGCATCATGGGACAGCCTGAAGGCCATCGCCAAGCACGAGACCAAACCGGGCCTGAAGAGCAAACTGACGGACTTCCTGAAGGACAGCTCCCGGAAGATCCACGTTCTGAAGGTGGTGCACAGACGCGTACTCCACAGGTCGGTCTGCCTGCTGGGCGCAGATCCCCTGGTCCTTGTCAGGCTGCCCTGGCAGGGCGGGGGTCCAATGGGGGTGGGCGGAGCAGAATTTGGCAGGGGGGAAGGGGTGAACAGAGGTGACAGGGAAGAAGGCTGGGGGGGCGGGGAGCATTTGACTGGGGGGAGGGGAAATGTTCCTTATTCCCAGTGGAGTTGAGAGTGTTCCCAGCCGGGGGGGGGGCAGGGAAGCGGAAGTGGAGGGGGGGCTGGCAGAGCAGGAGGGGGAGGGGTGGGGGAATCCAGGCTGGTTCTAAGACTCCCCCTCCCTTCTGGCAGTGGTTGTCAGGGTGGCCTGAGGCGGCTCCAGGTGCAGGAGGGACCGGGGCCGGGTCGTGGGCCCCCGTGTCCTCCCCTCGCCCCCAGCTGCGCCGTCTCTCGGCAGGTTCCGCTCCTTCCTGCTGTTCCTGGGCTACCCGCCTGCGGCCGCACGGGACACAAAGGCGACGGGGTTCTGCCGGCTCCTGCGGGAGTTCGCCCTGGAGTACCGCACCTGCCGAGAGCGCGTCCTGCAGCAGCAGCGCAAACGGGCCGCGCACCGCGAGAGGAACAAGACCCGGGGCCGGATGATCACGGAGGTACGGGGCTGACCTGGAGGACCGGGGGGGGTCTGCTGAGCCCGATGCCTCCCCCTCCCCTCATGCTGGCTGTCTCCTCTCTCCGCAGATGGAGCGATTCTCTGGCATGGCCAACAGCCCTGAGGCAAGCCCCTCTCCAGCCGTCGGGTCTGCCAGCCCGGAGCAGCAGGTGGATGCAGGCCACGAGACCATGAAGAGCGTGTTGAGCTCGGCTGCAGAGCCCCACAGCCGACGCAGCAGGGCCAGCCGAGGTAGGGGGTGCGGCCAGCCCGGTGACTCTGCACTTGCCCCGTGGCAGTGCCGAAGGGCGCGCCGGGCAGCCGCTGGCATGACCCTGACTGCATCTCCACTTGTGGCTCTCTGTGCAGGCCCCAGGCAGCGGCTCAGCTGGGAGCGTGCCAGGGCCCCGCACTGTGCAGAGCCCGGCTCCCCCAGCACATTGGGCTGTGGGCGCAGATCCCACCCCACACAGCTGGGAGCGTGCCAGGGCCCCGCACTGTACAGAGCCCGGCTCCCCCGGGGCACTGGGCTGTGGGCGCGGATCCCACCCCACGCAGCTGGGAGCGTGCCAGGGCCCTGCATTGTACAGAGCAGAGCCCGGCTCCCCCAGCGCACTGGGCTGTGGGCACGGATCGCACCCCACGCAGCTGGGAGCGTGCCAGGGCCCCGCACTGTACAGAGCCCGGCTCCCCCAACACACTGGGCTGTGGGCGCAGATCCCACCCCACACAGCTGGGAGCGTGCCAGGGCCCCGCACTGTACAGAGCCCGGCTCCCCAGGGGCACTGGGCTGTGGGCGCGGATCCCACCCCACGCAGCTGGGAGCGTGCCAGGGCCCCGCATTGTACAGAGCAGAGCCTGGCTCCCCCGGGGCACTGGGCTGTGGGCGCGGATCCCACCCCACGCAGCTGGGAGCGTGCCAGGGCCCCGCATTGTACAGAGCAGAGCCCGGCTCCCCCGGGGCACTGGGCTGTGGGCACGGATCCCACCCCACGCAGCTGGGAGCATGCCAGGGCCCCACACTGTACAGAGCCCAGCTCCCCCAACACACTGGGCTGTGGGCGCAGATCCCACCCCACGCAGCTGGGAGCGTGCCAGGGCCCCGCATTGTACAGAACAGGGCCCGGCTCCCCCAGCGCACTGGGCTGTGGGCGCGGATCCCAACCCGTTCCGCACGCTCTCTGCTCAGCATGGTCTGTTCTGCAGCTGCTCCCGGGCCCTGCTGTATTTGTGGGGCCTCAGGCTCATTCCTGCCCATACCCCAGTGCCTCGGTGCTGGTCTGTGAGCAGCCAGGGACCCTCGGAAGTGCTGTCTACAGGAACGAAAGGCCCTGTGACACGAACTGCCGAAACACCCCCTTCCAATGGAAGACGTGCCCCTGGGGGTCCTGCCATCCTGCACCCTCCACACAGCTTCTAGAGGACAGGATGCTGGGGGCCCGGCCGGTCCTTCCTCTCTGGGGCACGACTCTGGGGCCCTGGCTGACTGCTGGCTCGCTGCCCAGCTCAGGGCTGCTGGGCTGCCCCATTTGTGGGGTCCCTTGGGATCGGGGAGATGGAGCTCAATTACTGCTGGGCCAGCTCCCTCTGCCTGCAGCGGGGCTCACTTAGGGAGAGGTGGGGTGCAGGATGCTCCCCACCCAGGTACGGCCCCACACCCCATGGACCCCAGAGCACTGGCCTGAAGTCGGGGACACCACGCGGTCCAGTCCCCAGCTGCAGGGCCCCTGGGCATTTGGTGGGAGCATGGGGTGTGGGAGGGATAAACAGGTGGGAAGCCAGTGCGGGGACAGGTTGATGGGGTGCAGAGGAGAAGCTGTTGGGGGAAGGGATAGCTCAGTGGTTTGAGCATTGACCTGCTAAACCCAGGGTTGGGAGTTCAATCCTTGAGGGGACCATTTAGGGATCTGGGGCAAAAATTGGGGATTGGTCCTGTTTTGAGCAGGGGGTTGGACTAGATGACCTTCTGAGGTCCCTTCCAGCCCTGATATTCTATGATTCTGTAACTCTTGGGGATGACAAGCATTCGACAGTGGAGGGAGGAGGTGGTTGCTGCGGGGTTAGCTGATGGGTTTGGCTGTTGGGGGGGTGGGGGGGCGGCAGTAGGGCAGCCATGGGGGAGACGTGGGAGCTGGCAGCTGCAGGAAGGGAAGCAGCCAAGTAGCCATGGGCAGATGCTCTGGCTGTGGCAGCCAGAGGTTTTGGCTGGGAGAAGACTGAGCTTAGCAGGGGGATTGGCTGCCCCACACCAGCTGCTCCGATTCCCCGGCTGACGTTCCTGTTCTCCCTGGGCAGGCATGGGCCGGTCAAGCCCATCCGGCGGCTCCGTGCCCCAGGAGGACAGCTCTGGCTCCGCAGCCGATGCCTCAGACGAAATCATGGATCGCCTTGTGCAGTCTGTCACGCACAGCACCGGCCCGCGGCCGGGCGCCGCCAGGGAGCGCAAGAGGTCACGTGTCAGCCGGAAGTCCCGTAAGTGCCATCCCCAGGCTGAGCCTGCCATGGGGCCAGGGCCAAGCCATGCCATGGCACTGCTGGGCAGGAGGAGCTCTGCCAGCCAGGGCGACTGCTGGGAAACTGGCGTCATGGTGTCTGGTCTGACCCACCAGGCCAACAGTCTTCACATGCAAAGCCTGTGGGAGGCAGAGCCAGGAGCTGTGCAGGGCCTGGTGTGGGCACTGCCCTGGTGCTGCTTTCAGCCCATGCGGGGGAGCGTGCAGGGGGCAGACCCCAGGGCTCACACCATTGGCCCCAGCTGGCTGGTGCTGAGGGGCTGCGCAGGCTGGAGGCTGTCCCACTCCTGCAGAGCATGGTGTGGCTGGCCCAGAGCCCGCAGAGCAGGCGGGGGCCCCTGGCGGCTGGGCTGAGCGTGTGGCCATGTCCCAGTTTGGGCTGGCTTTATAGAGCCTCCCCCTGTTGCTGTTCAGAGCAGGGATGTCCTGTGATGTCGGCAGCAGGGCCCTAATTCTTGCCTTTTCCCCCAGTGAGGCGGACTCTGAAGAGCGGCCTGAGTGATGACTTGGTGCAGGCCCTGGGCCTGGCGCAAGCTCCCGGCTTGGAAGTGTGACGGTTGCCATGGCCAGCGGAGCCTGCCTAGAGCCCGCGATGTCCCACTCCCAGAGCGAGCGGGGCTGTGAGCGCGCTGAGCGGGAGCCCGGCCGGCCCAGGACAGCGCTCTGCGGCCTGGAGGAAGGCACTTGCCGGGCAGGGCCAGTGCTTGGGGAGCCCCGAGCCCCTGCCCCGGGGCTGCAGCCGAGCTCGCCTGGCACCACTGGAGCCCCTCTGAAGCCTCGCCTGCTGGTGCCATAGGATGGGCACTCCCACTACAGTGACTATTGCTTCTCCCCACCTCCACCATGGGTCTCCCTGCGTCCTGTCCCCCGCACCCTGCCCCATGGGCCCCCCCGCACCCTGCCGTCCATCCATCCTGTTTTCCCGCTGTGGTGCCGTGCGCTGAGCAGATTTGCTCTGGGGACACTGGCATTTGAGCCCTTTGCAGGTAGCTGGCCAGTGGGACTTGTGCTGTGGGTTAGTTCGGCTGGGCCCTGCAAAGAGAAGCACTGGCTGCAGCAGGGGCTTGGGCATGGCTGGGCTGCATGGCACTGCCATCGCAGCCGCTCCTGAGTGCCACCCCATCTCCTTGGGTTTGCCTCCTGCCCCTCCTGCCTTTCCCCTTCAGGTCACTGGATTCCAGGGCTTCTCCGAGACTTCCCAGGGTCGCGCTAGGAAGTGAGTAGCATTTCCCTGGTGGCTGACTCCTGCGTCCTCCCAGGGCTCCCGGCCCTACCTGGGTGCTGGTGATGGGAGGCGACTCTGGGCGGGGTCTGTGTGTGCACTAGCTGAGCAGTTCATGGAAGCCCCCGTCTCCTGGGGGAGTCGTACCCGTTACAGTGAGTCGGGTTGCGTGTGTGCTGTAGTCGCCCTCCAGCAGCACGTGGGTTGTGAAGGGCCCAGTGCAGTCGCTGGGGACGGTGCCAATTGGACTGAATAAAGACGCCTGCTGTTCACTGCTGCTCCGCGGTCTCTTTTCAGTCCAGCCGGGCAGGAGCCCAGCTCTCCTCTTCCCTGCCCCTCCCAGCTGTGTCCAAGGCCAGCGGCCCACCGTGTGCAGGGAGCTCCTCCTCCTGCCCCTGTGTTTCGGTCCCTGGGCTCGTTGGCGTGGGTGCTATGGTGTGGTCCGGGGAGGGCAGGTGCTGCGACGAAGGGTGTGGGGAAGGCCAGGGCCAGTGGTGCCTGCTCCAAGCAAGCAGGGTGTGCAGCGTGTGGCACTGTCCCCCGCCCCCAGGAAAAGCCTCCTCCAGGCTGCCCCTGTTCCCTGCAGAGCCTGGCCTGGCGCGGCAGAGGGGCTGGAGGTAGGTTCTGGGTGGCAGGCTCATAGCCTGACTCCTGGGCTCATTTGAATGGTTCTGTCAGGCCCCAGAGAGAGGGTCTGTCCCTGCCTCGCTGTCTGCTGGTCCTGGGGCCTGGTGATGCTCGGGAAGTGCAGTCGTTATCCCAGCAAGGCCAGGTGCTCTTCCCGTTCCCCCCGGCCAGCGGGGGGAGTGTGTGCAGCCCTCCAGCATCCAGACCGCAAGGTTGCGCGCACAGCCCAGCTGGAAACCATGTGGGGGTGAAGTCTGGTGAAGAGTTAGGGCCCTCCAATGCACCTGTCTGGGCCAGGCTGTGCCACTGAGGGGGGCCGGGGATCCTTCCTGACCCTTCTCCCACTGGTGACCAGCTGTGCACTGAAGCCCAAGGTGGGGAGACCCTTTCAGTTTTTACCTGAGTGCCTCAGTTAGTCGCTTGGGCAGGAGGCACCCACTGGGTAGCACTGCAAAATACAGAGGGAAACTGGGGCACACATAGAATTTATAAAAATATTTCAGAAAATTCCCACTGCCATACAGAGCAGGCCAAGCGTTCAGTCATAGGAAACGGAAGAGGGCGCTCGTGGACATGGAACGTAACTAGCAGCACCAGGACAGTGACATAATTCTCAGGAACGTGTCCACAGGCTCTTTAATGCTCACAAGTGAGGTCCACAGTGCTACATCTCAGCTCCATCCCTGCTCAGACATCACGGAGGTGACCGTTGTCTGCGGGAGAAAAGTAAAGGGGTTTGGCTGGGTGGCCTAGTGGGTCATGTCCTGGGAGTAAAAACACTGCATACAGTAAGGTAGCAGGGATCATAGAATCATAGAATCATAGAATATCAGGGTTGGAAGGGACCCCAGAAGGTCATCTAGTCCAACCCCCTGCTCGAAGCAGGACCAATTCCCAGTTAAATCATCCCAGCCAGGGCTTTGTCAAGCCTGACCTTAAAAACCTCTAAGGAAGGAGATTCTACCACCTCCCTAGGTAACGCATTCCAGTGTTTCACCACCCTCTTAGTGAAAAAGTTTTTCCTAATATCCAATCTAAACCTCCCCCATTGCAACTTGAGACCATTACTCCTCGTTCTGTCATCTGCTACCATTGAGAACAGTCTAGAGCCATCCTCTTTGGAACCCCCTTTCAGGTAGTTGAAAGCAGCTATCAAATCCCCCCTCATTCTTCTCTTCTGCAGACTAAACAATCCCAGCTCCCTCAGCCTCTCCTCATAAGTCATGTGCTCTAGACCCCTAATCATTTTTGTTGCCCTTCGCTGGACTCTCTCCAATTTATCCACATCCTTCTTGTAGTGTGGGGCCCAAAACTGGACACAGTACTCCAGATGAGGCCTCACCAGTGTCGAATAGAGGGGAACGATCACATCCCTCGATCTGCTGGCTATGCCCCTACTTATACATCCCAAAATGCCATTGGCCTTCTTGGCAACAAGGGCACACTGTTGACTCATATCCAGCTTCTCGTCCACTGTCACCCCTAGGTCCTTTTCCGCAGAACTGCTGCCTAGCCATTCGGTCCCTAGTCTGTAGCGGTGCATTGGATTCTTCCATCCTAAGTGCAGGACCCTGCACTTATCCTTATTGAACCTCATCAGATTTCTTTTGGCCCAATCCTCCAATTTGTCTAGGTCCTTCTGTATCCTATCCCTCCCCTCCAGCGTATCTACCACTCCTCCCAGTTTAGTATCATCTGCAAATTTGCTGAGAGTGCAATCCACACCATCCTCCAGATCATTTATGAAGATATTGAACAAAACCGGCCCCAGGACCGACCCCTGGGGCACTCCACTTGACACCGGCTGCCAACTAGACATGGAGCCATTTATCACTACCCGTTGAGCCCGACAATCTAGCCAGCTTTCTACCCACCTTATAGTGCATTCATCCAGCCCATACTTCTTTAACTTGCTGACAAGAATACTGTGGGAGACCGTGTCAAAAGCTTTGCTAAAGTCAAGAAACAATACATCCACTGCTTTCCCTTCATCCACAGAACCAGTAATCTCATCATAAAAGGCGATTAGATTAGTCAGGCATGACCTTCCCTTGGTGAATCCATGCTGACTGTTCCTGATCACTTTCCTCTCATGTAAGTGCTTCAGGATTGATTCTTTGAGGACCTGCTCCATGATTTTTCCAGGGACTGAGGTGAGGCTGACCGGCCTGTAGTTCCCAGGATCCTCCTTCTTCCCTTTTTTAAAGATTGGCACTACATTAGCCAATTAGATGTACAGTGGAGGAACGCTTCCATGCTGGAAGCCGGGTAATAAACAAGGAATTAGGCTCAGTTATGAAAAGAAATTGGCTATGATTTTGACCCCTGCCCCTGGTGGGAGGAGTCACGTGACGGGGATGTTACAGTCACTGGATACACCCTGGTCAGCAAGGACAGAGTGAGCAGAAGGGGCGTGGCCTGGACATCACAAATCCTGTCCCCTGCGCTAGTGACTGACCGTTCAGTTCAGAGGGGCAGGACTATTAACTGGGTCTATGTTTTAATGATGTGTCACAAGGCAGGATACTGGGTGGCGTCTGTTATAGAGACCAGTTGGACAAGGGAGCAGAATGAGCAGCTGCTTAAACATCCGCCCCAATGTGTAGAAAGAAAGACCGTGTTATTGGGGGGGGATTTCATTGTCCGGGGGGGAGGCATGCTGGAGCTTTCATGCTGCCACTAGTAAGATATCCTTGAAAGGTTCTAAAAATTATAGACGACTTTCTGACACAAGAATTGGGGTCATTCCTCTTTCTGATAGATACGACTGAATTGATCATAGAACTAACTTTGGTTGTGTAGGTATAAGCGATCATGACAATTTCATTTACTAGGTGCAAACAATATAGTCAAGTCCAGGAATATAGATACTTGATGCTTTAAAAGGGCCAACTTCCCCAAAGTGAAAACAACCATGAGCAAAACTGAAGGGGAGGAAATAATTAAACATGCAAATGTGAATGGTAATTGGGAATGGTTTAAGAATGCTTTATTAGATGCAAAAACACACAACAAACACTCACTGTTCTGCAATCACAAAAGAAGGCTTTTTCATTAATTTAAAAAAAGTCCTAGTGAAGAGGAGAGGTGAAAGAAGCAATAAAAATATACATATAACAAATGGGAAAATGGGGAAGCTGATACCGTGGAGTACATATCAGCAGGTAAGAAATGCAGACAATTGAAAAGGGAAGCTAAAAGTATCAGTGAAAAATCTGTGGCAGGGAGAATTTTCAAAAGCGGCTAAATGACTTATGAGCCTGAATCCCATTTTCAAAAGTGACTTAGGTTACTAGGGTCCTGAGAAGGTGTGTGATCTGGAAAGCTCTTAAGCTGCACCATTACCATGAGAGGGAGGAGAAAAAGGCCAGCTCAGGGATGGGGCTGGGCTCTCTACAGATACCCAGCATTTAACAATGCCATAAAGCAACCCTTGTGGCAGCTTAGCACACCTATGTCCAGCTGGACCCCTCACTCCACATAGTGCCTCCCTCCTTGGAGTCTCTGTGGTGCCTGCTGGGGAGTTGCTCTCTGTCCCACTCATCCTTGTTGCGATGACACTTTCCCCCAGTATCTAGTCTGTGTTCCCTGGCACAGCTTGGTGCCATTGCAGCATGTTGCCTGAGCCCATCCCTGTTCTTAGGGCACTGGGAAGCCACATGACGCCTTCTCTTTCCCCCAAACGGTAAGTAATTACCATCTTTAACACCACTGGGTGTGTGTGGGGGGGGGGGTTGTTCTTTCTGAACAACAACAGGGAGTCCAGTGGCACCTTAAAGACTAATAGATTTATTTGGACATAAGCCTTCGTGGGTAAAAAACCCACTTCTTCAGATGCATCTTCAAATGCACCTGAAGAAGTGGGTTTTTTACCCATGAAAGCTTATGCACAAATAGATCTGTTAGTCTTTAAAGTGCCACCGGACTCCTTGTTGTTTTTGTGGATACAGACGAACACGGCTACCCGCCAATACTTTCTAAAGACCCTCTCCAGCTAACAGGAAAGGGAACGAGGCCTGTTGTTACAAGGAAAGCCTGACATTGCAAATGCTTGAATTTTTCCTTCTCTTCTGTATTTTTTAATAAAAGGTTAAGAGGATTGTCAATTGTGTGTTTGCTGTGGGACTAAGCAGGCTGAGGTCTCTGTGTGCCAAGCCCCAGACAGGGCCGGGTTACCACCTTTGACTCTCTGGGACCATGTATTTCATCGACATTAACACAGCAGGGGCCTGCGGCTGCACGTGAGTGTAGAGCGGGATCCTATGCTGCTTCCCCAGTCTCTCTGGGAGAAGAAGGGGAGCCTCACGCAGCCTCAATCTCATGGGGATGTTACAAGAACAGCCACGTGGGGTCAGCCCAATGGTCCAGCTAGCTCAGTGTCCTGTCTTCTGACAGGGGCCAATGCCAGGTGCTTCCAAGGGAATGAACAGAACAGACAATCACTGCGTGATCCATCCCCTGTCATCCAGACCTAGCTTCTGGCAGTCAGAGGCTTAGGGACACCAGAGCACAGGGTTGCATTCCTGACCATCTTGGCTAATGGCCATTGCTGGACCTATCCTCCAGGAACTTATGGTCTTTTTTCCATCCAGTTATAGTTTTGGCCTTCACAACATCCTCTGGCAACAAGTTCCACAGGTTGACTGTGTGTTGTGTGAAGAAATACTTCCTTTTGTTTGTTTTTAATCCTGCTGCCTGTTAATTTTACTGGCTGACCCCTGGTTCGTGTGTTATGAGAAGGAGTTAATAACACTTTCTTTTTCACTTTCTGCACACCAGTCATGATTTTATAGCCCTCTATCATATCCCCTCTTAGTCATCTCTTTTCCAAGCTGAAAAGTTCCAGTCTTCTTAATCTCTTCTCATACAGAAGCTGTTCCATACCCTTAATCTTTTGTTGCCCTTCTCTCCACCTTTTCCATGTCTGACATACCATTTCTGAGATGGGACAAATAGAACTGCACACAGTATTCAAGCTGTGGGCGTACCATGGATTTATATAGTGGTATTCTGATATTTTTTGTCTTACTATCTATCCCTTTCTTAATGGTTCCTAACAATCCATTAGCTTTTTTGACTGCCACTACACATTGTGTGGATGTTTTCAGGGAACTATCCACAATGACTCCAAGATCTTTCGTGAGTGGTAACAGCTAATTTAGACCCCCATCATTTCATATGTATAGTTGGGATTATGTTTTCCAATGTGCGTTAGTTTGCACTTATCAACCTTGAGTTTCATCTGCCATTTTTTTGCTCACTCACGCAGTTTTGTGAGATCCCTTTGTAACTCTTTGCAGTCTGCTTTGGACTTAACTATCGAGTAATTTTGTATCTTCTGCAACCTTTGCCAACTCACAGTTTACCCCTTTCCCCAGATCATGTATGAAGATGTTGAATAGGACTGGTCCCAGTACAGATCCCTGGGGAACACCACTATTTACCTCTCTCCATTCTGAAAACTGACCATTTATTCCTACCCTTTGTTTCCTATCTTTTAACCAGTTACTGACCCATCTTGTACCATGACTGCTTAATTTGCTTAATGGCTATTGGTGATGGACCTTGTCAAAGGCTTTCTGAAAGTCCAAGTTCACCATATCCTCTGGATCATTCTTGTACACATGCTTGTTGATGCTCTCAAAGAATTCTAATATATTGGTGAGACATGATTTCCCTTTACAAATGCTGTGTTTACACTTCCTCAACAAATCATATTAATCTGTGTGTCTGATAATTCTGTTCTTTACTATAGTTTCCACCAGTTTGCCTGGTCCTGAAGTTGGCTTGTAATTGCCAGGATCACCTCTGATGTCTTTTAAAAACATTGGCATCACATTAGCTGTTCTCCAGGCATCTGTCACAGAAACTGATTTAAGTGACAGGTCACATACCACAGTTAGTAATTCTGCAATTTCACATTTGAGTTCCTTCAGAACTCTTGGGTGAATACCATCTGGTCCTGGTGACTTAATACTGTTTAATTTATCAGTTTGTTCCAAAATCTCTATTGACACCTCAATCTGGGACAGTTCCTCAGATTTGTCACCTAAAAAGAATAAATTGTGTGGGATTTTCCCTCTCATCCTCTGCACTGAAGACCAATGCAAAGAGTCCATGTAGCTTCTCTGCACCAGCCTTGTCTTCTCTGAGTGCTCCTTTAATGCCTCCTTCATCCACTGCTTGGTTGGCAGATTTCCTGCTTCTGATGTACTTAACCATTTCTATTTATTTATTGCTGTTCGTTTTTGTGTCTTTTGCTAGTTGCTCTTCAAATTCTTTTTTGGCCTGTCTAGTTATACGTGACTTGCTAGAGTTTGCTTCTTTCTATTTTCCTCAGTAGGAGTTGACTTCCAATTTTTAAAGGATGCTTTTTGCCTCTGACCACTTCTTTTACTCTGTTGTTTAGCCATCATTTAGTAAACTATATGAAGATTTATTAAATAGGAAAAGGACATTAGAGAGTTATTTACAAGGTTAAAGCAAGCCAGCATAAGCATACAAATGAGTTAGTCTTAGGTTTCAAAAGGTAATATAGGTTTCTATCATCAGCAAAGCTCTATTTGTCCCTTAGGGCTAACCCAGGCTAAGCAGCTGGGGATCTCTTGCTTATGCCTAGGAACACCTTCCCTCCCCTCCCCCCCAGAGTACAAGCAGCACAGAGATACCTAGTTCCTTTGGTCTGGGGTTCTCCGGCCATGTGCTCTGAGCTGCAAGCTCGGCTGATAGGAGGAGTTAACTTGCATAACTCATTTTCACATGGAGAAGAGCAGAACAATGAGTCTTTAGTCCTTTAGCTGACGATTCATCAATCCAGAAGTGGGGAGTGTCCAGTTGTATGATCCAACCACAGCCTGTCTGGTATCAAAGGGTCTCCTCTTTCAGAGGGGGCCTAACAATTTCTGTAGAACAGCTCTTCCCACTAACGTACGTCCTGCCAGGAGTGCAGGGGACTGGCCTAGATGACCTCTCAAGGTCCCTTCCAGTCCTGTGATTCTAACGTCCTTCTCCTGTATGGCGATCCATGTGCGGTCACAGTACAACTGCTCAGGTACTACATTACAACGTGGAATACAGATATTACCAGTAAGATCAGTGCAGGCAGCAACTTACAAGCGTTTAGTAGAGCCCAGACACTCCAAACTTTCTTATAATTCTAATATCTACCATATTAGTATTAATCCACAAGTGAGCCAGATTCCAGCTATGTATCTGTTCGTGTCCAGTTGAGACCTGGGGATCTTGGCATGAGCTGGCACCTGGCCTGCCAGCGTCACAATATGGTACTGAATATTTCATATGGTAAGGTTTGACACTATTGAAATGAAATGTTTCAGTGGTCCTGATTCGATAGTTTTTGACATTTCCGTTCCCCAGAAAATTTTGAAATGTTGGCTTTTTGTTCCAGTTTTCAATTCATAATTTTTTATTTATTTTAGAAATATCGGGCTTTCTGTGGAACGGGAGTTCCATTTTCCAACCATCTCTACCTATCACCAGAGCATCTAAGGCAGGGTAGTCAATAGGCGGCCTATGGGCCAAATCGGGACCACCAGATGCTTTTGAACAGACTGTGAAATCTTTTTATTTAATTATTATTATTAATATTCTTATTATTGTATTATTTTCTCTGGAGTCTGGACCTTGACTATACCTTGACCAAGAAATTTGGACCTTGACAAAAAAATAATTGACTACCCCGATTTAGGCTATGTGAACAGAGATTTTCTTTGCCTGTTTTTGCCTCATGTCAGTGCAAGATGAATTCCAGAGCAAGACTCCTGAGCCACATGAGGGACTCCATGGAGCTACAGACACTGCTGATGGCATCTTGCTATCAGTATGTTCAAAGGAAGAACATTGTGCAAACTTTTGCACCATGCTCTAGAAGTCCTTCAGAACTGGTGCCTGCCTCATCCTACTGCACAGGTCAGCCTGAGTCAGTAAGGTATGTGGCTACGGTGAGAGGGATCAAATTAGATACAGCTTAAGTGAGTATAAAACAGAAAGAGTGGTATGCCCATGTAGAGCTGGAGAGAGCCCTGGACATCTTGACCTGCCTGTCCTGAATGTACCCCATGCTGAGAACTCCCAAAGCACGAGAGTGGAAGTACTCAAGCAGATTTCAAGATGCTCAAGGCTCCCAGCATTCTCTGAGTGAATCCCGTGTGGGTAGAATGTGCCGGTGTGAAAGGCTTGGACGCTGACACCCTCTGGCCACAGAACAGCTTCTGCAAAGCAGCTGCAGGGCCCCTGGGGCCTGAAGACATCCCCACCTCTAAAGAAGAGAGGATGAGTCTGTTTCCATGGACTGTTCTCTGCTGAGTGGCCAACAAGGGGCCCCGTCATGCCAAGGTGATGGCTCCAGCTAGGAACCAGACAAAGTTGACCGCCTCATTGGTCAGGAGTGGGTGGGTGAGATTCTGTGGCCTGTGTTGTGCAGGAGGTCGGACTAGATGATCATAATGGTCCCTTCTGACCTTAATATCTATGAATCAGGGGGCCAAACAGCCTTCAGACAGGAACAGCTTCCAGTCGTTCCTGGCCAGGCCTGGACTCCATCTGGGGAGCTGTTGGTGAATGGAACAGGACAGGGGACTCTTACCTGAGCTCCAGCTTTACTTGAGCAGGTCACCTGTGGCTCAATGCACCCATGAAGGCCTCAGTTAGTGATCCACTGACCAACACAGTGTGACCGGGGTCCCCAAGGGGCCACACTGAGATTGCTTGATCAGGGCAAACTACAAAGAATGGGGCAGACAATCCCCAAAGCTGGTGGTTATTTCTAATACTTAGATTCACCAAGCCAGCTACAGAATAGCTTCTTCAATCCCTTGCTCCTTACCCAGAAGCCGGAAACACAGTTCCCCTAAAGCAACCCAGCCTTGGGCTTCCACCCAGACACCCTAGTCAAATATGATGAGGATTACCGAAAATCTTGTTAATCATATGAAAAGTTCTACCAATCACAAAGGATCGGACACATGACCCACCAGGTTAAAGAATATCTCAAGCTCTTACCCAAATACACGCTTACAGCCCATTCTTATTAACTAAACTAAAATTTATTTTAAAAAGAAAATAGAGTATTGGTTAACAGATCGTTATACATACAGCTATGAATAGAGTCCTTAGGTCAGTTTCATAGTCAAGATGGCGAGCTTTGTAGTTGCAAGAGTCCATTCAGAATTAGTCCTTAGGTTGCCATCCAATGTCCAATATCAGGGTGATCCAGATAGAACTGGAGACCTCAGTCTTGAGGCTCAAGCTTCCCCTGATGAAGCTTAAGCAGATTTGAGATGAAAGGATCAGGGCCCAGAGTTTTTATAGAGATTATTGGCAGGCTCTGATAGCCTCTTGACAGCATGTAGTCCTTGGGTGAACAATAGGCAATTATCCTAGCTTTGAAGTAGACCTCCTGTTTCCTAAGCATCACCGGTAATTAGCTACATGGATTAACATAAGGCAATTGCCTGTCTCCTGCCATATGCAGGTGATTTACCACAAGCTTTTAGGAGGAGTTAAGACAGTGATATCACTGCATTTGCAGTTCATTTAAATGTTAACATCTTTTTTTGATCTCTGAATTAACGGAATACAGTGATAGTCAGGAACTGTTTGGTTACATTGTTAACCTCTGACAATATAAATGTAAACACACAAAACCACAACCATTATCTACTAATCTGTCTCTGAAGGTTGAATCTGGGTCAATTAGCCTGCTGGTAGCGTAACCCTTTCTGGCCCCTTCTTGGCTTTCTCAGCTTGTGAACCAGGAACTCTACAGTCTCCTCTTAACCTTAGAGATGGTCCCTCCAGCGTAGGGTGAACGCATGGTGGTGGGCGATAGAGGGGCAGGTCATTGACGGGGGCAGGGTCAAATGGATTTGCTTTAAAAAGTGCCTCTGAAGTTGTTTCCTCTGTCTGCAGCTGCTCAGTCAGCCTGTGACCCTGCAATGGTGGCTGGTTTGCTAGGTAGGAAGGAGCTGGTGGGACAAGTGCCATGATTGAGTGCGGCTGCGTGTGCGTATCTGTATGGGGGAGGGGGCAGGAGCTGTGTGTAGTAGCAGCTCCCTTATGGGGATGCTAGCCCAGGAGGGTTTCCCCTGAGTCCTTCCTGTGGCTGTGGTCCTGTCCCCAGAGTGTGCCGGTGCCCAGCCCAGCGCAAGCCCCTCTCCCAGCTCTGGGCTGGAGACTGCACTGCCATGGAGATTTGGAGAGGGTAAAGTTGCCTTGGGATGGCAGCCAGAGTTCACGTCTGGCTCCAGCACACCCAGGTAGAGCTGTGGATGGATGGCAGCCAAGAGTCCATCCTGCCCGCTCCCCCTGTTCATCACTGCTTGGCAAAGATGGATCTCTGCACACCAGCGGTGGTGCCCACCTGGCATGGCACTGGCAGCACCTCGTGGTGGGAACCAAGCCATGGATTGTGCTGGGTTCCTGGCCAGGATTTCTCACCCTGGGAACTGTGAAGGTACATTTGTTTTCCTACCTGTTTTGTTTCCCCCCTGTCAGAGAGGGACTGGCACCGCTCAGGCACCTTTATTGCTCTTGGCTCCCCGTCAGTTCCTGTGGTGCCTATGGGTTGAGTATGCACATGCCAGAGGAGAAACCAGCTGCTTGGCCTGCAATCCACCCATGAGCCATGTGTCTTGGAGCCAGCAAGGCAGAGGCAGGTGCCAGCCCTTGCCGGGAGGAGTTCCTGCTTGGTTAGCCTAGCTTGGAGCTCCCAGGCCTAGGGGAGCTTCATTAACCCCCTGAGCATCATCGCTCAGCAAAGCCAAGTCTCTCAGCCCTCAGGGGGCCTCCTGGCCCACTACCACGTGCACCCAGCATGCCCTCACTTTCACTGGGTGTCCTCAGCCACAGGTCTCCTGGCTGACCCGGTGTGATGTTCTGGGGTGCAACCCCGAGCAGTGAGAGGTTGTGTCACCATCTGCCCTGTAACCCTGGGTGCTGTAAATGCTCTGCTGCTGTGGCTCCCAGCCAGGACACCAGCAGACAAGCATGCAGGTCACACACTGAGTGTCTTTGTCTGTGCAGCCCCGGCTCAGTGCTCTGAGCCCAGCAGCCTGCCTACGACACAACAGCCCCACCCTAGTCTCCACCAGCCTGGGTTACTGCTTGCAGGTTGACCCCAGCACACCCCCAGTCCCGAATGTCTCTAAAACTGTCTGCCCTGCAATGTCCAGCCCTCTCCTGGCCCACTCACAGACCTTATGAAGTTTGCTGTTCCCTTTAAAGGAACAGTAGAACTGCCATGTAATGCTCTGTTTTATTCAAAGCACTGGATTGGTTTGTAGTCAAAAGTATAGCACGTTTATTGAACAAAAGTCCTAGGTTAAGTGATCCTCCTCATCCTTGCTGTTCACACCAGGGGTCTGAGTCTTGGGTTCCTTGGAAGTACCCATGGTGGTGTGTAGCGGGGTGGGGGGGCATTGTGGGATAGCTGCTGGAGGACTATTGGGGACAATATCAGTAATTCAATCTTTACACTCATGCTGCGTAGACCTCAGTACATCAACCATGGCTCTGTGCCACTCGGGGAGGTGGTGTTACACCATTGGCATAACAGGGCGCTTATATTGGTGAGAGACAAATTTAAGCATAGACGCATGCCCATCTAGGTTGACGCAAGGCGGCGTACATCTACCTACGTTTTGCAGTGTAGACCAGGCCTGACAAATACATGGCTGGGATTAGCCTGGGTCACCTGTGCATTAGTATTGTTAAAATAGGTATTCGGGTTGTGTTTAGCTGTTATGGAATGCTTGTGAATTGCTTCCTGCAGTAATCTGACTTGTAACAGCTGTATCCCACACTGTATGGTAATAGAGGAGCGGTTCCATTGTGAGCCTCTGTACCTGTGTAAATCACCAGACAGGAGAGAGACATTAACTATTGTGAAGGGCTGATCTCCAACAGAAGGAGTTACTTTCTGCCTGACAGGGAAGGTTCAACAATGCCAGATAGACTATTGTGGAACATTAAAGAGGACAAAAGACATTTGTTGTTTTGCTCTCCCCAATCTCCTGTGAAGATGAGTCATGCAAGTGAATTCTTCCCGTCAGCTGAGTTTGCAGCTCAGAGCACAAGTGAGGAAGGGGATAAAAACCCCTGACAAGAAGGAGCTGTATCTCAATGCTGCTTGGACTCTGGGGCAAGGTTTTCTAGGCATAAGCAAAAGATCCCCATCTGCTTAGCCTGGGTTAGCCCTAAAGGACATATAGAGCTTGCTTATCACAGAAGCGTCTATTACCTTTTGGAACTCATTAGTGTATCTCTTACCTACTTTTACCTTGTAAATAACTCTTGATCCCTTTTCCTATTTAATACATCTGTAGATGGTTTGTTATAGGATTGGCTTCAAGCGTTGTCTTTGGTGTGAGATATACGGTGCAATTGACCTGGGTTAAGCAACTGGTCCTTTGGGACTGAAAGTAACCTGAATATTGCTGCGATCTTTGGTGTAAGAGACCATCTATCACACAGGCAGGCTCCCCTGGGTGGCAAGGCAGACGGAGCACCCCTGGGGACTGTCTGGGACTCCATGTTAAGGCTGTTACAGTGCCTGAGGAGTTTACACGTGATACTTGGGTGGCGCAACCTAAGTATAGAGCTCACCGCCAGGGTGGGGTTTGTGCCCTGCTTCGTAACAGTCTGCCCTGAGGCTGGTACCCGCACTCTCGAGCCGCTGCAGGGCAGCTGAACAGTCCTGAAGCTGCCCATGCTCATAAGCCTGTACTGCGATGGTGCCTGCTGACGTTCTCGCCAGCTGGCAGGGGAAAGCATCCTACCGCAGAGGAAGAAATAAGGCTGCCATCCCAGCAAACCTTTGGCGGAGGATTGCAGAGAACCTCCATGAAGGTTTCATCAGCATCTCTCAGGGTGATTCCAGGGACATCCCGATGTACATGAGCAAACTGCTCCATATGCCACCACCTGCCTAACTTTACAGGGGATGCAAAGCAGAGGATAACTCTCCCTCTCTTTGCTGCGCCGCTCCTTCTTCTGGGATGAGTAAATTATTGGGAAGCCGATCACTGTGTTCTGCTGCGTTGGGGGCACCAGCAGGACGTCACTGCAATGGGCAATACTTTTACATGCTCACCCAAGGTTCCTTCCCCTGCATCGGGCTGGCCCGTGCTTGAGGGCTGGGACTGACGGGATCGCAGCGGAGTCTCAAACAGGCCCTGCTCGCAGCGTAGCTGGACCCCTGGTCACATGTTCCCCATCCTCCTCTTCCTCCTCCTCCACCTCCTCATCCTCACTGTTCAGGCCAGATGTCCGTGTCTCCGATTCCATGGTGCTTCTGGGGTCTCTGCCAAGCTTGGCATGCAGCTCTTTGTAAAAGTGGGTCAGTGTCAGGCATTGTTGGGCAGCTCCTGGAGGACTATTAGGGTCAACAGAGGTATGACAGTGTCTATACTTGCATTGCGTTGACCTCAGTACGTCATGGCTCAATGCTGCTCAGAGAGTTGGTGTTACTGTGTCAACATAACAGGGCGCTGACTTTGGTGGGAGACAAATTTAAGTGTAGACACAGCGCAAGTGGTTGACCCAAGGCGGCTTACGTCGACCTCGCTTCGTAGTGTAGACTAGGCCTTATTTCCATCAGGAGCCGCACCACTGGAGCAAGGCTGCAGGCTTGCCTCTCTACACTGCTCTGCCGGGGAGAAGCCGAGGGTTTGTCGCTAGATTCTTACCAGGATCACGTTTTAGTGGGGAGCAGAGCAATCAATCCTGTGTTAAATGACAGGACCGATGTTTTCCGTGAGCACCGAGAAGGAGCTGCCATAGCAACTCGAGAGGGACGGCCCTCCAGGAGAGAGAACCTGCGGCGCAAATGGACTCTCTTGTGCAGCCTCTGGCTGGGCTTGGCTAAAGATCGACGCTCTGAGAACTAGCCCTGTTACTAACTCTAAATACAATAAATACCCAGTGAAAAGGCCTGGGCTCATGCCTTTGCTAACCAATTAGCTCGAAGCAAAGCAGCAAGAAGAGCTGCACTTTAGTGCCAATCAGCTACACAGAGAACGTTTACTAAAAGTTCCTGGGAGAGGAGCTAGCCAGAGCCTGTAAAGCTGTTTCCCACGTACTGGGGTGATGGGAATCTTACGTACGTCAGCAATCAGACTGCACCAACCAATACTCAGACGCCCAGCTTCCCGAGCAGAGACCGAGATGAAATATGGGCCTCCTGCCTTCCATCACGCCCCAGAAAATCACTTGCACACTTTCAGGGCTGATTCCCCACTCTGGCACTTCGAGTGCAGAAGCTGGGGGCCCGCAAGGATTGTACAAATTCTTACTGGCCACTCCAGGCTGGTATTAAACTCCCAAGATTACAGCTGTTTTTTGACATTGGAGGGGTAGATGCTGCCACTACCCAAGTGCATAAAAAACTCGGTGAGACCCCAAGAAGGTGCACGTGGGAATTCCTTCCTGCGGGGTACCCTCAAGCCCTTTCACCCACACCCACCCCCAGGAAGAGCTGAGAAAGAAAACCAAGGAAATCAGCTGTGGCCACCAGCTAATCAAACAACATCTGCACAAACCTCTTAGGACACACAAAGCCAATCCTGTTCTTAAAAAAGGTAAATTTTATTAAAAACAAAAAGAAAGAAAATACATCTGGAATTTAGGCTTACAAGCAAAACAAAAGCACCTGGGGTTAGCACAGAGGAATCCACAAGCCAATAAGAAATAAAAGAGAGAAACCTAATCGTGTCTTCCTAGACATTCCCTGATCTACTTACATAGCTGGGGTTTCAAATGAGTAGTTTCTAGGTATGCTCTGATGATTTTTCATACCTGGTTACAGTATAGTCCAGCCCTGTCCCTGCTCTCCGGGAGAACCACCACAGACAGACAAAAGAAGAGTCTTGTTTCAATTTTAAAAAGTTCTAGTCATCCCATTGGCTCTTTTGGCCAGATGCCACTCACTTCCTTTTACCTATGCATGCAGTCAGACTTTTTAACCCTTTATAGGGTAGAGCAAGTAAAGAACAGCTACCAAGAGGGATTTTATAGCTGGCTGGCTGGGTGTCCATAAAATGAAGCTCCCCCCCACCTTCATTAATCACACAGCCCAAGGAACTGCACTCATAAATAACGCAACACAAAAGCCAACTACTCTCCTGGATGCCCAGCCCAGCCTCCAGCATCTCTGTGCTCAGAGGGAGACCTGAGGGCCTCACCCCCGCCCCCGACACCGTGACTGAACGACGCCCAGCCAGCCCCCCAGAGACAATGTGCAAAGCCGATACAGAACACCATTCAGACATACAATAAGGCAACTGGACACACACAGGTCTCCTCCAAGCCCTTCCCCCAGCACTGCCCTCCATCGCCTTCCCTCAGCCCTGAATGTTCCCCTCCATCATCTTCCCCCTCCCCAACTCAGGAGTGCGGGTACCAACTTCAGGACAGACTGTTACGAACCCGGGTATAAACCCCACCCTGGCTGTGAGTTCTATGCTGAGATCTCACCAACAAAGCAGGGCTAGACCAGGCCAAGCACGGGGGGGGGTCTTTTGCTTATGCTCAGTAATCCCTGCCTGTCAGAGTCCAAGCCGCAGGTACGGCCGCTGGGAGCTGGGAGAGGCCGTACCTGTGAACGCTCAGGTAAATAAAGCGTCTCGCGGCCTGCAGGGGCTTACCCTGAACAAGCCGTGAACCAAGTTTGGGAGCCCCTGATCTAGACCATCTCTGACAGGTGTTTGTCTAACCTGCTCTTAAAAATCTTCAATGATGGAGATTTCACAACCTCCCTTGGCAATTTATTCCAGGGCTTAACCACCCTGACAGGAAGTTTTTCCTAAAGTCCAACCTAAACCATCCTTGCAGCAATTTAAGCCCATTGCTTCCTGTCCTATCCTTAGAGGTTAAGAAGAACAATTCTTCTCCCTCCTCCTTGTAACAATCTTCTATGTACTATAAACTGTGATCATGTCCCCTCGCAGTCTTCTCTTCTCCAGACTAAACAAACCCAGTGTTTTCAATCTTCCCTCATAGGTCCTGTTTTCTAGACCTTTCATCATTTTTGTTGCTCTTCTCTGGACTTTCTCCCATTTGTCCACATCCTTCCTGAAATGTGGCGCCCAGAACTGGACCCAGTACTCCAGCTGAGGCTGTATCAGCCCGGACTCATTTCCCGGGTGACTACCCTGCCTACGGCACCTCTCTGGGTGTTTTATCTGCAGCTGCGGCTGTTGCAGCCTGGAGACGCTCCCCCACCACATCCACAGGACCCCTGAGCTGGACATGGAGGAGGAAGACGAGGACTCAGGACGACATGTTCAGCGAGACCCTGCAAGCCGGCGCTGCCTCAGACCGTGAGCCCGGGGCCCGGAGGGTGAACACTGAAGACAGCCTGGAGAAGGAGAGAGGCCCAGCAGGAAAAGGAGAGGAAGATGCACCAGGACATAATGGGGCTTCTCCGGCAGCACACCCAGCTGCTGCAGACTCTGGTGGAACCATCCCAGCTCCCCTCCCTCTGCAGTCCCTGGGGAACGCTCACATCGCACTCGACTTTCCACGTGGCATCCCTGCGCCGAGCGCGCCACACCAAGGGGCCACACCGCTTCGCTTACGCTGGCCTGTGAGCGCCACCGTTTCTGGATGTGTAACTACAATGGACAGAAATGTTCTTTCCCTTGTTAAGTTCCGTTCCATTAATTTATTAAGCTGTTAATATGTTTGCTTTTAAATTGCATGGATTTTTTTTTTTGCAGTGGTTTTGTTACTCCATAAAATTCTATTATTTGGAAAATAAATCCTCTTTATGAGTTCCCAACACACGCTGCAGCATGCCTCGCTGTACTGAAAGCGACCAATTACTTGTTACTATGCAGTGCGACACAACTCAGGATCAGTGACAAACACCGTGTAATAATCATAAATGTACAGCAAGCATTGCAAATGTGCTGTCTTTGAATGTCCTTTTCTCCCTCTGGGGCACCTGGCGCTGGCCACTGTCGGAAGACAGGATACTGCGCTAGATGGACCCTTGGTCTGACCCTGTCTGGCCGTTCTGATGTTCTTAATTTTTAACCACTCGTTTGCCTTCACTTTTCCGGTTCTCCTATTTTCTTGCTCTCTTCTGGACTCTGGAACCTGAGCTTTGGCTGGTTTGCTCCTGGACGCAATGGGGGACGGGTTAGCCAGTATCCCAGTGCAAGGCACCACATGCAGCTGGCACACCTCCTTCCCCGCCTGCCTGCCAGGGAGATGGTGCCAGCTGCTCGTGCGGCCAGCGTATCTGGGGGGGACTGACAGACCCACCCCAGCATATTATCAGCAATGCAGGCAGCACCGGCGAGAGTTAAGGTTGTCCAGCAGTTCCCATTATCAGACCCTGTTTTCAGATGCTTCTATCTTTGCCTAACTTCAGTTGTTCAGGCTGAAATTCTCCATGCTGGGCATCTGCCTTGGGCTCAATGTTTGGAACGTTTCCGCTAAACCAGCTCGGCCGTTTCCCAGAACAAGAGCAGGGAAACCACGTTGTTTTGCCAGGTTCAAAGTATCCGGAGAACTGGGTGTTGAGACGCTCCGGCGCCTCTGTGCTTTGAAGCAGGGACTTGGTGTTTGGCGGGGGGAAGGGGCACCCTGGTGTCAGGACGTGCCTTTCGCTGTTCCCACAAAAATCTGTACACATCTGGCCAGGTTACAAACAACCCCAGTTGGGTGGAGGCTTGTTCGAGTTCGGCAGCAAAATTCTCTGAAGAGTTTGCCTGGACTGAGCATGCTTTGCCCCCCCCCCCCCCCCGAGCCCCTGTGTGCGACCAGACTTGGCATGCTCCTGCCAAGGCCTGCAGTGGCTGAGAATGACTTTCCCTGCAGTGGTTCCCTCCAAATGCCAGGGGCTGAGGGCTCCTGGGCACCTGAACTGAGAGCGGGGAGCCTGTCTCTCCTGTGGGCTCCGTGCTCCTGCTGCTGGATACAGGCAGCCTGGAGGGGGAGGAGAAAGGACCAGGACTCAAATGCAGAGATCGAGGAACAGAGAAAGCAGAGCTCAGGTGAGATGGGTCTCCCACAGTATTCTTGCCAGCAAGTTAAAGAAGTATGGGCTGGATGAATGCACTATAAGGTGGATAGAAAGCTGGCTAGATTGTCGGGCTCAACAGGTAGTGATCAATGGCTCCATGTCTAGTTGGCAGCCGGTATCAAGTGGAGTGCCCCAAGGGACGGTCCTCAGGCCGGTTTTGTTCAATATCTTCATAAATGATCTGGAGGATGGTGTGGATTGCACCCTCAGCAAGTTTGCAGATGACACTAAACTGGGAGGAGAGGTAGATATGCTGGAGGGTAGGGATAGGATACAGAGGGCCACAGACAAATGAGAGGATTGGGCCAAAAGAAAGCTGATGAGGTTCAACAAGGACAAGTGCAGAGTCCTGCACTTAGGACGGAAGAATCCCATGAACCGCTACAGACTAGGGACCGAATGGCTCGGCAGCAGTTCGGCAGAGAAAAACCTAGGGGTTACAGTGGACGAGAAGCTGGATATGAGTCAAGAGTGTGCCCTTGTTGCCAAGAAGGCCAATGGCATTTTGGGATGTATATGTAGGGGCATTGCCAGCAGATCGAGGGACGTGATCATTCCCCTCTATTCGACATTGGTGAGGCTTCATCTGAAGTACTGTGTCCAGTTTTGGGCCCCACACTACAAGAAGGATGTGGAAAAATTGGAAAGAGTCCAGCGGAGGGCAACAAAAATGATTAGGGGACTGGAACACATGACTTATGAGGAGAGGCTGAGGGGACTGGGGATGTTTAGTCTGCAGAAGAGAAGAATGAGGGGGGATTTGATAGCCGTTTTCAACTACCTGAAAGGGGGTTCCAAAGAGGATGGATCTAGACTGTTTTCAGTGGTAGCTGATGACAGAACAAGGAGTAATGGTCTCAAGTTGCAGTGGGGGAGGTTTAGGTTGGATATTAGGAAAGGGGGGGCAGGAACTGTAGGTGGCAGGAAGAGGCTGGAAGGGACAGGAGCAAAACGGTCTGTAATAGCTGCAGAACCTACTGGCAAGGTGTGTGTCTTATCTCATCAAGTGGCAGGTCGGTACATGTAGAAGATAACAGCCTTCTACTGCTACCAGCTACTCTGTTAGCTCCCATAGAAGAGGTCTGTGCTGTGGATCCAGAGATCCCACGTGGGGGTCAATATGGTTCCAGAATGTGACATTTTTGTTTTTTTCAATTTTTAAGTTTTTTTTAAATAGGAAATTACATTATTTAAGGAATATTCAGGTTGCAAAGTCAAGCACTCCTTGCCAGCATTAAGGTTTTCTCTGCAACCTCTTAATTCAACCTCTTCTGCATATGCATTATGATACATGCATTAATTAAACAATCATAGAATATCAGGGTTGGAAGGGACCTCAGGAGGTCATCTAGTCCAACCCCCTGCTCAAAGCAGGACCAATCCCCAATTTTTGCCCCCGATCCCTAAATGGCCCCCCTCAAGGATTGAACTCACAACCCTGGGTTTAGCAGGCCAATGCTCAAACCACTGAGCTATCCCTCCCCCCTCATATACGATTTTTCCCATAGGACCCCTTCCTCATTCAGTGCACAGGACGGACTTGCTCTGGGGATGAATCAGGGCTGCGTAGTAAGACCCCAGCCTCATTTGTTGCAGAAGTTGGGCAAGTGTGTGGTGAATGAGGCAAGGGATTGCGCAATGAGAAAGGATGTCTCCCATAAGCCACTTCCTCCTCAGTGTCTCGAAGTATTTTCAGGCGCCATCTCCAGGCCTGCTCTGCCCAAATCAACCACCTTTCCTGAAAGATCATCTCTGTGCATGCTGGGTTCCCTGGGTGGGCAGCCCAGGAGGGGAGCAACTGCTTGTTAATCCTCCAGGGAGTCCTTTCCCAGCTGCCCCGTGTCGCAAAAGCTGTATGTGTAGGAGGGACCCAGGGCTTGTTGTAATTGCAGTGTTCACTCCTAATAGTGAGCTTCATGAAATGGGTGTGTCGCTCATTCTCTCTCTCAATGGGCTCCATCACACAGGGCTGAGGCAGTCAGTCAGTCAGGAGTCACCGCAGCCACTCCACCTCCAGTCCCACCCTGGAGCTGCCCCGGCTGATGAGACTTTCAAGGAATGAAGAACAAGTTCATCTGACTCAGTCGTTTTCCTCCTCTTAAATGTGTGGCGCAAGGGCAGCTCCAAGCAGCGTGCGGTGCATTCCCGTGCCCTGGAGGCGACCAAGGAATTTGCAAGGACCACGTCAAAGAGGAAGGTTTGCAGCCTCCTGGCCAGCTGTACATAATGGACACACTGCAGGCTAGTGCTGCTTCCTGAGATGATGGAGCCACTGGGACCTGCCAAGGAATGACCCACCGTGGCCAAAGGCAGGAAAACACCTTTAAAGAGGAGGCCGAGGAAGGTCATTGTTCTCAAAATCTGCCAGCAGATCTCATCAGATCAGCATGGAGACCTTCCCACCCTCCATAACTGGAAGAGACAACCCCCCCATTGAGCTCAGTAGAGGGTCAGATCCACAGTGCACTCTGTCCGCTGGGCGCCACTTCAGCACCGTGAAGCTGCTGCAAACCTGACTCAACTGCTCTGCACCACGGGAGCTAGACAAAGCAGGCAGAGTGAAACGCTGAATCTGGCTCATAATTTCCGTTCCATTCCCAGGCCTGAAACCAGACTGAACAAAATCAAGGAAATCGGTGGGATCTAAGTGTAGCAGGAGTGGCTCCAAATGCACCTTCTTTATTGCAAGATAATGTACACTGGGAGGAACAATTTGGACCATTCAGACACATTGCTGGGTTGTGAATTAATAGTAACCACCCAGGAAAAAGACCCAGGCATCTCCCTGAGAACCTTTGCTCAAGGGACTGCAGCCCTGAGAAAAGCAAATGTAACCCTTCTGGCAGGTGGAGCCAGCAGCAATAAGGGCCAGGTTCAGTCTCTAGAGGTTCCTTTTCAACAATACAATACAACACAACACCGGCTCGAGCCTCCACCCAGTGACCTGGGACAATGACACACCACCCCCTGGGCTCCTCTAAGAGGCAATACTTCCCCTCTCACAAGCACAGAGTCTGAGTGTAGCAAAAACTTTTAATAAAAGGAGGGAATTAACTCCAGCATTAATTTGGGAAAACACCGCAACTAGGGTTCATAAACACAACCCATGAGCAAAAGACCCACCCCCAAGTAAGCTGGGCAGTGTCCTTTTCCCCTCAGGGTCTTAAATCCAGCAACCCAGAAGTCCCTTTAATGTGCCCGTCCCTTCTCTGTACCCCACTCACAGTTGCTGTCCTTGGCCAGTGCAGCCCCAGGGTTCAGAGGTTCATCCACAGAGTTCACCACCCACCCTGGGTGGAAGACGGGGGGGATGAGTAAGGAGGCACCTTACACGCTGCACTGCTCGGGCACTCACTCGTCACCCCAACGGCCAATTGTCACACCTCTGCGGGGCTCTGCCCTGGCCCCCTCCACCAGCTTCTCTGCCGGCTGTTTGCCACGCCTCTCCTCCAGCAGACCTGCTGGCCGCTTGCCACGCCTCTCCGCCAGCTTCCCTGATGGTCGCACCTTGCTGCCAGCTTCTCTGCTGGCCACCTGCCACGCCTCTCCGCCAGCCGCCCTGCTGGCCGCCTGCCACGCCTCTCCGCCAGCCGCCCTGCTGGCCGCCTGCCACGCCTCTCCGTGAGCCACCCTGCTGGCCACCTGCCACGCCTCTCCGCCAGCCGCCCTGCTGGCCGCCTGCCACGCCACTCCGCCAGCTGCCCTGCTGGTCGCACCTTGCTGCCAGCTTCTCTGCTGGCCACCTGCCACGCCTCTCCGCCAGCCGCCCACTTGCCAAATGTCTTCAGGCCCCCCCCCCCGCCACCCCACACTTAACACAGCTCTCAGTGATTTCAGCTGTTAGTGGGGGAGCCCACTGGTGGTGCACACTGGGCAGTCTCTTGCAATAGAGACACTGTCCCAAAGTAGGTCTAATACTTAGACCTAGGTACCAGTGATTTCAGCTCTGCAGCGTGTAACAAGACTCTCCATTGAATCTAAATTAGCTCTTTTATTATACCATGGAGCGAGGAAGGGTCAAATGGTGTCTAGGACCCTTAAACAGGGCCCACCCCACCAGGTGCAAGTACCTCTCCCCGCCGTCTCTCCATGGTATAATAAAAGAGCTAATTTAGACTCAATGGAGAGTCTTGTTACACGCTGCAGAGCTGAAATCACTGGCACCTAGGCCCTTCTGCCATTGGAAAGAGGGAGGAGGAGCCTGCTGCTTCTTCCTCTAGCCTTTCTTTGGCAATGTATGGGGGTGGAGTGACAAGGCCATGGCAGTGCCCGGGCAGGTTTGAGTCCTGCTGACTTTGAAGTGATAAACACGCCCCTCCCCCCCGCCCGTTTTCTCTTTTCCTGGGTAGAGTCTTTGCAACGCTGAAGCAATTAGCAGCTCCAGCTACAAAGCCCTGACAGGTGGCGGAGCTGTGATCTTGCAGGTCACCTTTGCAGAGGCGTAAAGGTGCTGTGGAAATGGCGCAGGTGAGGGTGAAGGGGGGGGTCTATGTATGAATTTGCCAGGGTTCCATTTATTTTTTATGGCTGAAATCTAACCAACTGTAGTTGCTGATTTCAGCAGGGTCTGAATTGGCTCTCCCCTGACATCGAATGATAAGCTGGGGGAAAAGACTTCAGGAACCAACCGTGTTTGAAGAGACATGTCTACTCTGCCTTTCTGCGCAGCACGATGGAGCCCAAAGGATTGATTTTGGCTGGTGTTGGATTGCCAGTCACTCTGGTGTTGGCAGCAGGGGTGAAGGAAGGTGGTGGTGTGAGTGGTGGCAGTAGACCCATGCTTGGCGTGCCCTGCCTGAGGGCTGTCAGTTTACCAGGCATGATCCTAACCCCGTCCTTGAGTTCTGTCCATTCGCCTCTTTGTTTGGACTAATTCAGTCTCCGTCCCCCTTTTCCCATCAACATATTCCGCTGTTGGTTATTGTGACACGTTTTGAATTTTCACTGTTTACAGTTGAGCTCGCAGGGAAGGTTAGTTTGAAGGCTCGGTTCTTGCAACAAAGGAAAGTGACTTGGGCAGTGTCACCCTCGGAGGCCAGCGGCTGAGCCAGGAAGAGAACCCGGGTCCCCTGAGCCAAACACCTCCGTGGTTAAGGACAATGCTCTCAATCTCTCTCCGTATTTTTACCAGGCCCATCACCGTGACATCTGAGTGTCTAAGCCAAGCATTAACAGCCTGGGGTTAGGAAGAAATGTTCCCCATGGGAGTTATTGCACGATTGTCCATTCCGGGGGGTTACACTTTCTTCTGAACAGCTGGTTCTGGCCACGGATAGAAAGAGGGTACTGGACTGAAGGCCACTGGCCTCATCCAGGATTACATTTCCTATGTTCCTGTAGCAAACTCCACAGAGGGAGTTACACTGTTAACATCCATTTTTAAGTCTCACCACACCGCCCCCCCCCCTTTACCCCGCCAGTCACATCTCTGACCCACTGAGTAAGCAGCCTCCCGGGATCACTGCAATGATGCCAAAGGATGGGCTGCAGCGCCAGGCTGTTGTCCCACTCTAGAGGCATCCCTGGCATGAACACCGAGGTTTCTCAGCACATGGAGTCTCAGCACTACACCCGTGAAGAGCGTGGCCAGGTCAGGTGGAGGTTAGCAGTACACTCCGCATGCTGCCAGAACTCGCCTGGTCTCTTCCCCCCGGAGTCTCGTGTCCCCAAAGCCCATGAGGTTTACGTATCAGCTCTGCCTGCAGGGACACTGAAGAGTCCCATGCACCGCTACAGGCTGGGGACCGACTGGCTAAGCGGCAGTTCTGCAGAAAAGTAACTGGGGACTACAGTAGATGAGAAGCTGGATACGAGTCAGCAGTGTGCCCTTGTTGACAAGAAGGCCAACGGCATATTGGGCTGTATTAGTAAGAGCATTGCCAGCAGATCGAGGGAAGTGATTATTCCCTCCTATTCGGCACTGGGAAGGCCACATCTGGAGTACTGTGTCCAGTTTTGGGCCCCCCCACTACAGAACGGATGTGGGCAAATTGGCGAGATTCCACCAGAGGGCAACGAAAATGATCAGGGGGCTGGGCCACATGACTTACGAGGAGAGGCTGAGGGAACTGGGCTTGTTTAGTCTGCAGAAGAGAAGAGTGAGGGGGGATTTGATAGCAGCCTTCAACTACCTGAAGGGGGGCGTCCCAAAGGGGATGGAGCTCGGCTGTTCTCAGTGGTAGCAGATGACAGAACAAGGAGTAATGGTCTCAAGTTGCAGTGGGGGAGGTCTAAATTGGATATTAGGAAACACTTTTTCACTAGGAGGGTGGTGAAGCACTGGAATACATTACCTAGGGAGGTGGTGGAATCTCCTTCCTTAGAGGTTTTTAAGGCCAGGCTTGACAAAGCCCTGGCTGGGATGATTTAGTTGGTTGGTCCTGCTTTGAGCAGGGGTGGGACTAGATGACCTCCTGAGGTCTCTTCCAACCCTGATCTTCTATGATTCTATGACACTGGAGGGAGTAGGAGAGCAGGAGGGTACCACGTTAGCTGCTGGGCAGGTCACAGCTCAGTGTTCTGGTTCATGGGGAGGCAGGCTGGCTCCAGAAGCTCTGGGCTGGCTTGAACCCCAAATAAAACCATTGTTCCCCTTTGGCTCATGGGGGCACTCTGTCGAATCCTGGCACTGTCATTGGCTGGATTTGCGTCCCCTCCAGCCAGAAGCACCAAGAGCCGGGAGGATGGGAGGGAGTTTTATCACCTAACATGACCTGCCCTGCTGGCAGAACCAGCCCAGCAGCCAAGGGCTGAATAGGCCCAAACGTGCTCTCCTTTCACCCCACGCGTGGGGCCCTCCAGCACAAGGGCTGTGGCACATTGGGGAGTTTGCACTGCCTCTGCCTATGCTAGACCTGGCCTATGCAGAGAGGATGCCGCACTGCCGGGCTGGCACCTTTCCCCCTCCCTGACTTTCTCCAGGCTGCTCCACCGCTCTGCTGCAGGTTGTAAAGGGCAGCCTGGCATGCAGTAGGCAGCAGACCGGGCTCACCTCATGCCATGGGTGCCGCCCACCCCTGACCTCACGCACTGAGCGAGGGCCTGAGTGAACAAGTGCTTGTTGTTCTTGCAGATCTTGGCTTTGTTGCCTTGGAGCTGCTTTGCCTCCCTCCCCCGACCTCGTCCCCCAGGCTCCTCACCTGGCTCCAAGCAGACGCTGGCCTTGAATGGTGCCTGAAAGGCTTGAATTCGCTCTGATGAAAATAAAGCCTTGCAAATACCCAGTCATGCAAAGGTCTTCTTGGTGTGGAGAGCACAGCTAGAATGAGCGATGGGGCTGGGTGGGTGCACAAGGCCACTCCTGGAGGAAGGGGCAGGCTCCCGGGCCTGGTCTCTTCACTCCCTCCGGGGCACCTGGCATTGGCCACTGTTGGAACACAGGACACGGGGCTAGATGGGCCATTGGGCTGACCCAGTGTAGCCGTTCTTATGATTTGTACCTGCACCAATCCAGAGACACCCTCACTTGGGCAGATTGCTGAACTGGGGCCTCTGTAACAACTCCGAGGCCTGAGCGAAACCTACAACGCTGTCTTGGGAACAGGCGCCTGCCTTCCTGGAGCGCCAAAGCACCCAAATTCCACCCTGAAAACTTCTCACAGTTACCCTTGCTATTGAATATGCTTACCACTAGGAGGCAGCACACCCATTTCTACTCGGGAGAAGAAGCATTGGCCACCCTGGATACAGCTGTCCTACTACCAGCCTCCCAGGGAAGGCCCCTGCAGCCCCAGTTCTTCCTTCTGTGCTACTGTCACACTTGGTGTCAGAGGGGTACCCATGTTAGTCTGTCTCAGCAAAAACAACGAGGAGTCCTTGTGGCACCTTAGAGACTAACACATTTATTTGAGCATAAGCTTCCGTGGGCTAAAACCCACTTCATCAGATGCATGGAGTGAAAAATGCAGTAGGCAGAATATATAATACAGCACATGAAAAGATGGGAGTTCATAGAATCATAGAATCTCAGGGTTGGAAGGGACCTCAGGAGGTCATCTAGTCCAGCCCCCTGCTCAAAGCAGGACCAATCCCCAACTAAATCATCCCAGCCAGGGTTTTGTCAAGCCTGACCTTAAAAACCTCTAAGGAAGGAGATTCCACCACCTCCCTAGGTAACGCATTCCAGTGTTTCACCACCCTCCTCGTGAAAAAGTTTTTCCTAATATCCAACCTAAACCTCCCCCACTGCAACTTGAGACCATTACGCCTTGTTCTGTCATCTGCTAGCACTGAGAAAAAGTCTAGAGCCATCCTCTTTGGAACCCCCTTTCAGGTAGTTGAAAGCAGCTATCAAATCCCCCCTCATTTCTTCTCTTCCGCAGACTAAACAATCCCAGTTCCCTCAGCCTCTCCTCACAACTCATGTGTTCCAGTCCCCTAATCATTTTTGTTGCCCTCCGCTGGACATTTTCCAATTTTTCCACATCCTTCTTGTAGTGTGGGGCCCAAAACTGGACACAGTACTCCAGATGAGGCCTCACCAATGTCGACTAGAGGGGAAAAATCACGTCCCTCGATCTGCTGGCAATGCCCCTACGTATACATCCCAAAATGCCATTGGCCTTCTTGGCAACATGGGCACACTGTTGACTCAGATCCAGCTTCTCATCCACTGTAACCCCTAGGTCCTTTTCTGCAGAACTGCTGCTTAGCCAGTCGGTCCCCAGCCTGTAGCGGTGCATGGGATTCTTCTGTCCTAAGTGCAGGACTCTGCACTTGTCCTTGTTGAACCTCATCAGATTTCTTTTGGCCCAATCCTCTAATTTCTCTAGGGCCCTCTGTATCCTATCCCTACCCTCCAGGGTATCTACCTCTCCTCCCAGTTTAGTGTCATCTGCGAACTTGCTGAGGGTGCAGTCCATGCCATCCTCCAGATCATTAATGAAGATATTGAGTTGCCTTACAAAGGAGATCAGTGCTAAAGAGGCCAATTCAATTAAAATGTAAGTGGCCTATTTTCAACAGTTGACAAGAAGGTGTGAATATCAAGGGAGGGAAAATTACTTTTGTAGTGCTAACGAGGCCAACGCAATCAAGGTGGACGTCGCCCATTTCCAATAGTTGACAAGAAGGTGTGAGTTTCAGCAGAAAGAAAATTACTTTTTGTAGTGACCCAGCCACTCCCAGTCAAGGGAAGAAATGCAGAGAGGCAGCCATGTGATTTGGGGCTGGCAGGGGTGGGGATACGTGTGGAAAGTTCTTAGTTGCCGTGCGCTGTACCTTATTGACAGGACCTTGGGGGGCCTGAGAGACACCTCCCCATATCTGTAGCGAATGGACAGCCAGGCGGGGCAGGGTAGCGCAAGGAACTTAGCACCAGAGTGATAAGCTGAACAAAGCAAAGGCAGAGGCTGGGTCTCAAGAAGCGTTTCCTGACATTGAGAACTTGCAGGAGTGAAATAATCTCCCCAGGGATAGAGGCCGCTTCTTGGTTTATTTAAGAATGGGCTGGCCTAAGAACTTAAAAACACACCATTATGTTGAGGACAGTCCTGCTTGGGCCAGGAGACTGGGCTAGGTGTGACCGAAGAGGCCTCTGCCCTCTAACGTACTGTGAATGTCCGCATTCTTGCCCAGCGGCGTCTGGCTGGCAGGGCTCCTGCGCACATGGGACAGGGCTCCGGTGGCTGTTTGCACTTTTGCAAATGTTGGCCATGCTGGGCAGCCACCTCCCAGAGTTGTGGGTCCAACAGGAGAAATGGGTCATGGATTAAAGGAATCTGGTGAGCATCACCTAGTCCCTCCCTTGAAGTCAGTTGTCCCTCACGCAGCCAGTACCCAACTGGCGCAAGTAACAGCCTTTGCTCAAAGGAGGCCAAGGACTAGACAGCAGGTGTGGCCATTGCTCAAAACTAGGGGCACTGGCAAAGCTCTGGTTCAGGGGAGCCCAGGACTGCATAATGAATCTACTGGTCATTCCCATTGACAGTGGCCAGCACCAGATACTTACAGGAAGATACAAGAATACTGATGACTGTGGGATAAGCTGCCCATAGAGGAAGTTTCTTCTTTAGCCACTCTGTTAGTGGTTGGTTCATGCCCCAGAGCACCAGGGTTTATACCCCCTAAAATGTTCCTTTGCTAATCTAGCTCTGGATGTTCTCATCATCCGTCAAAATGTCTAATTTGCTTCAATCATCTGAAGTTTTGGCCTCAGTGTTATCTTGTGGCAATGGGTTCCACATGCTTTTTGTGAGTTGTGTAAAAAAGTATTTTTGTTTCTCAGCTGTAATTTTATCGCCTTCATGTTCATGGACTGCCCCCTTGTTCTTGTATTACAAGGAATGGGAAGCAGGAGGACCTAATTTACCACCTCTTTACCTTCATCTCTTTATTTCTATCATGTGGCTTCTTTTTTATCTCTTCCCCAACTAAACAGCCTGAATGGTTGTTGTCTCTCTTCTTTCTAGGCCTTGCAGTCTTTACATCTCTGTTTGGATGGGGTGCAGAAGTGAACGCAGTACTCCAGGTAAGGGCACGCAGTTGCTTTCTGCAACAGAATTTGCGAAGCTATTTTATGGATTCATAGATTCCTAGGCCAGAAGGAACCATCATGATAATCCAGGCTGACCTCCATATCACAGGCCAAAGAACCCATCCCGTGACTCCTCCATCCAACCAATATCTTCTGGATGAGCTTGAGTAGATCTTTTAGAAAGAAACATCCAATTCTGATTTAAAGACTCCTAGGTGATGGAGAATCCACCACATCTGTTGGTAATTTGCTCCAATGGTTAGTTCATAGATCATAGAAGGTTAGGGTTGGAAGGGACCTCAGGAGGTCATCTAGTCCAACCCCCTGCTTGAAGCAGGACCAATCCCCAATTTTTGCTCCAGACCCCTAAATGTCCCCCTCAAGGATTGAACTCACAACCCTGGGTTAAGCAGGCCAATGCGCTCAAACCACTGAGCTATCCCTCCCCCCACTACCTCACTGTAAACATTTGTGCCTCAGTTCCAGTCTAAATTTGACTTCATATTCCAGCCATTGGCTCTAATTCTGCGATTGCTAAATTAAAGAGCCCTCTTTTGTCACAAATCTTCTCCCGTGTAGCTGTTGATAGACTATAATCAAGTCTCTTCCTAACCTTCTCTTTGCTTTAATGCAGTGGTGCTGTAGCCGAGCTGGTCCCAGGATATTAGCGAGACAAGGTGGGGGAGGTAATAGCTTTTATTGGCCCAAATTCTGCCGGTGAGAGAACAAACTTTGGAGCTTACCCAGAGCTCTTTTTCAGGTCTGGGAAATGTATCAGAGTGTCACAGTTAAATACAAGTGGGAGGGGAACAGAGAGGTTAGCGTCAGTAGTTAACATATTTCAGGGGCCCATTCAAGGTGAAGCAGCCTGGTAACACCGCTCCCATCATGGGATGGGGGGACTGGGGAGTTGGGCAGGTGATCAAGGGCCATGCAGGCGGGGAGAGGCATCTTTCCCCCGGTCTGCTGCGGCGAGAGAGGGCTGGGGGGAGTTCTCTCTCCCCACCGCAGCCCTGGGGCAACCTGCACCTCAAACCCCTCATCTCTGGCCCCACCCCAGCCCCACCCAAGAGCTCTCACCCCTAGCTGGACCCCTCACCCCCCAGAACCCCAAACCTCTGCCCCAACCCTGAGCCCCCTCCCACACCCCAAACCCCTCATCCCCGGCTCCACCCCAGAGCCTGCACCCCCCTGCCAGAGCCCTCACTCCCTCCCCCGCACCCCAGCCCTGAGCCCCCTACCACACTCCAAACCCCTCGGCCTCACCCCCGCCACACATCACCTCCATATTGGTGCACATAACAAAATTCATTCCGCACATGGATGTAAAAAATTAGAGGGAACACTGGAGTTGGGGGGTTTAGTGGTTTACAGATTGTTGTAATGAGCCATAAATCCAGTATCTCTGTTCAGTCCATGATTGTTAGTGTCGAGCAGAGTTATGAATTTAAGCTCCTAGGCTCCTCATTTGAAAGTGATTTGCAGGTTTCCTTTGAGGATGAGTACTCATAGGTCAGACACAGAGTGATGAAAGGTGATCACCCACCGGTGACAGGGTGTTTTGTCTTTTGTCATTTCCCTGTGTGAGTTCATGGAGAGCATAGTGAGTGTCTGGTTTCACACACACAGTTGTTTGTGGGGCATTGAGTGCACTGGATGAGGTACCCCACATGTTGTGATAGGCATGTGCAGGGCCCACGGATCTTGAAAGGTGTGTTGTGGGGAGTGTAGATCATTGTAGCAGTGATGATACGTCTACAGGTTTTGCAGCTGTTGTTCTGGGAGGGTCTGGTGCAGCTTTGAGTTGGTGTGTTCTGGTCTGTGGGGAGCTTGCTTCTGATGATGCCCTTGGAGAGGTTGGAGGTTTGTTTGAAGGCCAGAAGTGGGGGTTCAGGAAAGATTTCTTTCAAGGTATGGTCCCCATCGAGTATGGACAGGTTCCAGTGTGGGGTGGTAGGTGACAACTAGAGGCGTGCAGTCAGAGAGGGTTTTATTTCTGCATTGAAACAGGTTATCTCGGGTATTTGGGTGGCCCGTTCTATCATGTGATCTGCTTCTCTGATGGTTAACCACCTTCACTGATTTTAAAAACAGTGACTTATTGCTAATTGAACTGGTCTGGCTTTAATTCTAGCCGCTGGTTCTTGTTCCACCTTTTTCTGACAGATTCCAGATCCTGTTAGTATCATAAAAACAACAAGAAGTCCGGTGGCACCTTAAAGACTAACAGATTTATTGGAGCATAAGCTTTCATGGATAAAAACCTCACTTCTTCAGATGCATGGAGTGAAAGTTACAGATGCAGACATAAATATACTGACACATGAAGAGAAGGGAGTTACCTCACAAGTGGAGAACCAGTGCTGACAGGGCCAATTCGATCAGGGTGGATATAGTCCACTCCCAACAATAGATGGGAAGGTGTCAATTCCAGGAGAAGCAAAGCTGCTTCTGTAATGAGCCAGCCACTCCGAGTTCCTATTCAAGCCCAGATTAATGGTGTTAAATTTGCAAATTAATTTTAGTTCTGCTGTTTCTCTTTGAAGTCTGTTTCTGAAGGTCTTTTTGTTCAAATATAGCTTCTTTCAAATCTGCCTGCATGCCTTGTTCCTACATAGGGGGCCTTCCACCGGTCTGGGTTTAAATGCATTTTGTTTGAATAGGCCCAGCTCCCCAAGTGATCCAAACGTCTCTGTATGGCTGCCCTGTCTTCATCATTACTTACTCTCCGCCAGTCTTTGGGTCATCTGCAAATCTTATCAGCAGTAATTTTATATTTACTTCCAGGTCACCGATAAAAATATTGAATCGCATCAGGCCTAGTACCGATCCCTGGGCATCCCCACTAGAAATCTCTGAGGCTGATGCTCCACTGACTTCAGAGATCTTTCGGGTACCCAGTGCTTAACCCGTTTAACGTGTGCTTTCCTGGGATTGCACAGTGCTAGTTTTTTAATCTGCATCTCAGGTGGTACTGCGTTAACCGCCTTACCAAAGTCCAAATCTACGACACCTGTGCAGTTATCTTTACCACCCAAACTGGAGAGCTCATAAAAAAAAAAATAGACTCGGGTTTGCTTGACGTGACCTATTTTTCATAAGCCCATGTTGACTGGCATACAATATATTCCCCTCCTTTAATTCTGTATTGATTGAATCTCCCATCGGCTTTTCCATTATCTGTCCCAGGCTGAGCAGAGCAGAGTGCTGCGTGTTGCTTCTAGTCAGCGGCAGAAAGGAAATAAATCATTGTAAGGAGGGGGCTAGGAGCCATGCCAGCACCAATTGTTCTAAGCGCTGCTGTGGGCGTACAGGATGTACTGTTCTGCCGAGACGTGACACAACCCCCAGACCTGTTTCTGGGCTGGAGCTGTCATAGCCCTGCCTGCAAGAGCCAGGGTGTTAACCACATGGTCCTGACCAAATTCCAGCGTGGTAATTATATTCTGCCTCCCTAGAATTGCTCCTGCAGTTGCAACTGGTCGATTTATTCTTCACTGAGAGTAATTAGGCAATGGGACACTTTACAAAGGGCTGTGGTGGCTTCTCCATCCTTTAATTCATGAGTGGCTGTTTTTGCTAAAAGATCCGCTGTAGGAATTATTTTGGGTCAGTGTGAGGGCCTGTGTCATGCAGGAGGTCAGACCAGATGATCCCAAGGGTCCCTTCTGGTCTTGGAATCAATGAAGCATGTCCTATCCTCAGCACTCTTGTGCGGTGTTTCTGCTGCGGTGTGGCTGCCACTTCCCAGCCCCGACCCACGGTGACGAGCACGGATGCAAATGGCTGAGAATGTAGCCGGGCCGGCCATCCCGTGGTCATTAGCCTGCTCCCAGGGCACAGGGAAGGCAGGACCCCACCACAGAAGTGGAACTGCTGACATCTGCAGCACCTTCCCCCGTCCTCAGTCGCCCACAGACCAGTCCCTTCCCAGCTAAGGGTGTAGCCATGTCCGCTCCTGGCTGAGCGCCGTTGAGGGACCCCTCAAAGGACTAAGGGCACATCTCCACTTCTAGGGCGCCTATCCTCCATCCATCTAGACCAATGACCTTCCTGTCTGGGCACAGGGCCTGGGAGACAGATGGGGAAAGGGAAAGCTGAGGGGCCGTGGACTAGGTAGGCCGGACAATGATGCTGGGGGGGGGCCCTGAGCTGGTCCTGGGTGGGGGGGACCAGCTGAGCTGGTCCTGGGCCCTGCTGTGCAAGGGGAGAGAGCAGCACTGGAAGTGTCTTCAGCCATATCCCTCCCCCGGAACTGGAGGGTGAAGCTGGTCCACTCTGGGGGATGGAGGAGTGATAAGACAGGGAAAGAAAGGGGAGGCAAGAGGAGTGCAGAGCAAAGGGGCTGAGAAATGGGGCGGGACGAGGAGCCAGAGGTAGGGTTGCCAGGTGTCCGGTTTTTGACCAGAACGCCCGGTCAAAAAGGAGCCCTGATGGCTCCAGTCAGCACCGCTGACCGGGCCGTTAAAAGTCCGGTTGGCGCGGGGCTGACAGGCTCCCTACCCGGCTCCGCGCAGCTCCCGGGAAGGGGGCTGCCTTGCTCTCCAGCAGACGGGCTCTGGCTGGGTGGTTGGTTTGGGCCTGGCCCTGGGAAGCCCTGCTGCCCCAGAAGCAGGGCAACTAGCATGGAAGCAGCCGGCACCAGCTCAGCAATGCAAGAGTTCATGGTGCGGGACAGACAAGGCATTACAGGCCCTGTGGGAATGTTTCTGAAAGGACTGGGAAGTGCCAAATCACACAGTTGTCCCCACTTCTCTCCAGGAAGCACAAGAGACTTCATTGCGAGACAGCCGGAGCCAGCACACACTCGCCTGCTGGAGACACTGGGCAGGAGCTGGCAGGGCCCGAGGCAGCCTGGCTCCTGGGAGGGAGGTTGCAGCCCAAGCCCGGCACAATGAGCGGGAGGCAGGCTGGGGGAATAGTCAGGGTGGGGAGGGCATGCATCCCCTCGCTGCATTTCCTCAGCATCCCCCTCCATTGGGTTTGAACCCTGCCTTTTATCCTCCCCAGTGCCAGCTCCAGGGATCCTGGCCCATGGGAGCAACCCAGAGCAAACCCCTACGTGAGCCTCCGAAAGGGGCAGAGGAGAAAGTCCACTGGTGACTAGCTTTGAGACGCGAGAGGAAGCGATGGTGGCCCGAGCCATGGGGAAAGCAGCGATGGATGGCCCAGAGCAGCCTGGGAGGTGGCCAGACCATTCTGGCAGTCTGGGCTGAGAACTCCAGCCCGACAGGAAGGCAGACCAGTGACACGCCAGGCAGATATCCGTCAGGAGGGGAAAGAAATGGAAAACCAGAGGGTTGGGGAGAGAGACCATTGATTCCATAACTGCAAAGGGACCAACAAGGCCCAAGAAAGGGCACGTCAGCTAGCCGGAGACCACTCACCCTCCCAGCGCAGGGGAGTGTTAATGGCTGCCAGAGGCAGACGCTGTGGGGGACTGCATAGGAAATGGGTCCAATTCCAGCAGCTACTGCCAGGACGAGAACTCATGTGAGCAGAGGGGCTCGGGCCGCCAGGGCAGATCGAGTAGCTGGCTGAGGAACTCCCTGGACCATTAATGCTGATGTTCTATACATCTTGGAGCACTGGGGAAGTCCCAGAGGACAGGAAGGAAGCTAATGTGGTGCCAATCTTTTAAAAGGGTACATGGGATGACCTGGATTAAAGAATCTTGACATCTTTTTTTAGATAAGATTACAAGTGCCGTTGACAAAGCTAATTATGTTGATGTAATAACCTGCTACAAGGCATTTGACTTGGCATTGCACAACATTTTGGTGAAGAAACTAGAACGATACAAAATTAGCATGGCACACATTAATTGGATTCAAACTGGCCAGCTGATCGGTCTCCAAATATAATTGTGAATGGGGAATCATCATGGAGCAGGTGTGTTTCCAGTGTTTTTAATGGGGTCCTGTGGGGTCACAGAATCATAGAATATTAGGGTTGGAAGAGACCTCAGGAGGTCATCTAGTCCAATCCCCTGCTCAAAGCAGGACCAATCCTCAACTAAATCATCCCAGCCAGGGCTTTGTCAAGCCTGACCTTAAAAACTTCAAGGGAAGGAGATTCCACCACCTCCCTAGGTAACCCATTCCAGTGTTTCACCACCCTCCTAGTGAAAAAGTTTTTCCTCTTTGGAACCCCCTTTCAGGTAGTTGAAAGCAGCTATCAAATCCCCCCTCATTCTTCTCTTCCACAGACTAAACAGTCCCAGTTCCCTCAGCCTCTCCTCATAACTCATGTGTTCCAGTCCCCTAATCATTTTTGTTGCCCTCCGCTGGACATTTTCCAATTTTTTCACATCCTTCTTGTAGTGTGGAGCCCAAAACTGGACACAGTACTCCAGATGAGGCCTCACCAATGTCGAATAGAGGGGAATGATCACGTCCCTCGATCTGCTGGCAATGCCCCTCCTTATACATCCCAAAATGCCATTGGCCTTCTTGGCAACAAGGGCACACTGACTTCAATGTCCTTAACTACTTTCTCCTTCAAAATTTTTTCCAAGACCTTGCATACTACAGATGTCAAACTAACAGGCCTGTAGTTACTCGGATCACGTTTTTTTCCTTTCTTAAAAATAGGAACTATGTTAGCAATTCTCCAATCATACGGTACAACCCCTGAATTTACAGATTCGTTAAAAATTCTTGCTAATGGGCTTGCAATTTCATGTGCCAATTCCTTTAATATTCTTGGATGAAGATTATCTGGGCCTCCCGATTTAGTCGCATTAAGCTGTTTGAGTTTCGCTTCTACCTCAGATATGGTAATATCTACCTCCATATCCTCATTCCCATTTGTCATGCTACAATTATCCCTAAGATCCTCTTTAGCCTTGTTAAAGACTGAGGCAAAGTATTTGTTTAGATATTGGGCCATGCCTAGATTATCCTTGACCTCCACTTCATCCTCAGTGTTTAGCGGTCCCACTTCTTCCTTCTTTGTTTTCTTCTTATTTATATGGCTATAGAACCTTTTACTATTGGTTTTAATTCCCTTTGGTTAAGGTCCAACTCTACTTGACTTTTAGCCTTTCTCACTTTATCTCTACGTGTTCTGACCTGAATAAGGTAGCTTTCCTTGCTGATCCCTCCCATCTTCCACTCCCTGTATGCTTTCTGCTTTTCCTTAATCACCTCTCTGAGATGCTTGCTCATCCAGCTTGGTCTACAACTCCTGCCGATGAATTTTTTCCCCTTTCTTGGGATGCAGGCTTCCGATAGCTTCTGCAGCTTTGACTTGAAGTAATCCCAGGCCTCCTCTGCCTTTAGATCAATAAGTTCTTCAGTCCATGTATTCTTTATTAATTCATCACACAAATAGGGGGTTAACTGCCAAGGTAGCCTGGGAGGGGTGCGGGAGGAGGGAAGGACAAGGCCACACTGCACTTCAAAACTTAAAAACTTAAAAAATTTAAAACTTATTGAATGCCAGCCTTCGGTTGCTTGGGCAATCCTCTGGGGTGGAGTGGCCGGGTGCCCGGAGGCCCCCCACCGCGTTCTTGGGCATCTGGGTGAGGAGGCTATGGAACTTGGGGAGGAGGGCGGTTGGTTACACAGGGGCTGCAGCGGCAGACTGAGCTCCAGCTGCCTTTCCTGCAGCTCAACCATACGCTGGAGCATATTGGTTTGATCCTCCAGCAGCCTCAGCATTGAATCCTGCCTCCTCTCATCACGCTGCCGCCACATTTGAGCTTCAGCCCTCTCTTCAGCCCATCACCTCTCCTCCCGGTCACTTTGTGCTTTCCTGCACTCTGACATTGTCTGCCTCCACGCATTCGTCTGTGCTCTGTCAGTGTGGGAGGACAGCATGAGCTCAGAGAACATTTCATCGCGACTGCGGTTTTTTTGCCTTCTAATCTTCGCTAGCCTCTGGGAAGGAGAAGACCTGTGATCCTTGAAACACATGCATCTGGTGGAGAAAAAAAAAAGAGGCAGCGGTATTTAAACAGACACATTTTACAGAACAATGGCTACACTCTTTCACGGTAAACCTTGCTGTTAACATTACATACACAGCACATGTGCTTTCGTTCCTAGGTCTCATTTTGCCTCCCCTCACCGCGTGGCTAGCCCCTCACCCTCCCTATCCCCCCCCATGGCTAACAGCGGGGAACATTTCTGTTCAGCCACAGGCAAACAGCCCAGCAGGAACGGGCACCTCTGAATGTCCCCTTAAGAAAAGCACCCTATTTCAACCAGGTGGCCATGAATGATATCACTCTCCTGAGGATAACACAGAGAGATAAAGAACGGATGTTGTTTGAATGCCAGCAAACATACACTGCAATGCTTTGTTCTACAATGATTCCCGAGTACGTGCTACTTGCCTGGCGTGGTAAAGTGTCCTACCATGGTGGGTGGAATAAGGCTGCCCTCCCCAGAAACCTTTTGCAAAGGCTTTGGGAGTACATCCAGGAGAGCTTCATGGAGATGTCCTTGCAGGATTTCCTCTCCTCTCCATCCCCAGACACATTAACAGACTTTTCCAGTAGCTGTACTGGCACGAATGCCAGGGCAAATTAATCATTAAACACGCTTGCTTTTAAACCATGTACACTATTTAAAAAGGTACACTCACCAGAGGTCCCTTCTCCGCCTGGCGGGTCCGGGAGGCAGCCTTGGGTGGGTTTGGGGGGTACTGGCTCCAGGTCCATGGTTAGAAACAGTCCCTGGCTGTTGGGAAAACTGGTTTCTCCACTTGCTTGCTGTGAGCTATCTTCAACCTCCTCCTTCTCATCTTCCTCGTTCCCAAAACCTGCTTCCATGTTGCCTCCCACTCCATTGAAGGAGTCAAACAACACGGCTGGGGTAGTGGTGGCTGAACCCCTAAAATGGCATGCAGCTCATCATAGAAGTGGCATGTTTGGGGCTCTGACCCGGAGTGGCCGTTCGCCCCTCTGGTTTTCTGGTAGGCTTGCCTCAGCTCCTTAAGTTTCACACGGCACTGCCTCGGGTCCCTGTTATGGCCTCTGTCCTTCATGCCCTGGGAGATTTTTACAAATGTTTTGGCATTTCAAAAACTGGAACGGAGTTCTGATAGCACGGATTCCTCTCCCCATACAGCGATCAGATCCCGTACCTCCCGTTCGGTCCATGCTGGAGCTCTTTTGCGATTCTGGGACTCCATCATGGTCACCTATGCTGATGAGCTCTGCATGGTCACCTGCAGCTCGCCATGCTTGCTAAACAGGAAATTGAAATTCAAAAGTTTGTGGGCCTTCTCCTGTCTACCTGGCCAGTGCATCTGAGTTGAGAGCGCTGTCCAGAGCGGTCACAATGGAGCACTCTGGGATAGCTCCCGGAGGCCAATACTGTCGAATTGCATCCACACGCCCCCAAATTCGATCCGGCAAGGCCGATTTCAGCGCTAATCCCCTTGTCGGGGGTGGAGTAAGGAAATCGATTTTAAGAGCCCTTTAAGTCGAAAAAAAGGGCTTCGTCATGTGGACGGGTGCAGGGTTAAATCAATTTAACGCTGCTAAATTCGACCTCAACTCCTAGTGTAGACCAGGTCTAAGATCTTCCGATCTCTTCACCCTACAGACCCTCGCTCCGGTCTTTGGCGGCATTGTCGTGGCGGGGGGGGGTTGTCCTTCAGTGCCGAAGACCGGAGCGAGTGAAGGACTCGACTCCGAAGTGCTGCTGAAGACCCGGAGCACCGCCGGGTGAGTACCAGGGGGTGGTGCCTTTTTTTAATCTCCACTCCCCTTGTTTTTTCCACCTGGCTACGCCACTGGGTGCGTTCCTTAGTATTGACTTAGCTGTGCTCCTTTCTTTGCCTCCACAGAAACATCTGCAAAGCCCCAATCTGCTGAACTGTCGCAGGTGGCTAGTGCTCCAGGGATCCAGATTGTTTGTACCAGCTACCAGAGTCCAGCGTTCCTGGCAGTGAAGAATTTTCAAAGCTGTTTGTGGCTCTAATTGCTCGGCCCTGGGCTGAGCTGGTGTATGTGATCAGATGCTGAGTCGGGGCTGAGATGTGAAGGCTCTGATCTGTGAATTATATCCCTGTACCCCTTGGCTGGGGCCATTCCTGGAGCGGGCTGTCAGCACTTGGCTGAGGGAGGGCATGACGCCAGCTTCTCTTAAAGAAGTGATTGTTAGGCCTTGCCCAGGGAATGGTCTCTTTGAAGCTGAGGCTTTGTCCAGTTGTCACTGGGTTTTGGATTGGAAGGACCTTTCGATTGAGGCAGATCGTTGATAAGGTGTTGATGAGAACACTCTCCAGCACTCCCTGCTTTGTGGAGGGCGATTTGACAGCTCCCCAGGCCTCAGTGGACTGTAGCTGTCGGCCGTAGTGTTGTGTGCTCAGCCCTTATGAAAACGAGGCCATAGGTTGCCCCCGGCTGGGCATGGACACACGGAAGCACTCCGACTGACTGGGCTTTTGTGGAAACAGAGGCCTCGCTGCCAGGGTGAAGAGGGCGTTTTCACTAGGTTGGAATGAGATTTGGAAAGAGATTCGCTAGAAAAGGCTCTTTCTGAAATGCGGAGAAAATGTCTGATTAGCTGTTGTGCGCTTTGCCTCCCTCTTTCGTGCTAATATAAGGATCACAGAAGCATAGACTATCAGGGTTGGAAGGGACCTCAGGAGGTCATCTAGTCCCACCCCCTGCTCAAAGCAGGCTAGCTGCAGACTTGACGGGAAACTAAATCGACGGGATGGTTTTGTGCACAGAGAACTATAGTAACCGAGGGAATTAAAAATCAGAGCGAAAACACCGTTATGTTCCACTAAGTCATGAGTGCCTGTCAGGGAACGTGATGGAGAGAAATACATGCCAAGTGCCGCAACAGACAATGTCATAAGCCAATGTATAAAATCCTAGAGCCCTGTGCTGTGTGAGTAGGATTATTATTCATCTGTATTATGGTTGCGCCTAGAGGCCTCCGCCAGGATCACCCCCCTCTTGTGCAAGCCGTTGTGCAAACACACATAGGAAACAGTTTCTGCCCCCAAGAGCTGACACTCTATGTAATCTCGCCTTTTGTCTTTTGGGTGCTGCGTCTTTAAATTCCTACCTGCATGGGAGGTAGAGCTGAACTATGGAGTCATTCCCCCACTCTCTGGCCCAGTGATTTTTCAAACAAAGTGGAACAGCTTCAGTGTCAGGGCTTGAGAGGGCAACGTACCCTAGCCTGGTGGTCAGGGCACTCAGCTGGGCGGTGAGAGAGCTGGGTTCATAGCCCTGCTCCACAGCAGGCAGAGTGGGGATTAGAACCTGGGTTTCCTATAGCTTGAGAGCGTGCCCTTCCTACGAGGTATAAACAGGGCCAGATTTACACCTTACACCCCCCTAGGCACAGCATCTTCAGTGTCCCCGCCTACACCTGACCGTCATGTTTTCTGTAACTTTTAACTCACTTTTAGGTGCCCCTAGAACGCCAGCGCCTCTAGGCACGTGCCTACAGTGCCTAATTGGAAATCTGGCCCTGGGTATAGATGGGGGGTGGGCTAGGTGTGCTCTGAGCACCCACCTACTGGATCAGGCCCTGCGGGTGAGGGAGGCAGAGGAACACCTAGTTTGAGAATCCTGCCAGGGCTTAGGTGCGAGCCAGGGTGCTGAGCTGGGTCAGGATTGAGGCAGCTTTGTAAATGGGCACTGGCAGAAAAGCAGCTTCCTAGGGGACTTCGCCAGCAGGGATTTAGAAACCGGTGGGGTTTGGTGGCAGCTGAACGGGGTTTTGAAGATCCACATTTTGGACTTAGGCACCTAAGTCCCTTTGTTGCTCTAGCCCCTAGTGTCTCCAGGCAATGGGCTGCGTGTGCTTTTCCCCCTGCAGTGGGATGCTGTAGCAGAGAGGAAATGCCCCCCCCAGACAGACAGGTATTTTAGTGGCTGTGAGGGTACCACTGGGCTTTCAGACACTTTTTAGCTTTGCTTCTCTTGTAGGCAAACAGTCTGTTTGGGCCGTTCCCAGGGGGCTGGAGTTTTATCTCAGAGGGTAACCAGATCCACTTGGGATCTAGTGGCTTTTACTCCCCCAGTGCAGGCATGTCTTCAGATGGGAAGAGGACATTAAAATATCCACTAGCTGGGAGCAAGTTTTAGTTTCTACTGAGCATGGCTGGATTCAAAGGGGTGAGCGCCAGGGAATGGGCTCTGTACCCCAATAGCAAGGCACTGAGGCAGCTGGATCGCCAGAATGTGTTAACGTAGGAGAGGGCTCATAGCTAGCTAGCTAGCGCACGCTCAAAAAGACCTGAAAAGAACATTAAGGGTGCAAAGTCAAGCACTGGGGCATTAGAAAACGCCAGACTTAATGCTACCCACGCAACCTTAGTTCGGCTTCCATGCACGAATACAGTAAGACAGGCTTGAGCTGCAGGAGTGCAGACTCCATCTTCCCACGTGGATCAGCATGAAGGTTTGAACTTAAGCCTCTCAGATCCACAGCACAGTCCCCTACTACAGGAGCTAAAAGAGCAGCTCCTAACAGAAGTAGGCTGTTATCCTCTGTGTGGACCAATTTCACAAGAGGGCTGTAACACACACTTGACGAGTGAATCACACCACTATTTGCTAGCCAGCAACAGTAGAACCTTCGGTATCCAAAATCCTTTGTTCTGTTCCCTGCGCTGGGAGGGGAGTGTTGTTGAGGAGTTAGAGCAGCAGTTAATAATAGGTTGGCCAAGTACAGGCAGCTCTGCCGGGTGGATTATACTTACGCTTGCAATATTAGAGATCGGGGGTCTCTTCCCAACTGACTTCATCTTACAGTGTGCGTAAAATTGGGGAGGGGGAGAGAGGCTGATACATGTCTGCCGAATAGGGAGATCATAAGCTTTCCATAATATTAAGGGATGTGACCTACCCAGAGATGGTAACAGCTGAAGAGATGACTTAAACTCATGGTCGCTGGGCTCTTAGCTCTGTGCACCTTCCCTGTGTCATGTTTCACAGCTCGCACGCACACACACGCACGCACGCACACACACCCCTTAGATAAAAACATAAATACTCTTGTGGGAAGGTTGCAACGTAACAGAACTTTATTTCGTAGAATCCAAAATGATAACACCCAATAATTCAAAACCAGAGAGAGATGAAGCAGGCTGCTCCCTAAGGCAGGCAGAGGCACAACTCAACCCTCCTCACTCTAGGGTGTCTGGCCCAGGTCGCATGCTGCCCTACAGAGCCCTCCACCTGCAAGCAGGACCTGCAAAACCCCAAAGAATTTAAAGTGATAGAGCAGAATTCTAACAAAATTTTCCATACACCATACCCTGAGGCTATAGGGACCTGCCTGTGCACAGGGAGAATCATAGAATATCAGGGTTGGAAGGGACCTCAGGAGGTCATCTAGTCCAACCCCCTGCTCAAAGCAGGACCAATCCCCAACTAAATCATCCCAGCCAGGGTTTTGTCAAGCCTGACCTTAAAAACCTCTAAGGAAGGAGATTCCACCACCTCCCTAGGTAACCCATTCCAGTGTTTCACCACCCTCCTCGTGAAAAAGCTTTTCCTAATATCCAACCTAAACCTCCCCCACTGCAACTTGAGACCATTACTCCTTGTTCTGTCATCAGCTACCACTGAGAACAGTCTAGAGCCATGCTCTTTGGAATCCCCTTTCAGGTAGTTGAAAGCAGCTATCAAATCCCCCCTCATTCTTCTCTTCCGCAGACTAAACAATCCCAGTTCCCTCAGCCTTTCCTCATAACTCATGTGTTCCAGTTCCCTGATCACTTTTGTTGCCTTCCGTTGGACGTTTTCCAATTTTTCCACATCCTTCTTGTAGTGTGGGGCCCAAAACTGGACACAGTACTCCAGATGAGGCCTCACCAATGTCGAACAGAGGGGAATGATTATGTCCCTCAATCTGCTGGCAATGCCCCTCCTTATACATCCCAAAATGCCATTGGCCTTCTTGGCAACAACGGCACACTCTTGACTCATATCCAGCTTCTCATCCACTGGGTCCTTTTCTGCCGAACTGCTGCCTAGCCATTTGGTCCCTAGTGTGTAGCGGTGCATTGGATTCTTCCGTCCTAAGTGCAGGACTCTGCACTTGTCCTTGTTGAACCTCATCAGATTTCTTTTGGCCCAATCCTCTAATTTGTCTAGGGCCCTCTGTATCCTATCCCTACCCTCCAGCGTATCTACCTCTCCTCCCAGTTTAGTGTCATCTGCAAACTTGCTGAGGGTGCAATCCACACCATCCTTCAGATCATTTATGAAGATATTGAACAAAACCGGCCCCAGAACAGACCCTTGGTGCACTCCGCTAGATACCGGCTGCCAATAGACATGGAGCCATTGATCACTACCCATTTTGCCTGACAATCTAGCCAACTTTCTACCCACCTTGTAGTGCATCCATCCAGCCCATACTTCTTTAACTTGCTGGCAAGAATACTGTGGGAGACTGTGTCAAAAGCTTTGCTAAAGTCAAGGAACAACATGTCCACTGCTTTCCCCTCATCCACAGAACCAGTTGTCTCATCATAGAAGGCAATTAGATTAGTCAGGCATGACTTGCCCCTAGTGAATCCATGCTGACTGTTCCTGATCACTTTCCTCACCTCTAAGTGCTTCAGAATTGATTCCTTGAGGACCTGCTCCATGATTTTTCCAGGGACTAAGGTGAGGCTGACTGGCCTGTAGTTCCCCAGATCCTCCTCCTCCCCTTTTTTAAAGATGGGCACTACATTAGCCTTTTTCCAGTCGTCCGGGACTTCCCCCGATCGCCATGAGTTTTCAAAGATAACGGCCAATGGTTCTGCAATCACATCCGCCAACTCCTTTAGCATTCTCGTATGCAGCGCATCCGGCCCCACGGACTTGTGCTTGTCCAGCTTTTCTAAATAGTCCTGAATCACTTCTTTCTCCACAGAGGGCTGGTCACCTCTTTCCCCATGCTGTGCTGCCCAGTGCAGTAGTCTGGGAGCTGAATCAATTCTGAATACTCTTCCCTGGTCATTTGTCCAATCTTCCACTTCTTGTAAGCTTCTTTTTTGTGTTCAAGATCAGGAAGGATTTCACTGTGAAGCCAAGCTGGTCGCCTGCCATATTTACTATTCTTTCTACACATCGGGATGGTTTGTCCCTGTAACCTCAATAAGGATTCTTTACAATACAGCCAGCTCTCCTGGTCTCCTTTCCCCCTCATGTTATTCTCCCAGGGGATCCTGCCCATCAGTTCCCTGAGGGAGTCAAAGACTGCTTTTCTGAAGTCCAGGGTCTGTATTCTGCTGCTCTCCTTTCTTCCCTGTGTCAGGATCCTGAACTCGACCATCACATGTCACTGCCTCCCAGGTTCCCATCCACTTTTGCTTCCCCTACTAATTCTTCCCGGTTTGTGAGCAGCAGGTCAAGAAGAGCTCTGCCCCTAGTTGGTTCCTCCAGCACTTGCACCAGGAAATTGGCCCCTACACTTTCCAAAAACTTCCTGGATTATCTGTGCACCGCTGTATTGCTCTCCCAGCAGCTATCAGGGTGATTGAAGTCTCCCATGAGAACCAGGGCCTGCGATCTAGTAACTTCCATTACTTGCCGGAAGAAAGCCTTGTCCACCTCATCCCCCTGGTCCGGTGGTCTACAGCAGACTCCCACCATGACATCACCCTTGTTGCTCACACTCCTAAACTTAATCCAGAGACTCTCAGGTTTTCTGCAGTTTCATACCGGAGCTCTGAGCAGTCATACTGCTCCCTTATATGCAGTACAACTCCCCCACCTTTTCTGCCCTGCCTGTCCTTCCTGAACAGTTTATATCCATCCATGACAGTACTCCAGTCATGTGAGTTATCCCACCAAGTCTCTGTTATTCCAATCACATCATAGTTCCTTGACTGTGCCAGGACTTCCCCGTCTCCCTGCTTGTTTCCCAGGCTTCTTGCACTCCCAATTCACACTTTTCAAACCACCAATCAAGCACACGGACAAACTGTCCTCACAACAGACACTCAGATACTCACCAACACAGCCTCCTTAATGCAGCCCTTAGCGTACCTCCTCTCAGGCAGATCCCAGGGAGGAATGGGTCTATTTCTTCCTCACTACACTTTTGCCCTCAGAGAGCTGGAAGAGAAGGATTTTGGATGTTCTGGAGCCCCTGGCAGTGGAACAGTCTCCTGAACTTAAAGCCTAGCCTGCAAACTTGGGACAGACAGCAACATTAGTCCTGATCCACCCACCAGTCCAGCCCAAAACACTCAACCCACCTTGCCGCAGCATGGCCTATCTCTAGCCAGCCCAGCACCCCGGACCTGGGTCAGCTCAGAATGTCCCATGGAATCCACCACGTTCCACTTGTCCAACCCCCCCGGTCTGGGCCAACTCATGAAGCCCATTCAGCCCATCACAGTGACCCCTGGCAGATGCCTGGCTATTCACCTTCTGAGTGACCAGCAGCCTGGTGGCCTGAGGAAATGTCTTTGATTTGAATGGGCCTATCTGAGTGCTCTGTGCCATGTGGGGGGTGGGGGCGGGAAAGCTTTGCATCTCGTCCATGCCCAAGTCCACCTCCAGAAAATGCCTGAATTCCTCTTGGGGAATGCCTGTCGTATGCTGTTTGAGAACATGCCCCCTCCCCTCCCCTCCCCCACCATGCTGGCATTTCCTGCATTGTCTTTGTTGAAATGGAAAAGCTGTGAACTGGGACCTTGGGTTCCAGCACCACGCCCAGGAAAAACCACCCAGGCCAGTTTGACATTGCAGCTCCTGCTAAGCTGCTGCTGGGGTTGTGAAATGTGTTTTTCCCCCAGCGCAATGGGGTTTGTTTTTGTAACATGCCCAGCAGCTCTCCTGAGAAGGATGCAAACGTCATTCTTCATCTCTTCTATGGGCCGGGTTCTTAGGCTGTGCCAGCACGCCTGGCCCTGCCTGCTGCTGCTCCCTTCCCCCACCGCCTGTGCCCACCCACTGCCCTCCAGCGAGGGAACTGGCAACTCTGGTAAGCCGGCAGTGACCACGAACCAATTGGCAGAGCCTTGGCAGAGCTCCTGGAACCAGGTGCGATTTGGAGGTCGGCACACAGGAGGGACTCTGGCTCCCAGACAAACACACGCAGAGGGTGCCACGGGTCAGGCTTGTTGCAGGAGGCGGTTGGTGATCCAGGGCAGAGAAGCACAAAGGATCACTGACTACTGACTCAGTGAGATATTAAAAAAGGTGTTTTATTAAGTGAACGAGGCAGAAGCAATTGCCTTGTGTAATAAATAAGGAGACAAAAAGGGACTTTGACCCACCATCTCACAGGGTGAGGGTGGGGAGCTCCCGACTTGCCGCGCTGTTCATCACATGGACTCGGCCCCTTCCCAGCGCCCTGCCCAGCCCGACGGTGGGACGCCATGACTCTGAGCTGGCCAGGTTCCACCGGAGCAGATGATGGCGTGCGGGCCAGGGCCAGGGCGTTTGGATGCGAAGAAGAAGAAAGTCTGAGGCAAAGTGGGGCATTTTGGTTAACTCAGCCATTTGTCTGTGGATACCCAAAATGGGTCAGTCTTGTCATGCTTCATCTTCATCGTTCAGAGCCCCCAGTGCCCTTCCAGCCCCCTCCACAGCCTGCCCAGCCTCACCTGAACCCCCAGCTCCTTCACGGACTCAGCCACTCCTGTCTGCTTGACCTCAGAGACCGCTAGACATCTGGCTCTCTTCCCCAAGCAGCCCAGCTCCAACTCACCTGCTGGGACCATCGGGGGGGAGCTTCTGAGGTGGCTTCTGGCCCCTGGAATCCCCCTCACAGCTGCCTCCTGAGAGCAGACACCTACCTGCGGTTGATAAGCTCTGCTCAAGTTCACAGCGCTGGCTTTTTGCTGCCCTGTCCTCTCTCTGCCTCCCTCCTCACGCCCCCTTCCCCACCACCCTCACCTCCCCACCTGCTCCCAGCCCCCCTTGTTACATCCCCACCTGCCCCAGCCAAACTAACGAACAACTCTGCTCGCTCAGCCACGGGCTGGGCATCATGTTATCATCACACGCACACGACTAATGCTGCCCACCAGCCCCCGCCCCGGCTGCCTGGCCTCCTCGGCAGCTCCTTTCCTGCTTGCGCTGCACTAGGAGCTGCTAGGGCGAGGACTGCGGGATGTCTCCTGCGTGTCTGCACAGAGCTTGGTGCAACAGGCCCCCGGCCCAGCTCACTAGTGGCTGCTAAAACTCTTCAATAACACTTGGCACTGATGCAGCGGGTTGCCTGCTCCAAGCCCTGAACAAACAGCTGTTGACGGTTGTGACATCCCTGGGAGCAGGTCAGGGTCATTACCCCCATCGCACAGCCAGGGGAAGTGGCTTGCGCAAGGTTGCCTGGCACGTCAGTCAGCAGCAGCCAGGAATAGAATCCAGGTCTGCTGACGTCCTGCCCCGTCCTCACACCTAATCACAGCACAGGAGCAGGGAAATAACCCAGTTTGGCCTATTAATGGACGAGGGCCCTGCTTGTGTGCTTGGTTGCCTGAGGGGCCCCCAAAGCCACCCTAACTGGCCCCTGGGAAACCTCGCTGCACCAGCCTGGTGGAGAGGTGGGTGGCAACAGGAGGCAAAATCAGACGTTGAAATGTGCAGGGGATGTTACCTTTACCCCAGCCCCCCAAGCTGCGCCAGCCCTGGGGCTTGGGCCTCATAAATGAGAGTATCCACTGGAGCTGAAATGCCCTTTCCCTTGATCTCTGGCCTTTCCAGCAGTAGGCAGGGCTCTCTGCAGACCAGGGTGGCAGTGCCCACATGGGTTGTTATCGGAGCACAGCCGTGCAGCTCTGGGCCACCAGCAGAGCGGCAGGCGTGACTCCAGCCTTGCCGTGTGGGGTTCCACGGCGTGAGCGTCACAGACATAGAGGCCCCCGGGATCAGCCAAGATGCCCCCCTACGGATTTAGGGGCCCCAGGAGGGGGAAGAGAGCACAGGCTGCAGGAGGGTAGAGATAGCACTGCCACAGGACAAAGGTTTCATCCTCACCTGGAGCCTGGAATCTGGGCAGGTTCCCTGGTGTGAGGACAGGTGGCGCACACAAGAGGTGGGACTGTGGTTAACCCTTTCCTTGCCTTCCTGCTGCAGAACACCAGGAACGAAACTCTGTTAATGGACGGAAGGCACCCAGGGAAGCTTGGCTGCAAAGACTAACAGTGTGGAGAGGGACAGAGTGTCTCTCCGCAGGATCAGGAGGGGAGCCTATTTCAAGGGGCAGCAACAGCGTCAGCAGGAACGTGCATAATGAGACTTTGGACAAAGGAATCTGTCCTTTCCATGCAGGCTGGACTAAGGACGCGGATGCATGTGTCCTGTAAGAATGCATTACTGATCAACCCAAGGGTCAGCCCAGACAAGAGCCGGGGGACCTGGCTGGGAGCTCGCGCCGCACACGGTTTCTCTTTTTAATCTCTCTTATTGTTTCCATGGTGGTTCTGGGCAGGGATTCTACACGCTTCTCTCGGGGATGAACAGTTCTTTGTCTTTGCATGGCCATAGCTTGATCCAATTTTTTGGTGTTATTATTTACAATAAGGAAAATATTCAACAACAACATTAAACTTTCTTTCACCTCACACAACCCTTTCTGCTAACGCTTTGCAAACACCCCTGTGGGGGAGGTGATCACACCTGGTAACTGCTCACAATGCTGGGGCATAGGGGGTTACTCACCGACCTGAATCCAAACTGGGTGGGTAGAGAACAATTGCGACTGTCCGATGACTGCTCAGCAGCCAGTGTGAAACAGACCGTGGGCCAGAGGAAGGATGCCCAGGGGTTAGGGTATTCACCTAGGAGTCAGGACATCTCGCCCAGGTCCTTGGGTGACCTTGGACAAGTTACTTTGGGCTAGAATATTAGCCCATCTTTAAGCACCTAAATAGCTTTAAAAGTCTGGCCCTTGGCCCCTCCCTGCTGGAGTTCCCTAGCTGAGACTTGGGGGTAATGGCCTGCCCGGGGGTGCTGAGAAGATAAACGCATCAACGTTGGTGAGGCTCTTGGCTACTCCAGTGATGAGGGTCCTCCTATTAGAACCTAAAAGACCGAATTCCCAACCCCACCTTTTGCAGAATCATCAATCAGCCCACAAAGAATCACAACCGTTTACAAAAAAAACAAAGGTGGGTGCTGTCTCTTCGGCTTCTGGTTTATAAGCCCGTAGGGGAATGGACACTTGGGTCACTGTTCCAAGTGGTTAGTTGCAGCCAGGAGGACTGCTAACTTTACTTTGTATTGAATGAAGGCAGTGAGTCTCTTTGGCTCACCTGACTCCAGGAGCTGGGGCTTTAGGAAGCGCACCCAGTAATGGGAGACTCTCAGTAAACTCAGGAGAGCTGGCCCCACTGGATAACTAGAGCTGTTCCTCCCCCACTCCCCCCAGCTGTCCCTAATCATCGACCCCCCCAGTTGCAGCACAGTCCAAGGACTGAAAGCCTGGCAGAGATGGGCCCGGGAGCGGGGGCGCTTGCCTGGCTTGGGGGCGCCCCTCCAGGGCTGGCAATGGGGCACTTTTCACTCCCCAGAGAGGAAATAAATAAATAGAGGCGAAGCCAGAGCAAAGTGCCGCTTGGCCGGGGAGCTCCCGGGCCCCCGGAGGGGCTGTCCCCACTGCGCCCCCCGGCACGGCGCCCCGGGCTGGCCGGCCACCAGCGCAGAGCGTCGCCCAGGCCAAGCCGGGCCCCCCGGGGGCTGGCCCTGCCCGGCCGCCCCCGGCTCCTCCAGCGGGGCCGCCCGGGGCGCACGTGGGGCGGAGGCGGCGCCCGGCGCCGGCCACTTTCACTTTGACTCTCCGAAAGCCGCGGCCGGCCGGGCGGTCGCCGGCCCCGGGGGCTCCTCCGCGCCCCGGCGCGCTCTCGCCCCAAGTTGGCTGCGGCCGGGGCGCGGCGAGCCGGCCCAGCCCGCGGGCCGGCTCCCATTGGCAGGGCAGGGCCGGCTCCGCCCTCTGCCGCCCGGACCCGCTATAAGTAGGTGCCGAGCCTGGCCGCTGTCCGTGCCGGGCGCCGCTGGCCCTGAGCCATGGAGCGCTGGGTCTACGGCTCGCTCTGGGTCCTCTTCGCCGGCAGCCTCCTCCTGCGCCTCGCCCGCTCCCAGCTGCTCCCGGCTCGGGCCCTGCTGCACCTGGGGCTGCTGGCCCTGCTGCAGTACCTGTGCCAGGCGTGCCTGCCTCTGCCAGTGGGCGCCAGCCTCGCCGCCGCCGGCTGCTTGGCCCTGGGGCGCGTGGCCCAGCGGCGAAGGCTCCCGGTGGCGGGGAAAGCCGTCTTCATCACAGGTGAGTGAGCCTGGCATCCCGGGCCCAGGGCGCAGCCTCCCTCCTCCCCGGCGGTTAATGTTTAATCGGCCTGTTGTCGCTGGGACGCCTGTGTTCCTGGGCAGCCTGGGTGTGCCAGGAGCCGGGTGAACTTGTCTCTGGTTGGCGCGTGTGCCCGGCTGCAGTGCCGGGCGGGTGACTCTCTCTGCGTGTGTGTGTGTATGCGCACGTCGGTGTAATGGTGTGATGTCAACGGCATGTGTTCACACTAGGTTCCTGCACCAGGACGCCTATGTCCTGGGGTAAGGGCCCCCCTGGCCTGTGCAGCAGAGTCTCCGTTCTGAAGGCTCAAAGTGGGTCAGATGGCTGCAGTGGGGCCTCCCGGATCTGCGTGGGGCTAGGCTGTGAGGCTCTGACCTTCTGGAGGGCCATGGTGATCCAGCCCACTGTATCGGCCGCTGCAGTGCCTGGGACCGAGGGAGGCAGGATGCCCCTTGGAGCAGGGTATGGTGATGTGTTCAGGGTCCGCTTTGGGACTTTTCTGCCATCAGAGTGCTCCCCTGCAGGTGGTGTTAGCCTCAGGACCAGGGGTTCCTCCCAGAACCCAGGGTAAGTTACACTTGGATCACGTGGCACTTGCCTGGGTCAGAGCGGGAGGTTGGGACGGTAACTGTCCCCACTCCGTGGGCAAGGCCTATCACTGGCTGCCCCATAATAACACCTTCCTTCCACCTCCTCCTGCACTTGGCGATCTCTGCCCGGCCTAGCAGAACAGACAGTTGTCCTTTGTCCCGGGCTCCTGCTCTCTGAGCTGGGTCAGCAGAGTTTGGACTTGCACTTAGAAGCGCTCTCCTGGCGGAAGGAGTGTACATCTACGACACAAAGAAAAACCCCACGGCTGCCCCGGGCCAGCCGACTTGGGCTCAAGGGGCTCGGGCTCCGGGGCTGGTTCTTTGCTGCGCAGACTTCTGGGCTTGGGCCTGAGTTCAGAGACCTTCCCACCCTGCAGGGCCTTGAGCCTGGGCACAGCCCAAGCCTAGAAGTCTCCGCAACAATGAAACAGCCCCACAGCCCAAGCGCCAGGAGCCTGAGAATTGTCCCTCGAAGATGGTGTCTCCAGTGTGGTGCTGGCATGCTGCCCCACGGCTGTATGGCTGGCTAGCCTCGGGCTGTGCTGCTACCGGGGATGAGTCTCTGACACTTCCCTCTTGCTCCCTGAAGCCTGGTGGCCTGCTGGTACTGCGTGGCTCTGCTTACCTGTCTGACGGTGAAGCTGAGAAAGGTCTGATGAACACCGTGAGGGGCCCCTTTATGGGAGAAAGCATGCACCAGTGAGGAGGGCAAGGTCAAGGGAGCCTGGGCACCTCAGTCCTAGCTCCAGCTCTGCCCTTAACTAGCTTTGTTAGTGAATCTTCCAGGGCTTCTGTTTCCTGTTCTGTGAAATGGGGCCATTCATTCACATGAACGCACACACACACAGGCCCTTGGAGAGTGCCATGCTGTCTGTTGTAATGGCCATGGGCTTCCCTCTCCAGGGGCTGGCAGGGAGGGCTGAGGTAGCTCTCCATGAGCACTTCCTGGCTTCTTGGATCCTGATCCCTCCTGGAAGGAGCCCACTGACTGATGCAAATCCCAATATGCTCCAACAGGGTGAGAGCCGTGGTCCGGGAGCTGGTGTGATTTTGGCACGTGGGGGACGTTTGGGCAGGTGCTTCCCAAGGGAGCAAGGCCCGTCTCCTTGCAGGAAGAGTGGGGTTTGCTCTTTGGCTGTTTCCAGCAACTGCAGTCTGATGGAGTAGAGGTCCCGCAGAGTCTGGAGTGGCGACGGCCTTGCCAAGAGAGGAAGGTGGGAGTGGAGAAGAGAGGAGGGCCTATGGGAGGAGAGGAGGCTAGAGGGACTTCACTGGGACAGACTTGGAGGATCAGAGCAGTTGGGGAGCCATGGGAAGGTGGGAGGTGTTTCCACGCACATACAGCTGGGAAGGTGGCTGCAGAGCAGAGTGCAGTCCAGAGAGTGGCCTCGAGAGAGAGCTCCAGAGCTCAAGGTGAGAGCTGACAGATGCAGCAGGCGTGAATGAGTGATTCAGCTGAGTGAAGGTCAAGGCGGCAGCAGATACCGGCCATGCTAGGGAAGGAAGAACAAGTGTGTTCACTGTAAGCCGCCGTGCGTGATCTGCATGTGCACACCTACCGTGTTCCTGAGCGCATGGATGTTCGCCTGTGTCCGCACATGCGCATGTCTCTCTCGGGTCCCTTGGCATTCCCAAAGTGCCAGTGACTCCAGCTCTCGATGCAGCGTGCTGACCCGGGATGTGGCAGAGCGTGTCGAGTGAGGCCTGTGCGTGGCACTGCTTGTGTAACTGGTGAGTCAGCGAGTGGAACGAGGTGTTCTTGCCTGGAAGGCAAGGAAGGGACACTGCAGGCCTGCGGGGTTTGCTGTTAGCTGGCATTACCTTGTGGTTTCAGGTGCAGCTGGTGACCCGGGTCAGTTATTAGCTGTGCCCTGGCCCGGACCTCTTGGCAGGTGCTTCATTCAGGCAGGACGGGCATCAAATCAATTTAGCATTTGCATAATCAGTAGCCCCATTCCCTGGGGAGTTAATTCAGGGCACACTCTGCGTGTGTCACTCCCTCAGACAGAGGCACCCAGTCCCCAGGAAGAGGTGGGGGCCTTTGTCTTCCCCAGCCCCATGCCTTAGGGGCAGGGCGGCCTGAGGCAGGGTAGTGAGGCTCCTCTCTTCTTGCACAATGCCAGCCTCAGGAGCGTGTGGCATACACAACCAGCCTCCAGCCGGCAGCTCTTTCCTTCAGCCCTCACTCGCTCACCATCAGCAGGAGGTTCCTGTTGGGCAGTGAGTTAGACAAGTTACCTGTGCCGTGTGGAACAGCAGTATTTTCTCTACTGTGGGTGCAGCAGTGCTGGCCCCTGGTTCAAGTTGCATTCACAGTTTATTTACCGGAGTTTTTCACTTTTTGGACCCTGGTTGCAGGCTGTGTGAAAGCTACGAGAATCTGCGTTTTGCTGCTCGACATTGCTGCGTTGTGAGCTGATTCAGACCGGAGCGGATAGACAGAGGGTCTGCTTGTTTATCGAGCATTTTTAGAATACAATAGCTGCGTAACCCAATGGGAACGGGTGGTGAAAGCCTCTTCTACTGGCTGGTCCGCAAAGCAGAAGCAGTTCCTCTTGCAGCTCAAGTGGTACGGCTCTGAGCTGGGAATCTGCCAGACGCTAGGCCGTGCTGCTGATCTCGGGGGGGATGGGGTGGGGGTGGGGGTGGGCTGTCACTCAACAGATGGATCTCTTTCAAACGGATTTTGTGTCGAAACCAGGATGATAGGGCAATTGTGGTGTGAAGCAGCACGCTCCAGGCGTTCCTGTGGCCATCCCTCCTGCATGTTTGTTTGGGTCCTGGGGGTCACCTGCTTGACGGGGGAGAGGCGGGATCCATGCAGGTGGGGAGGACTGAGCTGGCAGATGTGCTCCAGGCAGGTAGTTGCTCCTGGCCCTAGCCAGGTTCCAGGCGTCCATGGGCAGCTGTAGTGTGTTTTGGGAAGTGAGTGAAGATGGGGGGCTCCCTTATGGGGCTGTTGCACCTCCTTGTGTTTAGCAGTTTTTAGTCAGTAACTTGTAAGTGGGGTGCACAGACCTCCGCCCTGGATGGGTGGGGAGCCCGGCTACTGATGTCTATGCACCGAACGAGAAGAGTGGGATGGGATGGGACCGGCACGCCCTGTGGTGGTAAAGGAAGCATTAACTCTCTTGCCCTGGGAAAGTGCACAGCTCTTTGCCCTGATTGCAAAGACACTGAGGGAGCAGGGAGAGAGGAGATCCATCCTCCCACTCTGGACAGGGTAACGGAAGCCCATGGGAACAACCACTCCTGCAAGACTCCAAATGCTTTAAGCTTAGGAAAAAGCTGCAGGATGCTGGGAGCCCAGGGAAGGGCTCTGGGAGCAGCTGAGCTGCTGTCCTGAGGGGCTTGCACTAAGTGGGCTCAAGCCAGCCTGCCAAAAATAGCAGCGTGGACAGGGCAGCTCCAGCGGAGACTCGGACTCGATACCTGAGCCCAGCCTCAGGTGGTCGGCTGGGCCTGAGATGCTCCTCGATGGCCATGGAGGCTGTGTCCGGACCCATCCAAAATGATGGCGGGTGGAATTCAGTGTTGATTGATTGCGAAGCCAGGCACATTGGAGGGGAAACGGGAACTGCTCAAACACCTGGCAGGGTTCGCAGCGAATTGCCATTCCTGAGCCAGCTCAGAGAGGTGCTGGCCAAAGGCCACCTCCAGTCTCCTCTCGCCCAAGGTAGACACTAGAGCTCGCACTGTCTGGATTCCGGCCAGGACACTGCGTGCCAGCAGTACCATGAGCACTGATGACCAAGCTGCTGCTGTCCGTGGACGGAAGGTGGGCAGACGTCCATTCGCATCCTCCTGGACCTCTCCAACATTCCCCATGGTTAAGACACAACAGTCCGTACCCGTGGTAATTTCCAGTGGCTAACTACTCTGTGTGTTAAAATTACTCCTTATTTCCAGTTTTAATGTATCTAGCTTCAACTTCTAGTCACTGGATCAGGTTAGACCTTTCTCTGTAAATTGAAGAGTCTGTTATTCAATATCTGTTCCCCATGCAGGTACTTACAGACTGTGATCAAGTCACCCCTTAGCCTTCTCTTCAAGCTAAACAGATTGAGCTCCTTGAGTCTATCACCTATAAGGCAGGTTTTCTAATCCTTTAATCATTCTTGTGGCTTTTCTCTGAACCCTCTTCAATTCATCAACATCCTTCCTGAATTGTGGGCACCAGAACTGGACAGTATGCCAGCAGCAGTTCCCCAAACTGGTGGTATGTCCGACCATACAATTTCACCAAGCCAGGAACAAATGTGCTTCCAAAATACTGCTAGTTATTATGAAGCCACAGACAATCTCCCTCAGGCCTCGCCCCTCATGCACCACCCGGACAGCCTATGATGAAAGCCTATTAAAACCAAAGTTCATCACATCTTTGGTTCTTCCAGCCCCAGAGAGCCACCCGCTCACCCAGGGTCAATATGGACTTCAGGATCTTTCCAAAAAACCACGCTGATGCCAATCCTCTATTAATAAAAAGAGTTATTAAAAGGTTAGTTTACTAAACCTTTCATTTTAAAGTGAATCGTATTGATATCAGAGTCTGGAGATCAGTATAATAGTAGTGATGTTAAATCTGCTAGCTTGCAATACATCTTCCTGGTTCACCCAAAAGATTGGGGTCCTCAGTCCAGTGTTCAAAGCTCTCCTTGTTAGAAATCACAGTCCAGAGATGCGGGGCAGGAATCAGGCTAGGAGGTGATGTCACCAACACCCCCAGTCCATGTGCATAGCAGAGCGCAGGCTCAAACACATGCTTTGTGTGCCTTGCCGAATCATAGGGTTTCCGTTGTCTCTGTGCTCTCTGAGGCACCTTTTGGGAGGGGCCCACTCAGGGGCATGCACAAGGGGGGGAAGTAGGGGCATGCCCCCCCCCAATCAGTGGGGGTGCAGAACTCCTCTGGGGCTGGGGTGAGGAGAGTGAACTCCTCTGGCCTGGGGTGGGAGATGACCGCTCCTCTGGCCCTGGGGCATGTGAGGAGATCCAGCTCCTCTGGCCCTAGGGCTGTGGCGGGGAGAACTAGCTCCTCTGGCTGCAGGGGGCACAAAAAGTGCCCCTCCATAAGCAGCTGTATTTTTATTTCGCCCCTGGGTCCACTGAAAGAGTTGATTCTGCTTAATGGCCCATCAACACCTGACAGGCTCGTCTTGATGTAAATCTGTCTTGTGGGTGTTAGCCAGGAACACATCTTTAGTAACAAGCATGTTTAGACAGCATACAGTTTCATATCTTCATACTCAATGATGCTTCACACATTTCCCTGAGGTGTAATCAGTGGAACAGTGCTAACTTAATTTAATTGGGGATTGATCCTGCTTTGAGCAGGGGGTTGGACTAGATGACCTCCTGAGGTCCCTTCCAACCCTGATATTCTATGAACTTTTCCAGTGATATCTTACAAGGCATACTTTGTACAAGATTTATCGCAATTGTAGAACTGCTGTGACAATATTAGTGAAGACGGTCCCCTTTCTTTTCATACAGCTTCACAACCTATACCTATCTAGGTCATCCTGTCTTCCCTTTTTGAATATTGGCATAACCGCTTTCTTCCTGTCTTCTGACACTTCCCTTGTGTTCCAAGATTTACTGAAAATAAACAAATGAATCTATGAGCAAATTCGTCTGGTTACACAGAACTTTAACTGACCTCACTCAACAATGGGTGAGCGTAACCAGTGAAATAAACAACCCAGGGAAATGGTAGATCTTCCATCTCTTGGTGTCGTCAACACTGGATGTTTGTGATTGGCTAAGGCCTGGTCTAGAAATTACTGAGTTCAGTTCAGGGGTACCTGGGTGAAATGTAATGGCCTGTGATAGACAGGAGGTTAGAGGATCTAATGATCTGTTGTATTTAGATGGAGTATATATGGGCCCAAAGACTGACAGGTGCTAACAAGACCCTGTCACTGTCCAACATTACAGTGTTAAACAAAGCTCGGGGGCTGGTATACGGAGATCTCTGTCTGCTTAGTCCCATGATAAATACAGCATTAAACGTCATTTCACCTTTTATTAAAGATACAGAAGAAGGCAACCCAGTTAAAGCCTTTGAAATGTAAGGTGTTAAATCAGGCTTCCGCCCTTGTTACTTTTCCCTTTTAGCTGGAGAGAGTCTTTAGAAGGAAAAAACCTTTGTCTGACAGTCCCTTAGCTGGTGTAAAGATGGGAATAACTGTCCGGTCGGGGCAAAGATCAGAAGTTAGTAGAAACGGGCTGGAGCTGTTGGTTTTGTTGTTGCTGTTAAAGTCCAATCACGTTTCCTGCAAGACAAACACATGCAAAAGGGGAGAGGAAAGAACAGCCAAGAGAGAAAATGCAGCTTCTGTCTCTGGCTTTGACTCGCTTACCCCCTCGTGGCTGGAGAAACACAGGCCCAGCTCTGCGATAGCCTCACGTGTGGGGCCCAGGTCTGAGAGAGTCTGACGTGGGGCTGCCTCATTCTCTCCTGTGGAAGCTGTTCCGCTCTGGATTAGTAATGAAAGGGTGATTAGAGCAGGGGACCGGACCCTAGGTCTCCCGCCTCCCAGAGGGGGCCCTAAACACCAGGCTACGGAGTCCTCCTCTCTGGCCCAATGAGTGTTCTGGAAATACTGAACTAATCTGAGAGCGCGCGAGTGTGTGAGACTGGTTCTGTAGCCCACTGGTTTAGGAACCCACTGTGATGATGTGACGCAGCAGGGAGGGGGGAGTGTTGACCTGGGAATGTGCCCTGGGGACGGGAGACCTGAGAGCCTGTCACCTGAGCCAGGAGGGGGAGGGGGAGGTGACACCTCTGCCCAGGAATGTGGACGGAGGCTGCAGCAGGGAACCTGCTCGGTGGGTTTAGTTTCAGTTTGGGGCTGGGTGGAGGAACACAGGGAACCCCAGGGCTGGGGTCTAAGCTCCCTGCTCCCCCAGAAGGACTTGACTGAGGGGTCCTGGGTGTACCCACAAGCTCTGTTTTGGACTGTGTTCCTGTTGTCCAATAAACCTTCTGTTTCACTGGCTGGCTGAGAGTCTCAGTGAATCCCAGGAAGAGGGGTGCAGGGCCTGGACTCCCCCACACTCCGTGACAACTGGTGGCAGCGGTGGGATCTACTGCACCCCGTGAACGGCGCTTCCTGCAGTAAGTGACTGGGGAACAGTAAAACGAAGGGGGATTGACGGGGACCAGGCGTGCTGAAGATTCAGAGAGAGACGGTTTCAGGGGGCGGTTAACCCCTGGGAGTGTGTGACCAGAGAGAAGGACTTTTGCAGTAACAGGGTCCCCCGGGGGATTGCAGCGAGCGGTCCCAGGGGCGGAGGAGTCTGCAGCTTGACCCTGGCAAAGAGGTGGTGACCTCAAGAAGGACTGGCACACTAGGGGCTTTTCCTGGAAACCGTGGACAGCTGCCCGGCCTGCGAGTGGCCAGCCGGGAGATGTACGCTAAACGCCTTAAGAGCGACCTGGTGGAGCTGTGCAGGCAGAGGGGGCTGCGCGTCGGGAGGTCCACCAAGGAACAGCTGATTGCCCAGCTGGAGGAGAGGGATTGCTTGGATGACCCGATCCCTGTCCCTGAGGGAAGCCGCCCGGCGGACGCAGCGTGGGCCCTGGGGCCTGACCAGGCTGGGAGGGGTCAGACTGCTGCCCAGGACACCCCGAGACCCTTCCTACCTATGCCTGGGGGAGGGGTTGTGGGAAGCCCAGCGAATACCGAGGGCCCCCTGACCCCAGCAGCCAGCAGGGGATCCTCCCAGCAGAGCTCCCCATCCCTGGAGCGGATGCGGCTGGAATGGGAGAGGGAGAGGAAAATGAGGGAGCTGGAGGATCATGAAAAACAACGTCAACATGAGGAGAAACAACGTCAACATGAGCAGGAGGAGAAGGAGAAACAACGTCAACATGAGCAGGAGGAGAAGGAGAGGGAGTGTCAGGAGAAGGAGAGGGAACGTCAACATGAGCAGCAGGAGAAGGAGAAACAAAGACAGCATGAACTGGAGCTGGCCAGGCTGAGGAGCAGTGGGGCCCCGGCTGCGGTGAGTGCGGGGGGACCCAAGACTGCAAGGAGCTTTGATAAGTGCTTCCTGGCCCAGCGTAAGGAGGGGGAGGACATTGATAGCTTCCTGACGGCCTTTGAGAATGCCTGCGAGATGCACAGGGTTGACCCTGCAGACAGGCTCCAGTTCCTCACCCCCTTACTGGACCCCAAAGCCGTGGAGGTCTACAGCCGGATGACAGGGGCAGAGGCAGGGGACTATGAACTGTTCAAACAGGCCCTGCTCCGTGAGTTTGGGCTGACCCCCGAGATGTACCGGAGAAGGTTCCGGAGTCAGCGTAAAACGCCTGAGGTCACCTACCTACAACTGGTCAACAGGATGCAGGGATATGCCCGCAAGTGGACAGCGGGGGCCCAAACTAAAGAGGACCTGCTTGACCTGTTTGTACTGGAGCACCTGTATGAACAGTGCCCTTCCGACCTGAGGCTGTGGCTGGTGGACAAAAAGCTCGCGAACCCCCAGCATGCAGGGCAGCTGGCCGACGAGTTTGTGAACAGTTGGTCAGGGGGTAGCCGGGAGGAGTCCCAAAAGAACAGGCCCCCCCCGATGCAGAGAGAGAGTCACCATGGGGCCTCCCAGTGGGGAAATAGGGAGAACCCCCTCCAAAGGGGAACGCCTGGTGTCGGACCCCTCCGACCCGTTCGAGGGGACCAACGTGACCTGAGCTGCTATCACTGTGGCCAGAGAGGCCACGTACGGGCCCAGTGCCCCGGGCTCAGGGACAAACTGAGCAGACCCAACCTACCCAGGGTTAACTGGGTAGGGACTCAGCTGGACGAGGGGCAGGCGACCCAGGAAAGGGGGGCTACCAGTTTGCCACCTGCTCAGGAGGGAAGAGTACCCCCAGCCAGCCCTGCCAGAGGGCTGGAGGCTCTGGACTCAGGGTGCTCGGTTTACAGGGTGGGTGCGGGGCTGTCCCTCCGGAGAGAGTGCCTTGTTCCCCTGGAGGTGGATGGGAGGAAGGTCAATGGATACTGGGATACGGGCGCGGAGGTGACGCTGGCCCGGCCCGAGGTGGTGGCCCCAGATCGGGTGGTGCCCAACACCTACCTGACCCTGACGGGGGTGGGCGGGACCCCATTTAAGGTGCCCGTGGCAAGGGTACACCTGAAATGGGGGACCAAGGAGGGCCCCAAGGATGTGGGGGTACACCACCATTTGCCCACTGAAGTTTTGATGGGGGGAGACCTAGAGGACTGGCCAAGCGACCCCCAGACCGCCCTGGTTGTGACCCGTAGCCAGAGCCGGCGAGGGGCACTGCGACCTGACCCTGGGGAGGGTACCACACTGGAGGCGCGAGACCCTACTCGGGTGGGGAGGGAGCGCCGAGGGGCACGGCTCAGAGAGGCTGCGGCCTCAGACCTGGCCACGGAGGGGGAACCGGGCCCCATCCCTTCCCCAGCCGCTGAGTTCCAGGCCGAGTTGAGGAAAGATCCCTCCTTGCAGAAGCTCAGGGACCTGGCCGACCTCAGTGAGGGACGGACCATGAGGAGAGGCTGCCAGGAGAGGTTCCTGTGGGAGAAGGGGTTCCTGTACCGAGAATGGGCTCCCCCAGGGGAAGGGGAGTCCTGTGGGATCAGGAGGCAGCTGGTGGTCCCCCAGAAGTACCGCCGCAAGCTCCTGGCCCATGACATCCCCCTCGCAGGGCACCAGGGAATCCGGCGCACCCGGCAGAGGTTGCTACAGAACTTTTACTGGCCCGGGGTCTTTACCACCGTCCGGCAGTATTGCCGATCCTGTGACCCCTGTCAGAGGGTGGGGAAGGCCCGGGACAAGGGGAAAGCGGCGTTGAGACCTTTGCCCATCATAGAGGAGCCTTTCCAGAAGGTGGCCATGGACATCGTGGGGCCTCTCAGCAAGACGACCCGGTCGGGGAAGAAATACATTCTGGTGGTGGTAGATTTCGCCACCCGCTACCCCGAGGCAGTGCCCTTAGCTTCCATTGAAGCAGACACCGTGGCAGATGCGCTCCTGACCATTTTCAGCCGAGTGGGGTTCCCCAGGGAAGTCTTGACAGACCAAGGCTCCAACTTCATGTCGGCCCTGCTCCGGTGCTTGTGGGAGAAATGTGGGGTCCGGCATGACTGGGCCTCAGCGTATCACCCCCAGTCCAATGGGCTGGTGGAGAGGTTTAACGGGACGCTAAAGATGATGCTGAAAACCTTTATGAACCAGCACCCGCAGGATTGGGACAAGTACTTACCTCACCTGCTGTTCGCGTACAGGGAGGTGCCCCAGGAGTCTACCGGATTTTCGCCTTTCGAACTGTTATATGGAAGGAGGGTGAGGGGCCCCCTGGACCTGATGAGAGACGAGTGGGAGGGGAAGGCCACTCCCGATGGAGAGTCAGTGGTGGAGTATGTCCTGACCTTCCGAGAGAGACTGGCTGAACTCATGGGCCTGGCCAGGGAGAATCTGGCCAGAGCCCAGAGGAAGCAGAAGGTCTGGTATGACTGCACGGCGCGGGCCCGTGCCTACGCCACCGGGGATCAGGTGATGGTTCTCATCCCCGTGAGAAAGAACAAACTATAGGCCGCCTGGGAGGGCCCGTTCAAGGTCGTCAAGCAGCTCAATGAGGTAAACTATGTGGTGGAGCTGTCGAACCGGGCCCACCACCGCCGGGTGTACCATGTGAATATGATGAAGCCATATTATGCCAGGGGGAATGTGGTGTTAGCTGTGTGTGGTCAGTGGGAGGAGCAGGGAGATGACCCTTTAGTAGATCTATTCCCTGGGACCAGAGCTGGTTCCCCCCTGGAAACAATCCCCCTCTCGGATCAGCTCTCCCCTGCCCAGCAAGCTGAGGTCAGGGGGGTGCTGCATCCGTACCGACAGCTGTTTTCCAACCAGCCTGGACGCACTAATCTGACTGTCCACCGGGTGCAGACAGGGTCGCACCCGCCGATAAGATGCTCCCCCTTCCGAGTCACAGGGAAAACTGCTCAGGACCTGGAAAGAGAGGTCCGGGACATGCTGGCTTTGGGGGTGATCCAGCCATCAGCCAGCCCTTGGGCCTCGCCGGTGGTGCTGGTCCCCAAAAAGGATGGGTCAGTCCGGTTCTGTGTGGACTATCGGAAGCTCAATGCCATCACTGTATCGGATGCCTACCCCATGCCCAGGCCGGACGAGCTCCTAGACAAGCTGGGAGGAGCTCGGTACCTTACCACCATGGACCTTACAAAGGGCTACTGGCAAGTGCCGCTGGATGCAGATGCCCGGCTGAAATCTGCCTTTATCACCCCTCTGGGGCTCTATGAGTTTCTGACCCTGCCTTTCGGCCTCAAGGGAGCGCCGGCCACCTTCCAGCGCCTGGTGGACCAGCTCCTGAGGGGGATGGAGAGTTTTGCCGTGGCGTATATTGACGACATCTGTGTCTTTAGCCAGACCTGGGAGGACCACGTGTCCCAGGTTAGACAAGTGCTGGACCGACTCCAGGGGGCTGGGCTGACTGTCAAAGCGGAGAAGTGCAAGGTGGGGATGGCTGAAGTATCTTACCTGGGCCATCGGGTGGGGAGCGGCCGCCTAAAGCCGGAACCGGCCAAGGTGGAGGTGATCAGAGACTGGCCCGCTCCCCACACCAAAAAGCAGGTCCAAGCCTTTATTGGGATGGCAGGATACTACCGAAGATTTGTGCCCCACTTTAGCGCCATAGCCACCCCCATCACTGAGCTATGCAAGAAGGGGAAGCCAGACAAGGTGGTCTGGACCGAGCAGTGCCAGGAGGCTTTCCGGGCGCTGAAGGAGGCTCTGGTCAGTGGCCCAGTTCTAGCAAACCCAGACTTTGACAAGCCCTTTGTGGTGTTCACCGACGCGTCAGACACGGGACTGGGGGCGGTGTTAATGCAGGAGGATGAAAAGGGGGAGAGACACCCCATCGTGTACCTGAGCAAGAAATTGCTACCCCGGGAGCAACACTACGCGGCCATCGAGAAGGAGTGCCTGGCCATGGTGTGGGCCCTCAAGAAACTAGAGCCCTATCTCTTCGGGCGACACTTCACCGTGTACACCGACCACTCTCCCCTGACCTGGCTGCACCAGATGAAAGGAGCCAACGCCAAGCTCCTGAGGTGGAGCCTGCTCCTGCAGGATTACGACATGGACGTGGTCCATGTGAAGGGAAGTGCCAACCTGATAGCGGATACGCTGTCCCGGAGAGGGGGCCCCGAACTTCCCCAGGTCACTGGTCACAGTGACCCCGCTCAGTTCAGTCTCGAAGGGGGGAGAGATGTGACGCAGCAGGGAGGGGGGAGTGTTGACCTGGGAATGTGCCCTGGGGACGGGAGACCTGAGAGCCTGTCACCTGAGCCAGGAGGGGGAGGGGGAGGTGACACCTCTGCCCAGGAATGTGGACGGAGGCTGCAGCAGGGAACCTGCTCGGTGGGTTTAGTTTCAGTTTGGGGCTGGGTGGAGGAACACAGGGAACCCCAGGGCTGGGGTCTAAGCTCCCTGCTCCCCCAGAAGGACTTGACTGAGGGGTCCTGGGTGTACCCACAAGCTCTGTTTTGGACTGTGTTCCTGTTGTCCAATAAACCTTCTGTTTCACTGGCTGGCTGAGAGTCTCAGTGAATCCCAGGAAGAGGGGTGCAGGGCCTGGACTCCCCCACACTCTGTGACACCCACCTAAAGGGGAGAGGAGAGAAATAAAAACGTGGGGAAATCCCGAACTTTCCGACAGAATTTCCACACTGTCTAAACTACGTTTTTTTGTCAAAAACCCGCTGTCAGAAAATCCCTGAGCAGCTCTATTTTCAGGTCCCTTTGGGCCCCGACAGTTTCATTTTGAATGGGCTCATTTAGCCTGACCTGGCCAGAGGATTTCACACAGACTCTGTTGCATCCATCCCAATACTGGTCGCTGAGCTAGAGCACGTCTCTTGGACAGGCGTCCAATCCTGCCAAAGACCCTGCCCTGCCCATCTGTTCCACTGGTGAATCACCCTCACTGCTCTAAAGAGGTCTTATTTCCGGTCCGAGCTCTGCTGCGTTCAACTTCCACCCCCGGGAACCTGTTACACTTTGCCTCCTGGATTGCAACCCTCTAGCGTCCGATCTGTTCTCCCTCTGTAGGTAATTATAGAGTGTGATCAAATTACTGCTTTACCTTCTCTTTGATAAACTGCATAGATTGGGCTCCTTAAATCCTATGTTTAAGTGCTCCACTGAACTGTGTACTGAACATTCAAGGATTTCATTAGCCCTCTTAGCCAGCATTGCACTTATCTACCATGACCTCCAAGTCCCCCTCCCCCTCCGCCCCGCTACTTTCCAGGATACAGTCGCCGATCCTCTAAGTGTGGTGTGTAATCTTTATTCCTAGATATGTGATCTTGCATTTGGCCATATCAAAATCCATGTCTGAATGTACCCTGTTTTGTGGCAACGACCTGTCCTTGTCATAGTTTACCACCCTATCAATCTTTGTGTCCGCTGTAAAGCTCATCAGCAGTGATTTCATATCCTCTTCAAAAACATTTTAACTACTGGCCAAATAGGAGAGTTTTTTGTGGAAGTGCAGGGGCAGAGGACATCCTGCTGTACCAAGGAAGCAATAGAAGTGATTTAGGGTCTGTTCTAGTCTCCCAGCCGCTACTCTGCTGGAATGCCGATCCACACGCAGTCAAGATCCCGTTTCCAGGTCCCCAATAACTCTGAGCTGTGTAATGTGCCTTCTGGTGAAGAGCGCTTCGCTCTTCCCACTCACCCAGCCCCATCTGCATGGGCTGGAGCCAGGGACTCTAGCATGCCAGTCCTGCAGAGCTCCACAACGCTTTCGGAAACACCGACTGTCAGAATTGTCCTTGTGTGCGAGCGTTTCTAATTCCTCCTGTTTGTTATCTGGGCTTCTAACACTAGGTTGTGGGCAAAGAACCTATCCCCTTCATGTGCCTTGAGCCTGAGTTGTGTGTTTGATCGTTTGGGCTGGTTGTCTTCTTGCCACCTTCCCCTCACATAGCTAGTTTAATGACTGGTTCCTGTGCTCATACACTGGAGGCCATATACAGCCCCCTCTCCCCATAATGGAACCAACGCCCTCTACTTACCTACCAATGACTTACCTCCAGTATCCTCTGCTATCTGCTTTTCCTTGCTCATGGGACAGGGAAAGTCTTGAAGGTTACTTGGACTTTCCTTTCCTTATTCCCTTCTGAGATCTCTGAAGTGTCCCCTGATGCCATGTGGCTGGTGCAAGATTCCACTGGTGATGCATGACAATGTGCGTATTGGCCTGCTGCTTTCAGAATCCCTTCCAGCCCGATCCCCTTGGCTTCACTCCAGAAAACAGCACACAGTCTTGCTGTCCAGTTGTCGTAACATGGAGTCCTCAGTGCCGATTGCCTGTTGTCGATTTGGGCTGAGCAGCCATCCTCAGGTATGGCCCCTGTAGTTCTGTGCTGCCTCTCGATTTAATGCCTCAGATGTTTCCCTGGCCACCATGCTGCATGGTAATTCTAGCTGTGTTGAGTCCCTCCTGCTGTCTTCCTTAGTCACAAGACAGCTCAGCTTCTCTGTCCTGCTTTCCTCTGGAGGACACAACCACCAATCTCGAATGCTCTCTGGCTTCCTCACTGCAGATTTCTCCCCCAGTTGTACCTGGTGGTGGTGCCTGTCTGGCTGTCCAATAAATCTGCAGCCTCTCGGATACTACGTAAGGTCAATAATTGCTTTTCAAGACCACAAACCTCTTCTTCTTTCAACACAGCTGCCAACTTGCACTTCATATGTCTCTTCTCCTGTGGGCAGGAAGGACACAACCCAGGACATCTCCTGCAGGTCACAGTAACTGTTCCCCCTCAAGCAATCGCTTTACGCCTAGAGCGTGGGTCTGAGATTACAGTGGAGGGGGGAAGAGATGTTGGGAGCAGTGACCTAACTGGCAGAGGGGAGCTCATATTGAGCAGCTAATACAGGAGACATTCAGGAAGGTGGAAAGGTCTGAAATTGAGCTTGGCAACTAGGTCATTCCTGGGAAGGAAAACAATTAATGCTGCTTTTTGGCCGAAATGTGATGTAAACCGGGGTTACTGCAGAAGGTGAATATCAGAGCGCAAAGAGAGCAGAAGAGAGGTCACTTCCGTCGGGCGGCGCTGGCTGGGTGGGAGGGTCGTGCACTTGTAGGATGGGGTGGAGTTGACCTGCCTTGTAGGGCTGTCCAATAGCAACCGGTCAGCGAGCGGTGGTGCTGTGCGATGTCTCCAGCACTCACTATGGGTATTCCCCTGCCTCAGGAACGATGCCCGTAGGAGTGTAGGGAGCCGGTGCACCAGACTGTGAGACTCCTCAGCCCAGGCACTGGGGCTGTTTGTGAGGGAAAGAGAAAACAGTCCTGCTGCCTTCACCCCTCCGGCCTGTTTAACAAAGAGCTCCTGCACCCTACCTTGAGATTTATGGTGACTTTAGAATCCCCCCCACTTGCATCAGCCTGAGGGGGACACGCAATCCATGCCCGGTCTGGAGTTCGCTGCCCCATAATATCGCTGAGCCCACCTGCTCTGCAGGAATAAAGTCCTGGGCCCTGCTCTTCAGAACGGGAACATCCCCCACCAGGACATTAGGCGGGAGTTAAAAGAAAACAAACAGACATGGGGAGAGCAAAATGCTCCTGCTGGTTCCATTATTTCCCACATCGGGGGGTCTTGCAGCTTCTGAAACATTGGGTGCCAGCCCCTGTAGGAGACAGGAGGCTGGATGGACCCTTGGTCTGATCCCCAACAGCAGTTCTGATGGATGGTAGCTTTCAGTGCTACCTCAGTTTCTCTAATACTGGTATTTTCCTTGTATGGCCCTTCAGAATTATCCATAGCAGCCCTGTATCATTTCCCCTTCTCGGTCCCCGTTTTAACCCCCTTTTCTGACACAGCTCTAATTCTGGAGGGGTTGCCCTGGGCCTCCCCTGTCCCTCCCAGCAGGACTCTAGGCACCCTGCCCTCAGGCATCCAGGTGACCACCCTTCTGGCCCCCACGTAGAACCAGCCCAGTTGCAGCACGCTCCCCACCTCAGCCCGTGGAGAGGGAGCTAACGCTGGCTATGCCTCTTGGTCCGATCCTGGTGCTGCTGGCAGGTGGCTGCTATGTTTCAGCTGCTCAGGACAGAGGTGCTGCTCTGTGCCTTCTCCCTCCACATGGGCCATGCCAAGAATTTGTTCTCTCCAGCCTGAGTTCACCTCCCCCATTCATCACTCGGCGTTCCAGATTCGCGCTGCGGCCAGGAGGTGCTGGCTCTGCGGCTCCCCTACAGACACACACCCTTTTGTTCACCTGTTTCCCCTTCCCAGAATCAAACCTGACACTGGAGATCCTCTTCCTCCGGGTGTTCTGTGCCTGGCATCTGCACGGCTTCTCTGTCCCATGCCTGCCTGTCCTCCAGGCTCGCTGCCACTGAGCCGTTCCCAGGCTGCCATTGCTGCAGGGCTGCTAGCGAGGGGAGTCCGAGCTTGCTGAGTCCCGGGAGTGCGCGTCAGGGCCCTGCGGTTGGTCTGTAAGGCTCCGTCTCAGCCCAGGTTGCCTGCTGCTTTGCCTCCCAGCTGCACTGGGGACGGGAGCTGATGCTGCGCGTCCTAGGGGATAGTTACTGAGCGCTGGCTGTTTAGAGCTGGGATTAGTTAAAGGTGTAGCCTGCGACAGGCCCGCTGCCGGAGCCTGGAGGGGCCTTTCCTGGATGGCTCTGTCTGGGGGGAGGCAGGGATGTCTCTGCCCTTCAGTTTTAGGATCTGTTCAGTTACAGGCCATGTTGCCCAAGGCTAACGTGCATCCAAATCTTCTCTGCGTTGGCAGAGGCTGTCAATCACGGGCCGCGGGAGGCTGTGTGGAGGGATGCACATCGGAGGAAGCATGGGGTGTCACAGAGTTCCCGGACGATGCTCTGGAGCTGCTCCCTACGAAGCCAGGCAGGACTCTGGGGAAGTCTCCTCTCTGTGAGCAGACTGTCTGCAGGACACACAGTTCACACAGCTTCCACCTTCCTGAGTCTGATCTCGGAGCATTCAGCATCCTCTGCCCCTCCGTGCGCTTCCCACAGTGAGCCCCCAACTCTGCAGTCAAACGTGACTCTCAGCCAGCCAGTAAAACAGAAGTTTATTAGATGACAGGAACATGGTCTAAAACAGAGCTTGTAGGTACAGAGAACAGGATCCCTCCGCTGAGTACATTTTGGGGGGCAGTGAGCCAGACAACCATGTCTGCCCTTCACTCCACGTCCCCAGCCAGCCCCAAACTGAAACTCTCTCCAGCCCCTCCTCCTCTGGGCTTTGTCCCTTTCCCGGGGCCAGGAGGTCACCTGATCTTTGTCTTCAACCCTTTAGGTCTCACCTTGCAGGGGGGAAGGGCCCAGGCCATCAGTTGCCAGGAAACAGGGTGTCGGCCATTCTCTGTGTCCAGACCCCTGCACACACCTGCCCTCTAGGGTTCTGCAATGATTATACACCCTTATCCCACCACCTAGATACTTAAGAACTGCATAGGGGAAACTGAGGCACCCCCACAATATTCAGAGGAAACATTAAGAACAGTCCCACTTCATCAACAGTCCCACTCCTGGGGGACCAGGAGTAAGGAGCTCTGTGCTCTTTAGTCTTCACCAAGATTGCAGTGGCTGCCTTGCAGTAACTGGGGGCCCCAACCATGACTCGATGTATAGGAAGAGGGGTGAGCCAAACGGCTGGCGAGTGAGAACCAGGGCAGGCTGACCCTGAGAGCAGGAGGTTAATGAGTGAAATGAAGGGTAGAGTCTGGGTCAGCGTCGCCAGGAGAATAGTTGAAGGGTTTGGCATATGCACAGGGTCTTGATCCCCACTGATCCCACCTGCTTACCCAGGCCAGCTGTCTCATTAGCACCAGCGTTGCCTCTGGACACTCTTCCCTATATAAATCCCGAATATTGCCTCTTCCCCGGGGGGCTAGGGCGGGACTCTGTTTCACTTACCATGGCAAACTGTAATCCCGGGAATAAACCCCCCGTCCAGGGCAATCGCAGGCGAGGGCGTACAGGTGTGGGCCGAGGGAGGGGGTTAGCCCAGCCATCAGCAGGCGCCGTTGCAATGGAACCGGACGGGGAGCTGCCCAGTGGGTTAAAGAGCAGATGCAGAACATGGCACATGGCTTGCAGGTCCGCTGATGCTGCATGACTCATGTCTGAAGGCCCTTGGGCTGCTACCTCCTCGGCCCTGGGTGCAGCAGCAGCATGCATGGGCTCAGTCGGGTTCCTCTCCTCAAGTGCCCGCGTCTTTCTTTGGTGGGTCCTTCCATCTGGAAGGGCCTGAGTCTGGATTTTGCCTGTCCCCGTGTGACTTGCATGGCCAGTTCTTAGCCTAAAGTGCTTCCTCCTGCCTTGCCACCTGGAATCTGTCCACTAATCCAATTCCTGGGGCCCTCTGCATGAACCTGTTGGGCTTTCCGCATCACTGATCTTTGTTTCCCAATGCAAAATATTTGTTCCAAAGAAAACCCTTCAGCTAGAACCAGGTTATTCAGAGAGAGCCCAGTGTCTGAACAGGTCTGCCTGCAATAGCTCCACCCCTGCGCACTGCGAGCCAGCGAGACCATGAGGTCTGTGTCCATCACTGGCTGTAACAGCTGCCAGGTCGTGCCTGGGCCGGATCCTGCCGTTGGTCACCCCTCTGCATCCCCTCGTGGCCTGCCGTCGCTCGAACGTTCTCCCAGCCTGGGGGCTGCCCGCTTGGGAACCTGGCACATCTCTGTAGCAGCAGCAGCTGTCCACTGGCAGTAGGTTGGAGTGAATTGTTCTGGGATGAGCTGGACAGTGGGGGGAACACACCGAGGGCAGCACGCAGGGCTGGTATAGATGACCTGCTTCGTCTGGGGTGTCCTCTCCAGAGGATGCAGCCGGGGGCTGTATGGAGCAGTATGTGCTATGGGGCAGGGTCCCCCCAAGCCAAAAGCAAATCTGGCAGGCAGAGCGGCACTAGGCAGCGTGCTGGTCACAGGCCCATCCCCGTACCACTCCCTCAGGCACAGCGCTGCCCGGTAGTGCTGACAGTGCGGACAATAGCTGTCAGATCCCAGCCTGGCGCAGCGGAGCCCAGCCCAGCTGGGGAGGAAGCTGTCACTGGCAGGGATGCGGATCGGTCAGCTCCTGGGCCGTGTCCCCGGCTGTCAGCGAACACTCACTGGCTATGGCGCAGTTCAACACCCGCGGCTGGCCCGTGTCTGCTGGCTTGGGCTCAGGGCTGCGGGAGTCTTTAATTGCAGTGTAGACGTCCGAGCGCAGGCTGCAGCCTGTCTACACCTGCAGTTTGGCAGCCTGAGCCCCATGAGCCTGGGCCAGCTGCTGTGTGGCCAGCCCCAGCACGGTTCACGAGCTGCTGAGTAAACCGTCGCTGGGAGTGGCAGGCACTGAACGAGCAACCTGCCCGGAGGGAGCTGCGCTGAAGCTGCAGCATCGTCCGAGGCCAAGCATGGGCACGTGCTGGGACCTGTGGGTCAAAGGGGCCTTCTCGGAGCAGGTGTGAAACCAGGCGTTGGCCCCAAGCTGCAGATTGCGTGCCCGGGTTCTGATCTAGTTCCACACCAGGAGTGTTTGGTCTGGGGGTCCGGTTCGGGTCGATCCCTATCAAAGCTGCCTGTACTCCTTCCCTTGTCTGACTAGCTTAGCCCTCCTCCGCTGCTTGCGCTTATTAGTGATGTGCGGTTGTGACACCAGGTTCTGGTGCTGGTGAACCAGGTTCCAGTTCTGTGCTGGGGGGAGGTCGGGTGTGGGGGCTTCTGGCATAAGAGCAGAGCGCGTGTTGAGCAGGGAGCTCTGGTTCCTTGAGCTCTCCTGAGGCCAGGCTCCATTCTCCGGGTAGTAGCCACCTAGCTCCCCTCTTGGGAGGAGTGGGGCTCTGTCTCTCGCATTGGTGATGCTCCCAGAAGCTCTGGGATGGGGCTGCTGCCAGGCCCCCTGAGGCACAGCTGTTCACTCTGTCCCCAGGACTGTTCCTCTCTCCCCTGTGACTGCCTGGTTATTCAGACAGGGTGAAGGGTTGGGAGGCTGGACGGACCCTCCAGCTGACTGCAGTACAGAGGAGCCCTGCTTTTTTGTCCAGCCTGGCTCCCTTCCCAGCCCCTCGCTGGTCAAATCCACAGCCGCCCAGTCCATTCGCACCAAGGGGCATCCACTGACTTGCACTCTTCTAAATAATATGACAAGGTTTCCTCCCTCCCTCCGCGGAGACTTTCCTTGCCTGGGTTTGGGCGGTTTGCTTTCGGCTGCACGCAGTGACTTGCGTTTGTGCGCAGAACGTTCATTGTGGCCCACGATCAGCACCTCCAGCGAAGGAAGCCAGTCATTGGCAGAGCTGGGCTTGGAAACCGGCTGGAGCTCCTGGCTTCCCTCCTGCAGTCTGGTCACAGCCAGCCAGTCTGAGAATCTCCCTTTTTTGGGAATGATGCTATTGCCACCTTGGCATTCTAGCCCGGTTCTGAGAGGCCTCCGACCCTTAGCAAACCTTGAACACCTGCTGTGCCGAATTGGAGTTGGAAGGCCAATGTCCTCAGAAGTGCTCATGGACTTGGGTTGTCTGTCTCCTTGCTGTTGGCTTTAGACACCCTGGTTCCTCAAGCTGGGCACCCAAAATCAGTGGGTGCTCTCGAGTGTTGGCCTGGTTCCACTGCACCTTAATGGGGAGGAGCAGCATTGTTCTCAAAGGAGCTCAGCAGCCAACAGGACAGCTCCTGCGAATCTGTGCAGGGACATCCCAGTGGGAGCTGCTGGCCCCCAGCTGGGGGTGCTGAGCCTTTGAAACCTGGTCTGTGCGCTTGGGGGAATCTGCCTCTGTTCAGGCCTCCATGCGCCTGCGTTCTGTGATTCCCTTGCTGTGTACTAGGCTGAGTGCCATTAGCCTGTGGCGGCCAGGTCCAAGCTTTCCTGTCCTCGCATATGCCGGTGAGCTACCCGGAGCAGGGATGGTGATTTTAGGTCCCAGTTCAGCAGAGCTTTTTACTCACATGATGTAAGCATCAAATTCCAGCTGAGCCTGACCCTTCCTGGCAAGGTCTCGTTGGGCACCTGCTCCTGGCAAGCTACAGCACAGGAGAATACCAGCTGTCTTTGTTCGCTGAGCCATCAGCAAACCGATGAGCTGGGCAACCGCGAAGCCGGAGACGCAAACCCCCAGAGAACATGTTTGGTTTCCAGGAAAGAATGCAGCTGGTGGGGTTTTGTGTATTTCCTTTTACAGACTAGATCGCCCAGCCTCTGAGGACAGCACCAAGAGGCCCTTTGTGTTTACTGTAAGCCAGGTATGGCTGGGTTCCTGGTCCCTCCGCACCTTCCAGGGACAGCGTCCTCTGTGCAGAGCCCTCACTCAGACTTGTTTAGAGGGGGAATCTAATGGCGAATACTGCTGGTATAGGGCAGGCCTGCCCCGCAGCCCCCTGCGATTCCGGTGCTGAGCTTCTCTCTCTGCCGCAAACCAGGCAAGCCTTGCGGGGACTCTCGGCAGCCTAAAGGAGCTCCTGGGACCGGAGTGTTCGCTTTGTTTCATTTAGGATCTGATGCAGGGTTTGAATTTGGGGCTGGAAACAAAAGAGCAGAGCATTACTCACCTCTCAGTGGTTCCCTAGAGGGCCTCTTTGTCCTATTCCAAACCCTGTCTGCCCCATATGTATAGTTCACCCTCTACATGTACGGGGTGGTCCTGCCCCCCCAACCCCCACCCTCCGCTCCGCACTGGGTGTGCTTAGAGTCTCTGGGCAGGAGCCCAGTCTGGGAGGAGCCCAGGTGCGACTCAGAAGAGCACTGGATCTGCAGGACTCTGGAGGTTTGGGGATGCTAAGGACACCTGTCCGTCCCTCCCAGCAGGGACATTGGTAGCACCTGGAGGACAAAGCCTACGTCAGGGTGTCTGCAACCAGGCCAGCAGTGGGGCATGGCACAGACAGTCCCATGTGTTTTAGCGCTCACTGGGCTGGCTGGGCAGTGTGGCCCTGGGTAGGACAGAGCAGGTAGGATGGCCTAGTAGTGAGGGCACTAGTGTGGGAACTTGGTAGACCGGGCTTCAAGTCATTGCCCCGCCACAAGCTTCCGGTGTGACCTTGGGCCAGTCACTTAGTCTCTCGGTGCCTCGGTTCCCCTCTGCACAGTGGGGAGGCGGGTGCTGCCCTGCCTCCTGTGGGTGTGGTGGGTAAATGTGCTGATACCTTGGTTAGACAGGAGCCCCAGGGGTTGTTCTTTCACAACCACCTGCAGAGGGCTGGCTGGGCTGTCACCACCTGGAATCCCAGTACCACTGACGGCCATGGAGGCATCTCCTGCCCTGGCACACTGTCTGTAGGAGTAGTGTAGGGCTGATTACCCTGGGCCTAGAGTGCTCCAGGGCTGGCCCCAGTCCCTGTGTAGCCGCTGGAGAGCGCAGCCCCTCTATATGGAAAGAACCCCTAGATGTGGGCAGGGGGGACCCTGGTGCCTCACAGGAGGGAAATGGCTGCATGAGCAGCCGAGCAGAGCACCTTGGTGAGTGGGCTGTGGAGGGCCACCTGGTGAAGACAGAACCGCTGAGCTGCATGGGGGGGCGGTGGGTTCAGACCCTACCACCAGTCACACCTCTGTTTCCTGGGGTGCTGATGACTCCCCTGCGGCACCCCTGGGATCTTGGCACCTGGCTGTACCGTGCGGTGGGGCACGCTCCATCAGGCAGAGAAGCGGGCCCGTTCCTGCAGCAGGGCAGAGTTCACCCAAGTGTCCTGTCCCTTAGAACGAGCCGCGCTGGCAGTCGTCTTCAGAGCCATCTACTGGGACTCCCAGCTCTGCTGCAAAGAGCTGCCACCGGAGGCAGAGGACCCCAGAAAGCTCCCATCTCCCCCTTCCCTCCCCTCCACCCCCATGCCGGGTCTTGCCAAGCAGCCGAAAGCCACTGCTGGGCTGTGGAACAGGACAGAAGTCACTTCTGCAGCTGTCTGGACGCTCGCCCGCTAGGTACTGCTGCCGCCTGGCTGCAGGGTGGCGAGGCCTCTTGGGCACAGGAAGGTGCAGCCAGTCGTTGGCAGAGCTGGGCTTGGAAACCGGCTGGAGCTCCCGGCTTCCCTCCTGCACTCTGGTCACAGCCAGCCAGTCTGAGAATCTCCGTAAAGGTCAAGGCGGGGCAATGGAGAAGAATCCAAACCAGACTATCTGGTCTGAAGGTGACTTAAAGAACCAAGAACACAAACACCAGCTTCTCAGCCTCCCCGGGGCTAGGAAAGGACCTTGCAAGGTCACGGCGCGCTCGCTTGAACTCACTCGCGGAATTCTGATACTACTTCTCTTCGAGCACTAGCCACCGAGCTCAGAGCGCAAGCCAGAAGCGGCTTGAAACCCAAGGCAAAGCTGTGGGAGGCCTTTGAACCGCAGCACACAGGTGGCCTCTGCAGATGGCTCTCCGTGGTAAGGATCCCTGCTTGAGTTCAATGTAAAGCCGTGCGGGACCTGCCCTGCACAGGCTACGGGCCAGGGGTTCCCAACCAGTCCTGGGATCCCACGTCAGGTGGCCACTGCTCCTTCCTTCAGCACCCTTCTCCCACTGACCAGCCCCTCTCCGCCTCAGCACTGGGGATCCTGGCTGCCAGGACTCCCCAGAGAGACCAGCTGAATGCTCTGAGGAGCTCCATGGGACCAGCATGGGGGGAGGCCTGTGGAAGCTGTGTGGACTCGCTGCCCCTGCCTGAGAGCTAGCAGCGGCCTCCTGCAGGCCTCCACAGACTCCGTATTTAAGGGTTGCTGTCCTGCTGCGGGGCAGGCTGGATGATCCAGGTAGAGAATCCCGCTCGGCCATTCCTGCAGCCAGCCCCGTAACTCCTGCCTGAGCTGGCGCACCAGTGAGTGATGCCCAATTGAAACCGGGGCACCTTGTTTCCAGCTTGGCTGATGTTGGCATTTCGCAGCGCTTGGCTCTTCTGCCTCTGCCCGCTAGAGCAAAGTGTCTGCTCTCTGGTCCCTTCTCCCCTGTGGGTACTTTGCGGCTCTGAGCCTTCTCTTGGCTAAATTCGAGATTGGCCTTCTCGAGCCTCTCGCTGTCAGGTGGGTTTTCCAGACCCGGAGTCATTCACCTGGTTCGTCTCTGAACCCCTTGCAGGGTTTGAATGTCCTTTTTGCAGTAAGGGCCCAAGAACTAGACCCTGTGCCCAGTCATGGGCCCCCCAAGGCATTTAGAGAAGTGACGTCACCTCCCTACTCCAGCTCCGCATTCCTCGGCCTGTTCGCCCTGGCCCCGTCGTCGCACGGGGAATTCCTCTTCAGCTGGTGTCCTCCAGGAGCCCTACCACCTTTTTCTGAGTAACCATCCTGTCGGTCTGACCTGCAGCCTTTGTTCCTAGTTGTGTGACTTTGCATTTGGCCATATCAGACGTCTGTCTGATTGCGCCCAGCATCCCAAGTGCGCCAGACGGCTCTGTAGAACTGCCCTGTCCTTATCTACCATCCCACTAATCTGTCCTCTCCGTACTCTGTCAGCAATTCTCTTCTCTTCTTCCAGAGCATTAATACAGATATTGAATAGCTTTAGGCTAAGAACAGACCCCAGCAGGACCCACTGGAGGATGATTCCTAATTAACAGTTACACTTTGAGATTGGTCGGTTACCAAGCTACTAACCCATGTACCATGGCCCCTAGTGACTCTGTAGAGTGCTACCCTGTCCCCAGCAAAGCTAATCACTGCATGAACCAGCGCCTTGCTCCTGAGAGGTTCTCTGCCCCTGGATACTCCTGGCATTAGAATCTGGGGCTGGAGTGACACCTCTCCACAGCCCCTGTGTCCCACAGATGGACCCTTGTGTGTCTGGCAGAGCAGTCTGCAGTGAGGGCAGAAGGACTCTGAAAAGGACAAAGATCCTGGGCCTGACTCACGGTTGCACCAAGAAAAAGCGGGTAAAGAGCTGCCATGTGGATCGGGGATTGTTTTACCCCCATGGGCCTGTATAAATAACCGCACAAACTGCAGGACCGTGGGGAGTTGGCCCAGGTTTCCATGCAAATGTCTTTGACCCTTCGAACCCCTGCAAAGAGCTGCTGGACATACTCTGATCCAGGGCCTTGCCAGCGCCAGAATGTTTCTTGTAGTTCCCTGCTGCCAGCGTCACCAATGGGATTGCTAGTGTAGACAAGACCTGCAGCAGCCCGCAGCACTTTAACCACCATGTCTCCTAGAGCTAGTCCAAGTGACACGCTCGTTAAAATGCCGAGGTGACCCAAGGGTGCTTACTGCAAAACTGCTACCTCAGTTTCCCCTGTTCTGCACACTCCTCTTTGGCGTGAAGGACGTGGGAATGATGTTGGGGAGGGGAATATAGGTGCGGTGACTCTGTCAGTGCATCTTACTGATCGCTTGTAGCAGGGAAAGCACGGGGGCCTCTGATCTCTAGGCTCTCCAAAGCCAGGCTCTGGGCTGGGCCTGATAAAGGACATGACTTTCCTGGTAACTGAACCTGTGTTTGGCCCTTCCTAGTTGCAGCAGGCCGGCTGTTGGGGAGGGTGCTGAGGATAGGTTTGGAAGCCGCTGTTCTAACCTCATCTTGCTGGAACTGACTTGTTGTACGGCCTTGGCCCAGGGGATGGGGGTGCCTCCGTTTCTGCGGTGTGTTGAAGACCAATATCTGTACAATGCTTTGAAAAGGAGGGAAAACCAGCTTTCGTCTAGATGGTGCAGCGAACGGTCAGTGTGGACACGACGGCGTGGGTGGGCTAGCTGCCCCAGTCCGTCCTGCCCACTGGGGACGTGCTCTGGTAACCCATGCTGAACACCCGTGCCACTAGGTCTACGCGGCCACTGTTGCCCAAAGCGAGCGTGGGTCTGGTTACTCCTGCTCCAGTCACGCAGCATAGACGGCCCTTTAAGCTGGAAATCCCTGGTGGTATCGGAACGCTGCTTCCTGAAGCTGGGAGCGGGCACCCAAGCAGTCTCCCTAGGACACGGGTGCCCAATGGAGCTTCAGCGTGCAATGGGACGGGAGCAGAGCTCCCTGCTCTGGGCGCACCAGGTGGTTGGCATAGGCGCTGACGTATTTATTTTTTCCCCGGGGGTGCCCTACCCTCACTCCGCCTCTTCCTCCCCTCTCTCCACCTCCTCCCCGAGGCCGTGTGCCACTCACTGCTCTCCACTCTCCCCCCAAGCCCCCTCCCCAAGCCATCAATCAGCTGTGGCTGGTGGGTGCTGAGCACCCAGAGCCGGCGTCTCCAGTGCTTGGGCAGTCCTGGCAGGGGCAGCCTCCTCTCGGCTTGCAGTCTGGCCACATTTCTCCAGAGTGGAGCTCTTGTCTGAGCGTCTCCAAAACCACCTTTCTGCTACATCGCAGGAACTGGCTAGGAATTTACAGGCAGACTGTCCTCTGAAAAGCCAGACCCAGCTGCTCTCCTTTGGCCTGCCAGGACCACGCACTTCGGAATGCATCGCGGTCAGGCTTGGGAAGGGATATGGGTGTTACACCCTGACACCCCGATACTCAGGATGGAATTAGGATATGTTTTGTACAAAGGATGCCTTGTGAGGTGTCATTCTAAAAGTCTTGATCTGCGAGGCAGTAATATCTCGTTGGATTGTACATGCTGCCGTCGTGTGTGACGGCTCATGGAGAAAATGCACACAAGCACCAGGGTTACCGCAGGAACTGTGTACAAGAGAAACCTCGTAGAGGTAGCACTGCACGGTGGGGACTGTTTGACCCAGGTCACAGCAGAAGAGCTTTCAAGCAAGTGGGGAGAAGCTATAAAGGGGGAAAATGACATTATGGATGGTCCTCACTCTTCCTAAAACACACCTGGAAACACCCGAGGAACAAAGACTGAACTCTGGGAAGTGCTGGTCCCAGGCCAGAAGGATTTTTAGCCTGTGTATGAAAACCTGGGAAAGCCAAGGCAACTTGTGCCTTAAGAATCTGCCAGCCTGTTTATCACTCAGGGTGAGAATTTGCTCATTGATATCTTACCTATCTAGTGTGTTAAACTCGGTTTGTGGTTTTTATTTATTTACTAAGGTAATCTGCTTTGATCTGTTTGTTTGCTATCCCTTATAATCACTTAAAATTTTACCTTTTTGTAGTTAACCTTATTTCTTGTTTATAACATAACCCAGTTTGTGCAATTCATATCTGGGGGGGCAAGAAGCTGTGCATATCTCTCTCCACGTGGAGGGGGAGAGTGAATTTTTAAGAGCTTGCGCTGTGCAGATCTTTCTATACACTGCAAGACAATATTACTTTGGATTTACTCCCCAAACGGCGTGTGCACATGAGTGCTGGGTGAACCTGAGAGCTGAACCCTCTCTCACACAGCTGACTTCAGTCTGTGTCTGCAGCTGGGTGTGGCCTTACGTGTGTGTGTGTGCGCGCGCACGCTAGCGAAGGCTTGAGGGCCTGGCACAGCATAAATAGGGTGAGGAAGCCCTGGCTGGTGGAGTGGGATGAGCTCAAGTGGCATCCCAGATTTGGGGGGGGGGTCCAAACTGTCAGTGGAATATTGGGGTGTCAGGGTGTAATGGTGGGGTCTTCGGGTTGGAGAATGCCTGCTGCTTGCTTCTCCTCCTCACTCACCCCATCCACATGATACTGCTCCAAGCCAAACTGGCCCTGCCCTGTTCCGTAGACAATCACCATCCTCCCATCTCACATAGTCATTCACTCCTGGTGGCCAAATCCATTGTGCAGCTTTCCATGGCTGGCAGGAATGCCTGGCTCATCACCAGCACTGCCAGAAGTCAGGGCTGGGTAATATTCCTCCTCAGATCCATCTGACACGAGAAATGTCACAACCTGTATGTGCCAGCAGGTATGGGCGTAGACAGGCAGTAAATAAAATATCTTTAAAACAAGCCCTGGACCTGCTGGCAACCACTAAACGCCCCCCACCCCTTGCCAACTCCACCGATTAAAACCTCTATCCCGCAGGCTGCCTTCGTGCCATCAGCGCCGTGTGGCATGTGCCACGCTGCCCAAACACGGCACAGCAATTGCAGAACAGCACGATGGCTGCATCCCCTCGGCGGGCAGAGATGAGCTCTGCAAGCGATCGGAAACCTTAAACCTGGGCAGAGATGAAGCCAAGAGAGGAGTGAATTCAGCCTGGGGGTCTTCCCGGAATGCACCACCCTGGAGTACGGAGGAAGAAGCAGAGAGGCCTGAACCATTATAACCACCCGTCTGCAATTGCATAACTCCAGCAAACTCAAACTGTTTGAGCTGCAGGTCTGAGGGTGGGGGAGGGGCTCTGCCTCTTCACAGACCCCCTCAAACAGCTGGCTCTACTCCTGGTTATATGCCTGTGCGTGGTTCTTGGGAGTTCCCCAGTCAGTTACTGCTTAGCACAGCTGAACCTAGCAGGGCTTGAAACCCTCCCGGTAAATGACTCCCTCCAGGCCCACTAATTCGTTTATCTTCTCTGAGCTCCCTTCAGTTTGTCTGAAGCCGGTAACAAGTTTCTGAGAACAGAAGAGCAGGTGCAAGCCCATCAGCACCGGAGAGGGGAACGCTGCCCCTCGGATGCACAAATCCGGCTGCCTCTGCACGGTCACCGTCATTCAGCTCTTTGCTCCTCTGCACCCTCTTGTAATGCGCTCTCCGCTGTCATCCCTTGAGACATTGCTGCTTCCCAGGCCTGTATTCCCCGGAGTCGCTAATCCCGGACACTTCACCTGCATTTCCCCAAGATGAATCTTGCTTTTGTTCTGTTCCCAGCACTTGACTCACCATTTCTCTGCTCTCACTGGTGTTTGCGACTCTGCCAATTGCGTGTCATTGGGGATTCGTTCGGTTTGCTCCTGCTTTCCAGACATTGCTGAAGATCTTAAATAAGACGAGCCTACTACATACCTCCTTACAACTCCCTCCGGTGCCCTGTGTCTGGAGCCCTTCCCCACCCTTAGGTGCACGTGTCCACATTTCCAGGCAAGCCAGCAGGAGTTACTGGTGCAAGTAGGAATTCTGGAGGCACTGTCCAACACCGGAGGACATCAGCTGCTTTCCTTTTATCCGCTCTGATTTTATTTTAAATCCTGTGACGTGTCTCTCTCTGCCCTGGCTTGTTCTCTCCCGGCCCATCTCCCTCTGACGCTGTGTGCAAACTTGTAGTCTCATATTTGACCATGTGTCGAGGTTGGTTGCAGCTACCCGAGCTGTTTCACTTTCCTTCTGGGAACCTGGGCCCAGCTCTGAGCTCTGGGAGAGAAGCACCAAATGGGGCACATCACCCTGTCACCCTGCATGCGCCAGTGAAGCAAGAGGGCCCGAGTCAAGGGCTGCAAGGAGCTGCAATCTGTACCTCGCTGTTTCTGTGGAGGCCACACGGGCAGGGGAGCTGCCTCTGCACATTCCTTGGGGGTTCGGGGCAGTGCCAGTTGCCTGGCCTGACCAAGCCGGCCCCATTTACTCTGTGGCGGGCGCTCTGCTCCTTGGCAGAGCATGGTTTGCGGGCTGCCTCATCACCTACAAACCCTGCCTCCCTCAAGACACTGCCAGCTTGTGCCAGGTGACTCCGCGTGGCACATGCCCGGGTAGCCCGCTGGGGAGCGCTGTAGTGCCCTGCCTGTGCTGATCCCCAGAGGATGAGTTGTTACAGCCCCCAGCAGCAGAGCCTTGCCTCTCTAGCTTAAGCTGTTACAGCTTCTGCTTGTAGCGCTGGAGGTTCCCCGGTTCAATTCCCGGTGTGGGCCAAGACGCATCCTGGCGATTCCATCCAGTGCCTGGGTGTGCACAGCCAGACCCCCAGAGCGGGTGCGGCTTTGGGCGTTGTGTGGTTTCTCCGTGTGGATGGCGTATCCCAGGGAATGCGGATCACGGGGGGTTCATATGACCCTCCCTCTGTAGGACAGATCTTCTGGAAGTCTCTTAATCTTCCATATTGCAGTGTCTGTTTTTTCTTGGAGTTCCCGACTGTCACGAAAACCCTGCTGGTCACTATCAAAGAACCCTCGCTCCATTCTCCTGAAGGAACCTTCATCTTGGTCTTTGAATGAAGGTACTTCCAGTGGAGAGAGGCTCCTACCACTGCAGGGTGCTGCAGATGGGGTGGTGTTAAATTGGGTGGGGGGGAGCAATGCAAGTCTGCCTCTTGGACAGGCCTCCTTACACTGTGTCTGCTCTCCAGGGAGAATCCCACAGTCACAACCACACACTCTTAAGAGCTGTGTCATGTTGTTGTCTCAAGTACTTAAGCCAAGGTCTCTGAGCTTCTTCCACACTCCTGCTGATAATGGCTTATCTTAACTAATTAGCCTCTCACAGTTTGGATGGTCACTTCCAACTTATCTGTATGTATGTGTATATATATTTCTTTTTACTGTATGTTCCATTCTATGCATCCGATGAAGTGAGCTGTAGCCCACGAAAGCTTATGCTCTAATAAATTTGTTCGTCTCTAAGGTGCCACAAGTACTCCTGTTCTTTTTGCACACTCCAAAGCACAAGCATGTCCTCCTGCCCCTCCTTGAAGGGTAGCCCCAAAGGGGCGAGGGTAGGCTAGGAAGAGCTCTGTTCTGTGTAGTGTCTGTGTCGGGCAGGTCCGGCCATCCAAGCAAGCTGGGGGCACAGCTGAATCTCTTGTGCGTATTGAATGAGGCTTGGGAACTCTGATACACAAAATGAAATCCCTCCGTCTGTGATCACTGGGGTGTGTCGTGACCCCTAGAAGGAAGATGGCCTGTGCTGAATGAGGCCAGTAGCCTGTGATTGGGTAATTAGACTGCGTTTCCAAAGGGAAAGTTTTTGGTAAATGAAGCAGAGAGGCAATTCTAGTGCTTAGCCTGCGTTCGGAATCTATCCTGCTCTATGTCCTGCCGGGGGCTACGCTGCCCCCGCGCTCTTGGGTGCCGCTGCTGGGCTTGGCTGGGACTCGATTTGTTCTTCTAACGAGCCCCGGCAGTCAGTAGCAGGGAGCCAAGAATCAAGAATGAGCATCTGTGCAACCTTTCCTTGTGCAAATGATGTATGACTGGGCACCGCAGAGGCTAGGCTGTGCATGCCCTGAGCACAAGTCTGTGTCCCTCGTGGCTGGGGTGGAGGAGTTTCGCCTTGTGGGATCTTTGTGGACTGATTGGAGGGAACCACTTCAGCAGGCAGCAGGAAAGAGCTCGGATCTGGTTTTCCCCCAGCCTGGGGGTGGGGAGGCCCCTGTGCCCAGATCACGGGGCTCTCTCTGGCCTTGGGCAGGCACCCCAGCCATGAGACCGTAAGGCACTAATTGACAGCCCGGCCTGAGAGGAGACATGGTCTGTTAAGCCCCTATTCAGGCAGCTGCAGGGTTTGGCCCTGGACTGCAGGGATGCCGAGTGCTGTCACCAGACCCCTAGGAAACAGCCTGGGGGACATTTGGACTCGCCCTGGAGCGCTCACCTCCCTTCAGACTGATGCTGGGGAAGCCGTTCCCATCACCCCATCCATAGCGAGCCCTGGGCCAGGCGGCCCCCAGGGAGCTGGCTACCGAGCTGCTCGCTCCCTTTCTTGGCCCCGGGCCCTGGGGGGTGGCTGGGGGAGGCAGAGGCTTAAGCTGTGCTGTCTCTGCCAGCCCACCTGCAAGCGAAATCTCGAGCGGGAAGGGAAAACACATGGTGCCCTGGCGGCTTGAAGGCCAGTGGAAACAGCTTTTGAGTGGGGCCGGGCCGCAGGGGTGCTGCGGAAGGCAACGTGTCTGTGATGCTGCCAGCAGCTTATTGACCGGGCCTGGCTGTGCAGCCCTGGCGCCCCCCCCCCCACGCCCCCCATCTCGCTCGTTTGTCCGTCCGTCGCTGTCGCGCCCATGGCCCGTCTTGCTGTAAGGCGAGGTGTGAAATATCCGAATTCCAGCCCGGCTCTGCTTCCTGGCCGTGTCTCTGAGGGCGCGGACAGGGACGGGAGGCAGCCCGGGGCGACCGTGCGGGACGCACGGAGGGGTGCGTTGCGCTCTGCAGGCTCTGGGACCGCGGGCTCCTGACGGTTTTCAAGGCCGTGAGCTGGAGGGTGAGGAGGCCTGGTTCAGCCAGACGAGCCCCCTTTCTCCGCCGCTTGGACCACGTCCCAGCCTGCCCTGGGCCTGGGAACCTGCCCCTCCTCCTCCCTGATGGGAGAGGTGCAGCAGCTGCGCAGGGCTGTTCCCGCAGCACCCCCGCTGCCGCCAGGACCTCCTGCCCAGCTGCTCGCGTGAGCTGCCAGCCCAGCTGATGCCTTGAGCAGGCGGGCCCCTCCACCCATGGGCCTGAGCTTCTGCTCTAGTTCCCCGGCTGTGGGCCCTCCCCGGCTGTTTTCCTTTGTCTCGGTGCGAAACCCAGGTAACTCTGGCAGCTCTGGCTCTGGTTGTCCTGTCCAGAACAAGCCACCCACATTGGTAGCAGGTGCCCTGCTGGGTGGTGAGGGCCAGCTGTTGCTGCGTGGCACTGGGGAGCTCTCCCATACCCGTACAAGGGAGGAAAGGGCACCTATTTCAGTGTCCAGCCACTGCCAGGCTGTTGGAAACAGCAGGGAAATGCCATGTCCCTGTCCTTTGGCACAGGTTCCCAAGGCAGCGTCTGCGTCCCGCCGCTCTGGCAGCGGGCCCCAGCCAGAGGGCAGGGGGAGATTCTTACTGGTGACTTAGACAGGTAGCAGGGCACATTGACCCCGTGGCATGAGCGGGAGGAGGCAAAGGCTGTGTCCAGAAGTGCGTAATAGTGATTAAATACGTGAACTAAGAAAGCTCAAGCTCTTTGTCTGGGGAAGGGCTGCGAGTTTGGATCAAACTCTCCATTAAACTACCGAGGCCTGTAACTAAGGCCTTTGCTTTCCTTTGCTTTGCAGTCCTCGGAGCACTGGCAAATAACACCTAATCCAATGGCATCGTGGGGTAGATCTGACATTTCAAATCTGCTCCTGTACCCAAGTGCCCTAGGAACTGCCTATATGGCTGCTTTCTGCCTCTCCCCAGGAAGGCTGGATGTGTGTCGGGTGTCTACGAAACAAGCCACAGAGCTTGAGGAATGGGCTGCTTGGAGGATTTAGTCCTTGGGAGGCTGTTTGGGTGAGGGCGGCTCTACATTTTCATAGGGATGCCTAGCAGCCGCTCCTCTGTGTGTTCTCTGGCCTGTGCTAGACAGGAGGTCAGGCCCCTTCTGACCTGGGAATCTCTGAATCTCTTGGAGGGCTTGTCCAGGACTTTCTTATGACTGTCTTTGTAGCCCTGCTCTTCTACGTGGGCACAAGGGAGCAGTTTCTGTCTTTCCCTGGGTGTCTTTCCGATAAAAACATCGGTGCCCACAGATAACTGCTGACCATGTGTCCACCCACGTTCATGGGCCATGGGCGTTTTCTATCCTTCTTACTTGATCTGGATTTTCCTGTGTGACACTGGTGTCACCTGAACGCCTTATGGTTGAGATTGAGAGACTGCCGCTAGCCACTGCTGCTGGAGACAGGTGTAGCAGACCCCAGGACCCAGAGAAGAGAAGGCTCTGCCTTCACGGGGATGACTCTTACAAAGGAAACCAGGGGTGTGGAGGCCCCCCTCCTATGGGGTTTCAGACTCTGGTGTTTCTTGCAGACTTTACATGGAGCGCTGGCCACCGAGATGTGACTTGCCAGGGGGCTGCGTGGACTGGGTGTCACTCTAGGCTGCCCCCCAGCGTGAGTGCATAGCTCTTGCCGCTACAAGTTACTGGCCCTCCTGGGAGCGAGGGGCTGACTCTTGGTCAGCAAATGCTCCTCTCTGTAGGAGCTTTTCCTGTGAGTAGTGACCCAGCAGCAGGGCTGTCCTGGGCAGGCTGCAGATGGATTCACAGGCTGGAGCCCATTGTGCTCTGCACGGGCCTGGGGAGACAAATGACTTTCTTGGCTTGTGAAATTAAGTTACTCTCCCGCCAGCAGCTCAGCGCAGGTCCAGATGGGCTGGGGGGCCTGGGTGCTGGCCTCTAACTGCGTTAGGAACGTTGGGAACCAGCCGGCAGGATGTCAGGCACCAAGAGGGCTAATGGCCAATAAAAGCCAGGCAGGAGCCCTGGGGACATGGCCCAGTGCACTTTTATTTTTAAATCTTATCTTTATTGCCGTTTTCTCCTGCTATTGGGAAACACATAATGCCCCTTATCTCTGCCGGCTTCTGGCAGCCGGGCCTGTTCGCACTCACACAGGCTCCCTGGTAACCGCAGGGCAGAGGGGATGGAGAGACGAGAGAGCCCCTGGAGGGCAGGTGGCCAGGTGGCAGGTGGCTGGATTTGCAGTGCAGCACCCTGGCCCTGGGTAGAATTACATTGCCCGTCCACGCTGCACAGAGCTCTCCGTGCCAGGCGGCTGGGAGCTCTATGGGGAGCTGAGAGATCAGGCTGTCAGCCCCCCACACTGCCCCACTTAAGTCAGAGCAAGTCTTAATTACGTTCCTGGTGAGGACACTCACCCCCACCACCACCCCCCAATTCCTGTGGTGGCTAAACATCAACCTAATGTAAGTCGACTTCATTGTGCCGTGGAGACAAGGCCTGGGGCTGAGCATCCACACTGCACACCGTCCCTTTGGCTGATCCCTTCCTGGGTGCTGGAGCTCAGTGTTTCTCTAGGACCGGTCTATGGACCAGCGCCAGACCCCGAGATCCTTGGGAGCCGCGTTCTCCTTGTTAGGCTGAGGAGCCTGCCCGTGGGCCCCAGGGGTGTCTTGGGGCCCAGAGAATGGGCTGCTCTCAGTCCCTTAGCTGTGGGTCTGGTGTGTGTGCCTATCGCTAGTGTCCCAGATGTGGGTACAGTGGTGGGGCCATCTGGCTGCGCCATCCGAGCTGGGGAGAGCTGGGCCACTAACTGGCAAGTCCCCAAAATCAAAACAGTATTAACCCGCAAGGTCTCGAAATGTCTGGCAAAACAAAGAGTCGGAAAAACCATTCGTTTGGGGTCAAACAAAACATTGTTTGGCCAGGAACGAAGCAATTCTGTCAACGCTGTGGGTTTTGAACACTAATTTCAAACTTTCCTTCATTTTATTTTTTAAAAAATTGATTTGTTTCAAATCGAAACTTTGACAATTAGGTGAAACTGACGAGAATTCACACACTATTTGGGTGTCGCCCGCTCGGCGTTCTTTCCCTGACGAACGTTCTGTCTGGAAACATTGGCGGGATGGCTGGAGAAGCAGGGGCGCCAGGCAAACCCCATCCCCAGGCAGGCAGGCTCTGGCACAGAGTTCTGGGATCTCTCCCTGGCAGGGAGCGTGGGCTGAACGGCTCCAGCCAGGATTGGGGCCTGCGCTGCCAAGCAGTCATGATTAAACCAACTGATCCTCATTTCTAGTGGTGTAATGCAGACCTGGCCTCTGCCCTGGGTCCCCATAGTGCAAGGGAACGGCAGGGCTGAGGAGCTTTATGGCCAGAAGCATGGAGATTGACCTCACGGGCTTCCCTGGCACCACCAGATCTCTGGAGCAGCATTGGGGCCATACGTCCATGGACTGCTGAGCTGGGACACTCCCTGCTGCTGGGCTGGGAGCTGCCAGATTGCCTCCTGCTCCTTAGCTGCAAGAGACCACTCAGTGCCCTGCCCCGGGTCAGACAGCTCTGCCTTCTGCAGGCCTCCTTCAGGGCTTCCCTGACCCAGGCTTGGCACTGGGAGCCAGCTAGCCGTGCTCCAGCACCTACCAGCTGGGGCCCTAGCTGGTCAAACAGGAGAGGCATTGGCTTTGGCTGTGCACTGGGTACAGCGACATCCAATCCTGCTTTAAAAACGGCCAGTGATGGAAAATCTGCCGTGGCGCTTGGCATACTGTACCCACGGTTAATTACGCTCGCTGTTAAAACCGTACACCTCCTCTCCAGGCTGACTGTGTCTAGCTTCAGCTGCTAGCCATTGGATCGCGTTAGCTTTCTCTGCTGGACTGAAGAGCCCACTAATAACTATTTGTTCCCCAGGTAGATACTAATAGACTGTGATCAAGTCACCCCTTAACTTCACTTTGTAAAGCTACATAGATTGAGCTCCTTGGGTCTCTCACTATAAGGCAGGTTTCTGATCCTTTAATCATTTTCTTGGCTCTTCGTTGAACCCTCTCCAACTGATCAACATCCTTCTTGAATCGTGGGCACCAGAACTGGACACAGGAGTCCAGCAGTGGTCGCACCAGCCAAATAGAGGTAATATAAACCTCTCTACTGCTACTCTCCATTCCCTGGTTTGTGCATCCCAGGGTCGCATCAGCTCTTTTGGCCACAACATCGCACGGGGTGTTCGTGTTCAACTGATTATCCACCATAACCCCCCAGTCTCTGTCCAAGTCAGTGCTGCCCAGGACAGAATCCCCCATCTTAGAAGTCTGGCCAGCATTCTTTATTCCACATTTACATTTAGCCCTATTAAAATGCATAGTGTTTGCTTGCGCCCAGGTTATCAAGCGATCCGGATCGCTCTGTATCCATGACCTGTTGTCTTTGTTATTTGCCACTCCCCAATCTTTGTGTCATCTGCAGACTTTATCAGTGATGACTTTGTTTTCTCCCAGCTCATTGACAAAAATGTTTACGTTCTGCCTCTTGCATCGATCTCTCCCCTTCCAGTGGCAGCAAGGTGTCACCGCGCGCGGCCCTGTACGTTCCAATAGAGAAGGGGTTCTGCCCCCCCCCCCCCAGTGAATGCACCAGCCCTTCTCTGTCACATTCTGCCCTAGAACAAGGCCGGGGAGGGGGGTCCTCAGGTTCTAGTTCCCATTTGTGCCTGTCGTAAAACCGCAGTATGGTTCCAGTTGGATCAAGAGCTCCTGAGGACCAGAGGAGCAGTGGGGACTGCTGGTTGGGATTGAGGGGTATTGACGATTCAGGGCTGGCACAGCAGCGGGCTGGGGTTGGGATTGAGGGACACTGTGTGTAGGGAGCCCAAGGCTTGGGTAACAGGGGACTGCAGGACTGGCAAAGGGGGTCTCTAGGACACCAAGGAGAATCTAACTTTGCAATGACATTTCATGGAAACAAGGTTCTATTTGTGGTTACTGTGACAGACTGACAATGGCCTGCACCATCCGGACAAACCTTATGCAATTAACATACACTTAATTCAATAAAGGGAAACGTTCTTGAATTAGGGTTAATACCTGTGGGGTCCATTGTATTAAAAATGCGATTGTTAGTGTGGGCCTTTGTGTAACTTTTTTCTAGGCGACTGGCTAGTGTCAACCTTGGGGGAAAGGTTAGGAATGTCCAAGGACTTTTGGGGCCAACGAGCTTAAAGTAGATTTCCTAGGAAATACCGGGGGGTGGGGGGAGGAATGCAAACGGCCCACTTCCAAGCCATCCTTTTGCAGCTATGCCTTGGGAAAAGAGTCCCATTGTCCACTCATCACCTGCTCCTGCCAACTCCAGGCAATGACCCCAGGCTGTATAAAAGGTGGATTAAACTGTGATGAACTTTGAGCCCACAAGGAAAACCCTTGTAGCTGCTTTTAGTGTTTACGCAGTAGCGCTTTTACCTTAAGAATAAAATAGGAAAATCTGTGGTGACTTATAACCTTGGGTGATCGCACTGTTCTCAGTCTTGGAAGAGAAAGCAAACAGGACTGGTTAAGCAGACTCTCCTGGGAGTAACTCAGTGAAGGCAAGGATCTGTTCAGCCAGGGCAGAAGGGAGAGAGACACAGGTCTCCACCCAAGAGAGGTGAGGGCCAGGTGAGCCAGCAACCTGAGAGTGGGTGCCCTGGCTGGACCACTGAAGGGGAAACAGAGGGGCAGGTACCCTGACCGGTGACACAATCCGGATCATATCTAACCTCCGCACTAAATGCGCGATTCACAGGGAGTGTGGAGCCCCCTGAGAAATGCCATAGTCAAGGTCTTGGCACCTTTGGGTAAGAGAATTTAGGAAGATCAGTGTGTGGCTTCCCCTTCCCAGTGCGGCTTGATCTTCAGTTTTGGCTCACCCGTGTCTCCATAATGGAGAGGTTTGGAAAGGGCAGATGGTCAGGGAGAACTTGGCCAGCAGGGCCTGGGTTGGGGCCAAACTGGTAGCTAGGAAAAGCCCTTCCCCAGAGCAGAGCTGTGAAGTGCTTGGCAAAACTGAAGTGTTCAGAGAGCGCTTGGCTACTCTAAGAGCAGGGTGCCATTCGAAACCCCCGTACCCTCTTGGCAAACACTGTAAGGGTGAAAGATGGTGCTGGTACAGTGGGTTGCCAGGAGTCTCACAAGCTGGCTTTCTGAGAAACAGTCAATTCGCAAACATTAGACGTTCCATCCCCGCCTTTATGGAGATTCTGGGTCTCTGTGAAAGAGTCAGAGCCAGCTCACCGCCATTATAAAACACTGGCCATATGGAGAAGTTTGTATTCACGACGGTGTGAAACCCCTGGTTCTCAAGGGTGTCATGCCCACGCGTCTCAGGTTAGTTTCTGAAACCCTTCAAACTTATCTGAGGCCTTGACTCAAAGCCCCACTGGGGACAGAGAGGGGAATCTCAGGAGTTAGCCCAATTATGCGTTTTAAATGTAACCCTGTAACTAACGGATAAAAAGCAGGAGAGAGGCTCTTTGGAAAGTGGAATAGATGCAACCCACACAGGGCAGGTGGGTCCAGGAGGGGTCAGGGAACAACGCTTAGGCCCCTGGTCATGACTTAAATCCTGGATAACTGGGAAGGTGCAAGGAGACTGGAGAAAGCAAGTACTACGTACAACAACTCTGAGTAAAGGACAGGAAGGCCATGTCCAGATGCCAGAGCCTATGTAGGCACAGCTCTACTGCTGTAGCGAGACCGGCATGGCCCCTAGTGAGGATGCAGAGAACCCTGACAGCAGTGGCATGCCTGTGCCTGCAGCCCCCGGACACGCATGGAGGATGCCATTTTGTAGAACAAGATGGTGTCCTCTGAACAGCCTAACCACACATGCACCATTCCTGCCACATCACGTCGAGGGACGTGATCGTTCCCCTCTATTTGGCATTGGTGAGGCCTCATCTGGAGTACTGTGTCCAGTTTTGGGCCCCACTCGACAGGAAGGATGTGGATAAATTGGAAAACGTCCAGCGGAGGGCAACAAAAATGATTAGGGGGCTGGGGCACATGACTTATGAGGAGAGGCTGAGGGAACTTGGATTGTTTAGTGTGCGGAAGAGAAGAATGAGGGGGGATTTGATAGCTGCTTTCAACTATCTGAAAGGGGGTTCCAACGAGGATGGAGCTAGACTGTTCTCAGTGCTAGCAGATGACAGAACAAGGAGCAATGCTCTCAAATTGCAGTGGGGGAGATTTAGGTTGGATATTAGGAAAAACTTTTTCACTAGGAGGGTGGTGAAGCACTGGAATGCGTTACCTAGGGAGGTGGTGGAATCTCCTTCCTTAGATGGTTTTGAGGCCTGGCTTGACAAAGCCCTGGCTGGGATGATTTAGTTGGGGATTGGTCCTGCTTTGAGCAGGGGGTTGGACTAGATGCCCTCCTGAGGTCCCTTCCAACCCTGATCTTCTATGATTCTATGGTCACACCACAGGGCAGATGCCAGTTTGCAGGCAAGTGAAAAACTGCAGGCCTCACTGAAAACGTCACAGAGCAAGATGGGTGAGGTAATATCTTTTTACTGGACCAACTTTTGAGCTTACAGAGAGCTCTTCTTTAGGTCTGGGCAAGATACTACCTCACGCAGCTTGTCTTTCTGTAGCCTGGGCCAACATGGCTACACCACCACTCTATTATAAAACCAGCGTGACGCACCCCTGGCCGCCAGGCAGGATTCTTCTGCCGGCACAGTAAGACACCTCCCTGAGTGGAGGAAGCTGTGCTGACGGAAGCACGATTCTGTTGCCTTCTCCCTGGGGGGTTTGCTGGCATAACTGGGGGGGGCCACCCCTGCCCAATGTAGTTATGCCAAAGGTTGCCTGATTTGTCTTTTTGCTCTTCACACAACACCTGTAGGAAGAAGGAGCCACGCGGGCACAGTGGGGTCCAAATCACCATGGTTCTGAATGACCTACAATGTGCAAGGGCCAGTTCCATATGCCCCGCTGCTCTGGTCGGGCTGTGACCCTGAAACACAGGGAGTGCCCAGAGAGGGCTCCCACTGTTTAAAGGGACACCATGCAATTACCAGACCCTGCACCCACCCGTGCAACGTTCATTCAGCTCCCCTGGGCACATGCATTCGGGCACAACCTGTAATTCCATGCTCACAGGCTGGCGTTTTTATGGCACTGCGAACAAGGTCGCTGGCGCTAACTGAATGCGGCCACGGTTTGGTATTCCTCCTTCCCGGGGTCATTCAGTGCGTGGCCCTGAGCCTTATTTCATGCGCCCCCCCAAAAAAAAACCCTGCGCTAAAGATGGAGTATCTGATTTCCATGTGGGTTTCTGGAATGCACTCGCAGAGCACCTCAGATCTTCACACCACTCTGCCTCCGTTCCCCGTCTGTAAAATGGAATAATCCCTCTGTGCTTTACAGAGACAGACACCTGCTTGAAGTGTGCCCACCGGGTTTGGGGGCCTGTATGGCTGGGGGCGCCCATGCAGCACTCTGCATCCTGAAAACCACGCCTCAGGAGTCTTTGGTTGGCAACGCAGGGGCGACCCCTGAAAAGCCGGGTGACTTCTCGACATCGCACGGGGAGCCTCTGGCAGAATCAGGGGCAGAACCCAGCACTCGTGGGTCCCGAGCCAGAAGGGATCTGCATGCTTTCGGCTGCTGCAGCAATTGAGGCAGGGCGCCTGTGGACAACGGGCTCGCCCCTTAACCCTCAACAGATTCGTCCTGGGCAGGGAGCAAGCGGTGCTGGTTAATGGGCAGGGAGCTGCATGGCTGGGAGCTGAGTGGGGGCTCACTGGGCATGTGTTCTGTGTCCTCCGGAAGGCATGGGAGCAGGGTGGGGAGGGGAGGGTGGGTTGAGTCCTGGGGGGTGGTGGGGCGTGTTCCCCACAGCCTGAGTTAGTGGATGGGCTGTGTGGGGGGGTACGTGCCCAGCAGGGGGTGAGAGCAGGTGCTATCTGGGGGTTGGTGCAAACCCCTCCATGTCTGGCTAGGGAGCAGAGGATGGTGTGTACCCCGTGGCCAGCGTGACAGTAGCTGGCGTGTGGTGTGAGTAGGGTGTGGGGGCTGCCTTGGTGAGGGGATGCGATTTACACAAGTGCGGGAGTGAGTGTGCGCGCCATGTACACCTTTGGCGTGCAGGGCCGGGGTGAGGCGGGGGCAGGGGGGGTGTGCGTGGGAGCGTGCAGACTGCATAGCGAGCTGTGTTCCCTTGCCAGGCCCCGCTCCTGTTAATGGTTAATGTTGCCAGCCAGCGGCTTGGTGCACAGCCTCCCGCCAGGAGCTATCAGCCCTGCCATCAGCACTGAGAACAAACTGTACCTCAGTGGGATGGTTTGTTTTCATTCCTTTCTCTCCTCCCCGGGACATGATACCTGCAGGTGCACAGGGCTCTAATCAGCCCCACGGGATTGCTGCTCCGCACTCCTGTAATCTTCCCCGGCGCTGCCGCGTGCTAGGCGCCACTGCCCGCCACGCACCGGCCTCGGCTCAGCCCTGCTCCAGCCAGCCACCTCCCAGCGCCCCTACGGGCTCGCCCGCTCTGCCGGGCCAGGCTGGGTTGAGCTGCATGCGTGAGGGCAGTTCCCTGGGCCTGCCCCCTGTGCTAGCCCACTCCCTTTGGCAGGCCGGGCGTCCAGCAGACAGAGCCGCGCTGCAGCTCAGAGCTGCCCCAGGAAGCTGTGCTGGTCGGTAACACCTGGTCATACCCACGTGGGGAAGGGAGTTAGAACGGCACCCCCACGCACACTCACACGCATGCAATACCCTGCACACCCTGATCCCCGGCAGCTCCCTCAGACGCTGGCCCCTGCGTGAGAGCCGGAGACGAACTCAGCCTGGCGCAGCAGAATCAGCCGTGTGGCTGGCCAGCGGGGCCTGGGCCCGGCTCCAGTGTCGTTCCCCTGACTGACCCGTGCCCAGGGTGCACTGCCACCAAGCTCCCTCTGCAGAGGGCCCTGGGGCACACAGGGCCGTTGTCCTCCCTGGCACTGGGCAGCCTTAGAAGGTGCTCAGGTGAGGGGGGAGCTCTGGTGCTGGGGATGGTGGGGGTCCAGCCTGGGTAGTGGGAGCCTTTGCTTTCTCCGGTGCCGTGAAGAGGGACGTGTGTCTGAAGCAGGCAGGGATGGGATGTGATTCCAGGCTTTCCTGCTCTTCTTCTTGGGCATCTCTCCTGGTATCTCCTCCTTCCCACAGGCCAGCTCGGAGGCACAGTGAGACTTACCCATGTGGGTCTTCACACCACACCGAGTCCCTCCTTCCCCCAGCGCGGTGCGTCGACGCTGCACGGGCTCGGTGCTGGTGCTGCTCGATTGGTGCAATCCCGTTATAAATCCCGCCGGGGCCTGCTCTGCCCCCGGGGGCAGCGGGGGTGCGTTGGGGGCCCAGAACTGCCCGGGCCAGCCGGGTGTTCGCCATTGCAGACTGAGCCTTTGCGTCTCCGGGGGCTCGGCCCGAGGCACCAGAGCTCGTGTACGGAAAGGAGCGGTCACCGCCCTCCCCCAGCACCCACGACACCCTGTCCCTGCTCTGCAGCACCGGGGCTCCGTGGCGAGCAGGTGTCAGTCCTACTGGCTAAGGAATTGTTGGGAAAGGGGTGTGGGGGGCTTGGTTGTGCTTGACTCACTTGCCGGTTGCTTGCCATAACGCCCGTCAGCTCCCAGCACTGCTGCGGTTTGCATTGTCCTACAGGCAGGGTGCTCTGTCCAGAAAAGAGCCTTTGCTAAGGGACAGCGGGGGGGAGTGCAGGGGGGCTGAGTGGCCTGTGTTAGTCTTCAGCCATCCTTGATATGAAAAGCCAGAAAATAAAGGTCTTGAATCATGCTTGGCAAAGGGTGGGTCCCTGTTCAAAGGACAAGCCCCTCGTCCCGTGCCGCCATCTGTCCCAGTGCACCCCCGGGGACTGCAGCCTCCTGAGTCACCCGCCCGTCTGCCCTGCCAACCCGCTGCCCGAGAGGAGTGAATCCTGGTGCCTGCGGCAGGGAGACGGGAGCGTCCGAGGCAACCTCTCCTCCCTCCAGTGCTGCGTGGCTGGCACAGCTCTGAAGGCCCTGCATAAACGGTGGCTGTTGGCTTTATTGATGGTCTCTGCAGCAGACTGGTGGCTTTCAAATCAAACTGAAGACAACGGCGATTCCAGCAGGTCTCACTCGTGTTTGCATCGCACTTCGGAGCATGCTGAAAGGGTGCTAAACGCTTACTCTGGTTGGAGCTTGAGCGTTTCCATGCGAACGGGTCTCGGCAGTCACTGGTCAGCTACATGTTGGCTAGGCCTGGGCTCTGCCCGAGGGGGAGTTTTTCCCGGAAGTCTGATTTCCAAGCGCGAGGAGAGGGACCCAACCCGCCTTGCTGGGCCGATCGAATGGAAGGGAGCGTTTCTGGGCCGGCTTCGGCACCAGGATGAGCGGCGCAGGACGCTGGAGCATGGCAGGGGAATGACCCGCCCCGGGGCTGCTGGCAGCTGGTTTGATTGGGTGCGGGGCTTGAAATTGCCGTTGTAACGGTGGTGCAAACCGCTTCTGTGCTCTTAGTAACGGTCCCTCCGGCTCTGGAGGCGGGAGGCTGCTGCGTGAATGCGACTGTCTGGCGCGCACGGGCCCCTTCCCAGGGAGGGGGCCAGCTGGACGGGCTGCATTGCTAGACGGGAGAGTTTAAACCTCACAGATGCCACGTGGCCAGAGAATTGCTGGGCTGAGATTGCCCGCCGCCCCCTAAAAGACGAACACGGAGAGCCCCGAGAGAGGTGCGGCTTGCGTTTGTCCTCACAAGGCGCCTTTGCCGCTACTGCCCAGCGAGAAGGCCAGGCCGGGCGGGGTGCTGCAGGCGGGGCAGGGGACTGATATGGTCTTTAAGGCGGTCGTTGCAGCTTGTTAGGGGTGTGAGAATTCTGGCCCTGAGCCACGGCTGCACTTGCCGAAGCACCTGACACATCCCGTTGACTTGGTTAGGCCCCAGACACCTATAGGGAAGCACGTGTGTAAGCGGGTGGTGTTGGATTGGAGCCTGTGGCCTGGTCTACACTAAGCTACATCGCCCAGGGGTGTGAAAAATCCACACCCGTACATGGCGTAGTGTAGACAGTGCTGGTCAACAGAAGGATTCTTCTATCGCCCTAGCTACCGCTTATCAGGGAGGTGGATTACCTGTACCGATGGCAGAGTTCCTCCCGTTGGCATCGGTACTCTCCAGACTGCAGCGTTTCAGTGTACAGAGTGGGTGAGGCTTGGTGAATGAGGCAGGGTGGCCCCTTTATGGTCGAATACTTTTTTTTAATCGGCAGGAAACCAAAGGCTGCAGAGTAAAATTGCCATCTCTCTTCCAGCGTCTCTGAACTTCTTTTCTTTCTGGCATCTAAATAAATCAAAATTACGTCTAACTCAAATATTTGTGGCTATTTTTAGCAGATGATTTCACTCCAGTTTTACAGAAAACCCCAATTAGGGTGGAGACAAAGAATGGACAGTTTCAGCCCCAAAGGACAGAGAACAGAGGGTGCGAATGGAAAGTGTCTTGCAACCTTAACAACACTGTAACTGCGGTGGAACTATCCACAGCATTACAGAGTCCGCATTCGCTCCCTTGCTGTAAACCAACAGAGCCCATTCTTTGCTCTGGTGTTCACGCCGGCGCTCTGAACACGTTCGGTGTCTTTCTCTTGAGTTGTTCCAAAGCAGATTCAATCCTTGTTGCCCATATTCCCTCCACGGCATGATGGTAACATGTGGACTTAACAATGTGTGAATGCATTTCTGCAATATTTTTATCTGTCCTACCATTTCCCTCCTTTTCTTTGGATGCTTTGCAGAGACTTTCAGGTTCTCTTCCCTTTGACTGGAACTGTAAACGATCTTCAGAAGGCTAAAAATATCCAGGGAAGGAAGCGTTTTCCACCGAGATTATTGTTAACGATCAAATTCAGGCAGAACAGTCCCTAGTTTCGGGTGGTTTCCCTGTGAAAGGCTGCCCAAGGTGGGTTGCAAGGTGCCAGTGGCATAGGGCTTGCGTTGCCCCATTACCAGGCTGCAGATGAATTGCTGCTGCAGGAGTTTCAGCCCGTGGAACAAGCTGTTAGATGACTATAAATCTTGCTCTGTATCCTGGAGAAGTCTTGTGCTGACCGACCCTGTAGAATTCCACCTCTGTGCTCCCAGCGGTCGCACATTGGGAGCCATCTCCTTCAGTTTTCCCACCTCAGCCCAGGGTACATGAGACCAGCTGTTGGAGATTGGGAGATCTTGGTCGGCTGCGAAGTGTTGCTGACTTTCATTGCTAGTCTTGTGAGATTTGGCATCTGTCACAAAACCCCAGCTTCTGGAGTCAGGTGATTGGGTGGGAGTCTCACTGGCTTTTTTTTTTTTTTTTTTTTTAATGAAAGTTTCTAGCCCTCGTGGCTGTGTGAAAATGTGACTTGAAAAGCCAGAAGATGAATTAAAAGAATCCCAAATGTCCACATTTTTAAACCCTCCTGACTTTGTAGCCAGCCTCCAAGTGTTGAATGCATGGGGCTAGCAGTGCTGAGTGGGGGACGCGGTGCCAGCAGGAGCCAGGACAGGACAGGGTGCTAGATCTGACAAGCTGTATCATCCGGCTGGCCCCTGATCCTTCCCGCTCTCGGCTTGGCAGTGTGAATGATCTAGGGTGTTTATCTGGGGCTATTTTTAGAGCTCTGCTCTGTGATGGGTTTGGAGATAAATGAGTGTTTTGTTCCTCTTCTGTGAGGTAAAAACAGCAGCTGAGTGACCTAATAAATCCCTGTGCCAAGGTCACGTCCCCATGGGATGGGGGCCTCCTCCCTTGCTGCTTGTCTGCGATGAGATCGGAGGGGAAGATTAGGGAGGTGGTGGAGTATGAGCAGGGCTTGGCTCCCGGGCGGCGTGGGAAGGGGTGGAAGGGCAGCAGGAGGCTGGGGCTGTTACTGCAGCCCCTGGGAAAGCTGCGCGCATTTGGAGCGGATGACGTTCATGTGGTGGCAGGTGCCCTGATGATAGCCCTGGGGGCCGAAGTCCTCGGCTCATCCCCAGACCAGGTACAGCCTGGAGAGCAGCGTCCGCCGCGGGCTGGCTCACCAGCGTACCTCAGCCTGCGCTGCAGGAGGAGAGAGGCCAGTTTCCAGGGCTCGTTGGTTCCTGAACCTCGTTGTGGAGCCTAAAGCAGCCCAGCCGCTTGTGGGGAGGTGAGGGGGACAGGCCGGCCGGCCGGACTGGCACCTCTGCGCGCTGGGTTTGGGCGGCTGTGACCGCTCCCACGGGGAAGAAGGCCCTTGCACTGCTGGGTTTGTGCCGTGGGTTGGGGCTTGGTGCACAGGTATTACCCTGGAGTAGGCACCATAAGTATATTTTAGACAGTTCCACATGTCCAGTCCGTGCTAGGCTTTCTCCGTAAGAATCTGTTATGCCGGAGGTGGGATGGATCCCCGGAAATGTGTCTTTGATCTCTGGGCAGCAGCAAAGCACTTTGAAGCTGGTGGACTAAATGGGAGAGCAGTTAAATGTCCCTTCATATAGTGATAGCTGAGACAGTAGAAGCCACCACTCAAATCACAGGCCAATGTGGCAAAACTGGAGTAGGAGTCGAGCCATGCAATCTGAGGGGTTTTCCCAGGGATCTTAATGCAAACACAACGGGCTGTGTATGGTTTGGTGGAGATGTATGTATGTGCTAAACACAAACAGCAGACAAGAGGAGAGGGCCCAGAGAAACCCAAGGAGCCTGCAAGAGCTTCCTTGTTCACAAATCCAAGCCTCTTTCCAGCAAGCACACTGCCCAAAAAGCTCTGTGTCTTGGCTTTCTCACAGGGTCATGCTCTTAGCACTGAACACAGCAGATGTCAAACAGGACTTTCCATGTTCTTTGTCAATAAACAGGTTTGCATCACAGAAACACCTGACCTCATCATCAACGTCTCCTCTTAACAAAAACAACCAGCAAGGACCTGAATATTGGTTAACATCTTGGGCTAAAAAGGGGATGACTAAAGCTTGGTGTCCTGTTCGAACTTTAAGTCCTTAGTTAAGGTCAAGTCTACACTGCAGGCTTCTGCCAGAATAGCTGTGTTGGCCGGGGTGTGAAGAGGTCTGAGTCCTGATTGGCAAAAGCCCAGAGTGTAAATGGAGCTGGACTGGGAAAGCTGCCCTTTTATGGGTATAGCTTGTTTTGCTCGGGGTTGTGCTATGCCAATATGTAGCGCAGTGTTGCCGATGTAGCTGCATTCGCAGTCAGGAGGGCTTTGCCAGCGCTGTGTACCAGCACTCGCTGGCCCCGGGAGCGCTCCTAGCCACGGGTGACACACACACGTCCGGAATGTCTCAAGTCGTGTTTCCAGTTGTGCTACTTCTCTCAAGTTAACCCAGGACCACAAACTCTATCCAGACACCCCGCCTGAGACGCATGAAAGCAGTTGCGTCTCTGGGGTGCGTCGTACGTGGGTTTAAAAACGTACCTCCCCCACGCTGGCTGCCAAATCTCACAGCTGGGCTCCCGGTCACTGCTGGCACTCAGCTGGGAGCTGCCGCTGTGCTCGAGGCAGTGCTGCCCAGTGGCTGGATGAACAGCCTGGGAGCCAGGAGCCTGGGTTCTGCTCCTGACTCTGGACCGTATGGTGCCATTCTTTGCTGGAGTTAATGGGGAGTTCTGCTTAACAGCTAGGGGCACCCTCTGCCCCTCAGTCACCAGCTCCCTATGACAACCTGGCCTGCCTGTGCTCATCTATAAACGAGGCATAATGAGACTTACCTGCCTTTTGAAGGCCCTTTGAATGGTTCTCATGACAGATTTCGTAGCAACAATAAAATCCCCATGGAGTAGATCCTGCCCCCCTGCCCGCAAGGCGCATAGGTGCTGCTCCAGCAGAGGGTCTCTGTGCACGCATCCCGCTCTGGGCCAGATCCTCAGCTGTGCCCGGTGGGGAGTGAGAGGGCAAGATGGCTTAGCTACCTTTCCACACACCCCACTCCTGCTGGGGCTGAGGTGGGGGATAAGTTACGGTGGCTGCAGCAGGCCCATAAGTAAGGACCTGTTGGCTGAGGATTGGCCAGGTCACGGTGCCCTGGCTCTGCCCCCCATCCTGCCCCTGATATGTTTTCTATGTGTAGGGGGAGGATGTGGTGTCAAGCTAGCTGCCATGGCTTCACACCACCCCCAAACTCCCTGACACAGAGAGAATCCTGGCTGCCCTTTTAGGGCATCTTCCCAGCTGGGGGGGGGGCGGGGGGGGAAGGGGGGGATATGTGTGGGCCCAGTCCCTGTTTCCTGGAGCTCAGGGTGTGGAGGCTGCAGCTGGGCCATTTTGTAGGCAGCGGGCAGCGCTTAGCACCCTCGCTCGCTAAGTCTTCTCTTGGCTCTTGCAGGGTGTGATTCTGGGTTTGGAAAGCAGGCCGCGCGCCACTTGGATTCCATGGGCTTTAAGGTGTTTGCGAGCGTGCTGGACCTGGAGAGCGCTGGCGCCAAGGAGCTCCGGCAGAGCTGCTCGCCAAGCCTCACGCTGCTGCAAATGGACCTGACCAAACCGGACGACATCCGGAAAGCCCAGCAGCTCGTCCAGCCCCAGACGGCGAGCACAGGTAGGAGCCCTGGCTTCCGGGCGCCCCCGTCCGCATCAGACCGCTGGGGGCAGCCCATCACGAGCAACCCCACGCGGGGCCCTGCTAGGGCGGTGACCTCAGCCTGTGGAGCAGGGCCCCAGACCAGCCCCTTCTGCCCGGTATTCCGGTTACGCTGCTCAGGCTGCACCCACAGCCTCCCCCCGCGATCCGCGTGGGAGTCAGCTGTTCGTTTCTCCTGCTCCTTCCTGGCAGTGGCTGTGCCCCCAACTCAGCTCTCCCCTCACCCTTGGGCTCCAGCTTTGCAGGTGCATGGAAAACGATCTGTGCCTGGCTCTGAACCGCTGTCCCCTCCTGACCTGGGGAGCGCTCTTTGGTGGGAGGGGATAGCTCACGGGTCCTGGTGGGTCCCCTCCCTGCATCAGGGTAAAGCTGAGTTCCCTAAGCATCCCCGGTCGGCGCGGGCTTTCCAGGCAGTCGAACGGGGGGCAGCATCAGGCCGCGCTGGTCCCATGCCTGCATCCCGCTGACGCTCGCCTTCTCCGCGCCCCTCCCCACAGGGCTCTGGGGTTTGGTGAACAACGCAGGCTTCGACGACACCATCGCTGACGCCGAGCTCTCCCCGCTCTGCAAATTCCGCACCTGCATGGATGTGAACTTCTTTGGCACGCTTGAGCTCACCAAAGCACTGCTGCCCCTGCTCCGCTCCTCCCGGGGCAGGATTGTGACCGTCAGCAGCCCGGCAGGTAAGGGCCCGGTCCCCACCCGGTGGGGAAGAAGTGGGGCTGGGGGGGGGGGACCAGGCCACAGTGCCTCATAAGACCGGCCACATAGAGTCAGACCAAAGGTCCATCTAACCCAGTGTCCTGTCTTCTGCCAGTGGCCAGTGCCAGGTGCCCCAGAGGGAATGCACAGAACAGGGAATCAGCGAATGAGCCATCCCCTGTCGTCCACTCCCAGCTTCTGGCAGTCAGAGGTTTCCCAGGAGCTGTAGTTTGGTTGCATTTGATGGTGAGCTGCTCACTAGGGCCCCAGTATCTTTCATCTGGCCTCAGCTCGTAGATACCAAGCCAGGTTTGCCCCGATCCCCAGTAATGTATGTTTTATCTGGCACCTGTAGCCTAGGCTACCAAATTTCTAATTGCACAAAACTGAGCACCCTAGCCCCGCCCCTTCCCCGATGCCACGCCCCCTGCCCACCCCGCCCCTTCTCCGAGGCCCTGCCCCCTGCTCACTACATTCCCCCTCCCTCAGTGGCTCACTCTCCTCCACCCTCACTCACTTTCACCAGGCTGGGACAAGGGGTTGGTGTGCAGGCTGGGGTGGGGGATCTAAATGGGGGTGCGGGCTCTGGGGTGGGGTTGGGGTGCAGGAGGTGGCTCCAGGCCAGGGCAGGGGGTTGGGGTATGGGAGGGGGTGAGGGCTCCTTTTGGGGGTACAGGCTCTGGGGTGGGGCTGGGGATGAGGGGTTTGGGGTGTAGGGGGGGGCTCAGGGCTGGGGCAGGGCTTACCTCAGGCAGCTCCCAGTCAGCAGTGCAGCGGGGGGGCTAAGGCAGGCTGACTGCCTGTCCTGACGCTGTGCTGCACCCTAGAAGCGGCCAGCAGGTCTGGCTCCTAGGCGGAGGTACGGCAGGTGGCTCTGCACACTGCTGTCATCCGCAGGCACCACCCCCGCAGCTCCCATTGGCCCCGTTCTCCCCTGTCGAGGAGCCAGACGTGCTGGCTGCTTCCGGGGCGTAGTGCGGAGTCAGGACTGGTAGGAACTAGCCTGCCTTAGCTCTGCAGCACCGCCGATGGGACTTCGAACGGCCCGGTTGGCGGTGCTGACTGGAGCTGCCAGGTTCCCTTTCGAGCGGGTGTTCCGGTCGAAAACCGAACACCTGGTCACCCCACTGTGGCCGCAGCATCTCCGCGTACCAAGCAGCAAACACAGCGAAGAGTCCAGCAAGGGGACTAGCTGCCTCCTTCCTGCCCAGAAAGCTGCAGAATGTTTTTATTTTTGCTGGGCAGGGTCAGCTGCTCCCTCTTCCCCTGCTGCCATTGTGAGGTTTGCATCTTGTTCTGAAGGCAGAGCTCCAAGCGTTGGGGGCGTTCTCTCCCCCAGGAGGCAGGTCCATAGCCTTGTGCGACTTGCCACGAATTTCCGACCCCTGCTGCCACACGCCTCCCCCTGGAGGCTGGCGGGTCCATTCTGGGAACTGTTCCGAGAGCTTGACGCCCTGGGCGAGTGGCGCGGCTTTGGGTCACTTGCTCCAATGTCATGGGGGTCTTTGAGGAGGAGAAGTGATATCGTGACACTCGCCTGTTGTTCGAGACGGAGGCCAGTAGGGTATGCAGTGCCGGGGGTGAGGTGCTCTCAACTGGAGGTGGAGTTAGGACTCAGACTCGGGTCTCAGCTGTGACAGTCCTGAGTTTCACCCCCCTGTGTCTCTTGGAAAGGACGTGCCAATCTGTGCTTAGCCGTGCTGTGCTGAAGTGCTGGACCACGCCTTCCCCCCAGGACCGGGACCCAGGAGTTCTGATACCCGTAACTGTTACGTAGTCTCGCAAATACTTCTGCCCCCACAGCAACGGCCCGTGTGTTTTCTTCTCTCCAAGGCGACATGCCGTACCCGTGTCTAGCAGCGTACGGGGCCTCGAAAGCTGCCCTCACCCTCCTCATGGACACGTTCCGAAGCGAGCTGGAGCCCTGGGGGGTCAAAGTGAGCGTGATCCTACCCGGCTACTTCAAAACGGGTAAGAGCTCCTCACCTGCCAGCCGGGCTGTGATGGGGGGACACATGGTGTGAGGCCTGCCTAGGGTGGTGTATTGGGCAGGTTTGTCACAACGGCCTGCGTCTCAGGGAACAACCCGCACTCCTTGCTGTGAGTGAAGCCCGGCTCCCGAAAGCCGGCTGTGTGGGAAGACGCCCAGTCCCAGCTGTCCCCCGAATGTTTAACTAACACCGGCTGTGAAATGCTCAGTAATTAAAGCCTCGATTTGTACAGGAGAGGAGGAAAGGACCAGCCGCGTCCGCGTCTTGGTAAAGATCAGATAACTGAGAGATTGCTCAAGATCACTTCAGGCACTGCCAGGACTAGAACCCTGAACTCTCTAATGTCACAGAACTAGCTGTCATTTGCTTCCCTTTTGGGAGCGCTATGTACTGAGCTGTGCTGTGTCTAATTGCCCAGTATCCTAAGGGGCGAGACTGTCCAAATGTCCCCCTCGTGGCCACAGGTAAGAACACCGGCAGCTGCTGGATGCTGAGCTGTGTAGAAAATCTGGCTCTGGTTGCGATGCGGAGCCCCTCTAGAAAATCGGGCCTTAGCTGTCCCTTGGCCACACCTCACTCTTTTCTGGGACTGTGCTAACCATCCTTCCGGCCCCGGTCACGTCAGTTGCTCTGCTCTGAACTCTCTGCAGATTGGCAATACCCTCCTTCTCGTTGAAGTGCCCAGAACTGAACCCCACGTTCCAGGCGTGTTCGTACCCCAGGTTTAGAGAGGAGTGTTTCTCTGATGTGAGAGGAGACCTGCCAGCTGGGCACTCCCCAGCAGAGCTGGAAGGAGAGGGGCTTCATTGACACGGGTTCAGACCAAAACTACACGGGGCTTTTTCTGCTCCACTTCTGGGGAGAGCAACAGGGACAGATTTTGCTATTCGAACCCCAGCCAGTCCAAACATGGGGGGCAGGTCACTTGTGGTCCGCAGGGGAGATGGAACTTCAATATCGTGGAAATAACTTTGCTGGCGGCTCCTTCCCTGGCTGTGTGGTGTCTCCCGGGGCCAGAGATCTTGTCCTCGCTCTGTTTTGATGGGGCACTAAGCAGCCTTCTGGCTGCTGGATGAAGTGGTGCTTTTGGTCTGCAATATCATGTCTAATTTACTTGGCCCAAGTCTCAGCAATTCTGTTTCCCAGGGCACATCTAGGCATGAGATTATTTTCCCCAGCTATTTAGCAAGCTTTCTGCAGGCTGAATCTCACTTTACCTGCTGCCCGTGTGTCTTGTCTCTCTGGGACCTGCTACTGGGTTTCACGGGCCTCACTGATGTTAGCAACTCTTGCCAATTTAGTGTCATCATCTGCACACGTTGTCCGTGTGCTGTTTGCCTCGCCCTGTCATTATGATGCCATTACTTAACAGCAACGGTGGGCAGGGAGTGTCACAGAAAGATTGGAAACCCCGCAATGCACAACTCACAGCTAGATCAAAGGCAGCAAGTGCAGGGAGATATGTCCCTGGGGGAACGTGAGCAGGAGGTAGGGCTGCAACCTGGATGCCACTAGTTACTTTTAAAAATTCTTGCACTGCATTGCACAAAGGAGGAGTGTGGGCTTGTCCACACATGGAGCTGTTCTGGAGTGGCTGTTCTACTGTAAATTCACCCTAGTCCGGAACAAAGTTCCTGTGTAGACGAACCCTTACGTGGCCACAGAGGATCCGGCACCATGAGGTGCATGCCGAGGCAGCAGGCGGGGGACGCTGAAGTAGTGGAAAATCCAGGACTGAGGATGAGGGCTGAAGGCAGCGCAGAAGTGAGGGTGGCACTCCCATGATGACCCCCTTTTGGGTCAGGACCCCCATGGTTCCAACACTGTGAAATTTCAGGTGTAAACATTGAAACCGTGACATTGACTAATTTAAAATTCCTATAACCATAAAGTTGACCAAACTGGACCGTGACTTTGGTAGGGCCCTACCCAGCGGGGACGGGTCACCAACTTGTATCTACGCAGCCAAAAAATCCCCATGGCAGTGAGTCTCCGCCCGGGACAACTGTCTTGGGCTTGCAGGGCTCAACAAAGCACCGTGGATGTTCAGGCTGGGGCTGGACCCCTGGGCTCTGAGACCCTCCCCACTCACCGGGTTTCAGCCCGAGCATCTACACTGCAGTTTGAGCCCCGCAAGCGAGAGTCAATTGACCCGGGCTCTGAGCCGCACGGCCGCAGGGTATTTTTGCTGTGTAGATGTCCCCTGAGAACCGGAGGCCATTCCCGAGCAGGTGGCGTGTTCTCAGTCTGACAGACTGTCTCTCGCTGGGCAGCCTGGCCCTTAGAGCAGGTCCCCTGGAAGGGATTATGTGACGAGAACCACTGCATGATCCTGCCCCTCCTGCCAGGAGCACAGGCCGGCGGGGCCCGTTCTCGACCCCACGGCTGGGAGGAGGGAAGGTTCCCTAGGTTTGCTATCCATGGACGCCCTGGGTGGAGGAGGGGGATGCTGCGCTCTCTGCATTCCCCCGGGTCGTGCGTCTGGGATAGGGCGGCCAGGCAGCAGGGACCAGGGCTTAAGGCTGTTGGGTTCATTCTAGGTACGAGTTGCGACCCTGCCTACTGGCACGAGAAGAACGAGCAGCTCCTGGCCAGCCTGCCCACGGACTTGCTGCAGGCCTACGGGGAGGAGTACATCCATGAGATCAACAAGCAGTTTGTTAAATTCATGAAGATTGCGAATGAGGATTTGAGTTTAGTGGTGAACAGCATCGCCGACGCCCTCATCTCCACCACTCCAGCGCCACGCTATTACCCGGGGCGGGGCATACGGCTCATTTATTTCATCCACCACTACCTGCCCTCCGTCATCAGAGACCTCTTCCTTAAAGCATTCTTCATCAACCAAAAACTCCCCAGGGCGCTGCAGCCAAAGCACCAGAACGGGCTCAAGCAAGAATAACCCTTGCCGCAGGCTGCGGGGGAGCCAGGAAGGCGCCTGGAGCTGTTGTAAAGCAGTGGCGGGGTGGAGGGAGTCTTCTCACTGTATAGTCTTAGGCACAAAACTAGGTAAAACCGAGAGCGCGCACGTGCATGACACGGCCGCTGCGTTGTTTTTGTGTGCCGGGCAGGGCGAATCAGCACACTCAGAAACCAAATTGCTTTCTCTGAATCAAAGTGATGCAGATCTATTTCCTACTGTGTAAGAATCAAAGTGCTCGAGAGACCTTGGTAGGTATTATTTTTCCGACTGGGTGTCGCTCATGAAAAGGCCGCTGGCGAGACGCGGAATCACATATGGGTCAGTTGCCCCCACCATGTCATGTACCTGAGTGATTTTTCTCAGCTAAGTGAATTTTTCTTTGCTGCTGCTGGGATGTAAGTGTTAATCTCTCAGCTGTCTCTTGACTGGCTCAAGAATGGTGGCTTTTACCTGTCAATGGACCAAACCTGTGTCTGCCTCTCTGTGCAGCTCTTCACACTCCAGCCCAGGACCCAGCTCTCCTGGACTTCAGCTGGGACTGTGGTGGCCAAGTCTCGAGCGGATGGTCTACAGCTCTTTTCACAGGATGAATTATGTGATTGTCACTTTTTAAATAAACTGGTTATTTGTATTTCAGCTAAACCCCTGAGGTCTTGATCTCTCCTAGTGGAAGGCGGTGGGGCTTCCCAGGGGAAGTCCACACCCATAGATGTTGGAAATGGTCATTCAGTCCATCCCGCACCCAGTGCACGACTGGGCCCTACCAGAGTTGGCAGGGGGAGGACAGTCTTTGGGTGCGGGCAGCGTGTACCTCTATCAGAAGCAGCCCTGCAGGGGTGCAGCTCGCTGGCTGAGGGTGCTGTTTTCTGGATGTTTGAGTGTCTCGGGCTCTTTGAGGATCGGTGTGTGGGGATGTTAGTGCGTGGCTGGCGCTGTGATGGTTGTGTTCATGTTCTGAGGTTTGGCACATCGACCCATTTGTCGGGCTGCCCTCCAGGGCAGTGATTGTGGGTCTCTGTAGTGGGGGGGGCAGTATGCAGGGCTGAGTGTGTTTGTCCAGGGTTGTGGCTGTTGTGGGATGTGTTGCAGTGTGGCAGGCAGGCCAGTGCCCATTTACCCAGGGAGCCGGGACAGTTGGCTCTGCCAAGCCATCTCCAGGACACTTGCCCATGGCATTGGCATGTGGTGGCACAAGTGGCCAAGTGCTGTTGGGGGGGCAGCCCAGGGCCTGTCAGGGTGTGAGATGAGCACAGGCCTTGGGGAGGGGCACCCCACTGACAGGATAGGGAGCTTGTGAGGTGCAGGGGACGCTGGGGTAGCCCAGGGCCTCTCCCTGAGGCACAGGGTGATGGCTTCCCCCCACCCCAGCTGCTGCGGGTACCCACTGCAACGGCACGGAAGAGAAGCTGCTGCTTCAGCACCTTTCCCATCTCACCCTCCACGCAACCCAGCTGCACTGGGGACCTGCACAGCTCACCTCCTCCTGGGGGGTGAGGCCTAGCGAACTCGGTAATAGGCAGCACCAGCACCCCCGGGTCCTGGGACCTCTGCTGCCCCCAATCCCACGACACCCCCAGCCTGCTCCCCCACACCCCCGTAGTTACCATCCCCCCCAGCAACACTGCTCATGGGGCCACCTGAGGGACGGGCGCTGGCTGGGCTAGGAGCTCTGGGACACCTCCGGCTCCCTTCCATTCTCTAACCGGGGCAGGGAGCAGCCTGAATTGCTCCAGGCCAGGCTGATCGCTCAGGAGAGCAGAAGTGGTTCCCATTCCCCGCTCTGCCCTCCTGTGCACTGGCAACCTCGCCCAGCAGCAATGGCAGCGGGCTGGGGCAGAGCCTTGTTTGTCCCTCTCCCCAGGCCTGGCCCCTCCGCTATACGCCCCACACACTCTGCAAGGAACGGCCTGGTTTGGCTTAGCCGCAATGCTAACCATGGAAACCGAGCACCAGGGGACTAGAGCCCTTGTGCCAGGCTGGTAACCCCACATGCCCCGCGCTCCCTGCCCAGTGCAATTCACTCACTGCAGCTGGGCGACAGGAACTTGGGGACAGGGCTCTCAGCCAATGCAGCTAAGCCGGCTTACAAGGCCTACAACAGGGGTGATTGCCTGTGCTCAGAACCTGCCTGCAGCATGTGTGAATACAGAGCGAGGGGGCTGGCCGGGCACGGGACCACTCGGGTGGCTGCGGCCAGGCCTGCAGCCACAACACAGGGTCCATCTCTCACACGCTGAAATGTAAGCCTGCTCGCTTGAGCTTAGGAGCAAGGGCGGTTCTAGGCCTTTCAATGCATGTTATTTGTTGGAGTGACATCCCCGGGGGGCAGGATTGCCCGCTTTGCCCAGAACAGCCACATGGCTGGCTGAGCTCTGAGGGGTCTTTGCTGCCTTTCTCCTGTTCCTGAGGCTTGGCAGAGAGCACTCAGGCTGTGCCACCTCTTACCCAGTGCCAGAACCCAACAGGCCCCAGGGCAAGTGCTTCCAAGCCTGAAGCAAACATGTCCCTGTCCTGATACCTGTGCGCTCCCGGCAGAGCGGCACAGGTGCTGGGGGGACCTCAGTGATGGACATCCGGCTCTCATGACGCCGGCCCGGCCATGACCACAAGGCCAGCACCAAGGAGCTGCTGCCCCGTGTGTGTGCCTGGCGCCCATGACCCTGCCCTGGTTTCTGAGGGCATGCCTGCCATTGACCAGCCCTGCTCCTCCCTAGGCCGCATCCCCTGACTGTCCCCTCTCAGGCCAGGCCACCAGCTGATGGCATCCTGTGTGCCAGCTGCCATTACACAGCAGGGTCAGCACGGGCAGGTCACCCCTTCGGGAGCTGTGACCCTGGTTTCAGACAGCACCTCACCCCAAAGCCCTGTGTAAGCTTCACAGTGGGAAATGAGGCAAAGCCTGAGAGAAAAGGCTTCTACTGGGCTAAACAGGCTCTAGGCTCGCCTAGCCTAGTGCCAGCTGTGCTGGTAAACTTAAGAATGGCCTGGTGCCTTCATCCCCCCACCCCCACCCAAGCACGCACCTCTGTGTCAATCTGCTCTTCATGAGCAGCCCCCTGCTGCATTCCCTGCCCTGGCACAACAGCCTCATCCCTGCTAATGCGTCAGGCCTGGTCTCGCAGCCTCCTGAGCGGCTCGCCAACAGGTGTTTCACCTGCCCCCCCGCTGTGACCTCCCTACACGCTGCCCCACAATGCTGCTGTTAGAGCAAAGCTGGACTGGCTCACTGCCCATTCCATAACCCAGCGTGGCCATGCAGTACCGAGTCCACTCACCAAGTCCTAGACGGCCTTCACTGCACAGCCTGCACCCAGCCCTCCAGTAGCCTAGGTGCGGGGGGTGGCAGAGTGCCCAGGGTGCCAGCCCAAGCACAACTGTCTACTCTTGGGCACAAGCCAAACATGAGGCAGCTGCACTAGTGCCATGTGCCAGCCTGGGCCACACTGCATCTGCAGACAAGCTTGCAGCCCATGCTGCCATGCAAAAACAGTCCCGGCCCTCCATGCCTCATCAGGCAGGGCTAGGTCACCGTGTGCACAGAGCGCTCCACGCTTTCACAGCTGGATGGCAGGCTCAGAGCTCATTTGCTCAGCTGGTCTGACCTGTAGCACGCAGGCAGGCCCTGTTACCATTTCACCCTGGCTGGAGCCCGCCCAGGAACTTGCATTTGACTCAACTGTAACTTGTTTGGCTAAAGCAGGGGTCAGCAACCTTTCAGAAGTGATGTGCCAAGTCTTCATTTATTCACTTTAATTTAAAGGTTTCGCATGCCAGTAATACATGTTAATGTTTTTTAGAAGGTCTCTCTCTATGTCTATATATTATATAACTAAACTATTGTCATATATAAAGTAAACAAGGTTTTCAAAATGTTTAAGAAGCTTCATTTAAAATTAAATTAAAATGCTGATCTTACGCCGCCAGCCTGCTCAGCCTGGGGTTCCGTTCACCTAGGCCGGCAGCGGGCTGAGCGGGGCCGGCGGCTGGGACCCCAGCTGGCAAGGGGCTGGCAGCCAGACCCCCCAGACTGGCAGCGGGCTGAGCGGGGCCGGCGGCTGGGACCCCAGACCGGCAGTGGGCTGAGGGGCTCAGCCCGCTGTCGGTCTGGGGTTCCAGCCGCCGGCTCCTGCCAGGCAGGGTCCTGGCAGGGTGCCATTTGAAATCGGCTCGCGTGCCGTCTTTGGCACGCGTGCTATAGGTGGCCGACCCCTGGGCTAAAGCATCTTCCAGAAAGGTGGCCAGCTGTGATGTGAAGCCTTCAGGAACTGGCAGAGCCACCCAATCCAGCAGCTGAACCGCACTTCAACATTTGGGCCATTTCCCATTTCAGCTTCCAGCCCCTGGTTCTTCATCTGCCGTTCTCCACTCGCGTGAAAGCACCCGCTTGGCCCCTTGTGCACCGTACGCCCATCCATCTTCCTTCTGCAGAGCTGCACCTGCTGGCGGCCTCAAGGCTCTATCTTTGAGGCATTTCATTCCACCCACAACTCATTTGCGTGGCTCTTTTTTTTGCACCCTCTCCAATTTTTCCACACCTTTCTTAAAACATAGCCCAGACCTGGTGGCGGTATCCCACTCTGTCTCACCAGTCCCGCCCACTGAGGTAAAATCCTCCCCCAGCAGAGGGAAAACACAGTGACACAGCCTGAGGGCCGAGGCATGAGGAGGATACCGTGGGCCCTGGACTGATGTGGGTCTGCAGGCAGAGATGACCACGGGAGAGGCACCACCAGGAGAGGGCACGCCCCTAAGAGAGCTCATCCCGGAGATTGCTGGCAGGAGGCACTGGTGAGCGAACCATGTCACAGTCTTACAAAGTAAAGAATAAGGATTACCACACCTTTCTTCCAATGCCCGTGATACCAGACTGCACTGCTGGCACCCCAGCCCACACACCCCCTCCAAAGGGGAACAGTGGAAGTAAAGCTGAGACTCAAAATAAGAGCATCACCCACCACTAAGATTTTCTCTTCGGCCAGGTCTACAGTCCCACTTACTTCAGTGGCCAGGCCAGCGCCAGCTGGGTTGTAGAGGACACCAGAACCCAGCCAGAGCAGCAGCGTGCGGCCGGACCTAGGCCTGGCCTGCTCGGGTCTAGTTCTGTGTGGTTCCTTCATAGCGTTCATGTCCTATAAAGAGCAGGAGCCCCAGTGAGGCCAGGAGCCCAGCTGGGAGTCACTGGCTACACTCAACCCTTTGAGGATCAACAGAGAAACATTTCACTGAGTGCCGGGCTGGGGCACCAGCTGAGGCCTGGGAAGGGCAGCGGGCAGAGGAAGGCTGGGGGCCCACTTGGCTCCAGTCTCCCCAGGAGGGGGGAGGGCACCATCCCACAGGATCAGCTCCTTGACTCTCCTGGAGTGATGTGAATGCTCCTCGCCAGGTGACAGCACTAGCAGCAGCCAGCTGAGGACCCCACAGAATCAGCAGAACATGGTGCTACACCAGAGTAGAGCGAGGGAGGGGGCGATGGGCTTGTGGCTGATGTGCTGGCCCAGGCTGCAGGAGCTCCACCCCCAAGTGCCAGTCTCCCTGCGTGGCCACAGCCCGTGACAAGGGACTAGGCCATTACCGACGTGGGAAACATCATGGGCATTGCTGATTGACCAACAGCTGCTGCAGGATTCCTGCAGCGGGACAGGTTGGTGACAGGGGATAGGCAGGCTGGTGGGAACGGCTGGGGCCTAGGAGGAACGTGTTTGAGAGTTAGACCATCAGAGGAGTGAAGTTCTGGAATAGCCTTCCAAGGGAAGCACTGGGAGCAAAAGACCTATCTGGCTTCAAGATTAAACTCTATATGTTTATGGAGGAGATGGTATGATGGGATAACATGGTATTGGCAATTAACTGATCTTTAAATATTCATGGTCAATAGGCCCAAGGGCCTGTTAGATAGGGTGGGATCTGAGTCACTACAGAGAATTCTTTCCTGGGTATCTGGCTGGTGAATCTTGCCCACATGCTCAGGGTTCAGCTGATCGCCATATTTGGGGTCGGGAAGGAATTTTCCTCCAGGGCAGATTGGCAGAGGCCCTGGAGGTTTTTCGCCTTCCTCTGTAGCATGGGGCACGGGTCACTTGCTGGAGGATTCTCTGCACCTTGAAGTCTTTAAACCACGATTTGAGGACTTCAATAGCTCAGACATCAGTGAGAGGTTTATCGCAGAAGTGGGTGGGTGAGATTCTGTGGCCTGCGTTGTGCAGGAGGTCTGACTAGATCATAATGGTCCCTTCTGACCTTAATATCTATGACTCTAAGTCACTCAGCTGTGACATGGGGATAATCCTGCCTGCAGCCCCAGGCGTCAGATCTGTGCAGGCAGCACCAACCCTGCAGGTGCCATGGGGTAACAGCAGCAGCTGCACCATGGTTACCTACCCTTGGATGGCTCCAAACACAAATTCAGACCCTGGTGAAGCTGAAGGATTCAACCAAGCTCCCCCCAGCCTGGGCCCATCCCCCATGATCCCTGGGCCCACAGGACTGTTTGGCCTACCCCCCACCTACAGCCACAGCCCATGCATCAGAGAAAGCAGCTGCCTGGCCTGGGGGCCTGTGGAGACGCTCGCCCAGCCAGCACGTGAGGCGGCTGCGGCCCCATACACTCAGGCCTGCACCACAGTAGCAGCACTGACCATGCCCAAGGATTGCCAGGGGCTATGATGGCCCCACAGTGAGCTGACACGTGGCTCAAAGCCCAGTTCAACCCCCAGGGGGAAAGCAGGGGCTCAGTGACACGCTGCAGGCTCTGAGCGCTGGCCTTGCCCCGGCCATCCCAGCACAGGGCCGCCCGTCTCACCGCTGCAGACGGGCAGGGCTCCTGGAGCTGCAGGCGAGAAACCAGTCAAGGCAGCGTGGTGCTTTAGGCAGATATTTATTGTCACAGGGGGAGGGGAGCCAGGACAGCAAACCACTCTGCAGAGAGTGACGGAGCAGGGTGGCCAGGCTGTTCCTACCAGTCTCCTATACATGCATGTAGGAGCAGCACAAAGCTTGCTTCATGGCAGCGGAGAATTGACAGCCTTCTAATGCCAGCTTGGAGCACGACAGCTAAGCAGCTGGGCCAGGCCCTGGACAGGAACCACGACCGCCCCTCGCCTGCTGAGCACCCTGCTTTGGGGACAGTGCAATTCCAGCAACCTTCATCTGTGGAAACAGACCCAGTGGAACCTGACTCCAGGTCCCAGCAGAGCAGGGCCTGGGCTGCAGAGACTGAAAAGAAGGGTGCTCTGGGGCCAGAAAGGTGGAGTTCAGCACAGGCCAAGGAAACTCTGAGCAGAGAGCAAGTGGGTGGGTGGGTGGGAGGCAGCTAAGGGCACCAGAAGTCACCCTCTCTCCCTCCATGTGCAGAGCAGCAGCGACCCCAAGCCAGCAGCAGGGAAGGCAGGAGAAGCTCAAAGTCCATGCTCCTGAGGTCTCCCACGCCCCATCTCAACTTCCATTAACGGGCTGCAAAGACCATGTCGCTGAAGGCAGGTCTGCTCTTCAAGCCAGCCTGCCTGCGCAGGGCGATTACAGGCCGAGGCAGTTACCCACGCTGACTGCCAACACCCCAGTGTTCGTGCCAGACACCCAGCAGGGGTAGGATGGGGTTTGGCAGCTTCCCATAAACCCCTGGCCCAGAAAGAGCAACAGGTCACTTCAATGGCCTTCTGGATCCCTTTGAATGACCATCTTACCGCCTGGGGAAACCGAGCCAGCAGCCACTCACCTGCCCCCAGAATCTGGGAATGAGCTTGCAGTTATGGGGACACGTGCTCCTAACCATGGAGCAGAAGGGTGTGGGGCCTGCTCACTGCACACCTGGACATGCTCGCAGATGGCCTGTCACTGCAGTTTGTAAAGGAAGCAGTGGGCTGCTCCTGGGATATAGGCAGCCAGCCTGGCAGGACAGCCAGCTCAGAGCCCACAGGAATGGGCAGAGGCCAGGGGCTCCCAGAAGAAGAGTGGCAGCTAGTGGGGCCAGGTGAGCAATGCAGAGGGGACCCTGAGGTAGCCATGGGGGTTGGACAGGCTGGCTAGCACCTGCACTCAGCAGTAGGCACCTACTGCCCCTACAGCCACTACAGGGCCAGCCTCGCTCGAGACCTGTTCCCAGGTTGAGGGCAGGTTAGCAAGAATCTTTCAGGGGCAAAGGCATTTGCTCGCTGGGTCCCCCCTTCAGTGACTGGCCTGCCTCAGCACCAGCAGGTCCACAGGAAGAAAGTGCAGCCTGGTGACGGGGAGAGGGGGGGGGAGGATGGGGTCACTGCATGCTGCTCAGAGCCCTGCAATAGCCAGCAGGAACCTCTGCCTCTGCTCTCCGGACAAGGACTGCTCGGTTTTCTGCCCTCGGAGGATTCAGACACAAGATGATGCAGGAATTACACGGCAGCATCTGCCGCACGAAGGGAGGCAAGAGAAACACGCTCACAGGAAGCCTCTGGGGGACAATACTTTACTGGAGCTAGACTGCTCGAGTCTTAGCCTTGGTAAAGGGGACATTTAAACTCCGGCAACACACATCTAATGAGTCACTCTAGAGCAAGGAGTTAATTGCTGAGAGATGCCAGTTCCCTCAGAGATCAGCACTGGCTCGCTCAGTGTACGCACACACAGCTGATCAGTACAGTGACACAGGTACAATGATAATGCAGGGACTGGAGCCCTCCTGCTACATCGCCTCCCAGGGCCCACTGGACCCGCACAGCACACACAACTCACGCAAACAATGGCAGCTCCGGAACAACAGACTGTCCAGTTTCCATCAGAGCCAGTGCCAGAGAGGAGCCATCCCCGGAGCTAGGACTAGTGACCATTCAGAATGTACTGGGAGGGGCGGGGGGGTCATGGGCAGTTCCACTGGGCTCCACGCGGCAGCAGGAGGGCCGAGGGCGGTTAGAAGATGGGGATGTAGTTGTCAATCTTGGTGCGGTGCCGCTGCGCAATGCACTCGGCAATCCACACGATGTTACGACACTCCTGCTCCTTTAGCTTGACAAAGGCGTAGAAAACCCCGAAGTGGAACTGGTTGAGGAAAGCCAGCTTGTTCAGCTTCACCTTCGAAAGCAAAGGGCATGGGTCAGTGCCCTGCAGCACTGCCTCCCCCCTCAGAAACCTCCATTCCCAGCCCCACAGCAAAGCAGCCCAGAGCTCTGGAGAATGGGACTCCTGGGTATTTGCTGGGAGGGTGAATGGCCCCAGCCAGAGTGGAGCTCCTGTTGCAACCAGCAGTGCAGGCTCAGTGGCTATGCGGAGTCAGTAGGAGAAGCCTATCCTTGGGCACCAGGAGCCATTGCTGCCATGACAGGAGGTGGTGTGTGGGGAGGAGAACAGGGACATACCCACCAGGTTTGGGTTGCCACTGTCTTTCCGGGGAAGCCCCAAGAACCCTTTGCAAGCTTCATTGGTGCTCCCTAGATTCTACAGTGAAATCATCTGGCAGGGAGTAAGGGAGTGGGAAGAAAAGCAGGGCTCCCCACAGCTGCCAAGCCAGGCCTGGAAAGCTGGGGCAGGTGGCATGACACAGAACATCTGAGCCAGTCCCCCCGCCCACCCATGTGACTAACTCTGCTGCTGGACATCCCTTTGCAGATGCTCTGGAGACTTCCACTGAGCAGCAGCTCCTAAGGCTCACCACAGAGGGTCCTTCCCTCACCTCGTGCTCGAAGAAACGGTCCTCCAGGGTTTTGTCTCCAGGGTTGCTGCCGGCTCCTTCAAACAGCAGTTTGTATTCCTATGGCAAGAGGAAGGGGCAAGGAATGCATCAAAGCAAGAACCCAGCACAGCATCAGCATCATCCCTCCCGGTCCTGCTGGAGCAGCAGGCTCCCTGCAGAGTGCTTATCCATCAGCCAGCCCTCCTGGCCGGTGGGGGGTTGTCAGCCTCTTTCCCACCCTGCAGAGAGGAGAGAAGTGCCAGCTCCAGACAGAAACCCTTTCATCCTGGGCAATTTCTCACAGCAGCCTCCACCACAGACGGCAAGAAACCAAGATCAGAAGCGAAGCAGACTCTCGTCCCTCTGCCAGGCTGCCAGCAGCAGGGCATTGGGCTGGCTCCTGGAGGAAGGACAGGATTCTCTGCAGCAAGCACTGATGATTTACCACCCACTTACATTATTTAGATATAGGGCACTTAATCTGGAGTGAGAGTGTCCACACAGGCTTGCGCTGAAACTACAGGTGTCAATGACAGCAGATTTGGAACCTGGTGTAGACAAGTGTAAATATGAAACTGATTTCATTGCTCTGGTTCCAACAGGAATTAATTCAGGACAGGTCTCTGGCCTGTGTTATGCAGGAGGTCAGATTAGATGAACCCAGTGGTCCCTTCTGGCATTGGAGTCTATGAATAAACCAGGGCTACTCTGTGTGGGCACTCACTGGTTTAAACCCGGCTCCTGGAGAGTTTACAGGTACAAGCTAACCCAGGCAACAGGTAAACCAGGGCAGTGTGTGTTGAGACAAGGCCTGGGCACAGATCCCTGCCACGGTGCATCACTCTAGGGGAGACGGGTCTCTCCATACCCAGCTCCCAACAAGTTTCATGCCATCTGAGCAGGTCCCTGGCAGGTTTCGAGGCCCTCGCCATACAGCATTCTAACGCTAGGGTCCAGTTGTAAGGCAGGGGATCCCTTCAGCCACCACCTCCACCTGCATTGCTCCGTGACCCCAGCCAGGTCTGGGAGAAAAGCCTTGCAGCGCCTCTTGGCACGGATGGAGACCTGGGGGCTCAGAACTGGGTCTGAATGCCAATCATGCAGCAGATGACTCAGGCTCTTCAGCAGGGGCAAAAAAATAAACAGCACCTTGTATCCCACCCTGCAACCAGCACGGCACCGAGTGACGCCGGAGGGAGCCCGGTCCAGGCCTCTCTCAGCCAAAGGAAGCGTTGCTGTGACAAGAGCCCCTGCCAGACGAACCCTGAAACGCACCAGGGGTATCCCGCCCCCACCCTCCTCCGTGGCTGTTGTGCCACAAACTCGCTGATCAATCCGCAGAGAGCAGTCCAGCCTGGTCCACAGTCAGCTCCTGTGACCCCCCGACGGTACTTACAGGGTAGTAGTCCGCTACTGTTTTGACTTGCTCGTAGTCATCTGCTCTGGCTAGCTGGGCCAGCCCCTCAGGATAGAGCTTTCCGCAGTGAGGGAACAGCTTAGCTCGGTCCTCTTTGGAGAGCTCCGTGCCAAACGAGTTAATGGTGATGATGAAGGCTCTCCTGTCAGCTTCAAACTAAGAGAAAGACAAGTCGCATTAGGCAGTGCTGTGCCCGTCCCCCTTGGGTAAAGCGCAAACCTTCAGCTGCCAGTTGGCAAATCCAGCGCTCAAGCTGCAGGCTGACGAACGGAGCAAGGCCAGGAGAGTGATAAAGAGCAAATCTGGCTTCGTTAGGGCATGCGAGAGCACTGGAGAGGGCACAAGCCAGCCACACTTCTGCCACCCTCAGCAGGGCCAGGCGACACAGCCTGTGGCACAAGCCCGGCACACGTGGCCAAAGCTCCCATGCAGCTGCCGTTTGTGGGGCAGAATGCCAGGTGCAGAGGAGAGTCACCGTTCCTACTGGGCAACGTGGCTTCGGAGCCGGGCTGATGAGCACTCAGTAACTGAGGGATGGTCTGAAAACCTGGGGACCACGTCTCGACTAATCGGTTTGGTCTCTGTGCTAGCAAATGAACTGCTTGTCCCACCCACTGCCCTCGGGCGCTCATGTGCCGCACGCAGTCACTGCCCCAGGGTTGATTTTCTAAAGCCAGGCACAGATTTGTGCAGCCTGTCTGCAGAATCACTGGTCAGATTCATGCATCTTCTGGCTCCTCGGCACTAGTGTGCAATAATCATAGGGTACAAGGCTGAACTGATGGAGACAGCCTTGCAAGATGCCCAGCGTTGCACTCCAGTGCTAGGAGTTCGCAACGGAGACAAGGTGTGTGAAAGCTCTGGCCACAGGAGGTGTCCACCAGTCCCTTTGGCTGAAGGGCAGAGTGCACCCAAGGACAGGTATGCACTGGGCCACTTGAGCAGAGACCCGTGGAAGGAATACTCATGGGCTTGGCTGCCAGGAATGGGGAGAGCCACATACCACCCCTTGCCCTTCCAGCTGCTTCATAACTTACTCTGTCCCCGGCATCATATGTGGGCTCCTCTCCGAGCCAAAATGTGCCACCTCCCAAGCCTTTTGCATTTCTGGCTGAGGGCAAAGTGGGAAGGTGTTTGTGGGGCCTGCTGTGATGACATCACCCGCTTCCCAGTGCAGGCAACAGCTTCTCCTGGCTCCCCAACCAAGCAAGCTAGCCACATGCACTGAGGTGCAAAGGAGTTTTAGAAACCAACTTATCTGCGGTCAATAGGCAGCTCTGATCTGCTCTGGCTGAGCAGCGCACAGTGCAATTACGGTTACATTATACTGTGCAGAACGTGCAAGGGTGTCCCGTCTGCAGCCTACCTCCAGGATTGGACACATGGCGTCTGCAGTTGTGCCTCCCAGGATCTTGCAGAACTTGTAGAAGGATTCCAGGTATGCCTGAGCAGAAAGACAAGCAGACGAGAGGATGAGTGACACTTATCTACAGCCCATGTGATCCCCAAGCATTTCTGAACGTGTCAAATGGCCTCAAGACACGAGCCCAGTAGGACCTCTGCATCCTGGCACACGTCTCACGCCACTACTACTCATCTGGTATGTCCCCATTAAGTTCCACCCACTCCAATGACCACGCTTCCATGGAAGGGGAGGGAGGCTAAAGAGGAGAAAGGCTGCAGTTTGATTTCAGAAGTGGCTCGGCAGCTGGCAGCATGGGCCCCACTTGCATTGCCAGAGGTTCTGAGTTCAAATCCAAGGGGAGCCCTGACAGCTGTGAATACATCTATGGCTCCTCTAATTGCTCCCTTCTTGTCTTCCAGTCTATGAACCAAACAAATAGGCAATGACACAGGGTATGTTGGAGCTCCTTGTGTGGGGTGACTCGCGCTGGTCTCCCCAGCTAGCCAGTAATAGGGTGCCCGAATTTGTGCTAACACACGTCATAGTTCATAGCATAGCTGATCTATGCGCAGACTGTAGGCTCATTGGTTCTGTGCAGTGCCATCTATGTTTGGGCTGCTAACAGAAAATGCAAGACACCCTCACCCCACCCTTTGTATCAAGACAAGCTCCCCGCACCCCTCTCCCCAAGGGAGCAGTGGAGGGGGGTGGGAGGAGGATGGTGTGTCATTGTGGAATGCCAGCTGGAGAGATTAAAGTGCCTCTGGGGTTAGTCACATGCTGGGATACCAGGCTGTCGCTTCAGACTCCAGTGAGAGACCAGAGAAGTGCTGTTAAAGTAAAACCTTTCCTAGGAAGATGCTGTCTCACAGGGAGTCACCTCGCTGCACATTCACAACTGGAACGTGCTAGGAAACCTCAGCAGGGAGGGCGTGAGAAAAGTACACCAGTAGGAGGCCGTGGGGAGTGCTGCCCTGCACAGCTGCTGCTCTGGGCAAATGTGTCCCTCATTTCCACAAGGGCTTTCAACTGAGAAGTCAAGAATGCGACATGCCCCAGAATGGGGTGCTCTCGCTTGGGCCCCAGGGTGACGGCATCTGCCCAACACTCATTGCCTTCAGCTCTGCCGTTCACCACACTCGGGCCAGGACTTCCATGGCAGCCCCAGATCTCACGCAGATCTCTCTGACCAGCTCCCTGAGAGCACTCGCTCCCTGCTCCATGTTTGGCCTCAGCCTGGAAGCACATCTGGGGAGAAAAGTTGAGGAAAATCCTTCCTGCTACTGAGCTACACGAGCCGGACAAACTTGCGGCATTTTAGAGCTTTCTGCTAGCCAGTGCAGTAGAGCTACTGGGGAACCCCCAGCCTTTGCCCGCTCAGGGGCCCAGAGCAAGCAGCCAGCCCCCTCCCAAGGGTCTCAAGGGGCTCCATCCTGTCGTGCACATACAGCAAGAGACGGTCCCTGTGCTGAGGAGTACTGCCTCCAATACTAGAGCAGACACAAGAGGGAAAAACACGGGCAATGTCTGTAAGATCACCAGAGAGTCCTATAAAGGAATTAAATACAACTCAAACGCCTCATCTTAAAATAAAATAAAATACAAAAAAAATCACCCTACAGGAGCTGGGTATGATTAGTCAAAAACAAAAGCTAGAAAAATTTCTATACAAATGCAAGGAGTTTAAAAGCAAAATAAGGAGACGTAGAATGTTTGACAGTTGATTGAGGTCCTTGACATCCCAGGCATTAGGGAAACCTGGTGGCATGATAAACATCTATTAAAACAGCCACTGTTTCAGAGAACCGAAGGGTGGCAAGGGTGCCCGTGTTTAAGTAGTTCATGGGCTGAGGGAACTAGGAGGATTCCAAAAAGGATGGAGCTCGGCTGTTCTCAGTGGTGGCAGATGACAGAACAAGGAGTCATGGTCTCAAGTTGTAGTGGGGGAGGTCTAGGTTGGATATTAGGAAACACTATTTCACTAGGAGGGTGATGAAGCCATTCAATCTTACTCATTGCTTTCTGTCTCCTCGGCAGTTTTTGATCCGTGACCATACTTTGCCTCTCGCCCCGTGATAGAACAGAATAGAATTAACAGAGGGTAAAATTTTCAAAAGCATCTTAGAATAGACTATCAGGGTTGGAAGGGACCTCAGGAGGTCATCTAGTCCAACCCCCTGCTCAAAGCAGGACCAATCCCAACTAAATCATCCCAAGCAGGGCTTTCTCAAGCTGGGCCTTAAAAACCTTTAAGGATAGAGATTTCATCACCACCCTAGGTAACCCATTCCAGGGCTTTACCACCCTCCTAGTGAAACAGTGTTTCCTGATATCCAACCTGGACCTCCCCCACTGCAACTTGAGACCATTGCTCCTTGTTCTGCCATCTGCTACCACTGAGAACAGTCTAGATCCATCCTCTTTGGAACCCCCCTTCAGGTAATTGAAGGATGCTATCAAATCCCCCCTCATTCTTCTCTTCTGCAGACTAAATAACTCCAGTTCCCTCAGCCTCTCCTCGTAAGTCATGTGCCCCAGCTCCCTAATCATTTTTGTTGCCCTCTGCTGGACTCTTCCAATTTGTCCACATCCCTTCTATAGTGGGAGGCCCAAAACTGGATGCAATACTCCAGAGGTGGCCTCACCAGTGCCGAATAGAGGGGAGTAATCACTTCCCTCGATCTGCTGGCAATGCTCCTATTAATGCAGCCCAATATGCCATTAGCCTTCTTGGCAACAAGGGCACACTGCTGACTCGTATCCAGCTTCTCGTCCACTGTAACCCCTAGGTCTTTTTCTGCAGAACTAGAGGGGTTCAGAAAAGAGCACGGAGAAGGACCAGGGTACATGCATAGATGTGTGTGTTTTTACACAAATACACTGCCCTAAGCTGTTTGCACACATCAGGCAATATACACACGTGTGCACATTTGCTCAGTTTAGCAGGTTTTCCCCTAACTAGCCTCCATGCTGAAAATGGCCTTCACTACCATCCATCAGAAGCAGAGGTCACACCCCAGCTGTAGTGAAAACAAGGAAGACAGATATAATCTGTATCCTGCCCTTTACCCAGACACTCAAGATGGAGTGACAGCCTCATGGCAGCACTCACTGTGACAAACACAGGACTTGGTTTTCATATTAATGAGACGTTCCTGATAGTGCTGGCTAAAACCAGACCATACTAGTAAGAGCTGCAGTTAGCTCTGCACGCACAGCTCTGCTGGTGCCCCTCAATCCTGATCCACCACGCACACAGCCATTCCCTCTCTGGGCTCCCCCACACAGCTTTGCCGGTGCCCCTCAATGCGGACCCACAGCCATTCCCTCTCTGGGCTCCCCCACACAGCTCTGCCGGTGCCCCTCAATGCAGACCCACAGCCCCCACAGCCATTCCCTCTCTGGGCTCCCCCACACACAGCTCTGCCGGTGCCCCTCAATGCGGACCCACCGCCATTCCCTCTCTGGGCTCCCCACACACAGCTCTGCCGGTGCCCCTCAATGCGGACCCACCGCCATTCCCTCTCTGGGCTCCCCACACACAGCTCTGCCGGTGCCCCTCAATGCAGACCCACAGCCATTCCCTCTCTGAGGGGCATCGGCAGAGCTGTGTGTGGGGAGCCCAATGCGGACCCACAGCCATTCCCTCTCTGGGCTCACCACACACAGCTCTGCCGGTGCCCCTCAATGCGGACCCACAGCCCCCACAGCCATTCCCTCTCTGGGCTCCTCACACAGCTCTGCCGGTGCCCCTCAATGCCGACCCACAGCCATTCCCTCTCTGGGCTCCCCACACACAGCTCTGCCGGTGCCCCTCAATGCCGACCCACAGCCATTCCCTCTCTGGGCTCCCCACACACAGCTCTGCCGGTGCCCCTCAATGCCGACCCACAGCCATTCCCTCTCTGGGCTCCCCACACACAGCTCTGCCGGTGCCCCTCAATGCCGACCCACAGCCATTCCCTCTCTGGGCTCCCCACACACAGCTCTGCCGGTGCCCCTCAATGCCGACCCACAGCCATTCCCTCTCTGGGCTCCCCACACACAGCTCTGCCGATGCCCCTCAATGCGGACCCACAGCCATTCCCTCTCTGGGCTCCCCACACACAGCTCTGCCGATGCCCCTCAATGCAGACCCACAGCCATTCCCTCTCTGGGCTCCCCACACACAGCTCTGCCGGTGCCCCTCAATGCGGACCACCCACCGCCATTCCCTCTCTGGGCTCCCCACACACAGCTCTGCCGGTGCCCCTCAATGCAGGCCCACAGCCATTCCCTCTCTGAGGGGCATCGGCAGAGCTGTGTGTGGGGAGCCCAATGCGGACCCACAGCCATTCCCTCTCTGGGCTCCCCACACACAGCTCTGCCGGTGCCCCTCAGTGCAGACCCACAGCCATTCCCTCTCTGGGCTCCCCACACACAGCTCTGCCGGTGCCCCTCAGTGCAGACCCACAGCCACTCCCTCTCTGGGCTCCCCACACACAGCTCTGCCGGTGCCCCTCAATGCAGACCCACAGCCATTCCCTCTCTGGGCTCCCCACACACAGCTCTGCCGGTGCCCCTCAGTGCAGACCCACAACCCCCACAGCCATTCCCTCTCTGGGCTCCCCACATAGCTCTGCCAGTGCCCCCAATGCAGACCCACAGCCATTCCCTCTGGGCTCCCCCCACACAGCTCTGCCGGTGTCCCTCAATGCGGACCCACAGCCATTCCCTCTCTGGGCTCCCTACACACAGCTCTGCCAGTGCCCTTCAATCCACACCTGCAGCCCCCATGCCTATTCCAGCCCTCCACGAGGGAAGCTTATTCAGAGTAAAGACCTCTTCGCCCTCCAAGGCGGGGGATTCTGGGTTCAAAGTCACATGCCATCTCCTTATTCCTCTAAGCTGCTGCGTTGCTGGGGTATCCATTGTTCCAACAGCTTGGCTGGGGCTCTGAAGCCTTTCCCAAGTAAACCTTCACTTTTTAAGAAAGCACGTTACTGGTCCATGATCTTGGAGCCAGGCCCGAGGGAGCAGTCTCTCCACGTTGGCTAGGTCAAGCCTCCACTTCACATGGATTCTGTGGCCACCTCTGTCAGCCAAGGAGCAGCCCTCTGCCAGAGCCTGCACAACTCATGCAAGGTTATTCAACAGAGAGGGGCAAGGTCAAAGGGTACTTTAAGGACACCCTCGCTGGCAGCCGGCTGACACGGCAGCAGAGATTGGAAGCAGCTGGCACTAGCAAGCTGGATATAATAGCATTGCGTGAACCAGCCTCCAGACCCCCCAGCCCGGAACACGGCTTCATTCCATCCTGGACACAGACCCTGTTCTCGGTCACTTTTTAACCGCATTATTGCTCCCTGGGGGAGATTCTTCTAGACGGCTTTACAATATACAGTGAACACACTAACAACTGCCTCCTTACCCAGCCTGGAAAAGCTGTCTTTGGAAATAGCCAGCCAGGACAGTGCTCCATGGGCGCTCCCCCTGTGTGGCGGGAAACCGCCAGGCAGACAGCAATGCCCCACCCCCTCACAGCACAAGTCACTGATGTGTGTTACTCCAGGAGGCTGCTTCATTAGCTCCTTCCCTCCCCGAGAGGGCCACATTTACCTTATACAGTGTGTTTCGGATGATTTCGATGTTCATTTCGTCGAGGTCCTGCTCGGATATGCAATCCTGGAAGAAGGCAGCTGAAACAGACACAGAAAGCCATGAGCAACATTGCAGGGTGCTCCTGCTGCTTGAGTTGTACACTGTGCTCCTTGGAGAGGGAGTGGAGTGTAAGACCTTGGCATGTAGGAGACCAGGTTTCCAAAGGCACAGCACCCAGCATGACCCTTACGGCTGGATGGTCAGAAGCGCTCGTATTGGGGGCTGAGCTGGGAGTAATCAGGCCTGTATTCTGGTGCCTAGATGGGAGCCAAACTCTCCTGAAAAAGACTGGCCGTGACTTTTCTAGTCCCCGGGAGTTCTGGTGCCGCATAGCCAGTGAACCACCAGGCGTCCCACAGAGCTCTGCAGGACGGGGCAGGGTCTTAACCAGCAGTTTTATGGTGGTGACAATAGTGCCATTTAGAAATCTAATTTCCTAGGGTGCCTTGAGCTGCAAGGCTATTAGATCCCAGACTCGGGCGCAAGTCAGACTGCAGTACCAGTTAGCGGCTTGTTTGTTAGGCAGCACTATGCTATTCCCCAGGACTGGGCCAGCATCAGACATGGTGGTGAACAAACGCTGAAGCAGACAAAAAGAAGGCATATGCAATCAAGTGGGGCAAGAGGGAAATCCATATGCCTGTAATGGTGATGGGACATTCACGGGGGCAGTGGATGTTAAGTTTTTAGGAAGGTAAAGAGCTGGATTAAAGACTCTGGCCTACAGAAATGTTCTACACCGCCTTGTTTCTCAGCAAGAGATGGTCATTTTCATTCAGTATAAACCCTGGACACAGAGCCGAGAGATGGACACACTGCACAGCTGGTCAGACTTTTTTAAACAATGCATTTCAGCCTTGGGAATTGGACATCCCATGTACGACGCTTTGCAGTACCTTCCGTTACACTTGCGGTAGCTATTTGCGTTAAGGGTCCTGGTTTTCATTCTGCTTCCGTCTTGCTGCCCCTTTTATGCTAGGGCTCCCTTTCCGGTTTCCCCTGCTCATGTTCCATGCTCAGGGAATGCATGTAAATGCTTTGGCTTTGCTGCAGGTGACCCTTCCCTATCTGAACACTCAATACATGGGAGCAAGAGCTCTCGCTATTGGTTCAGTTTTTGTTCAATTCCTTGGCTCCTTGTCTAATGAGTCATTTTCCCATCGACTATTTCTCTGCCTCATTGTCCCAGGCCGTGTTTGTGGGAAGCACTTTCTTTCCCAGCTAAGAAAATCTAGGCTGCTACCAACTGTACCACCAGGACTCTAAGTCTGTTGGGGAACTGGATCCTTTCTGGAGCAGCTAGAAGAACTGCCCATGGATCACCCCATCGATTATGTTCCATTAACTCTGTTTGCCAACACGAGCCCAGGAGGCCTGTGTGCCCAGACAGCCACAGTGGACGCGTTCGCTCATCTCCTCCCAGACTGCTCACTGCTGGCCTTCGGTCTTGTCTCTCTCTTGCTAGGATAAGGTGCCATTGGGACGAGTTTCAAGTACTTGTTTCACAGTGGGACATAGACAAGTCTGGCTCTGCAGACCACAGCAATTACCAACATTTAACAAAGTTAGTGGCCTCTCCCACTTGGGGTTACTTTTCCCCTCTACAGTTACGTCTCGCTGCTGGCGAGAGAAGGCTCTGCTGACCATTCTTCCAGCCAAGCCGTGATGCATCACGGTAACGCTTCTGCTAGAGTCCACATTCTACAGATCATTATAAGGTAAGTCAGTGAACTCCTGGTTTACAGCACTCATGGTTTATGGAGCGACTGCTTGTATTTACTGCCTCTGTCGGTACAAGTAAAGGCAGAGAGGAATGGAAGTGGTAGCTATCGGGAAAGATGCCCATAGAAAACTGCCCAGCATACCAACCAAACTGCTCAGTGTTCCAGTGGGAATAGTAAATCTATGCTACAAACTTGCTAAATTAAGTAAAATTACCTCACTCCCTCAGAGGGACTTCAGATTATTTACTAAACTGCCCTGCATTACCTGTGTCAGTCAAGACAACTAGTGTTAAAAGAAGGTTACATTTCTTAACACGCCTCAACCTTCTACCTTCAGGTTTCCGCATAAGACCGTTTGTACAGCAGCTGATGGGGAACTAAGGAGGTCGCTATATGATCATTAAGTTGTAGCTGCACAAGATAGTTCAAGTAACACATACAAGACAGAAAAACCCGCCAGGCCTGTCTGGGTGGTTAGAACAGTTTGTAGTCCCAGATTCAGAAACACGGGATTGTGCCCATCCTCGTGCACGAATGGGCAGACAGGATCCAAGCCCAGCTGAAAGGCACTTTGAATAAACGCTGCTCACCCAGGGGCGTGTCCACCAAGATTGCGTTGTAGAGCTCCGCAGGGGTCTGAGCAATGTTCACAGCTTCCATTTGCTCAAAGCTTCCTAGAGGATGGCACTTGGGCACCAGCTCCGCGATGGAGCGCTGGTGCAGCGTTCCGGTGATCAGCAGGATGACGTTATCGATCATGTAGCTGTAACTAGGAGGAACAGGAGAGGGGAACGTGTTACTGATACGGACACAAGGGCAGTAGGGTGGGTGCACGTGTTGGCCCACTGAAGATACATCACAGTCACTGCTGGCTCTTCAGGCCACCTGAAGGCTCTCTAGGAAGTTGCCAGGTGCACCCCCCTCCTCCAGGGAGCAGAGGAGCCTCCTTTCCAACACTCACAGGTCTACCAGCCTGGGCGAGAGGAACCAAGCTTACTCCCAACTTTAAACCTCTCCAGCTAGACCCCTGCCAACCACACATCTCTTCCTGCCACTCCCCTCCCTCTCCCAAGCCACTGGGACCCCCTCATGTCACATGCCCCAGTGAAGACTCCTCCGTTTGTGGCTGTACAAAGCATTGCCTCAGCCAGGCCAGTAGGAGCCAGGGAAACTGATGGGGATGAGGATGACAGGTCTTCATCCCTCTGGCAGTTCAGCTGCTGCATCTGGGGAAGCATTGTACAGGCGCAGTGGGGAGACTGCAGCGTTCCTGCAGCACTGTGCCAAGTCTGGCCCCTGTACCTTGTGGCTACTCACTTGGGAGCACATACGCTGGGCAGCCTTATTAAAAACCCAGTAAGAGGAAAACTGCATGTTATTAATCACCATCACCTTGCAGCCTTTAACTCCAGACTGGAGGTTTCCAGAAGACCTGCTCTAGCTCCACCGGAATTTATGGGTTTGATGGAGAAATCACTGGGTGCGGGTCTGTGGCTGCATTATTACAGGAGCTCAGACTGCATGATCCAAAAGGGCTTTTCTGTCCTTAACCCATGAATCATTTACACTGCAGCAGAGGCCACAGGCCATACCCCAACAGGGGCTGCCTTGCGCTAGGCACTGTACACACAGATTTTAGCTTGAAAGACAAGACAGGCTGGAGGGGCAGAAGCTGCAGCAATCAGGAAGCAAGGTCAGGGCTTCGAGAGATGCTCCGACTGCCTATACAGAAGGAGACATGTGAGATTTAGACACTGCTTGGATGCTGGGCTAGAGGGCAGGAAAAGGCCAGAATGTGGCTTGGTGCTGCCCAGCATGACAGAGGCAGGGAGGAGGAAGGGCTTTGGGGAAGAGCTGCAGCTCAGCTGTGGCCATGTTGCATTTCAGCTGAGAGCTGGAAATACACAAGGAGGTCAGGAAGACAGGCTGAAATTTCAGTTTGAGGGAGACACGTGCAAAGTAGAGGCCGACAGAGACGGCAGGAGTCTATCAGCAAACATTGCTCAGAGACACCCAGGGAGAGAAGGGGAGACAAGGAGGGTGCCAAGCATGGTGCCCTGATGGACCTCAGCGAGCAAGGAGGATGACGAGGTCCTGAAGGAGCAATCTGTGAGGTCGGAGGAGAACAGGGAGAGGATGGAGCCAAAGGCCGAGGGATCACAAGACTGGGATGGGCATGATGGAGAGTCTCCAAGGAAGCTGGTAGGTCCAGGAGGAGGAGTACAAGTTTTTGACTGGAAAGAGGCCATCAGAGCCCTTGGCGAGAGCTGTTTTGGGGAAGCAGAGAGGGCAAAAGGCGGAAGGGAGTGGGGCTAGACTGGACTCCTGAGAGCGGGTGTAGGAGGCACGCTGAGCGCGTCCGGAGGTAAGTGGAGAATGGCAATGGAGGCCCAGCCTGGCAGGGAGCAGGGGTCCAGGGCGTTCTCTGGATGGCCGGAGAGTAAATTATTGAGGGGAAGGGACTTGAGGGGAGGGCAGAGATGGGGTTTGAGGAACCAAGCAGGAAGGACATGGCCTGGCTCTGCTCGAGCACTTAGTTGAGCCTGGCTAGGAGAGGCTGGGTGAGTTTTTCAAGGCCTGCTGAAGCTGGGGGCTGCCGTGTCTCAGGGAATAAGGAGAAAGCAAGATCAAGCCCCATACCACATGGGGTGGGTAACTACCCCTCCAATTGCCCTCCACTTCCCCGCGTGCTTCTGCCTCTGCCTTCCCCTTATGACAAAGGACTCTGACAAAGGACGTTAAGATTTGGTTCACTTTACCAAGACTACACGTCGGCACAACCACATGACTTTATTAACAGTCTCCCAGCTCAAAGGCAACCCCTCTCCTGCCTCCACAGCACCCTAGACCAGAGCCCCCTCCCCACTGTGGAGATTAGAACATGGTCAAGGCCACCTGAAGGGAAGCCCCCTCCCCCCAACTTGTTTGTAACAGAAGAGAAGCAGACAGAGCTGTAACCCAGGAGCGTGATTAGCACTGGATGAGAGGCCACAAGCCACCAAGATGCATCTCAGTGAAACACACAGACCAAGCCCTGGCTGAAGCATGCACTGTTAGGACCAGCGCCATGCAGGGGCTCGAAGGTAGCAGTTTCCAGGCTATACTGTCTGCTTACAAACAAATGCAACTTAAGCCAAGATTGCACGCCATGATTTTCAGGAAAAGCCCTACAGGTCGTCACGTGCCCATCTGTAACGCCCCTACTCTGCAAAGGCTGCATTAGGGCATCACCTATGCACAGCAAGGCAAAGCACGCTGAACCTCGCAAGGCATAAGATCCATTCAGCCAGAAGCCTCCTGAGCTTAACCTGCAACTAGGAACAGGCAGGGGAAAGGAAGAGGATAGAGCGCTCCGATGTTGCCAGCACAAGCACCTACCAATTACGTGCTGAACGGCTCTTGACCTGCCCTAGCTCACCTCAAGTCCTGCCGTCATCATGACAAGGGCAGCCTGCAAGGAGTTAGACCCAAGCCATCCACAGACATGGGAACGGTAAGGTAACACTTCTACAGCTACTTGTGAACACAGAAACGGCTCCAGAACCACGCTCTCTGATCCAGCTTTGCTAGAAACAAACTGAGGTTGTGTTCGACACCGACAAGCACCGGGCAATGCAGAGCTGGGCTGATGGGCCATCCTTCACACAGACACACACACACACACACTGCTGGGGGAGGAGCATAAGTGTGAGAGCACACACTACACTACTTTCCCACTCTCGATTTTGAGTGTCCTGTCACCTGCCCCAGTTTCCTGCACCACTCTCCGATGACAGAAATTCATCACACGACATTGTACACCAAATCGAGCGTCTCAGACTCACAAGTCTGCCTATTACTACTGGTCCCCAGGCTGATTTCACCTGGGACCAGCTTCATATGTGCACAGTGTGCATGCACAGGTCCCAGGATATGTGCACAGAGCCATAGGTGTGCATGACACTTCACCGAGAGAGAGAGGAGAAAGGTTCCAGGCTGAAGTGCTTATAATCTATGCCCAATACAACAGGACGCAGGGCGAGCCCAGGAGATAAGGAGCCGGCTCACGCAAACAAGGCAATGCTCAATATCCGACAGTTCCCATTCACTGCTAGAATACTAGTGCGGATATCAACCCCCTAGGGTGAAACCGGTGCAACAGGAAAAGGAACTGGCCTTTTGTTTGTCTGCAGCTCTCCCGGAGGACCACATAAACCCAGATATGAGAAGACACGTGCTGTAGAGGACCTAACCTAACGGTCCGGAAAAGGCCAACCATCCAGCAGCAGCTCTGAGTACACGCCTTAGCAATAGCGTTGGCTAAATGTGAGCTGCAGTTCCACTCTCTAGCAAGCCCAGGCTGTGTTTATGCCAGCTCTCTCTCGCTCTTTCCAGATAAAACAAGCTAGAGGCTGAGATCTTCATGTTTCCTGTTCCAGGTGACCATCGAAGTTCTGACTAAACAAGAGAATTAAGCCAGAACACACTGACCGAGTGTTTGGGATGCAGTCAGAAAAGCCTCCCCCCAGCCATGCCTGGATGCACCTGCTTTCCGGTGCAAGCGGCCTTCTTGTATGCCAGTTACAGCACGGGCAGCGAAGCAGCAGTACCTCCTTTGCCTCTGCTACGGTCTCTTCTACCAGCCCTACGGGGTTTGGTTGGTTTGATTTATTACAGGGTAGCACTGATCCCCCAAATGCCCATCGAACATGGTGTGCCTGTTTATGCACCTCACCTCCCTCCCCACAACTTCCTCGGGGCCTTGAGTGCTTCAGCACCTGCATAAGTGTCATTTTTAGGTCATGCTCAAATCACCTCTTGGGAATGAGAGGCTTTCCAGCAGACAATGCCACTAGTCTGGTGAGAGCCAGACACAGGTATAACCAGATTGTCCGAGGTTACAGAATTCCGCAGCGGCTTCACAGAGCTAATCAGTGCTCACACCTCCACGCCTAGAAAGGTGCCACCGGAGGATAATCACTTCCCCTGTTTTATTATGTGAAGAACAATGGGAGCAACATGTTAGTCATATGGGACTGCTCCTTCCAGCACTCCCTTTAACAAGTCAGGTTATGCTGCACCTCTTAAGAGGAACAACAGTTCAGGAACATCAAGGTTCTCAACCAGCAAGGATAATACAGGGGCTTGGAGGGAACACACCCAATCTTCCCACTTGTGCTGGGAAGTGGGCCACTGGGTTGAGGGATTCTCCAAGAACTGTGACGCGAACCAGGAAAGCCACCGCAGAAGAGGGGGAGGTGGTGACAGCTGTTAAGACAGAAAATCGCCCCCAGAAAAATGGTAACAGGCACCAGGAGTTAATTAGGGAGCGTAAAGACTAGTGTAAACACCAAGGAAGCTGTATTGAGAGCTAGCAAAAGAGGTTTAGGGAGACCTAAATAAGAACAGGCAAGCAGCAAGAAATGGGAGAGATTACATTAGACAACAGCTAAATTCTGATGTCATCCTGTAGCGTATTTGGCAATGGTAAATCTGTACAGGGGATAAGGTTGTGGGGGGGGGGGGGGGGGGGACTGAAGAACAGGAATCAGGACCTGACAGAAACTCTTCACTTAAATCGCTTCCCTTTCTGAAGTCAGGATCAAACCCTCGCCAAGGGCATAATGAGGTTTCCAGTGGCACAGAACAGGAATCTGCCTGCCTGCAGCTGTGAAAGCAGTTATCAATAGACTAGGAGCTTGGCCAGAGGCGCAAAGTTCTGGATATAGAGTCACTGGCACATCCAGAGGAATATAGCCCTGTATCTTGCAGCACATAAGATGCCAGCTGTAGATCATCTGCATCCACAGACCTGCAATTAGTCTCTGAACTCAGAAATATTTTCTTGGCGGTCCTTGAGAACAGGTCAGATGTCTAAGACGGAAATTCTCAGACACCAACGTTAGCAGAACAAGAAAAAGGGCCAAAACAGCAGAAACCATGGAGATTCACAACAACAACTGGAAGGGCTCTTTCCAGATCCTGCACTTGGCATGAGGGAGACCCTTGTTCTTGAAAGAGAGAGTCTCTTGTTCAGCCCAGCAAACCCTCCCCTCCCATCCTCTCCAGCCCCCAGAGTTGTGTGTGTGTGTGTGGAGAGGAAGCTATGATGCAAGAGGACAGCATATCCGATAGCAAACCACCCAGAGCCTGCTAATGTTTTTGTACAGTAATGTAGGACAAGTCCCTGAGTCACCTTCAATTATACAAAAGATACCAATTAAATTCAGCCCACAAGCGAAAGGTCAATGATGAGATGTTACACACTGAATAATTCAAACAATTCAGGCTCATGGCGCCATGGCACTGTTTCTCTTGCAGGACGGCAGGACCTTTATCACTGTGGCTGGTGTTAACATGAATCCCTTAGCACAGGTGTTCGGTAGAAGCCATAGGTTCTAACTGACATTTGTACTTACGGGTTTCAATGCTGCTGCAGTGACATGCGGTTGAAAAGGTGCAGCACCCTAGACATGCTAATGGTTACATACAGTAAACCCGGAGTCCCGGCATGAACTGAAGCATGCATGTCGCTGCATGTCAGAGTTCCCTCAGCTTGGCCATCACGCATATACAGCGGCTTTTGCCCAAAAACTAAGATGAGCAGAACCTTGCTCCTACAGCCATAAAAACCACAGACCTCTGCCTCCGCCCTCCAGATTTCCCACTGCTGGGCCTTTTATCCTTTGTTGCCGTGGCCACTGGAGAGCTGCACAATCACATAGTGGGTACATTTCTGTAATGCATTCAGATGGGTTTTCACCCTTCAGTTACTGATACGGTCAACCAACCTTAACGCCCATCCTGGGAAACTTTTGAACTAGATGAGGTTTTTTTATGCTTTTCTAAATGGTTTGGCATGCACTGGGAGGAAACTGAACATGAAACCCTAAGGAATTTAGGAGTGTCACATGGTCTCTGACGCTCCCAGCCAGACTTTGAAGCCAGCTATTCGTTCTCCAGCCTTCTTTGCCCCATAACTTTAGAAAAGCGGTAAAGCTGGGAAGAAGAGCAAGAATAAAGTCCAGAGGACCTGTTGCAGACTTACCAGGAATGACGAATTTGATGGGGATGACTAGGTAGGACTAGGACCTAACTTACCCCCCTACTAGGTCTATAGCAGATTTTGCAAACTAAGAAATCTGCAAGGAGCAGACGTATGCCTGAGGGCAAGAATCAATGTATAAGAACAGCCACACTGGATCAGACCAATGGTCCCGCTAGCCCAGTATCCTGTCTTCTGATAGTGGCCAATGCCACATGCTTCAAGGAGAATGAACAGAACAGGGCAATTTATCTAGTGATCCATCCTGTCATCTAGTCCCAGGATCTGACAGTCAAAGGCTTTAGTACACCCAGAGCATGGGTTTGCATCCTTGACCATCCTGGCTAATAGCCTGAACTTATCTAATTCTTTTTTGAACCCCATTATACTTTTGGCCTTGACAACATTCCCTAGCAATGAGTTCCCCAGGTTGACTGTGCATCGTATGAAGTACTTCTTCCTTATGTATGTTTTAAACCTGCTGCCTGTTAATTTCATTGGCTGACCCCTGGTTCTTTTATTACAAGGGGTAAACAACACTTCCTTATTCACTTTCTTCCCTATTCACTTTCTCCACAACATTCATGATTTATTGACTTCTATCATATCCCCCCTTGGTCATCTCTTTTCCAAGCTGACAAGTCCCTATCTTTTTAAATCTCACGTCATATGGAAGCTGTTCCATACCCTTAATCATTTTTGTCATCCTTCTCTGTACTTTTCCCAATTCTAGTATACCTTTTTTGACATGGGATGACCAGAACTACACCTAGAATTCAAGGTGTGGATGTACCATGGATTTATACAGAGACATCATAACATTTTCTGTCTCATTATCTATCCCTTTCCTAATGGTTCCCAACATGGATAGCTTCTTTTTGGCTGCCGCTGCACACTGAGCAGATGTTTTTAGAGAACTATCCACAATAACTCCAGGATCTTTCTTGAGTTGTAACAGCTAATTTAGATCCCATCATTTTGTATGTGTAGTTGGGTTTGTTTTCCAATGTGTGTTACTTTGCATTTACCAACACTGAATTTCATCTGCCATTTCCTTGCCCAGTCACCTAGTTTTGTCAGATCCCTTTGAAACTCTTCGCAGTCTGCTTTGGACTTACCTATCTTGAGTAGTTTTCTACCATCTGCAAACGTTGCCACTTCAATGTTTACCCCTTTTTCCAGATCATTTATGAAGATGTTGAACAGTACTGCTCCCAGTACAGGTCCATCGGGGACCCCGCTCTTTACCTCTCTCCATTCTGAGAACTGACCATTTATTCCTACCCCTTTCTTATCTTTTAACCAGTTTCTGATCCATGAGAGGACCTTCCCTCTTATCACAACTGCTTACTTTGCTTAAGAGCTTTTGGTGAGAGACCTTGTCAAAGGCTTTCTGAAAGTCTGAGTATACTATATCCACTGGATCACCCAGGTCCACACGTTTGTTGACCCCCTCAAAGAACTCTAATAGATTAGCGAGGCATGATTTCCATCTACAAAAGCCATGTTGACTCTTCTACAATATATTGTGTTCATCTACACTTGTGAGAATTCTGTTCTTTACTATTGTTTCGACCAATTTGCCTGGTACTGAAGTTAGGCTTACTGGCCTGTAATTGCCAGGATCACCTCTGGAGGCTTTCTAAAAAATTGGTATTGTGTTTACTATCTGACAGTCAACTGGTAGAGAGGCTGATTTAAGTAACAGGTTACATACCACAGTTAGTGGTTCTGCGATGTCATATCCAAGTTCCTTCAGAACTCTTGGGTGAATACCATCTGGCAGTCCTGGTGACTTATTACTGTTTAATTTATCAGTTTGTACCAAGACCTCCTCTACTGACACCTCAATCTGGGATAGTACCTCACCTAGAAAAAACAGCTCAGGTGTGGGCATCTCCCTCACTTCCTCCGCAGCGAAGACAGAAGCAGAGAATTAATTTAGCTTCTTTGCAATGGTCTTGTCTTTGAGGGCTCCTTTAGCACCTTGATCATCCAGTGGCCCCAGTGATTTTTTGGCAGACTGCCTGCTTCCCATGTACTCAACTTTTTTTTTGCTGTTACTTTGTGTCTTTTGTTAGTTGCTCTTCAAATTCTTTTTTGGCCTGCCTAATTGTACTTTTGCACTTGATTTACCAGAGTTTATGCTCCTGTTTTCCTCAATAGGATCTGATGCCCAGTTTTTAAAAGAATGCCTTTTTGCCTCTAACCACCTTTTACTCAGTCATTTAGTTATGATGGCATATTTTTATTTGGGATATACATTTAATTTAAGCCTCTATTATATGTTTTTTAAAAGCTTCCATGCAGCTTGTAGGTATTTCACTCTTGTGACTGTTCCTTTTATTCTCATTTTTGCATAGTTCCCCCTTTTGAAGTTAAATGCTACTGTAGTGGGCTTCTTTGGTGGTCGTCCCCCCCCAAACAAGAATGTTAAATTTAATTACTTTATGGTTGCTATTACCAAGTGGTACAGCTATCTTCACCTCTTGGACCAGATCCTGTGCTTCGCTTAGGGTTAAATCAAGAATTAAGTCTCTCCTGGAGGTTCCAGGACTAGCTGCTCCAGGAAGCAGTCATTCTTGGTGTCTAGAAATTTTCATCTCTGCATCCTGTCCGTAGGTGACATGTACCCAGTCAATATGGAGATAGCTGACATCACCAATTATTATTGAATTTTCTATTTTTATAGCCTCTCTAATCTCCCTGAGCATTTCACAGTCACTATCACCATCCTGGTCAGGTGATCAGTAGTATATTCCTACTGTTATCCTTTTATTATTCAAAGATAGAATCTCTATGGATAGAAATACCATGGAACAGTTTGAGTCATTTAAGGGTTTTTTTGGGGGTTCCCCCTATATTTGACTTTGCTTTCTTTCACATATAGTGCCACTCCCCTACGAGTGTGACCTACTCTGTCATTCCGATATATTTGCACTCTGGATTACCATGTCCCAATGACTGTCATTTCCCATGTTTCTGTGATGCTATTATATCAATATTCTCATTTAATACCAGGCACTCAAGTTCACCCATCTTAGTATTTAGACTTTTAGGATTTATATACAAGCACTTATAAAATGGGTCAATATTTAGTTGTCTGGTAGTGGAGGCCACAGAGTAAGGGACAGATGGTTTGGGGAAGCTCGCTGGATGCGGTGAAGACAAGTGGCAGCAGCTCCTAGTCTACGTGAGAAGTAGTAGGGTTTGTAGCGGTGCTCACAAAAGCCACAGATCACAGGGCAGCAGCTCGTTTTTCAGACTCGCAGCCTCACAAACAACTTTGATCATAAGGGGACATATTTTTAAATGTTCTTGGCTGACAAAGCTCTCCTGTTGCAGTGAATGTTGACAGCAGAACACGAACTGGTAAGCCTCATCTCCACTTCACTTTGACCTTCTGGGCAGGAAGCCAAGAATCTACAGGAGCAGAACAAAAATGTATCCGTGTTCCAGCCAAGCGAGCAACTTATCACTTTGGAGAGCCACAGCCAGGAGACCTGGTATGTGGAGTTTCAGGAACCTCAGCTCCTTCACCAAGGCTAGATCCACCTGAAAAGACCTAGTTAAAAACAAGTAATGCCCAGAAGGAAGGTGGTCCAGCCACATGCAACACTGACTGCAGCTCCCAGTCCAGCAAACACACCCTCTCTCGACATGGCAGACAGACAGCCTGCTAGCCAGCTAAGTAAGCTGACAAACTGCCGTTCTGCCCGCTGGAACTGGCCTAGCCAACCACTGAAATTCTGCGTGTACTGTCACAGCAATGGCTCAGACTTCTGTGCCCCATTCAACACTGCAGCGTGTGCCCGCACACTATCCGTTTGGGTACACAGCATCACTGCAGAGGGAGCATGAAGACCAAATGGCCTTGGAAATCAGCTTCATTTCTGGTTTCAGGGCAATCCCTTAACAAACCCAGGAGTTCTGTCTTGCAGGTTCAACCTATTCTCTGTACACTATCATCTCAACATACACAGAGGAAGCAGCTACCAGGGTGAACGTCAATGCCCCATTACCACCCCCTCCCTTTTCACCCCTATTTCCATCCCTCCCTGCACCAGCAGGGTACAGTCTTGCCCCCCTCTGGCCCAGAAGGAATGTTTTTTTCCCTCCCTGCATCATGGCTCATGTCGCAACAGCCGCAGCCGTCAGCTGACAGCAGGAACCAAACCCGCTAGAGAGCTCTGTTCACTACCTAGAAGTCACACAAGCGGTGACTGCCATGTTACAAACAAAGTACCGCCCCTTGGAGGTGGTGTCTGCTTGGTAATGCTCCAACTCTCCGCTGTCCAGGCTCTGAGGCTCACCCGCCCCCCGCCCCCATCCCAACGCAAAGATGAACTACAGCACAGAGAAGCCAGCATGTAAGCTTGTACTTTTTCACCAGCCATCAGAACCAGTGCATTCCACAACAGACAACTTCCAGCTGAGACCCATTCATGGCTCCCTTTCTCACATCACATCAACCCATACCTCGCCCGCTCGCTGACAAATGCTGGCCTCTGCTCCAGTGGTAGGCACTGGATTGTGACAGAGAGCTGCTATTTTCACTAAACTGTGTGCCACACTAGCAAATCCACCAGGAGTACAACACGGTCATGTTTCAGTCAATCCACAGGCACTAATGCAAATACCGGGACTTATCCCCAGGAGCCATCTGAGCTACTGCCTTTTGGATTGGTACTGAGTCCCAGCTTCAGTAACCTTGTAACTTTGGAAGATACAAAGAGCACAAAGAGCAAGGTAAATTATGTTATGGCCAGAGAGGAGAGAGATCCAAAGGGTCCTAGCTGTGTAAACGTGGACAGGAAAATAAATGGTGGTAGAATGCAAGGTAACAGGACTTGGAAAGACCATTGGGGCACGAAGCTATTAGTTCATGGGAGAAACCTGGAAAGCAGCGATGCTGAATTGGACGTAGGGAAGGGCAGCAGATTAGACAGGCTTGTAATGACATACAGCAGCCGAAGGAAAAGACCTAGTGTGTTTCACAGCAGAAGCAACACATCATGAAAAGGAGAGGATCGTCCTTGTCTTTTGGACTCTGTTGAGACTGCACCTAGTAAACAAAGATGTCAGTAAGTCAGAGATCACTACGTAAGGAGCAAAGCTATGTGGGTATTGGGCTGAAGAAACTAGCTTAAAGAGTGGAGAGAGGTCCACAACTGGACCTCAGCCGAACAGCAGTTAGGCTGAGGAAAGGAAGAAATAACTGCGTACAAATATTGAAAGATGCAAGTGTCCAAAAGAGAAGGATTATTTGAGATGAGCAGAGTGGTGTAAAGAGATAAAACCAAGCAGAAGAAAATATAGCAACAATCAGAAAAAGCTTTGTTACCAAGGAGTGTATTTGACTGTGCAGTCTCCCAAGTGAACCAGACAGAGCCCCATGGCTTGGGACACTTACAAATGGCCTGGAAAAGGCACTGGAGAACGTAATATTGCACTGGTCCCAGGGAGGAAACTACATGTGACCAAAGACATCCCAGCACTTACTGCTAGGCTTGGCAGAGTTTGATTTATTTTACTTTGACAGATAATATTGATGTTTATTATTAAGTTCTTAGATTTTTATCCATTTAAATTTTCACCGTAGCAGGAAATGATGGGCGGGTCAGACAATTTAATGACAGCAGACATTCAAAAAGATTAAAAGATTCAAAAAGCTAAAGTTTGGTAAACATTAAAATCCTGTCAACATCGCATCAAAATATGCAAAGGAAATAATACCCTTAAGTCAGCAAATCATACCTATTTTTACTATTCATTCACTAGCCCATTTGTCTAAGCCTAAATCACTGAATTTTGACTAAGTTTGCAAGCAGCTTTTTTCTTACTTCTCCCAAATTTAAAATTCTATTGTCGATGGAAATCTCTTTTTGATGTCTGTACGGTGAAATCAACCCAAAAATCTAACCCTTCCAAGCCCACATAGGGCTCAGTCTCAAACTCATCAGGTAATATAGTTTCATCCCCAGTCAGGACAACAGGCGGATATTTTTTAAACTGCTCTCTGCCCCAGGATACCAGGTAACGTATAAACAACATTGCAAGTGGCTGCAGAGCATGACTAAGGACAGAACACAGGATGAGTTGCATGTGTCTCATGAATCTTCTGAGAACCCAGCCACACTGTACTGGAACAGCTGCTATATTCCACAGTCCCAAGCACTGTTCTCCAGGAAGGCATGACCAGGACCAACGACCAACGAAGATCCAACAAAAGCTGGAGGCTGTGCTCAACTGGGGCATAGGAAGGTTGGGGCTGCTGTTAAGGCACAAGATGCAGTCAGGAGCAGTCTAGAGTCACCTAACTACCAACATCTCCTTGTTGAAGGACACCATGAACAAGTCACTAACCACCTCAGCACTTGGAAGGAGACAAACCTGCCTCACGGGAGTTAGTTTGTTGTCCGGGAGACCTCCAAAATGTGAGTCCGTGACCACCCTAAGCAAACAATGGAAACCCCAGACCTCCAAACATAGACGACTGTACACACGTAGCCTTGTGAGGGAGCTGATCCCACTACTGCACAGTCCGCATGCTGAAGGATGGGAATACTTATCTATTGATGACGACATGTTCACACCGGATCATAAAGCATATGCGCAAAGGTCAGATTGAGACTGACCAAGCAACTCAACTCTCAAACCAGGAAATGCCAGTGTTTTACCCTGCAACCTGAACCTTCGTGTACGATTACACACATACACGCTTCTGGGCATAAAAACATGACCTCAGAGCCCAAGCTCATGCCTGCAGGTCTGCAAATGATCAGAAATTCCCCAGTTTCCAGGGAGAACACCACACCCCAGATGCTGTAGCCCTGGAAATGCCCTAAAGAAGGCTCTGAAGGCATGACGTTTTAGTGTCTAGACAGGCTATTTTAGTGCTTTTATGTGGCTTCCGTATAACCGGCACAGCCGACTCATGGGAACTAAGGTCCTTGGCTCAACAGACAGAGGGATATAACGAAAAGTCACTACAATTACAAGAAAATCCCTCCAACATTTGTACAATAGCTTTCCTGTGGCTGGTACAAGATGGCACGGCATGGGAGAGCTCACTCGGCTCTGCTTTGCGATGATCCGCACACTCCCGAGTAACGAGACCATCCTAAACTCAGGGCGTGAATTGGGGCCCGGGTGCATGTGGCGGAAGAAGGGCAGGGGCGTATGTGGCAGTATGGCACACTACCACTTCTTTCAAGCTCCTGCCTAGCACTCCAAAATCAATGCTTTCATTACAAGAGAGATTCCCATAGTGGTTAAACAACGAAGAGCCGGAGATGCTCGCTCAGAGAGGTACAGACACCCCTGTTCACCTCAGTGGGGGCACACTCAGATGCTGAATGAGAATTTAAACAACATTAACCATTTCATTGCTGATCACAACATGACAGAAAGAAAGAAGAGGAGCCCTTCTTCCACTACCTTCCTCTCTTGATCTCTGCAGACACCACCACCATCCTGCTGTGACTCCGGCTCTCAAGCTGGACATCATCTTCAACTCAGACTGCTTTCGAGGTCCCCACATCCAAGCTGCATTTAAATCTTGCAGATTCTTCCTACATAACATCTGTAAGATCCAGCCTTCTCTTATCCATCCAAGCTCTCAACCTCTCACTTCTCAACTACTGCAACATCTCTAGCCTTGACAAACACCATCGTGCCCTGCTCAGATCCATTCAAAATGCTGCTGCAGTGATCACTTTCCTGGCCCATCACTTTGACCATGTCACCCCTCTCTTTGCATCCCCCTCCATTGGTTCTCTCTTCTCTACCACATCAAACATAAGCTGCTTGTCTTTGTTCTCAAGGCCCTTCACAATCTGTCCCCCACGATCATCTCTCCTCCACCGCCAACGCTCATCTCTGATGGCCCATATCACACGTCTCCATCACCCGCTTGTTACATCTGCAAACAAGCACCATCGTGCTTTCTCCCATGCTGCCCCTAGACCTGGGAGGTGCTCCCGTAAACATCCTTCCTTCCCAGCCCTCCTCGAGTCTCCTTTGCTGTGGCATCTACAAAAACCATCATAATGGTTAGGCTGCTGGTGAGAGAGACCACAGCACATCTGACTCCTTGTACTCCATCTGTTGTCTCATCTTACACTCGTCAGCTCCTTGGGGCAGGGACAGTCTTTGTCGTGCTTATACAGCACCTAGCTCAACAGGGTCCAGGTTCATGATTGGGGCTGCCAGGCATGACACTAATACACATGTGAAGAGATGCACAATCTGCTGCTCATTTGGGTGACAGATAAATGGCGGTGGGGACATATCACCACTTACATATACTTAAGTTCAACCACAAGTGATGGGACTCAACGCAGGCATTGCTGGATGAGTTCTCCAGCTAGCATCAGGCAGGTCAGAAAAGATAATCAGAGTGGCCTCTTCTGGCCTTAAAAAAAAAAATCTATTAATTTATTTTCCCCCAGTTAAGGAGGGGAGTTGAGGCCAAAAACCCAGAGAATATGCATATGAACATCTGCAGCTTACTTCAAGAGACCTCTCAGGTGGGTACTGCTTATTTTGTGGTGGCGTTTGTGAGTACTGCTACCTATGCCCCTCATTCTACCCCTGCCCAAATTTACATGCTTTTTGGAAAGCAGACCTTTTATACACACATCATGTATCTGCTCCAGAAGTGGTCCAGGCCTAGAATTGCAGGGCAGGTGCCACAATCCAAAGGCTCAGTCAATAGCTGGACACACTGAATCCTTTTACACTAGTAAGACAGGCTGGCATGCAAGGGATTCTATAAGTGCTTATCTGGACTCCCCTTTGCTCTGCAAAATGGCAGCCTTCTGTAGGGCTAGGCTTTTAAAAGGCCAAACACCTGAATTTGCTCTGGCAATATATCAGACTCTCTCCTTTATTTTATATTTAGCCATGCTGCCACACGGTGTGCTCTGAAATCTATTTTCTAGCATATCTGTATATTTTTGGTCTGTGATGGTAGGTACCTACAGAGGCAGGATTTATGGCTTATTACAACAAATCTATAACTCATTAACCCTCTCTTTTTGTTTATGACTGCAGACGTGTTACCAGGCCACTCTACCTTGAATGGTCCCTTACAATACCTGCTAACTACGCATGCTGAACAATCTGACCCACCTTGCATTTTGCTGTGAGTAACTTTCCCAGACCTGAAGAAGAGCCGTGTGCATGGGCAGCACACGACTTCTCCCCCCACCTCGCCCCCGTTTGGGGAGGCTAGCCCCGCCCACCCCGCCCCCGCACCACCCCTTCTGCCTGAGGCCACGCTCCCTTCCCCAGAGGAGTCCTGAGGAGCCCCGGCCTGCCAACTCAAACCACCCCAATCCCCGGCCCGCTGGAGGAGCCCCGCCGCAGCCCAGCCCCGGGGCCGTGGCGGGGACCATGAGCAGAGGTTTGGGGAGGCTTAGCCTCTCCCAGCCTCTATTACACACGGCCTATACCTGTGTGGCTTGAAAGCTTGTCTCTCTCACTAATAGAAGATATTACCTCACCCACATTCTAAGTTACCTGCCCTAAAGTTCCCACCACTGCTACAAATACCTGCCACCCCAGTTAGGAGACACTATTCCCAGGAAGCAGCATACTGAAATATAACCATGCATCTGATAAGACATAGCACTGGTATTTCAAAAGGCTCTGCAGAATACAAACAAAGCCTCAAGAGATTCCAGCCCGCAACTCAATTCACACAGCCCCTCAGCTGGCGCTAGTAATTAGCCTTGTGTCTCGCTGCTCAAAGTGACGTGACGGCCTGTCCACCTCTCCCTTGCCGGTCGCATTTTACCTCACAGCAAAACACAACACGCAGCAACAACAGGAATATCTGGCTCCCTGAGACACAGCCTAGTCATCATAAGACATCTGCACTGTCCCTTTAATCTGCCCAAGAATTGTAAACTCTACAATCCTGGAGGCAGTATTTATTTACTGCTGTTCCGGTGCCCAGTATACAGCTTCAGGAGCCAGGGAAGCAGAGGGCAGACTGGGTCCCTGAGAATCACAGCTAGCTTTGCAACCCCACTCATATAAATGCGCCAGTCTGGCAAATCCCTGCTTGCAGCTTACCAGACAGTCCTATCTTCCTAAAGATGCAAGTGTCGTACACCTTCCCCAGCCGGTGAATCGCCAATGCTTGCATAACGATGGGAAAAGCACCCCTTTGTTTACTACTAAGAGGGAAGCAGAATCAAGTTGTGTCCCCTCTATTCCTCCCCAACCCCCCAAGCTAGGGAAGTCCATTTAATTGAATCCATCTCTTATTTCTTCCGTGTTGCCTAGAATTACAATCCTGTGCAGCAGGATACACTTAATGGCCTTGCATACCTGCATGACAACTGCCTGTATGTTAGCAAGCCTCCAGAGTGAAATTGCCACCCATTTCTCCACTGTCAAAGCAGCTCTCACTTTGGTCTCCATGCTGGGGCAGCTCTGTACAACTCCAAAATCGTGGCCTTCTGCATCTGAAAGTCCTGCAGCCACTCAGTCATCCCAGCGTTGCATCATGATCTGATCCCACTACTGCGTGCTTGTTTCACTGACTCAGAACCATGGCTGACCGTGCAGCTGGTCAGTGAATGCCTGCGGCATCTGGCTAGTTCAATTCACTGTCCACATCATCCACTCAGTGTTCTCAGTACACTGCTGGGGGCTGCGGTTCCACAAATACAAAAAAACCCCAGTCAGTCACCCTGTCTCTAAAACAGATAAGCGCTCAATTGATGGTTTCACATCTGAGTTTGACAGCAAGATGGCAAATAGAAAATTGGTATGAAAGAGCAGATTTGGGGATGGACCAGAGGGAAGTGGGGATTTTTAACCTAAACAGCCACAATTCTGAGCAGAGTGTTATCCCACAATATGCTACAAAAATTTCCCACAACATAAAGCACCCGATGGTGGTGCTTGAAACACTGGGAGGCATACCCTCAGTGCCACATGTCTTTTGCTGGTGCTAACTGGCGTTGTGAGCACACGCTGCACCGACAAAGGCAGCCAAATGTGAACACTCTTGCCCAAAGAACTGTTGGCAGAACCTCTGCGGGTAAGACTTTAGTCTATACTAGCACTGAACTGGGATATTCTAACGTGGTCCCGGCAAAGCAAGGTATTTGACCTGCTCTGAGCTGGCACCCTCACGCAGGCCCTTGGGATGTTTGCAACATTTTACAAGCATGTATGGACAGTGTTTAACAAGTGTAAGATGCTTGAAGTGATACTGTAAACCCAAAAAGCAGCTAGTGTGATGTGGCTTTAAAGGAGCAGAAAAGACAAAAGGAAGGTGTCGAAGAGCCTGACCTCCAGGCATAAGAAATTGATCTTGCAGAGAAAAGTTGGGCGCAGCATTGCCCCATCTCAAGAGCCAGACGTTGAGGTGAGCAGGCACTCCAGGGAGAGCAGCACACCTTCGGGCTCTCAGATGGCTTGCAGTTAACATGCCAAGCCCTGTTCTTGGTACTGTAATAGCTCGTTACCAAGGCAGAGTGTTGTTTGTTCAAGTTATTTCTTTAACTATACTTTGCTCTGTATTTACCAACTACCATAGGTAATGCGCTCAAAGTTTACTTTGAACTGAATTATGTAATTTTATTGTCCCACTGTACCTTGGTGAAAACAAACATCACCAACACTGTGTGTTTCTAAGAAAGAAGCAGGATCAGGACTGAAGGATCAGGCCAATACTCTCCATCCAATTCTCCATTTTTGCGCTGAAAGTTTGGTAGTGAGAAGTGTAAAACTCTCCTCTCATCGTGCACTTGTCATACAGTCCTCCCCTTGGAAGGGAAGTGAACCCTCAACAAATTCCATGGCCCTTTTTTAAAGAACTAAAAGCCACTGTAATAGCAAACTGGAATGCCTGCTCTCATACCCATCAGGAGAAATAGCTCCTTTAAGTCATCGTTCAGTTCTAGAGGCAGCTGGGTTATACAACAATTTCCAGCACATAATGTTGAAGCTCATTCCTAATGTCCATGAAAACGTGGTTTCCTTTGGACAGACGTGGAAGGAGTGGGGTCTCTGCCATTCAGGATGGCATGGTCAGAGAACTGCTGGTCCTGTAAGCCTTTTCAAAGCCTATGCAAATGGTTCTGACACACTGTTGTTACTTCTTCCTTCAAAGTCCTTGGATCATCTTCCACAGTTCTCCTGAACCATCCCTCTTCAGCCAGCCAGTCTCTTCATTTCTGCCAAAGTGGCTTGTAAAGCTTTTATTCCGAGATCTGCAGAGCTCCTAGAATGATGTTTGTTTTCATCCCCAAATAAAGACTCAAACCCCTCTTCTAAATGGAAAAACTTCAACGCAGCCTTAACTATGGTGTCACTAAGAAAGCCTCCTGAGAATTTTGGATCTGGGGTTCATTTTACACTAGCGACAGTGTGGTTTCCCCTTGCTGTAGGTTCTCGATCATTGACTGGGATGTGCCCTGTAGCACATGTACACTGGGATGTGCCCTGTAGACCACGTAGTGTCAAGAAAGGTCTGCTCGTCACAGGGAGCACTACCCCTTAACCCAGGCAGCCATGGAAAGACTTTTGCTCCATCCAATAGCACTGTTGTAAGATTAACTTCAATTCAAAGTTGAGCAGAAGAACACAGGTCTGCCCAGCGCAGAGGAGGAGCAGAAGTAAGTTGGGAGTGGGGTAGGGGGTGTGCCAGCCCAAAAAGGGAGTCTCTGCTGGGGGAGGAGGGGAGGGCTTAGAAAGTATCTGTCGTTCACTGACCAGAGACAGCCCACTTGGCTCCAGCAGCCACTCAGTTCAAAGCCTACTCACCAGTGGCAGGAATTACTGTTCCTAAGTTACACAGGAGTAACAGGGATGTGCAAAAAAAACGAGGAGTCCTTGTGGCACCTTAGAGACTAACAAATTTATTTGGGCAAAAGCTTCCATGGGCTAGAACCCACCCCATCCCCCGGCTGTTTCCCACAGCTGGGCTTCAGTCACACATTCTCCTGGCAGCCTTTAACAGAGCAGTAGGAGTGAGAATGAGAAATGGCGGGGCTGGAGGGTGCGGAGGAGATCCTGCCCCGGCAATACACACCTGTGGCAGAGAAAAGGGGAAGAGACACAAATACAAGCGAAACCAGGGGCCTGTAAGCACAGAACTCTCAGGCCATGGCCCACCGAGCTCATCTCCAACAGTGGTCAGACGAAGGGGTGCAAGAAACACCACAGTGGGCTGTGTGTCATGGCCTGCCCAGAGCGGAAGTTTCTCCATAGCAGCTCCAGTGAGGAGGTGCTAGGTCTTCATCTGAGTCCTCTAAGCGCTAATTGTGGGTTTTACTACCAATTTCATTATTTAATGCAGCTAAGCTCTGCCTCAACTCTATTTTGTGGCCAGGAGTTCCACGGGCTCACTGTTTCCCATTCTCTCTTAACATGTTCTGCTTTTCAGTGAATGTCTTTGTTCGTATATTATGGGAAAGAGCAATCAGGAGTTCCCAGCCTCCCTCCTTGGCGCCACTCGCTAGCTTGGACACCATCCGGTCCCCTCACACAGAAGCCTTCCAGGGATCTCATTTATCTATTGCTACTCTATCCCCTCCTGAAGGACGGTGACTGGAGCCGAACAGCCTTCCCGGTGAGGTTCTAGAACGGGGCAGCAATGCTCTCTGTATTCTCCGCCCCATTCTCATGCACAGCGAGACTGCTGGCTCTTTGTGAGCTGTGCGGCAACGCCAGGTCCCTTCCCTGGGTGTTTCTTAGAGCCCAGCAAGGGGAGCCCTTTTAACCTAGCCTCAGTCTTCTCCAGAATCAACTAACCTAAATGATTGCATGATTTGAAAATTTATCCACCTCATTGCCCACCCTTTTCAGACACCTTTAATATATTAAGCATGGCTCCTAGGTGAAAGATAATGCCCCGGCCCAAAGAAAGGGGGATGTAGTACCAGCCAGAGCAAGGGGATTCCACACCACCCCCAACTCCTGGGTCTGCCAAGGAGGCAGGTATATCCATCTCTCTGGACATCAGGAAGGCACTGACAGAAGAGACACAATGGGAGTTTCGAGCAGAGATGGCAGTTCCATTGACTTGAGGACACGAAGTAAGGAACCTGTCTATTACAGGGAGTTTGACCCCACCGGGTGACTCTGCTTTGCTGAAGGACATCAAGCTATGCAACTGCAAGAGGCAGTTCATGAGAGTTAACCTCAGGCTCTGTAGCATCAGTGGTAGCTGAGGGAATCCACCAATGACAGCCCTATGTTACAGTGACACACTACATGCAATCCACTTCAGAAAAGCTTTTAGGCCAACAGACAACCTGACCAGGTTCAAACTGACAGTTTGGGAGCTGTCCCAAACAAACAACAAATAAAGAATCTATCCAAAACGTATAAAGGAACATTAAAAAAAAACCAAAAAAAAAAAAAAAACCAGGACAGTTCGTTCTGTCAGGCTAATACAAAGAACAAAGCCTTTACACAAAGTCAGTGCGGCAGAACGTTGAGAACCGCCTAAAATCACTTCCATCCCGCAAATCCATATAGATATTTGTTGAATTCAGGAAGTGGTTTTGCTGCTTCAAGTACACTTAATACCTGCGGTAGCTGCCCTACAACATGACCCTATAAATACTCTGAGCCGAACAGTCGCTATTTGTGTTGGAGCTAGCATTTTGACAGCCAGCTTGTGCCTCTGAGTCTGAAAGTTATTACAAAAGGCATAAAAGAATCAGGGACACTCCTTGCAAAAAGAGATTATTGACCACAGAGGAGTTCTCTAACAAGGTAATTTGCCCTGACGTGACGCTATCAGGAGTTTTATGAGAGATTGCAGTTAGCCTTCTAAGAACAGTATAAAAGTTAATCTCTGGAGTCAGAAATCATCTTCTCCCTGGTAACGGACAAGGATGGTAAACTACGCTCACTAAGGAAATAAAATAAATGAGTTTACAGTGGTCACGTCAGGAAAAAAAAAGGGAAAAAAAATGTCAAATTTCCAACAAGCCATGTGTTGAAAGGCTATCACAACTAACAATGGCCCACCCATCACGTGGAAGTCTCTGAGAGGGGCATTTCCTGAGATGCAAACAAATCAATGCTACTCCCCTAAGTGGGAGGAGAAGAGAACTACTGCTGGATGGGCAAAAGCAAGGATTTGGAAGTGACACCAAGAGACCCCCCCAACGTTTGGCCCTTTTGCCTAGAATCACGGTTAAACAAGGACATTTCCGGTTTAACCTTGATTGTGTGCTTTTAACAATGGAGACAGGGTAAACATTTCTCCCCACCTCTTTGGACATTACAAAACTGAACCCTGTGGTCCTCAGGAGGGGCTCTGTAGACTCCCCACCTCAGCCCTGGATGCTGCCCATTCTTCAGGTCTTCTCTCTCCTTTTGGGGTAGATTTTCAAAGACACATGACAGTTGGGCACCACCTATTGACAAGCTGCACTTTGAAAGGCCCGATGTCTCCCCTCTTTGCCTTCTCTTCCCGTCATCTTTATGCCCCATGCTGCTTCTGCCCCTCTTCCAGTGCCTCAAGTGCTCTCTCCTCACTTCACTTCCACCACTCACCACAATCCCATGCTGCCTGCACCTCTCCCCAGTCACATCCCCCTCTATTTCAGCTCAGCGCTCCCAGGACTCACTTCCAGCACAACATGACTTAGGTTCGTTCCTTCCCACCCACCCCAGTGCCTGTTACCTTTGCTTGCCACGTTGGCCTATTCAGATGGCCAGCTCTTTCGGCCAGGCCCACCAGGTATCAACTCTCAAATGCCACATGCTGAGTGATGGGGCCACTTTTACTGAGACGTGGCTGGTGTGAAGCGTGCAGCACCCTCTCCCTTACACTGGGTTAACAGGTCACCAGCACTGACAAAGTAGCTTAATATCATCCGATAAGAAAAATCCTCTGCAAGATCACGTTACAGCGTTCTGCTGCTGAGAAGCTTCTCCCCCTCCCAGTGCTTCTGCACAGCGCTGAGTCCACACAGGAGACCCATGGCAACTTCCCTGGCTGGCTTTGCAGCATGCAGACTACACACAACTCCTCTGGCTATGCTGATATGTTAATACACAACCCAACTTTGCTGGTGGTCTTCTTTAGAAATCAAAGCTCCAAAATGAGGAACTTGGTGAACATCTCTGTTCCTAAGGCATCATGGGACCTATTGACCATCAGGGCAAAACATGTCTAGGCAAGAGACAGCGCTTTCGGGGGGAGTGGGGGTGGGCAGGCAGACACGACAGTCTGAGTCTAGGGAACAAACCACCCCAGGAACTACAGGACCACCCCAAACCTCCCCACCTTCTACTGTAAGTACCAGGCTCACATCTCCAACTGCTTTTCTCTGACAGACACGGAGCAGTATGGACATTTAAAAATATCCCCCAAACAAAACCTACACACACACACACACACACACACACACACTTCTCCCTGTAGGGAAGGGAGAAAATGAGCCACGTGTGTGACAGGTGAGTCTCACCTCACTTAATGTACAACTGGAAGACCGTCCAATACCCTGACAAGGGCAGGATAAAACCCCGTGTAAAATAGGAGGCCAGCTCAGGGGAGCAGCATTCACATCTCAACTCATTCCCAAGCTCCCCAGCTGGCAGGGGCTGGGAATATTACTAAGGCAGCACTTTCTACCAACGCCAAAGGCCAGCGTGAGGGCACCAAAAGTAAACTAACACTAAAGAAAGACAGGCCAAGAAAGATGGTTTTATGCTCTTCAGATCAATTTGCAACCAACTGTAAAATGTTTTCACTGTAGAGATGTTTGTTTTAGCGCAGCCATTCCCTGGCAAAGCAACTATTAAAAAACCAATGACAGGGCAAAGGAACATGCTGTATTGTCTTTGGCAAATAAAATCTGGAATGATCAGGCAAGATCAAGACTGCACCAGGCTAAGTTCAGAAAGGGAAAGGCACAAAATGAGTTACACTTTAGCAAGGGACACAAAAGACAACAAGAAAAGGTTATATAAACACTTCAGGAACAAGAGAAAGATGAAGGAAGTATAGGTAAATTACTTAGCAGGGAAGGAGAGCTAATAACTCAAGAAATCACGAAGGTGGAGGTGTTTAATGCCTATTTTGCTTGTCTTCACTATAAACATTAATGGTGACCACATACTTAAAACAATATTAACAGGGGCAGGGAGGGTGGAATGAAAGCCAAAAGAGGGAAAGAACAGGCCTCAGAACAGTTATCGATTATCTTCGAGAACTCACGGAAGATGGTGAGGTCTTAGAGGACTAGAGAAGGGAAAACTTGTCTTCAAAAAAGGAACAAAGAGGACCCAGGGAATTACAGATCAGTCAGCCTAACATCATTACCTAGAAAGATACTTTAACGAACAAACAATTTGTAAGCACCTAGAAGATAACTGGGTTATAAAACGTAGCCAGCATGGATCTATCAAGAACAAGTCACGCCAAACCAACCGAATTTCCTTCTGGTGACCAGGTGACTGGCTTAGTGGATGGGGGAAGCAGTAGATGTGATATAGCTTGATTTTAGTAAGGCTTTTGACATAGTCTCAACATGACATTCTCATAAGCAAGCTAGGGAAACATGGTCTCGATGAAATCACTATAAGGTGGGTGCACAACTGGTTGAAAGACCGTACTCAGAGTAGTTAATGGTTCACTGTCAAACTGGGAGGGCGTATCTAGTGGCATCCCACGGAAGTCAGTCCTGGTTCTGATCGAATTCAATATTTTCATTAAGGACTCGGATAGCTGAGTGGAGAGAGTATGCTTATAAAATTTGCGGGTGACACCAAGCACTTTGGAGGACAGGATTAGAATTCAAACAACCTTGACAAAACTGGAGAATTGGTCTGAAATCAACAAGACGAAACTCAATAGAGACAAGTGCAAATTACTACACTTCGGAAGGAAACTACAAAATGAGGAGTAAGCGATCAAGCGGCAGTACTGATGAAAAGGATCTGGGGGTTAGAGTAGATCGCAAATTGAATAGGAGTCAACAATGTGATGCAGCTCTGAGAAAACACAAATATTTTGGGGTACATTAACAGGAGTGTCCTAAGTAGGACACAGGAGGTGGTAATAATCCCGCTCCACTTGGCATGGGTGAGGCGTTAGCTGGAGAACTGTGTCAAACTCTGGGCACCACACTTTAGGAAAGATGTGTACACACTGGAGAGAGTCCAGGGGTGATCTAGGTATAAGCAGTCCTGGCTCAGTGGAGGGGGCTGGACTAGATGACCCTTCTAGTCCCACATCTCTATGATTCTCTGGCTGCCCCAGGCCACGGAGAAAGCCATCCCCATGCTCAGCTCTAGTCACAGTACAGAAGCCAGAGGTGCACAGACATGGGGCCAGCGTACCACCACCTGCACCTGACTGGGAGCTACACGACACAGGCCTGTCCCAATGCTGTCTGAGCCCCCGAGAGGGGACACTGCAGCACCCGTCCCCCCGGCACTGGGATGCATGCACAGCTGCCGCTCACAACAGGCCCAGGGGAAGAATGTTTACCAGGTCACTCTCACTGGCAGGTGTGACAAGTATGGCTGATGCTGAGATTTCTCTGTTGAGCTACGTGGGACTTCGAGACGGAAAAATGCCAGCACAAGTTACTCCACTGCCAGCTTTGGTCGGGGGGGGGGGGGCCCTCACCATCTCTTGTGCTTAAAGGTGAATGGCAAATCACAGGGGCCTTCAGCCAGGGTCACACACTGGAGACCTCATGCTACCAGTAGTACTATCTCCTTCCTGTCTGCCAATTCCCGGTGAGTTTTCTAACTGAAGCAGTACTATTCCCAACATGGGGTGAGTCGACATTAGACCTCATTCTCCTATACAGGTGGCCACTGATTTTTAGTAGAGCAATCAATGGGCACCTAGGTATGAGTAAAGCTAAGATTTTATCACCGTTATTTTTAATAAAAGTCACAAACAGGTCACGGGCAACAAACAAAAATTCACGGAGCCAGTGACCTGTACGTTACTTTACTAAAAGTCACTGGGGGGCTGGGCTAAGTAGAGTGGAGGAATCGAGTTTTGGGGGTGGAGGGACACCATGGTGGGGGACACAGCCCCAGCCCCAGTTGTCACAGCAGGGGGCACACAGCCCTGGCTCCAGAGTTGGCTGCAGCCCCGACTGCAGCCCCCAACAAGCCCTGGCCACAGTGGGGGGGAAGGAGGGGGGGAGAGAAGAGAGGAGATGGACACATGGTCCTGGGAAGTTGCAAGGAGGGTGCCGGGCAGGCATGTGGCCCCAGCTGCAGCCCCTGGAGAAAGCCATGGGGCTGGGGTGCACGGCCCTGGCTGGAGCCCCCACTAAGCCCGGTATGCCACAGGGCTCGGACATTGCCCCCACCAAGACCAGGACACCGCAGGGTTAGGGCACACTGCCCTTGCTGCAGTCCCTGGAGGAAGCAGCAGGGCTGGGGCTGCAGGGTCCTGGTACCAGCCAGCCCCACTTGCAGGGCAGGGGGAGGGGCACACAGTCCTGTCTCCTCCTCCTGAAGCCCTAGAAGTCTCCGAGGTCTGGTAAAGTCACGGAATCCATGACTGCCGTGATCTCTGTGACTAAACCGTAGCCTTAGGGATGAGTGACTAAGACACGGTTATATTTGTTTTGTGTCAACAGAATCCCAGCCACTAACACATATATCCACATAACTCCACTGTGAAGCAGTTCCAGTTGCTACCCAATATACTTGAGATACTCACAGAAGCAGGTAAGTGTATTTTTAAACCCTCTCACAAGATATCCCCCTACTCCTCCACCTCTTTCCATTGTCACAGCCCTAGCTGCGCACTGCAACCTTAAGTCAGATTTATTTCTAATTTGAATGTGTCAGATATTTTTAACAGTGAGGGTGTCAATCACTGGAACAAACTACCAAGTGAAGTGGTGCATTCTGCATCTCAGGAGATCTTCAAATCCAGATGGGATGCCTTTCTGGAAGAGACTTTAGTCAAATGTGAAGTTATTGGGCTCAATACAGGGATAAGTGGGTGAAATTCTCTGGCCTGTGATAGACAGGAGGTCAGATCTCCTCTGGCCTTAAACTATGAATCTATTAACTCTGCCCACATCAATCATTGCATGACTTTTCCCCAACACCAGCAGTGGTGGATGTTTGGTGCTGTAGTTGGCTGTGTTGGAGAGGGTTGCTTGGGAGAGGGTTGTTAGCAGTTACAGCCGTGCTGTAAAGCTGGCACCTCTAGTGGGGCTGAGGTAAGGTTATGGCGTTTGGTCTATGGTGTACAGTAGCTGCATTAGTGGTAAGGAGTGTCTGACACCAAGGACAATAGAAGGAACATATTGTTTGTTAGGTGGCTTACCTACACATCACTGCTTCTGTGGATTTGTAACAGGTACATTGTACAGGCCTAACTACGTCACACCCAAGTCTGTTTTAGTTTCCTGGAGATTTTTTATTGCTTAAGTTAGCTGAATTTCTTACCCCCATCCTGGTGGAGGACAGTCCTTCAGCAACTGCGCACAGACCCTCCTCTGCCGTAGGAAAAAATCTGACCGATGTAGTGGCTGATGGAGAAGGTTTCACAGAGCTGGCCCTCAGTCTGCTTTAGGGGCACAGCTCAAGCCTCTGGTCATGACCAACAACAGCTAAAATATTAGCCCAAATCCCATTTTTGAGACAGCTACCCATTGCACCAGATCTTCTCAAGAGCCATCTCCGCTGTGTTGTGTGTAGACAATGTTTTTTTAAAAAGACAGTCAACAATGACAGATTGGACTGTCAAGAACAAATGTCAGCCAGAGCCCACTTCAAAGGGCTTCCTTTTAGAAGTATGTGAAAAGGAAAGACTGTACAGAAAATTCAAAGGGCGTAAAACGAACAGTGGGGTTTTTCAGACCGAAAGGGTTCATGCTAAAAGAAAAAGCTAGAATCAATGCACTATATTAAGCTCGTTTTGGAACCCTACCTATGCAGTTGCTACTAAATGCATCCATACTTTTTGATTTTTTAAAACAAGCAAATTTCCCCAAACAAAAAATGGAAAGAAAAGTTTAATCAGAAGTGTGAATTTAATAAATAAATAAAGCAGGAGTTGTGTAATAACACTTCGTGAGATGCCTTAAAATCCACAATTCCTCAATCACAAAAAATGTTGTTTCCAAAAAAGAGCTGTAAGGAGTACAGAGAACTTGAATGACTAACAACTATTAATTCCCCCTGGCCCTGAAAAGTTAGAAAAGCTCTCCACCTCTGTTTATCCCAAACTAGGATCTACCTAGTAAGTAAAGACAATAGGAAAATTATTCACGTCATGAGACACTTTGTCTAAGGACCCACAGATCAGCTAAGATTAGGAGTTCCAATTTCCAAGAACAGAAAATAAAATGGCTCAATATTAAATGCCTTGGCAAGAGTCTCATAATTTGTATATGGATAAAATCTCTTTCACCCTTCCAACATAACTGAAAAGAACTCCAAAAAAGTTACCCAACACTATGCTTTGCAATGCAAAAGTAGCCCACTACGAGTAGATCAAGAGATGGGTGGGGAAGCTGTGAGTTAAGCCAAATAGAAGTAACTTGTGAGATTGGAGGCACTGCTTGTTAACCCAAGAAATGCAAATCACATGTTTTCACCCCAAGTGACCAACTATACTTTGTTTGCCTTATAAATCTAATATGCCATGTTTTCTCCAGTCATGTCTTTCACCTCAAATCAGAAGCTGCACATTTGCCTGCCCTGTGACTCAGACAAACTCTCTCTCTATGTGAATAACGTTTATTGTTCTATTGTAAGCCCGAAATAATGTGAGAAGTTCCTATACAGTCAAAGAATGTATGGAATACAAATTATTGTTGCATTCTAGGAGAGAGAGGCATCGTATAGCACAAAAAGGAAGGTTAAAGAATCACCAAACCAGGGTAAAAAGTTTAATTTATTAAAAGAAATTGCTTAATTTGAATTAACACCACAAGCTGATACAGAAATACAATCCTTAAAATGAATCTAATATAAAAAGCCTCCGATAAGACAAGGATTGAAGAAGTGTGTTACACACTAACACCATCTTCTGGATGCCAACAGAAGCAGCAAGATGAAATCTGAGCACTCAGTTGGAAAATAGCCAACAGAAATCAGCTGGTGGTCCTCTCCCAAGAGCTGTGGAGTCAGGATGCATAAACTTGAGGTCAACATGTGGGACCCCAGAGCTCACTGGACCTCCATGGACAGCCTTGCCCTTTGTCCAGCATCCCATGACCAAGCACTGACTGAACCCACTAAGTTGCAGAATCCCAGTGTGATGGATGCCTGGACCAGCCATATGAAAAAAAGACTCTACCCTCGCCACAGGGTTAACAGGACTAGAAGAAGCTGGGAGGGGTTGCAAGTGCTTTGGAGGACAGGATTAAAATTCAAAATGATCTGGACAAACTGGAGAAATGGTCTGAAGTAAACAGGATGAAATTCAATAAGGACAAATGCAAAGTCCTCCACTTAGGAAGGAACAAATCAGTTGCACACATACAAAATGGGAGAGGACTGCCGAGGAAGGAGTACTACAGAAAGGGATCTGGGGGTCATAGGAATCACAAGCTAAATAGGAGTCAACAGTGTAACACTGTTGCCAAAAAAAAAAAAAAAAAAAAAAAGGGAACATCATTCTGGGATGTATTAGCAGGAGTGTTGTAAGCAAGACACGACAGGTAATTATTCAGATTGGAGATTTCACAGAGACTTGTTAGATAAATACCTGCCAGGGACGGTCTAGATAATACTTACTCCTGCCTTGAGTGCAGGGGACTGGACTAGATGACCTCTCGAGGTCCCTTCCAGTCCTATGATTCTGTGATTTCAAAATCCGATGAAGTGAGCTGTAGCTCACAAAAGCTTATGCTCTAATAAATTTGTTAGTCTCTAAGGTGCCACAAGTCCTCCTTTTCTTTTTGTGATTTCAAAGACTATTTCCCCTTTTGTTCGTTAACATATATAACTGAGGGCTACCTTGCTGAGTCTGCATTCTTTAGTGAGACCTCACATGACCATATTTTAGATTTTAACTAGTGCTATATGCATTCCCTCCTATATAAGTCCAAGCAAATTGACCCAGTGAGATTTGAGCCTTAACTTTAAGCAATTGCTTTTGATATTCTGAATTTGTCCTTTTGGACCAATGCATTCAAATAGCAGGGCTCACATATTCCCACAAGTGCCTTGAAGACAAGTACATCCTTACTCCTTGGAGAAATACTGGAAGTGTGATAAGTGTGTTAGGTACTAAAGAATTGATGATTGGTACAGGTACAGAGAAGGGCTACTAGGATGGTCTGAGGAATGGAAAACCTGTCTTATGAAAGGAGACTCAAGGAGCTTGGCTTGTTTAGCCTAACTAAAAGAAGGCTGAGGGGAGACATGATTGCTCTCTATAAATATATCAGAGGGATAAATACCAGAGAGGGAGAGGAATTATTTAAGCTCAGTACCAATGTGGACACAAGAACAAATGGATATAAACTGGTCACCAGGAAATTTAGACTAGAAATTAGACGAAGGTTTCTAACCATCAGAGGAGTGAAGTTTTGGAATAGCCTTCCAAGGGAAGCAATGGGGGCAAAAGAGCTATCTGGCTTTAAGATTAAACTTGATAAGTTTATGGAGGAGATGGTATGATGGGATAACATGGTTTTGGTAATTAAATATTCATGGTAAATAGGCCCAATGGCCTGTGATGGGATATTAGATGGGGTGGGATCTGAGTTACCCAGGAAAGAATTTTCTGTAGTATCTGGCTGGTGAATCTTGCCCATATGCTCAGGGTTTAGCTGATCGCCATATTTGGGGTGGGGAAGGAATTTTCCTCCAGGGCAGATTGGAAGAGGTCCTGGAGGTTTTTCGCCTTCCTCTGTAGCATGGGGCACGGGTCACTTGCTGGCGGATTCTCTGCTCCTTGAAGTCTTTAAACCACGATTTGAGGACTTCAATAGCACAGACATAGGTGAGAGGTTTTTTGAAGGAGTGGTGGGTGAAATTCTGTGGCCTGCGTTGTGCAGGAGGTCAGACTAGATGATCATAATGGTCCCTTCTGACCTAAATATCTATGAATCTATGATTATTATAACTAACTACAATAAGAAATCTTGGTGATTTGCACTGTTCCTTGGTATAACTGCTGAGCCGCAGTCACAGTCTGGGACAATTGATTGCAAGTTGGTATTGGTGTGATCAGTACACACCTAGAACATTGGTTGTGTCTACGCTTTATTGGTGAAGTATGTTGATGTGGTTCTGGGTGCATTAATAAACTGATTGGTTAAGAATAACCAAGTGTTTTGATTTGAGAAATACTGTTCAAGTTAAAAGTTGACCTGAAAAGAACCTAGTGTTAAAGTTAGTAAGCTAATGCTCCCTGGACTCAATAAGAAGGGGTTATCCTATTAGATTCAGTCTAATATTGGCTATAACACTATCAAATTGGCAAACCTAGTTTGTTAGATTTCAGCTTTAAAAAATCTAAAATACATTTGCCAAGATGCCAAAAAATTGACACACACACCCCCCCCCCGCACCCTTTCCCACTTAAAAAGCACCACAGAAAATGGAAACTAAGATCAGTTGATGGCAATGAATATAAATTATAAGTTAAGAAGAGCAGACACTTAATAAAGGAAGCTACAAAGGTTTCTGTGAAAAATATTTGGCCTATAGGGTTAAAAAAAAAAGAATCTTAACACTGGTATGGGTCCATTCGAGTTACAGATAGTAAGTTGTCAGTAATAAAGCAGAGAAGACAGAAATGCTCAATAAATATTTATTACCAGTATTTGGAAAAGCTGGATGCTGTATCATAATGGGAAGGTACTTTCTATTTCACCAATAAAGAGGATTATAAACAGCATCTATTCAACTTTGCTGATTTTCAATAATCTAGCACAGAAAACTTGCACACGTGTTTTAATAAACCTTAAAGAACTAGGGTTAGCTCTTGGGGACAGGGAAAAATCCAATATTGTTCCAATATTTTAAGGGGACAAATGGGATAAGCCAAGCAGTTATTGATCAGACAGCCAACCCCAAGTGAAAAAAACAATGAAGGGGGTGAGACAGGACTATCAAAGAGTGGAAACATAATCTGTACCAATCAATAGGATTGTATGGAAAACAGAACTTGTGAAATGAACTTGGTATCTGAAGAGATTACAAGTTTGGTTTATTAAGGTAATGAAATACTTTGATTTAGCACTGAAAGACTGATTAAAAACTAGCACTACATAAAATCAGTGTAGCACATATTCAAGGGATTACAAACTGGCTGACATATCTCAAAAAGCAATTGGCAATGGGGGTGTTTCAAGGGGAGTCTTGCAGGGATCTGCCGTGGCCAATCTCAATTCAAAAGCTCTATCAAATATTCAGGAAAAAAAATAAATTCTTGATATAGCTTGTAGACAGACTGGTTGGGTGATAAATAATAAGGACTGGTCACATACACAGCACAATCCGGACTGCACGGTAAAAGGAGTACAGAAACGTGTATTTTATTATAGCCAAACGCAGACTTGTAAATCTAGGAACAAAGAATCTAGGGCCCACTTACAGGTTGAGGGGGCTGCATGCTGGAAAGCAGCGACTCTGAAAAGGACTTGGATCACGGTAGAAGCCAACATCAGCTTCCAGCATGATGCTGTGCTAAGGCAGCTGCTGTGACCATGATGCATAGACAGGAGAAGGAGCAGGGAGAAGGTATTACCTGGGCATACAGCATCGCTGAGACTGTTACTGGACGCCGTGTCCACTGCTGGTGTCCAAAGCTGGAAAGGATTCAGAGAAGAACCACAAGAACAATTCAACAAAAACCCAGTTCGACAGTGAAATTAGAGAAGTTCAATTTAGTTTACCCAAGAGAGGCTTACGACATGACTTGCTCACTGTCTACCAGCCCCCATATAGTGAGAAGTTTTCCCAATAGCAGAGAGCTCTTGAAATCAGGCAGACTAAAGCATAACAAGATCCAGTGTCTGGAAGCTGAAGCTAGACAAATTAAAGCTGGAAATATGGGGCAAGGTTTTAATGGTGAAGGCATTCCACCATTGGAACAACTAAATCAAGAGTATGGTTGAGTCTGCCATTTGAGGTCTTTAAATCAAGATTGGATGTCTTTCTAGAAGATCCTCTAGCTCAACCAGAGATTACTGGACTATGAAAGAATCACAAGGTGAAATTCTCTGTCCTGTGGTTAGACTACTACTTGTATCATGGTAGCTCTTAGGAGCCCCAGTAATGGATGAGGGCCCCATCACGCCAGGTGCTGGACTGACACAGAATAAAAAAAAAAGAGCCCCTCCCCCCAAGAGTTTACAATTAAGTACAAGACAGGAGACCAATGACACAATACTGAGGTACTCCCTCCATTGGTCTAGGGAAACAATCAGATAATCTTGGTCAGCGTGACAGGCGGTGCTCAAGTTTCTTGTAGGCCTCATGGTGAAGGAGAGATGTAGAGAGAACAATGAGTTAGTTTTGCAGATCTCGCCAAGCATGTGGGGCAGCAAGGGAAAAAAAGCACCAAGGTGTTCACCTGAAAATTTAACAAGGGGGCGATGGAGGTTGGCATCAGGGGCCAATATGATGTGGGAATCAACATCTTAATCGTGAGAAAGAGACGACGACAGGTAGAATGGCTATGGACTGTGAAGGGCCTTAAAGCAGAGTGATGGAGTGAACGGTGGCACAACCAACAACAGTGGCCAGAGTGAACAGCGAGCAGCTGGAGGAACGAGCGAGGTGCCTTCTTGCCCCCCAGCTGGGAGGTGAACTCACATGAAAGCAGCTCTGAACTCTGAGTCTCCACTGACCAAGGACACCACCAGTGAGTGTTAATGAAGCTGTTACACAACATAGTTCATGTGACCAAACATGGCCTTTCTATTTAAGCAAGAGATACCACACACTACAAACTGGAGGCCAATGTTAAATGCACTGTCACTTGTTCATCCTGAAGCTGAACACTGGTTCCGAACAAGACCAGCAAATGCTCACTGTCTTTCTGCAGGAAACTCAACTGACTGGCTAGATGCATGCGGTGCAACAGTGGAAGACTCAGCAGTTGAAAAAGTGAAGAACTCTCACCACATTCAAAAAATTTGCATGATAAATGCACCGATGCAAATAGTCACCAAGTATTAAGTCATTGTGTACATTATCTTGATGTCAGTGGTAGGCCAGTACATGCATTTCTAGATGTTCAAGTTATAGAAGACAGATTGGCTGCATCTGTGACAATCCACATCTTAGAGTTAAATGCTTGTCAGTTGGACTCCAAACAGATGGCTGCTTGCGCATTTGATGGAGCTGCAAACTTCTCTGGAAGACATGGTGGAGCACAAGCTTTGCTCAGAGAAAAGTGTAACCCTAGTCTCTCCTATACACACTGCAGAGGCCATCTACTCCACCTTGCCCTAGTATGAGCTGCAGACTCTTCAAAAGACATTTAAAAAGCTACAAATTTAATGTCTTCATTATATTCTTTTTTCAGCAAAAGTCCAAAAACACTGAATATCTTGGAAAATATAGAAGATACACTGGGACTGAAGTTCAAATTAGTCCAACCTGGGAAACCCTCTGGCTTTCTCATGAGCGATCCTTGGCTGTTGTCTTAAAATTACTCCAGCCATTATTACTGGCTTTGGAAAGTATCTATCAAGATGGGATGGATCAAAGTAGCGAGGCTGGTGGATTACTTTTGCTACTACATTCAGAGAAGACTACTGCCATTCTCTCTCTCATAAGTCTACTGTTGAAACTGCTTGGGTCATTAAACAATGCCATCCAGGCATCTGCTACAACAGTAGTAGATCTTTGCCCAGCAGTAGAAGCTACATTTGGATCAATCAGAGAGCTATCCATTGAAAAAGTACTGGAAGAAGCAAAGACTTCCATCCAGAAGTTGACAAATGAAGGCATTTATACTGAATCCTTAATTGAAGAGGACAAGAAGTGTTTGTTAAGATAACTGAAAAAGTACACAGACTTGATTCTTAAAAATCTATAACAGCAACTTCTAGATTCTACTCAACCTCTACGTAGCTTTTACAGATGCCTGTCCTATAAAACACCGACAGTTGAGTGGAGTGAGGCACGACCAGCAATGGAGCTGCCATGTGCTTGGGACAGAATAGAGAATTTGAACACAGAGTGGAATATCCTACGATGAATGAAGGAAGATTTGACTTCAACTTCTTTTTTATCATCGCTAGTGACTCGACCCGATCTTTACGCTCTGTTTCCTGGGCTGAAAGAAGCAGGAATTCATCTCTTGCTACTCCCAGTCACAACAGCTACAATTGAGCGTTCTTTTTCATCATTGAATAGAATTTTGTGTTTTGAAAGTTGCCGCCTTCTGCCTGATCATGTGAATGAACTAATGAGCATATCAACTGAAGGAATGGAAGTACCTGACACACGAGAAGCCACCAAAATTGAATGCATTGTATTCAAGACGTTCATTAACAGAGCTGTGCAAAATTATAACAAGAAACCAAGAAGGATGTAGACGTAGTGCTTCATAGAAGGCTTGAGTAGCCAACCTTAATTTGTGTGATGATTTTAAAATCTAATAAAATGGTCATGAAACATTTTTCAGTTTTTACTATGGTGCCATACAGTCCACCTTCACCCTCACGGTCTCACCCCTCATTGGCCCTGACCTCCCCCCCCCCCACCATAAATTTGAAAACCCCCCCATTTCAATTCCTGGGGAAAAATACTGCTAGCATGGCAGCTCCTGGGGTTTATTTTAAACTAGAAGATCTCAATGCTCATGGAAAACTTCAAAAAGGAAGACTAAGTCAATCTGTACTGAAGCAGATCTTGGCAGTTGTGTTAGCAGGGGAAACACCTGGAGAATCTTTGGAGTGGAAGCCTTTTGAATACACATCTGCCCAAAACACTGTGCAGCCGACGAGGACGCTGTCAGCAGGATCCCAGGGCAATTTCACTCTCAAACTTGCAAGCCTAGAGCTGTTATGTCCATCAGGGGAGAAAGACTCAGCAAAGTCTGCTTCCAAGTGCTGCTGTGGAGCAGCTCGTACTCACGTGATGAAGTCCAGGAAACTCGCCAATGGCTCATACGCGTGGTTCCTCATGTGACGAAACTCCACCACCATCTTCTCCTTCAGCTTGTCATCTATGACAGACACAGTAAGGGGGGAGGCTTCGTTGGCCAGGAAGTTCCCATAATCCGTGCTCTGGAGGTGCAGCTTCAAATCTGAAAAGCAGAAACCACCATTCAGGAAATTTTTGTTTTGAACTATTATGGAAAGGAAAAGCTCCAGCAAACACTGTGCTTTGATCTGAGCATTCCCCCCTTACACTGGCACACAGTGACACCTGCTGCTCAGAGAGATACCTCCGCTTTTGTATTGTGTAATTCAGCTCATTGTAATTCCTGCCAAGTGCAAATCCAAGCCCAGGAAGAGGCCAGCCATTTATCTTAGTCCCAACTTTGTTTTCCTCAAGCAATGCCCTCCTCCTCTACCCTAGAAAAAAATTCAGATGCCTCAAACACGTTTGTCCTCTCTCTCCTTAACTATTTAAATTTGCACCCCCATGTTTACAGTCCTATGTGCTGGTGATCTGCCTGAGTTTGAGCGCTACTCTCATTCTTAGAGCTGTGTCAACAAGCACATCTGACATCTGAAGACCAAGCACTTTATTGTGCCCGGCAGTGCTCTGGTCTCAGGCTTCATTGCAGGCCCCGCCGCAGTGAGTTTTTAGCAGGGAGAAGTAGTCAGGATCTCATGTGGCTCAGACACAGTTATGATGAAAAATCACAGAATCATAGAACAACAGAGTTGGAAGGGACCTCTGGAGGCCATCTAGTCCAACCCCCTGCTCAAAGCAGGACCAATCCCAACTAAATCATCCCAGCCAGGCTTTGTCAAGCCTGACCTTAAAAACTTCTAAGGAAGGGGATTCCACCACCTCCCTAGGTAACGCATTCCAGTGTTTCACCACCCCCCGAGTGAAAAAGGTTTTCCTAATATCCAACCTAGACCTCCCCCACTGCAACTTGAGACCATTACTCCTTGTCTTGTCATCTGCTATCACTGAGAACATCTAGATCCATCCTCTTTGGATCCACCTTTCAGGTAGTTAAAAGCAGCTATCAAATCCCCCCTCATTCTTCTCTTCCGTAGACTAAACAATCCCAGTTCCCTCAGCCTCTCCTCATAACTCTGTGTTCCAGTCCCCTAATCATTTTTGTTGCCCTTCGCTGGACTCTCTCCAATTTCTCCACATCCTTCTTGTCGTGTGGGGTCCAAAACTGGACACAGTACTCCAGATGAGGCCTCACCAATGTCGAATAGAGGGGAACGATCACGTCCCTCGATCTGCTGGCAGTGCCCCTACTTATACACCCCAAAATGCCACTGGCCTTCTTGGCAACAAGGGCACACTGTTGACTCATACCCAGCTTCTCGTCCACTGTCACCCCTAGGTCCTTTTCTGCAGAACTGCTGCCTAGCCATTCGGTCCCTAGTCTGTAGCGGTGCATTGGATTCTTCCGTCCTAAGTGCAGGACTCTGCACTTGTCCTTGTTGAACCTCATCAGATTTCTTTTGGCCCAATCCTCCAATTTGTCTAGGTCCCTCTGTATCCTATCCCTACCCTCCAGCGTATCTACCACTCCTCCTAGTTTAGCGTCATCCGCAGACTTGCTGAGGGTGCAATCCACATCATCCTCCAGATCATTAATGAAGATATTGAACAAAATTGGCCCGAGGACCGACCCTTGGGGCACTCTGCTAGATACCAGCTGCCAACTAGACATGGAGCCATTGATCACTACCCGTTGAGCCCGACAATCTAGCCAACTTTCTACCCACCTTGCAGTGCATCCATTCAGCCCATACTACTTTAACTTGCTGACAAGAATACTGTGGGAGACTGTGTCAAAAGCTTTGCTAAAGTTGAGGAATAACACGTCCACTGCAAAGGATACATGTGTCAAGAGGCACGTGTTTGCTCTGTGCATGGTGCCTTTTACAGATCAAGACACCAATTTTGGAACCCAGAGCACCACCTTGGGAGTTTCAGAATCTGATGAAGTGGCAGCAAAGTCAGTTTGGTTTTGCAAGCAGGTACTGGTCAGCAACTGCATTTGAGTCATACAGTACACCATGGTAAAGTCAAGTCTTATGTCAAGGGTCAGAGGTGGAGCTGGTGAAGAGGAACAGAAGGTGTTTCCTTGGGGAGGGAATGCCTAGTACGAGAGAGTAAGGAAAATCTGAACGCTAAAGCAAGCAAACAAGTTGACTCCAAGTCCAGACACCAGTTCTGTTCCTCAGTTCCCCCTGCAATGTCAGCTGACCCACTGCAAGCTAAATTGCTGGCCATCGGATAACCCCAATGTGACAAACTCTCTCCTTTGTCAAGATAAACCCTTCTGGCTCAAGTAAGATTTGTAATGCATCTCCAAGGGCTGTAACTGAACCCAAAAAATGTTAAGTCGTTTAGAATCATTTATTTCTCCAAGGGTTACTAGCTGCTCTAGTACATAGTGTTCTTCTGCCTTCAGCTTCATCTTGTCAGAGCACTAGTGAGGCAAGCCAATTCTCCTAGGGATTCAAGGGGCTTGAGGGGAAAGGGATAGGCAGGGAAGTTTAGTTGAACCAGATGCTACCCAAAAACCTCTTCCTGATTTCTTGGAATCCGAAGTGTTTGAGCCACTCTTGCCCTATCACTGAATTGTGTAACAACTTCAGCTTTACACCAAGAATAAGAGTAGGTACCAAGGTTGGGTGCATATCCATCACCACTGGACAGACTCAGAAACGAGCTAAGTACATCTAAGGGCCTGATTTTGCTAAACTGTGCCCTTAACCTGTAGGCATAGTTACAGCCAACTGCACCCGCAGTTACTCCACTACACCACCGTCAGAGGAAAGTTATCACCAGACAGCATTCAATGGAACATACATCAAGCGGATTAAAAAAAAAACAACAAAAAAAAAAAACAGCTGATGGAGCTCAAAGTAATTTTAAAAGGAGAATACTAATCCACTGAAAGCATTTTCAGAGGGGGTCTGGCGGGGATCTGTTCTTGTCCCAGTGCTATTCCACATCACTGATAAAGATGCTGAAGAAAATATGAAGTCCCTGCTAGTAAATTTTACAGATTGCACGTTAGTGGAGCAGTAAATATGGACAGATCATTTCTACAGACCAGTCTGGATGGTAAAATGGGTCCATTTGAATATTTTAACAACACAAAATGCAAAATTTAAAAATAGAGAATAGAGATTTCACATACAGGAAGGGGGACTATATCCCGGAAAGCAAAGACTCAAAGGGACTTGGTGGTTATGGTGGAAACCAACCAAACTTGAGCCATGGCATCACGGAGTGCTAAAAAGATTAACAGTCTTTGGACATATTAGCAGGGGAATCTCAAGTAAGGTAAGGAAGAGGTGATATTACCTTTGCAGACAGCATTGATAATGCCATTACTGGATACAGTGTCCAGTTCTGGTGCCCAAACAGACTATTAAGTTAGAAAAAAAGGGTTCAGAGAAGAGCCACAAGAATGATTTGAGGTCTGGAAAACCTACCTTACAGTTTCAGAGTAACAGCCGTGTTAGTCTGTATTCGCAAAAAGAAAAGGAGGACTTGTGGCACCTTAGAGACTAACCAATTTATTTGAGCATGAGCTTTCGTGAGCTACAGCTCACTTCATCTGATGAAGTGAGCTGTAGCTCACGAAAGCTCATGCTCAAATAAATTGGTTAGTCTCTAAGGTGCCACAAGTCCTCCTTTTCTTTCTACCTTACAGTGATTGAGCTCCTTGAGTCTATTTAGTTTATCCAAGAAAAGGATAAGAGGTGCTTGACCATGGTCTATAAGTACTTACCTGGGGAGAAGATTTCTGACAGTGAAGGGCTCTCAGCTAACAAACGGAACAAGAGCCAATGATTGGAAACTCAAGGTGGACAAAAATTCAGCTAAAATAAGGTACAATTTAACTAGGGATGAGGTGGATTCTCCATGATTTAATCTTTTAGAAAGATATCTAATGTTAAATTAAAGATATGATGTCTGCATCAAACCCATAAGAATGGCCAAACTGAGTCACACCAATGATCTAGCTAGCTCAGTATCTTGCCTTCTGGCAGTGGGCAACACCAGATGCTTCAGAGGGAGTGAACAGAACAGGGCATTGAACAATATGATCCATCTCCTGTTGTCCAGTCCCAGCTTCTGCACTGTACAGGTCAGACTAGATAATGGTCCCTTCTATTAATTTAGCTGTCCATTAGCATGTGCCTTTGAAAACCGGTGGCAATCGGGGGAGGTCCTGGACAACTGGAAAGAGACAAATATAGAGCCCATCTTTAAAAAAAGGGAAGGAGGAGGATCCGGGAAAACTCACCTCAGCCCCTGGAAAAAATCATGGAGAAAGTCCTCAAGGAATCCATTTTGATGCACTTGGAGGAGCGGAAGGTGATCAGGAACAGTCAACATGGATTCACCGAGGGCAAGTCATGCCTGAACAACCTGATTGCCTTCTATGATGAGTTAACTGGCTCTATGGATATGGGGAAAGTGGTGAATGTGATATATCTTGACTTTAGCAAAGCTTTTGATATGGTCTCCCACAGTATCCTTGCCAGCAAGTTAAAGAAGTATGGGCTGGATGAATGGACTATAAGGTGGATAGAAAGCTGGCTAGATTGTTGGGCTCAACGGGTAGCGATCAATGGCTCAATGTCTAGTTGGCAGCCAGTATCAAGCAGAGTGCCCCAAGGGTTGGTCCTCGGGCCGGTTTTATTCAACATATGAAAACCTTCATAGACTATCAGGGTTGGAAGGGACCTAAGGCGGTCATCTAGTCCAACCCCCTGCTCAAAGCAGGGCCAATCCCCAATTTTTTCCCCAGAACCCTAAATGGCCCCCTCAAGGATTGAACTCATAACCCTGGGTTTAGCAGGCCAATGCTCAAACCACTGAGCTATCCCTCCCCCCCCCCACTTTATTAATTATGTGGATGATGGGCTGGATTGCACCCTCATCAAGTTTGCAGATGACACTAAGCTGGGGGGAAGAAGTAGATACACTGGAGGGTAGGGATAGGGTCCAGAGTGACCTAGACAAATTGGAGGATTGGGCCAAAAGAAATCTGATGAGTGCAGAGTCCTGCACTTAGGATGGAAGAATCTCATGCACTGCTACAGGCTGGGGACCAACTGGCTAAGCAGCAGTTCTGCAGAAAATGACCTGGGGATTACAGTGGATGAGAAGCTGGATATGAGTCAACAGTGTGCCCTTTTTGCCAAGAAGGCAAACAGTATATTTGGCTACATTGGTAGGAGTGTTGCCAGTAGATCGAGGGAAATGATTATTCCACTCTATTAGGCACAGGTGAGGCCACATCTGGAGTATTGCATCCAGTTTTGGGTCTCCCACTACAGAAGGGATCTGGACAAATTGGAGAGTCCAACAGAGGACAAAAAAAATGATTAGGGAGATGGGGCACATGACTTACGAGGAGAGGCTTAGAGAACTGGGCTTGTTTAGTCTGCAGAAGAGAAGAGTGAGGGGGGTTTGATAGCGGCCTTCAACTCCCTGAAAGGGGGGGGGGGGGGTTCCAAAGAGGATGGAGCTCGGCTGTTCTCCGTTGCTGGAAATGACAGAACAAGGAGCAATGGTATCAAGTTGCAGTGGGGGAAGTCTAGGTTCGATATTAGGAAACACTATTTCACTAGGAGGATGGTGAAACACTGGAATGGGTTACCTAGGGAGGTGGTGGAATCTCCTTCCTTAGAGGTTTTGAAGGCCCAGCTTGACAAAGCCCTGGCTGGGATGATTTAGTTGGGGATTGGTCCTGCTCTGAGCAGGGGGTGGGACTAGATGACCTCCTGAGATCTCTTCCAATCCTGATAGTCTATGATGCTATGTGCATTTACCCAGTTTGTGCTGTAAATACAGTAACTGCACATGCACAGTTTAGAATATTTGATAGGGACCCTTGTGTGGACTTCACGGGTGGGGAGAGAAGAGAAGCAGGCCGACTTGGTCTCTCTTCTCTTCGATACCTGTGGGTTCTAGGTTTCACCTGGAGATCAGCTCAAACACCAATGCCAGCAGGTACCATTCCTGCAGGCTCTGGGGCTGAGAGCTGCTCTGTAAGGAACATGCTGTAAGTGTAGCATGTGGTACAGTAGCCTCGCTGTTCCTGTGCGGCCCCAGGCCTTATTTACTGCACCCTCGTCATACCCTGTTTGGAAGAGAATCATTCATTTCCTCCTGGGTTTTCTACGGCACTTGTCACTATAGCGTCTGAGTGCTTCGCAAACACTAATCTATCTTCACCTCACCACTCTGAGATGAGGGGGCAGAATTATCCCCACTTTACACATGGGGAACGGAGGCAGATTAAGGTCAAAAGTTTCCACTGATTTTGGTGCCCAATTTGAGATGCTTAAAATAAATGATTTTTTGGTGTACTGAGTGTCATATACCACTTATTATGGTCAACGCACCACTCTAGCTGACTTCAGCTGCGAGTGCTAAGCACTTCACAAGAAGCCACGGTGTAGAGACTTGCTTAGGACTACACAGGAAATCTGCGTCAGAGCCAGGGATAGAATCTAATTCTCCAGGGCATCGTTCAATTGAGTTAACAATGAGACTCTCCTTTCTTCCTGCATCCCCTGCCTCATTGACTGCACACCTCCCAGTTTCTGCCCCAAATGAGGCAGGGGGTCTTACAGATGACCCCACCTTTTACTGCACAGCCCTGATTCACCCCTACAGCAGCTCCACCCTGTGCACTGAATGAGGCAGGGACCCTGTGGAAACAGTTTGTGATAATGTAGTTGGATCGTGTCACAATGCACGCGCACAAGGGGACTGAGTTAAGGTAGCACAGGCAACTTGCGATCTGGCATCTCCTAACTTTTGAGTGCTTGTGTTTGCAACTTTCATGTTCTTTTAATGCAGGGGGGTTTGTGCAGTTTCTTAGGTTTTTAAGAAAACAAACTGAAAAAAACAAATTCCACCTCATCAACCCCCCCGCATGGTTCAACAGCAGGGTTAATCTATAGACCCACCGAACAGACCTCTGCCACCTGAGCTAATGGACTGATAGCAACAGAAGATTGTGACCCTCAAGATGGGCCAGCCCTAGAATGGGATGTGACAGACACTTTGCCATCAGCAGATATCTGAGAAACCCCTGCAGCAGAGGAGAGGGGAGACTCAGGGATACTGTGTTCCATTCCAAGCTCTAGAAGTGAGTGTGCTCCAGTGGGCACAGACTTCTGCCCACTTCCAAGCTTGACCTCTTCTGCAGCAGCCCCTCCACCTTGTTACTGTCCCCTTTTCCCCACCCCTGACCCTTACTGCACTCTCCTTCTCTGTGCCTACCTAGCCCCAGCCTCCACTCAGGAGGAGTATCCCAGTTCCCCTGTCCAGGCTCTTCACCCAGGCTCTTCACCCAGCCTCCCTCCTTTTTGTCCCAGTTTCTTTGCCCAGGCAGACCCACCTCTGACAAGGAGCTGGGATGCAGGGGAGATCCGTTTCCTTCCCTCCAACCCCACCCTGGTTCCTAGTCCCAGTCTCCTTGTCTAGCTAGTCGCAGTCTCCTGGCCCCAGCTTCCCATCCAGTCTCAGTATTCCCACCATCCCAGCAAACTGCCTCCAGTCCCCACCCTCATTTTCCCTCACTGGCTCCCAGTCGCTGGCGCTGGTCCACCGGGAACAACACTTCCTTGGTTTGAAGTCCAAGTGAGTGTTGTCTTGGGCCCTGACATCGCTGGGCAAAGCTGGACGCCTAACTTGGCACCTCGTCTACATTTCACTTGGCAGAGCACAGAGCAAACGTACCACAAGAGAGGGAAGGAAGAGGGGAGATTCCAGGAGCTCATGTTTTTTAAGCTGAATTGGTTTCAAGTACTTGGTAACCTTCCCACATGAAGAACCCAACAAGCTTGCTCCAAACTCACACAGTGAGCTCCTTCTCACAAGTCAGCGAACCCTCATCTCCGGCACAAGCTAACGAGTCTTGGACAACCATCCTGCTTTTCCACTTCCCACAGGAAGGACTTGTTGCCTCTGCTCAGCCTCTCAGCTGCTTCACGCAGCAGTCTCAGTGGTAGAAACAGACAAGAACGTCATGCCCTTCCTAGTACTGGGAATATCGGGGGCTTGCCCAGAGCACCGTTCCATCCTCCAGCTCCATCTTTGATGCTACTGGGACCAGACCCTTATCACTGCTTAGCTATGCTGCTGACTGATACACTGATGCCCCTTTCAAGTCAAAGGATCCCTACACAGATACTTAGTTCCTTCCTGGGGGACCTGTCAGAAACCCGCCCCCTATCCCCACATCCTTCAGTCCAGTGACAGATCACACAACTAGGCCCTGCTCATGGCCATAGTTGGAGGGAAGGGGTTAAGGGACATTGCCAAACTGCAAGCCCCAGTCAGGTGTGGAATTTGCTGCCACCTCCCCCACACAACCCCATTGACCTGACTGGAGCTGCCCCCCCTCAAATACCGAAGTCAAACTACGCCTATGGCCCTGCTCTGGTGGCCAGCGTAAAGGCCACACCCACAGCAGTGCCTGTGATGGCATATCTGCTCCAATGTGCTCTCCCCTCTGCCCCTAGGAGCTAGAATCAGGCCCCTGAATACCATGTTAAAAGTACAGAAATACGCGGCCCAATTCTCAGAGGTGCTCACCATGCACTGCTCCCCCCTAAAATCTCCCAAAACAGGCAAGTCTGTTTGTCAGGGAATTTCTTGGTAAGGCATTAGCTGTGATTTCTGGGCCACATAAAGACACGCAGGGACGGCTGCACTATTAACTCCCAATAGATGCATTTTATTTGTATCAGCTTCGCTCAAATCTTGTTCAAGATAACAGATGAAGGAGCAGTACAAGCAGTAAGCTCTGCCAAGCAACCTCTCAACTGGAAGGCTGCGAGGAAGCTTCCGTTAGCCATTTGTTTGGACAATTCTGCATGGCGTGCGGAGGTACTCAGAGAGGCACTCGTTTCAGTGGAGCAAAAGCCAGCTGGAATTGGGAACACATTATGTAACACTGGAATGGATTTCTGTGAGAGGGGAGCCAGTCCAATAACTCTGGAAACTAGGAATCAATTTCAGCTGGGCTCCTCCACTGCCTATGAATTAGTATCCAAGCAGATTAAGCACTCTCCCAGAGGCTGGATTAGCTCTGCTTTCTAACTCCCAACTCCGTGGCCCTGATGCCTCAGACAGGCATACGTGGTCCCCACATTGACTTCCATTCCTGCACCCACAGGGGCCAGTCACCTGTTCTCAGCCAAGGAGACCAGTCATTTAATAATGCTGATCACTTCAGTCTAATGGCTTGCACCACCCAACCAAGAAAGAAACAGTGGGAAAACCTGCCCCTGCCATCGCTATGGCTAGTGAATCAAACCAAGAGCCAACTGCTGAACAAGTCCCAAGTGTGCCAACCTCTGGCTCTGGGACACTGAGTGGGAATGAATTTTCGTGGGAATACATACAGAGGAGCAACAGCAAGAACATCCTAGCGGATGTCAGCTGCCACAATAAGGCAGCAGAGAAATGGGGGATACCTAGGGAGCCGATTGGCAATGCCCCTTGTTCTTTGGGTTCCTCACACTTCCATTATAATCCCTCCTTTTCAGCTGCTTGTAACTGCCAAAAAGCGACAATTCAGATGCGAGTTTCCCACGCTTAGCCTCTGCCTCAAGAAATTAAGTTTCAGGAGGAAAAAACAGTTCAGCCATTTCTGAAGATTAAGGGGAGGAGGTACATTCACCAGCTCAGACTGTTCCAAAATTCTGTGAATGGCTCTAGCCCTTAAAGGATTTGGGGAGGAGGAACCTGAATTTTGGCCAGGGCACCCACTTGGGTCAGAGTAGTGCCTTTGCTCTTCCCCTGAGCATGTCCAGCTATGGCAGTGCCGTAAGTGCCAGAAAATTGCCATTTGTAAGAGTTCAACAACTTGTCAGAGACCTGCTCTTTTGTTTGCTGATCGTCCCATGCAGAGAGTATAATTAAAGACTGCCATAACATGCACACAAGAGAGCTGAATGATGGCTACTTTCAACCAAGCATTTCTCAACTTTTACACGTTTGACTGTATAACCCTGTAGTTATTTATATGTCATTTAAAACAAGTTGCGACAACAGCATGCTCAGCGCAGTAAGGAAACAGCGGAACCAGTCCTTGCCACATGGCGTTTGCAATCTACAGCAAGTATTTTGTGCTTACCTGTAGGATGGTTTTGTCATAGTCAGTCACCCATCAGTCTGAAGGAAACTACTGGATCACCACATTCACAGGTACTCATGGAGTCAGCTCACTGGGTCAAAGTTTAGCATCCAGCTGCTACCCAGACATATGCTCTCAACTTGCACTGTCCACCTCATATATAATGGCCACTGTTTCGATTTTCACTCAACAGTTGTCAGTGTTTGAGGGCTTCAAACTGTCCCTGTTTAAGAAACTTCCAGGTAAGGACAAAATTGTCTTCTCATGCCCAGGTAATCTATCCATCTGAAACAGTCTACTGGGAATTAGCAAGGCCCTCTCAACTCAGAGGAAAGAGAATTAGTTTTTTTAAGACATTTCATGAAAGTTAAGGGAGGATTGTAGGCTGCGGTTTCATGGAAGAGCCAAGCAGAAGCCCAGGCTGTTGTCTTGCTGATTTCCTCATTGGATACATAACTTCTTTTAGGGTATGTCCACACTATGAAATTAGGTCGAATTTATAGAAGTCGGTTTTGTGGAAAGCGGTTTTATACAGTTGATTGGCTGTGTCCCCACACAAGTGCTCTAAGTGCATGTAGTCGGCAGAGTGTGTCCACAGTACAGAGGCAACCGTCGACTTCCGGAGCGTTGCACTGTGGGTGGATATCCCACAGTTCCTGCAATCTCCACCGCCCATTTGAATTCTGGGTAGAAATCCCAGTGCCTGATGGGGCTAAAACATTGTCGCGGGTGGTTCTGGGTACATATCGTCAGGCCCCCCTTCCCTCCCTCTGTGAAAGCAAGGGCAGACAATCGTTTTGCGCCTTTTTTCTCGAGTTACCTGTGCAGACGCCATACCACGGCAAGCATGGAGCCCGCTCAGCTAACCATCTCCGTATGTCTCCTGGGTGCTGGCAGACGTGGTACTGCATTGCTACACAGCAGCAGTTAATTGCTTTTTGGCAGCAGACAGTGCAGTATGACTGGTAGCCGTCATTGACGTAGTCCTGGGTGCTCTTTTAATCGGGCGCCTGGGCAAACATGGGAGTGACTCAGCCAGGTCATTTCCCTTGTTTCGTCTCGTGGCGATTCAGTCCTACCGGCAGTGTGCTGTCTTTTAACCTCCAGCCAGCAAAAATGATGGCTAGTCGTCATACTGCACCGTCTTCTGCCGAGCACCCAGGAGATGACGACGGCTAGTGGTCGTACTGTACAGTCTGCTGCCAGCAAGATGTATAAAGATAGATGAAGTGGCTCAAAACACGAAATAGACCAGATTTGTTTTGTATTCATTTTCTCCTCCCTCTCTCCTTCCCTCTGTGAAATCAACAGCCTGCTAAACCCAGTTTTGAGTTCTATCCTTGAGGGGGCCATTCAGTTTCTCGCAAAACCACCCCCTTTGTTGATCTTAATTCCCTGTAAGCCATGTCGTCAGTCGCCCCTCCTTCCGTCAGGGCAACGGCAGACAATCGTTCCGTGCCTTTTTTCTGTGCAGACGCCATACCACGGCAAGGATGGACCCCGCTCAGTTCACTTTGGCAATCAGGAGCACATTAAACACCACGCGCATTATCCAGCAGTATATGCGGCACCAGAACCTGGCAAAGCGATGCCGGATGAGTAGGCAACGTCAGCACGGTGACATGAGTGATGAGGACATGGACACAGACTTCTCTCAAAGCTAAGGCCCTGGCAACATAGGCATCATGGTGCTAATGGGGCAGGTTCATGTGGTGGAACGCCGATTCTGGGCTCAGGAAACAAGCACAGAGTGGTGGGACCGCATAGTGTTGCGGGTCTGGGACGATTCCCAGTGGTTGCGAAACTTTCACATGCGTATGGGCACTTTCATGGAACTTTGTGACTTGCTTTCCCCTGCCCTGAGGCGCAAGAATACCAAGATGAGAGCAGCCCTCACAGTTGAAAAGTGAGTGGCAATAGCCCTGTGGAAGCTTGCAACGCCAGACAGCTACCGGTCAGTCAGGAATCAATTTGGAGTGGGCAAATCTACTGTGGGGGCTGCTGTGATGCAAGTAGCCAACGCAATCAAAGATCTGCTGATATCAAGGCTAGTGACCCTGGGAAATGTGCAGGTCATAGTGGATGGCTTTGCTGCAATGGGATTCCCTAACTGTGGTGGGACCATAGACGGAACCCATATCCCTGTCTTGGCACCAGAACACCAAGCCGGCGAGTACATAAACCGCAAGGGGTACTTTTCAATAGTGCTGCAAGCACTGGTGGATCACAAGGGACGTTTCACCAACATCAACGTGGGATGGCCGGGAAAGGTACATGACACTCGCATCTTCAGGAACTCTGGTCTGTTTCAAAAGCTGCGAGAAGGGACTTTATTCCCAGACCAGAAAATAACTGTTAGGGATGTTGAAATGCCTATATGTATCCTTGGGGACCCAGCCTACCCCTTAATGCCATGGCTCATGAAGCCATACACAGGCAGCCTGGACAGTAGTCAGGAGCTGTTCAACTACAGGCTGAGCAAGTGCAGAATGGTGGTGGAATGTGCATTTGGATGTTTAAAAGCACGCTGGCGCAGTTTACTGACTCGGTTAGACCTCAGCGAAACCAATATTCCCACTGTTATTACTGCTTGCTGTGTGCTCCACAATATCTGTGAGAGAAAGGGGGAGATGGTTATGGTGGGGTGGGAGGTTGAGGCAAATCGCCTGGCTGCTGGCTTCGCACAGCCAGACACCAGGGCGGTTAGAAGAGCACAGGAGGGTGCGGTGCCCATCAGAGAAGCTTTGAAAACCAGTTTCATGACTGCACAGGCTACGGTGTGAAAGTTCTGTTTGTTTCTCCAGGATGAAACCCACCACCCCTTGGTTCACTCTACTTCCCTGTAAGCTAAACACCCTTCCCTCCTCCCTTCGATCACCGCTTGCAGAGGCAATAAAGTCATTGTTGCTTCACATTCATGCATTCATCACACAAATAGGGGGATAACTACCACGGTAGCCCAGGAGGGGTGGTGGAGGAGAGAAGCACCAGGAGGGGTGGTGGAGGAGGGAAGGACAAGTCCACACAGCACTTTAAAAGTTTAAAACTTATTGAATGCCAGCCTTCTGTTGCTTGGGCAATCCTCTGGGGTGGAGTGGCTGGGTGGCCGGAGGCCCCCGCACCGCGTTCTTGGGCGTCTGGGTGAGGAGGCTATGGAACTTGGGGAGGAGGGCAGCTGGTTACACAGAGGCTGTAGCGGCGGTCTGTGCTCCTGCTGCCTTTCCTGCAGCTCAACCATATGCTGGAGCATATTGGTTTGATCCTCCAGCAGCCTCAGCATTGAATCCTGCCTCCTCTCATCACACTGCCGCCACATTTGAGCTTCAGCCCTCTCTTCAGCCCGCCACCTCTCCTCCCGGTCATATTGTGCTTTCCTGCACTCTGACATTGTCTGCCTCCACGCATTTGTCTGTGCTATGTCAGTGTGGGAGGACAGCATGAGCTCAGAGAACATTTCATCCCGAGTGCGTTTTTTTCGCCTTCTGATCTTCACTAGCCTCTGGGAAGGAGAAGATCCTGTGATCACTGAAACACATGCAGCTAGTGGAGAAAAAAAAAAGAGGCAGTGGTATTTAAAAAGACACATTTTCTAGAACAATGGCTATGATCTTTCACGGTAAACCTTGCTGTTAACATTACATACACAGCACATGTGCTTTCGTTCCAAGGTCGCATTTTGCCTCCCCCCACCGTGTGGCTAGCCCCTCCCCCCCCCCCCATGGCTAACAGTGGGGAACATTTCTGTTCAGCCACAGGCAAACAGCCCAGCAGGAACGGGCACCTCTGAATGTCCCCTTAAGAAAAGCACCCTATTTCAACCAGGTGGCCATGAATGATATCACTCTCCTGAGGATAACACAGAGAGATAAAGAACGGATGTTGTTTGAATGCCAGTAAACATACACTGCAATGCTTTGTTCTACAATGATTCCCGAGTACATGCTACTGGCCTGGTGTGGTAAAGTGTCCTACCATGGTGGGTGGAATAAGGCTGCCCTCCCCAGAAACCTTTTGCAAAGGCTTTGGGAGTACATCCAGGAGAGCCGCAAATGCCAGGACAAATTAATCCTTTCACATGCTTGCTTTTAAACCATGTATAATATTTTAAAAGGTACACTCACCAGAGGTCCCTTCTCCGCCTGGTGGGTCCGGGAGGCAGCCTTGGGTGGCTTCGGGGGGACTGCCTCCAGGTCCAGGGTGAGAAACAGTTCCTGGCTGTCGGGAAAACCGGTTTCTCCACTTGCTTGCTGTGAGCTATCTTCCTCGTCCCCAAAACCTGCTTCTGTGTTGCCTCCATCTCCATTGAAGGAGTCAAACAACATGGCTGGGGTAGTGGTGGCTGAACCCCCTAAAATGGCATGCAGCTCATCATAGAAGCGGCATGTTTGGGGCTCTGACCGTTTGCCTCTCTGGTTTTCTGGTAAGCTTGCCTCAGCTCCTTAAGTTTCACGCAGCATTGCCTCGGGTCCCTGTTATGGCCTCTGTCCTTCATGCCCTGGGAGATTTTGACAAATGTTTTGGCATTTCAAAAACTGGAATGGAGTTCTGATAGCACGGATTCCTCTCCCCATACAGCAATCAGATCCCGTACCTCCCGTTCGGTCCATGCTGGAGCTCTTTTGCGATTCTGGGACTCCATCATGGTCACCTCTGCTGATGAGCTCTGGCCAGCGTGGCAAGCTGCAGGTGACCATGCAAACAGGAAATTGAAATTCAAAAGTTTGCTGGCCTTTTCCTGTCTACCTGGCCAGTGCATCTGAGTTGAGAGTGCTGTCCAGAGCGGTCACAATAGAGCACTCTGGGACAGCTCCTGGACGCCAATACCGTCTAATTGCGTCCACAGTACCCCAAATTCGACCCGGCAAGGCCGATTTAAGCGCTAATCCACTTGTCAGAGGTGGATTAAGGAAATCGATTTTAAGAGCCCTTTAAGTCAAAAAAAAGGGCTTCATCGTGTGGACGGGTGCAGGTTTACATCGATTTACCGCTGCTAAATTCTACCTAAACTCCTAGTGTAGACCAGGGCTTAGACTGGAAAGAGACCTTGACAAATATGCTTAAGAGACTGGGAAGAGATTTACCAGCCCTCCCATAATATTGAACCATTGCTTCCTGGACCCATCAGGAGACAGCTATTTTAGAGCAAAGTTGCTAAATACCCAGCCCAGTGAAGGAGTTGTGGCCACATGCCATTCATTTTCTGCAGAATCTACACCTTCATTTACGTGTTTAGCCCTTCAGGTTGTGCAGCTACCCTTCCAAACGTGACCTGACTCAACACCGATGCGTTGCCTTCCCACATTTTTGGATACTCCGAAGCAGTGATTCCAGGAGGTGAGCTCCCTGCCTCACGTTTGGGCATGCTGGAGTTTGGCTTAGTTCTCCACTGCCTCCATTTCCCCTTGCAAGCTTCCCAGCTGGCATGAGCCTTTCAGGATCTTGCACAGAGCTTGCCCTTGGCCAGATTCCTAGATTAGTTCTGCCATCTCAGGGACACAAAAACTGGAGTGGGGAGGGTGACCTGACTATACCACGACTACCAGACTGTGACCCACCCAGTCAGAAGATTGCAGGCCAGGCAGCGCTCTGAACTGCATCCTGGCAGCAAATCATCCAGCTTACCGGATGTTGGGCCTGCCAGGCCTCTGTACCAGATATCAATGTAAAGTCTATGCCACTGTTTTCTTAGCCCACCATTTCGACCATGTGACCCAATCTCTACACATTCCCTCCACTGATTCCCTCTTCTCTAACACTTCAAACATAAGCTACTACTCTTCACTTTCAAGGCCCTTCACAGCCAGTCCCCACCCTACCTAGCATCTCTCATTCACTGCTGAGACGTCACCGCCCGCCTCCCATCAGCCCACAATGAGGACACCAGCCTCCACTGCCCAATTCGGTTTTCAAGTAAGCATCTTTGTGCCTTCTCCCGTGGTTCCCCTCATGCTGGGAAGGAGCTTCTCGCAAATATCTACGAAGTTCCCACTCTATCTTCCTTCACAGCCCTCAACACTCCTTGCATATTCCCCTCCCCACAACGTCTGTGTGTAGCCATCTGTGACTTAGATTGTCAGCCCTTTGGGGCAGGGACCGTCTGTGTGTTTCTACAGCAGCAAGCATAGCATGGTTCTGGTCCGGGAGCAGGGCTCCTAGGCACTGTCGTAATACAAATGAACAAGAACCTCGACTCACTACTGGGCCATATGTAAAGTGGGCCCTGTCAAGATGTGTGGAAGTTCAGCTTTTACGATGGGCTTGCTCCAAAATCAATCACAAATCCAAAGAGCAATTCAAGTTCTGCAACAGACTGGAAGTGCTGACCCTCCTCCTGTTTGCACCATGACCCAGCAAGGGAGCTGTGCAGGTAGCAGCAGCCACTGCTAAGATCTTGGAGAAGCTCTGTGGGAGCAATGAATGGCAAAGGAGAGAGCTGCACCGTGAAAGTGGTGCTCACCTCAGCTATGGACTGCAGGTCTCTAGAGTGCACAGGCTGTTCTTTGAGGTCTATAGATCGTATGAATTGCCTCCATCTGTGAGCAGACACCTCTTACTGCCAGGTTTACAAGAGACAGGCCCAGAACTGGGCTTAATTCCCCACTCTTTTTAGAGCCAGGAACTTATGCCCGAGCCCTTCTCCTGAGGTGAGAGGTGCAAATGCCATCAGAATTTTCCAAAAGGTGCTGAATACCATCCCAAAGCACTGCCCACGTGATTCGGCTGACTGTCAGTGAGGAAACAGCGTAAGACATTAGTGAAGGGCATACAAACTGTGAGGTACCACGTTGCAATATGTCCAGCACACATTGGTCCTAGCTGGTTCTGACCCAGACTCAGCAGTAAGGTTTCAGCCTGTCCCCAACAGAAGAGGGAATCTAGGCCAACCAGTTCCTGGAGGAGGGAGTTTCTCTAGCCCAGGGATACTCAGACTGAGGCTCCCAAGCTGCAAGCGGCTCTTTAATGGGTCTCCTGTGGCTCTTTGCAGCACATGCTATTAAAACACTCTGGTTTAATTATTAACCAATCAGGATGTTTCTACTATGTTATTAGCCAACCGTAGCTGATAAAACAATAATACGTGGTCAGTTATTTTGCTGTGATCATAGAATCACAGAATATCAGGGTTGGAAGAGACCTCAGGAGGTCATCTAGTCCAACCCCCTGCTCAACGCAAACCAATCCCCAACTAAATCATCCCAGCCAGGGCTTTGTCAAGCCTGACCTTAAAAACATCTAAGGAAGGAGATTCCACCACCTCCCTAGATAACCCATTCCAGTGTTTCACCACCCTCCGAGTGAAAAAGTTTTTCCTAATATCCAACCCAAACCTCCCCCACTGCAACTTGAGACCATTACTCCTCGTTCTGTCATCCATTACCACGGAGAACAGTCTAGATCCATCCTCTTTAGAACCCCCTTGCAGGTAGTTGAAAGCAGCTATCAAATCCCCCCTCATTCTTCTCTTCCGTAGACTAAACAATCCCAGTTCCCTCAGCCTCTCTTCATAACTCATGTGTTCCAGTCCCCTAATCATTTTTGTTGCCCTCCGCTGGGCTCTCCAATTTTTCCACATCCTTCTTGTCGTGTGGGGCCCAAAACTGGACACAGTACTCCAGATGAGGCCTCACCAATGTCGAACAGAGGGGAACAATCACATCCCTCGATCTGCTGGCAATGCCCCTCCTTATACATCCCAAAATGCCATTGGCCTTCTTGGCAACAAGGGCACACTGTTGGACTCATATCCAGCTTCTCGTTCACTGTAACCCCTAGGTCCTTTTCTGCAGAACTGCTGCCTAGCCATTCGGTCCCTAGTCTGTAGCGGTTCATGGGATTCTTCCGTCCTAAGTGCAGGACTCTGCACTTGTCCTTGTTGAACCTCAGATTTCTTTTGGCTGAATCCTCTAATTTGTCTAGGGCCCTCTCTACCCTATCCCTACCCTCCAGCGTATCTACCTCTCCTCCCAATTTAGTGTTATCTGCAAACTTGCTGAGGGTGCAATCCACACCATCCTCCAGATCATTAATGAAGATATTGAACAAAACCGGCCCGAGGACCAACCCTTGGTGCACTCCACTTGATACTGGCTGCCAACTAGACATGGAGCCATTGATCACTACCCGTTGAGCCCGACAATCTAGCCAGCTTTCTGTCCACCTTATCATCCATTCATCCAGCCCATACTTCTTTAACTTGCTGGCAAGAATACTGTTGGAGACCATGTCAAATGCTTTGCTAAAGTCAAGGAACAACACGTCCACTGCTTTCCCCTCATCCACAGAACCAGTTGTCTCGTCATAGAAGGCAATTAGATTAGTCAGCCATGACTTGCCCTTGGTGAATCCATGCTGATTGTTCCTGATCACTTTCCTCTCTAAGTTCTTCAGAATTGATTCCTTGAGGACCTGCTCCATGATTTTTCCAGGGACTGAGGTGAGGCTGACTGGCCTGTAGTTCCCAGGATCCTCCTTCTTCCCTTTTTTAAAGATGGGCACAACATTAGCCTTTTTACAGTCGTCCGGGACCTCCCCCGATCGCCATGAGTTTTCAAAGATAATGGCCAATGGCTCTGCAATCACATCCGCCAACTCCTTTAGCACTCTCGGATGCAGCGCATCCGGCCCCATGGACTTGTGCTCGTCCAGCTTTTCTAAATAGTCCCGAACCACTTTTTTCTCCACAGAGGGCTGGTCACCTCCTCCCCATGCTGTGCTGCCCAGTGCAGTAGTCTGGGAGCTGACCTTGTTCATGAAGACGGAGGCAAAAAAAGCACTGAATACATTAGCTTTTTCCACATCTTCTGTCACTAGGTTGCCTCCCCCACTCAGTAAGGGGCCCACACTTCCCTGGACTTTCTTCTTGTTGCTAACATACCTGAAGAAACCCTTCTTGTTACTCTTAACATCTCTTGCTAGCTGCAACTCCAGGCGTGATTTGGCCTTCATGATTTCACTCCTGCATGCCCGAGCAATATTTTTTTTACTCTTCCCTGGTCATTTGTCCAATCTTCCACTTCTTGTAAGCTTCTTTTTTGTGTTCAAGATCAGCAAGGATTTCACTGTTAAGCCAAGCTGGTCGCCTGCCATATTTACTATTCTTTCTACACATCGGGATGGTTTGTCCCTGTAACCTCAATAAGGATTCTTTACAATACAGCCAGCTCTCCTGGACTCCTTTCCCCCTCATGTTATTCTCCCAGGGGATCCTGCCCATCAGTTCCCTGCTCTCCTTTCTTCCCTGTGTCAGGATCCTGAACTCGACCATCTCATGGTCACTGCCTCCCAGGTTCCCATCCACTTTTGCTTCCCCTACTAATTCTTCCCGGTTTGTGAGCAGCAGGTCAAGAACAGCTCTGCCCCTAGTTGGTTCCTCCAGCACTTGCACCAGGAAATTGTCCCCTACGCTTTCCAAAAACTTCCTGGATTGTCTGTGCCCCACTATATTGCTCTCCCAGCAGCTATCAGGGTGATTGAAGTCTCCCATGAGAACCAGGGCCTGCGATCTAGTAACTTCCGTTAGTTGCTGGAAGAAAGCCTCATCCACCTCATCCCCCTGATCCTGTGGTCTATAGCAGACTCCACCACCATTATGTGATAATACATAAATAATAAATGACAATTCACATTCCCCAAACGAGCTACAGGTATGCTAATTGCTAATTTGCCTCCTGAACCCAAGGTCTAAGCATCACTACTCTAGCCCCTCTGGAGCCTTTCCCTCCTGCGGTAAAGCACTTTCACACTCACATGTGCGCCAGGGAAGTGGCTTCTCTGACCCCCAACAACCCAAGCTCCCACCAGCCACTCTCCTTCAAGACTGCTTTATTGGCAGTGACACGTGGAGTGGAAAAGGAGCCAGAGATCCCCCATTTTTGGTGCCCTCTGGCTGGATACCAATCCAGAAGATGCAGAAGACGACTATGTGAGTTAAGGAAGGGGCAGCTGGAACAACTCTGATATTAGCTTGCCCCCGCATAGAGCAGAAGCATGTTACACCTCCGATCAACCCAACATGCTAGCTACGGATAGAAGGTGAAGGGCTTTGGGGAGCACCACACTGAGCGCGTTACAAGAACAGAACCACCCTCAGTCAAGGTTCATGAACTCCAGAACTGCAGGGACAGAGAAGCAGCACATAAGTACATGAATAAAGGGGAAGCTTAACTCTTCCACTGCCCCTCAGACGTAGAGAGCCCTCAGTGTGCAATGCCACAGGATGCTATAGACCCCAGTGATGGGAAAATTAGTCACTCCAGGCTCTCTAGACAATAACAGGATTCAGCACTCCAGTAAAAAGGAAGCACTGAGGGGACCACAAAGCAGTAGGACATTCTCCAGACAGATGCCCTCCAGGGCACCTACTTCTGGGAAGTGACTGACTTCATTCTTTTGTTAGAACGTGAATGCATCATGTTCATTCACTGCACAGTCAGGCCTTTGTATTTGTATCAACACTTGCTAGAGAGACAAGGTGGGTGAGGTAATATCTATTATTGGACCAACTTCTGTTGGTGAAAGAGACAAGCTACTGAGCTTATGCAGAGCTCTTCTTCAGGTCATTTGCTAGTTCATTAGCCCCACTGTCAGATGCGGGCATGTAACGACTAATTGTCTTTCAGAACAACCCACAGCCAGCAGCACTCTGTTCACTAGCCAGTTATGGGTTCTCTGCACTTGGGGGTAAGTGATGGGGTAGGCCAACTACCAGAGTCTGAGGGTGAAGATACCTTTACAGGGGGATGGACTGAGTAGGTCTACACTGCAATAAGAAACCCCTTGGCGGGATCTCAGAGTCCAGGCTTCAGCCCAACTCCAAAATGGCTACACTGCCATTTTTAGCCCCACCGCCCAAGACCCACAAGCCCAAGTCAACTGACAAGGCTCCGAGACTCAGTACCGCAGGATTTTATTGCAGTTGACATATACCCTAAAGATCTGGGCACACTCCGCTTTTAAGAAGGCACACTTCTGGCTCACATTTCCCACCGACTGGGTCACTGAAACGGAGGGACACCAGAGAAGTGTAGTCACTTATTTTTTCAGTTCACATTTGACAATGCTGTGTGCAACAGAGTCCATTTCTGCCCTGTATACACGGGTCTTTCACACAGAAAGAAGGGAGAGGGATGTAGGGGAAGCTGTAATGCTAGGGTGACCAGGCGTCCCATTTTAGCCAGGACAGGGCCTTTTTTAAGCCCTGTTCCAATTGCCCTGACTTTTTTTGGCAAAAGCAGGCATGTGTCCTATTTGCTCTCGCCAACTAACCCTAACCCAACCTCCTGCCCTCAGCCCCCTCCCACACTGTACCCCCTTCTGCACCCCAATCCCCTGCCCTGAGCCCCCTCCCGCACTCTGTACCCCCTTCTGCACCCCAAGCCCCCACCCTGAGCCCCGGCCCATACTCCACACCCCCAACCCTGCCCTGAGCCCCCTCCTGCACTCCCTTCTGCACCCCAATCCCCTGCCTTGAGCCCCTGAGCCCCCTGCAGCCCTACCCCCTTGCCTGAGCCCTCCCATACTTTGCACCCTCCCCTGCAGCCCAAACCCTGCCCTGAGCCCCCGCCACACCCCACACCTCTCCTGCACCCCAACCCCTTGCCCTAAGCCTCTTCCTGCACACCGCACCCCCCCACACACACCCTGCACTCCCTCCCACACCCCTACCCCCTGCCCCCAGCCGTACATTCATGGCCCTGCATGCAATTTCCCCACCCAGATGTGGCCCTCGGGCCAAAAAGTTTGCCTACCCCTGCACTAGAGCAACACTGGAACTACACTCCAAGGAAATTTCGAATGAGCCAACCCTCCACAAAATGCAACTTAAAATGCAGCTTGATGGTTTAGTTTGGCTTTTTTTAATTGATGCTGGTTTTGTTTGTTTTTTAAATTGCCCAACTCTTATCATATGCTGTTTGCTGCACGCACACATTGTCAAGGCTGATTCCCCACCCTGGCACTTCCAGTGCGGAAGGTGGGGGCCCGCAAGGACTCTAAAAAATTAATACTGGCCACTCCAGGCTTGTATTAAACTCCCACGGTTACAGCTCTTCTCTGACCTTGGCTAGGTAGCTGCTGCCACCACCCAAGTGCAGAACCCCTTTGAGAGCCCAGGAAGGCGCACTTGGGAATTCCTTCCTGTGGGGTACCCTCAAGCCTTTCACCCCCCCTCTCCGGGGAAGAGCTGAGAAAGAAGGGGGGGGGGGGAGAAAATCAGCTGTTGCCACCAGCTAATTAAACAACGTGCACAAACCTCTTAGACACACAAATCCAAACCTGTTCTTTAAAAAAGTAAATTTTATTAATAGAAAAGACAGAAAATACATCTGGGAACTTAGGCTTCTGCTAGATTTTAAACAACACAACTACAAGGATTAAGCATCAAGAATAGCTTTCTGGAGGTCCAGTTGAAAGGTTACAAGCAAAACAAAAGCACCTGGGGTTAACACAGAGGAATCCACAAGCCATAACGAAATAAAAGGGATAAACCTAATCGGATCTTCCTAGACATTCCCTGATCTACTTACATAGCTGGGGGTTTAGAGGAGTAGTTTCTAGGTATAATACTGATGATTTTTCATACCTGGCCCAAACTTCTCACAGCATAACTGCTCCCTGTCTGCCTCTCCCTGAGGACAGACAGACAGACAAAAGGGGAGCCTTGTTTCAATTTTAAAAAGTTCTAGCCATCCCCATTGGCTCTTTTGGCCAGGTGCCCACTCACTTCTTTTTAACTGAGCATAGCAGGGAGACTCAACCCTTTACAGGTACAGCAATTAGAGAACAGCTACTAAGAAGGATTTTATAGCTACTGGCTGGCTAGGTGTCCATAAAAGGGAGCTCCCCCCCCCGGGCCCCCTTTCATTTATCACACACATTAATTGGACTCAGGTTGTAAATGCATCAACTGACTCATTCTACAAATAAGGTTCTTGTACATCTTGGAACCATTTTGGATAAAATGCACTAAATTATAGCCAAGTAGCACCTCAGGTATATAGTTAAGGTTGAGAAGTTTACCGTTTAAAAGTCAACTGTTTTAAAAGCCACACGCTGACTCAGACGGTCTTAAAATTTACTGTGCCGCATGGGGGCATGGGGTAAGGTTAGTGGTCCAAATTTGGAACCATGTGAGCATGGGGGTTCCAAAATACAGCCTTCCCTCCCCAAAAAAAGAAAATCAGACACTTATAAGAGCCAGGTGACTTTGTAACAGTTTTGCCCACACTTGGGGCTCAAACTGCAGCTTTGATCCTCCTCAAACTGATCTCCCCCACTCAGGATTATCTCAGCCAGTGCACTGTACCCACTGTCGCTTTGGGGAACCAATACTGAAAAGGTTACTCAAGGTAAATTTTTCCGATTCTTAACTTTGGGGGCAGAGCTCGGGAAAATGGAGGGTTGGGGCAGTGCAGCGACTGAGTGATACCTTTCACTAGTAAGGGTTGTCAGCTGGGCCAGATCTAAGCTGCAGACCTATACTGGTATAACTATGTTGCTGAGCACTGTAGTTACACCAAGCTAACCCACCGTTTAGATGGCGCTCCATCGGCAGGAGAGCTTCTCCCATCGGCAGAGCTACCGCCTCTCCCATCAGCATAGCCGCGTCTTCACAAAAGCGCTACAGCGGCACTGCTGTATGTGAAGACAAGCCCCCAGGGCTGTGCCGGCCCCTCAGTGGCTGTGCCAGAGCACAGCCTACGTGCCATCCAGCCACTGTTTTGAAAATCCAGTCTGATGGCTGGTTGCTGATGAAGAACTGGGTTTCCAATTGTATTTTTCTATGATCCCTCAGTCAATAAGGGATCAAAGGGACCTTCAGGAGCTCAGAAGTGCTGACAGAGCAAAACCAGCTGGTCATTTTCCCGTCAAAGTGACATCCTGTGGGAAGGGGAAGTGAGCAGTAGTGGCTAAGGACACAGATGGCTCCATCTCTCCTATGCATACCACCACTGCCCAAGGCTAGGGAAGGAACTCCAGGGAAGGAACCTAGACCTCTCCTTCCCCATCTGCCTCCAGTAGTGGGGAAGGGAAACCATGCTCCCACTACCCCCAGTGCTGTTGCTTCCAGGTGAAGGAGGAGGTCAGAGCAGTGCAGGGGAGTGTGGGGAGAAAAGGGGGCGAGGGGGTCAGCTGTCTCCCCTTAAAACATGCCCCTGCTGACTCCATGTCAGTCCCTGCCCTGTTTCTGCACCCTCTGCCAGGCACCTTGACCTGCAAGTCTCTCACCAATGCCTGTGCCATCCTTTGCAGGCAGGAAGGACTGGGGTGTCCTGGATTGGCAGAGAGACATGGACGATGCTGGGGCACTGATGGGCTGACATGCAGCCAGTTCGTGCTATGGCTGGTTCTCTCATTGCCAAGGAGCTCCAGGCTGTGGGGAGCGGGAGATGGACTGTTGAATATGGAGGTGCTGAGATTTATTTTTAAAAACCAAGGAAATTAACTGCCCAAAAAGCTTCATTAATGCAGGGGTGAGGTTGCCTGGTGGGGCCTTGCATCCTTCTGGAACGCTGATTTCCACTATGCGCAACTGTCTGAAAACCAGCAAAATGAAGAGTTAAGGCAACACCATCCCCACAACACAGTAACTCTGCCCCAACACACCAACACCACACATGCTAGCATTCTGCCCTCACTCCTGCCACAGAACACGCTGGGGACAAGGCACACGAGCACCGCAGGACAGAGCGACACCTCTTTGTGAAGGCAAAACTCAGATTTAGGCCAAGTGTGGCAAGCAGGAGCTACTGCACCTGGCCTCTATTCAAACACTGAGCTTACTCCACACAAACCTCCCCAGACTTGCTGTGTTACCATGCCTTTCCCTGAGGAAATCTGTATTCCTTCTGAGACATGGCCTTCACTAAGCCCTGAGCCCACTGCCATGTATGTTGCCAGACTGCTTACAATCCCCAAGGCAAGAAAAACCCAGTGATCCTCTGACAACCTAGAGAACTCAGCATGGAAACAATGTACATCTACCAATGTGATATATGCCATCATGTGCCAGCAATGCCCCTCTCACATGTACACTGGCCAAGCCAGAAAGTCTCCCTTTGTCAACTGTTTGAAATGGGCCACCTTGTTTACATTGGCCTCATTAGCACTAAAAAAGTGGTTTCCACCCCTTCTTGTCAACGGTTGACAAAAAGCCCTCTTCCACCTTAACTGAATTGGCTAGCTAGCAATGACATCACTACCCCCCACCCCAAACCTGGTAAGGCGACTCCCATCTTTTCATATGCTGTGTAGTTATACCTCCCTACTGGAGTGGAACATACATGCATCTGACGAAGTGGGTTTTAGCCCATGAAAGCTTATGCCCAAATAAATTTGTTAGTCTCTAAGGTGCCACAAGGACGCCTCGTTGTTATGCATACTTAGTCCGTCATATCACAGCAAGAGGTTGGGCCAACCTGCTCCAGCTAACCCCTCCACTACTCAATACAGCTACACCTGACACAGCTGGAGCGCATGCAGATAAGTGCTGCAATTCAAATATGGAGCAAAAAAAACCAAACCAAACAATGGCACATTCTTAGTCATTCTTCACAGCTACTTACTGCACCTGCCCTTACTAAGCCTTTCTCAGTGACTACTGCCAGCTCCAGGGTGGCAGAGTTAATATTGCATTGAGGAATGGGGTGTATCTTAACTACTTCCTGGTTCAGAGGTTTGAGTGTTGCTGAACTCAGTGTTCCAGACACTGAAAACCGGCCGCCCCTGCAAGGGCTCACGCCCCTGTGACAGACTCCACTGGAAGGCACCACCAGCATCTGTACTCAGTAGTGCCCTGTGGCACTGCTTAGTGAGGACAGATGCACCACTGAGGGGATTACAATGACAGGCTACTTCCCCCCCCTTTCGACTAGAGTTCGTGGTGCTGGCACCCAGGAAACACTGAGTTGGGGTGACATTTCCCACACAACCCAGCCTTAACTCTGCCCCCCGGGGATGGCAACAGGAACTTGGAATATCACAATTCACCTCTCCCCAACACAGCCTGCCACTGTCCAGGCTCATCACAACTCCCAGTCAGCCCTCCTATTCACCGCAGCCCACAGACACGTGCCGTGGGCTGTGCAACATCTGCTGCTGGCTGGCAGAGGCTGAGGGAGGGGTAAAGGTACTGTGATGCCCGAGGGACTCCCCAGGACAGGGAGCACAGAGGCAGGATTAAGGCCGTGTGGGAGGGGGTCACCTTAGCTTGGCAGGCCTTGGCTTGCCAGTATTTGAGCTCTGGGATTTGCATCTCTCAACCTGGATAGGCACAAGAAGGACGGGGCAGTGCTGAGCACCAGCAACCCAAACAACATTTCCGCCTGCAACTTTCCCTCTTTTGTGAGCAAGGGGTAATGAAGAGGCGTGAGTGGGAAGCAATGGTGGGAGGAAATCTTTGCACATGGAATAAGCAGAGAAATGCTGCTTAAAATAAGATTTCCCCAGTAGCCTTGGTTTTATAGAAGGTTCTCCACTGGGCTTTAGGGTCATTAGATCACTCAAGCTGCAACACAGATTATACCGTGTACCTTACCTCTCCAAAAGAGCAGCTCTAAGCAAGGCAATTTCTTTTGTTGGCAACTGATTTCTAGGAGGGTTGGAGAATTTCTGGGGTTCTCCCTGAAGAAATTCCTTCTCTACAAGCTCGGTGCAGCACAGCAGAAGGCAGTCCAGTACTTCAGCAACCGTGCTTTGCAATCATGCCACATGTTTTTAGTTCTAGAGCAGCCGAAACCGGGCATGCCGAGAGAGCACCGTACATCGTTGCTCCAGGCAAAATCTGTAAGCAGCAGCTTTTAGTAGCCCTGAAGGGAATCCTCTGACGAAACAGAGGCTGGCAGCAGATTCAGGCGCCCTTATCTGCGACAAGGTCCCCAAAGGGACACAACATCTCTCCAATATGGTTGGTTTGAGCACATAGGAGAACGGGGCTGAGCCAGATAAGTAGTACACGAGTGCCACCTTGTGTTGGACACAAGAACTTGCACTTTTCTGGTGAGACAGGCAGAGAGCAGAGATATTAACCCTGTGCACCTGCACGCAACACACAAGTCTACATAGGGCAGGGGATACTCAAGAGGAGAAGACAATGATCCGTTGCCTACTTTAGAAGGCTGGGCACTATGGGATCAATAGCCCACACATCCCGTCTGAATGTGCTAGAGGGCACAGCATTTGAAACTGACAGCACGCAATCCCAGCAGCAGAAACTTTAAGTCCCCCACCTCCTTTCACTATCTCACTAACAGCAGTGAACTAAAGCCAAAGCAAATTTCCAGTGCCATGACCAAGGAGCCCGCAGATCAGGTAGCCTGTTCACCACTCTGACGACACATTCTGTTCTGAAATTTTGACAAAGTGATTGAGTAGAACGCCAGAGGGCTCCAGGTACGACAAACATGGCACTGCCTAGCCACTTATTCCTCAGTTTGTATCTGTGCAACTGATTTTTTCTTTCCGAAGTGCAGAACTTTGCACTTGTCTCTATGAATTTCACCTTGCTGATTTCAGACCAATTCTCCAGTTTGTCAAGGTCCTTTTGAATTCTATTTTTATCCTCCAAAGTGTTTGGAACATCTCCCAACTTGGTGTTATCTGCAAGTTTTATAAGTCTACTCTCCACTCCAAGTCATTAATAAAAGTTTTGACTAGTACCAGACCCAAGACAGACCCTTGCAGAATCCCATCAGATATATCCTCCCAGTCTGACAGCAAACTATTGATAACTATACTTCGTTTTTGACAAATCCATGCTGGCTATTATTTATTACCCCATTATCCTCTCTGCGCTTACAAATAGATTGTTTAATTATTTGTTCCAGTATCTGAGTATTAAAGTTTAGCTGACAGTCCATAATTCCCCAGGTCCCGTGTTCCCCTTTTTAAAGATAGGTACTATGTTTGCCCTTCTCCAGTTCTCCAGGACCTTACCTGTCCGTCGTCCAGGAGTTCCCGAATATCATCGCTAATGGTTCCAAGATTGATTCAGCTAGTTCCTTAAGTACTCTAAGGTGAATTTCATCAGGCCCACTTTAATACGTCTAACTTATCTAAATATTCTTTAACTTATTCTTTCCCTATTTTAGCTTGTGTTCCTTCCCCTTGTGGTTAATGTTAATTGTGTTAAGTATCTGGTCACCATTAAGCTTTAAAGACTGAAGCAAAACAGGCACTAAACACCTTGATGTAATCTGTTATTAGCTCTCTTTCCCTGATAGACAAAGGAAAGTGTAGGTCCATTGCTTTTCTCTTGTTCCTAATCAGGGTGGATAAAAAAAATCCATTTTTTTTAAAACCAAAAAAATAGGTTTTTTCCTCAAAAACCATTTTATAAAAAAAATCCAATCTAAAGATAAAGACACATTATAGCTCAAAGATATCTCATAATGGAATAGGGATTATAAATTCTAATTCTAGAGTATGAGACAATATATTCATGTAATGTTTAAGAAAAGTTTTGTAAACAAATTCCAATAGTTCATGGATTAGGGGCCCAATCTTATGGAGGCTTCTGTATAGATTATTTAGGCTAATCTTTCTATCTACGCAATGGGATTCAGTCCCCAGACTAGAAGATACCATCAGAGACGCTTAGTTTTGCAGTTCTCAAACTGTGGATGTGTGTCTCCAGAGATATTTTTGCTGTTAACAAGCATGTTGTTTTTAAAATAATAGAGAGGTGAGAAACAACAGACCTCAACCCTATTGTCCCTCTGCAAATTTGTGTACACAGAGTCAATCCTTTACCTCTCTAAAAGTGCAAAGTTTAAAAAAGTTCAATGAATAGAAGATTGTTGGGGGTGGAACAGATCTGGACAAGGAGAAGAAGTCTGGAGATAAATGTGAGAAGGGAGGGACACGCAGTAGAAACAAAAGTGAAACTGTTTGAGCAGCATATTCCAGAAGTCTTAAGGTCTTTCTGAGTGTAGCCTTCATTGATTTGAGATCTACAATACCATTCTCTCACTAGAGGGGAAAACCTATAATGGCAGCAGGCCGTAAAAGAGACCCAGTTTGGGAATAAGAACCATTCAAGAAATACATGTTTGCTGATGACGTTTTAAAGTCACACCAGTTAACTGATGGAAGTCACTTAAGCACTTGGATTCAGAGACTGCTGAAGTGATAATCTCACTTTTAACAGCAGTAGCTTCTTCTGCTGGTGTAGAAAGAATATTTTCTTCCTTTGGACTCATTCATTCCAAATTGAGAAATCGTTTGGGACCTGAAAAAGCAGGAACGCTTGGTTGTCTTTTCCAGATTATGAACAAAAAATGAAGGTGAAGATGACCGAGTTAGCTGCAGAAGCCAGTATTTTAAGTTTCTCACGTTGACCTGGCTGACATAGGCGATTTAATTTTTTTTTTGGGGGGGGGGGGGAGGGGTTAATATTTCATTTAAAATTGTTTTTAACTAAAATAGTTAAAAACAAACCTGAGTTTAAAAAACTTGAATGTTTAAATTCAAAAATTCACATGCTTGTTTTGTTAAAATATTGTATGTTTGCTCTTGAAGAAAAAAAATCCAGAACACAACATTGTTGTTTTAGTTAACTAAAACAATTTAAATGTCTGTCTGGTGATGTTCTCCTCCTAATACAGCATGACAAGAAAATCCTCCAAATATTAATGATTAACCTGTTGAATTGGAGATATTTATGAAGTCATGGGAGGTGAACTATCTGCTTCAATTGCCTTTGGTAAATGAAGTAACCAAACGATCATTCATTTTCTGATATAGCTGTAAAACTAATCTGAAAAGTTTTCAAAATAAATCACTTTAAAAATGTATAGTGTACCTTCTAAAAATTAAACCTACATAATCTTCAAAACTCAGAGATAGATGTATTAAGGTTATAGCAACCAACAAGAATGCACTTTTATGTAGAAATCCATGATTAAATAGAGTCTTCCTGACTAGTGATTTAAATCAATGATTTAAATCAAATCCACCCTGTCCCTAATGTATTTATAGAATCTCTTATTACCTTTTATGTCCCTTGCTCGGTATAACATTTTTGCCTCAGTCTGATTTTGTCCCTACATGCTTACATTAGTTTTTTGTACTCCTTAGCAATTTATCCCTGTTTCTACTTTTTGTAGGATTCCTTGTAGAAGTCAAAGGCTAATAATGGATTAAAGTCATTGAGGAGGAGAGAGGCGCAGCCAGGGATGAGTAGAAAGAAGATCATAACCAGGTAGTGCTTGGAAAACCAGAGAGCTGGAATTTGCCAGGGTCACTAGCCTAGTGGATGTGGGGGGAAAGCAACAGATGTGACATATTTTGATTTTATTTATGCTTTTGACAGTCCCACATCACATTCTCATAAGCAAACTAAGGAAATGTGGTCTAGAAGAAATTACTACGGGCAGGTGTACAACTGGTTGAAAGATTGTACTAAAGGAGTAGTTATCAATGCCTTGCTGTTATTCTGCGAGGGTGTACCCGTGGGATCCTGCAGGGGGTCAGCCCCACGTCTGGTATATTCAGCATTTTTATTAAGAACTTGGATAAGGTAATGGAGAGTGTGTTTATAAAATTTGCAGACTAAACCAAGCTAGGCAGGACTGCAAGCAATTTGGAGGACAGGATTAGAATTCAAAATGACCTTGACAAATTTGAGAATTGGTCTGAAATCAACAAGATAAATTCAATAAAGAGAACAAAAGTTCAAAATACACCACTTAGGAAGAGAAAAAAGCAAACTATGCATTTTGCACAACTACAAATGGGGAACAACTAGCTAGGCAGTAGCACTGCTGAAAAGGATCTGGGGGTTACAGTGGGTCACACATTGAATAGGAATCAGCAATGTGATGCAGTTGTGAAAAGGCTAATATTCTGGGGTAGATTAACAGGAGCACTGCATGTTAGGAAAATTCCCTTGTGTGTACTCTACTTGACACTCATGAGGCCTCAGCTGAAGTAGTGTGTCCAATTCTGGGCACCACACTTTAGGAAAGATAAGGACAAATTGGAGAGAGCAACCAAAATGAGAAAAGGGTTAGAAAACCTGATCTCTGAGGAAAGATTAAAAAACTGGGTATGTTTCATCTTGAGATAAGGCAACTGAGGGGGAACCTGATAAGAATTTTCAATTATGTTAAGGGCTGTTATAAAGGACGACGGTGATCAATTGTTCTCCATTTCCACTGAAGGAAGCAGAAATGGGTTTAATCTGCAGCAAGGGAGATTTAGGTTAGGAAGTTTTTCCTAATATCTAATTCTAAGGGAGGCTGTGGAAACCCATCATTGGAGGTTTTTAAGAACAGTTTGAACAAACACCAGTTACGGATGGTCCAGGTTTACTTGGTCCTGCCTCAGCACACGGGTCCGGCATGGACTTCAAGGTCCGTCCAGCCCTACATTGGTATGATTCTATGACTAGTCAGTATGGAGGGAAGCACCACTCCAATTTAAAGAGCTTGGCTGAGCAATAGCTAAGTGGGAACAGATGGATAAAAAGCCACAAATACACGCTGGATGTAAACAGCAAAGAAGAGAAGAATTGTATGATTCACAGAAATTAGGATAAGGAAGGAACAATTTAGGCCAAGTATCGGGAAGCATTACCTAACAGCAAGGTGAATCCGGCTGTGGAGTCATTCCCCAAACAGGGCCAAAAGCACTATTTACTTGGGACTTAAAACCTGACCCACTACCAGAATACTGAAGCAGATACTGCAGAACTAGTCCTGAAGCTGGCCAAATGTGAAAGACACAATTAGCTCTACTAAGATATTCTCAACGTTATAAACAGACTATGATGGATCCCACATGCCTATTACAGGCAGATCTTGTAACAGCCTCTGATTCAGCACACCTGCAGAAGGCTGCACAGGTACTAGGAGAGCATATAGGAAGCTCACCAGATGTGCGTGCGCTTTGGGGATAGGAGATGCCTCACAATCAACATCAAGAAACGGGCTGCAGCCTCTCTTATCATATTGAGAAAACAGATGGAGACCGGACACTTTAAGCCACTCAGCATAGAAAGAGCTACCTACTGTAGCACGCTGAGAGAAAAAACTAACTCATGCCTCAGGAAGGGGTACAATAATATCTATTCACGTATGGAAGAGGTGCATACAGTGACGTACTTATGTGCCCTCACTCTTCCCCTTAGTGTCCTGTTATCTTTTTTCATGAAAGGGATGCAGTGCTGACCTGGCCATGAGAGGAGCTGCACAATCGAATGTGTCTTTTCCTAGGATCGCGCAGAGGAGGAGGGGGAATTAAAATATCCTTGTCTATGAGCAGCAGTTCCGAACTGTAGTCAGACCCCTCACCGGAATGGCAACTAGTGCTGATCCTCCCCCATTCTCAGATGAGCAGAGAGCTGGAGCGAAGAGGAAACAGAGTGATAAACTTCCCTCAAGAGACACCACACTTACTGCACTAGAGACAGCTAAAAATTCACCCGTACTTTCCTGACGCTGCTTTCCTCTGGAGGCAACTGCCATAGGTTCACAGCCTAGGCTACAGGATTGCACCGGGGAGCAGAGCCAGAAGAGTCACTAAATTAAGATGAGTGTAAGGAACCTGTTTTAGAGACTAAGGGAGAATAGATGGAAAGGCATCAGAGAAGTCAGCCTGTCATGTGAGTTGAAGGATAAGTGAGCACAGGGTGTGCCCAGGAAGCTGTTTCAGACATAAGGTCAGTGTGACAAAATGCAAGTGGAGAAGGGGATTGGGAGGTGGCAGAACCACAGTGCAAGCAGGAGCGAGAGAGCCATGAGCAATGAGCAAAGACAGCACTGCACAGAGCCTAGGAAGTGAAGATGCAAAACCAGTGGGGAAACCAGAACACAATGGAGGTGGCAACGTGATCTGAGCAGTAGGCAGTTAGCTACAGCATCTGTGCACTGGGGCAGAGAGGTACAGTAGCCAAGCAAAGAGGGTAGAGGGGGCAAACCTGCTAACCTGTGTATGAATAAGGCTAAGATTTTATCACAGTTATTTTTAGTAAAAGTCACAAACAGGTCATGGGCAATAAACAAAAATTCACAGAGCCCGTGACCTGTCTGTGACTTTACTAAAAAATAATCAGGGAGGAGAAGGCGGGGCAGGGCTAGGTAGGGGGGAGGAATGGAGTCCCATGGGGGGGGGAGGGAGAACGACACGACTAACAGGCTGAGCCCCCCACCATGGCAGGGGCATAGCCCCAGCTCCAGTGGCCACAGTGGGGGGGGCACAGCCATGTGGGGCACACACACCCCCACTCCAGAGCTGGTTGGGGATTGGTCCTGCTTTGAGCAGGCGGTTGAACTAGATGACCTCCTGAGGCCCCTTCCAACCCTGATATTCTATGACAGGGGTGCGTGGGCCCAACTGCAGCCTCTGCCAAAGCAGGGGGGCACACAGCCCTGGGAAGCCACAATGGGAGGTGCCTTGTCCCAGCTGCAGCCCCCGCGAAGCCTGGGACACAGCCAGGCAAGGGTGCGCAGCCCCGGCTGCAGACCCCAGCAGAAGCCACTGGGCTGAGGCACACAGCCCCAGCTGCAGCCCGCAGCTAAAGCCGCGGGGATGAGGCTAAAGGGTCCTGGTTCCAGCCAGCCCCACTTGCAGGGCAGGGGCACACAGTCCTGCCTCCTCCTCCTGAAGGCCTAGAAGTCATGGAGGTCTGGTAAAGTCATGGAATCCATGATTGCCATGACCTCTGTGACTAAATCATAGCTTTATGACCCAAACATCCTAACAAGAGGCACTGCAATTATAATCAGGACAATTCACTTGTGTGGGGATATCAAAGAAATGTTAATTAGGCTAGCAGTCTCTAACCACTGTGTGTGTTTACCTATGTCCTGTTAGAAATAACCACATTAGCTTGTAGATGACAAGTCCCTTTCATGCCTTAATTGCCTTTACATTATGTATGCAATTGTGTTCAGTGAACCTTAAGATCAAAGATGTGAGACACTGTATGAAACTAACATTACCTATATTGTCTTCAGCGTATCCATCCCTGTTATAATGAACTACCGGCAGTCCCCTTATGTAATGTATGCACAGGAAACAGAAGGTAAACTTCAAAGTGATGGGTCAGTGTGTGCTCAGTCACATGCTGGGCTCATAACAGCCTGTTTCAATTGTGCAACCTTGGCTGCTGGTTATCAGGTCCCGGGGATGAAACCCTGCCTAGGAGGGGGGCCTGGGTTCCCCAACCAGCCACTGTCAAAGTGGCATGATCCCAGAGTCAGGGGCCGGAGACCTGACACAAAGTCTTGGAATTATTCGTTGAATTTCATTACCCGAAAAGGGGTGGACATTAAGATCGTGACCTGGCTGGAGGGCCGGGTTAAAAGAGAGACCAGTGCAGCAAGGAGCAACTGTTGGCAGGGGCACCAAAGTGAAAGATGCCACGCCTGGAGATTAGTAGGCACTCCTGCAGTGAGTGAACCCCTTTACAAGCCTGGAAAACCTCCCCCATGTAGAGGAAATGAAAAGGCCGGGACTGTTTAGTTAGAAGAGGCACATGGGGGGAGAACATAAGAATGAGCATACTGGGTCAAACCAAAGGTCCATCCAGCCCAGTATCCTGTCTACCAACAGTGGCCAATGCCAGATGCCCCAGAGGGAGTGAACCTAATAGGTAATGATCAAGTGATCTCTCTCCTGCCATCCATCTCCACCCTCTGACAAACAGAAGCCAGGGACACAATTCCTTACCCATCCTGGCTAATAGCCATTAATGGACTTAAGCTCCATGAATTTATCCAGTTCTCTTTTAAACCCTGTTATAGTCCTAGCCTTCACAACCTCCTCAGGCAAGGAGTTCCACAGGTTGACTGTGCGCTGTGTGAAGAATTTCCTTTCATTTGTTTTAAACCTGCTGCCCATTCATTTCATTTGGTGGCCCCTAGTTCTTATTATGGGAAAAAGTAAATAACTTTTCCTTATTCACTTTCTCCACACCACTCACGATTTGATAGACCTCTACCATGTCTCCTCTTTTCCAAGCTGAAAAGTCCTAGCCTCTTTAATCTCTCCTCATATGGGACCCGTTCCAAACCCCGAATCATTTTAGTTGCCCTTTTCTAATGCCAGTATATTTTTTTTAGTTGAGGGGACCACATCTGTACGCAGTATTCAAGATGTGGGCGTACCATGGATTTATATAAGGGCAATAAGATATTCTCCATCTTATTCTCTATCCCTTTTTTAATGATTCCTAACATCCCGTTTGCTTTTTTGACTGCCGCTGCACACTGCATGGACGTCTTCAGAGAACTATCCACGATGACTCCAAGATCTTACTCTTGATTAGTTGTAGCTAAATTAGCCCCCATCATATTATATGTATAGTTGGGGTTATTTTTTCTAATGTGCATTACTTTACATTTATCCACATTAAATTTCATTTGCCATTTTGTTGCCCAGTCACTTAGTTTTGTGAGATCTTTTTGAAGTTCTTCACAGTCTGCTTTGGTCTTAACTACCTTGAGCAGTTTAGTATCATCTGCAAACTTTGCCACCTCACTGTTTACCCCTTTCTCCACATCATTTATGAATAAGTTGAATAGGACTGGTCCTAGGACTGACCCTTGGGGAATACCACTAGTTACCCCTCTCCATTCTGAGAAATTTACCATTTTTTCCTACCTTTTGTTCCCTGTCTTTTAACCAGTTCTCAATCCATGAAAGGATCTTCCCTCTTATCCCATGACAACTTAATTTACATAAGAGCCTTTGGTGAGGGACCTTGTCAAAGGCTTTCTGGAAACCTAAGTACACTATGTCCACTGAATCCCCCTTGTCCACATGTTTGTTGACCCCCTCAAAGAACTCTAATAGATTAGGAAGACATGATCTCCCTTTACAGAAGCCATGTTGACTTTTGCGCAACAATTTATGTTCTTCTACGTGTCTGACAATTTTATTCTTTACTATTGTTTCAACTAATTTGCCCGATACTGATGTTAGACTTACAGGTCTGTAATTGCCAGGATCACCTCTAGAGCCCTTCTTAAATATTGGCATTACATTAACTATCTTCCAGTCACTGGGTACAGTAGCTGATTTAAAGGACAGGTTACAAACCATAGTTAATAGTTCTGCAATTTCACATTTGAGTTCTTTCAGAACTCTTGGGTGAATGCCATCTGGTCCCGGTGACTTGTTACTGTTAAGTTTCTCAATTAATTCCAAAACCTCCTCTAGTGACACTTTAATCTGTGACAATTCCTCAGATTTGTCACCTACAAAAGACAGCTCAGTTTTGGTAATCTCCCTAACATCCTCAGCTGTGAAGACTGAAGCAAAGAATTCATTTAGTTTCTCTGCAATGACTTTATAGTCTTTAAGTGCTCCTTTTGTATCTCGAGCGTCCAGGGTCCCCACTGGTTGTTTAGCAGGCTTCCTGCTTCTGATGTATTTAAACATTTTGTTATTACCTTTTGAGTTTTCGGCTAGCTGTTCTTCAAACTCGTTTTTGGCTTTTCTTATTACATTTTTACATTTAATTTGGCAGTGTTTATGCTCCTTTCTATTTACCTCACTAGGATTTGACTTCCACTTTTTAAAAAGATGCCTTTTTATCTCTCACTGATTCTTTTACATGGTTGTTGAGCCACCATGGCTCTTTTTTAGTTCTTTTACTGTGTTTTTTTAATTTGGGGTATACATTTAAGTTGAGCCTCTATTATGGTGTCTTTGAAAAGCGTCCATGCAGCTTGCAGGGGTTTCACTCTAGTCACTGTACCTTTTAATTTCTGCTTAACCGCCTCATTTCTGCATAGTTCCTCTTTCTGAAACTAAATGCCAGGGCTGGACTGTTGAGGAATGTTAAATGTTATTATATTATGGTCACTATTTCCAAGCGGTCCTGTTACAGTTACCTCTTGGACCAGATCCTGCGCTCCACTCAGAACTAGATCAAGAGTTGCCTCTCCCCTTGTGGGTTCCTGTACCAGCTGCTCCAAGAAGCAGTCATTTTGTCATATCGAGAAATTTTGTCTCTACATTGTCCTGAGGTAACATGTACCCCGTCACTATAGGGATAATTGAAATCCCCCACTATTATTGAGTTCTTTATTTTGATAGCCTCTGCTCTGCAACCTTTTTAATGTTAAGTGCCAGCAGGCTGGATCCACTCTGGTTTAGGTGGAGCCCATCCTTCCTGTAGAGGCTCCCCCAATCCCAAAAGTTTCCCCAGTTCTTAATAAATCTAAACCCCTCCTCTCTACACCATCGGCTCATCCACACACAGACTCTGAAGCTCTGCCTGCCCACCTGGCCCTGCACCTAGAACTGGAAGCATTTCAGAGAATGTCACCATGGAGGTCCTGGATTTCAGTCTCTTTCCTAGCAGCCTAAATTTGGCCTTCGGGACGTCTCTCCTACCCTTCCCTACGTCACTGATGTCTACGTGTACTACCACCACCGGCTCCTCCCAGCGCTGCACATGAGTCTACCTAGATGCCTCGAGAGATCTGCAACCTTCGCACCAGGCAGGCAAGTCACCACACGGTTCTCGCGGACATCACAAACCCAGCTATCTATGTTTCTAATGATCGAATCTCCCATTACTAACACCTGCCTTTTCCTCATGACTGGAACTCCCTCCCCCGGAGAGGTATCCTCAGTGCGAGAGGATACCCCAACATCATCTGGAAGGAGGGTCCCAACTATGGGAAGGTTTCCCTCTGCTCCCGTTGGCTGCTCTCCTTCTCTGGGCCTTTCATCCTCCTTAACAGAGCAGGGCTGTCTGACCGGAGGTGGGACAAATCTACAGTGTCCCGGAAAGCCTCATCAACATTCCTCTGCCTCCCTGAGCTCCTCCAGTTCCGCCACCCTGGCCTCCAAAGCCTGTACACAGTCTGAGGGCCAGGATGGAATAGACATGATGGAAACCACAATAATGCACAACTGTAAAAGCCAGAAGGGACCATTATGATCACCTCATCATGTGTTTTAATATAGCTAAATGCGAATGTTTACATCTAGGAACAAAGATTGTGGGCTAAACTTATAGGAGGGGGACAATCCTGGGAAGCAGAGGCTCTGAAAAAGATTTGGGAGTGGTGGTGGATAAAGAGCTGAACATGAGCTCCCAGTGTGATGCTGTGGCCAAAAGAGCGAATGTGATCCTGGGATGCATAAAGGGAGGAATGCTGAGTAGGAGTGGAAAGGATATTTTACCTCTACATTTAGCACTGTTGCAAATGCTGCTGAAATGCTGTGTCCAGTTCTGGTGCTCACAAGTCAAGAAATATGTTAATAAATTAGAGAGGGTTCAAAGAAGAGCCACGAGAATGATTATAGGATTAGAAAACCTGCTTTGTAGTGATTGAGTTCCTTGAATCTATTTAGCTTAACAAAGAACTTTAAGGGTGGTTTGATTGCAATTTATAAGTCTACTTGTGGAACAATTATTTAATAATGGGATCTTCAATCTAGCAGAGAAAGGCACAACAATCCATTAGCTGGATGTTGAAGGTAAGCAAATTCAGGAATTAAGGCTTTTAAAAAAAAAAGTGAGTTATTAAGCATTGGAACAATTTACCAGGGGATGTGGTGGATTCTCCGCCCTGGCAATTTTAAAATCAAGATAGATGTTTTTCTAAAAGATATGCTCTAGGAATTATTTTGGGAAATTCTCTGGCCTGTGTTGTACAGGTCGTCAGACTAAATGATCACAGTGGTCCCTTCTGGCCTTGGAATCTAGTCTGAGCTCATGCATGGGACAAACCAAACAATTTCACCCAGTGATTCCTGTATCACAACCATTACTCCACTTCAAGCTACAGTGTATTTTAAATCAAGACTAGATGTCTTTCTAGAGGACTCCAACTGACGGGAGAATCCGCCACATCCCTCAATGTTAAAAATGTGCCATATTTTGTTTAACTTCAGCTTTCAACCACTCCATCTTATGATTTTTTTATTAAATTAAAAGAGCCCCTACTGTCAGATACCTTCTCCCCATATAAGTACTGAGAGACTGCACAAGGCATGGAGGAAAGCTGTGGTCCTGGAAAAGCAGCAAACCACACTGGTGAATGGAATTCAAAGCATTCATTGACTGAATACTTTTCCCCCCATCTTTCCATCCACAAAAAAAAAAACACACCCTGATATTTACCCAGAAAAAGTAATCGTTTTTTGCACTGATCTTCACCTGTTTTTGTTGTTGTGGTAATAAACACTGAGAAATTCCCAAGAAAAATTTAACAAAATACAAACTGAAAATGAAGGGCCCTGTCTAGTCAGTTTACCGAAGGGAAGGCTGAGAGGTGATTTGATCACTGTGTACAGGCGCATACACATGGAAAAAAAGAGACCCGAGAGTGGGGGATGTTTCAGCTTTGAAATAAGATGCAATTTCCTAGTAGCAAGAGTAATTAAACGTGGCGCACTTTACCAGGGAGGTGGTGGACTCTCCATCAGCTGGAGTCTGAAATTAGAAATCTTTCTAAAAGACGAGCTTTAATCCAGTTTCTGGAAGAAATCTAAAGCCTGCGTGCGTGGGGCCTTGAACTGGATGACCATGGTAGTCTCTTCTGACCTCGGAGTCTGAATCTGTATTAATCCCCCCTGTTCATCCTCTCCCTTCATAGGCCACAGAGAGAACAGAAGTTCTGCAATGCCCTGAACACTTGCAGCTCAGCCTTAAGACACTGACTCTAATCCAGTATCAGGTTTCAGGGCTACAGCCAGTTCCCTGCAGGGGTTAAGAAAGAATTTTCCCCCTTGAAGCACAATTGGTCAGATGTGTTCTGGGTTTTTTCCTGCCTTCCTCTGAAGCATCAGGGCTGGCCACAGCTGGAGATGGGATGCTGGACAGGGTGGTCTAGTCCTCTGAGGTGGAAAGAGAAGAGGTCTGTCTGGTGAGTCTGGCTCAGTCAACCTAATCACCAGATTTGGAGGTGGGAAGAAATTTTCCTCCAAATCAGATTGGTGAGGCCCTTGCATCCCCCACACCCATCTTCTTCCGCAGCATGGAGTATGAACTACATGGGCATCTCTCACCTTATCATTTCCCTGACACTGCAGAGGCCTCGGGCTTTGGTGGTATCTTGGTCTCTCCTGTCCTCTGCCTATGACAAGAGCTTAGCCTCCTAAAGACTCAGATCCCTTCATCTACCCAAGTTATTGGGCTCAATACAGGGGGAGGTTGATGGTGTGGGGTGTGCAGGTCAAAATGGATAATCTGATGGCCTCTTGAGGTCTTCAACTCTATGAAACTAAACTGGCTTCTCATTATTTACTACTCCACCAATTTTATGTCGCCTGGGAAGAAAACAGGATAATTGGATATAGAATTGAATTGGGCCAGATACAGATCCCTGTGGGACCCCTCTAGAAACACTCTCATTGGATGGTGATTCCCTATTTACAATGACTTGTTATCAGTTAGCTAGTTTTTAACCCATTCAGCATGCTACATTTTTGGGGGGTGCTCATTTTCAATTGGATGTCATGTGGGACTAAGTCAAAAGCGTAATAGAAGTCCCAGTATATTACATCAACAATTACTATTATCCACCATACTTGAAAACTTAAAAAAAAAAATAGCAGGTTAATCTGACATGACATTTTTCATAAATCCATGTTACAATCAATAAAGAAATAAATGCTGATAGAATACATATCCCATCAGTCTTTCCAAGATTTTGTCCTGGACTAATGTCAGGTTAATCAGCTTATAGTTATCCAGGTCATCCATTTACTCTTTTTAAATATTAGTACATTAGCTTTCCCCACCCCAGCTCTAGAACTCCCTATGTGACAATCTGTTCCTTTGTTGAAGATTAAAGAAAGCATGCTCACCTGCAGTGAACAGGAAGTTTCTCATTGCAAATGTTATCAGCTACCACAGAATTAAAGCTTTCATTTTTGAGAAAAAAAAGTCAGTTTTTTAGCTCTTAGAGTCATGAAGATCTTTCAGTGCGATCGGAGTGCAACTGATGCACAGAACTGGCCACAGTCCTGGCAGCTGTGGGCTGCTGCTTTTCAAAGTTCTGTAGGAAGCAGTGAAACCAACAAGACTCGTCAATTTCACTCTATGCTGCTGCTCAGCAAAGCAATGACCAGAGGCAGAGAATGGAGAATATCTAAAAACAGAAGCCAGGGGAAGGAGATTAACCTCCTCAAATCAGACAGAGAAGTAGAGTAGTAGTCACGCACCCTCCATCCCGCATCAGAGGTCTCTGAGGTGGGAAGGGGCAGAGAGAGAATGAATACTCCTTTCTCCCTTGCAGCACCCAGGACCTAGTGGAGGGAGGACTCAGGTTTACCTCACACAAACTAGATGAAAGTGGATATACAAGATCGGAATCCTGAGTTGGGTTCAGCCAATCCCAGCATCCCCCCTTTTCCCAGAAGCTTCAATGGGGGAGGGAGGGAAGGAATTAAAATGGGCTTCTGAACCAAGCCCTTCCCTTGAGCAGTGGAGCCCCTATCTTTTGCTTGCCAAAAACCAGTGTAAGGTCATTCCTCTGGCTCTTGGCAACATTTGCCAATCCTGATTGCATAGGGAGTCACACGAGTAACTCTAGGGAAGGGAGCGCATAACTTCATAGTTCTGGTGTGGGACAGAAGACAAAAGGAATAGTGAGAGAACATGGGGAAAGAGCACACAGCATAGGGAGGCAGTACAGTGATGGGTGCCCCAGAGAACCCCTCAGAGGAAGAAAGAAAATATGCCAAAGAGATGCATCGTGCTGTTATGAACAGGGTTTGAAAAAAATCTGACCCTTACTAGCCTGAGGACTTTTTACTCTGGCTAGTAGACTAACATCTGTGTGCCACACCCTGCCCAAGGCCATGTCCTCTGCAATGTACAATAATGTATCTCACTAATGGGCTGGCCAGACTAACATTCACTGCATACATCTGACAAGGTTCTCCCACATTCGTTGCATTATAAATCCATCAGAAAACATGATCTCCCAGAGCTAGCTGTTGAATGCCACAAGCAGCATTTATCATGTGAATTACTGGACAGACACTGAGAAAGTATTTGACAAATACTCAAAAAAATCCCACTTATTGCACCATCCTAGCTTTTCTCTTCTGTTTTTCCTTCCCAACTTCACAGACACCAAGGCCTGAAGAAACCACTAGAATCATAGAATATCAGAGTTGGAAGGGACCTCTGGAGGTCATCTAGTCCAACCCTCTGCCCAGAGCAGGACCAATCCCCAACTAAATCATCCCAGCCAGGGCTTTGTCAAGCCTGACCTTAAAAACTTCTAAGGAAGGGGATTCCACCACCTCCCTAGGTAACGCATTCCAGTGTTTCACCACCCTCCTAGTGAAAAAGTTTTTCCTAATAGCCAACCTAAATCTCCCCCACTGCAACTTGAGACCATTACTCCTTGTCCTGTCATCTGCTATCACTGGGAATAGTCTAGATCCATCCTCTTTGGAACCCTCTTTCAGGTAGTTGAAAGCAGCTATCAAATCCTCCCTCATTATTCTCTTCCGTAGACCAAACAATCCCAGTTCCCTCAGCCTCTCCTCATAACTCATGTGTTCCAGTCCCCTAATCATTTTTGTTGCCCTTCGCTGGACTCTCTCCAATTTATCCACATCCTTCTTGTAGTGTGGGGCCCAAAACTGGACACAGTACTCCAGATGAGGCCTCACCAATGTCGAATAGAGGGGAACGATCACGTCCCTCGATCTGCTGGCAATGCCCCTACTTATACACCCCAAAATGCCATTGGCCTTCTTGGCAACAAGGGCACACTGTTGACTCATATCCAGCTTCTCGTCCACTGTCACCCCTAGGTCCTTCTCTGCAGAACTGCTGCCTAGCCATTCGGTCCCTAGTCTGTAGCGGTGCATTGGATTCTTCCGTCCTAAGTGCAGGACGCTGCACTTTCCTTGTTGAACCTCATCAGATTTCTTTTGGCCATTCTAAACTAGGATCATCTAAACTGATTTCCTGGATATGCAAACTGTAGAATTTTCCCCAGAAACTGGAATAAGGCAGGTCTTGTAGAAAGATACTGAATCTCGTTTTAAAGACTCCATGATGTAAGAGTTCAACTAGGGCTGCTAGCCAAGAGCAATACAAGAGATACCAACCCCCCACCCCCGCAGACAGGGTATCAGCCAAGCAAGATGCCAACCCTCCCGAGCTGCTGGGATTCCTTTCAGAGTGCTGCTCCTAGACCTGTTCAGAGGATCTGTGTATTGTATCAGCTTCCAGCTGCTCGGAGTCTGAGTGGGAGCGTGCTGCAAAATTCGCTTCCCAAACAACCCGATTGATACAGGGAAGATGCATTCTCTCTCCACCTTCTCCCACCCACCCAAACACTCCTGGCTACCGCAAAAGGGGTCTTCTCCCCACACATTCTTCATTTCTGAGTCATCCTCCCCAGCTTCACCCCAAGCAGAGTGAAGCGGACCAGATGCTTTCCAGCTTCACAAAGGAAAAGGACTGTGTAGAAAAGGGGTGTAGTAACGGAGCGAGACTCCCTACCGCAACACCTCCTGCTGGCCGTTCTGGAATTATCTCAAGTCCTTCCGCAAGGCGCCCTCCTCCGGTGGCGTCTCGCTTACCTACTTGGTGTCTACTCCCGCTTTGCTGTCTCCACCGCTCTTGGACCACGGCGTCCTCTTCTGTGTACAGCCCTCCGACTATGCCCCACTCTGCTGTCTCCCCTGCTTTCGGGGGACCCAGCAGTCTATAATACAGCCACTTGCCTCAGTGGCCTGCTGCAGTCACCAGTCTGTCCCTGGGGCAAGGGACTAAACTGCAGTCTGTGTAGGCCACTTCCCTCAGGGCAAGTGGGGGCAGCCCTAGCACCTTATCTGCCCTTCCTCCAGGGCCTCAGTCTGACAGCGGTCAGCCAGAAGCTCCTTCTGCTCTGCTACACTGCCCAGCACGGCTCTAGCCATGGTGCTCCTAGGCGGCCAGGGAGAGACTGCCTTCTGCTCTGTTGAGCAGCCCTTTATATATGGCTCCTGCTGACCCTGCCTGTCCACTGCAACAAGACACCTCCGGATGGGCTCGCTTAGTGAGCCCTCCTCTAATGGGAGGGTTCTGCACAGGCTCCCTCTAGCTTTCTTTAACCCTTCCTCTTCCTGGTGTGGGGCAACTGCCCCACTGCAGGGGGATTAAAAATTAAAATGTACACCGTGTCTCAGGTGATTCCAGTACCTTTTAGTATGTAATTCCCCTTCACTTCCGAGAACCCTATCACCGAGTCACCTGAAAAACCTCCACACACCTCTCTGCAGGAAAAGGTACCAAAAACTCTTCAGGACAAACTCCTCTGCCACAGAAAGCTTGTATACAGTAAACAGCTTTCTGTGTTAAATGCTCAATACTTAGTACTGTATAAAACTTCACATGCTCAGAGCATTTTTAACATACACTTGCCTGATTTTAACTTTCAGGATTCCTTTTTAAAAGCTAGTAAATTCACATACAAGAGCCCTCATTACTGGTAGTTCAGGTTGCTAAATGCAGTTCAGAACAAGATATATCATTACGCATAATTAAAAACATATTAAAACCTAAGCAAATCACAACTAAGGTTACATTAAATAGTTCTAATATTAACCTTATTCAAATCAGGCACACACACAGAAGAACGTCAACTGACTAGGTGTGAAACAGGATGGAAGCGTGTGAAATGTTGGAAGACATATTTGAGAGACCAGGCCTAACGAGCACCCAAGACAGTAAGAAACAGGTCAATCTGAGAAGGAACAGTACACAACTCAGTGAATGCTTTTCCAGCTTTTAGGGCTTCACATGAACATAGGAATTGCCAGACTGGATCCAACCAATGGTTCATCTACTCCATTATTCTGCCTCCAACAGCGACCAAACTAACTGCTTCAGAGGAAGGTGCAAACATCCAGCCAAAGGCAGCGGTGGGATAACCTACTCCCACAGAAAGGTTCTTCTTCATTTCTACCAGTTAGGACTTGTCTACTTAAGAAACTGACTGCAATAAACTACTGTACCCTAGTTCTGGCGATAGTGCTTTGAATTCACAGTACCTGATTCCAGAATAACCTCCCCATGCAGACAAATCGGATTAACCTTTTGTGGGCCCAGCACCCACCATATTTGTGGGCTCCCATGGGGGCAGTGGAGCATGGTGCAGGGGGATCAGTCCCTGGAGCAAGCGGCTGGCCAGGGACATGGCAGGGGCAGCCCTGCTCCGCCCAGCCCAGTCTGAGGACACTATTTACAAACCGGCAGTTGCCAGATGCACAGTGGCCCGCCCAGCCCAGTGCTGCCAGCATGCCCCTTCCCCTTGCGGGTGGGCCCATGCCACGCCACAGAGCACCCCACCCAACACTGGAACAGCCCTCCAATTCCCTGTGGCCAGACCCCTCCCGGACCCACAATGCCCAGCACCCCCCCAGACCCCTTCTACAAACACACAGTGCCCTGGACAACACCACCCCTGCCCAGCGCACCCCTGCCCACAGCCCCCCCCACAATTGCCCAGCACCCCACACAGAACCCCCACTCCCTACTGCCCCCACACACACCTTCCCCACCCCCTCACAGCCCAGCAGCACCCCCACAGGCCCTCCAGAGACCCACTCCCCCATGCCCTGCCTCCCGGCCTCACTCACCAGCCCTGCTGGGAGGCAACTGTCTGCCAAGCTGAGCTGCCAGTGCAGCCAGGGCTGGTCCCAGGGCAGGAAATTGCTCCAGCCCCTCAGGAGTGGTACGATCAGCCAGGCCAGGGCCTGCGATGGCCAGGCTCCCTCAGGACCCACTTGCCTGAAAGGGCCCAGTCAAGCCCCCCACACTGTCCCCCCCCACAATTGGCCAGGCTTCTGCACCTGTCCCAGGCGGCTCAGCTCCAGGGAGACAGGTGGGGGCCCCCACAGGTGGTGGGAAGCAGAGACTGCCCGGAGCCGGAGGTGCCCTGGGATCCGGCCAGGGGGCAGAGAGAAGCCGGCGAGTGGGGCCAGGGGGTGAAGAGGAGCCCTCAGTGGGCAGGCCGAGAGAAGCAACTGGTGGGCAGGGTACAAGCAGAGCAGGCTGGGGCCCCTTCTGAGCATGGGCCCGGCTCCATTGTAAACCCGCCACTGTAAATATCCTATGCTCTTAAGCTCCAGTTCAGCTTTTGGTCTCCAATATCTAATAGCGAGTTCCAGTGGTTAACTGCACAAGCAAGTATGGCCTTCGGCGAGTTATAAAATCTGCTCCTTTCAGTTTCTGTGAAGGCCCCTTGCTCTTGGGTTAGGCGAAGGGTGAAGAGCAAGGGCCTTATCCGCCCTGCCTGCCCCAGCCCCTGCTGGAGGGTGAAGGCCACTCCTGCCCCCCACCTCTCTGGAGCCCGTGTCCTTTCAGGCGGGCACAGGCCGTGCCGCAGAGCAGGCCCCCCCCGCCGGGCCCGTGTCTCCGCCGGAGGTTGGGGGGGGAGCAGCGCGGCTGGATTACGGAACAGCCGCGGCTGGTGGCCCGGATCGCCCCGCAGCAGAGAGCCGCTGCCCGGGCGCCCCCGCACAGACCCGCCGGGGCCCGCCGCCTTCCCTGGAGCCCCGCCGCGCGGCCCCAGCGACTTGGGGACCGGGGAGAGGCCGGGCCCCGCGGGGAGAGGCCGGGGCCGGGGAGAGGCCGGGGAGAGGCCGGGCCCCGCGGGGAGAGGCCGTGGCCGGGACTCACCCTCCAGGCTCTCGCACTGCACCAGGTTCACGTAGTCGCCCTGGCTCAGCACGCCGGCCTTGAAGCCCCGCACCAGCCCCTCCAGGTAGCCGCTGTCCACGTTGAAGTAGAGCTCGGGGAAGCTCGACATGGCGGCGGCCGCGGACCCGGCTCGCTCCCGGAGACTGGGGGACCGGCCGCTGCGAATCACGTGACAAGCGCGGCGCTCACGTGACAGAGAGGGGGAGTGGGGGGAGGGGGAGAGATCCCGGCATGCGCCGCGCGGGGCCGCCCCCAACCAGCCTAGCACCGAAGGTGCGAGAATCATTGGCCGAGGAGCCCCCAGGGAGGGGGGGCCAGGGGGCGGGGCTGTTGCAGGGGAGGGGTTGATGGCAGGGGGCGGGGGTAGAGGCAGGGGAGGGGGCGGGGCTGTTGCAGGGGAGGGGTTGATGGCGGGGGCGGGGGTAGAGGCAGGGGAGGGGGCGGGGCTGTCGGCAGGGGGAGGGGTTGATGGCAGGGGGCGGGGTAGAGGCAGGGGAGGGGGCGGGGCTGTTGCAGGGGAGGGGTTGATGGCGGGGGCGGGGGTAGAGGCAGGGGGCGGGGCTGTCGGCAGGGGGAGGGGTTGATGGGGGGCGGGGGTAGAGGCAGGGGAGGGGGCGGGGCTGTCGGCAGGGGGAGGGGTTGATGGCAGGGGGCGGGGTAGAGGCAGGGGAGGGGGCGGGGCTGTCGGCAGGGGGAGGGGTTGATGGGGGCGGGGGTAGAGGCAGGGGAGGGGGCGGGGTTGTCGGCAGGGGGAGGGGTTGATGGGGGCGGGGGTAGAGGCAGGGGAGGGGGCGGGGTTGTCAGCAGGGGGAGGGGTTGATGGCAGGGGGCGGGGCAGAGGCAGGGGAGGGGGCGGGGCTGTCGGCAGGGGGAGGGGTTGATGGGGGCGGGGGTAGAGGCAGGGGAGGGGGCGGGGCTGTCGGCAGGGGGAGGGGTTGATGGGGCAGGGGGAGGGGTTGATGGCAGGGGGCGGGGTAGAGGCAGGGGAGGGGGCGGGGCTGTTGCAGGGGAGGGGTTGATGGCGGGGGCGGGGGTAGAGGCAGGCTCGGAGGCGGGGTGGAGGCAGGGGAGGAGGCGGGGGTGGTGTTGTTGAGGGCGGTGGGTGTCGCTCGCCCTGGTGTAAACAGAGGTGTGTGCTGTGCTGTGCAGGCTCAGGCCTGCATGTGGATGCCCCTCTGTGTGTCTCTTTGTGTGTATTAAAGAAGCACAAGAAAATCCTGCCTGCCCTGTGGAAGTAACGTAACATTCCCCCCAGTGCCATGATCACTGTGCGCGCGTTGCATCAGCTGCTCCGCCGTCCGTCACGCGTGTAAGCGCTTCGAGGCAGGGACCGTGTATGAGCATGTACAGCAGCTCCTGCAAAAGCCCTCCCATCCTGGAGGGCGCCTCAAAGTCCTCCTGGGACACTGAGAATTAACAGAGCTGTGCAGAAGGTGGAAATTCCATTTCACAAACTATTTCAAGATTTCAAAATGTGGCTTCATTGTTTCAAACAAAAAATGAAAACAGTTGGTTAAAAAATGTCCAAAAAGGATGTTTCACCATTTTTAGAATTTCCCCCCTCCTGCTTGTTCTCCAAAGTTTCGATGAATTTGACACAATTTCACAAAGCGTTTCAGTTTCAACAGAGCTTCATTCTCCAGTGGAAAGTGGTCCTTCCGAAGTGTCTCCAACAAGCTATAATAATAATAATAATAAATTGACTTCCCTGCCATGCTGTAGCCCTGTCTGTGCCCCTACGAGTATGCTCTGCACCTTCTGTGCCCGGTCTGGGCCTCTCTTAAGTCAATTGTGACTTTTTTGTGACGTAGACAAATAGGAAGTAGGGTGAGAGAAACACTAAGTTCATTTTCACTTGTCGGTTTAGATTAGTCCTTGCAAGAATACATTAGGCACATTACTATTTGTCCTCTGCAGCATTGGCTTATATTATACACATGCTAACCAGTTCTTTCTTTCTGGCAGAATTAGCCTTGGGTGCAACAGCAGTTGAGGGAGAGAGGATCTCTCACAGCGTTTGTACCACTTTAACAATTTAGAAACCGATGTAGTTAAATTGGCACCATCCCCTACTGTGCACACGGTCACACCAATCTAAAGGTGCTTACATCAGTATCCTCACTTTGTATAATGAGCCCGGTTGGTAGATTCGTTATATGGCTCCTGGGTTAAGTCTCAAGGAGCTAATATTAGTTTTCCTGGTTTTAAGAAAGGGGGGGAAAGCAATCAGAGAAAATACAGGCCTGTTAGGTTGACTCCAAGTGTGTGCAAGGTCTTGGAACAAATTTGGAAAGAGAACGTAGGAAAGGGCATCCAGGGGAATGATAACTGGGATAAAATTTAACATGGTTTTACCAAAGGTAGATCGTGCCAGACCCACCTGATCTCCTTCTCTGAGAAGATAGCTGATTTTTCTAGACAAAGGAAATGCAGTAGGTCTAATCTACCTGGATTTCAGTAACGCATTTGATAAAGCAAAGATTTTTGCTATAAGCTTGAGACTTATCAGTTGGAAGTGACAGAGGAGAAGAAAGACCCGGGTGTATTGGCTGATCACAGGATGACTATGAGTCACCAATGTGGCCATGAAAAAGGCTAATGCAGTCCTAGGATGCATCAGATGAGGTATTTCCACTAGAGACAGGGAAGTGTTAGTACCATTATACAAGGCACTGGGGAGACCTCATCTGGAATACTGTGTGCAATTCTGATCTCCCATGTTTAAGGAAGATAAATTCAAACTGGAACAGGTACAGAGAAGGGCTACTAGGATGATACGAGGAATGGAAAACCTAACTTATGAGAGGAGACTCAAAGAGTTTGGTTTGTTTAGCCTAACCAAACGAAGGCTGAGGGCAGATATGATTGCTCTATATAAAAACATCAGAGGGATAAATACCAGGGAGAGAGAGGAGTTATTTAAGTTAAGCACCAATGTTGACACAAGAACAAATGGATATAAACTGGCCATCAACAAGTTTAGGCTTTAAATTAAGCTAAGGTTTCTAACCATCAGAGGAGTGAAGTTCTGAAACAACCTCCCAAGGGGAGCAGTGGAGACAAGAAAACTAACTTGTTTCAAGACTGAGCTTGATAAGTTTATGGAGGGGATGGTATGACGAGACTGCCTACAATGGCATGTAACCGATCTGTGACTGCTAGCAGCAAATATCTCTGATGGCTGGTGATGGGACACTAGATGGGGTGGGATCTGAGTTACTACAGAGAATTCTTTCCCAAGTGTCTGGCTGGTGGGTCTTGCCCACAGGCTGAGGGTCTAACTGATCGCCATATTTGGGGTTGAGAAGGAATTTTCCCCTAGGTCAGATTGGCAGGGACCCTAGGGGGATTTTGCCTTCCTCTGCAATGTGGGGCATAGGTCATTTGCAGGTTTAAACTAGTGTAAATGGTGGATTCTCTGTAACTTGAAGTCTTTAAACCATGATGTGAGGACTTCAATAACTCAACCAGTGGTTAGGGGCATAGGCGCCGACTACATGGATGCTCCAGGGCTGGGGAAAAATTAGTGGGTGCTCTGCACCCACCAGCAGCCAAGCTCCCCTCACCCCCACCCCACCTCCTCCCCCTCCCCTTCCTCTGAGCGCGCTGCATCCCCGCTCCCCTGCCTGCCTCCCAGTGCTTCCCTCCAGCTGCCGCCAAACACCTGTTTGGCTGCGTTAACACACTCGGGGAAGCAGGGGGGGAGGAGCAGGAACATGGCACGCTCAGGGAAGAGGCGGCGCCGGGGTGGGGATTTGGGGAAGGAGTCGAAATATTGCCAGGGAGGGGGTGAAGTTGGGGCAGAGACTTTGGGGAAGGGTTGGAATGGGGGTGGGGAAGGGGTGGGAAGAGGCGGGGCCTCATGGAAGGGGTGGAGTGGGGGCGGGATGGGGGGGGTCGAGGACCCAGGGGAAAGGGGGGAAGTTGGCGCCTATGATTAGGGGTCTATTTCAGGAGTGGGTGGGTGAGGTTCTGTGGCCTGCAATGTGCAGGAGGTCAGATTATCATGATGGTCCCTTCTAGTCTTAAAGGCCACAGTCTATGAGCCCGACAGGTCTGCTCTACGTCACTGTGGTGGACTTGTGAGGATTTTCTTGAGGTCATCTGTTATCAGACATTATTGTATGAGACCATCTGTGTGCCATGGAGGATTGCTGCTCCCGCGAAACAGGAACCACTTCTGCTTTCCAGCCGCACCACCTCCAATGTGGAGAGAGCACTCTGTGAAATTCCACAGACTCCCATGCCATAGGCAATCTGGTGGAAACAGGACACAGATGACCTGGCTCTCAGCACTCACACAAGACTGATAGCTCCTGCCTTCCCCAGCAGTCACCTCTCTGAGAGATTTCAGAGTAACAGCCGTGTTAGTCTGTATTCGCAAAAAGAAAAGGAGTACTTGTGGCACCTTAGAGACTAACCAATTTATTTGAGCATAAGCTTTCGTGAGCTACAGCTCACTTCATCGGATGCATACTGTGGAAAGTACAGAAGATCTTTTTAAGCGCTCCCTGAATCAGACACAGGGAGGTCTCTGTAACACGCTTCTCGCTAATGGGCATGAAGATATTTGCTGTTTCCTGCTAAAGGAGAATATCCCTGTGAGAGGCAAAGAAAAAGCCAGGGGCAGAACAACTGCACTTGGTGACCCTATTTACTAGCAGGTCGTTTATTGGAACTGCAAAGGGCACACGGGCGTAAGGGAACCCGGTTACTAATCCAGGGAGCGAAAAAAAGGGGGCCGGGGAGCACGCCAACGCTAGTTCTTGCCACACAGGAGTGTGGCGCTGATTTTCCTGCAATAGCAAAAGGCATTGAAGAAGCGGCAGTAGCAGGTGGCACAAGGATCACAGCAGGGGAGCTGGTGCCCAAGGCAGGATTCCAGCAAGCGGACGCATCTGCGGGGAGCGCGCTCCTCTCGGCCCTGAGCCTCCAGTGCAGCAGACAACACCTGCAGGAGGAGCAAAAGAAAAGGGGTTTCATACAGGACAACCATGCACATGAATGGCGAACCGCTCAGTGTGTTCTTGGGACCCCCGTCGGCATGCTGTGTGAGGGTGGAGGTTTAAACATTTGCTGTGCTTGCACTGAAGTTGGATTGATTTAGGGGTGCTGCACCTGGGTTTCATCAGATCTCCAGAAAGGGACATGGAGCAGGTGCACAGGCATATGCCAGAACTGGCTCTGCGGGGGACAGAGAGTGCCCTGAAGATGCTATCCATTTACAGAGGGTCTGAACCACAATGTCAGGGTATGTCCCCATATCTCCAGGGAAGGGTACACAAACCTGGTGAGTCTGGCCTGGAAGTCCAGGCCCCGTGTTCTCTGCAGCAAAGTCCCCAGACTCTGGTGACATTGGGTGGTAGCTTCAGATAAAAGTGAGGTTTGTAGATGTAAGCAGTGTCAGGATGAGCTCCATCCTGACATCTGGTGGTGAGGTGTGGCAAGTTGTGGAAAAGAACTTCAGGGGCCGATCTCATTTGCATAGGCACACCCACCCCGCCTAGAATGAGGCCATAGCTGCCCAAATGGTCACTTGGGCTGCTGTGGGATCCCCAGTGTCTCTGTTATTGGGGCAGGAAGAATAAATTGTTATTACCCTGATTATGGGAACTGTGCTTGGAACTGTACTTGGCCTTTTGTTATGATGGAGGGACTCACCATCAACTAAGTAGCACTCGCTAGGCAAGGGTCATGGGTTCCAATTCTCTGTGAATTGAGAGAGGCTGGGGACAAGTATTGATACTTGGTGGCATGGGCCCCTTGGTAAGGGCCTTACATGATAATTGCACTTCCTTCTCTCTCTACTATGGAATATTAGAGCTAATTTTGATTTCATTAGGAGTCTAGTTACAGGCTGCTGAGCTCACTTTGGGCTAATGGTGCACCAGCACTGAGACTCCCCTACTACAAGCTGACTTCACCAAAGAGCTGAAATCACTGAGCATTGTGTTAAGGAGTGGGGGAGCCTGAAGATATATTGTGGAGAAGTTCATAGGATGGTGGGAGCGGCTGGTGGGATGTGGAGTGGAACAGTTTGTGGGACGGCAGGAGCTGCTTGTGGGCCACGGAGTGAAGCAGTTTGTGGGGCTGGTGGAGCGGAGCGGAGCGAAGGCCTATGGAGCTGTGGGGTGGTCAGCTTCAGATCATGTAAGGTGCCTTTTACCCCTGCCCGCATCTCCATCCAGGTTGGGAGGTAAAGCTCTGCAGATAAACTTTTGAACTCTGGGGCTGCCCTGACCAGGGACAGAGACTTTTGGGTCATTGGACTTTTGGGACTTTGGGTGATTTGGGGTTGCTGGACTCAAGAACCAAAGGGAAAGGGGCATGCCCCAATTTGCTTGGGGTGGGTTTTTTGCTCATGGGTTGTGTTATGAATCCTGTTGGTGGTGTTTCCCCAACATAATGCCACATTGTTTCTCTCTGTTATTAAAAGGCTTTTTGCTACACTCAGACTAGGTGCTTGCGAGAGGGGAAGTATTGCCTCTTGGAGGCGCCCAGCGGGGGGTGGTATATATTTGTCCCAGGTCACTGGGTGGGGCTCGAGCCGGTTTGCATTGTGTTATTGGAATGGATCCCCTAGATATTGAACCTGGCCCTTGTTGCTGCCAACTCTGACGGGCAGAAGGGTTACATAATGAATTAACCATGTAAACAGATAGTGACCCAATCCATGCAGCAGCCTCCAGACTGGTTATCTTGTTATTGATTTCAATTTATTTTATACTCGCCTCACATTTTAGTTTTCAGTGGATTTCTGTATTGACAACTCATAACACACCTCAGCAGTTGCCAGGCATGGGAGAGCTGAAGGTTTTAGCATCAGGGATGATAGGGATAGTTAGGGCTTGGGGCACACGGAGACTGTGGGGAGTCATTTGCTGGATGTTTCTACTAAAATGATCAGCGGTGAAGCAGTGACCAATACTGACATTTAAACTGTCATCTTTAGGTTTGGGAATGAACATGTCATTGAGCTGAATGGTGTAATTCGCACCTCACACAGTGTTTGTCTCAGGCTCTCTACAGACTCAGGCAGACAATCCTGCATCTGTTACACTAGAATCATGTGTAAGATTTTCTTCACAACCATGAAAAGTAGCAATGAAATCTCAGCTTCTGGAGCACAAAAGCATAGCAGGGAGTGAATTGCTCAGCAGTAGACCGCTGGCCTGTGCTCTGCAGGAAGTCAGACTAGGTGATCACAGTGGTCCCTCCTGGCCTAAGAATCTAGGAATCGTGACATGTCTCAGAATACATCTAGTCAGTGAGATGATGTTAGTAACCCCCCAGGGGTCATAGGAAGTTACCTCTGGCTCCAGTACACTGGCTTCCTGCATGAGGTCCTCATCAGCTACCCGGAGCTCCATAGCCATCCTGTCAAACCCAGGTCTTGGTAAAGTCCCTGTGGAATACAGACAGGGTGAAGGACGCTGCTGATTGGCTCCTGGGGACTGGCTGAGCCAGAGCTCCACTCCGACCCGACCCCCCCCCAACACACACACTTCTCTACAATCCAGAGTGAAGGGGGACAGGGAGAGATTAAATGGTCACAAATGTCACTAAACAATGATGCGCCTCAGAGGTGCAACGGACTCACCAATCTGGGACAAGTCTAAACACACACAGAATGGCTCCCATCTGCCCACCACCTTCACTGGGTGCGGCCTGCAGATCTCAATGCCCCAGGCTGAGTCCCATGGGAAAGAAGCCCCCAAGATCTCGATCATGCCCTTCCTGTGTTAGCTGGGAGCCGGTTGCACTTCTCCTGTCCAACAACTCAGAACCCAGGCTCAGGAGTGACAGAGCCAAACAAGGGAGGAAAAATTCCAATATTGTTACATTCTTAGTTATTGTCAGTCACAGTCGCAGTAAGGAGATCCTGCAGGGCAGGAGGGGATCTCCATCACCGCCCAGTGCTTCCTGCAGATCCCCGTGCACAGGGGATCGAGAAGATCCTGCAGCAGGAGGGGATCTCCATCACCGCCTGGTGCTTCCTGCAGATCCCCATGCATGGAGGATAGGGGAGATCCTGCAGGGCAAGAGGGGATCTCCATCACCACCCGGTGCTTCCCATGCAGATCTCCATGCTCAGGGGTTAGGGGGGATTCTGCAGGGCAGGAGGGGATCTCCATCACCCCCAGTGCTTCCTGCAGATACCCACGCACGGGGGATGGTAGGATCCTGCAGGGCAGGAGGGGATCTCCATCACCACCCAGTGCTGCCTGCAGATCCCCATGCTCAGGAGATGGGGGGATCCTGCAGGGCAGGAGGGGATCTCCATCACTGCCCAGTCTTTCCTGTAGATGCCTGTGCATGGGGAAAAGGGGGGATCCCGCAGGGCAGGAGGATCTCTATTTACCTCATAGGATAACATGCAGTAATTTGGCAGAGTCAGCCAGGTATCAAGTTACAAGTCTGGGCGTGGCTATGCTAATTAGGGGATGCAATGTTGCCATGGAAATGACTAAGCTTGTGAGGGATGCTGTGCCAACCAGGGACCGACTGTGTTCCTGCCTTGTGTGAGTGAGCTGGGGCAGGAGCAGAAGGGTGAGCCATTTCTCCTGACACACCAGACCCTGGGTGTGGTTCTGAACATCACACCCCTCGAGGGAAGCTGGGCTCTCCCAGGACGAGGGGCTGCATTTCTTTAAATGGTTCCTCTTTTCCTAGGCTCATAGACTTTAAGGCCAGACAGGACCACCAGGATCATCTAGTCTGACCTCCTGCTTGTGAACTGGAATGAAGCAGCAGCACTGTTTGTGGCCACTGCCATGTGCCAATTAGCTCACTGGTCATTGCTTTCATCGGGGAGACAAGGCAGCCTTCGGGAGGGAAACGCTCACCTGCGGGCCCCACGGGTGCCTCCTTGAATTTCTGCAGAAGGCTGGGGTAGCTGGACCTCTCTGCCCCATCCAGAATGGGGTGCAACTCTGACAGATGACTGCTGCTGAGGTCAGCGGTGAGGATGGCCTGGATTCCCTGCAGCACTCCCCAACCCAGCAACAGCATATTCAGCATGATCCCCCAGAACCTGCACAACAGGAAGAGGATCAGGAGCTGGGCACAAAGGCCGAAGTTCAAAACGTCCGTTCTGAGGGCTGAATGATAGGACATGGATTAAACACAAGCTCCATTCCCTGGTAAATTAATCACTGCACTGATCATCTCAGGTGGACACCGTACTGAGAGGGAGGGTGTCTGCCTGCCTGGCTGGCTGGCAAACAGGCAAGGCCTAGAGTCGCTCACCATGTTTATTCACTTGAACGAAAGGCGAAGACCCTGAGCACCGGGAATGGACTCTGGGTACGGTACCTGCACTCGGTGGTGGCAACTCTCCTGATTTTATCATGAGTCTCATGATTTGTGTTGTATTTCTTAAAGCCCCAGCTGCTGGAGTCAGCTGATTGCCTGAGAATCTTAGCTTTCATCAAAAAAAGAAAAGTAAGCTTCCAGCCTTCCTGGTTGCAAAGAAAACCTTGGAACCATGAAGTGACTCCCCTAAAGGCTCAGGAACTAGAAGACAGATAAAAAGAACCTGGCTCGTGTTTTCAGACTGAGAAGATCCCATTTCTCTGGTTTGCCTGAATACCCAGACAGGCCTGCCATGGCTTAGAGAGGAGTCCACTCTGGCGGGGGGCGCCTGGCCTAGCTGCTACTTCCAGGTTCAGTGACTTTGCCAGCTGCCCGCCAGCCCTGCCTTGTGATTCACACACTGCTGATGGAAGGCAGCCTTTGGCCTGGGTGAGCTGCACAGCTTCACAGACGCAGCTCAGGCCACATTGTTCTCTGAGAGGATGAACAGTTTCCAATGAAGGGCTCCCCAAATCTAAGAAATAGAGGGCCTGGGCACCCCAGCTCTGACTCGCTAGAGAAAACAAGCATTGGCTTAGGGGACTCCTGAAGCCCTCTATTTCTTAGATTTAGGGGAGCCCTTCACTGGAAACCGTTCATCCTCTCAGAGAACAATGGCACCTGAGCCATGTCTGTGAAGATGTGCAGCTCACCCAGCATGTGTAACATACCAGGATACAATCCAGACTAAGGAGCAGCTGTGGCACCCCTGCCCTGCAGCCTTGGGTGCCCCACAATGCCTTGCTGTAATAGCAACTCACAAACAGCCTTCTAGCATGCAAGCCACACCCTGAGTGTCCGTGTGTGACTGCAGCCTGACAGCCACACTTGGGTTACATTCCGGCTCTCAGTGGCCTTGATTATATTGCCGGGTTACCCAATACACCCAGTCTTAGATCTTCCTCCAGAAATGTATGTCCTGTACCACCCAGCCCTCTCCTGGACAATACAAGCTATGTTAGGTCCGTTATTTCTTTAAAAGGAACACTATGCACACAACTTGCCACCCCAAATGGAGTTTCCCAGACCCTTCAATTTAAACACACTGGATTAGATAAAACAATAAAACAAGTGTGTTAATTAGAGAGAGAGATTTTAAGTGAGCACAAGGAATGAGGCATAAAAGTCAGAAATGGTTATAAAGAAAATAAAGATAAAACTCTACTGGTGCCTAACTCAACAAACTATGTTAAATTCAAAGCAAAGTTTTCTCACCACCTGCTTTCAGCAGTCTGACTGACCAAACTTCTTACGGCAGGAGCCCACCCCTAGTCCAACAGCTGCTTCCTTTATATCCCTTCAGGTGCAGTGAATCAATGGGCAGGGGGAAAGCGGGGTGTCCCTTGGGGTGTTGGTCCCTCTTATTTATAGTTTCAGTCCCCATTTTGAAAAATATTTTCAGCTGAGAACCAGGAGACAAAACGTCTGTGTGGAAGGATGTTCCCTGCAGCTTTGTTCTCACCTGTTTGCACTTCCTTTGTCTCCCCTTCCTGCTTGATTACTCAGTTTACTGCTTAAATGCACATTAAGCAGAGCACACGTTCCTTTATTTGCAACAGACCCGTTTGCCAACCCCATGTGTTAATAACACCATACAGTGGAAGCTCACAGCTTCACTTACAATATTGCCACACATATTTTCCCAGGACGATACTGACCAGCAAGTTACAAGTTTTCAAAGGGTACCTTACAAGGCATACTTTGCGCAAAGGTTAGTGTGTCAGGTGTGAATACAGGGGAGCATTTGGTCACATCGTGTTGTCACAGGATACATCTGAGATGTTTGCTGGTGTCCACTGCCTGCCTCATTAGGAAAGCTATTGTCCTGGTGGGCCAGAAAGCTCCATGGGACAAGCAAACAGACCTGCTGGTGAAGAGGGATTATGAGGCCTCTGATCCAGCTCTCAGAGCCACTCCATTGGTGTGATCACTTCTAAGGCCACTCTCCCTGGAGTCGCCTTGGGCTAGGCACCCTTTCTTCCCCATTTTCCTGACAAACTGGGGTCACCAGGCATTGACTTGAGTCAATAAGACAAATGCAGACACCTCGACTCACTCACACTAGAGACCGCTCTGGTTCTTGGTGCCTCTTTTTTAGGACATCTCGTGTGATGTCCCCTGTGTCTCATGCTGCTCTCCCCTGATGCTGTGAAGAGAAAGACTAGCTCCATACCTGGGATATGGACTGCAAGTCCTGTACCCAGGACCTCACAGTTCCATTCAGTGGGAGACCCCCAGCAGCAGCCTTCCGTTAGGGAACTGATCTTGGCAGCCTCCAGTTGCTCAGTGAGGAAACGCAAGGGGGTGTTTCCTGCCAAGGTACAACTGCAAGGCAGGCTGCAAGCACCCCTTCCTCGAGCAGCCACAGCGACTGGGCGGCCAGCCAGTGACAGGCCTCCTCTCTGCCTGTTTGCACCACGTCACAGTGGAAGTTGCCTCTCCCCAGGGGATTTGGTCGAGGTGGTGTCCTCCCATCGGGTCTGTGCTAGTGCCGGTAAATGCTGCAGGGAGGGGCGCTCATCTGGGGCAGTCCCTAGAGTTCTTGCCCACTTCGGCTGTTTCACAAGTGGGTTCCCGCCCTTCCCAGACAAGTGCCTTGCTTTTCTCCAGAGGGCACAGCTGGTTACCACTGCAAAGAGAACACTACAAAGTCCCTCAGGTGGCAGAACGCCCGGCTGCCCCTGGGTGGATTAAAGGGTTCCACGCAGGGCTGACTCCACCTCTCTTTCACTTCTTTGACCCCTGCACCCAGGTATCATGGAACTAGTTCTCCCTTGCTGCGGCACATCGGGGTGGTTTGAAAAGCCATGTAATCAGCATTGGAGTGGGAATCACACGGAGCCCCCTGCTCTCTGCAGTCCAGCTGTCTCAGAGCAAATTCACCTGTTCTCTTGTAACGTTTCCATTCCCAGCAGCATTTCCCCACCCCGTTCACTATAGAACTCCCAGAGCCCTGCCCTGCTTCCAGGAAACCTCCACACTAGAGACCCTCTGAGGAAAGTCACCATCGGAGACCAGCACGCAAATGTGAAATGCATATGCACACCCGCACTCCATCTCCCCAGGAGTGTAACACCACCGCACCCACAGCCCGGTCACCATGAGTTTGCATACACCTTCCCACATAACCCTCACATGCCACAAGTCCTAGACAGAGCACAACACAGCTTTCTTAACATGGTCGCGGGGCTTACCGGGCTCTGCTCTGCTCCGCTCTGCTGATCTCTCTGGGAAAGATGCTGTGCCTTTGTGTCTAGATTTCCCCTCTGCTAGCTGAGTGGGGTTTATATTGGCTTTCTGTAATTAAGTACTTCAGCCACATGACTGTGCTAACCTACCAAGTAGGTGGGCTTCTCTGCAAATAGATCTATGTCCATATCCTTCCTCAACTGAGGGAAGGGCCGGGGAGTCGGGGTGGGGGGGAGAGAGAGAGAATTTGCTTCTCTACACCCTGCCAAGCTCTGGCTCCAAGAAGGGCGACTGGCTCCCTCACTGTCATATGCACCAAATTCAACCACAGACTCACATTGATTCTAACAAGCCCCGTCTCGGCATCAGCTGCTACATGTATGGATATACTGCAGTTTCAGAAGCATGGTCCTCATGATGCCAAAGGCAGGCATTATCCCTGCCATGACCCTGTTAGGAATCCTGCATTTGTTTCTGGGCACCACCTAACCAGAAATACAGGGTCATCCAGAGGGAGTTAAGAAAAGAGCAACAGAAATTGGCAGTGTGAAGGAACATCTAAGGAGCTAAGGGCCAGACCCCAATTGGTATAATCAGTGGTGCTCCACTAACTCCAATGGTGACTGGCCCCATTGACTCCAAAGGAGAAACCTCAATTTACACCAACTAGGGATCTGGCCCTTAGACTCATAGACTCCTAGACTTTAAGGCCAGAAGGGACCATTATGATCATCTAGCACAGAGGTTCTCAAACAGTGGTCCATGGACCACCAGTGGTCCGCGAGCTCCATTCAGGTGGTCTGCGGATAGTCCCTTCTAGGGTGTGCACCTGGGCGGCCGCACATGAGACAATGAAGGGCCACCCCCCTAATTAGTGGAGCCACACCTGTGCTAATTAGGTGCCTGGACCCTGGAGAAGACCCACATGTAAGATGAGGTGGTAGCCTTGGGGGGAATAGGGGGTAGGTGGGAGGGGGCAGTGGGGTGAGAAGAGGGGATGGGGGGAATTTGGGATGTGCAGGGCTGTAGCAGCCAGAGACTTTCCCCAGCTCCAGGGCTGCGGCTGCTGGGGAGAAACAGTCCTCCTTCCCAGCCCCAGCTCGGGGGCTGCCATGGCGGGGAGAGACACCCCTCCTTCTCAGCCCCAGCTTGGGGGCTGCCATGGTGGGGAGAGACCCCCCTCCTTCCCAGCCCCAGCTCGGGGGCTGCCGTGGCGGGTAAGACTACTGAGTTTAAAAGATGAGTCATGTGCTTTTATTTGTAGAACAAAAAAACGTTAATTATTATTGAGTTTTTTATATAGCGCTTTTATCCATAGTGCTTCACAATAGTTAGCTAATGGTACAAACAACATTTGGAAAGGAGCATTAAGTGGTCCGCGAACCCTCAGCAATTTTCAAGTGGTCCGCGAACAAAAAGTTTGAAAACCACTGAGCTAGTGTGATCTCCTGCACATTGCAAGCCACAGAACCTCACCTGTTCATTCCTATAATAGACCCCTAACCTCTGGCTGAGATACTGAAGTCCTCAAATCTTGATTTAAAGACTTCAAATTACAGGGAATCCATTTACTTTAGTTTCAGACCAGCAAGTGACCTTTGCCCCACACTGCAGAGGAAGGCAAAAAATGGCCAGGGCCTCTGCCAATCTGACCAGTGGGAAGTTCTTTCCCAATCCCAAATATGGCGATCAGTTAGGCCCTGAGCATGCGGGCAAGATCCAGACACCTGGGAAAAATTATCTGCAGTAACTCAGAGCCTTCCCCAGCTAGTGGTTCATTTCTGGCTGTTGGAGATATTTGCTAAAAACAGTCACACTGTAGGCCATATGCCATGGTAGGCAACCTCATCATCCCATCCCCTCCATAAATGTATCAAGCCCAGTCTTGAAACAAGATAGGTTTTTTGCCCCACCACTCCCCTTGGAAGGCTGTTGCAGAACTTCACTCCTCTGATGGTTAGAAACCTTCGTCTAATTTCAAGCCTGAACTTGTTGGTGGCCAGTTTATATCCATTTGCTTTTGTGTCAACACTGGCCCTTAAATTAAATAGCTTATCTCCCTGCCTGGTGTTTATCCCTGTGATGTATTTATAGAGAGCAATTATATCTCCCCCTCCCATTTTTTTGGGTTAAACAAACCAAGATCCTTAAGTCTCCTTTCATAAGACAGGTTTTCCATTCCTCTGATCATCCTAGTAGCCCTTCTCTGCACTAGTTCCAGTTTGTCTTTATTGAATTTTATCTTGTTGGTTTCAGACCACTTCTTCCATTTGTCAGAGTCATTTTGAATTCTAATCCTGTCTTCCAAAGTACTTTCAATTCCTCCCAGCTTGGTGTCATCCACAAATTTTTTAAGCACACTCTCCACTCCATTATCCAAGTCATTAATGAAAATATTGAATAATACCAGACCCAGGACAGACCCCTGTGGGACCCCACTAGGTACACCCTCCCAGTCTGACACTGAACGATTGATAACTACTCTTTGTGTTCAGTCTTTCAACCAAGTGTGCACCCACCTTATAGTAATTGCATCCAGACCACTTTTCCCTGGTTTGTTTATGAGAATGTCATGTGGGACTGTGTCACGAGCCTTACTAAAATCACATGTAACCCAGCCCTGAATCATGGCTGCAGCCTTATCCCTTTTCTCCTCAGGGGTATGGGTCCTGAGTTCATATGTAAAGGCACCTGGTGCCTCCACCCAAGGGACCCCCTCTTAGTGCATAGAACACAAAGGGCTTGTCCCTGGAGAAAATATTTAACATACAATCTCATAAAGAGGAGTGTCAGTCAGAGCACACATGAATAAAACAGCTATCACAATTTCCAGAGTAATAAAACAGTATCCCGAGCTTTATTAGGTCTGGGGAATTCAGGGATACAGGACAATGGGGGAAAAAGAATCCGGATAAGAAAAGATAAAAATAACCATACATAAACTCTACCCCTCCCAACATTTACAGCCAGTACCAACCATGCTGTGCTCCCTCCTCGCACCTCTCCAGGCAAATAGTAAACTTAGGCTTGGGTTTTGGTGGGTGGTGCAGCCCTGAAGTTGATGGTGGGCTTAGAACAAAATATCAGAATAAACAAGGGTGTTCTTACAAAGTATTCCCACCAAGGATTGTGAGGTCATCCCTGGGGCTCTCTGGTCTGGAGTCCAATGTGTAGTTAGGCGGGCTCATGGTAGCCTGACTATTACTCTCCTCAGCCTCCTGAGATTCTGGTCTCTGCTAAGATGACACTGTTCAATGTCCCAGAAATCCCAAAAGGACCCAGAGTCTTCCTTGGGGTAGGAATGTGGAGGGGAGAAGGGTCCTCTCTGGCTGTGATGCTTCTTGCCTTGCTATGCTCCAAACACAGCCAAAACCAAAAGTAAAATCAAACCCATTTATCTCTGAGTTCTGGCTCATGATTGGTTCTGGTAGTATTGCCAGCCAGTTCTGGCTCTGCCCTGAACCCTAGGCAATCTGGGAAATGGAGTCCTGAACCTTGGCTACCATTGCTGCTGTAGTCCAGGGATGATTCCCCTAGATGATCCATATGGTATTTCAGAAGCACCCCTTCCAAAAGGCCTAAACATGTCTACTGCTTCCCCCTAGCCACGAGGCTAGAAACCCTGTCAAAGAAGGAAATTAGGTTGGTTCTGCATGATTTGTTCCTGACAAATCCTTGCTGACTATTCCTTATAACCCTATTATCCTTTAGGTGCTCGCCAATTGATTGTTTAATAATTTATGCCAGTATCTACCCAGTAACTGAAGTAAGGCTGACTGACCTATAATTCCCCAGTCCTCTTTGTTCCCCTTTTTAAAGACGGGTGCTGTGTTTGCCCTTCTCTAATCTTCTGGGGAAATTTTGGGGGCTCCTGAACTAATGCAGATTGCTCTTCCCACTCCACCTTCAAGCGTACCCCATAGTCTAAACTAAGGTGGGGGCAGTCGTCAGCCTTCTCATCAACAAAGCACTCGATTGGGCTTCCCCATGACTGGGATGCCTTCCTGCAAGCCTTCTCAACCACCTTTGATGACCTACATCACATATGGTCTGCAGAGGCTGCTCTCCGGAAGCATGAGGACATGATCTTGCCTCCTGCCCACCTCAAAAGAGCTTGGGAAATGGACCAGCCCTGTCCCAGTGGCGGGGTAGAGAGTGGGCATCACCAGAGCTCCATGCTTTGGAACCACCACCCCCAAGCAGAATCCAACTCAGGAACTAGGGGGTCTTTCCGCATTTCCAATTGCTGCTATGATTGTGGGTCTTGGGGCAGGTGTGGTAGATCCCCCTGTAAATGGTGATGATAGCATCCATAAAGTTGGCATAAATGGTGATGATAGCATCCATAAAGTTGGCAGTAGCCCCAGAGTCTAAGGCAGTCCAAACCCTCCCAATCCCAATCTGGCCAAAAACCATCCCAGACCTGGTGGAGGCGATTGATGGATCACCCGTATCATCAGGACTAGTGACCGAAGAAACCATCCCCCTAGAGGCCGTAGCGGAAGGCACTAGGAAACAATATGCTTTAATGTGATCCACTCTCTGTTCTTCCCAATAATTCTTGGCATTGCTTGGTTGGAGCAGCATGACCTATTTTCTCTTGGTGGTGGTGGAGCATTAGCTTCCCTTCCAAATATTGCCAGAAAGATTGCCTCAAACAAACCAACAAACCAACCTGGTGATCTGCACCACAGGCCCCAGGATTGGATAAGATGCTTGGAAATGAGACCCCAGACAGGGGGACTAGCCAGAAGGAAGCAGCTCCAGACCAGAACCTCAGCTTCTCAACAGGTACTGAGACTACCTGAATGTATTAGAAAAGAAAAACATAGATTCACTACCTCCACACAGGGACTATGACTGTTCAATAGACCTACAGTCCGGGCAAAGGCACCCAGTGGTCAGATATACACCATGTCTGAACCAGAGCTGGATGCACTATGTGTGTATAACCAGGAAAATCTGTCAAAGGGCTTCATTTGAAGATCTACCTCCCCAGTGGGGGCACCATTCTTCTTTGTGTGAAGAAAGGTCTCGGTGTAGACTATGTCTATGTCCACTATGTCTCGGTGAAGACTATCGCGCATTGAACCAAGTGACTTTTCATAACCAGTACCCCCTACCCCTCATCCTGGAATTGTTGGACGCCTGAGGACTGCCAGGATCTTCACTAGACTAGCTCTTTGGGGGGCATACAATCTAGCGCATATAAGGCCAAGGAACGAATGAAAGACCACTTTTCGTACCTGATATTGGCACTTTGAATACACAGTAATGCCATTTGGCGTAACAAATGCCCCCACAACATTTCAACATTTCATAAATGATGTGTTCAAGGACATCCTGGAGCAGTACGCGATCATCTACCTTGATGATATACTGGTGTTTTCTGAGAACTCTGAGCAGCACTGTCATCATGTCTAGTCAGGCCTAGGGAGATTACGGAAGCATGGTTTTTCACCAAACTAGAGTAGTACACTATCCATCATTGAATTTTTAGGTTACATCTTCTTCCCGAAGGACATTTAGATGGACCTGCAGAAGATGGGAGCCATCTGCAACTGAACAGTGCCCTGGACCTTCTGAGAACTTCAGAGCTTCCTGGACTTTGTGAATTTTTATAGGCGATTCATCACCACTTCTCTGAACAAGCAGCCTGCGGTCTTCCCTTCTTCGTAAAGCAATTTGATTAATTTGGTTGCCTGAAGCCCAGCTCTCTTTTGATCAGCTAAAGGCCACCTTCACACAGCCCTGACTCTGGCACATCCTGACCCGACTCACCCATTTGTAATGGAAGCAGATGCATCCAGCCTGGGCTGCGGTGCAGTACTCTCACAGTGACCTCAGTCCATTCTGCACCCTCATGCATTCTATTTTTGGAATCTCACCACTGAAGAGATGCATGATGGAATACTGGACAAGGAGATGCTCACCATCAAAACTGAATTTGAAGAACAGCATCACCACCTTGGGGGAGCTTGGCTTCCAGTACAGGTTTTCACTGACATAAAGCCTTGAGTACCTCCACAAGGCCCAAGCCCTGAGCCAGAGGCAGGTAAAGTGGGCCCTGTTTCTTTCTCAATTCAAGTTTACAATTACCTACCACACAGGAAACCAAAATGGGAAAGCCAATGTGCTATTGCTAAAGGGGGGTTATTACTGGGAAAACAAGGAACCTTCTTCCAAGCTCCCCTATCTCCTCAAGCCTAGTAATTGTGTCAATGCCACAGTCCAGCAAGACCTGCTCTCCCTCACCCTGTCTGTCCTGAAAGAAGACCCACTTGCCCAAGGAACACAGTCTGTGCCCTTAGGGCCTGAGGTGCACCTTTCTGTGTGGGATGGTATAACACACTTGGAGCACACATATGTCCATCTTGATGCCCCAGACTGGAGGAGCTATGGCTGTGTCATGATGCCTGGGTCACTTTGGCTGCCAGAAGAGCTCCCACATGGTCGCCTGTGTTTTCTGGTGGTCCTGCATGTAGGCTGAGGTCCAAGCTTATGTGGATTCCTGCAAGTGCTGTGCATGTACCAAGTCACCCCAGAACAAACTGCTCGGCAGCCTAGTACCCCTGGAGAACCCAGCTAGGCTGGGTTTGCCATCAGCCTAGACTTCATTGTGGAACTGCCACTGTCTGATGGCCACACCACAGTCATAACAATCATGGATCATGTAACTAAAATGACCCACTTCATCCCTGCAGCCACCTGCCCCCTGCTGAGACTACTGCCCAACTCCTGGTGCAAAACCTGGTCCAACTCCACAGACTTGCAGACCACAAAGTTTTGGATGCATGCCTGCAGTACACTTCTTGTTTTTGGCATGAAGCATTCAGATTACTGGACATCCACATATCCACCACCACCACACACCTCATCTCCAAACAGATGGGGAAGCCAAAAGGGTGAACCTAACACGGGAGCAGACCTTGAAGTGTTTTGGAAATTAGCACCAAGATAACTTGTCCATGCTCCTGCCATATGCAGAGTTTTCATATAATAATACTGACCATGCCTCTACAGGTCAGAGCCCCTTCGCTAATTATGGGTTCCAGCCTAGTTTTCACCTGGCACTACCAGCAGCCTCCCCAAACTCAGCCGCCACAACTGGGTCCAACAGAGCCTAGAAGAGGTGAAGAAGGCTTATAAGAAGCATGCAGACCATCAGGGACAAGAAGCTTCTGTGTTCACAGTAGGCCAGAGGGTGTGGTTTGCTGACAAGCACCTCCAGAGCAGTCAGCCCTCCCGGAAATTGGACTATCAGCCCAATACACCAGCAGATCATCCTGGTTACCTTTAAAGCACAGCTTCCCCGGTCTCCAAACACACCCAGTTTTTTCAGGATTCTCTTCTGAAGCCCTAAGCTGAGAACCCCTTCCCTGATCGAACCACACCATCCCCTCAATTAAGGGGTAACGAGGAGTACAAAGTGCATGCTGTCCTCAATTCCCAGTGGGCACCTGTACTGTCTGGTGGACTGGGAAGGCTACAGCCCCAAGAAGCACACTTGGGAACCTACTTCCCATGCCCCTGCCGTGCTGGGGGAATTCCACCAGACTCACCCAGACAAGTCTGGACCAGCACCACCCTGACGGGCAGAACAATGTAAGAACCTGCAGGACTGGAACCTGGGACCATGGGGCTTGTACACCACAAACACTTCCACATCACCACTGGAAGCTTAGGCTGGGGTTCTGCTGGAGGGCCCTGTGAAGCTAGGCACTGCAGGAAGTACCGCCCAGCAGTGCTTGAGTGGTAGCCCCCTGCAACCCATTGATTGGCTCATACTGCCGTATAAACCAGGAAGCCAGCCTGGGGAGCTGTCTGACCAATGATGCACATGGCTGCTTGCTTCTGCTCCAGACCTCGTCTTGCTGTGGACCCTAGACTCAGGCTCCTGACTCTGGTTTGTCCCCAACTCTGCTACTTGCCTACTGTCTGTAACCTGGTGCCTGACCCTGACTCCCTGGTATCCTGACCCGTCTCAGCACCACCCTGCTACTTGTCTCCTCACTGCATCTTGGAGCCCAACCAAGAGACTGGTTAACCGAGTCCGGGGGCTTGTCACGTTGGTGAACAGGACAATAATGCCTTCAGCACCAAGGGTCAGCATTTGAGTAGTATACAGGGAATTAGCCAGTGCAATGAATGAGCTAGGCTGACTGGATGCTGGCCAGGAATAAGCAGAGCTACTCGGAGAGTAGTGACCGTCCGTGACCTGCTGGCCCACTGGAGCACCCTTGGATAGCAGGACTGTCGGGGCATGGTCTCCCACAGCGCCAGTTTCTGATACGACAGTGTCCTGTACTCACCCTGCCTTCAGTCGTCAGTGTCTGGGCAGACAGAGAGCAGGTCCCGGCTGGGGAGACTCAGCCCTTCAGCTGAGTCCAGCAGGAGCCACCTGAAAACAAACAAACTGATGCGAGTCCACTGGGGGACTCCCTCCCTTCTTTCAAGGGCCCTCTGTCAGGCTGTGGTCCCGCCCGACACCCACAGGCGGGGCTGGCAAGGGTTCCAAAGCAGTCCTTCGTTCCTTGGGAGGTCCGGGTGGAGCTCGTCACAGAAGCTGCCCCGCACCTCACACAGGATTGTGAGGCTTTCCTGATAAGATACAGTCACATCACAGCTCCCGCATTGCCCTCAAGCATGGGGAGACGCTGAAAGAGCTGGGCAGGCAAGAAAGGGAACCCTGTGTCAGGAAGACTGTGCCTTAGCTTTATTAAGCAGCAGAGCTATTCTGACTGTGCTGGACAACACAGCCCCATTTCGGGGCAAGCAGCTGAGGGCTCCAGTTCCTGCACTGGAGGGGAGTTGGCATCTGGAAGAGGCAGTAAAAACTGAACTGGGTGGAGAGAAGGGATGGGTGAGTTCAGCTGCAGTGAGAGAGAAGAGCATTTCATTGAGATTCTGCTGGACACAGACTGATCAGAGCACGGTAAAGAGGGATTGGAGATACGCAAGGCTTCTTTTGCATGGGGATACTGAAAATATCCACTGAGCAATGAGCAAAAACTACCCCTGCCCTGGTGATAGTCTGCTCACCCGGTGCCTACACCCAGCGACAATCTGCTCGCCCGGTGCCTACACCCAGCGGGGCTGGATCCCAGCAGCCAGAGAGCATTTGTGGCTGTGCAACCTCTGACCCTACTGTAGAAATTGCACATGGAAGGATTGTAAGGAACACTTGAATGGCACAGAAGCAACTGGGTCACATAGGACAGTGATAAGGGTAAGTGATCCCAAGGCTGTTACTAAGGCACGTGGTTTGCAGTGTTGTTGCTCCCAGGATACGAGAGAGACAAGGTGGGTGAGGTAATATCTTATATTGGACCAACTTCAGTTGATGAGACATACAAGTTTTTGAGTTACACAGAGCTCTTCTTCAGGTCTGGGGAACAGAGGCGGATTAGGCATTTGTGGGGCCCTGGGCCAGAGCAAGTGGGGGCCCCTCCCCACCCCTTCAGCCCACAGTCCACCCTCACGCTTCTGTTGGGAAGCGGGGTTAGAGTGCAGGGGCTTGCCCTGTCCCACCTGCCCAGTGCTCATGCTGGGGAGTGGGTTCATGGCGCGGGGGCTTCCCCTGCTCCTCAGCAGGAGCGCTGGGTGGGAAGACCAGGTCAGGGTGCAGGGGTACCCATTTTTCCAGGGGACCCCCAATTGGTCATTGGCCCAGTCGCTAATCCACCACTGCTGGGGAAGGAAGCAGAGTGTCTGAGCTAAATACAAGTTGGAACCAATTGTTAAGCAGAAGGGGTAACACATGGGAGATGGTCACTTGAAATGAAGTGGGCAATTGGGGGTTAGATTGTTATGCAGAAAGGGTTTGAAGTGGGCAGTTAAGGGTAGCAAGCTGTGGGGCGTGTTACAAGTTGTCATGAGCCATAAAACCAGTGTCCCTCTTAAGTCCAATAGATGCAAAACCTGAAGACATATCTCCACTGCTACAATGATCCCCCACAACACACCTGTCAAGTCCCACGGTCCTACAGATGCTTATCACAACATGTGGGGTACCTCATCCAGTACATCAACTGCCCCAACAACAACTACATGGGTGAAACCAGACAGTTACTATGCTCTTGAATGAACTCACACAGAAAAATGATAAAAGACAAAAACACCCTACCACCTGCGCACAGACACTTTTCACAGAGTGATCACTCCATATCTGATCTTTCAATACTTGTCTTCAAGGGAAACCTGCACAACACCTTCAAAAGTTGAGCTTGGGAACATCAGTTAATAACTCTGCTAGACACCAAAAGCCGTGGACTTAACAAAGACGCTGGTTTTATGGCTCATGACAACAATTTGTAGCATGCTCCACAGCCTGCTACCCTTGATTGCCCATTTTTAGCCCTTTAAGTATAACAATGTACCCGCAATTGCCCGCTTCATTTCAAGTGACCGTCTCCACATGTGTTACCCCTTCTGCTTAACAATTGGTCCCAACTTGTATGCAGTTCAGACACTTCGCTTCCTTCCCCAGACCTGAAGACCAGCTCTGTGTGGCTTGAAAACTTGTATCTACCACCAGCAGAAGTTAATGCAATAAAATATATTCCTCACCTACCTTGTCTCTCTCACTAAGGTCCATCCATCTCCCTAGCATCTGTAGTGAGTTCAAATCCCAAAGGAGGAAGATATGATAGTCAGCCTCACCTCAGTCCCCGGAAAAATCATGGAGCAGGTCCTGAAAGAATCAGTCCTGAAGCACTTACATGAGAGGAAAGTGATCAGGAACAGTCAGCATGGATTCACCAAGGGTAGGTCATGCCTGACTAATCTAATTGCCTTCTATGACGAGATAACTGGCTCTGTGGATGAAGGGAAAGCAGTGGATGTATTGTTTCTTGACTTTAGCAAAGCTTTTGACACGGTCTCCCACAGTATTCTTGTCAGCAAGTTAAAGAAGTAGGGCTGGATGAATGCACTATAAGGTGGGTAGAAAGTTGGCTAGTTTGTCGGGCTCAACAGGTAGTGATCAATGGCTCCATGTCTAGTTGGCAGCCAGTGTCAAGTGGAGTGCCCCAAGGGTCGGTCCTTGGGCCGGTTTTGTTCAATATCTTCATTAATGATCTGGAGGATGGTGTGGATTACACCCTTAGCAAGTTTGCAGATGACACTAAACTGGGAGGAGTGGTAGATACGCTGGAGGGCAGGGATAGGATACAGAGGGACCTAGACAAATTGGAGGATTGGGCCAAAAGAAATCTGATGAGGTTCAATAAGGATAAGTGCAGGGTCCTGCACTTAGGACGGAAGAACCCAATGCACAGCTGCAGACTAGGGACCGAATGGCTAGGCAGCAGTTCTGCGGAAAAGGACCTAGGGGTGACAGTGGATGAGAAGCTGGATATGAGTCAACAGTGTGCCCTTGTTGCCAAGAAGGCCAATGGCATTTTGGGGTGTATAAGTAGGGGCATTGCCAGCAGATCGAGGGACGTGATCGTTCCCCTCTATTCGACATTGGTGAGGCCTCATTTGGAGTACTGTGTCCAGTTTTGGGCCCCACACTACAAGAAGGATGTGGAGAAATTGGAGAGAGTCCAGCAAAGGGCAACAAAAATGATTAGGGGTCTGGAACACATGACTTACGAGGAGAGGCTGGGATTGTTTAGTCTGCAGAAGAGAAGAATGAGGGGGGATTTGATAGCTGCTTTCAACTACCTGAGAGGTGGTTCCAGAGAGGAGGTTCTAGACTATTCTCAGTGGTAGAAGAGGACAGGACAAGGAGTAATGGTCTCAAGTTGCAGTGGGGGAGGTTTAGGTTGGATATTAGGAAAAACTTTTTCACTCGGAGGGTGGTGAAACACTGGAATGCATTACCTAGGGAGGTGGTAGAATCTCCTTCCTTAGAAGTTTTTAAGGTCAGGCTTGACAAAGCCCTGGCTGGGATGATTTAATTGGGGATTGGTCCTGCTTTGAGCAGGGGTTTGGACTAGCTGACCTCCTGAGGTCCCTTCCAACCCTGATATTCTATGATTCTATGATGTCTTTGATCTTAGTATTTTACTGAGCCAGTAAGGTGGATCTTTTCAAAGCTACATTGGGGATTAAAATGCAGAAATGCCATTAAAATATGGTTTTAAAAATTAGCCCTATACAAAATCAATGTAGCCCATATGAAATGGATTCGAGATTGGGTAACTGAGAGCTAGAAAGTAACTGTTTAATAGGGATCACCATCCAGGAAGGGGAGGGTTTGAGAAGGGTCCCTACAAAGCTATTCAACACCTTTATCAATGATTTGGAAGCAAATATAAAATCACTGCTAGTAACGTTTGCAGATGACATCAAAACCAACGGAGTGGGAAATAATGATAATGAATCAGTCTGTTCTACAGAGCACGGTGGATCATTTGAGTAACTGGGCTTATTCACAATCCATGGATTTTAATACAGCCAAATGTAAAGTCATACAACGAAGAACAAAGGTCAGTCAGGTACACATATATACAGGAGGGGGCACTATATCCTGCAACGCAGAGATTCTGGCAAGGGCATGGTGCAGAAGCACTAAACGTGAACTCCCAAGGCGACACTGTAGCTAAGAGGGCAAACGCAATCTTTACATGTATTCGCGTGGGAATATCGAGTAGGAGGGAGGTAGTGTTACCTCGGTACACAGCGTTGGTGAGACAGTTACTGAAGTGTACACACTTCAGGTGTCCACACTTCAAAAAAGATGTTAAAAATCAGAAAGGGCTCAGAGAAACCCGACAAGAATGATCTGAGGTCTGGGAAACCTGCCTTATGGTGCGGGATGTAAGAAGTTTTATCCGTTCAACTTACGTAATAGAAGTTTAAGAAATGATTTGACCACAGTCTATTAGTACCTACCTGGAGAGAAGATTTCTGAGAACAGATGGCTCTCAAATCTAGCTAAGGCAAAAGGAAAGCCAGTGGCTGGAAGCTTATGCTGGACATATTCAAACTGGAAACAAGGTGCACATTTTTAATAAGAGCAATTAACCTTTAGACCAAGTGACCTGGGACGCAGAGAATTCTGCATCACGTGACGTCTTTTAAAATTGAGATGAAATATTCCTTTCTAAAAGATCTGATCTTAATATATTAAAAACGATGGACTCACTGCAGGAATCCCTTGATGAAATTATCTGGCCTGCGTCATGCAGGAGGTCAGTCTAGATGGTCTAAATGGGCCTTAAAAATCTATGAATCTATTTGTAACCCTTCTGCCCCTCAGAGTTGGCAGCAACAAGGGCCAGGTTCAGTATCTAGGGGATCCATTCCACTAACACAATGCAAAACCGGCTCGAGCCCCCACCCAGTGACCTGGAACAAATATATACCACCCCCGTGGGCGCCTCTAAGAGGCAATACTTCCCCTCTTGCAACAACAGAGTCTGAGTGTAGCAAAAGCCTTTTAATAAAAGAGAGAAACAATGTGGCATTATGCTGGGGAAATACCACCAACAGGATTCATAACACAACCCATGAGCAAAAACCCACCCCAAGCAAATTGGGCCGTGCCCTTTCCCTTTGGTTCTTGAGTCTAGCAACCCAAAAGTCACCCAAAGTCCCAAAAGTCCAACAACCCAAAAGTCTCTGTTCGTGGTCAGTGCAGCCCCAGAGTTCAAAAGTTTATCTGCAGAGTTTTACCTCCCAGCCTGGGTGGAAATGGGGGGGGGGGGGGTTTAAGGCGCACCTTACACAATCAGAATCTGACTGCCCCACCACTCCATTCCACCAGCCACTCCGCAAACTGCTCCACTCCACCAGCTATCCCATGAGCTACTCCACAATATATCTTCAGGCCCACCCACTACTTAACGCAGCACTCACTGATTTCAGCTTGTAGCAGGGGAGCCTCAGTGCTGGTACACCATTGACCCAAAGTGAATTCAGCTCAGCAGCCCATAATTAGACTCTTAATAGAATCAAAACTAGCTCTGATAGTCCACAGTGGATAGAGAGAAAGGTGCAACTGGTATGTAGGTCCCTCACCAGGCACCCCCAAGTATTAATACTTGTCCCCAACCTCTCTCAATTCACTGAGTTTTGGAACCCATGACCCTTGCCTAGCAAGTGTTGCTTCGTTGACAGCAAGTCCTTCCATCATAACAAAAGGCCAAGTACAGTTCCACTGTCCTTGATTCACATAATCAGGATAATAACCGTTCATTCGTCCTGCCCCAGTAACAGAGAAACTGGGGCTCCTACAGCAGCCAAAGTGACCAGCTAGGCGGGGTGGGTGTGCCTATGCAAATGAGATCAGCCCCTGAAGGTCTTTTCCACAACCCACCACGACTCGCCACCGGATGTCAGGGTAGAGCTCATCCTGACTCTGCTTACACTTTGATAAAAATTAGGCAGCTGAATTCCTTCCATAGGGTGGGAAATCACGGCTTGCACGTCTTGGTTTGCTGCATTGAGTTCCTAAGCGGGCCAGATGTCTGGTTTTGGGGACTGAGCAACCCTAAATGGCACCCAACCCAAAAGCCCAGTTACCACGGAGCAGGGGGAGGTGCCGGGTCATTAACATGCACCAGCTCCTGCTCAGCCAGGGCCACCTCCTACCTCCAGGCAGGCTCCTTGAGATGATCCAGCGAGCGACGGGGAGAGGGGGAGAGAAGAGGGAGCGACGGGTGAGGCCTTGGGGGAAGAAGTGGGGCAGGGGGCAGGGCCTCAGGGGTCCAGTTACCAGCAATTAGAAGGGTGGCAACGCTAGCCCTGCTAAATCCCAAGTGGGGCAGAAGCCTGTTTGTGTTGGCTGGTTTCCTTACTAAACGCTGTGTGATTTGGGGTGGGAGGGATAGCTCAGTGGTTTGAGCATTGGCCTCCTAAACCCAGGGTTGTGAGTTCAATCCTTGAGGGGGCCATTTAGGGATCTGGGGCAAAAATTGGGGATTGGTCCTGCTTTGAGCAGGGGGTTGGACTAGATGACCTCCTGAGGTCCCTTCCAACCCTGATATTCTATGATTAAGGACAGAGATTCCCCGAATCATGACAGGGGCCACTCTGCTCTGACGTAACAACCTGGTGATGTGCCAGGGGCAGTTGTTTGTGTGAAGAAACAGGATTCAGGAGGTAGGTAGGAGGACTAAGGGCTGTGCCCCCAGAAGAAACGAGGGATTTCTTGGAACCCCACATGCCCACTGAAAAGCCCTTGCCCTCCTAGTGCAAATAGTCCCGCACTGAAGTGCCAGCTACTGGGTCTGCTGTGTCCCTGGGGAGCAAGGGAGGAGTTCCCCAAGGCGGGAATTGCTGGGTGGACTCTGGCCTCTGTGTTCTGGGGCCCAGACCATGTGATCTGGCCTTAACACCGTGGGTCGATGAGCAAGAGCCAGGGGTCATTGTCCAGGAATGCAGAATGCCTGCGACTTCCACAGTTTGCCTGCAGCCCAGGGCACGGCTAATTCCTGCTCCGCCCTGCGTGGCCCCGGCGTCCTGGGCTCATTAGGGATGTTTTCGGCCCGTGCTGCGGATGTTCTGTGGGGAGGAGTGGGTTCGGGGAAGACATTAATGCAGTAACGAGGGAGGCGGCCTCGGACTTCACTGAAAGCTTTTTAATCTGCGGGAGAAACGTCCACTCGATGCACTTCCCCAGCATCGGTAACGAGCTAAATGAGCCTCGGCCTGCTCTCCGCAGCCGCTTCCAGGAAGAGCCCCGGACAGCGGGGACAGCGCCGGCTTTGTCAACACAGCCTGTTTTTCTGACAGCCAGTGGAAGGGGAGGGGAGGCCCGTGGTGACCCCCCGCAGCAACGCTTCCCCAGGGCCTCTGCTCCCAGCTGCGTCCCCAGGCTCCTCGCAGGGCCCTGCTGTGCCGGCACTGCCCTCTGACCCGCTGCCTCCGGCTGCCGCTCGCTCAGCAGCTCCAAGGAGCCAAGCACCAGGCGGGAGCCACCCCCGCTGCAGGCACAGCTGGGAGGTCCCCTGACTCACGCCAGCCCCGCAACAGGGCAGCTGAGTGCCCGGGCCGGTTGGCATACTCCCCCTGCCCCCGGTAGCTTCACGGCCCCGTCACCACCGGCCTCCCTTGGGAGTTCTTCTCTCGGACACCGGCTCCAGGCTGCGCTGACTCTCTCATGCCCCCACTCCTGGAGCTGGGGATCTTGACATTGTTCAGCATCGTCCTCTTAGCCCGCTCTCCTGCCGTGCATTGCCTCTCCCTTCTCGGCATCCCCCGGCCCATCTCCTGCAGTGCCCCTCACCCAACTCTGCAGAAATACTACAGGAATCAGCAGTGTGTCATCACTGTACACCAACCCCGCATCGCACATCACACCTCCCTCGATTCAGAGAACTTCAGACCAGTGCGGCCCGTTAGATCATCTAGTCTGACCCGCTGTCTAGCAGAGGCCTGAGAATTTCACCCAGTTACCCAGGTATTGAGCCTAATAACTTGTGTTCAATTAAAGTGTCTTCCGGAAGGCACCCCTTCTTGATCTGAAGGCATCAAGAGATGGAGAATCCACTACTTCCCTTGGTAGTTTGATTTCTTTCAAGGGTTAATCACCCTCACTGTTAAAAATCTTTGCCTTATTTTTAACTTGAATTTGTCTGGCCTTCTCTTCCAGCCATAGGTTCTTCTTATGCTTTTCTCTGCTAGATTAAAGAGCCCGTTAGTACCCACCGTTTTCTCCCTGGGAAAGTATACACTGTAACCAGTCATCTCTCAATCGTCTATGTCAGGGGTGGCCAGCCTGAGCCTGAGAACGAGCCAGAATTTACCAATGTACGTTGCCAAAGAGCCACAGTAATACGTCAGCAGCCCCCCATCAACTCCCCCGCCGCCCCCCACTCACCTGATCAGCCCTTTCCCTCCCTCCCTGCCCAACCGCACCTACCGATCAGCTCTTCCCTAGTGTGCAGGAGGCCCTGGGGGGGAAGGGGGAAGGGGAGGAGCGAGGGCACGACAGGCTCAGGGGAGGGGGCAGGAAGGGGTGGAGTGGGGGCAGAGCCAGGGGTTGAACAGTGAGGACCCCCCGGCACATTGGAAAGTTGGCACCTGTAGCTCCAGCCCCAGAGTCGGTGCCTGTACAAGGAGCCGCATGTTAACTTCTGAAGAGCCCCATGTGGCTCTGGAGCCCCTGGTTGGCCCTCCCTGGTCTATGTGTAACCCTTCTGCCCGTCAGAGTTGGCAGCAACAAGGGCCGGGTTCAGTATCTAGGGGATCCATTCCACTAACACAATGCAAAACCGGCTCGAGCCCCCACCCAGTGACCTGGGACAAATACATACCACCCCCGCGGGCACCTCTAAGAGGCAATACTTCCCCTCTCGCAAGCACAGGGTCTGAGTGTAACAAAAGCCTTTTAATAACAGAGAGAAACAATGTGGCATTATGCTGGGGAAACATCACCAACAGGATTCATAACACAACCCATGAACAAAACCCACCCCAAGCAAATTGGGCCGTGCCCTTTCCCTTTGGTTCTTGAGTCCAGCAACCCAATAGTCACCCAAAGTCCCAAAAGTCCAACAACCCAAAAGTCTCTGTCCCTGGTTAGTGCAGAGTTTGAAAGTTTATCTCCAGAGCTTTACCTCCCAACCTGGGTGGAAATGGGAGGGTTAAGGGGCACTTCACATGGTCCAAAGCTAATTGCCCCACCTCTCCGTGGGGATCTGCTCCACTCTACCAGCTGTCCCACGAATCACTCTGCTCTGCCAGCACCCCCCTGTGAGCCACTCCAGCCATCCCACAAACTGTTCTACTCCACCAGCCACTCCCCTCCGCATCCCACGAGCCACTCCAGCCATCCCACAAACTGCTCTGCACTATATCTTCAGGCCCCCCCTCTACTTAACACAACACACAGTGATTTCAGCTTGTAGCAGGGAGCCTCGGTGCTGGTGCACCATTAGCCCAAAGTGAATTCAGCTCAGCAGCCTGTAACTAGACTTCTAATAGAACCAATATTAGATCTGCTATTCCACAATAGTAGCAGAATTAGCATGTAAAGACAAAAGCCCTGTCTAGTCACTGAGTTTTGGAACCCATGACCCTTGCCTAGCGAGCGCTCCTTAGTTGATGGCGAGTCCCTCCATCATAACAAAAGGCCAAGTACAGTTCCACTGTCCTTGATTCACATAATCAGGATAATAACAATTTATTCTTCCTGCCCCAATAACAGAGAAACTGGGGATCCCACAGCAGCCAAAGTGACCATTTGGGCAGCTATGGGCTCATGCTAGGCGGGGTGGGTGTGCCTATGCAAATGAGCTCAGCCCCTGAAGTTCTTTTCCACAACTTGCCACAACTCACCACCAGATGTCAGGGTGGAGCTCATCCTGACTCTGCTTACCTCTGTAATAAACTAATCAGGCAGAGCACTTTAATAGAGGTGCTTGGAAAGTTTAGTTGGAAAATGCCGATTTATCAAGCCTGAAATATTTCACCTGAAATATCTTGGTTTGGTGAACTTTCAGAAAACCCAAGGCAGATGCTTGTGTTGTTGAGCAAATTTCATTTTCTAAGCACCATGTGGTGATGTTTCCAAAATTAAACTGGGGGGAGGGGGTCTGGTTTTGGTGAGAAAATTTTCTAGTTTCGGTTCAATCAAAACCGTTTCCTTCCCCCCCCCCGCCGATTTTTCAGTTTAGCTCCTGAAAAAAAATCAGTTCTTTGCTGTACATTTTAAGTCTCTTACTCTGAGGCATTTTCTCCAGCCTTTGAATGATTTTTGTGTTTGTTTTCTGCACTCTCTCCCATTTTCAACATCCTTTGTAAAACACAGACCCCCAGACTGGACGTCATATTCCAGTATGGGTCTTACCAATGCAGTATACAGAGGTCAAATGACCTCCCTAGTCCTACTGACTGCTCCCCTGTCTATACATCCAAGGATCCATCAATAGGTGGATCCAACCATCACAGGTCCATCAATGGCTGTTAGCCAGGATGGGCAGAGATGGTGTTCCCAGCCTCTGTTTGCCAGAAGCTGGGAATGGGTGACAGGGGATGGATCACTTGGTGATTACCTGTTCTGTTCATTCCCTCTGGGGCACCTGGTATTGGCCACTGTCAGAAGACAAGTTACTGGGCTAGATGGACGTTTGGTCTGACCAGTATGGCCAGTCATATGTCCACATGAGGCCTTTTTGCCACAGAATCATATGACAGGTTTCAGAGTAGCAGCCGTGTTAGTCTGTATTTGCAAAAAGAACAGGAGTACTTGTGGCACCTTAGAGACTAACAAATTTATTCGAGCATAAGCTTTTGTGAGCTATAGCTCACTTCATCGGATGTATTCAGTGGAAAATACAGTGGGGAGATTTATATACATAGAGAACATGAAACAATGGGTGTTACCATACACACTGTAACGAGAATGATCACTTAAGGTGAGCTATTACCAGCAGGAGAGCTTGGGGGGGTGTGTGTGAAACTTTTGTAGTGATAATCAAGGTGGGCCATTTCCAGCAGTTGACAAGAATGTCTGAGGAACAGTGGGGGATGTGGGGGGGAAATAAACATGGGGAAATAGTTTTACTTTGTGTAATGACCCATCCATTCCCAGTCTCTATTCAAGCCTAAGTTAATTGTATCCAGTTTGCAAATTAATTCCAATTCAGCAGTCTCTCGTTGGAGTCTGTTTTTGAAGTTTTTTTATTGAAGAATTGCAACTTTTAGGTCTGTAATCGAGTGACCAAAGAGATTGAAGTGTTCTCCGACTGGTTTATGAATGTTATAATTCTTGACATCTGATTTGTGTCCATTTATTCTTTTGCGTAGAGACTGTCCAGTTTGGCCAATGTACATGGCAGAGGGGCATTGCTGGCACATGATGGCATATATCACATTGGTGGATGTGCAGGTGAACGAGCCTCTGATAGTATGGCTGATGTGGTTAGGCCCTGTGATGGTGTCCCCTGAATAGATATGTGGGCACAGTTGGCAACGGGCTTTGTTGCAAGGATAGGCTCCTGGGTTAGTGGTTCTGTTGTGTGGTGTGTGGTTGCTGGTGAGTATGTGCTTCAGGTTGGGGGGCTGTCTGTAAGCAAGGACTGGCCCGTCTCCCAAGATCTGTGAGAGTGATGGGTCATCCTTCAGGATAGGTTGTAGATTCTTGATGATGCTCTGGAGAGGTTTTAGTTGGGGCTGAAGGTGATGGCTAGTGGCGTTCTGTTATTTTCTTTGTTGGGCCTGTCCTGTAGTAGGTGACTTCTGGGTACTCTTCTGGCCCTGTCAATTTGTTTCTTCACTTCAGTAGGTGGGTATTGTAGTTGTAAGAAAGCTTGATAGAGATCTTGTAGGTGTTTGTCTCTGTCTGAGGGGTTGGAGCAAATGCGGTTGTATCGTAGAGCTTGGCTGTAGACAATGGATCGTGTGGTGTGGTCCGGGTGAAAGCTGGAGGCATGTAGGTAGGAATAGCGGTCAGTAGGTTTCCGGTATAGGGTGGTGTTTATGTGACCATCGCTTATTAGCACAGTAGTGTCCAGGAAATGGACCGCTTGTGTGGATTGGTCCAGGCTGAGGTTGATGGTGGGATGGAAATTGTTGAAATCATGGTGGAATTCCTCAAGGGCTTCTTTTCCATGGGTCCAGATGATGAAGATGTCATCAATATAGCGCAAGTAGAGTAGGGGCACTAGGGGACGAGAGCTGAGGAAGCGTTGTTCTAAGTCAGCCATAAAAATGTTGGCATACTGTGGGGCCATGCGGGTAACCATCGCCGTGCCGCTGATTTGAAGGTATACATTGTCCCCAAATGTGAAATAGTTGTGGGTGAGGACAAAGTCACAAAGTTCAGCCACCAGGTTTGCCGTGACATTATTGGGGATACTGTTCCTGATGGCTTGTAGTCCATCTTTGTGTGGAATGTTGGTGTAGAGAGCTTCTGCATCCATAGTGGCCAGGATGGTGTTTTCAGGAAGATCACCGATGGATTCTACAATCATACGAGGAGCTCGTGCTGAGTTTCTTGTCCACTAGGAGCTCTAAAACTTTTTCAGAGTCACTGCTTTCCAGGATACAGCCCCCCATTCTTTAACAAACTCGGAGACCTGGTAGCTAAGGTCCCGTGGGAAGAAAATGGGAGGGGAAAAGTTGTTCAGGAGAGCAGGCAGTTTCCAGGGGAGAGCCCCGCACGAAGGGGAAGGCTGGAGATGCCATGGACAGGAGTGAGAAGGCCACAGCAGGAAGAAGCCCAGGGAAGCAGCAGCAGGGAGTTGTACTGAGCAGGCCTTGCAGGCTGGTTATAGGGTCACTGGGCTGGAACCCAGTGTAGTGGGAGGGCCTGGGTTCCCCTAGCCGCCACTGGCAAGGTGGCATGAGTCCAGAGAAGGGAGCAAGGATGACAGAGAGCCCTGAGAGAAGGGTGTGAAGATAGCAGCTCCTGGAGCGTTGGAGCTGAAGGCTTATTATAAGGGCACTGGACTATTTATTTGTGATTATTGGACTTTGTTATCACGGAAGCAGTGGACTTAAATTGTGACCTAGCCAGAGGGCCAAGTCACAGGAAGTGGCAAACCGCTGGAAGACCAGAGTGACCCTCGGGTGCACCAGGTGGAGAGAGCTGCTATGCTATGCCCAGCTACAAGGAGGCACTAGAATGGTGACACACACTTTGCAAACCAATGTGGCCTTCTTGATGGAGGGGTTATGGCTTTTTGGGCATCTAGTCAAACCATTCCCTATTATCATTCAGAGTTTTCTGGTTAAATTATTTCTCCCAGCTGATTTGGCTCATAATTGTTTTCAGCTTTGGGAAATTGGGCCTTGTAAAAGTGCCACGTGTCTTTTTATTGTTGATTGGAACTTTAATTCAGTTTGCACATCATAGAAGTGATGAAGAATTTAACCAGAAAACTGTGAATGATAACTGGGAGTGGTTTAACTTGACTAGATGCCCCAAAAAGCCACAATCCCACAAATGAGGAAGAAGGCTGGGCTGGTTAAAAAACCAATCTGGTTGAGAGGGGAACTGAAGGCAGCTCTAAAAAATAAAACATAAGAAATGGAAGAAAGGGAAAGTTGACAGCAATGAATATAAATCAGAAGTTAGGAATTGTAGAAAATTGATAAGGGATGCAAAGGGACACAAGGAGAAATCTATGGCCAGCAGAGTTAAGGACAATAGGGAGGGGATTTTTAAGTATATTGGGAACAAAAAGAATCCTGACAATGGTATTGGTCCATTACTATATGGAAGTGGTAGGATTATCAATAATAATGCAGAAAAAGGCAGAAGTGTTCAATAAATATTTCTGTTCTATATTTGGGGGGGGGGGAACAGATGATGTGGTTCACCAAACAGAATGATAACATTTGTCCATTTCATTAGTATCTCTGGAAGATGTTGAACAGAAGCTACTGACATTAGACATTTTTAAGTCAGTGGATCCAGATAATTTGTATCCAAGAGTTTTAAAAGAGCTGGCTTATGAGCTTGATGGACATTAATATTGATTGTCAGTAAGTCTTGGAGCACTGGGGAAGCTCCAGAAGACTGGAAGAAAGTTAATATTGTGCCTGTTTTTAAAAAGGGTAAATGGGATATCCATGGTAATTGTCAGGTAATTGTCAATCCCAGGGAAAATAATGGAGTGGCTGATATGGGACTCAATTAATAAAGAACTAAAGGAGAGTAATGTAGTTAGTGCAAGTTGACATGGATTTAAGGAAAATAGGTCCTGTCAGACTAACTTGATATCTTTTTGATGGGATTAGAAGTTAGGATGTAAAAGTAACAGTGTTGATGTAATATACTTAGACTTCTGTAAGGCATTTGACTTGGTAGTGCATGCCATTTTGATTAAAAAACTAGAATAATATAAAATTAACATGGCACAGAGTAACCAGATTAAAAACTGGCTAGCTGATAGGTCTCAAAATGTAACTGTAAATGGGGAATTGTGATTGAGCAGGTCTCTTTCTAGGGGGGTCCTGCAGCAATCTGTTCTTGGCCCTACACTATTTAACATCTTTACCAATGACCTGGCAGAAAACAAAATCACTGATAAAGTTTGCAGATGACACAAAAACTGGGGGAATGGTAAATAATAAAGAGGACAGGTCACTGATTCAGCACAATCTAGATCATTTGTTAAAGTGGGTGCAAGCAGACAGCATGAATGCGTTTTAATACAGTTAAATGTAAATGTGTACATCTGGGAACAATGACTGTCATCCATACTTACAGGATGGGAGACTCTACCCTGAGAAGCAGTGACTCTGACAAGGATTTGGGAGTCATGGTGGATGATCAGCTAAAGATGAGCGCCCAGTGTGACACTGCAGCCAAAAGAGCTAATGCAACCCAGGAATTGTTATGGACTGGGATGTAAGGCAGTCCGGCCTCGGAGGCAGAGCAGGAGTCAGGCATCCAGGTTGAGGAACAAAGCTAAGGGTCAGCAGCAGAGTCAGCTGCCGGTTACCAGAGCCGGGGGGCAAGCCAGAGTCAGAAGTTGGAGGCCAGAGTAGGAGACAGGACTGATAACTGAGAATGGAGGCGAGGCACAAGGGCAGAAGGAGAGGCAAGGATCAAGCATGGAGCAGGAGCACACTGAGAACAGGAGTGAGGGCAGGAACCAGGAGCATACTGGGAACAGGAGTGAAGCCAGGAGCACACTGAGAACAGGAGTGAGGGCAGGAACCAGGAGCACACTGGGAACAGGAGTGAAGCCAGGAGCACACTGAGAACAGGAGTGAGGGCAGGAACCAGCAGCACACTGGGAAGAGGAGTGAAGCCAGGAGCACACTGGGAACAGGAGTGAGGGCAGGAACCAGCAGCACACTGGGAAGAGGAGTGAAGCCAGGAGCACACTGGGAACAGGAGTGAGGGCAGGAACCAGCAGCACACTGGGAAGAGGAGTGAAGCCAGGAGCACAGCAGAAATCAGGAACAGGGTTGGGTGCCGGGGCCAGGCACAAGCAGGGTCCAATGCAGCCACAACAGGAAACCACTTTGTTGCTCAAATGAACTTCCTCTGCCTCCTGGCTTCCATAGCATGGTTAGACCAATAGGTGGAGCCAGGCGATCTGCCAATCGGAGCTCCGGCGGGAGATGTCTTGGCTGGGACTATAGGCCTTGTAGCTTCTCAGCCCACCAGGTTTCAGCCGAGACTGGGTGGAAGCCAGGATGTGGCAGCTGTCGGGAGATGCCCAGGGCTGGGTTCAAGACTCAGGATATTACAGGGAGGCATAAACACAGGAATTCTGAGTAGGAGCAGAGAAGTTCTTTTGTCTCTGTATTTGGCACTGGTGCGACCGCGGCTGGGATCCTCTGCCCAGGTCCAGGGCCCACCATTCAAGAAGAACGTTGATAAATGTTAAAATTATGTTTTTAGTGAAAAACAGTTGACTAAAGTAGATAATGGCAGCAGGGCCGTCCCTAGCTATTCTGGGGCCCTATGCAGGCCCCCCGCAGTGGGGCCCCAGGCTTCCGCAGAGGGGCGGGGCTGGCTTGGGGAGCAGGGAGGAACTGCCCCCCAGCACTCACCAGTGGCGCGGCTGGGTCTGGGTCGCTGCACTTCCCGCCCCCGGTGAGTGCAGACCCGGCCCTGCTGCAGTCCTCAGGGGCGGAAAGGGGCGGGGCTGGGGCGGAGCAAGGGCGGGAAGGGGCGGGGCTGGGGTGGAGCAGGGGTAGGGCATGGGCGGAGCAGGGCGGGGGCTTTGGGGAAGGGGTGGAGTGGAGGCAGGTCGGGGTGGAGAAGGGGCAGGAAGAGGTGGGGTGGGGGCGGAGCAGAGGCGGGGCCCTGGGGAAGAGCCGGGGCAGGGGCAGCACACAGCTGTGCAGGGCACCAGGAAATGTGGGGCCCCAAATTTCATGCTGCCCTACACAGCTGCGTACTTTGCGTATGGGTAGGGACAGCCCTGAATGGCAGTAACACAGATTTTAAGCAGATTTTATATTTTAGTGTATCTCTAATAAAGATACTGTACAGCTTATCAACCCTGTGTTTCTGATATCTGTGTTAAAACTCTAGAACTGGTACCTCAAGGGTTGGGATGGGGAATATCTTGCTGTATTTCCTGATTGTTCTAAATTTACATACAAATTTTAAAAGTGGCTTTAACTGGAGTTTGTATAGATTTTTTTCTTTCTTAATATAACAATTAGAGACAGTGCTCCTGTCAGCTAATTCCTAAATTGTTATATGCAAAAACCTTAGAGTTTTCATGTGCCTAAGGAGTCACTGAAATCATGGTTAATGTTTCCTCTCCCCCTCCCCCCAAATCTGAAATGGTGCCCTGGGTGAGCCAGGAGAGCCGTGGGCTCTGGCAAGATGCAGGCCCCCTGTGACAGTGCGAAGCCTTGAGCCACGTGCCGGGCACCAGGCATCACAAGCTGCAGCAGCAGCAGAGAAAGGTGGCGATACACCAGAGACCAGGCCACCCCTACTTCTGCGCTGCGGCTGGTGGCGGCGTTGCCTTAATTTGTGCCAGGGCTGAGCTCTAGCCTCTGGCATCTCTTTCAAATTAAACACTGGGAGAGGCAGCAGGATCCAGAGGTGATGGGGCAGGGGGGAGCCCTGGGAGCCCGTGAGGGCCAGGAGTGATTCGGGGTGGGGTGGGGTGGGGAGGCAAAATACAAGTTCACCCAGGGTGCCATTTTCCCTGCGTGGAGGAAGGTTCAGGGGGGCGCCAGCAGCCACCTGGGGCTGATAGTGGGAGCTCACAAAATTGCAGCTGACAAACTTGTGGTGGAACCCACGACCATTTGATTTAGCTGGGATGATTTAGTGGGGGATCGGTCCTGCTTTGAGCAGGGGGTGGGACTAGATACCTCCTGAGGTCCCTTCCAACCCTGAGATTCTGTGATTCTGTGATATCCAGAGCAACAACTACCTTTCCAGCCTTTTTATAACAACGACTATTTTTCCTGCCTTCCGGTTCAATATCTCCTATCCTGTCCTTCCACACGCACCTGTGCACAGCTTTTTCCGCTGGTGAATTTGAGATTTCTTCAAATTACGTGGCAAAAAATGGAGCGGTACTTGTTGCCAAAAGACGGTCGTGTTCCGAAACGAACGGCAGACGCTGGAACGACTAAAGTCAATACAGAGGGGGAAAAAATCTGCCAAAACAATAAAATATGAAGAATATTTGGATTTTGGTTTTACTTACATTGCAGTTAATGGAGAAATTAGATTTCAATGTGTGGCGTGTGCAGTAAAGTTAGCAAACGATCGCCTGAAGCCAACAAAATGAAGATGCCGTTCAGAAACGAAACTTGGCGATCTGGTAGGAAAGAGAAGAGGGTTTTTTTTTTTTAACAGAAAACTGTTATGTTCTGCGTGGTTAATGAGGTGGCGGGAAAAGGTTGTTTACTTCTGTCACCGATCCACAGGCCCGGTGCTCTGGAACAGCCCTTGGAGGTGTGCCAGACCACCCTTAGGCTCTCACTCTTTCACTAGGGCTAGCCACTTGGCTTCACCACCTCCTTGGACCGAACCTTGGAGCCTTCAGCACCCCTGCTTCACACCATGAGCTACCTTCAGCAAGTCCACCTGAGCTGGAGACCTGAGAGAGACTTGTATACCCAAAGAGAGCCATGCAGCCCCACCTTCCACATCTGCAGTGACTCTCAGCCGGCATTGTAAAAGCAGTAGGGTTTATTAGATGTTTGGAACACAGAGTAAAAAGTCCTTGGCTAGCAAAGAGAACAGAAAGTTACAGCATGGGCCATCTTGTTCAGCCAAGAGCCCTCTTGTCCCAATTCAAAAAGTCTCCAGCTTCCATCAGCCCACACTTAACACCCCCCTACCTGGCTCCTCCTCAGTCCTTTGTTCTTGTTCCTGGGCAAACACGGCTGGTTTCCTGCAGAAGGGTGGTGTGACATTGCACTCCATAATGTTTTATGGAAATATGCTTATGAGTGTAAATATGATGTAACTGGAATATGCTTCATGCAAAAGGTCTCTTGTAAGGTGCCATTACAAAGGTTATAACCTACTGAATATATTCCTCCTATTTGTATGAATGTATCATTCTTGTACCTGAAGCTAGAAATATGAAGTATAACTCTGAGGTCCTATTGTAATTATGCAAAGCGTGGGCCATTAATGGTGGTTTAGAATCCTGATGGCTCCCATTGACTAGGACAATTGACTGTAAATGGCTCTGTTTACCTGCAAGCCTGCCTGTGTACGTGTAGGCCAGCCTGTGGCTAATGAAGAATGAGGTCTTACAGTGACATGTGACCATGTCACCTGATACTGGAATCCATCTTAAACCTGGTGCTTTTCTATTTAGAAGGAGGGGTGGGGTCCCGGAGAGACAAAGGATTCCCGCCTTGTGCCAAAGCTATAAAAGGCGGTGGAGCAGGACAAAGGGAGTCCCAGTCATGAGAAAGCCCCTGTGTGACGATGTGACGCAGCAGGGAGGGGGGAGTGTTGACCTGGGAATGTGCCCTGGGGAGGGGAGACCTGAGAGCCTGTCACCTGAGCCAGGAGGGGGAGGGGGAGGTAACACCTCTGCCCAGGAATGTGGAGGGAGGCTGCAGCAGGGAACCTGCTCGGTGGGTTTAGGTTCAGTTTGGGGCTGGGTGGAGGAACACAGGGAACCCCAGGGCTGGGGTCTAAGCTCCCTGCTCCCCCAGAAGGACTTCACTGAGGGGTCCTGGGTGTACCCACAAGCTCTGTTTTGGACTGTGTTCCTGTTGTCCAATAAACCTTCTGTTTTACTGGCTGGCTGAGAGTCTCAGTGAATCCCAGGAAGAGGGGTGCAGGGCCTGGACTCCCCCACACTCCGTGACAACTGGTGGCAGCGGTGGGATCTACTGCACCCCGTGAACGGCGCTTCCTGCAGTAAGTGACTGGGGAACAGTAAAACGAAGGGGGATTGACGGGGACCAGGCGTGCTGAAGATTCAGAGAGAGACGGTTTCAGGGGGCGGTTAACCCCTGGGAGTGTGTCACCAGAGAGAAGGACTTTTGCAGTAACAGGGTCCCCCGGGGGATCGCAGCGAGCGGTCCCAGGGGCGGAGGAGTCTGCAGCTCGACCCTGGCAAAGAGGTGGTGACCTCAAGAAGGACTGGCACACTAGGGGCTTTTCCTGGAAACCGTGGACAGCTGCCCGGCCTGCGAGTGGCCAGCCGGGAGATGTACGCTAAACGCCTTAAGAGCGACCTGGTGGAGCTGTGCAGGCAGAGGGGGCTGCGCGTCGGGAGGTCCACCAAGGAACAGCTGATTGCCCAGCTGGAGGAGAGGGATCGCTTGGATGACCCGATCCCTGTCCCTGAGGGAAGCCGCCCGGCGGACGCAGCGTGGGCCCTGGGGCCTGACCAGGCTGGGAGGGGTCAGACTGCTGCCCAGGACACCCCGAGACCCTTCCTACCTATGCCTGGGGGAGGGGTTGTGGGAAGCCCAACGAATACCGAGGGCCCCCTGACCCCAGCAGCCAGCAGGGGATCCTCCCAGCGGAGCTCCCCATCCCTGGAGCGGATGCGGCTGGAATGGGAGAGGGAGAGGAAAATGAGGGAGCTGGAGGATCATGAAAAACAACGTCAACATGAGGAGAAACAACGTCAACATGAGCAGGAGGAGAAGGAGAGGGAGCGTCAGGAGAAGGAGAGGGAGCGTCAGGAGAAGGAGAGGGAGCGTCAGCATGAGCAGGAGGAGAAGGAAAGGGAGCGTCAGGAGAAGGAGAGGGAACGTCAACATGAGCAGCAGGAGAAGGAGAAACAAAGACAGCATGAACTGGAGCTGGCCAGGCTGAGGAGCAGTGGGGCCCCGGCTGCGGTGAGTGAGGGGGGACCCAAGACTGCAAGGAGCTTTGATAAGTGCTTCCTGGCCCAGCGGAAGGAGGGGGAGGACATGGATAGCTTCCTGACGGCCTTTGAGAATGCCTGCGAGCTGCACAGGGTTGACCCTGCAGACAGGCTCCAGTTCCTCACCCCCTTACTGGACCCCAAAGCCGTGGAGGTCTACAGCCGGATGACAGGGGCAGAGGCAGGGGACTATGAACTGTTCAAACAGGCCCTGCTCCGTGAGTTTGGGCTGACCCCCGAGATGTACCGGAGAAGGTTCCGGAGTCAGCGTAAAACGCCTGAGGTCACCTACCTACAACTGGTCAACAGGATGCAGGGATATGCCCGCAAGTGGACAGCGGGGGCCCAAACTAAAGAGGACCTGCTTGACCTGTTTGTACTGGAGCACCTGTATGAACAGTGCCCTTCCGACCTGAGGCTGTGGCTGGTGGACAAAAAGCTCGCGAACCCCCAGCATGCAGGGCAGCTGGCCGACGAGTTTGTGAACAGTCGGTCAGGGGGTAGCCGGGAGGAGTCCCAAAAGAACAGGCCCCCCCCGATGCAGAGAGAGAGTCACCATGGGGCCTCCCAGCGGGGAAATAGGGAGAACCCCCTCCAAAGGGGAACGCCTGGTGTCGGGCCCCTCCGACCCGTTCGAGGGGACCAACGTGACCTGAGCTGCTATCACTGTGGCCAGAGAGGCCACGTACGGGCCCAGTGCCCCGGGCTCAGGGACAAACTGAGCAGACCCAACCTACCCAGGGTTAACTGGGTAGGGACTCAGCTGGACGAGGGGCAGCCGACCCAGGAAAGGGGGGCTACCAGTTTGCCACCTGCTCAGGAGGGAAGAGTACCCCCAGCCAGCCCCGCCAGAGGGCTGGAGGCTCTGGACTCAGGGTGCTCGGTTTACAGGGTGGGTGCGGGGCTGTCCCTCCGGAGAGAGTGCCTTGTTCCCCTGGAGGTGGATGGGAGGAAGGTCAATGGATACTGGGATACGGGCGCGGAGGTGACGCTGGCCCGGCCCGAGGTGGTGGCCCCAGATCGGGTGGTGCCCAACACCTACCTGACCCTGACGGGGGTGGGCGGGACCCCATTTAAGGTGCCCGTGGCAAGGGTACACCTGAAATGGGGGACCAAGGAGGGCCCCAAGGATGTGGGGGTACACCACCATTTGCCCACTGAAGTTTTGATGGGGGGAGACCTAGAGGACTGGCCAAGTGACCCCCAGACCGCCCTGGTTGTGACCCGTAGCCAGAGCCGGCGAGGGGCACTGCGACCTGACCCTGGGGAGGGTACCACACTGGAGGTGCGAGACCCTACTCGGGTGGGGAGGGAGCGCCGAGGGGCACAGCTCAGAGAGGCTGCGGCCTCAGACCTGGCCACGGAGGGGGAACCGGGCCCCATCCCTTCCCCAGCCGCTGAGTTCCAGGCCGAGTTGAGGAAAGATCCCTCCTTGCAGAAGCTCAGGGACCTGGCCGACCTCAGTGAGGGACGGACCATGAGGAGAGGCTGCCAGGAGAGGTTCCTGTGGGAGAAGGGGTTCCTGTACCGAGAATGGGCTCCCCCAGGGGAAGGGGAGTCCTGTGGGATCAGGAGGCAGCTGGTGGTCCCCCAGAAGTACCGCCGCAAGCTCCTGTCCCTGGCCCATGACATCCCCCTCGCAGGGCACCAGGGAATCCGGCGCACCCGGCAGAGGTTGCTACAGAACTTTTACTGGCCCGGGGTCTTTACCACCGTCCGGCAGTATTGCCGATCCTGTGACCCCTGTCAGAGGGTGGGGAAGGCCCGGGACAAGGGGAAAGCGGCGTTGAGACCTTTGCCCATCATAGAGGAGCCTTTCCAGAAGGTGGCCATGGACATCGTGGGGCCTCTCAGCAAGACGACCCGGTCGGGGAAGAAATACATTCTGGTGGTGGTAGATTTCGCCACCCGCTACCCCGAGGCAGTGCCCTTAGCTTCCATTGAAGCAGACACCGTGGCAGATGCTCTCCTGACCATTTTCAGCCGAGTGGGGTTCCCCAGGGAAGTCTTGACAGACCAAGGCTCCAACTTCATGTCGGCCCTGCTCCGGTGCTTGTGGGAGAAATGTGGGGTCCGGCATGACTGGGCCTCAGCGTATCACCCCCAGTCCAATGGGCTGGTGGAGAGGTTTAACGGGACGCTAAAGATGATGCTGAAAACCTTTATGAACCAGCACCCGCAGGATTGGGACAAGTACTTACCTCACCTGCTGTTCGCGTACAGGGAGGTGCCCCAGGAGTCTACCGGATTTTCGCCTTTCGAACTGTTATATGGAAGGAGGGTGAGGGGCCCCCTGGACCTGATGAGAGACGAGTGGGAGGGGAAGGCCACTCCCGATGGAGAGTCAGTGGTGGAGTATGTCCTGACCTTCCGAGAGAGACTGGCTGAACTCATGGGCCTGGCCAGGGAGAATCTGGCCAGAGCCCAGAGGAAGCAGAAGGTCTGGTATGACCGCACGGCGCGGGCCCGTGCCTACGCCACCGGGGATCAGGTGATGGTTCTCATCCCCGTGAGAAAGAACAAACTACAGGCCGCCTGGGAGGGCCCGTTCAAGGTCGTCAAGCAGCTCAATGAGGTAAACTATGTGGTGGAGCTGTCGAACCGGGCCCACCACCGCCGGGTGTACCATGTGAATATGATGAAGCCATATTATGCCAGGGGGAATGTGGTGTTAGCTGTGTGTGGTCAGTGGGAGGAGCAGGGAGATGACCCTTTAGTAGATCTATTCCCTGGGACCAGAGCTGGTTCCCCCCTGGAAACAATCCCCCTCTCGGATCAGCTCACCCCTGCCCAGCAAGCCGAGGTCAGGGGGGTGCTGCATCCGTACCGACAGCTGTTTTCCAACCAGCCTGGACGCACTAATCTGACTGTCCACCGGGTGCAGACAGGGTCGCACCCGCCGATAAGATGCTCCCCCTTCCGAGTCACAGGGAAAACTGCTCAGGACCTGGAAAGAGAGGTCCGGGACATGCTGGCTTTGGGGGTGATCCAGCCATCGGCCAGCCCTTGGGCCTCGCCGGTGGTGCTGGTCCCCAAAAAGGATGGGTCAGTCCGGTTCTGTGTGGACTATCGGAAGCTCAATGCCATCACTGTATCGGATGCCTACCCCATGCCCAGGCCGGACGAGCTCCTAGACAAGCTGGGAGGAGCTCGGTACCTTACCACCATGGACCTTACAAAGGGCTACTGGCAAGTGCCGCTGGATGCAGATGCCCGGCTGAAATCGGCCTTTATCACCCCTCTGGGGCTCTATGAGTTTCTGACCCTGCCTTTCGGCCTCAAGGGAGCGCCGGCCACCTTCCAGCGCCTGGTGGACCAGCTCCTGAGGGGGATGGAGAGTTTTGCCGTGGCGTATATTGATGACATCTGTGTCTTTAGCCAGACCTGGGAGGACCACGTGTCCCAGGTTAGACAAGTGCTGGACCGACTCCAGGGGGCTGGGCTGACTGTCAAAGCGGAGAAGTGCAAGGTGGGGATGGCTGAAGTATCTTACCTGGGCCATCGGGTGGGGAGCGGCCGCCTAAAGCCGGAACCGGCCAAGGTGGAGGTGATCAGAGACTGGCCCGCTCCCCACACCAAAAAGCAGGTCCAAGCCTTTATTGGGATGGCAGGATACTACCGAAGATTTGTGCCCCACTTTAGCGCCATAGCCACCCCCATCATTGAGCTATGCAAGAAGGGGAAGCCAGACAAGGTGGTCTGGACCGAGCAGTGCCAGGAGGCTTTCCGGGCGCTGAAGGAGGCTCTGGTCAGTGGCCCAGTTCTAGCAAACCCAGACTTTGACAAGCCCTTTGTGGTGTTCACCGACGCCTCTGACACGGGACTGGGGGCGGTGTTAATGCAGGAGGATGAAAAGGGGGAGAGACACCCCATCGTGTACCTGAGCAAGAAGTTGCTACCCCGGGAGCAACACTACGCGGCCATCGAGAAGGAGTGCCTGGCCATGGTGTGGGCCCTCAAGAAACTAGAGCCCTATCTCTTCGGGCGACACTTCACCGTCTACACCGACCACTCTCCCCTGACCTGGCTGCACCAGATGAAAGGAGCCAACGCCAAGCTCCTGAGGTGGAGCCTGCTCCTGCAGGATTACGACATGGACGTGGTCCACGTGAAGGGAAGTGCCAACCTGATAGCGGATGCGCTGTCCCGGAGAGGGGGCCCCGAACTTCCCCAGGTCACTGGTCACAGTGACCCCGCTCAGTTCAGTCTCGAAGGGGGGAGAGATGTGACGATGTGACGCAGCAGGGAGGGGGGAGTGTTGACCTGGGAATGTGCCCTGGGGAGGGGAGACCTGAGAGCCTGTCACCTGAGCCAGGAGGGGGAGGGGGAGGTAACACCTCTGCCCAGGAATGTGGAGGGAGGCTGCAGCAGGGAACCTGCTCGGTGGGTTTAGGTTCAGTTTGGGGCTGGGTGGAGGAACACAGGGAACCCCAGGGCTGGGGTCTAAGCTCCCTGCTCCCCCAGAAGGACTTCACTGAGGGGTCCTGGGTGTACCCACAAGCTCTGTTTTGGACTGTGTTCCTGTTGTCCAATAAACCTTCTGTTTTACTGGCTGGCTGAGAGTCTCAGTGAATCCCAGGAAGAGGGGTGCAGGGCCTGGACTCCCCCACACTCCGTGACACCCTGCTTACCACCTAAGATGCCTGCTGGAACTAACAAGGACTATACCAGGGGAAAGGATTGGGCCCAGACTAGGAAGGAGTCTAGTCTGTGAAAGAAGCTTCTTGGAACATCTCTGAGGGTGAGATTAACTGTAATCAGTTTCTTAATGTATTAGGCTTAGACTGGCGTGTTTTGTTTTATTTTGCTTGGTAACTTACTTTGTTCTTTCTGTTATTACTGGGAACCACTTAAATCCTACTTTTTATACCTAATAAAATCACTTGTTTATTGATAAACCCAGAGTAAGTGAGTAATACCTGGGGGACCAAACAGCTGTGTATCTCTCTATCAGTGTTATAGAGGACGGACAATTTATGAGTTTACCCTGTAAACACTTTATACAGAGTAAAATGGATTTGAGGTTTGGATCCCATTGGGAGCTGGGTGTCTGGATGGTGGAGGCAGCTAACCTGCTGAGCAGTTTTTGGTTAAAGTTTGCAGCTTTGGGGGCGTGTTTCAGACCCTAGGGCTGCGTTGCAGCAGACTAGCGTGTCTGGCTCAACAAGACAGTGTTCTGAAGTCCCAAGCTGGCAGGGAAAACATGCTCAGAGATAATCTCAGCACATCAGGTGACAGTACCAAGGGGGTCTCTTTGACCGAACCCGTCACAAGTGGGCCATCCATGTGGCTAGTTGCATTGTCTTCTCAGACTGTCCATGGATATAGGGCCCAGGCCTCAGACACTAGGTGTTGGTCACACCTGTATCTCCAGGTCTCTGAAAAGAGTAAACAACCTTTTCCCACCACCATGCAACACATAGGGGAAACTGAGGCACATGCAGTAGTCATACAAAATATTACAAAAAATTCCCACTCCATCACACTGATCCATGAAAGGACCTTCCATCTTATTCCATGACAGTTTTACTTTCTTAAGAGCCTTTGGTGTGGGACGTGGTCAAAGGCTTTCTGAAAGTCCAGGTACTCTACATCCACTGGATCGCCCTTCTCCATGAGTTTGTTGACCCCCGTCAAAGAATTCTAGTAGATTGGTGAGGTATGATTTTCCTTTGCAAAAGCCATGTTGACTCTCCCCAGCATATTGTGTTTATCTGTGTGTCTGATAATTCTGTTCTTTACTATAGTTTCAACCCATTTGCCTGACACTGAAGTTAGATTTACTGTCCTATAATTTCCAGGATTGTCGCTGGAGCCCCTTTTTTCTTTTTTTTTTTTAAATCAGCATTACATCCGCTATCTGCATGTCATCTGGTACAGAGACTGATTTAAGCAATAGGTTCCCTATCACAGTTAATAGTTCTGCAATTTCATATTTGAGTTCCTCCAGAACTCGGGTGAATACCATCTGGTCCTAGTGACTTAATATTGTTAAATTTATCAGTTTGTTCCAAAACCTCTTCAATCTGGGACAGTTCCTCAGATGTGTCCCCAAAAAAAGAGTGGCTCAGGTGTGGGAATCTCCCTCACATCCTTGGCACTGAAGATGGCTGCACAGAGTTCAGTTAGCAGCTCTGTAATGGCCGTCAGTCTTCCTTCAGTGCTCCTTTAGCACCTCGATCCTCCAGTGGCCCCATCGGCTGTTTGGTAAGCTTCCTGCTTCTGATTTTCTTAAATAAAAAAAAATAGCTGTTAATTTTTCTGTCTTTTGCTGCCTGCTCTTCAAATTCTTTTTTGGCCTGCCTAGTTATATTTTTACACTTGACTTGCCAGAGTTTATGCTCCTTTCTATTTTCCTCAGTAGTACTGCAGCCTGTTCTGCTTCGGGGGGGGGGGGGGGTCCCTTATCTGCCTGAGTCCTCTCCATCCCAGTCATCTTATCCACCACCTCCTTACACTCCCTGCCCGGTCCATAGTCACCACTGCCAAGTCAATCTTGACAGTCCTAGACCTAGCCTGGTTCCCAGGAATACCCTTCCTATCCCGCCATCTCCTAAGGGGGCACTGCCTTTTTATATAACCCTCCTCACAGCACCGAAAGCCAACCCTTTGCTTCTCTTTGGCCATGGGACTCCCATTGTCCTTCCCTTGCTCAGCCCCTTCCCGTGGGCTAGCCTTGACCCTACAACTCATGTAAGGTCACTCCTTCTGCACATGCCCCGGTTGCCCACAGGCCCAACATGCCCATCCCCGCTCTGTTCTCTTCACAGGTGGGATTCTCTTGGGCTCTCGCTCCTTCCCGCTCTCTGGGTGGGGCTTCTATCCCCCATCCCAGTAGGGGCACTCCCTCTTCAGGAGTCTGTGTTGCCGCTAGGCATAACATGGCCCTACCCTGGGGCTAAGCTTCTCCTCTCGCTCTCTGCGGCTTCCAGGGACCCCTTGCTGCAGGAGTTTGAGGGGATACAGCTGCTGCTCAGCTAGCTGTGCCATATAGGCCCCCAAGTACCCCTGTGCCCCCCACTGTCTGTTGGGTTTCGAGTACCTGAAGCAGCAGGGCCTGATGCCACCTTTGCTGCTGGTCAGCCCCTTCCTGCAGGGGCACTGGCTCTGGGGTCCAGCCTGGGAATGCACAAGAACCCTCAGCAAAGAAGGCTTCTGCATACCCAGGCTCCATTGTCTCAACCTTCAGTGTCCCTCAGTCTCTTAAATTCCTGTAACAAAAAAATTGTCCCCACAGTCCTCCCCTTATAGCAGGGGTGACCACGTACCCATGCGCTCCACCATGTGCAGCTCCGCTCATCATGCTGGTTCCTCCTGCTAGTCATCTTGGGGATTAGCTCTGCAGGTCGGTACGCCCACTCCCAGTGGTGCCTCACCTACTGTCACTTCTGCTCCTGGACTCACATCACTCCAAGGACTGTGGCGTTCTCTTCATGACACAGCCCTACCGCCGTGCTGGGATCTGTGCTCCCCACTTCCAGAGGTGAGTGTTGCAGTCCAACTGTCCCACCATTTCCCCGTAGCCCCAGCACCCTCTTCGCCCTTGCCTCAGGGCCTCAGCCTGCAACTCCCAGCAGACAGCAGGAGCTCTTCTTTAGCTCCTCTAGTCCCTGTTAGCAGCACTGCTCTGGCCAGCGTGCTAGCTTTTTTCTTTCTGCCTGCCAGGCACCCAGGTCTCCCTCCTTGAGCTCCAGGGAGTAACTGCCCCACTCTCCCCTGCGGCTCTTCTTATATGTGCCTGCTGAGCCCTGATTGGCTGTTCCTTGCACCCCCTCTCCTATGGGCTGCTTCCTGCACAGCCTCCCTAAGGCCTATTAACCCCTTGCATGCCAATGTGGGATGTATGCCACATCACACAGGGTCAAAGCTGGGTAGGCACATGAGCACATTTGTCCTGTGCAGTGTTGTGTCGGGTTCATGTGGTCAGAGAAGGGTGAAGGACAGGACAGGGCAGGGGCAGAAAAGCAGGGATGCTGCAGGGAGAGGGAGCAGAGTTGGATGAGGGGCATTGCAGGAGATGGGCCAGAGGGATGCCAAAAAGGGAGAGGCAATGAACAAGGGGAGAGCAGACTAAGAAGGTGATGGTGAGGGAGGTTATGGTCCACAGCAACAGTAGGGTTGCCACCTTTCTCATTGCTGGTAACTGGACCCCTGAGGCCCCACCTCCTGCCTCACCTCTTGTCCCCCAGGCCCAGCCCCATCGTTAGCTCCTCTCCCCCATCACTCACTGGATCATCACTCGCTGGATCATCTCAAGGAGCCAGCCTGTAGGTAGGAGGCAGCCCCAGCTGAGCAGGGGCTGACACGGGCTAATGACTCGGTGCCTTCCCGCACCCCATGGTAACCGGACTTTTTTTAGCTGCTATTTAGGGCTGCCAGGTGCCCGGGTTTTGACCAGAAAGTCCGGTCAAAACCTAGCCACCTGGCAACCCTTAATGGCACCAGACACAGAAGCCAAAAACCAGACTGCACAGGTAAAATCCAGACAGGTGGCCACTCTAAGCCCCAGGAGCGAGGGCATGAGAGAGTCAGCGCAGCCTGGAGCCGGTGTCCGAGAGAAGAACTCCCAAGGGAGGCCGGTGGTGACGGGGCCGTGAAGCTACCGGGGGCAGGGGGAGTATGCCAACCGGCCCTGGCACTCAGCTGCCCTGTTGCGGGGCTGGCGTGAGTCAGGGGACCTCCCAGCTGTGCCTGCAGCGGGGGTGGCTCCCGCCTGGTGCTCGGCTCCTTGGAGCTGCTGAGCGAGCGGCAGCCGGAGGCAGCGGGTCAGAGGGCAGTGCCGGCACAGCAGGGCCCTGCAAGGAGCCTGGGGACGCAGCTGGGAGCAGAGGCCCTGGGGAAGCGTTGCTGCGGGGGGTCACCACGGGCCTCCCCCCCCCCCCTTCCACTGGCTGTCAGAAAAACAGGCTGTGTTGACAAAGCCGGCGCTGTCCCCGCTGTCCGGGGCTCTTCCTGGAAGCGGCTGCGGAGAGCAGGCCGAGGCTCATTTAGCTCGTTACCGATGCTGGGGAAGTGCATCGAGTGGACGTTTCTCCCGCAGATTAAAAAGCTTTCAGTGAAGTCCGAGGCCGCCTCCCTCGTTACTGCATTAATGTCTTCCCCGAACCCACTCCTCCCCACAGAACATCCGCAGCACGGGCCGAAAACATCCCTAATGAGCCCAGGACGCCGGGGCCACGCAGGGCGGAGCAGGAATTAGCCGTGCCCTGGGCTGCAGGCAAACTGTGGAAGTCGCAGGCATTCTGCATTCCTGGACAATGACCCCTGGCTCTTGCTCTTCAACCCATGGTGTTAAGGCCAGATCACATGGTCTGGGCCCCAGAACACAGAGGCCAGAGTCCACCCAGCAATTCCCGCTTTGGGGAACTCCCCAGGGACACAGCAGGCCCAGTAGCTGGCACTCCAGCGAGGGACTATTTGTACTAGGAGGGCAAGGGCTTTTCTGAGTCCCATCTCTCTCCTTCATGGTGGGGGCAGCACAGGAAGGCTCTTCTCCCACACTCCAAGGAGCCACCTCAGGGCTGGGGGAGCAGCAGTTCCCAGCCAGCTGCAGCTCTGGGTGGCATCTCTTGCCCATCCACTGGGAAAGCAGGAGCTTGGCTGGACAGGCTGTCCCTTGGCACATGGAGCAACTCTGATTGGCTGCTCTTCCTCAGGAAGTGGGGAAATGGGGAAGTGCAGCCAATGAGAAGGGATTTCCCTAGAGCCGCACAGGTGGATCCCACTGCAGAAGGGTCTGAAGACATTTAAGGTGGCAGGTGTTTCTGCTCCCTGATCCCCAGTAACTGCTCACCCACTGACGGCCCTCAGCTCGGGTTCCAGCCCCGTCTCCAGCCCAGCCCAGTCCCACAGCTCCCGTCCCTGCCAAGCAGCCGCGCGTTAGGAACGAGGAGCTCTGTGTTAAGCCGCTCCTTGCTGTGCCTTCCTGCATAGGGTCCTGCCCTCCTTTCCTCAGCAAAGGCCACAAGAAGCTAGCCAAAAGCCACTTCTCTGCTGCCAGACTCCCAGCCCAGCCATGCCTTAGGCCAGGGCATGGCACTTGGCATGTGTGTGGGTGGCCATGACAATGGGAGGTCATCCACGTCCCCTTCATCCTGCTCGGCCATTCTGCACCGCTTGAGTCTGCTGATCGACAAACATCCCTGCTTGTGCAGGCCAGCCTTCATCCTGCTCACCCACACAACAGCTATGTTCCCAGACAAACTATGTTAGCAGGGAGGTAAGGTCGAGAGCCCATGCCTCTGACTTAGGTACATTACAGGGGGGCTGTAATTATCCCAAAACAAGCGTTACAAACCCAGGGAATTCAGTTCTGGGTAACCTGAAAGAAACCATGTGAAGGATGTAAATGCACTCTGCCCCGCAGTGCACTAGTCATAGAATGACAGTATATTACTGCCGGTGGTCCCACATTAGAACGAACTGAGTGTTAAACACAGTTTGCTTCATTTTTTTTCCTTCGTGGTGTTGCTAGGGGAGAAGACTAAAGCCACACATCGCCTTTCCAAAAGGTGGCCACTGTCCCCTAATCTTCCCAATAGAAGTGAAACCAAGCTGCCCTCAGGGAAGAAAGTGGTCCCAGTGTTTGTACAGCGCCTAGCACAATGGAGTCCTGGTCTGTGACTAGGGCACCTAGATGCTATGGTACAACAAATAAATAACAATGCCGGTATTAATGTGCTGTCAGGAAGCACTATGTGGAGCAAGGGAACGTAGGCAGCAGCTGTCTTTGCTAAGGGAGCAGTATTGCAAACTCCAGAAGCACAAGTTAGACCCCAAAACCTGTAAGTCTGGCTTAAAAATCAAGAACATTTTAAAAATTACAAAAAGTGGGCTCTTTTCATTGGCCTTCTGGTCTCAGATCCTGGAGGGTTACACTGGGGTGATGTTTCCAAGCTATTTTCTGCCACCTGAAGGCTAGAAATTCACTTTAAGCAAAATGCAAGTAGAAATTCTCATCTGACTCCTGCAGCTGGGGCTTGGAAAAAAAAACCCAAATATTGTGAGACTTGCACTGTGAGAGTCAGCAACACTGGGCCTCAGACCCCTTGAAAACAATAGATGGTGGAAAACCAGTGAGTTTCTCTGAAAGAGAACACCGCTCACCAGAACCTGCTGAAGGCAAAACTTCCAGTTATGAAGAATAACAGCAAAAAATGACCATGAATCATGATTTTGCCTCAGTCTGGGAAGGATATGCTATTCTTCAGACGTAACCAGCTCAAGCCAGGACCAGCCCCTCCACGCTGAAGCAGCCGGGTGAGGTAATGAGCTAACAGGAGCTGATGCGTCAGCAGCACACAGATGACACCCAGCTGTCTATCCCCCTTACATCACCTGTTAGCGGCACCAGGTCCCAGCTTCCCAAATGTTGGCTGCAGTGATTTCTGAAGTCCCCAAGTACTAGCCCTACTGCCTGACAGACCCCTCGCTTTCCACCGCCAGAACCTTCCCCCGTGGCTGAGCTCCAGCAGAGAAATGGCCCTGGCTACAAACCAGGAGACTTGTACCTCCAGGAGGCTGAACTTTCCCAAGTGGCCACCTGCCCCCCACCCCCTGTCTGTGCCCTGGCGGGGCGGATCCCCGCTTCCTGGCCCCACCCCAGAACGTGGAGTTGGTTAAACTTAAACTCTGCACAGAAAGCACAGAAATAAGGCACACACCATCCTGCATCTGTGTGGGGAATCCCCTGAGGGCAACTCTTCCTTAGCTGTTCTTGGGAGATAATGGCTGCAGTGATACTGGTGTGTTTGTGTTTCTACCGTGTATGACCTTGGTGCGACTCTTTGCGCCCACATCCTTGCCCCCTAACTTGTCTGTGTCACTAGATGCTGTAGCTGAGTGGCTGCCTCATCAGCTGTCCCAGGGGTCCTCTGGTGCCTCTCTCACCAGGATGTGGTTTCTTGTCACGGTGGTTTGACTTGTTCTGTCACCGTTCCTGCAGCTGCTGTGCAGTGCGTGTGCCATGTGACATGAGGAGCTGCACGGAGTGGGCCCGGGCCTGCTCTGGTGGTATTTCTGCAGTCCAGTAACGCTGTCCAGGGGTCTCTATCGTGCCTTTTTGAAGAGTTTCTCGGCAGTTAGAAGAGCCACTCCTGCGTTGCCATTAGACTGACTGTGACGCAGGGAGCGTGTGATCTATTCAGTTCTGCTGAGGCGACAGACGGTGCACATTCCCAACAGGCCAACAGCCTCGGGAGTTCCACACTCGAAACGCGCAGCTGTGCAGGACGCTGCTGCGTGTAGCGTAAGGGATCTGGTTCCCAAGAACCCAAACAGAGCTCAGCCGTCACCAGGGAGACATGATCTCCCACTGCACAGCAGTCCACACCTAGCTTCATCAGGTATTGCGTGCATCACGAGTAATTCCTTTTGCTGAACTGCAAGGAACCCATTGCAGAGACTGCACTGGCTTATGAAATCTTTCACTTCACGGCTCATGTTGGGCCAAAACAGGGCTTTCTGCGGCCTTGCTTCAGTACGACGACGCCCGGGGTGAGTATTTCAGGATGCCTGTCTTTAGGCATAGGTGCCAACTCTGTGGGTGCTCCGGGGCCCAAGCACCCATCAAAAAAAAAAAAAGGCAGCGTTCAGCACCCACGAGCCACAAGTAGGTGCAGGAGTATGTGCATGGTGCCCAGTGAAAGGGAAAGGTGGAAAGCTCCCACCGGCAAACCCAAAAGTCAGTGCCTCTGGTTTTGGGCATTTTGACCCGACTGCCTTTCTAGGGAGTGCCATTTGGTACGGAGTTCTTCGCTAGCTGACCGATATTCACCAATACAGTACTAAGTGGCTTCTCTTCTTTCTTCTCATTGGCCAGACCGGACAGTCTCTACGCAAAAGAATAAATGGACACAGATCAGACGTCAAGAATTGTAACATTCAAAAACCAGTTGGAGAACGCTTCAATCTCCCTGGGCACTCAATTACAGACCTAAAAGTCGCAATTATTCAACAAAAAAACTTCAAAAATAGACTCCAACAAGAAACAGCAGAACTGGAATTAATCTGCAAACTGGACACCATTAAATTAGACTTGAATAAAGACTGGGAGTGGATGAGTCATTACACTAACTAAAACTATTTCTCCATGCTAATTTCCCCCTACTGTTACTCACACCTTCTTGTCAACTGTTTGAAATGGGCCAGCCTGATTATCACTACAAACGTTTTTTTTCCTCCTGCTGATAATAGCTCACCTTAATCGATTGATCTGTTAAGAGTTGGTATGGCAACCCCCATTTTATCATGTTCTCTGTATATCTATATCTTCCTACTGTATTTTCCACTGCATGCGTCTGATGAAGTGGGCTTTAGCCCACGAAAGCTTATGCTCAAATAAATTTGTTAGTCTCTAAGGTGCCACAAGTACTCCTCGTTCTTTCTTGGAGTGCCACCCTGACACAGTGGCTTGCTGGAAGTGCACTATCTGTGCAGATAGGTCTCTGTGTCTGCAGAAGCCCCTGGGCTGTCACATGAAGGAATTCTACTTGGCTGAGGTGTTCAGATTCCTGATGAAACTCCTCCTCTTGGTGTATTGTGAGGATTTCATATTCAAGGGAGTCAGCATCGCTGTGTGTTGTGTTCCTGCTGCTCCAGATGGACAGTCTGCACCAACCATCACAGACCTGTTTGTATTGTGCACACATGCGTTGGTTTGGATTGTAGCTGACATGCTTTGGGAGATGTTCTGGAGCTGATAACAACAGCTTTTGGAAGATGGGCTCTGCAGATCTGTGGCTTGTGCCCACGTGGCTTAGATCACGTCCCAGGAGGGACTGGTCAGACTTAGTGCATTCAAAATGGCTAGGCTTTCCTTGTCTGCGTGAGCACAGTTTGGCTCTGGTACAAACAGTGTCCCAGTAGCAAAGGCTACAGACTGGCCATCTGACTGGCCAGAATAACACTGCCACAGACTGGCCAGTAATAACACTGCTCCCAGTCCATGTTCACTGCATCTCACGTGATAGTTACAGGTTCCTTTACATCATACTATGGCAGGACCAGTTGGCTAATCACTACCTTTTGGAGCTGTTCGAAATTCCCAGCACCAACTAGCATTTTCATTGATCAGTCTCCTTGTGGGTTCATTGAGCAGGGAGGTGTGTCGGGAACTCAGACAGATCATTAGCAAATCCCCCAGAGCTGTGTGTGTCTTGCACGTTGTGTGCACAGGGCACATCCGGAACTGCCCAACCCTTCCCTCTCCTGTCAGGAGTCCGATACACAGCGCAGCTGACAGGCAGTCTCACGGGTTTCTTATCTGGTGTGGGATTCACCAAGTGCACTCTGTATCAGGTTATGATCCTGATCAGGAGAGTCTGCACAACCAAATGCTAATCTACACCAACCCCTCTAGCCCCATTAGAGCTGCGTGGCGACATCTCGGGCACACTTCTGGGACAAGAGAAATGCCAAATGGGATTTGCAGTCATCTCTGTCTGCCAGAACAAGCCTAGAAAGTCACCCGAGCTTTCTTAAGCAAGTTTTACCTGCCTGAAACCACCTTTGGCACCTAAAACGGAACACATCTTAACTTTGTGAGTCTGGGCAGGATCTCTTCTTCATCTATTGGAAAGGGGTAATGGAACACTGAAGAGCTTTGCAGAGGGGGAAGGGGTCAATACGTACACAGAAGAGACCTGTTTCTTAATAGCTACCACATTGCTGTTCCTGTCTGTTGGTCTTGTAACTTTTTTTTAAAACTCCCATCTCCACAAGCTTGCCAATGTGTTTTAATTTTCTTCTTCAAAGGAATCGCTACTCTGCTGGGTGGCTGTTGGAGCAGTTTCACCCCAGGGTTGATTTCCAAGTGCAGGAAGGTATCCAGGAAGGTATCCAGGAAGGTATCCACACCCTTGACAACCGTCCCCAGATGGACTGTGCTATTCGTCTCCTTGGGAGAGGCCTGTGGCTGGAACGGTCTATCGCATCGTGTGACAGTCCATCATCCACTACCCGGAAAAGCCCCAACTTTCCATGCAATTCTGCTGTGCACAGAGGTGCTCGTGGCATTTCAGCGATTTCAGTCTAGTTTGTGGTGTTTGCCCTTGTCTGGACCCATCAGTTCGAGCTGCTTGGAGATTTTCTGATTGAACAGATGCTTGCTGGAAAACGCTAGCTTGTCCAACCCAACGTTTCTAATGAAAGCAAGTTGGGTTCAATGAACTTTTTCTGAATCACAGGCAGGATCCCAATGGAATCTGGCTGGCTGCAGAGCAGCCCCGCCACGTCATCTGCCCCAGGGACCACAAGGTTCTAGGGGCCTTGGCTCCAGGGCAGCCCCACTCTTTCCCAGCTCCTGGCTGTGGAGTTGGGAGCCTGAAGGCCCTGGGGGCTGCCAGGTTCCCAGCTGTGAAGCTGTGAGCCTAGAAGCCCTGGGAGACCTAGCTGGAGCCTGGACTCTCAGGACTTCCAGGCACCCAGCTCTGCAGCAGGGAAACTGGAAGCCCAGGGATCCCCAACTCTAGCTGGGGTTCAGCTCCTGGCTCTGCAGCAGGGAGTCTAGAAATCTTGGGGCCTCTGGGGGCTTCCTGTCATGGAGCTGGGAGTCGGAAAGTCCTGGGACGGGCTCCCAGCGTCTGAGACTCTGGGGCAGCTAGCCAGCCCCCAGGCTCCCAGACTCCGGGCCCCTTGCTCTCTGGGCTGCTGGACCCAGGCGCTTGGAAGCCCTGGGGCCCCCTGCTCGGGGGCAGTCCACAGCGCAGGGCTGCCGCTCGCTGAAACTCTCGTGAATGTGACTCAGCACCTGCCTGCCCCGGGGCGCGATCGGCCCCCCGGGGCTCGGGGCTCAGGGCGGGGCGGGGGAGCCGCTGCCCGCCCGGGCCTGCCGGATCGGGGCCGCGGGACCAGCCCCCGGCTCTCTGCGCAGCCCCGCGGCAGGGGGCGGGCTCGGCTCGGCTCGGCTCCGCCCTGCCCGGGACTGCGCCGAGCGGCGCCCGCAGGAGCCCGCAGGAGCCCCCCGAGCGCCCGGCCCCGGCCCGGCCCGGCCCCGGCCCCTTTCCGCGGCGCCGCCCGCCGGGCTCCTGACGTCAGCGCGGGGACCCAGCCCAGCCTGCGGCGCGGGGCGCAGCCCGACCGGGAGCCGGGTGAGTCGGGGCGGCCCGGGCCCCGCGCCCGGCAGAGGCCGCTGCGCCCCGCGGTGCTGCCGGGCCCCGGCGCGGGGGGCTCCGTGGCGGGGCCGGGGCCGGGGCCGGGGGGCTCGGTGGCGGGGCCGGGGCCTGCTCGGCCCGTGCAGACAGACCCGGCCAGTCCGGGCTCGCCCGGGGCTCCGCGCTGCTGCTCGCGCCTCTCCCTGGGGCCGGGCCCCCCCCGGGCTCCCTGCCGGGCTGCCCGGCCCCGGAGCGGGAAGAGCGGGAGGGGAGCCGCGTCCCTGGGCAGGGCTGGGCTGGGCTGGGAGCCCGGCTCTGGGGGCAGCGTCCCAGGTCCCTCCTGCGGGCTGTGCTCGGGGTGCGTAGCCGTGTCCGGGCGCGCTGCGGGGCTGGCGGGGCGCTTGCTCGGAGAGAGCCGCGCTGCCCCCCCCGGGCCCTGGTTCTCCCAGCAAGGCGCTTGCCCAAGTCCTGACCCAGCCTGGCTCAGCTTGTGCGATGCGCTGGGCTGCTGGCCCCTGGCTGGCGGGGCCCGGGGCCCAGCCTGTCGGTCAGCCCGTCCCAGGGGGTGCGGTGCCCTTGCCCGCCCCCTTATTCGTGTGATGGCGAGGGAAATCTGCTGGCCGGATGCCAGGAAGTCCCCCTCCCAGCAGCGGGTGCCCTGTGTGCCAGCACAATGGGCCCAGGGAGCCCGCCACCCAAACGTGGGCACGCTGCCAGCCCAAGGAGCTGTGGCGGTTTTGTGGCAGGCCCTACCCCACACGTTGTTCCCGGGGTCCTGCCCCCAGGCGACAGCCCAGCCATCCCGGGGAACCCCAGTTCCCTGACACACAACTGTGATGCTGGAGGTGGGTCAGAGCCCCAGGGCGGCGAGGGATTTCCACAGCCCCCTCCCCTCTGTCTGCAGGAGGCAGCTGTGCGGTGACCCTGTGCTGGGCTCGCTCCCCTTCCTCTCCCAGTGACCCCAGAGCCCCAAGTGACCCAGGCTGTGCCCAGGCGATGGTCCTTGAGAACAGCTGTGGTGTGGATGGCTCAGGGTACTGTGCAACGGGCCACTTCCCCCACCCGCTAGCCCCTGGCTCCCAAGTGCAGGCCCTGGCCCTGTGAACACCCCCACTTAGCGTGACGCTACCTGCCCCTGCTGTTGGCAGCCTGGCGTGACCTGTCTGGCACCGGGGTGCTCACTGCCTTTAGCCCTCAGTCTGAAAACACCTGGCTGCCCTGCACACCAAGGGGCCTAGCCTGGCCTGGCAGGGCTGAGGGGTGTCAGCAGAGCTGTGAGCGTACCTGGGGAGGGCACGGCTGGAGTAAGGGGGGGCTGGAGTAAGGTTAGGACTAAGGAGCATTGACGGGTGAGTGGGCCCCAGGATTAAGAATAGTTGGGGTGGAATTAGGGGGCATCCAAAGAGCTCGGATTGTGGGCAGAGCTGGGGGCGGGGGGCCCAGTGCCGGGGTCTTAGGGGAGCTGCAGGTCGGCAGTGAGGGGCAGCGGCAGAGCTGCCACCGCCCCCCTCCCCTCTGCTGCCACAGCTCACTCACGCCAGCGGTTTGGTTGGGGAAAATATTGAAAGCTCCCCCCCCCCCCGGCCCTGGAGTGACCACGCGGCCTGGGCCCCTGCTCCCGGGGGCTGCAGCTGGAGCAAAAACATGCCTAGGTGCCTGGATAGGGGAGCTCCTTTAAATGCCCCCCTCCATTGGCACCTGCAGGGGGGGAAGATTCGCACCCACACCCCTTCCCCAGTGGCACCTGGCCAGCACTGTGCCTCACATGAATCAGTAACACCCCCGTGGTGTGCGGGGCTGGGGCTGCCCCCCAGCCTGGCTGGGGGAGCCTCTGGGCCAATGTGCTGTGCAGTTGCTGGAAATCCCATCCCAGCGTGGCTACCTGCAGACGGTTGGCTGGGGAGCTCAGGGCAGTTATAGGCTCAGCACAGAGGGGAGAAGAGGCCCCAGGCTCTGGGGGTCAAGGTGTGACCCCATGGGAACCCAGAGCAAGAGCTCAGGCCTGGTCCGAGCTGGGCAGCAGCCCAGTGCCAGCAGCATGGGGGCACCTGGCCACATGCCGTCCTGCACAGGCCATGGGCATGAGCACACATCGCACAGACAACCTATGGGACTCCTTGCTGGGGATGTTGTGAAGGCCAGAAGTATAAATGGGTTCAAAAAAGAATTAGATGCGGTCATGGAGGACAGGTCCAGCAATGGCTGTTAGCCAAGATGGTCTGGGACACAATCCCATGTTCTGGGAGTCCCTAAACCTCTGACTGCCAGATGCTGGGAATGTTCTGTTCATTCCCTACGGGGTGCCTCTTATGACCCCGGGCAGCTCCTTGCACTGTGAGAGTCAGCAACACATGGCATGTGAGAGAACCAGGATCTCTGTGAAGGAGAGCTGGGCTCCGTCTGTGCAAGTGTAGGCCAGGGGGGTGGGGTCCCATTGCTCAGGGCACTCTGGGGGTGAAGGGCTGTGCACATGGATGGGTGTGGGGCTGGAAAGGTCAGGGTTCCCCATGTGCTCAGTGGGGTGTTTGGGGAGTGGGCTGCCTGGTGCCCTCTGTGCTCAATGGAGTGTTTGGGGAGTGGGGTTCCCCCTGTGTTCAGTGGTGTTTGGGCAGGGAGTGTGCCTGGTGCCCCCTGTGCTCAGTGGCTTCTCTATTGTGCCCAGCCTCCCCGATGCCCGGCCCCCTGTGACTCTCCGGTGCAGCCATGGCGGGGGCCAAGGGCTGCTACGAAGGGAAGATCGCCGGCCTGTACGACCTGGAGCGCACGCTGGGCAAGGGCCACTTTGCCGTGGTCAAGCTGGCGCGGCACGTCTTCACGGGGGAGAAGGTGGCGGTGAAGGTGATCGACAAGAGCAAGCTGGACGTGAGCGCCGCGGGGCAGCTGCTGCAGGAGGTGCGCTGCATGAAGCTGGTGCAGCACCCCAACGTGGTGCGGCTCTACGAGGTCATCGACACCCACTCCAAGCTCTACCTCATCCTGGAGCTGGGGGACGGCGGCGACATGTTCGACCACATCATGCGGCACGAAGGCGGGCTGGCCGAGGGGCGCGCCAAGCACTACTTCGCCCAGATCGTCCACGCCATCTCCTACTGCCACAAGCTGCACGTGGTGCACCGCGACCTCAAGCCCGAGAATGTGGTCTTCTTCCGGGAGCAGGGCGTGGTCAAGCTCACCGACTTCGGCTTCAGCAACCGCTTCCAGCCCGGCAAGATGCTCACCACGAGCTGCGGCTCGCTGGCCTACTCGGCCCCCGAGATCCTGCTGGGGGATGAGTATGACGCCCCAGCCGTAGGTAAGTGACCAGGGCCGCCTGCTTCTGGCTCCTGCCAGGTTGTTTGGGTGAGGCTGGCACAGCCCAGAGCGCTGAGCGGGCACGTCTGTGAGGGTTGGTGATGGGAGGCTGGGGAAGCGCCATGGGCATGCATGGTGCATGTCCTGCATTCTCATTACCAGTGTGTGTATAAGGCTCCAGTCAGCCTGGGACCTGAGCATCTCGCGCAAGTTTGTGGACATCCCCTCCCAAGGTCCTTGCAAGGCAGGGGCAGCTATCCCGTGGGGGGGCAGGGGGCCTAAGGCATGCAGAGGCTAATGGAGCATGGGCAACAAGGGAGGAATTTGAGATTGGCTATGATTGGTGTCACTCAGCCCTGTGGGAGGAGTCACATGACGGGGATGTTAAAGTGACTGGTTACACCCTGCTTCAGAGTAGCAGCCGTGTTAGTCTGTATTCGCAAAAAGAACAGGAGGACTTGTGGCACCTTAGAGACTAACAGATTTATTTGAGCATAAGCTTTCGTGAGCTACAGCTCATTTCAACGGATGCATCCGATGAAGTATTAACTGGGTCAGTGTATTAATGATGTGTTCAAGGCAGGATACTGGGTGATGTCTGTTATAGAGACCAGTTGGACAAGGGAGCAGGATGAGCAGTTCCTTAAAAATCCCCCTCAATGTGTAGAAAGAAACACAGTGTTATCGGGGGGGATTTCAGTGTTGGGGTGGGGGTAGGGGGAGACATGCTGGAGCTTTCATGCTGCCACTAGTAAGATATCCTTGAAAGGTTCTAAAAATTATACATGACTTTCTAACTCAATAATTCTTGCAACCAACTTGGGGTCATTCCTCATCCAGATGAAATGAGCATAGAATTAAATTTGATGGTTGCCTAGGTGTAAGCGATCATGACTTTAATGTTATTGGCTAGGTGCAGACTGAATATAGTCCCGCCCAGGAATATATATATATATATACACACACACACACACGTACGTACATACTTGGTTCTTTAAAAGGGCCAACTTCCCCAAACTGAAAACAATCATGAGCAAAACAGAGTAGGAGGAGATATTTAAATATGTAAATATGAATGATGATTGGGAATCCTGGGAGTTTGAAAATGATCAGCTATAATTTTTAGAGGCTCAAAAGGTATTGCAACCAACAGGGGGTGGTTCTGTATCTGACTTAATTCTGACAGGGAAAGAATTGATCACTGAATTAAAAATTAGCAGTTGCCTAGGTGCAAATGATCACAATCTAATTTAATCTATTCTGTTCAAGCAGAAAAGAGTCCTCTCCAGGGAACTGACCCACCCACAGCCCCCTCCCCTCTGTCTGCAGGAGGCAGCTGTGCGGTGACCCAGTTTTGGGCCCCACACTACAAGAAGGATGTGGATAAATTGGAGAGAGTCCAGCGAAGGGCAACAAAAATGATTAGGGGTCTGGAACACATGACTTATGAGGAGAGGCTGAGGGAACTGGGATTGTTTAGTCTGCAGAAGAGAAGAATGAGGGGGGATTTGATAGCTGCTTTCAACTACCTGAGAGGTGGTTCCAAAGAGGATGGTTCTAGACTGTTCTCAGTGGTAGCAGATGACAGAACAAGGCGTAATGGTCTCAAGTTGCAGTGGGGGAGGTTTAGGTTGGATATTAGGAAAAACTTTTTCACTCGGAGGGTGGTGAAACACTGGAATGCGTTACCTAGGGAGGTGGTAGAATCTCCTTCCTTAGAAGTTTTTAAGGTCAGGCTTGACAAAGCCCTGGCTGGGATGATTTAATTGGGGATTGGTCCTGCTTTGAGTAGGGGGTTGGACTAGCTGACCTCCTGAGGTCCCTTCCAACCCTGATATTCTATGACTCTGTGCTGGGCTCGCTCCCCTTCCTCTCCCAGTGACCCCAGAACCCCAAGTGACCCAGGCTGTGCCCAGGCGATGGTCCTTGAGAACAGCTGTGGTGTGGATGGCTCAGGGTACTGTGCAACTGGCCACTTCCCCCACCCGCTAGCCTCTGGCTCCCAAGTGCAGGCCCTGGAGCTGTTAAATATTTTAGTAGATGCCTAAAAAACCACAATCCCAAAACCATGAAAGAAGGCTTCTTCCCTTTTAATCTGTTGTTTTTTGGGTTTTTTTTTAAATCTGAAGGTGAAAGCTGCAATAATAATAATAATAATAATTATATATATATATATATATATATATATATATATATATATATATATATGGGGAAAGTTGATGCAATTACTATAAATTAGCAGTTAAGAAATGCAGACAGTTGATATGGGAAGCTAAAAGTATCGATGAAAAATCTACGGCCAGTAGGTTAAGGACAATAAAAAGGAAATGTTTACTCTATCAGGAACAACAGAATTCCTGGTAGTGCTCTTGGTCCGATACTAGTTGGGGATGGTACAGTTGTCAATAATGATGCAGAAAAAGCAGGAGTGTTCAGAAAATATTTGTGTTCTGTATTTGGGAAGAAGCTGGGTCATGTATTCGTGGCTCACAGGGGAATGAAATTATTTTTTATTATAGTAGTAACTAGGGAGAATGTTTCACAGCAGCTGCTAAAGTAAAACCTTTTAAACCTGCAAGACCAGATAACTTGTATCTAAAAATATAAAAAGCATTACCTGAGAAGGTGTCTGAGACGTTGGTGTTCACTTTCACCAAAACTTGGAATGCTGGGGAAGTTCCAGAGGACTGGAGAAAAGCTATTGTTGTACTGATGTTTACAAAGGGTACATATGGTGACCCGGGAAACTACAGTTCGGTTAGCCTGACACTGATCCCAGGCTAACTCGTGGGGAGGCTGATATCACCAGTTTGGTTGATACAGTAACTGTGTGGATATAACTGAACTGGACTTCTGTGAAGCATTTGACTTTATTCCACATGATTAAACAATTAGCACTCTTCAAAATCAGTGTAGCCCATGTTAAATGAACTAAAAACTGGCTAACTGATAGATCTGAAAACGTAATTGTGAATGGGTCTCCCAGGGATCTGTTCTTGGGCCGGTGCTGTTCTATACCTTTATCAGCCATCTGGAAGAAAACATAAAATCGCTGCTGGCAAAGTATGGAGATGACCGCAAATATGTGCGTGGAGGGGGAGCTCCCGTGTGTTTAGCCCGTGCTGCCTTGGCACAAAGCCATGCAGGGAACCCAAGTGCCGTGGGGTGCAGCCTGGCAAGGTGCTGTTAACTATGGGGGAATCTGGAGGAGGGCAGAGGGGCATGTGGCTTTGAGGCTCGCTCCGTTCAGTTCTACGGCGGCTCTTATCCCATGGTGTCTGACCGCTCTCCAGGCCAGCATTAAGTGACATGGCTGACCCCAGTCGTCCCTTGTGGCTCGTTCTCCCTCCGTGTGCCAGGGGAGAGCTGTGCGTGCTCAGCGGGCTTTGTTTGTTTGTCGGGGCTGATATCGGAGCAGGCCAGATGGAGCTGTGTGCCCAGCTGTGTGGGAGCAGGAGATCTGGGATGGCCCTGGGGGAGCTCGTTCCACATCTTGGGGCTGGCCCCTGAGGAAGCTCTGTTTCCTCCTGGCGGTGGAGAGTCCCCAGGCCTGAGGTACGGGAACTGTCCACCCCAGTCCTCATGCTCCTTTAGAGACGCTGGGCCCAGCTATGGAGCACACGAAGACCAGGAGCGAGCCCTTGGACTCTTCAATGGGGCGTGGCGGATGGGCTGGAGAGGTGGCGGGTGCCTGGAACACCAGACATGTGGGCGCTTCCAGGAACTGCATGGCCCCCACCTCCCACCGTGACACCACCCCCAGTGTGACCTCATATACATGGGGGATGCCGTTTCCAAGAGGGTGCTGCCCGCCCCTGCCGGCCTGACCTCGCACGGGGATCACGCTGGTGGGGACGGAGTGGGGCACTCTTGGAAATGGTGTTAGCACCCCCTCTCCCCGGTCCGCCACCACGTCCAGTTTTGGCCCCATACTGGCTGGGGACAAAGCAGCCCAAAAGAGGACGGTGCAGTGTGACACCGGACGGGTGCCTCCCCAGTCCGCACTAGCTGGAGTGCCCGTAGGGCCTGGCCTGGGCTGGGGTGGGGAGGGTCCGGTGGAGTTGGGCTGAGGCCGAGGTGACAGGCCTCCCTGCCCCTCCACTGGACGGGAAGGTTGTGTGGAGCTGGGCCCGGGCTGCAAGGGACAGGGTCAGGGCTGGAGCTGACAGTGCACTTGCCCCACCCCAGGGGGGAGCTGGGTTGGGGGAGCAGAGCATGGCCATGCAGGGAGGGGGCAGGATGGGCGGTGGCGTGTGGGGAATGGGCAGGGAGTGGGGGGAGGGGCATGGTGAGGCTGGGGGGAGATGGGGATGCAGCAAGGCTGGGGAGGAGCATGTTGGAGGAGGCTGAGGCCAGGGTGGGAACAACGGGGCAAAGGGCAGGTTTGTGGGGGCATGCAGGAAGGGTGGGACATGGTGAGGCAGGGCAGTTTGTACCCAAAGACAACCAAGCAGCGAGTATGTGGAGCGCAGTGAGGGGCTGGCTTGGGGCAAAGGAGTCTGTGCTGGCACTGGGAGGGTTAAACCCCCTGGCTTGTGGCTCAGGGGGGCGTGTGGCACCCAGAAGGAGCAGAGGGAGATGGTCCCCTCCCACACATGCTGTGACACAGGCCAGGTCCCAGTGCCCGCCTGAGGGAGCAGTGTCCCCCCTGCTCCAGGCTGATTGGCCCCTCCAGCGCCATTGCGCCAGGTGCCCCAGGGGGGCATGTTCAGGGCTGTTACGTCCCTGATGCAGTGGCTGGCTCGAGGTGGCCAGGCTGGGGCGAGAGCTCACTGCCTGCCGAGGGCTGACTCCGAGCCTTGGTTCCTGCCCTTCCTGGGGCCGGGTTCCTCCCCTGCAGCCCAGATCCCTGCCCTGGCACCGCTCCAGCTAGTAATGCCCAGTCTCACTGCTCCGGGGCCCCGCCAGCCCCACCCCAGCAGGAGGAGTTGCACAACAGGCTCCACCCCCTATGTCAGTGCACCCAGCTGCTAGGGTGTCCGTCCAGAGGGACCCTTCTGCTGCCCCAGTGGGGGAAGGGAGCCCTGTCACCACCCCCCAGGTGCGGCCTTGTGTCATGGTGCGCCTGCCCGTTTGCTGGCAGTAACGCAAAGCCTGGCCCAGCCTTCCGGCCTCCGTGAGCCGGAGCCCTGGCAGTCACAGGGGCATCCGCAGTGTTGCAAAAAGACCTGGCCTTGACTGCCCCCTCCCCTAGCGGCAGGCAGCTTTTCCCTCTAGTCCTGTCTCTGCACCATCCCTGTGCCAGTGACCCCAATTCACTGCCGCCCTGGGCATGCCCTGGGATGATCTGATCGCCCCAAGGGAACGGGGTGACCAGGGCCCCTGGAGCCACTGCTGGAGAACCCCCCTGTCAGCGCACTCCTGGCTCAGGTTCTAGATGGGGGCAGGTGTCCTGGCCCAAGTCTCTGTGGGGCACGGAGGTACAGGCGGTGCAGGGCCTGGGCAGAGCCTGGCACATCTGCTGGTGCTGTCCATGGGGCCGCTCTGGGGTGGGGTCACTGGGGCATGGGAAGCGCTCGGGAACAGTCTGTGCTGAGCTGAGTCCGAAGGGTTATGGCAGGAAGGGCCTTTCCTGTTCCAAGGAGCCTGGCTGGGCAGCTGTCCCAGCCCAGCGAGGCCCCCAACAGCTCTGTGGGCCTGGCCGGGCCCTGCCCCTCCCCAGCTCTGCTGATGTACAGGGATCCCCCTGCCCCAGCCTCTGTGCGGAGGAGGGCAGGAGTCTGTGCTGCCGGGCCAGCAAGGGGAGTGCTGCCGGGGGGAGGGGGGACAGATGGGGACAAGCCCTGGCACAAAACTGCACAGCCCGCTCCAGCTTTGGGTGGTCTCCCTGTCTCTGTGTCCTGTGCAGATCTGGGGCCAGGCTGGAGTCCAGAGGGGGAACAGACAAAGCCAGCCCCAGGCCACTGCCCACAGAACAGCCAGGCCCTGCCCTCCACACAGCTCCGCATCGCCCAGGAATGACCCCACGCCACTCCCAAGCACCCTGAACGGCAATGGAAGCTCCAGTCCCCAACAGCCTCACAAGCTCCCCAATTGCTGGATGTGGGCCCCTTGTGCTCCTCTCCAGCCACCCCCACAGCTCTAGGGTTCAGTGCTGCACCCGCAACTGGCACGGAGCCTCCAGCCCCACTGACCCTCTCACAGCCCACTCCCTGGCTGGCACAGAACCAAACAGCGCCTGGATGGCACAGATGCCCCGGAGCAGTGCTCCAGTAGTGGGTGCCAGGATCCAGCCCGTGCTCCCCTGGGGGCCTGGCCCTGTCTGTGTGTGATGCTGCTGCCCTTCCCCCCACCACACCACACCAGGCCTCACCCCCCTGCCCCCTCCGGGATGCAATCCGCTTTCCCAGGGAGGCTGAGCAGCTTACAGCCCTGAGAGGCACTGATGTGGGCTTTGTGGCTGACGTGGGCTTGTGGCCCCCGTAATCCCTGCTCCTTTATCCCTTTTCCCAGCTGTGGGGCACGCACATTCGGCCCTGCCCCACGGCTCCCTGGAGGCTTCCCCTGGGCAGTTCCCTCGGCCGACCCACGCTGCGCACCTCCCTGCTCGGGAAAGCATTCCACACATGCTGAGCGTGAGCAGACGCACAAGTCCCGGTGCCTGGACAGCTGAGCTGCCCTCGCCCCCCGGGAGAGACAGCCCCATGCTATAAATAACTGCTAATCACTTCAGCTGGAGGTGGACTCTGACTCCCCCCCTGCAGCCCTCCCCACTCGTGCCTCAAGGCAGCCTTTGGGGATGGATTCAGTAATAGTTAATGTCCGTGGTGGGGGGCGACATGGGGCAGAAACACACTGTCTGGAGCAGCACAGTGTACTTAGGTGACATACAGACTTTCCTCTCACTGCTCTGCTGGTCCCCTCAATCCCCACCTGCAGTCCCCTGCTGTCCCTGACCTGGGTTCCCCCGCCTCCCCAGTTCTGCCAGTCCCTTCGTCCCCCTTTATCCCAGCCCTGGGTTTCCCACGAAGCTGGGTTATAACTCTCTATAGAACAGGACCTGGTCAAGAAGCCACGAACAAAGGGCAGGAAGATATAGTTTCCTCCTGGTGAAAGGCAGCAGAAAGTGCCCCCAGGTGTCACACTAGCACTGGGGTTATTCGGTGTTTATGTGTGATCTGAGTGGGATGGGGGATGAAAAGGCAGGTGTCACTGAGTTGGTTACACTCAGGGCAGCTCCCTCCTCTTGGAACAATGGGCTCAGGCTCTCTGCAGACCCAGGCAGCATCCCTGTGTCAGTTGAACTCCGGGCAGCTCCCCCCATCAGAGTGATGGACTCAGGCTCTCTGCAGACTCTCAATGCAGCCGGCGCTGTGTGGGGCGCATGCTGGCAGGAGGCAGACGGCGCTGAGAACGGGCAGGCCATGGGCCGGGGCAGGGAGTCCCTCGCTGGCTCCATCTCATGCTCCTCACACAACTCACCTGAGCAGGTCAGGCCTGAGGCCTCGCCAGGCCTCCAGGAAGTTTCCTTCCTCCCAGGGTTTGCCTGGTTCACACCTGTTTGTGCTGCGGAGCTGGGGCTGTGGCTGCAGGGGGGTAGACCTGGACAGGTGTGTGCCAGGGCCGTCTCGGCCCCAGTGGCTCGCTCCATCCCCCCTGCTGGAGCCCACACCCCCTCCCAGCTGGACTCTCCTGGCCCGATGCTGCAGTGGGCTGAGCAATCTGTGTCTCCTTCTCTCTGCAGACGTCTGGAGCCTGGGTGTCATCCTGTACATGCTGGTGTGCGGCCAGCCGCCCTTCCAGGAGGCCAACGACAGCGAGACGCTGACCATGATCATGGACTGCCGCTACACCATCCCGCCGCACGTGTCCGCGCAGTGTTCTGAGTACGCAGCCCCAGTCCCCTCTCCTCCGGGCCTGTCCGGCGCTCCAGGAGCCCAGCCAGACGGGTGCCACCATCCACAAGGGCATGCGGGGGGCATGGGGCAGGCTGTTCACAGCCCAGCTCAGTGCACCCCCCTGCCAGGGAGAGCTGAGGGCTCAGGTTCAGCAGGGTGCAGGTTTTCACCAGGAAGGGGAGCCAGTGGAACAATTGTCCCAGAGGCGTGATGCCTTCTCCATCTCTTGGAGAAAGACCCCCAGCTTCCACGCGAGGCCCGGAGCTACGGGCTGGCCCAGGGATCACTGGGTGGGTTCTCCAGCTCAGACTTGATGGTCCCATCCGGCCTCAGAGCCTGTGGCTCTGTGCATCTCCGCTGTGGGTGCTACTGCGGGCCTGGGGCAGCGTCCCCCGGTTGTTCACTCCTGGGCTGGCTTATGACCCTGCCCCCTCTGCTCTCTGGCAGCCTGATCGGCAGGATGCTGCAGCGGGACCCCAAGCAGCGGGCCTCCCTAGAGCAGATTGAGGTGCACCCCTGGCTGCAGGGTGTGGACCCCTCCCCAGCCAGCCGCTGCCTGCTGCCCCTCACGTCGCACAAGCGGGTTTCCGAGGAGGAGCATGACATCATCATCCAGGCCATGACGTGTGGGAACATAGCGGACCGGGACGCCATCCAGGAGTGAGTGCCAGCCGGGCGGGGGTGGGGGAGGTGTGCAGCAGGGTCACTGCACCAATCTCCCGCTGGGCTATTTCTGGGCAGGCTCCTGTCTGTGTGGTGCCCTGGGCCTGGCATCTCCTCCCCATCTCTCGTGGACAGAGGGCAGGGAGCTCTGCACAGGGCTTGGCTGAGTGACTTATCCCCAGCCCAGCCCTTGCACGGAGCGATGGAGACCCTGTGCAAGAGAGGGGCAGGTCCTCTGGCACCAGCAATACCCCCCCACACACAGGGCAGCTGCTCTTTTGGATGTGAGAGGGCATTTCCTGTAGGGCGGGGGCAGGACAGGGGGTTCCCTGCAGGGTGGGGGGCAATACAGGGTTCTCTGCTGGAAGAGAGGGCATGGCAGGGGGTTCCCTGCAGACCAGGAGCGTGGGGGAGGTGGGGAGGGTGTTCCCTGCAGATCAGGGCAGCAGGGTGGGCACAGGGGTTGGGGGGCAGGACAGGCCATTCTCTGCAGACCAAGGGGCGGGGGGCAGAGGTTCTCTGCAGATCAAGGGAGCATGGTGGGCGCAAGGGGAGGGCAGTACAGGCCGTTCTCTGCAGACCAAGGGGCAGTGGGGCCATGCCCGGGGCTCGGAGCTCAATGCTCTGGCTGTGCCCTATGCCATGAGCAGCCAGCATGGGGCACACCCCGCATGCTGCTCTCATACTCCTCTCTTTGGTAGCACTGTGCTGTGCTGGGGCCTGCAGGGTTCCTCCGGGGTGCGGCTCTCACCTGGACCTTGCATCCCCCCAGGGCCCTGGAGGCCGATCGCTACAACCACATCACAGCCACGTACTTCCTGCTGGCCGAGCGGATCCTCCGGGAGAAGCAGGAGAAGCAAAGCCACAAGCTCAGTTTGGTCTACAACCTGGCCCAGCAGGTGCAGGACAGGTGAGCCCGCGTCCTCCGGCTGGGACAGGCCATGGCTCAGTGCCAGGGACGCCCCCCCGGGAGCCACAAGCACAGCCGGGCCCTCCCGCCAGCAAGTTCCCTGCAGGCGTTCTGTGCGGGGGAGCCGGCGGCGCTGGCCGCAGAGTGCTGTGCGTGGCACCACATCCCTTCACCGGAGCTGCCCCGGGATGTGGGATAAAATCCTGGCCCCACTGACTGTAGTGACGCTTCCCTGGGGCCTAAACTCTCCCAGACTCCTGTCCGCAGGGGACTGGCATCCAGCCTGGCACAGAGCCAGGTGTGGGGGTACCTGACACCCAGGTTTTCCTGTCCACAGCCCTGGGCATCATGCCAGGGCCTGGGAGTCCTGGCTGGGCAGCTGTAGTATCGATCTGATGCTGAGCGACCTGCAGCACCACCTCACGCTCGCAGTCCCACCCTCGCTTCCAAGCCTCCCCTAGCCCCCGCTCTGGACCATGCTGCCACAGGGGCTACTCCCGGCTGGCAGCTCCCACCCTGGGCATGACCCTGGGCACACTCCCCTCTCTTTCAGTGCCAACCTGTCGGACCCGTTCAGCACCATGGGCGACACCAGGGACCTTTCGCCCTTCGCAGAGATGCCAGATAGGCTGGCAGCTTTCTCCAGCCCCCAGCCCCGGGCTGCCGTGGAGGTTTCTGAGAAAAGAGTTGGCAAGCCCCTTTCCTTTTCTGCCCTGGGGGAAGACAATGCGGCCCCCGGCCTCCATGGAAACGGGCAGCTGGTCCGAGCCCTGCTCAGTCCCGCTCTGGCGGACGCCTCCATTGCCAAGAGCACCCCGGCCCTGCAGCAGATCTGCGAGGAGGAAGAGGAGGAGGAAGAGGAGGAGGGGAAGGCCAATGCAATGGGAAGGAGAAGCTCCTCTTTAAACCAAGAGCAAATGCGAGATTTCCAGAGCTCCAAGGTCTCCCTCTTGTTCTGCCGTGGGCCTGTAGCCCACAGTAAGGGGGAGAAGAGCCTTGGGGCCACCAAATCAGGCCTCTTGGAGCAGGGCCCGGGGAGCAGCTGGCAGCTGCCCCCTCTCAGGGGGGTGCCGAGTCCCAGGAGCGAGCCAGGGCAGCCCCAAGAGGCGCCAAGCCACAGTGCAGCACGGGCGGCCACGGACAAGCTCAGCGTGAGCGTTGGGGAGAGCGCCCCCAGCCCCCTCCCTGGGGGGATGCCAGCGGCATCGGGGGACATAGAGCTCCGGGAGGGTGGGGGAGCGGGTCTGGAGAGGTGCCAGGCTGAAGGCAGCTTGGGGTCGGAGGAGGGCACCACCACCACCACAGAAATGGAAGATGATGGCAGCCTGGGGCAAGCGGGCAAGGTCCTGTATCCAGGGAGCTGCGAGGGCCCCGTCGCTGGCTTTGCTGGGAGCTCTGGGAGCTTCCAAGCCACTTCAAGTGGGACGCCAGTTCCAGAAGACAAGTCCAAGAAACTTGGCGGGCCCCCTGACACCGGCTCCTCCAACAGGCCCGCGTGCCCGGCTGAGAGCCCCCACTGCGGCAGCACCGCGGGCAGCGAAACCGCGGCCGACAACGTGATCAAGGTAGACCCTGCCAAAAACAAGAGCGCCCACCTGAAGGACAGGCTCCTGCAGTTCCCGCTGTGCGAGAAGGCGCTGGCCTTCAAGATCCGGCCCAGCTCCAAGGAGAGCCTGCTGGCCCTGGGACAGTTCAACTGCTGCCATGTCATCTAGACACAGCCCGCACTCTGGGGCCCGGGCCCGAGAAGGAAGGTGGTGGCGCACGGCCCCAGGCCAGGGGCTGCTGGCAGGTGCAGGGCTGGGGAACAACATGCTGCTTTCGTTCTCGGTCTCTCGCTCCCACGGTGCAGCTGTTCTCCTGGCTCCGAGACCCAGTCCTGCCCTGTCCCGCCTGCTCTCCCTTCCCTCGGCCCGGGGCCCTGCCTTGGGAGCGCGTTGAACACCTGCTTCCTCACATGGCCACGCGTGTGGGCCCTCGGATGGCGACCGAGTGCGCTGGCCGGGCGGGAGCTGCGTGGCTGGTCGATCTTATGGAGAGCGCCCCCTCGCCCACCCGGGATGGCTGCCGGTGCTGTCAGCTCCCCCCTGCAGCGGCGCAGTGGGCTCTCCCCAGGATGCTGCTCTGTGCGGTAAGTGAGGAAGGCTCCTGCAAAATTCCTGCCTTCATGCTGACCCCCGAGACCCCACAAAGGTAGGTCCGACATCACCAGCTGGCAGAGGGCAGCCGCAGGCTGGGGTCCGTATGGGGCTAAGCTGCTCGGCTGCATGGACATCCAGGGGGAGCTAACGTGGCCAGGCTCCTTCAGTGGCCCCAGCAACACGCTCAGACAAGCCAGCTGAGCTGCTCCTGTTCTGGGGAGGAACCCAGCCTCCCCTCCACTGCAGCCATGCACCAGAAGCAGCCCAGGGCCAGACTTCAGCTTCCACCAGGACCCCTTCGCATCTGCTGGCTGAAAGGATGCGGAGGGGCTGCCAAGCACCCTGGGAAATGCCTCTCCAGCTGGTCCAGCGCCATCTCCAGATGCTGGTGAGGCTCTGGGCAAGTGCAGGGCAGTCCAACATCTTGGATAGGGCCACAGTGATTGGGGCTCAAATTAGGGTGATCCTCAGGGCTGCTCTAACCTACTCCACTGGCCCCAGCAGCCCCAGGACACAGCCATATTCCCCTGGTCTCTGCGCCAGGGACTCCGTCACCACCGCTCCTCGGGGGCAGCAAGGTCTGCAGGAAAGCCAAAGCCAGCGCAGAGTGCCACAGAGAGCAGTGGGAGCCATGCTCACGCCACGCGCAGCCTCCTCCCCAGTGCACTGCCGCCTCGAGGGCCAGCAGCCTGGGTCAGCCCTGCTGGCTGCCTCCGTGAGCAAAGGAAGGAAGGTGCTGATGGAATCTAAATGGCAGCACCCCAAGACGCCTGCCAGTGTGTAGCAGTGAGGCCAGCATGCCGTGCGCTGGGCATACGGGGTCGTACAAGGCTGGAGAAGCCCCGCCTCGCTGGGGGAGGCCTGCCCAGCCCTTGATGCACCCTCTTCCTTCTCTGACAGCCAGGCTGTGCCCCCTAGAGCCTGACGTCCCACTGGTCCTGGGGGCACGTTGGGCAGTTCTCAGTGCCCAGGGAGCCAGCCACTGCCTCAGCCCGCCTGGCTCTGCCTGGGGTGTTTTTATAACAATTAGAAATAATTTTTTAAAATAGTCTATTTTAATGGAATTTAAATAGAGATTGCTATATCCCCCCTCCCCCGCCCGCCGGGGCACCTCGCCGCGCTTCCAGCCCCAGCCATGCATGGCCACAGGAGCATTTCCCCATCCTTGGTACTCACCCACCCTAGAGCCAGAGGGGCCACGCTGAGGCCTACAGCTTCTCTGTCTGCAAAGTGTCCCGTGCTCTGGGGACTCACCAGGGCAGGAAGGGGGGCGTGGGGGAGGGGTATGTCATGCACACGCACACACATATACAATCTAAGCTGTTTCCTCCAGACCCTTGTAACGATAAGCTTTCTATTTATTATCTCTTTGTTTTCTTGCTGGCAAGAAATGAATTGTGACTAGAGTCTGAAGCCAGAGCTCGCTGCTGAGTTCTGCATAATGTGCACTGAATGGATCGGATCCAATTGGGAAGCAAAGCAAGTCGGTCCAGTAAAATAAGCTCTTGATTTCAAAACGGTGTCTCCGTTTCCTTCACTGGGCTGCCAGAGAGAGAGGAGCAGAAACAACCAGGATTAATGTCCTATTTTATACTGCTGCCTTCTGCCAAGTGGTAACAGATGCCAGGGCTCTGTGGCTTCTTGTTGGAGCAGATATGGGTGACGCTGAGTCTGGGTATAGTCTTAGTGCAGTTTGATTATTTTCACTGTACACAGCAGGCCTGGAGCAGAGGTGGTCACAAACAGCATGCAGGCTGGGCGCAGTTCCCAGGGAACGACTCTGCCCGAAGAACTGACCCTAGTTAGATTAAGCAGAAAGCAAACATCACTGCTGCTTGCCAGAGCTCCCTGTAAAAGAAACTATAAAAAAAAAAATCCCAGTGCCGCATTTCATGAGAGTCTGGTCGGTTCCCAACCTCTGAGGAAACGACTGCGCCAGGCCATGTGTGCCAGCAACCCCACTGTTCACCTGAGGTTATTTTCAGGTTCCCAAAAGTGAGCTGGGCAGGGGGAGAGAAACTCCCTGTTCTGAGGGCTTTAGAGCCCAAATTCAGGCAGGACCAACAAGCGGGGAATCCAGGTGCTGAGGAAGGAGGTTCCCCTTAGAAGGGCAAAGGGGTGTGCATAGCGTCATTGGTCAGGGTAATGGGGGGGTGTCTGTTGTCTTTAAGGGGTAGTGGGGATGGGGCCAGTCAACCCCTGTTCTGGGACATCACGGGTCCTTTAAGGGTTTAGGGGCAGAGGTGCATGCTGGGAGAGAGGAAAGGGGGTGGGGGTTGCCCCTGGGGCCCAGGAGCCGTGGAGCTCGGCTCTCCTCAGAGCCAGGGAGACCCTCACAGCAAGCCGGGGGGCGGAGGGGACTGCTGGCCTTGCCCAGCCCAGTGCGGGGCTGGTTTGCCCTGGCCTCCGAGGGGAGGGGGAGGAGCCCTGGGCCAGTGCACTCCAGCAGCCAGCCGGGAGGGCAGAATGATGGGAGTGAGGGGGAGTCTCCCTGCACCACAGCCCAGGCGTAAGGATGCACCATGGAGCAGGGGGCCTGCAGGGCCAGGCATGGGGGGGCGAGGACAGCACCTGGCCACAGCCAGAGCACACTTCATTTCATTTTGCTTTTTCTTACATTAATTTAAAATCAAAGTGCTGCCCTCTCATGCCATAGTGGATTGAGCACTGCGCCCCCGCAGTCCAGGAACACCCCCCACCACGTGCCATACTGCATCAGGCTGCTGCACCCCCAGCCCAGGACCCTCCCCCCCATGCCATAGTGGATCAGGGCACTGCGCCCTCCAGCCATGGTCCTTCCTATCATTAGTGGTGCCACCTTTTGGACAAAAAATTGGATGCTTTGTTGTTGCTGCACAAACACTTGAAGAAATCATTTCAGGAGCCCGAATAGTGCCATAATCTCCCCCTGCCCCAGCCAATGGCTGATGCCCCTCTCTCCACAGCTGGTGGTGCCCATTGCCCTGCCAGGCCAGGTGCCAGGGCTCCTCTGCAGGGAGAAGCTGTCCCCTTTGGGGCTCCCCCTCACCAAGCCCAGCATGACCCGTCAGTGTCACACCCTGCCATGCCATGCAGGGCACTCCCCAGGCTGGCTGGTCCTTTATAAGGGGGAGGGGACCTCAGCCCTCCTGCCAAGATCAGCTCCCCCACCTGGAGGGTAATAACGCTGGAGGTTGTGTGTCTAGCTCAGGCCAGGTCTGGGGCTCTCAGGGACAGCCCTGTGGGGAGACCCCTGAGGAAGGAGGCTCAGGAGAGGGCACCCCCTCAGCTCATGGGGCTGGGAGGGCCTGGCAATCCAGAGGCCTGGGGAACAGGCTGGGATCTGCAGCCTGGGGAGCTGCAGGGAGTCTCTGAACCAAGCCAGACTTGGGGCTGGGGACTGGCTCAAATAGCTGGAGTGAGAGCCAGAGGCTGGGTCGGGAGAAGGCAGGGCAGCTGCTCAGAGAGCAGGAAGAGCCAGTCCGTTGCAGAGGGTGGGCTGAGCCCAGCCGAGCCTGGGCAAAGCTCAGTCCTGCCGGGCAGGGCAGGACACAGCAACTCCCCGTCCTGGGTGTCCTGAGCACGACTCACCCGTTCCCCCCCCACCCCCGGGCCTGTGCCAGCCTCTCCCTGGGGCAGTTTCAAGGAGGCAAAAGTTTGGATGGAGCTGGGCAGTCTTGCTGGCAGGAAGCCCCTGGGCCCAGACCCTGGGGAGAGAGCCTCTTGGCAGCCAGGAAGGGGCAAGCGTCCCCTCTGAGCCAACACCCCTGGTCAGGGCCTGCTACCCCTTCTCAAAGGCATGATCACTCTGGGAGGGTCATGCAGCCAGGTGCCGCGTTGCCAGGTGCAGGGGCCCATGGATAGTAGCCACCTGTCCTGTTGGGAGCATGAAGCCCAGGTGCAGAGAGCAGCGGGCCAGGCCAGCTGGAGTCACCTACATGCTGGGTCCCAGGGGCAGCTGTCAGGCAGATGGGCCCCAGCCGGGAGGTTTCATTCACAGCTCAGGAGTCACAGCCCGACAACGCAGCGCGGGTCACGCTCCAGAAGCCAGAGGCTGGAACATCCCAGCCATCGGCAACAACGCCTGGGGCGAGGAGAGGATTTGGGGAACTGTTAGAAATCCCAGATGGCTGCACAACAGTGGTGTCGAGGAACGCCCCAGCCCGCTGCCCTGGCCGAGCAGCTGCTTCCTGCCGACTTTCCGTGGCTGCGGTGCCACGCCCAGGCCTGCGGCAGGAGGGTGGGCGGCTGCCGATTGCTGAACCCTCCCTCTGGCCGCTGAGGGAGAGGCAACGTCAGAGAAAGAGGCAAAAAAATGCGCATTGGACAGACCTCCCAGCAGCCCTTTGCACCCCCCCTCAAGCAGCCCCACGGCTTGCCTGCCCTGAAAGCCTCAGTCTCGGGCACCGTCACACTAAGGGACGCATGGTTCTGGGCTTGGGCCTGCCGTCCCAGTTACACTGGTGCGGTGAGCGTGGCTGCCCAGGTCCCCCGGGGGGAAGGGGAGGAAGGTGGTCCTTGCGGGTAGTTGCTGTTTCACTTCATGTTAGCAAACTCCATCTAAAGCACCTTCAGGCTGTTCCTGGTGCAGACAGGAAAAGCCACACATGGGGTGGCCTGTGCCAGCTCAGTGTGCCCATAGAACCACCCCTCTTGTAGCAGGCCCTGCCTGTGTCCCCCTCACGCCCCTCCACGCTTACATCAGCCCCATCGCCTGCTTTGCAACCAGCGTCACGCCCGTGGGAGCTACGCTGGTTTTGTTGCTCATAAGATGTCCAACCGTCCTCCCGCCGCTATCCCACGCTGCAGCAGCGCCTACCTGAACTGCCCTGTCTGGTGACCTTTCTGCACACCGCTGCTCTGCAGTCACCTGGCCCACGTGCCTCCCCTCTGGAGCACATGCAGCCGCCCTAGGACTTGGCCCCATGGCAACGCTGCACCTTGGCCCCCTGCTCAAATGCAACTTGCAGGCGGCCCAAGGTTCCTATTGGAGCTCTCTTCCATTGCATGCCCCCAACTCAGAAGCCACCGCCACCACCCTGCCTGAACGCGGTCCCACGCTGTAGCCCTCTGGGGACAGGGCCACGGCCAGGCCCACGGCTGGGATGCTAAGATTGACCAGCGGCTCTCAGGACAACTGAGAGACATGGGGCACTCCCAGGACGAGACCTGGTGCCTGCACAAAGAAGGCAGGGCCTGTGTCTTCTCCAGCTGCTCAGAGAGCAGGAAAAGCCAGTCCCTTGAGTGGGCGGGGGGGAGCTGGGCCCAGCTGAGCCTGGGCAAAGCTCAGTCCCACCGAGCCAGCCAGGGTGGGACACAGACAATAGAGATACCACAAGCAGCAGCAGCTCCTCCATCCCTGCTGCAGTGAGAGAACGCCCATCCGGCCCACACTGCGCTGGCAGCCCGAGCCAGGGCTGTGACCCGGCGGGGGACCGGGCCAGAGCCTGCACTAACCGGCCCTCTTCGCCACACCTGGGTCCCGCTATCAGAGATCCTTCAAAGCTCCCACATGCCTGCTGGGAAGGCTGCCACGTGGTCCACCGGGCCTTGCAGAGCTGGGAAGAAATAGCCCTTCCCATGGACAATCTCCACAGCTCGGGGCAGGGCAGACCCCAGGCATGTGGGTCCCATCCACCGACCCAACCCTGCCCGGCTCCTGCCTCTGCAGCAGCTGGCCACCAACCGGCCGCTGGGCTGGGCAGAGCTGGGGCAGAGCCAGGCTGTGAGTCGGGCCTTCCTGCAGGGCATAGAACAGGCAGGTGCCAGTGCCGGCCACACGGCTCCGAGAGCCCCGGGAAATCGGCTGTTACAGTGAAGCGGGGACTCGGGGAGGGCAAAAGCCAGATCACGTGGATCAGGCACCCTCCCTCCCGTGGACCAGGGAACCAAGTGACACGGAGGGCATGGCTTCACCCCTCAGAGACTGGCAGGAGCAGCTGAAGCCATCTGACCCCTTGATGTTTGACAAATAAACAAGACCACAGGAGCAGCCTTCCCCGATCCTCCTCCCCCGCAGGCCTGGGGTCCACCCAGAGCATTTGCTGGCCAGAAAACAGCAGCAACAGGTAACTGGCCTGGCCAGACCATCCATCGCCCAGTGCCTGGAGCCAGGGACTTGGTGCAAAGCTCCTGCTGGAGACCCTGCAGAGAGGAGAGGCGAGGGAGCGATCCGGCTGAGAGAGCCAGTTCCCTGCAGCCAGGGGGCGGGCGGGCCTGCCACTGGCTCTCCGGCCCCGTGTCTGCTAGAGGTAACTCAGCAGAGTGAGGGGCTGCCACTGATGGCCCTGGGTTAACGAACGTGGCAAGGCAGTTACGGACCCCTCCAGTGACTGCCATTCTCCTTCCTAGTGAACCTCGACATGCTCAGCGGGGGCTGGAATCTGCGAGCACCCCGCTCAGTCATTGCTTTACTCTTCTCAGCACCCAGAGAGATTCGGGGCTGCACCTCGGAGAGGAGGCCCTCGGGCCGACCCCCCCAATCCTGGGCTGCCCCAGACAGCCCCGAGGGCCTGGCTAGATGCCAGCAGCCTCCTGGGGCTGCCCTGCAGGCCACAGTGCTGCATGTGGCCACCCCACCCCGGCATGCCCCTGTAACAGGGCCTCGGAAGGCAGCTGCACCTGTCTGCCACACAGCCTGCCCCAGGGACTCCTCCCCTGGTCAAATCCAGGCTTTCCAGGGCCCCTTTCCACCACTCTGGCCCCTTTACCAGCATAACAAGGCTGGAGCAGGGTTGGGTCCTTGCCCTCAGCCTCTCCTAGAACTTGGATGCCAAGCTCTCTCTTAACGCCCCCCAGACATCTCCTGCGCGGTGAGCTGCACTCCATGGGCGGGTTGTTTTGTGACCGAGCTGCCTGGTGCCGGAGGCATTCAGTGACTCCCCACTTCCATGCTGCAGCCTGCAGGTGAGATGCCATTCTGCATACACAATAAGCCTGCTCTGTTTGAACTGTTCCTAGGGTATGTCTACACTACGAAATTAGGTCGAATTTATAGAAGTCGGTTTTGTAGAAAGCAGTTTTATACAGTTGATTGTGTGTGTCCCCACACAAGTGCTCTAAGTGTGTCCACAGTACCGAGGCAACCGTCGACTTCCGGAGCGTTGCACTGTGGGTGGATATCCCACAGTTCCCGCAGTCTCCGCCGCCCATTTGAATTCTGGGTAGAAATCCCAGTGCCTGATGGGACTAAAACATTGTTGCGGGTGGTTCTGGGTACATATCGTCAGGCCCCCCTTCCCTCCCTCCCTCCCTCCGTGAAAGCAAGGGCAGACAATCGTTTTGCGCCTTTTTTCTTGAGTTACCCGTGCAGACGCCATACCACGGCAAGCATGGAGCCCGCTCAGCTAACCGTCACCGTATGTCTCCTGGGTGCTGGCAGACGTGGTACTGCATTGCTACACAGCAGCAGTTAATTGCTTTTTGGCAGCAGACAGTGCAGTATGACTGGCAGCCGTCGTCGACATAGTCCTGGGTGCTCTTTTAACCGGGCGCCTGGGCAAACATGGGAGTGACTCAGCCAGGTCATTTCCCTTGTTTCGTCTAGTGGTGATTCAGTCCTACCGGCAGTGTGCTGTCTTTTAACCTCCAGCCAGCAGAAGATGATGGCTAGTCGTCATACTGCACCGTCTTCTGCCGAGCACCCAGGAGATGACGACGGCTAGTGGTCGTACTGCACAGTCTGCTGCCAGCAAGATGTATAAAGACAGATGAAGTGGCTCAAAACAAGAAATAGACCAGATTTGTTTTGTATTCATTTTCTCCTCCTTCCCTCTGTGAAATCAGCGGCCTGCTAAACCCAGTTTTGAGTTCTATCCTTGAGGGGGCCATTCAGTTTCTCGCAAAGCCACCCCCTTTGTTGATTTTAATTCCCTGTAAGCCAACCCTGTAAGCCATGTCGTCAGTTGCCCCTCCCTCCATCAGGGCAACGGCAGACAATCGTTCCGCGCCTTTTTTCTGTGCAGACACCATACCATGGCAAGCATGGAGCCTGCTCAGATCACTTTGGCAATCAGGAGCACATTAAACACCACGCGCATTATCCAGCAGTATATGCAGCACCAGACCTGGCAAAGCGATACCGGGCGAGTAGGCGACGTCAGCATGGTGACGTGAGTGATGAGGACATGGACACAGACTTCTCTCAAAGCTAAGGCCCTGGCAACATAGGCATCATGGTGCTAATGGGGCAGGTTCATGCGGTGGAACACTGATTCTGGGCTCGGGAAACAAGCACAGAGTGGTGGGACCGCATAGTGTTGCAGGTCTGGGACGATTCCCAGTGGTTGCGAAACTTTCACATGCGTAAGGGCACTTTCATGGAACTTTGTGACTTGCTTTTCCCTGCCCTGAGGCACAAGAATACCAAGATGAGAGCAGCCCTCGCAGTTGAGAAGTGAGCGGCAATAGCCCTGTGGAAGCTTGCAACGCCAGACAGCTACCGGGCAGTCGGGAATCAATTTGGAGTGGGCAAATCTACTGTGGGGGCTGCTGTGATGCAAGTAGCCAATGCAATCAAAGATCTGCTGATATCAAGGGTAGTGACCCTGGGAAATGTGCAGGTCATAGTGGATGGCTTTGCTGCAATGGGATTCCCTAACTGTGGTGGGGCCGTAGACGGAACCCATATCCCTATCTTGGCACCAGAGCACCAAGCCGGCGAGTACATAAACCGCAAGGGGTACTTTTCAATAGTGCTGCAAGCACTGGTGGATCACAAGGGACGTTTCACCAACATCAACGTGGGATGGCCGGGAAAGGTACATGACGCTCGCATCTTCAGGAACTCTGGTCTGTTTCAAAAGCTGCAAGAAGGGACTTTATTCCCAGACCAGAAAATAACCGTTGGGGACGTTGAAATGCCTATAGTTATCCTTGGGGACCCAGCCTACCGCTTAATGCCATGGCTCATGAAGCCGTACACAGGCAGCCTGGACAGTAGTCAGGAGCTGTTCAACTACAGGCTGAGCAAGTGCAGAATGGTGGTAGAATGTGCATTTGGACCTTTAAAGGCGCGCTGGTGCAGTTTACTGACTCGGTTAGACCTCAGTGAAACCAATATTCCCACTGTTATTACTGCTTGCTGTGCGCTCCACAATATCTGTGAGAGAAAGGGGGAGATGGTTATGGCGGGGTGGGAGGTTGAGGCAAATTGCCTGGCTGCTGGTTTCGCACAGCCAGACACCAGGGCAGTTAGAAGAGCACAGGAGGGCGCGGTGCGCAACAGAGAAGCTTTGAAAACCAGTTTCATGACTGGCCAGGCTACGGTGTGAAAGTTCTGTTTGTTTCTCCATGATGAAACCCACCACCCCTTGGTTCACTCTACTTCCCTAAGCTAACCACCCTCCCCTCCTCCCTTCAATCACCGCTTGCAGAGGCAATAAAGGCATTGTTGCTTCACATTCATGCATTCTTTATTCATTCATTACACAAACAGGGGGGATAACTACCAAGGTAGCCCAGGAGGGGTGGTGGAGGAGAGAAGCACCAGGAGGGGTGGTGGAGGAGGGAAGGACAAGACCACACAGCACTTTAAAAGTTTAAAACTTATTGAATGCCAGCCTTCTGTTGCTTGGGCAATCCTCTGGGGTGGAGTGGCTGGGTGGCCGGAGGCCCCCCCACCGCGTTCTTGGGCGTCTGGGTGAGGAGGCTATGGAACTTGGGGAGGAGGGCGGTTGGTTACACAGGGGCTGTAGCGGCGGTCTGTGCTCCTGCTGCCTTTCCTGCAGCTCAACCATACGCTGGAGCATATTGGTTTGATCCTCCAGCAGCCTCAGCATTGAATCCTGACTCCTCTCATCACGCTGCTGCCACCTTTCAGCTTCAGCCCTCTCTTCAACCCGCCACTTACTCTCTTCAGCCTGCCACCTCTCCTCCCGGTCATTTTGTGCTTTCCTGCACTCTGACATTGTCTGCCTCCATGCATTCATCTGTGCTATGTCAGTGTGGGAGGACAGCATGAGCTCAGAGAACATTTCATCACGAGTGCGTTTTTTTCGCCTTCTAATCTTCACTAGCCTCTGGGAAGGAGAAGATCCTGTGATCATTGAAACACATGCAGCTGGTGGAGAAAAAAAAAAGAGGCAGTGGTATTTAAAAAGACATTTTCTAGAACAATGGCTACACTCTTTCACGGTAAACCTTGCTGTTAACATTACATACACAGCTGTGTGCTTTCGTTCCAAGGTCACATTTTGCCTCTCCCCACCACGTGGCTAGCCCCTCACACACACACACCCCCAATGGCTAACAGCGGGGAACATTTCTGTTCAGCCACAGGCAAACAGCCCAGCAGGAACGGGCACCTCTGAATGTCCCCTTAAGAAAAACACCCTATTTCAACCAGGTGGCCATGAATGATATCACTCTCCTGAGGATAACACAGAGAGATAAAGAACGGATGTTGTTTGAATGCCAGTAAACATACACTGCAATGCTTTGTTCTACAATGATTCCCGAGTACGTGCTACTGGCCTGGTGTGGTAAAGTGTTCTACCATGGTGGGTGGAATAAGGCTGCCCTCCCCAGAAACCTTTTGCAAAGGCTTTGGGAGTACATCCAGGAGAGCCGCAAATGCCAGGGCAAATCAATCATTAAACATGCTTGCTTTTAAACCATGTATAGTATTTTAAAAGGTACACTCACCAGAGGTCCCTTCTCTGCCTGGCGGGTCTGGGAGGCAGCCTTGGGTGGGTTCGGGGGGGACTGCGTCCAGGTCCAGGGTGAGAAACAGTTCCTGGCTGTCGGGAAAAATGGTTTCTCCACTTGCTTGCTGTGAGCTATCATCTTCCTCGTCCCCAAAACCTGCTACCGTGTTGCCTCCATCTCCATTGAAGGAGTCAAACAACACGGCTGGGGTAGTGGTGGCTGAACTCCCTAAAATGACATGCAGTTCATCATAGAAGCGGCATGTTTGGGGCTTTGACCCGGAGCGGCCGTTTGCCTCTCTGGTTTTCTGGTAGGCTTGCCTCAGCTCCTTAAGTTTCACACAGCATTGCCTCAGGTCCCTGTTATGGCCTCTGTCCTTCATGCCCTGGGAGATTTTTACAAATGTTTTGGCATTTCGAAAACTGGAACGGAGTTCTGATAGCACGGATTCCTCTCCCCATACAGCGATCAGATCCCGTACCTCCCGTTCGGTCCATGCTGGAGCTCTTTTGCGATTCTGGGACTCCATCGTGGTCACCTCTGCTGATGAGCTCTGCATGGTCACCTCTGCTGATGAGCTCTGGCCAGCGTGGCAAGCTGCAGGTGACCATGCAAACAGGAAATAGAAATTCAAAAGTTTGCGGGCCTTTTCCTGTCTACCTGGCCAGTGCATCTGAGTTGAGAGTGCTGTCCAGAGCGGTCACAGTAGAGCACTCTGGGATAGCTCCCGGAGGCCAATACCATCTAATTGCGTCCACAGTACCCCAAATTTGACCCAGCAAGGCCGATTTAAGCGCTAATCCACTTGTCAGAGGTGGATTAAGGAAATCGATTTTAAGAGCCCTTTAAGTCGGAAAAAAGGGCTTCATCGTGTGGACGGGTGCAGGTTTACATCGATTTACAGGTTTACATCGCTGCTAAATTCGACCTAAACTCTAGTGTAGACCAGGGCCTAGACTGCTTGGAGCTGGCCTAAACTGGCTGGCTCTCCCTGATTATCCACAGGTTTGGCTGTGGGGAAAGAACCGGATTGAATTATTCATCAGAAAGAGTTTTGCTTTGGCATTACTGTCTCAGGAGTACAAAACTGCGTGATGAAGCCAACTCCGCATTAAAAATAAACGATTGCATCCTCTGTTCACGAGAAAGGGTGCGTCTGGATCATGTCTGCTGTTCAAACTGGTGAACCAACATTCTTAGACCTGGCAAATGTTCGTAAACATCTTGACACTTGAGTGTCAATCCAGCCCATGCCCACAGAGGGACCCTACCCCCGCCACGTGGGACCAGATTTGGTTCTGTTTGGCCCAGTAGACTGCAGGAGCCCGGGTTAAGTCTGCAGTGAAGACGCCCTCACAGTGAGAAGTAGCTGAACCCAGGGACTGATGTGAGAGGTAACTTTGGGGGTCACCACCTGTCCCCCATCCCGAGCAATAAACCATGGCTCAGGGCGGGGCTGGGAGATCACAGCAAGTCCCCACTCTCTCCCCCAAACCCCCTAGGAGGGGTGTTTGCTGTTCCCAGGAACTCCCCCTTCCATCCTCTCTGCTAAAGGGTGCCAGCACCAGTCCTTCCCCACCGGCAGGAAGTTGGAGCCCAGCCCTCCGCTGCCCCCATGGCAGGAGTCCTAGGCTGTGGTAGCTCACTCAGATGGTCTGCACCAGAGCCAGCTGTCCCCACCCTTCCTGGTCCAGCACCACACTCCAGAGACAGGGCAGAGATTGATTTCCTTCCAGCCACCCTGGCCCTTGGGCTGCAAACCTGCCCAGATAGCCACGGCTCACATGCCCCACCACCACCCCTCTGACTGGACCCTCGCCTGGCCGGGGCATACCAGCTACCTACCCCCAGGCCGCTGGGCACCACTCATTGGTTGTAAGCAGCCTCGTGGCATTGCATGGAACCCATCTACTTGGCAGTGCAGGACCCATAGACACCCCACCCCGGGGTGCTGCTCTGCACAGGGGCTCCCCGCTGAAGCCAGAGCCTGGGCCAAGGGCAGTCCTGGTTCTGAGATCCCTCTGTGGGACTGGGCTGGGTAGTGGAGAGATCACCCTCCCCTCCCTGTGACCCACAGCTGAGGCCCCGAGTTGAGGTTGGGGCTGGCTAACGCAGTACCTGACCCCACTAAACCACAGCTGCGTTACTAGTCTAGACACCCATCCCAGGAATGGCACAAGGGACGACAACCAGGGGCCGCTGGTGAGTGCAGGAGACAGAACTGCCGGGGGGCAGGCCCCAGACCACAGGCTCCCTCCTGCCAGAGATAATGATCGGGGAGCTCGCTGTGTCCAGAGCTAAATGCAATCGCTCCCGTGACCTTTCCCTGCCTGTCCTCCTCAGCCCCCCGTCTCCCCACAGAGGCACTCACAACCAAGCAAGCCGCAAACCCAGCCAGTGCAGCAAGTTCTCGCTCCTGTAGGCTGGGTAGAGAGGTTGTTATTGCTCTGGTTTGAACTAAGCAGCTAGGCTCTGCGGGGCCGACTAACAGTCAAGGTCGCAGTCGCATTCCTGTTTAAAGCCACTGCTCCAGTCACATCTGCCACATCAGGTGCCATGAAATGGGTATGCTGCTGTGGGGCCCAGCTTAGAGCTTGCAGGGGAATCTGGGGCCTGTAATGGCATGGAGAGCACCCTGGCACACCCCCCAGGGCGAGGCGCAGCCCTGCAGGTGAGTCCCAGCCTCGGTTTCCCCTCACCCAGGGTATAAACAAGTCCAAGGTGGCCTTTCTAGTAGTAAAGAGCCTCATTCGTCAGAGGGCCCCTTTTATTTAACAGACAAGGGCAACCCAAAGCCCTCAGGGAAAGCTTCAGTCAGCTGCCCCACCAGCAGCTCTCTGCCCCATCTTAATCAGTCTTCCATTTCACCACCCCAGCCCGGGGACACTTGCAGATTTGATCCCTGCCCGGAGCCCAGGTCTCTGGCCAGACGCTAGTTGTCCCCCAACAGCTCTTTACTCTTCGCTGCCCCAGGAGATCCCATACCCGGTTCGTTCTCTGCCGGGCTGGTCCAGTGCCTTGCCGGGGCACATCGTCTGCCTACGCCTGTTCCTCTCTCCAGGAGCCTCTGCTTTCCAGGGAGACACCTCAGGGCCTAGCTTCCTACCCAGCTTCCCTGAGGCATGTCCACCATCTGCAGGTGTGGGGCTTTTGGACTGAGCCCTCATAAGCCTGCATGAGGCCAAGCTGCTCCTGGCCTAATCGCTGCTCAGCTACATCGGCAGTTAACTGTGTACAGGTGGATCTGGGCTGGCTCATTCTCCCGTGCAGAACCCGCCGTTTGGCTGAGTGCCTGACCCCAGGGACACTGATCTGATGCAGCCTCCGGTTGGGGGCAAGGCTGTAGTTACGCAGGGTGTCAGACGACTAGATCAGGGGTTCTCAAACCAGGGGTCGAGACCCCTCAGGGGGTTGTGAGGTGATTACCTGGGGGGGTCGCAAACTGTCAGCCTCCACCCCAAACCCCGCTTCGCCTCCAGCATTTATAATGGTGTTAAATATATTAAAAAGTGGTTTTCGTTTATAAGGGGGGTTGCCCTCAGAGGCTTGGTATGTGAAAGGGGTCACCAGGACAAACGTCTGAGAACCCCTGGCCTAGATGATCACAGTGGTCCCTTGTCACGGAGTCCCTAGGTGATGCTCTGGAACTGCTCCCCATGAAGCCAGTCAGGACTCTGGGGAAGTCTCCTCTCTGGGAGCAGACTGTCTGCAGGACACACAGCTCCCCCGGCTTCCACCTTCCTGGGTCTGACCTCGGAGCATTCAGCATCCTCTGCCCCTCCGTGCGCTTCCCACAGCGAGTCCGCCCAGGCGGGGTCCTGGGGAAGCCAGAGGGTCCTGCACCCCAACTCCGCAGTCAGACGTGACTCTCAGCCAGCCAGTAACACAGAAGGTTTATTAGATGACAGGAACATGGTCTAACACAGAGCTTGTAGGTGCAGAGAACAGGACCCCCTCAGCCGGGTCCATTTTGGGGAGCAGAGAGCCAGACAACCCCGTCTGCACTTCACTCCATGTCCCCAGCCAGACCCAAACTGAAACTCTCTCCAGTCCCTCCTCCTCTGGGCTTTGTCCCTGTCCCGGGCCAGGAGGTCACCTGATTCCTTTGTTCTCCAACTCTTTAGCTCTCACCTTGCAAGGGGGAAGGGCCCAGGCCATCAGTTGCCAGGAAGCAGGGTGTCAGCCATTCTCTGTGTCCAGAACCCTGCACACACCTGCCCTCTAGGGCTCTGCAATGATCATACACCCTTATCCCACCACCTAGATACTTAAGAACTGCATAGGGGAAACTGAGGCACCCCCACACTATTCAGAGGAAACATTAAGAACAGTCCCACTTCGTCACATCCCTCCTGGCCGAGGACTCTACGAGAAGCGGAGCTGCTTTTTAAATCTCAACTTTCTGAAACCCTGATTTTTGCACCTAGGGAGGGGAGAATCTGTGGCCAGATCCATCTCTGGCTCCATGAGGCTGCCCCAGTGGAGATCTCGGGTCTGGCACCATGAACCAGTTCCCAGTCCCATCACTCACAAGAGCTTGGTCCGCCAGCGTGGTGTGCCGGGGGATAGTGCGGCCACCAGCCACTCATGCGGCTTTACTGACCCATTATGTAAGTCCAACGGGAATGAAGCCACAGCCTGATGGTGATCAGAGTGTGCAGCTCCCACCTTCGGGCCCTCAGCACTGAGATATCCCTGAGGGACTCTGCCCACGGCAGAGTTAAGGTTAAGTGGGAAGGGTCACTTTAGCTCTGCAGGCCGTAATTTGCCTGCTGGTGTCTTGAGAATTGCACTCTCCTGGTCTGGAAGGGAATGAGGAGCAAGGGCTGGGCCCTGGAAATGCCAAGGCCATGGGAGGGATGAGTTTTTTGCATGTGACTGCACAGATCCACTCCAGGCGAAAGCTATTGTGATATATACACACAGCCGCGAAACCGTACATCTGCCATGCAGGCATAACCCACTGGTGGTTCCAGCAACTCCCAGCCTGCCGCTTACTGCTCAGGACTGGTGCTCGTCAAGCAGTTCCCGGGGGACCGGAGTTCAGCAGCAAATGCCTTTCTGACCAAAATGCAAACGTTTGTAGAAATTCTTCGTGTCGGTGCCATTTTCTGGTTTTGAACTATTTTGTTTTGGGGCCCCCCTTCTCTGTTCTTTACTCCCCTCACCGCTGTGGGGTGGGAGAAAACATTTAACAAGGGAACAAAAGTGGGTTTGCCCCACTAACATTACAAGAATTGTTTCAAAAATCTCGTGTGTCCAAATTTTTCATCCAAAAAATTTACAGAAAATTTAGAACAAAATGAAAAACATTTATTTTTGGGCAGGGTGTGTGTGTGTGTGTGTGTGTGTGTGTGTGGAGAAGGGTTGTATGTGTGTGTGCAATTGTAGAAGGGGTGTGTGTATATAGAGAGGGTGTAGAAGGGGGGATGTGTGAGTGGAGAAGGGGCTGTGTATAGAAGAGGGGTGTAGAAGTGTGTGTGTGTAGAAGGGGTGGAGAAGTCTGTGTGTGTGTGTGTGTGTGCATGTGTAGAAGCAGGGGTGTAGAAGAGGGTGTTCAGTGTGTGTAGAAGGCAGAGAAGGGGGTGGGTGTGTAGAAACGAGATGTAGAAGGGTGGGTGGGTTTGGCTGTAGAAGGGGGGTGTAGAAGGGGTGTGTGTGGAAGGGGGGGTGTAGAAGGGATGTGTAGAAGACTCTGTGTGTGTGTGTGTGTGTGTGTGATACACTCGAGTCTTCTACACCTCCCTGACTTCCCCGCTCTGGAGCAGCGCTGCTGACTGTGGGCAGACTCCCCAGCTGTGGGGCCTGGCCCCTGTGGGCAGTAGCAGTGCTGCCGGTTGTGGGCAGACTCCCCAGCCGTGGGAGCCGTGGGGCTTGCCCCCCGTGGGCGGTAGCAGCGTGGTCTGGCTGCGCGTGTGGCCGTGCTGTGTTGCAGAACAGCCCCTGCCGAGCTCCCGGAGCCTGGGCTGTGCGGGACAAGTTAGTGCAAAGGCCACAGGCTGGGGCCCCTGGGGAGTGACCCGGGGCCCAGAGACACCAGCACTGTGCCAGACCGGATCCCTGCTGCCCCAGTGCCCTGCCCCGTGGGGTAACGCCGGGCTCCACTCCGTCATGCCAGCCTGCAGTCGCTGTGTTGACAGGGCTGTGACCCCGTGCGGGAGGCCTGTGGCGGGGCTGCCAGGGGAGGGGTGCTGTCTCCGGCACTTGGTGGGGGGACAGCTCGGGGAGACGTGGGCGCCCACTCTGGGTGTCTCTGCTTTTGGGAGGCCGAGGGCTGGTTTCCAGGCGAGCCGAGGGCCCTTGGCTGCAGCGGGAGACTGGGGACGGTGTGTGCACACAGTCACTGCCCTCGGCTCTCCCTCCCCCGCCCAGCCGTCCCCCTGCGGCTCTCCCCTCCCCCGCCCAGCCGTCCCCCTGCGGCTCTCCCCTCCCCCCCCCCCACGTCTCCCGGCCCGACCCGGTGCTCTGATGAAATAAAAGGGTGTTTGCTCGGAGGCGCAGAAGGGATCCCAGCTGGACCTGCCATGGGGCACGCAGGCTACAGGGCTCTGCTGCTCGGGCTGATGCTGCTGCAGCTCCCGCAGCCCACGGCCCAGTTCTGGCTCTTCAACGTGCTCTTCCCTCCCAGCCCCACGCCAGAAGCAGCACCCTCCAACAGCACCCCGCCCGTGGTACTCGGTAAGGTCACCCCCGCACAGCAGCATGGAGACACCCCCTGGGGGCTCTGCTTGTGGGGGTGGGCAGCCTGCAGCCAGCGTTCGGAGAGCTTTGGGGGAGACGGAGCAGGCCAAGGAGCCTGGCCTGGCCAGCTCAGGACAATCCTTTGAAAGGATTGCTTCATTCGCTGCCAGGTGCTGCCATCACAGATCAGGCAGAGCTCTGCCCTGGGACCAGCCTGGGGACCGGAGAGCTGGTGCGGGGCCTTCCTCCTTCTCTTTCTCTCCTGCTGTTCACAGTTATTCATCAGCCCCTCTTCCTCAGCCGCGCCCCCTGCCTGTCCCTGTCCCTGTCCGTGAGCCACTCCCTGCACAGCGCCCCCTGCCTGTCCCTGGGTCACTCCCCGTGCTGCGCCCCCTGCCTGTCCCTCTCCGTGAGACACTCCCTGCACAGCGCCCCCTGCCTGCCCCTGGGTCACTTCCCGTGCTGCGCCCCCTGCCTGTCCCTGTCCGTGAGCCACTCCCTGCACAGAGCCCCCTGCCTGTCCCTGTCCATGAGCCACTCCCTGCACAGCGCCCCCTGCCTGTCCTGGGTCACTTCCCGTGCCGCGCCCCCTGCCTGTCCCTGTCCGTGAGCCACTCCCTGCACAGTGCCCCCTGCCTTTCCCTGGGTCACTCCCCGTGCCGCGCCCCCTCCCTGTCCCTCTCCGTGAGCCACTCCCTGCACAGCACCCCCTGCCTGCCCCTGGGTCACTCCCCGTGCCACGCCCCCTGCCTGTCCCTCTCCGTGAGCCACTCCCTGCACAGCGCCCCCTGCCTGTCCTGGGTCACTTCCCGTGCCGCGCCCCCTGCCTGTCCCTCTCCGTGAGCCACTCCCTGCACAGCGCCCCCTGCCTGCCTCTGCTTCGCTCCCTGCACTGCACCCCCTGCCTGTCTCTGAGCTGCTCCCCGTGCCGCACCCCTGGCCTGTCTCTGAGTCACTCCCCGCGCCACGCCCCCTGCCTATCCCACTTCCTGAGACGCTCCCTGTACAGCCCCCCCGCCTGTCTCTGAGCCCGTTCCCCACACTGCGCCCCCTGCCTGTCTCTGAGCCACTCCCCACACTGCACCCCCTGCCTGTTCCACTTCCTGAGCCACTCCCCGCACTGCGCCCCCTGCCTGTCTCTGAGTCACTCCCTGCGCCGGGCCCCCTGCCCGTCCCTGTCTGTGAACCACTCCCCACACTGCGCCCCCTGCCCGTCTCTGAGTCACTCCCTGCACAGCGCCCCCTGCCTGTCCATCTTCCTGAACTGCGCCGGGCCCCCTGCCTGTCCCTGTCTCTGAGCCACTCCCTGCACAGCGCCCCCTGCCTGTCCCTCTTCCTGAACAGCTCCCCGTGCCGCACCCCCTGCCTGTCCCTCTTCCTGAGCCACTCCCCACACTGCACTGCACTGCACTCCCTGCCTGTCCCTGAGCTGCTCCCTGTGCTGTCCCCCCTGCCTGTCCCTCTTCCTGAACCGCTCCCGGTGCCTCACCCGCTGCCTGTCCCTGTCTGTGAGCCGCTCCCTGTGCCACACCCCCACACAGCTCTCGCATGTGAACTAAAGGGGTACACTTCAGGTGGAGCCGAGGGGGTCTGGTGATTTGATAGAAAGCACTGTCCCTGTCCCCCAGCAGAGTGTTGGGGCTCCGGACCCCTGGGTTCCAGTCCTGGCTCTGTGTTCTGGTGGTTTGAGGTTACAGTGATTAAAGACAGCACAGCCGAGCGCACAGATTTGGCACATTCAGTCTGAATGGCAGCGTGGTGGCAATTTGGATCTGCCCTATTGCTTCCTCCACTGGAGTGACATGCTGGAGCTGGGGGCTAAGTGAGAGGAGTTGTGTAGGGCAGCACTTGGTGACAGAAGAGTTGGCCTGGACCTAGCAAAGGGGACGGCAGCTGTACAAATGGAAAGAGGTCTTGCAGCCACTCACAGCATGTTATCCCATCTGTCCCCTGGGGGCTCTGTTAGTGCCATGGGCCTGTGGTTAATTATACCTTATTTCCAGTCTGAATATGTCTAGTTTCAGTTTCCAGCCAGTGGAATTTGTTCAAAGAGCCCCCTGTGATCAGAAATCGCCTTCCCACGTGTGTACTTACAGACCATGATCAAATCACCTCTTAACCTTCTGTTAGATAGATTGAAATACTTGAAGTCTCTTACCGTCAGGCAGGTTTTTTGAACCTCAGATCATTCTTGTGGCTATGCTCTGAACCCTTGCCAGTTTTTCAACGTCCTTTTTGAAGTGTGGACAACCACTGGACACAGAATCCAGTAATGGTCCCACCGGTGGCATATACAGAGGTAACATCACCTCCCTACTCTGCCCTGCATGTGCGGCACTTACCCTCTTAGCCAAAGCCTCACCCACCCCCTAGCTTGGAAGGAGCATTCACACGCTCCACAAGGGAAGGCAGCCAGACAGGCCTGCCCGGTCACGTCACCCGGTTGGGCTGGCATTTTTCGTGGAAGCTGCTGTGCTGTTTGTTCTCGCACTGCTGCTGGACTCTGCCCTGTTTGTCTGACCCCATGCACAGCCGGGAGAGGCTGTGTTTGATAAGTCACGTTGTCCCAGTGCAGAGACCAGCCTGAGCTGGAGTGGGGAGAACATCCGACTGGAAGAGACCTGCTGGGTCACTGAATCTAGTCCCTGCTATCACAAGGCAGCCCCGTCATATCATCCCACTCACAAAGCTCCAGCTTCAAACCAGCCCCTCTCAGCCCTCCTTTGGCTAGGCTAGGCGAGCTCTTCCAGTCTCCTCTCATAAGACAGGCCCGGCATTCCCCTGATCATCCTAATAGCTCTTCTCTGCACCTGTTCCAGCTTGAATTCATCTTTCTTGAACACAGGTGACCAGTCCAGCCCACACTAGTCCAGATGAGGTCTTACCAGTGCCTTCTACAAGGGCATTAATACTTCCCTATCTCTCCTGGAAATGCCTCGCCTGATACATCCTAGAACTGCCTGTCTCTGCAGTCAGGGTGTGGGAAGAAAGCCCTCAGTCTGTGGTCATGTGTGTCTGAAAGGCCACCCCTGGGACGCTGCCATCTCCCCTGAAGGGCTGGCATGTGGGTGGCATGTTCTGTGTATTTGACATGTACTGACATGCGAGAAAACACCATTCTGAGCTCCTGTGTGAGCAGTATGTGGGAGGCGTGTTGGAAGCATATGATCAGCATATGAGAGGTGAGTGAGAGGCGTTTGGGAGGTGCCTGGGTGGCATGTGAAGGCCGTGTAGGACATGTCTGGGCAACATGCCAGTGGCGTGTGGATGGCATGTGGACGGCATGTGGGAGGTGTGTGGATGGCGTGCAGCCTCTGAGCAAGTCTGCCCGCAGTCTCAGAATCCCGAACGCACTGCACACGATTGGCGGGGGAGGGGGGCAGCTGTTCAAGGCCAGTAGTGTGCTTCTGCCCAGCCAGTACCAGTGACTCACTAGGGCAGGGCAGGCCCTGAGTCACTGCATCTCTCTGCCTCCCCACCAAGGGACATGGCCTCGGCCCCACCAGCGACAAGGCCAGCTCACCTCCCCAGGTGGGGAAATAACTTTGGCCCTGTGATGAACTCAGGTCAGGCCTGGGGCTATACGGGAGAGGCAGTTGGAGGGGCAGCTGGTAACACTGGAGCGATGGGGGCTGGGAGTGCCATGCTGGATCGAAGCCTGGAAAGCTGCAGCTGCAGGTGAGTGCTGCAGGGCGCAAGCTTGGCTCCTGCGGGGAGAAAAGGGACTGTTGAGATTGAAACTCAGCTCTGGGATGGGGGATGGGGACTCCTGGCTCAGGGAGGGAGAGAGGCTGAACTGTGACCCAGCTCAGGGACACAGGGCTCGGAGCTCCAGGCTCAAGGAGAGAGAACTATCTGAACCACGGAGCTGGCAGCTGAAGGGCCTAGAAGGGCTAATTGTGTGAGGACTAAATAAACTAGATCCAGCTCCAGAAGGAGACTATTTTTAAATGCTGTGGCCTGGTTGGAGCATTTGAGGAGACAGGTGAGACGGGAAACTGAGGCAGCATGCTGCGGCACCACCCCAGGCTATAAGGAGGGGCTTGGAAGGCGAGTGCCCAGCCACACTGTCCAAGTGGGGGAAAAAGGCTGCCCCACACAGGTCATATGTCACGGCATGCATTGACGACATTATCATCTCCAGGCAGAGCTGGGAAGACCATCTGAGGCACGTATCAGTCATACTGCAAGCCCTTCAGGAGGCAGGCTCACAGCCAACCTGACCAAATGCTGGCTGGCCCGGCGAGAGGTGACCTACTTGGGCTACCGAGTAGGAGAGGGGCGGTTGAGACCACTCATTGACAAAGTGCAGGCTCTGTCAATGAGTGCCACCCCGCATGACAAAACAGCAGGTACGCCACTTCCTTGGCCTTGTGGGGTACTACCCGCACTTCATACCCAACTTCGCCACCATCGCAGTGCCCTTGACAGACCTGGCAAAGAACATCAGCCCAAGGAAGGCCCCATAGTTGGTGACCTGCGAGAGGACTTCCCAGGAGCTAAAGGAGCAGCTGAGTTGAGAACCCATGCTCATCCACCCTGACTTCACCAAGAAGTTGACACTCCACACAGAGGCCTCCGAGGTGGGCCTAGGCACAGTGCTACCCCAAAACACTGACGGGGAAAAACACCCGGAGTGAACCTCAGCAGGAAGTTGTTCCCACGAGAAACCACCTACTCGGTCATTGAAAAGGAGGCCCTAGCAGTGAAATATATCAGAGGGATAAATACCGGAGAGGGAGAGGAATTATTTAAGCTCAGTACCAATGTAGACACAAGAACAAATGGATATAAACTGGCCACCAGGAAGTTTAGACTTGAAATTAGACGAAGGTTTCTAACCATCAGAGGAGTGAAGTTTTGGAATAGCCTTCCAAGGGAAGCAGTGGGGGAAAAAGATCTATCTGGCTTTAAGATTAAACTCAATAAGTTTATGGAGGAGATGGTATGATGGGATAACATGGTTTTGGTAATTAAATATTCATGGTAAATAGGCCCAATGGCCTGTGATGGGATATTAGATGGGGTGGGATCTGAGTTACCCAGGAAAGAATTTTCTGTAGTATCTGGCTGGTGAATCTTGCCCATATGCTCAGGGTTCAGCTGATCGCCATATGTGGGGTCAGGAAGGAATTTTCCTCCAGGGCAGATTGGAAGAGGCCCTGGAGGTTTTTCGCCTTCCTCTGTAGCATGGGGCACGGGTCACTTGCTGGAGGATTCTCTGCTCCTTGAAGTGTTTAAACCATGATTTGAGGACTTCAATAGCTCAGACATAGGTGAGAGGTTTATCGCAGGAGTGGGTGGGTGAGATTTGGTGGCCTGCGTTGTGCAGGAGGTCAGACTAGATGATCATAATGGTCCCTTCTGACCTAAATATCTATGAATCTATGAAAAAAAAATGGGCCATGGATGCTCTGAGGTGCTACTTCTGGGGGAATTAATGCCTTTCGGCTAGTGACAACCATGTGCTGCTACAATGGATGAACATCATGAAAGACACCAACCCCAGGATTATGCGGTGGTACCTCTCCTGGCAGCCGTACAGCTTTGAAAGCCTTCCCCGGGTAGGTTAGGATCATGAAAATGCAGATTTTTTCTCAAGAGATTGTAGGCACAAGAACCACAGGACCGTGCCCCGGCACTGATTCTGAGGGAGGGAGGTGTGACATGGTGTATTAACCCCTCACTGGACAGGAGGGGAGTAAGGAGCAACTCTGGGCTTAGGAGGCCCCACTTCTCCTCCCCTGCTGAGCATGCTCTGGTTGGAGGCAAGGTTTAAAAGGCAGTCGGACAGCTCAGTCGGGGCTAGGTAGGAAGTGACTCAGGGAAGCTGACTTGAGGCTGATGCAAGGCACCATGAGTGAGCAACAGCCTCCCAGGGCCCTGGGTCAGAACCCAGTGGAGTGGGATGGCCCAGGTGCCCCTACCCCACCTGAGAACTGCACCCACAGGTGGAGCTGCTGCCCATGAACTGAACCCACTAGGTGGGGTTGCTGCTGAGAACTGTACCCATTAGGCAACGCTGCCCTCGAGAGCAGTATCTAGTAGGCGGGGCTGCCACCAGAGATGAGCCATTGGGTGTGCCACCTTGGGCCCTAACTGCTAGGCAGGAGTCGCTGCCTCCTGTCCACACACCATCGTATGTGTCCGTCTGCGGTGACAACCTGACATGACCGCAGGGCAACCTCTTGGGACCCCACAGGTGTTTGCAACCTGTGTTCCTCTTCAGAGAGAAGCACGGAATCATTTTCATGAAGTGCTGGTAGCTCTTGTGACCCAAAATCATGCTGAGTTTTTTATTTTGCCTTATGCGTTCTCTTTCTGCATCTGCAAGTCCCCAGTGACTCTGACGTCAGTTTCTAACAGAGCAGGCACTCTTGCTTTCAGTTTTCAGTTGGATAAAATGTCAGCAGGTGACAGCCCATGCTTCCTTGGTGCCTTGCCATAATTTAACATATGGGTCAGAGTCTGACTCTGCAGCCTTTTTCACTCGGCACTTTACAGTTCTGACACCATCTTCCATCTAAACCCCTGGATCAGAGACTGTGGGGACTAGCAGTTACACATCTCAACCTGTACCTCACTGCAGACTGCTAAAATTCATGCCCACTAAACCACAGCCTGTTGTCAGGCATTAGCATGTCAAATATACCATGTCTAGCAAAAATAAATCTCATATGCACAATCACCTGCTTACCTGTAATATCTTCTAGTAAGGCTGTTTTAGGGAAGTGACAATCATCGTCTAGGACAAGTACAAAGTTTTTTCCAGCCAACGTACACATTTCCTGCCATGCTCCAGGGGGCCAGTTTTTCCTATGCCACAACATAGGCTCTTTGGCTTGACTTAGCTTGTATTTTTGGTATATGCAACAAGCCTTGACAGGTTCCTCAATGTCACTGTTCATTTGAGGCTCATGTAAAACATCTCTGGCCCTTCTCCTAGTGTTGTCAATCCCTAAATGATCTTCATGTATCCTTTTTAGCATATTTTTCTATAACACCTTAGGAATCACCATCCTGGTGCCTCTAAACAGGATCTAGTAGTGACAAACCCACTTCAGTTGGAAATAGCCTTCATTACTTTCTGCAGGGCCTCAGCCTGAGCCGTAGGCGTAGCAAGCACAGTCCACGTCGCATCTGAGATTGGACAGTCTTTTGTCACAGGTCCCTATCATGACCTGGTTTCTTATCAGGTGCTCAGTTAGCCCCCCCACCCCCACCCCCAAAAATGGCAGGACTGGCTCTTCAGTCTTAGCTCAGTCACCAACTTCTCTTGGATTCACTTTCTTTTTGTTCTCTGTGTTTAAAAACATCTCTCTTAGGTTTCGTTTTGACTTGGAGGGCACCACGCCTCACCTTTCTGTGCTACGGCGTCATAGTCAGCCTCCCCTGCCTGAGCTAACAGTTCTTCAGAACCGGCTGCGGTCGGAAATAAGGCCACCTTCTGCTTTGCCGGGGCCCATTGCCCGCAGATAGAGTCAAGCTTGGTTTAAACCTTCTCCAGCTCTTTCAGCTCTGGTGGGGCTTTGGCCTGCTCCATTCTTCTCCTCAGGGTCTCTGCTCGGTTTGTGTTATCGCTGGTGCCACACGGGGTTCAGTGATCACGCAGGGCTTGTCAGAGCTCTGCTGCAGGCAGTGTCTGAGGGCTAGCTGCCCAGCACTGCATAACACGTGCCTCTGCACACTCCAGCTGGCTCTGGCCAGAGCCCTTTACAGGTACACGTCCCCCCAGGCTGGGCTTCACTCATGGAACCTCCCTGCTCCCAGGAGCATCCGCAGGGCCTGGCTTGGAGTTCAATTGCTGGACCCTGTGGGGCTAGAACTGAGGCCCAAAGAGGTTCTGGGTTTCTGACACTTCCACATTGCCATGGGAGGCTTAGGTAAGGTGATCACAGGAGGATCACAGTTCCCCACAGGCTGGGCTCAATGGGAAGTGCCACGCAGTGGGACTGGAGTGGCAGCCCCTCACCGTCCCCTGGTTGGCCGATACCAGTATATAAACCAGGAAGCCATGACGGGGAGCTGACTGAGTAGCCCAGGCTGCCTGCCTGCACTCCAGACCCTGTGCGCTGGCTTCTGGCCCTGGTTTGTCCTCGACTTTGCTATTCGATTGCACCAGGTGCCTGATCTCCTGGTAACCCTCCTGCTCCCTGACTCTCAGTTCATCCTCTGACCCACCTCAGACTCTGACCTCCGGTACCCGACCCCTGCTCCGACCAATAGGTCTGACTGCCCTCGTCCCAGTCGTGACACTGTAACAGAGACCATGGCTGCCGTGCTGGATTCTCACTGTAGCCAGAGCGGCCTGCTGCCTCGTCCCCTCGTGTGCCTGGGTTGGTCTCCCCTTGGCCCTGTGGGGAGACGGCCCTGGTGTCCCAGCACCCTAAGCCCCCCTGGATGAGTTGGTGTCCTAGGACAGTCCATGCCATCAGTGAGACTCAGCGCTCAGTCTCTGAACAGGCCGGGAGCGCTGCGGGCCCGACTCCGGACCTGAGTCTTCAGTCCTGTCTGCATCTCCAGGCACAGATCCTCAGGTTGCCAGCCCACGCCCCCATCAGGCTGCTGGCAGGAGCTCTGCCCAGTCCGCCGCCCTTGAGCTCCGTGATAACCTTTGGAGTCCCAGTTACAAATTCCCTTAATAATTATCTAATGATCTGTGTCCCGGCGAGCCTGGGGCTCATGAAGGCCAGACCACATAGCTAGAGGCCAGGTGGTCTGGTGGCATAGCACACAGATCGATCGCCCACCCACAGCTCTACTGGTGCCCTTCAGCCCCAACTGCAGCCACCCAGCTCTGCCAACAGCCCTCTGTCCCCACCCAAGGGCCCCCCGCTTCACCAGCCCTGGGCTGCTTTCCTCCTGCCAGGCTGAACTGGGGAGGAGTCGATTAGCCCTGGCAGGCACCCCAGCTCCACTGACCGGTCACACTCTTGCTGCCAGCTTTGCGCCACTGGCTTTTCTGAAGTCCCCATAACGATTGACTAGTCCCCGCCCCTCCCCCAGTGTTTTAGGGGACCCAGGGATGCTTGGCCTGTCAAGTGGTTTTGGGGTTCATCCGGGAGAGGCTCCAAGTGACACCCAAGTGCTGCCAGGGGGAGCGGGCCACCACAGCGCAGCAAGAGCCTTTGGTCTGCACCCGTGCCCAGAGAGACACCCACATCGGGTTTCAAACCAGGGTGAGCTGCACCCATGTAAGTCACTCACTATTATTCCAGTGCTGCGTGTCTACACTGAGGGGCTGCAGGGGGGCAGCTACATTGGTGCAACCCCTGTGCAGCCGTGACCATGTGGGGGGAGCCCCAGCCTGAGCGCATCCCTGCCTGGCACCCATGTGGTCCCTGCCCCCCTATAGGTGTCCCGGTCTGAACGCGTCCCTGCCTGGAACCATGCAGTCCCCACCCGCCTAGGGGAGCCCTAGCCTGAGGGAGCCCCATGGTGACACTAGGCAGCAGAGATGGGTTCTGGCAGGTGCAGCCCTCCTGGCACTGCCCGTGCTTCCTGAGCCACCCTTGGAGCACCCCTGGGGCCTGCCGGCCATAGGGGTGCTGTGGACAGACCTCAAGCAGCAGAGCCCAGGACCTGTCGTGCTGGGCGCTGGGGTCTGACTGGCTGCTTCCTCTCTGTCTCTGGTGCCCGCAGTGCCCGCGTGCCTGGGGAACCAGCTGGAGGCCAAGCTGGACAAGCCGAAAGTGGTGAACTGGATGTGCCACCGCAAAACCGAGGACTACTTCACCCTCTGGATCAACCTGCACATGTTCCTGCCGCTTGGCGTCGCCTGCTGGATCGACAACACCAGGTTCCTGCCCGACCCCACCCCAGAGCTCCCCTTGGAGAGTCCCTGCAAGCCCTAGCTCGCTGGTACTGGGCCAGCTGGCCCCATAGCCCACTGGGGACAAGGGGAGCCCTTCAACTGCCCACCCACCCAGCGCCTTCCACCTCGCCATTGAGTGTTGCCCTCCCTCTACACTTGCAGCCGCATCAGGCCAGGTCCATCCAGGGGGTCTGAGATGCAGCTAGTCAGGGCCTCCTCGAACTCTCAGCTACCTCAGCCAAGACAGGATTCTCCTGGGATTGTCCTGTGAGCACAGATCCGTGACACCTGCTCAGAGCCCCAGGGCGGGTGCCCTGGCCATGGCAGCCTGCTCGGCCCAGAAGCTGCACAGGCTCCTTGCCCTGGGGACTGAGCCCCACGAATGCAGGGAGCAGCATGGGAGGGGGTCGAAGTGCAAATAAAGAGCTCTGCTGCACTGGGTGAGAGGTGGGAATCTGGAGAGTCCCCTGAGGACTCAGCTAGTGCTTGGGGTAAAAGCCCTGCACCCGGGAGGGACAAGGGAGCTGGCAGGGCCACAGTGAGACACAGCACCCCAAAGAGCAGCAGCTCTGCCCCATCCCTCTGTAGGACCCTGGTGAAGCCATGCCTGAAATGCTGCATCCCCTTCTGGGCACCTCCATCTCAGAAAGCCATCCCCAGGTGGGAGCGATGGAGAGGGAAGCAGAGGAGGTTCACAGCCGGGAGGGATGGGCTCTGGGGAAGGGCAAAGTGCGGCCACTTGGCTGGGACTGGGGGCTCCTCAGAGGGACATGGTGAGGGTCTGCGAATACCCAAAGAGCAGGGAGACAGTCTGTAGAGTGAGACGGGGTGTGGCGAGGCCTAGAAACGAGCACTAGGAAAATGGAAGTGGAATTAGGGAAAGCTGCTGGCCCATGACAGCTCCCAAGGGCTTCGCTTGGGACTCTTATAAATCTATAAATCTTGCAAAGGCAGGCCACTGATCTCTGATTAGCCTAAGTCATTGAATTGTTTCTTAACCTCCGTAGGTGTTATGTTCACAGCATACAAACTGAAGTTAGACACGGCTTTATTTCTTAGCCTCCAGAACCCTAATGCACCAAAACCAGAGAGAGACAAAGCAGGCTGCTCCCTCAGGCAGAGGCCCAAATTGCTCTAAGTCAGCTCTTTGCAGTCTGGCTGCTGAAGACCCCGATCACACAATTCCCTACAGTGCCCCCTAGCCTGCAAGCAGGCTGGGGCAAACCCCTGAGAATGTAAAGTGATAGTTTATAATTTTAACAGAGTTTCCAATACACCATTTTAGGCCCCGATTCTGTGTCCTCCCATCTGCATCCACTGCGGGGTCAGGAGGACTGAGGGCACGGGGGATGTAAGCAGGGTCCTGTTGTTCCCATGCAGAAGAGATTCGAACTCTCAATTTGCATGGAGATTACACTGCCTCTTCACCAGCTTCCACCACACCACCTGGGAGCGAGGTGCACTTCCTGGAGATCTGCAAGTGAACCCATTACCTTGTTTTAATGGGCCTTTTAAGAAATGTTCTATATCTGACCCTTTTCCCATAGCCCTCTAGTTTCCAAATGGCTGGTTTCTTTTCGGTCAGTTTCCATGCCACTAAAACTTACCACCAACATTCCTTCACTGCACATCTAAGGAAGTTAGGTCGTAATTAAGCAACGTCAGTCGGTGCTTTTCCTATCTTAGTCACTATTTGCCCTTACTCCCATTCCTTGCAATGCGTCTGTTTCTGCATTCCTTCCACGAGGCATGCTCTAGGCCAGGCTTTGCACTCGTCCAGCCTCTGCCCAGTGCTGTGAGGGTGTTCCACCACACTGGTGCAGTCTGAAGGGGCTCAGCAGGTTCTGGGGCTGTCAACAAAGACAAAAGACGTGGACAGACATGAGCTGCCCCAAGGGGGGCAAGGCTCTCTCTTCAGCGCCTTCTGGAAATCTGTAGCCCCAACGGGGCTCACAGGCTAATACGGAAGAATAGGCCCATCAAAAGTGGATCAGCACTCCTTTCCTTCAGGGAGGAGTTGTAGGACAGTGGCCAGCTGAGGCGCTCCGGCCTTGCTCCAAGGGCTGAGGACCAAAGATCTGCTCTCCCACCAGCTGTGCTGGATTTGCCCTTTTTAAGCTCCTCCCTCCAACAGGTGTGATGGGGTGGGGCCACTCGAGTTCACAAGAGCTCATTAACGCTGTGCTGCCCAGTGTGGGGTCTATATACCCCATCACAGGAACCAAAGCTACCAAATAGGATTGAAGATTTAAAAACTAGAATGATGTAAAATTAACATGGCCCACATTACGTGGATTAAAAACTGGCTAACTGATAGGTCTCCAAATGTAACTGTAAATGTGGAATTGTCATTGAGGAGGTATGTTTCCAGTGGGGTCCTACAGGGATCGGCTCTTGGATCTATGCTATTTAAAATGTTATCAGTGGCCTGGAAGAAAACATAAAATCATCACTGATCAAGTTTGCAGGTGACCCAAAAATCAGGGAAGTGGTAAATAATGACTAGGACAGGTCACTGAGTCAGAGCGATCTGACTCTCTTAGTAAACAAGTAAACTTAGCCGTATTAAAAAGCAAGCAAACACTATGTTTTAATATGGCTAAATATAAATGTATATATCTAGGACCAAAGAATGTAGGCCGCACTTACAGGATGGGGAACTCTATCCTGAGAAGCAGGGACGCTGAGAAAGATTTGGGAGTTGTGGTGGATGATCAGCTGAACATGAGCTCCCACTACGACGCTGTGGTCAAAACAGCTAATGCAATCCTGGGATGCATGAACAAGGGAATTCTGAGTGTGAGCAGAGGTTATTTTCCCTCTGTATTTGGAACTGGTACGACCACTGCTGAGATCCTGTGTCCAGTTCTGGTGGCCACAATTCAAGAAGGATGGTGATCAGTTGGAGAGGGGTCCAAGAAGAGCCATGAGAATGATTAAAAGATAAGAAACCCTGCCTTGTTGTGATAAACTCAAAGAGCTCAATCTATTTAGCTTAACAAAGAGAAGGTTACAGCCTGTAAGTATCTACGTGGGGAACAACGATTTAACCATGGGCTCTGCAATGTAGCAGAGAAAGGTCTAACACAATCCGATGGCTGGAAGTTGAAGCCAGACAAATTCAGACTGGAAATAAGGTGCCAATTTTTGACAGTGAGGGTAATTAACCATTGGAACAATTTAGCAAGGGGCGTGGTGGATTCTCCATCACTGGCAATTTTTAAATCAAGATTTTATATTTGTCTAAAAGACCTGCTCTAGGAATTATTTTGGGCCAGTTTTTGTGCTCTACAGGGGGTCAGACTAGATGACCCAAGTGGTCCCTTCTGGCCTTGGGATCTGTGAGTCTGTGAAGACGCTCATGCCTGCAGTAAAGACGAACACTATGTGGCTAGTGGAAGAGGCGTCCCTAGCAGATAGCTGCTGTTTCCCTTTGTTTCCAACGGGACTGGTGCCACAAGCTGCCCTTGGGGAAATGGCTCCCATTCCTTAGAGGTTTTGCTGGAGTAGCTCTCTGCCTTCACTGTCAGAGCTGGACAAGCCAATGTTTTAGCGGGTCACAGCAGCTCCTCTAGCTCGGTGATAGAGGCCTGGGCTGGGATCTATTCCTGGCTCTGGGAGGGGGTGGGGACTAGTGGTTAGCGCCAGCACTCGGAATGGTAACAAGTCTGAGACTGGGGTCGGCTGTCAGAGACCTGGATTCTATTCCCAGAGCAACTAGAGATTGCCCCAGTTACCACATTTGTGCAAGAGGGAGGCTGGCTCTTACCTACCCCCAGGTGTTGCTCAGAATCAGGGCTGTGACACACACACAAATGTAAACCGAGGTGAGAGTTGACTTCACGGTCTCCTGGCTCCCACCACAGTGCACCTTCCCCAGGCTGTTTTAATGAGGACGGCTTCCCCCTCCCTCAAATCGGTTAAGCTGTGGTACACTTGAGGGCTCTGCTAGCCGTGCAAAAGCGAGGCTGCCGCTGAGTCGAGATCGCCAGACCGTGGCTCTGTGTTTGCAGCGGGTCTGAAGCCGCAGACGACACTCGGGGAAAAGGGCTGCCCACTGTGTTCTAGGGTTGGGAGCTGTGAGAAGAGGGCCCATGTGACAGAGCGCAGCTCGGCTGGGGAGAGGTGGCCAAGGTTCCCGGGCCTGAGACGCTCTGAGTTCCAGGGCCAGGGGCTCTCCAGTGTCTGTTAACGCTGTGCAGCTTGGACAGACTCCTCTGCTCTGAGAGCCAGGCCTGGCCTGGTGGGCACAGGTCAGAGATCAGCACTCAACAGGCTCCCCGGCCCCGGAGCACAGGCTCCATTGTGCTGGAGTTGGGAAGAGTAGTGATGGATTCACCAGGCCTCTCCGCACAAGCAATTAACTCCGTCTTCCCTGCAACCTCAGACATGGGTGCTCCCTCCTTGTTCCCACACGCCAGAGGGGGAGTCCAGAAGGCATCCCTGCCCCCCCAGACCCAAAATCCTCCTACATAAACAAAACAGAACCTTCACCTCGGGGGGGGTCAGCCTGGGTCAGTGTGGTCCCCCCTTCCCGCCATGGCAAACCCTAAAAAGCCAGGAAATGCCAAGTTGTGGGGCACCTCTTCCCCATCTTCTAACCCCACACAGACAGGTCTCCTGCATTGTCACCAGGGATTTCTGCCTCTAGCTGACCAGGACTCATCTGTGCCCCTTGCAATGCACCTGACCTGCTCTAGCTCACCTGGGAGGGCTGGGACCGATGCAGGGATCCCTAGGTGAGATCCTCTGGCCCAGGATATACAGACTGGTCACAATGTGCTCCTCTAGCCTTCACACCCACGAATAATGCAAAATCTTAACAGCCACCTCATCGGCTATTCAGGGCTGACACGTGCCCTCCGGCGAGCGATGGGCCCTAGAAACAAGCCCTATTCCCAACTCCCATCCCGAATTCCCAAGCAGGGTGTTTCCCATGCGGGATGGGGGTTGCCTGGATTTCTGTCCCCACCCAGAGGCCTTGCCTTTGCGCCCTGGCGGGGTGGATCTGCCACCCACCTGCCATCTCCTGTCCTGTCCTTGCAGAGTGGTGTATAACCGGAGCACCGGCAAGATGTCCAATGCGCCTGGGGTGCAAATCCGCGTGCCCGGCTTTGGCAAGACCTATTCTGTGGAGTACCTGGACAAGAGCAAGCTGGCAGGTGAGGGGTGCCCTTTTCGGTGTCCAAGGCAAGGGGTCCTCATGGCCTGGGGGGAGCTCCCAGGGTGCTGATCCTGCTGCTGGTGCCCAGCAGTAGAAAAGGGTCCCTGCCTGCTGCAGGATTTGCCCAGGCCTGGCTTTGCAGGGCTCTCTGAAGCCCAGGACTATTACCCCTTATCCCTGAGTCTGTCCCAGCTTTGGGACCCTTGCACAGCCCAACCCCAAAGCCGGGAGCAGGTGGTGGGAAGCTGAGGGCCAGCGGATGCAAGATCTCTGCAAAGCCCATAGTGCAGTGACCCGCGTCTGAGAGGAGAGGTTCCATACAATGCCACTAGGCATAACCATCCCAGGGAGTGAGGAGACCCAGAGCACAGTGCCCAGAATGCACTGAGCCAATGCCTCTGGCCAGAGGGACTCAGACACTGGGCAGGCCAGGCAGGAGCTTGCCCACAGCCCAGAAGTGGGGAGGAATGCAATCTGGGTGAAGGGCCAGAGTCCCCTGTGATGCTTTGGGGTTCAACCATGACCAGTGAGAGGCTATGTCACCACCTGCCCTGCAACTCTGGGTGTCTTGAATGCTCTGCCGTGTGGCTCACAGCCTGGACACCCACAGCCAGCAGACAAGCCAGCAGGTTACACCCTGGCTTCCACCACCCAGTTAATTTCTGCAAGGTACCCCCAACCCTCGCCAGTCCCGAATTTCCCCCACCCATCTGCCCTGCACTGCCCAGCCCGCTCCTAGAGTGCTCAGAGAAGTAATTAAGTTTGTTGCTCCTTTAGAGAGACAGTAAACAGCAGCTCGTTCATTTTACTAGGGATTGTCTGACACTCTTAAGTCAATCACAGCACTGTCAGTTCATATTAAAAGAAAAAAAAGCACATTACACAAAAAGCCATAGGGCTAAGTGCAGGGCCGGATTAACACAGGGGCTTTAGGGGCTGCAGCTCTGGGCTAAGGGAGGCCCCAGCGCAGCAGGGCTCCGGCAGGCTGCCTGCATGCCGTGGCCCCACGCCGCTCCCGGAAGCGGCCAGCTGCTGGCACGACTCAGCCCCCCCTGGCAGGGGGGAAGGCAGCTCCGCATGCTGCCTCCACCCCAACACCGTCCCCACAGCTCCCATTGGCCGGTCCCTGGCCAATGGTAGCTGCGGGGGAGGCACTTGTGGGTGCGGGCAGCACACAGAGATGCGCTGTCCCCCTTCCCACAGGGGCGTGCAGAGACGTGCCAGCAGCCAGCCGCTTCCAGGAACGGCGTGGGGCCACGGCAGGCAGGCACCCTGCCTGAGCCCTGCTGCGCCACCAGCTGGGAGCCGCCTGTGGTAAGTGCCTCCCAGTCAGAGTCTGCACCCCACACCCTCTTCCGCACCCCAACTCCCTGCCCCAGGTCAGAATCCCCTCCTGCACTAGAATCCCTCCCAGAGCCTGCACCCCTAACCCTCTCCTGCATCCCAACACTGCCCCAGCCTGGAGCCCCCTCCTGCACCCAAACTCCCTCCCAAAACGAAACGAATATAACAGCTGTTCTAAGGTAAGAAGCAGGCTATTTTGAATTAACTTAACTGTATTCTGCATATTTTAAGACTTAAATGTAACCACAGAACAGCTTTATGTTAATTAAAGGCAAGTTTAGTATAGCATTAATACCCTCGATGCCATAATTGCGATCATTTTGTTTTAAATTAGGAAAAAAGACGTGTATACAGGGTCCCCACAACATCTAATAGCTCTGGGCCCACAGGAGAGCTAATCCGGCCCTGATTAAGTGACACGAAGTAGAAGGGATACAGACAGGAAGGGTTACAAGCAATCAAAAGCAAAAATACATTTCTGAGACTAAAACATAATTCTAGCAAATGACAGTCTTTTCTCACCTTGCCTCAGCTCCCAGAGATTGAAGGATCCAACATTCTGTGATTTCAGAGCTCTGGCTCTTAGACCCTCACGTGATGGATGCTAAAATGACTTTTTCTCTCTCCTATCATTCCCCGTCGAGTGGTCTTTCCCCACGAACTCTCCGGATGGCTTTGTTTACCTTTCATGGAAATGTGCGTTCGTTGTCTCTGCCTGACGACCAGACGAGCAAATCCACGTTTCTTTCTCTGGGGCAGACCGGGTTATGCACTGCTTACCAAACACATGTTAAGAACATAATTCTAGCACACATTTATAACTCTGTGTACGCACCCCGTACATACACCACATACTGAGTGTCGGGACCAGGGTGTTACCAGGTTGTATGTACAGGTTATGACAACACTGAGTTAGATAACTGTGTCTCAGGCCTGACACAGAGCAGTCTGTCACCCCTCCCATAGGATTAGCCACGGGCTATTCCACAGACGTTGGTTCAAAGTCCCCCTGAGCCCACAGACTGGGGGTCATGTTTCCTGTGCTTAGCATCCATGCCCCCCTGGTGGTTGCTTCTCCCCCATCTGGGTCACCCAGGCCAGTAAAGGGTTCTGCCACCCCTAAAGGTGTGAAACCAGGTCTCTTACCATCTTGAGTCTTCTTTACTCACAGCAGGGTGCTGGCCCCCGGCTACCCTCAGCTGTGCCAGTGTCTCACTGCACCCTACAATTTTTGGGCCACAGAACTGTCCAGCTGTGCCTCAGTTTCCCTGATTTCAGTGGCATTCTGGCCCACAGCTGTGCCAGTCTTACCACTCCCAGCACTCTTCCCTGTTCTCAGTGGGGCATTAGCCCACAGCTATTTACCTAAATATGACAGGGTCCCCCACTCCTAGCAGATCTGCCACAGACACACTCAACCCTGACTCGGTTTCCCCAGTGAGGGTTTGCCCCCTTGACCACTGAGTCTGACCGTGGCAGGCTTGTACCTGAGCCCTCAGGCTCAACCCTGTCACATTGTTACAGAAAACAACACATCAAAAAATCACTTCCCACATTCCCCCAGTCAGAATCCCAGAGTAACCTTTAGTGTCCAGAATGCCTCAGGCTACAGGCAGAGTGATGGGGTCCATCATACCCACATCGGGTGGTCTGCTAGCCCCTGATCAGGCATGCCATTATGTCCTTCCTCCTGGGTCCCACGGGTGAGACTTGCCCCTCCTCTTCTGTCTGAGCTGCCTGCGTTGGGCCTGGTCAGCAAGCTTCCGCTGCTCCAACTCTGCCTCCTCACTCAGACGCCTGGCCTCCAGCTCCACGCGTCTCTCTTCCATTAGCAGCCTTTTCCGCTCCAGCCTCCCCAGCTCTCGCTGTCGCTGCTGCCTCTGCTGGATCCTGTGCAGAACCGTCTGCTTGGTCTCCTGCGTGTCCTGTAGGAGAAAAAGGGACCCCCTCTGGTTTGGAGCAAGTGCCCCATCCTGCCTCATGGCATGTGAGTGTGGCACGGCCACTGGCACCAACAGCCAGCATCCAAGCATGCAGGACAGGGTATCTGCTGCCAGGTTTTCTTTCCTCTTTATGTGTCATATTCTTGCAGTGTCATGCTCCACCATAGCAGCTTGGAATTGGATCCCTTGGTTTTGGGCAAGCAAACCAATGGGGAGTGGTCAGTTGGGACCCTGAACTTCTTGCTAAAGAGAAGCTGCCCAAGTTCCTATAGCCTAACAGGGGTGGTTTTGTTAGTTTCCTTTGACTGCATTAGTACTGCACTTAAACCAACATCTGGTGCATCTGTACAGAGTTCAAAATCTGGACTAGCCAGAACAGGGTTTTCTTCACCTTATTGAAACCCTTGTGACACACTACACCTGTGTCTGGCTTTGTCTTTTTACAGTTTCCAAGAGGTAAGATCAGAAAGCATCCATAATTTCACCTACAGCTTTGTGACACACATTTCACAGTGGTATTAATGACCAGTGTGTTATTAGATTCTAAACGATATATTACATGTCACTGTTTAAATAAATATCATGACAGCAATGCGTGGCCAAGGACCCCCAGCTCCCACGCTATGTCTGCACCAGGAAGTGCTATCTGTCTCCCCCAGCTCTCTCTCTCGGCTGCCCCCAACTCCCATCCTATGTTTCTAGAGCTTCCCAACCCCCACCCTGTACCTCCTTGGACCCCACAATCCTTGCCCTGTATCTCTGGGGGTCCCCCCGACCTCCATGCTGTCTCTCTCGGGGTCCCCCCAGTCTCTGTGCTGTCTCTCTCTAGGTTACCTACACACCCTGGTGCAGAACCTGGTGAACAATGGCTACGTGCGGGACCAGACAGTACGGGCTGCCCCCTACGACTGGAGGATTGGGCCCAGTAAGTGCAGGGTTGGGACCAGCTTCCGCCTCAGCCCAGACAGCCAGGGAGGGAAGCAGAAGGGCACCCACCTTGGCAGCTTGGCGCCGAGGGAGAGCCCCGTGCCCAGGAGGGAAACCAGGCCAGCAAGCCTGACGGGGAGCAGGGTGAGAGAGCCTGAAAGAGACACCCTTGAGGGGAAGGGGGGCCCTGCTGTGAGAGATGTGCGGGGAGGGAATCCTGCTGGGAATGATCATATAGTGCGGGCATGGGGGGACCCCGCAGGGAGTGATCCTCTAGTGGGGGGGCCTGTCTGAGTGCTCCCCAGCGCGTTTCCTCTTCTGCCCCTCCACTGGACAGTCCAGGCCTGGGTTGCTGTGTCTCTCATTGCGCCGGGTTCTAGGGACCTGCTCCTGGCTGGGCTCCTGCTGGCCATGGCTGCCCTGCCCCGGCACAATGCCCCTCTCTCCCCAGACCAGCAGCCCGAGTATTTCCAGAACCTGAAGGCACTGATTGAGGAGATGCATGACACCTACCAGAGACGGGTCTTCCTGCTCGGACACAGCATGGGCAACCTCAACATCCTCTACTTCCTGTGGCAGCAGCCCCAGGCCTGGAAAGACCGGTTCATCGCGGGCTTCATTTCCCTCGGTGCCCCCTGGGGCGGGGCCGTCAAGTCCATGCTCGTCCTGGCCTCCGGTGGGTGATGGCTCCCACTGTCCACTTCGTGCCTTCCTTTCATGGAGTAGTGAGGAGGTGGGAATCTGTTGTAGAGCCCCCAGGGTGGTACAGGGTGGGCAGGGGGCTGCAAATGCTCCATCGGGAGCTCGCCAGCCACCTGGAGTCTGACCGCACTGTCCCTGAGGGAGCACAAGCCCAGTGACAGGGAGCCCACCCAAGGTTTGCTATGGGTAGCGTTGCTGCACTGGCCAGGGACGAGCGCTTCTGAGCAGGCAGGGGAGGAAATGCCTGCCGTAGGAAAGGAACAGTAAAAAGACTCCCACTGAAGCTCTACCTGCTATTCCCTGCACGTACCATGCACACCCTCCTCCCAATTCACTCCACTTACAGCTCCTTGGGAAACAGTTCCCCCACCCCAGAATAGCCCCTTGCCTGGTGTTTAGGGCACTCAACTAGGATGCAGGAGACCCAGGTTCAAGACCCTGCTCTGCCTGATTTGGGGGAACTTGAACTAAGCTCTCCCTCCTCCTAATCAGCAGGCAAGGGGCTATTCTGGGGCAGGAATCTCTCAGGCTCTCCTGTTGACGTTCTTCTACTTTGTATAAATAATCCCTGGGCCAGAGACACTGACTCTCTAACCCTGCATCAGGGCACTCCCCTGGAATGGCAGAGACGTGAACCTGTGTCTCCTACATCCCAGGTGCACACTCACCCCAATGGCCTACAGAGCCTGGTGGTTTTGTTCTCTGTCTGGCCTGATGATGTAGTTATACAACGTGGCCCATTGGCTGACCTGGGGTAGGTCTCCCTCCCCACCAGACATTCCATCGTGCACCAGAGTCCTCTCCTGATGAAGGCTGTGTCACAGCCAATACGTTCCTGCAAAGAGTCCCCATTGAAACGAATCGACACTTCCCGACAAAAAACATTTTGTTGAGAGTTTTTTGACCAGCCCTATGCCCACCGTCCCTCACCATTCCCACACACCCAACCCTGCCAGCACAGCCAGTCCCCCCTCCATTGTATCTGTACTCTCTTTACACCACATTCAGAAGATGAGGAAACCAACAGATACAGCTAGGGTCCAAAGAACGAACTATGCAAGGCCTAGCTCTGTGTATACACTGCTGCTCTAGCAGGGCTCTGGTGGCTTCTGCTGCAGAAGACAGGGAGGTCCTTTAAACTATTTCCTATGCACTACACCACCCCACTCTAATCCTCCCCCCAACCCTACCCCCATGAGTTCAGAAACACCCCCCCACACACACACACCTTCTTCCCTGAGATGCAGAAGCCCTCTACTTCCTACCCAGTCTCTCCCCAATTCAGAACATCGCTGAGCCCTCACCCAGTATTGTAAACCCCAGAAGTTCAAAAATCATGACATTTAGAAAAAAGACGTGGGTGCTTTTCCTTTGCCTGCTGGTGTCTGAGCCTTCAGGACTGTGTTAGAGTCACATTTTCATGCCTTTCTCCACAGCCAGGAGGGTCAGAAACTTACTTTTGGTTTAAAGGACGCTGACATTCTCTGGAATAATATCACAGGATTCCAGGAGCAGGGTCTTTCCAAAATACACCAAATATGGCAAGACTCGCAGTAAAACCAGGGGAGTTGGCTCTCCTGCCCAACACCCTTGGAAACACCCTCCCCCCGCAACACACACACAGAGCCGGCTCAGAAAATCTAACACAGGCTTAGGACCCTTTCCCCTCCTGCCGGACACCCAGTACCACCAGCTGAGAAACTCTCCCGGCACAAAACCCTTTCCCCACCCGCCCCCAACACACACACTTCTGGTTGGGCTTAGAGAAGCAGGGACAGATGCCCAGCAGGGAAAGACTGTGGCTGTAAGGAGTGGTGTGTGTGATTCATAGGGAGTGCTCTCCCCTTAGATAGTGACAGGTTTCAGAGTCACAGACATGTTAGTCTGTATCAGCAAAAACAATGAGGAGACCTTGTGGCACTTTAGAGACTAACGAATTTATTTGGGCAGAAGCTTTCGTGGGCTAAAACCCACTTCATCAGATGCATGGAGTGGAAAATACAGTAGAGAGATATAAATACACAGAATATGAAAAGCTGGGAGTTGCCTTACCAAGTGGGGGGTCAGTGCTAATGAGCCAATTCAATTAGGGTGGAAGTGGGCTATTCTCAACAGTTGACAAGAAGGGAGGAAAAAATCACTTTTGCAATGGTAATGAGTTCAATGTAATCAAGGTGGCCCATTTCAAACAGCTGACAAGGTGTGAGTATCAGCAGAGGGAAATTAGTTTTTGTAGTGACCCAGGCACTCCCAGTCTTTATTCAGGCCTAATTTGATGGTGTCCAGTTTGCAAATTAATTCCAGTTCTCCAGTTTCTCACTGGAGTCTGTTTTTGATGGGGTTTTTTTGTTGAAGAATTGCCACTTTTGATCTGTTATTGAGTGTCCAGGGAGATTGAAGTGTTGTTCTACTGGGTTTGAATGTTATAATTCTTGATGTCAGATTTGTGTCCATTTATTCTTTTTCATAGAGACTGTCCAGTTTGGCCAATGTACCTGGCAGAGGGGCATTGCTGGCACATGATGGCATATAGCACAAGATATATATAAAGCTTATGCCCAAATAACTTTGTTAGTCTCTAAGGTGCCACAAGGACTCCTCGTTGTTCTCCCCTTAGAGTTAGTGCTGACCCCAATGCCCCAGTGCAGTGCTACCGGGTGCTGTGCTGCAGCAGGGCAGGGTGCTCTGTAGGGGGCGCCCTCCCCACACAGTCAGGACTGACCCCAGTGCTACAAGGTGCGAAGAGTTGTGCTGCTGGATGTTCCATCATTTGAATTAGCTAATAATCCAATAGTTTACCTCAAAACAATATTTCTCTTGGCCGCCTGCCCTGAATTACAGTGCATCTGTTGAGCAGCAGCCTTGCCCCTCCTCCTGCCCCCCAGTGGTGGCTGCATTTCAGCAGTGAATGATCTCTGTATGAATAGTCTGTCCACTGCTTTGGGACAGCTGTTCATTTTGCTAGCGCTGCTGTTCCTGATGAGTGCCTGTGTGAATTGCAGGAGATAACCAGGGCATCCCGATGGTCACAAACATCAAGCTGCGTGAGGAACAGCGCATGGCCACCACAAGCCCCTGGATGTTCCCAACCAACATAGCCTGGCCCGAATCACACGTCTTTATCTCCACGCCATCCCACAACTACACGTACCGGGACTACCGGCGCTTCTTCCTCGACGTCAACTTTGAGGATGGCTGGTACATGTGGAATGACACCAAGGACCTGCTGAAGGGGCTCCCTCCTCCTGGCGTGGAGACCCACTGCCTCTACGGCACGGGCCTCCCAACAGTGGAGACCTACATCTATGACGAGCGCTTCCCCTATGAGGACCCCGTGGACGTGGTCTATGGGGACGGGGATGACACCGTCAGCACCCGCAGCCTGAAGCTGTGCAACCGATGGGACAAGCAGCAGAAGCAGCGAGTGCATGTGGTGGAGCTGCCTGGAGTGGATCACCTCAATATGGTTTTCAGCAACCAAACACTAAGCTACATCAATGAGATACTGCTGGGCAGCTTGCAGGCCCGTGCGGAGGAGCAGGGAGGGAATGGGAAAAAGACCCTCTTCCCACCCAACCCAGAGCCAACACGGGCCAGGAAGAACCCCTCTGGTCAGAGGGCCACTAAGAACCCAAAATGAACTGAAGGCAGCTGGGGTCAGCTTTGCTTCTGACCGGCTGCCCTCCAGCAAAGGGTTCAAATCCGAGTGCCCGTGGAGGGCAAAGCAGCACCCACTCCTGCTCTGACTGGCTTTTGTATTGTGAATGGTGATTAATTACACATTAGAGGCTTGTTACTTGCATATTAGCAGATGGGTAATTAACTACATTGCCAGCTAATTCCATCCCGCTGGCAGGTGTCCCCATGACACTGCCATCACTGGCCTGATGGTGTAACGCCGACAGACCCTGGTTGTTGGCAGGCGGGATCGAACCTGGGACCTCTGAAGTTTAGTGTATGAGCCTCTACTGCATGAGCTAAAAGCCACGTGGCTCTTAGCCAAGGCTGTAGCAGACTCATTAATCTTCAGGTGGTCTAGGGGCCACTAGCCAGAGACAGAGCACCACACTCACCAGGCCACTTTGGCCACAGGGCAATCCCAGCCTGTGCCAGCTCTGAGCTCTGCCTCCTTGGTCCCTGTGCTGAGCTCTGCAGCAGGCAGGCCTGGATTTGCTCCCAAGAAATCTGCGCCCAAGGGGCGCTGCAAAGCAGGGGCCTTTGTGGGGCCTCACTGAGAAGTTGAGCTGTTCAGCTCAAAGAGAATGAATCCTGCCCTCATCCTAGAGCTGGAGAGCCACAGGCAGCTGGGTAACTGAATGCATGTGCCAGGCCCTTTAAGGCCTGTGAATGAGGCTGACTGCAGTGAGGGGCCAGTGCCCCATGTCTGGGGTCCCACCAGGCTGTGCACAGGGACCAAGGGGAGCAACTCTCCCTCGTGACGTTCAGACAGCATCTTCCACTGCACAAATGGTCACTGTTCTCTGCAGTAACTGTGCAAAGTGGTCCGCTTCCAGGCATGCCCTTATTGCCGGCTGCAGCGGGCACACACCTCTGGGGCTGGGCCTTTGCTAACTGCTGCCATCACAAGCCCATCATCACTAGGACTAGCGGGAAGAATTGCTGCAGGAGACTGAGAGCTGCGTCTGGCCTGTGAGAGAAGCACCTCCCTGGAAGTATCCACTGGAGCAGGGGGCTAGCCCCTGCATAAAGTACTCTGAGGCCAGGCTAGGATCACTCCAGCCAGCCCAGGCCAGGGCTTGCAGAGCATGCACCGGCCTTGACATGCTTGCCCAGGGCACTGAGGAACACTGTGTAAACACCTCTTTGCCAGAGGCGCCCCTGTTTCTCTCTCCAAAGGTGTCGGAGTCCCAGGAGAGCCTTGCATTGGGCACTCAGCATACTGATGAGAGGATCCAAATGCTGAATCCCCGTGGGCTTTAAGCCGCTGGAGTCTGAACAGAGCCCAGGCACTGCCTTTACTGGGGGTCTCTAGACCCACTCTTGGGGTGCAGATCCTCTGTCTTAGCACCCCCTCACCATTGCTCTTTACTAAATTGCACACGAAATGCACAGGTCTATACAAAAACACTAAACCTCCATGGGTTTCAGAGTGGCAGCCGTCTCAGTCTGTATCAGCAAAAACAATGAGGAGTCCTTGTGACACGTTAGAGACTAACACATTTATTTGGGCAGAAGCTTTCGTGGGCTAAAACCCACTTCATCAGATGCATGGAGTGGAAAATACAGAGGCAGGTATAAATACACAGCACATGAAAAGCTGGGAGTTGCCTTACCAAGTTGGAGGTCAGTGCTAACGAGCCAATTCAATTAAGGTGGAAGTGGGCTATTCTCAACAGTTGACAAGAAGGGGCGAAAACTAATGAGGCCAATGCAATCAAGGTGGCTCATTTCAAACAGCTGACAAGAAGGTGTGAGTATCAGCAGGGGGAAATTAGTTTTTGTAATGACCCATCCACTCCCAGTCTTTATTCAGGCCTAAGTTGATGGTGTCCAGTTTGCAAATTAATTTCAGTTCTGCAGTTTCTTGTTGGAGTCTGTTTTTGAAGTTTTTTTGTTGAAGAATTGCCACTTTTAAGTCTGTTATTCAGTGCCCAGGGAGAATGAAGTGTTCTGCTACTGGTTTTTTAATGTTATAATTCTTGACGTCTGATTTGTGTCCATTTATTCTTTTGCGTAGAGACTGTCCGGTTTGGCCAATGTATATGACGGGGGGCATTGCTGGCACACATGATGGCATATATCACACTGGTAGATGTGCAGGTGAATGAGCCCCTGATGGTGTGGCTGATGTGGTTATGTCCTATTATGGTGTCCCTTGAATAGATATGCAGACAGAGTTGGCAACGCGGTCTGTTGCAGGGATTGGTTCCTGGGTTAGTGTTTTTGTTGTGTGGTATCTAGTTGCTGGTGAGTATTTGCTTCAGGTGGGGACTGTCTGTAAGTGAGGACTGGCCTGTCTCCCAAAGTCTGTGAATGTGAGGGATCATCCTTCAGGATAGGTTGTAGATCCTTGATGATGCGCTGGAGAGGTTTTAGTTGGGGGCTGTAGGTGACGGCTAGTGGCATTCTGTTACTTTCTTTGTTGGGCTGTCCTGTAGTAGGTGACTTGTGGGTACCCTTCTGGCTCTGTCAATCTGTTTCTTCACTTCACCAGGTGGGTACTGTAGTTTTAAGGAAGCTTGATAGAGATCTTGTAGGTGTTTGTCTCTGTCTGAGGGATTGGAGCAAATGCGGTTGTATCTTAGAGCTTGACTGTAGACCATGGATCGTGTGATGTGGTGTGAATGAAAGCTGGAGGCATGCAGGTAAGTATAGCGGTCAGTAGGTTTCTGGTATAGGGTGGTGTTTATGTGATCATCGCTTATTAGCACCGTAGTGTCTAGGAAGTGGATCTCTTATGTGGACTGGTCTAGGCTGAGGTTGATGATGGGGTGGAAATTGTTGAAATCCTGGAGGAATTCCTCAAGGGCTTCTTTTCCATGGGTCCAGATGATGAAGATGTCATCAATGTAGCGCGAGTAGGGGCGTTAGGGGACGAGAGCTGAGGAAGCGTTGTTCTGAGTCAGCCATAAAAATGTTGGCATACTGTGGGGCCATGCGGGTACCCATAGCAGTGCTGCTGACTTGAAGGTATATATTGTCCCCAAATGTGAAATAGTTGTGGGTGAGGACAAAGTCATAAAAGTCACAAAGGTCAGTCACCAGGTTTGCCGTGACATTATCGGGGATACTGTTCCTGACGGCTTGTAGTCCATCTTTGTGTGGAATGTTGGTGTAGAGGGCTTCTACATCCATAGTGGCCAGGATGGTGTTTTCAGGAAGATCACTGATGGATTGTAGTTTCCTCAAGAAGTCAGTGGTGTCTCGAAGATAGCTGGGAGTGCTGGTAGCGTAGGGCCTGAGGAGGAAGTCTACATAGCCAGACAACCCTGCTGTCAGGGTGCCAATGCCTGAGATGATGGGGCATCCAGGATTTCCAGGTTTATGGATCTTGGGTAGCAGATAGAATACTCCTGGTCGGGGCTCTAGGGGTGTACGTCTGTGTAGATTTGTTCCTGTGCTTCTTCAGGGAGTTTTTTGAGCAGATGGTGCAGTTTCTTTTGGTAGCCCTCAGAGGGATCAGAGGGTAATGGCTTGTAGAATGTAGTGTCAGAGAGTTGCCTAGCAGCCTCTTGTTCATATTCTGACCTATTCAGCACCCCCTTTGTCAGCCTTTTTGATTATGTTGTCAGAGTTGTTTCTAAGGCTGTGGATGGCATTGTGTTCCGCATGGCTGAGGTTATGGGGCAAGTGATGCTGCTTTTCCACAATTTCAGCCTGTGCACGTCGGCGGAAGCACTCTATGTAGAAGTCCAGTCTGTTGTTTCAACCTTCAGGAGGCGACATCAAAAGTAGGATTCTGGGTCACCTCAGAACTGTATCACGTTCATGGGGGTGGTGGGGCAGAAGGAGAGGCCCTGAGATAGGACAGACTCTTCTGCCGGGCTAAGATTATAGCTGGATAGATTAACAATATTGTTGGGTGAGTTAAGGGAACCACTGTTGTGGCCCCTTGTGGCATGTAGGAGTTTAGATAGTTTAGTGTCCTTTTTCCTCTGTAGAGAAGCAAAGTGTGTGTTGTAAATGGCTTGTCTAGTTTTTGTAAAGTCCAGCCATGAGGAAGTTTGTGTGGAAGGTTGGTTTTTTATAAGAGTCTCCAGTTTTGAGAGCTCATTCTTGATCTTCCCCTGTTTGCTGTATAGGATGTTGATCAGGTGGTTCCGCAGTTTCTTTGAGCGTGTGGGGCACAATCTCTCATCATAGTCTGTGTGGTACGTAGACTGTAATGGATTTTTTACCTTCAGTTCTTTTGGTACGATGTCCATCTGTTTGCACTTGGAAAGGAAGATGATGTCTGCCTGTATCTGCACAAGTTTTTTCATGAAGTTGATGGATTTCCACTTCATACGGCTAAATTCAGTGCCTTGCATGGTGACAGGTTTCAGAGTGGTAGCCGTGTTAGTCTGTCTCAGTAAAAACAATGAGGAGTCCTTGTGGCACCTTAGAGGCTAACAAATTTATTTGGGCATAAGCTTTCGTGGGCTGAAGCCCACTTGTTCCCTGCCTCAGTATCCTCACCACTCCCGAGCATTCTTTGAGCTGGGGTCAGAGTCCTCTGGCATCCAGGGTCCTTCTCCTGCAGTGCAAGGCCTGTCTTCCAAACCATGGAGCCTCTGCTCCCCCCACAGGTCAGCGTGCTCTGACCTTCATGGTCCCGCAGCTAAACTGGGCTCCCACTGCTATGAGCCTGCCCATCTCTTTCTCTCTCCTGCCCAGAACTCCCTGTGCAGCTGTGACTCTTCCCCTCACCCACTCCGAACATTTGGGTTTTAAGGTTCAGCATCAACATCTTAGGGGCTTTCTTCTAGGCTGGGGGGGTCTTCCACTCTTCACATGCAAGCCCCTTCTTACAGGGTAGCGGAAAATTGGTTTTCTAGCTTCAGCCAAGCTCCTTAGCCTATCCTGTCATGCGGTTCCAGGGTCTGGTCTGTGCCCCAGCCTTTAACCAGTCTCCTGGGGGTGCCCCTGTAGTGGGCCTGGCCCCAAGGTCTCACACCGTTCCACTGGGGCAAGCCTGTGACCTCAAAGACTCTGAGACTGGGCAGTCGGCACCAGTGACCCCGTCTCTCTTCGTGGCTCCCTGCACCGAATCCAGCCCAGCCAGACTCCTGCGGGAGGTCTGTGCTGTCCCCTGTCAGGGCGCAGTGCTCTCAGTGAGTATTCACAGTGACACAGGCAGCCTCTCCAAACCACGGTACCATCGACTGGTCACCTGGCTACAGAATCTGAACGCACTGGGATTAGCTCAGAGAGGCAGAAGTTAAGCCATGGTCCACCCTAAGCCATGATGGCCAGCCAGAGATGACTCATCTCTGGTGGTAGTCTCTGTCCTTGTTCCCGAATCCCTCCAAAACGGCCACCCCAATTCCAGCCTTCTGACACCCTTCTCTCCAGCTCATTTCCCAAGTCCCACCTGCTGGGTTTCCTGTGTTAGGTGTTGATCATTCAGTCCTTGGGGCGTCTCTCTGTCTTGTTGGAGCCTCTGTTGATTTGGGTCAAATTGAGCCAGTTCTTCAATGACACTCTTCATTCCAGAGACAGCGAGGTGACACTCACACCTCCTGTGCTGTTCCAAGAGCAGTGTTAGCCATTTTACACCTGCTGGGTAGCAATGCACATACAGAGGGAAACTGAGGCACTCATAGTATTTATACAAATATTACAGAAAATTCCCACTTTATCATATCTCTTCCCCCTTCAAGACTGAACTGAGCAGGGTCACTTTGACCAGTGAGCTGGGGAAGTTTGAACACACAAACATTATTCATAGATGCCACAGCCTATTTCCAGTATTGCCAAATGTTCAGAAATCACGAGGTTGGCTTTAAAAATTATAGATGGGGTGTTCTTTCTATTGGCCTTCTGCTTTTTGAGCCTTTAGGGTGCACTGGGGTCACATTTGGAAGCTTTCTCCACAGCCATGAGGGCTAGAAACTTACTTTTTCTTTAAGAAGGAAGGCTGAAATCATCACATCTCCACTTGGCTCCAGGAGCTGGGGCTTTAAGGAAAACAATAATTATCATGAGACTCATGACAAAATCAACGCTGTATTTCCGATCTCTTGGTAGCTGCCCTACCAGGCACTTTCATGATTCCTACAGCACAGTTTCTAATCAATCAAACTTCCAATACACAATCCAGAGCAGTTTCACATCCTCCCTTAGGTCTGGTCTGTTAGATGGCACCAGCAGGGGGCACATGGGGAGTTTTCATGCTGCCCCGCATCCTTTTGCTACCCCAAAGCCATTGGGTTTGAAACTGGGATGGAGTCCTGCCACTGCCTCTGTGCCCTCATCTGCCAGGGAGCGAGGAGGTCAGAAAACCCACATTCCTGCATGTGTCAGCCATCGTGGCTGCACTCTGGGGTGTTCTTATCTTATCCCTTGCCTGGGGTAGGAAGTGACCCCTTGAGCATTTGGGAGGGGGGGTCAGTGTAGTTTTGTCCCTCTGAGAGGTAGGTCTTAACCCAGCCATATCTCTGTGGCTCTGGTGATGCAGGGTGCCCCCCACATTGGCAGCCCCCCCCCTGGAGTTGTGTTCCAACTCCAGGCTGTGTGCATGCAAGGAACCCATTTCCCATTTGGGGGTTAACATGTTGCCCTCACCGCAGAACAGAGTCCTCCCCACCCCTGGGTGGGTTGTGATTCAGGGTCTCTTGGTTAAGAGAACCCACCATGGCCATAACCACACTGTGACCATGTGTCCATTACCAGCAACGGCCTTCCTGCTGCTTTACCTTTCTACAGGGCAATTATGCCCCACTCAGATTCAGGTGTCTAGCTACAGAAGAAAGTTGTCTTGAGCTTCATAGCCTTTCCTTTGTGTTGCAAGCAAGGGGGGAGGGGTGAAATTGAGTCCTGTATCAGCTGCTCCATTATATTGCCCAGGATCAATGTCAGACTAACAGGCCTATAATTACCCTGGTCATCCCATTTACTGTCTTGAAATATTGGCACAGCATTAGCTTTCTTCCAGTTTTTTGGAACTTCCCTGGTTTTCCAAGGGAACGCAACATGAGTGGTGCAGTTAGTACCTCAGCCAGCTCTTTTAAAACTCTTGGATACAAATTATCCAGACTTGCAATTTAAGAATATCTAACTTTAGTAGCCGCTGTTTAATATCCTGCCGACACACTGGTGGGATGGAAAGAGTGCTTTCATATCATATAGTCTATAGGGCGACTGTATGTTATCTATAGGGTGCTTATTTTGGGGCTAGGGTGGGTTGGGTCTCCAGGGTGCAAAGAGCCTATAGGATCCATATAGACCTAGGCGAGTCTCCGGGAGGCGGCTGCCGCACCTCCCCTCAGGAGGTCCCTGGGACAGGCGCGCGCACACCGAAGCAAGGGGCAGGGGCGCGCGCCCGAGCCCCCTCCGCAGGGCGAGCCCCTGGCGCGGCCCCGCCGGGGCGGAGAGCCTCGCGCCTGTGCCTGGCCAATGGGAAAGAGGGGCGGGGCGATCTCCCCCTGGGACGCTCCGATTGGGTCTCCATTCGAGGTCGGCCCGCCATTGGCTGGAGGCGGGGAGCGGGGCCGGAATGTAGGACGGCTGCGGGCTGCGCGAGGCCTGCCCGGGGTGAGAGACGCGGGGCTCGGCTGGGAGCGGGGCGGGGCGGAGCGGAGCGGGGCGGGGCGGGGGTGGTGAGGCCGGGCCGGGCCGGGCGGGGCCGGGCCGTGACCCGGGGCCGGACCGAGTCTCGCTCCCACCCGGGCCGCGGTCCCCGCCCCTCCCCCACGCGGTGGGCGCGGCCGGCTCCGCGCGAGGGATGAGGCGGGGGGCGGCTGTGCCCGCGCGCTGGGGCGCCCCCTGGCGGGAGGCGGGCCCGGGAGCGGGGCGGGGCCTGTTGTCTCGGGGCGGCCCCCGGCGAGCCTGTGACCGGCCTTTGTGCCCAGGGCCCGCCCCGCAGCGCCTCGCTGTCCCCGCCCCCTCCCGGGGCTCCCCCCGCAGCGCCCCGCTGTCCCCGCCCCGCAGCGCTCCCGCCACCCCTGCCCCTCCCAGTGCCCGACCTGCAGCGCCCCAGTACCTCCCGCCCTCCCCGCCGCACGGTGCTTTGCAGTGCCCTCCCCGCATGCTCACAGGGTTCCCCTGCCTCCAGGCCCCGTGTCTGCACAGGCCTGCCCCCCCTCCCCATCAGACCAGCCTGCACCCAGGGGAGGCTGCATCACGGGTTTAAAAAGTAAATGTGGGGGATGATAAAGTCTTGAGCTGCACCATAAGGGTGGGGTGGATAATTAAGGCTGACATCGTTCTGGCCTTTCCTGACCTTTGATTGCTGGGCTGCCTGACCTGAGCAGTTATTTAATTTGTTTTTGTCGCTACGTAATTCACCCTAACGTTTTGCACACCGCCATCTCCACCAAAAACCCCACCCTCCCATACCTCTTCACAGGCTGTTCTAGCAGCAGCTGCCTGATCAACTCCCCAGCTCTCAGCAGCTGCACGGGCTGTATTTCCCAACATGCTTTGGGCTACTCTTTTCCTGTGCGAAGTAGAAAAATTAGTGGTAGCAGGACCATTCGGTGAAAGAAGCAGCAGTTCCTCAGTCGACTTGCTGCCCCAAGTGTCCACTCACCCTGGGTGAGGGATGTTAGTTACCCATTGTGCAAGAAAACAAGGCTGGGAAATGCCCTCTCAGTGCACACAGTTCCAGTGGCACATATGCAAGGTATGCCCTCAGCACAAGCTGTGCCTGTGGGATGACCGTGTCTGGCCCCTGAGCGTGCATGGAGGATACCGTTTTGTAGAAAAGAACAATGTACTCCACATAGCGTGACCTTGCATGCACCATATGTGCGATGTAACATTGCATGGAGAATGCCTGTTTGCATACACGTGCAGAATTGCATGCCTGGCTAAAAATGTAATTAGAGAGACAAGATGGGTGAGGTAATATCTTTTATTGGATCAACTTCTGTTGGTGAGAGAGACAAATCTTCAGAGCTTACACAGAGCTCTTCTTCAGGTCTGGGTAAGCTCCAAAGCTTCTCTTTCTCACCAGCAGAAGTTGGTCCCATGAAAGATATTACCTCACCCACCTTGTCTTGCTAATATCCTGGGACTGACATGGCTACAACATCACTGCATATAAAAATGTTATGGCATGCCATTGTACAGTTCTTGTTAATGTGGGAACTGTAACTTCTGTACTTCCTGACTTGGTTTTAACTCTGCAATCTTAACATTGCAGTAAGGCAGACCTCTGCACCTTATATTTTTGCTTTACTCTTAATTTTTCCTTTAAACCAAACCAAATCCATGCTCCTCATTGAGAACTCTGTCAGGAGCAAGTTAGCTCTAGTTATATTGAAATCCTGAGTTTTTTTTAACCATAGGAAAAGCACATTTTCTCTACTCCTGTAACTCACACTTAGGGCTTGTATCCGTGCAGCGTGTGCACTGATTTAATTAAATCAGCAAACCCTTTCTGTGGACACTTAAACCCTCAGTGGGGGTAGTGACATGGTTTGCACTGGTTTAATGAGGTTCATTTAGAAACTAGATCGGTGCACAAGCTGTGCATGTACTTGTGGTTACTGTGGAAATGACCTCTTGGTACATAACAAGCAGAGAAAACTTTAGATCCAAAGCTAAAATTTTGAGTGTGAAAATGAAGTTGAGGCTGTAAATCACCTGATGCTTTTTGGTCTAATCTCTTCTGGAGAGTTGGTGGCTGGGTTGGGCTCGTCTCCACGTCTGGGGTTACTGAACTTCTGGATGTGGGGAATTTACCTGCAGATGTAGGTAGGAGCCAACCTACTTGGGAAATTAGACGAAGAGAGGCATTTTGTTCCTCATAACTATGGTGTCACCAGTTACAGCATTCTGGTATCTAGGAGACTTCTCTTTTGAGGTTATTTGTGTAGTTCCTGTATCTTTTTGTGTTTGTCTGTAGGTACAAGGCGGAGATGAGAGGAGAGGGCCTGGTTTGATGTAATCTTGACAAGGATTTTGGCCAAGGAAGATGGTGCTGGACTCGGGGACACAGTCGTATGAGCGGCATCGCAATGTCCTGAGCGCCAGCCCCCAGCATGAGAGGACCAGGAAAAAGTTCTCTGAACACAATGGGCTGCAACTCTATTCCTACCTCTCCCCTTCACCATCTCCAGATTCAGACCCTACCCACCCGGGCCAAAGGCCCAAAACGCCTACCAAGCTCAAGTGCTCCAAGGCCTCAGAAGCAAGGCCTGAGGTCAGGCGGCTGTCAGAAACCTGCCCTGCCTTCCCAAGCCCCTGCAGCTGGATGCGCCGTAGCGAGAGCACCTGCACTGTGAATAGTAGTGGCCGGGTGCGTGCACAAATCCGCAGTGCGGCTTCCCTGCCTCATATTGCCAGGCCAAAGGCTGAGGAGATCAGTGTCTGCAGGAGGAGTCCTTGCCTGCTGGTGGCCCTGAGGCCCTTGAATGTTGACAAGGAGAGAGAGAAGTTCTTCCAATCTTGTTATACTTACAACCCACAGTTTGAGTATGAGGAGCCTGTCCCTGCGGCTGTGCTGGAGAAATACAGAGATGCATCAGACCAGTTCATTACACAGGTAAAAACCAGTCTCTTGAGCACCCTTCCCACAGTTGGCTCATTACCCGAAGGGATGGACACACAAACCCACCCCCCCTTACAGCAAAAGGCCAGACTGTCTTCTTGCCCTGAGACTAAAGTCGCCACACAGCAAGGGGTCAGATTAGGTCAATGCCCAGGGGATAACCCTCTCCCCCTGTCTAGCAAGGAGGTGGGCTGGTTTGACACCTGGGAGATGCTGTACTTAGGGGAAAGCTAAGGGCTGGAACCACGGGATAATGCTCCTCCGGCATTGGTGGGGGAGGGGATATCCTTCTGTCAGAGCAATTTCCTGATATCAAGGAGTCTATCACATCCTGCAACAGTTAAATAACCGTTTGGTTTTCTGGAACATGTCTTCATTTGAAGGGCTCATACTAAGGCTTTGTCTACACTGGCAAGTGAAAGACAAAACTTTTGTGAGAGGTGTTAAAAAAACACACACACACACCCCCAAAAGACAAAAGTTTTGCCAATGAGAAGCGTCGGTGTGAACAGCACTTTGTTGATAGGAGAGCTCTCTTGCTGACAAAGCTAATGCTGCTCGTTGAGGGTGGACGTTTTTTTGTCCTCCCGATGAACAATGGCTATACTGCATGCCTTTTAGTTGCACGGCTTTAGCAGCACAGCTGTGTTGCTAAAAGCTGCGTAGTATACACATAGCTTAAGAAACCCGCCTTATTGAATGGAATGACTGATACCCTCGTTTTTATATTTCAGATATTTCTGTTCCGTCTCCAAGCTTGTTGGGCTTTATCTTGTCACAGAGTGCTCTTGTACACTAATGCATAGCGGTCATTACCACACATTATAGATTGTGAAAAGTTGGTATGTTAGAATAAATAAAATGGAAAAAAGAAATGATACATTGATTTGAAACTTTATGAGCCCAAAATCTCAAATTCAGAATTAAAGTGGCTAGAACGACGTTAACTCTGACTTTGAGCTTATGTTTTATGGAGCAACTGCTAATTCCTCCATAGTTAAGACTGCAGCGTGTTTCTCGTTTAAAGCAGAATTTTGAATCGTCTCTAAAATCTACATGCAGTCGGATTAGGCTGGAAAACTGGTATGCCAGTTCTGGGCTATGTTAGAATTTGTGGTGCTTTGATGAAGCTACCTCAATGTGCACCACAAATAATAACCAAAGTGAAAGCTAAAGCCTTCCCCAAAATTGCCAGGTTTTTTGAATTTGAAAGCTCTTGTAGTAGGCAGTGTAGATGTGGCCATCCATGTTGGTCCCAGGATGTTAGAGAGACAAGGAAGGTAAGGTGGTAATATTTATTGGATCAACTTCTGTTGGTGAGAGAACAAGCTTTGGAGCTTACAAAGAGCTCTCCTTCAGGTCTTTGAAAGGTACTCCAGGCGTCCCAGCTAAATGCAAAATGGAACAGATTGCTTAGCATAAGTAGTTATTAAGGTCAGAAGGGACCATTATGATCATCTAGTCTGACCTCCTGCACAATGCAGGCCACAGAATCTCACCCACCCACTCCTGTGATAAACCTCTCACCTATGTCTGAGCTATCGAAGTCCTCAAATCATGGTTTAAAGACTTGAAGGAGCAGAGAATCCTCCAGCAAATGACCCATGCCCCATGCTACAGAGGAAGGCGAAAAACCCCCAGGGCCTCTGCCAATCTGCCCTGGAGGAAAATTCCCTCCCGACCCCAAATATGGCGATCAGCTGAACCCTGAGCATATGGGCAAGACTCACCAGCCAGATACCCAGGAAAGAATTCTCTGTAGTAACTCAGATCCCACCCCATCTAACATCCCATCACAGGCTATTGGGCCTATTTACCATGAATATTTAAAGATCAATTAATTGCCAAAATCATATTATCCCATCATACCATCTCCTCCATAAACTTATCAAGTTTAATCTTAAAACCAGATAGGTCTTTTGCCCCCACTGCTTCCCTTGTAAGGCTATTGCAGAACTTCACTCCTCTGATGGTTAGAAACCTTCGTCTAATTTCTAGACTAAACTTCCCGATGGCCAGTTTATATCCATTTGTTCTTGTGTCCACATTGGTACTGAGAAATAATTCCTCTCCCTCGGTATTTAACCGTCTGATATATTTATAGAGAGCAATCATATCTCCCCTCAACCTTCTTTTGGTTAGGCTAAACAAGCCAAGCTCCTTGAGTCTCCTTTCATAAGGCAGGTTTTCCATTCCTCGGATCATCCTAGTAGCCCTTCTCTGTATCTGTTCCAGTTTGAATTCATCCTTCTTAAACATGGGAGACCAGAACTACACACAGTATTCCAGATGAGGTCTCACCAGTGCCTTGTATAACGGTACTAACACCTCCTTATCTCTACTGGAAATACCTCACTTGATGCATCCCAAGACCGCATTAGCTTTTTTCACGGCCATATCACATTGGCGGTTCATAGTCATCCTGTGATCAACCAATACTCCAAGGTCCTTCTCTTCCTCCGTTACTTCTAATTGACGTGTCGCCAGCTTATAACTAAAATTCTTGTTTTTAATCCCTAAATGCGTGACCTTACACTTCTCACTATTAAATTTCATCCTATTACTATTACTCCAGTTTACAAGGTCATCCAAATCTTCCTGTATGATATCCCGGTCTTTCTCTAAATTGGCAATACCTTTGTATCATCAGCAAACTTTATTAGCACACTCCCACTTTTTCTGCCGAGTAATAAAAAGATGAAATAAGATTGGTCCCAAAACCAATCCCTGAGGAACTCCACTGGTAACCTCCCTCCAGCCTGACAGTTCACCTTTCAGTATGACCCTCTGTAGTCTCCCTTTTAACCAATTCCTTATCCACCTTTCAATTTTCATATTGATCCCCATCTTTTCCAATTTAATAATTCCCCATGTGGCACAGTTTCAAACGCCTTCCTGAAATCTAGGTAAATTAGATCCACTGTGTTTCCTTTGTCTAAAAAATCTGTTACTTTCTCAAAGAAGGAGATCAGGTTGGTTTGGCACAATCTACCCTTTGTAAAACCATGTTGTATTTTGTCCCATTTACCACTGACCTCAATGTCCTTAACTACTTTTCTCCTTCAAAATTTTTTCCAAGACCTTGCATACTACAGATGTCAAACTAACAGGCCTGTAGTTGTTACCCAGATCACTTTTTTTTCCTTTCTTAAAAATAGGAACTATGTTAGCAATTCTCCAGTCATACGGTACAACCCCTGAGTTTACAGATTTATTAAAAATTCTTCCCAATAGGCTTGCAACTTTGGGTGCCAATTCCTTTAATATTCTTGGATGAAGATTATCTGGGCCCCCCGATTTAGTCCCATTAAGCTGTTTGAGTTTCGCTTCTACCTCAGATATGGTAATATCTACCTCCATATCCTCATTCCCATTTGTCATGCTACCATTATCCCTAAGATCCTCATTAGCCTTATTAAAGACTGAGGCAAAGTATTTGTTTAGATATTGGGCCATGCCTAGATTATCCTTAACCTCCACTCCATCCTCAATGTTTAGCGGTCCCACTTCTTCTTTCTTTGTTTTCTTCTTATTTATATGGCTATAGAACCTTTTACAGTTGGTTTTAATTCCCTTTGCAAGGTCCAACTCTACTTGACTTTTAGCCTGTCTCACTTTATCCCTACATGTTCTGACCTCAATAAGGTAGCTTTCCTTGCTGATCCCTCCCATCTTCCACTCCCTGTATGCTTTCTGCTTTTTCTTAATCACCTCTCTGAGATGCTTGCTCATCCAGCTTGGTCTACAACTCCTGCCTGTGAAGTTTTTCCCCTTTCTTGGGATGCAGGCTTCTGATAGCTTCTGCAGCTTTGATTAAAGTAATCCCAGGCCTCCTCTGCCTTTAGATCCATAAATTCTTCAGTCCAATCCACTTCCCTAACTAATTTCCTTAATTTTTGAAAGTCAGCCCTTTTGAAATCAAAAACCCTAATCACAGATTTATTTTTGTTTATCCTTCCGTTCAGTTTGAACTGAATTAGCTCATGATCACTTGAGCCAAGGTTGTCCCCTACAACCATTTCTTCTATGAGGTCTTCACTACTCACCAAAACCAAATCTAAAATGGTATCCTCTCTAGTCGGTTCAGCAACTACTTGGTGAAGGAATCCATCAGCTATCGCATCTAGGAAAATCTGAGCCCTATTATTATTACTAGCACTCGTCCTCCAGTCCATATCTGGGAAGTTAAAATCTCCCATGATCACGCCGTTTCCATTAGTATTTACTTCATTAAAAACATTAAAGAAAGCTCTATCCGTATCCAAATTAGATCCCGGCGGTCTATAGCACACCCCAAGCACTATCCCAGGGAAGGCTCTAATAGTTTTCTTCCCCAATGTGATTTTTGCCCAGACGGACTCTGTCTTATCCATTCCATCGCTTCTTATTTCTTTACATTCTACCTCATCATTGATCTACAATGCTACTCCACCACCTTTACCTTTATTTCTGTCTTTCCTAAACAGCACATACCCTTCAATAGCTGTAGTCCAGTCATGACTACTATTCTACCATGTTTCTGTTATCCCTATTTTAAGGGACCATTCAAGGTAGTATGGCCCATTAACACTTCTGCAGTCATAGCACAAAAAGAGAGGGTAAATCCATAAATCCAATGTCTCTGTTCAGTCCATGATTGTTAGTGTCTAGCAGAGTTATGAATTTAAGCTCCTAGGCTCATCATTTGAAAGTGATTTGCAGGTTTCCTTTGAGGATGAGTACTCATAGGTCAGACATAGGGTGATTGCTTTGAGAAAGGTGATCACCCTCAGGTGACAGGGTGTTTTGTCTTTTATCATTTTCCTGTGTGAGTTCATGGAGAGTATAGTGAGTGCCTGGTTTCACACACACAGTTGTTTGTGGGGCATTGAGTGCACTGGATGAGGTACCCCACATGTTGTGTTAGGCATGTGGAGGGCCCACAGATCTTGAAAGGTGTGTTGTGGGGAGTGTAGATCATTGTAGCAGTGATGATACGTCTACAGGTTTTGCAGCTATTGTTCTGGGAAGGTCTAGTGCTGCTTTGAGTTGGTGTGTTCTGGTGTGGGGAACTTCCTTCTGATAATGAGCTTGGAGGGTTGGGGTTGTTTGAAGGCGAGAAGTGTGAATTCAGGATTCTTCTTTTCACGATGGGGTCCCCATCAAGTATGGGTTGTAGTAGTTTGATAATATCCTGTATAGGTTCCAGTGTGGGGTGGTAGGTGACAGCTCGGGGTGTGCAGTCAGAAGGGGTTTTATTTCTGTACCAAAGCAGGTTCTCTCAGGGTATTTGGGTGACCCGTTCCATGATGCAATCTACTTCTCTGGTGGAGCATCCTTGTTTGATTAAGGTGTTTTGAAGTGTGTTAGGGTGTATATCCCAGACTTTCTCCTTGGAGCATATTCTGTGGTATCTTAGCAACTGATTGTAGATAAGATTTCTTGGTGTATTTAGGGATCTGTGAAGGTAGATGTGGTGATCTGTGGGTTTCTTGTACATAATTATCTGTAGGGTTTCATTGTTGAAGCTGGTGGGGGTGTCCAGGAAGTTGATACTGGTGTGGGAGTGCTTCAGAGAGAGTTTAATGGACTGGTGGTGATTGTCAGAATTGTGATGGAAATCTAGGAGGGAATTTAAGCCATTTGTTCAGAGGATGAAAATATCATCCGTGTGTCTCAGGTATATCATTGGTTTCATGGTGCATTTGTCCAGAAATTCTTCTTCAAGAAGAACCCAAGAAGAGGATGATATATTGGGGAGCTACCCTGGTACCCATGGCTGTTCCCCTGGTTTGGACAAAGTGTTTGTTTAATGTAAAATTGTTACGGTTGAGGATGAAATGAATGAGTTCGGCCATGTATCTGGGGTGCTATCTGACGGATGTCCATTGTCTTGTAAATATTTGAGACAGGCAGCCATGTTGTCATTTTGAGGGATGTTGGTGTTTAGGGCAGTGGCATCCATGGTGGTGAGGATGGTGTTCTGAGGGAGGCTGTTAATGTTTGTGGAGGAAGTCATTTGTGTCTTGGAGGAAGCTGGCCTTTTGTGTGGTTAGTGGTCAGGATGATTTCTGCGAGTTCTGATATTCCTTCAGTAAGAGTGCTGTGGCAAGATATGATGTGTCTGCCTGGGTTCCCTTATTTGTGTATCTGCTACTGCAATACAAATAATAAATAAGAACTCCTTACTTGATATGAGGAGTGATTGCTGCGGGCTGACAGATCACACTGCACACAACAAGTTACCTCTCCGACTGTTTCCAGTGGCACAGTCGTTGTTAAAGACTAACCATGCATTAGGGGATTTTTTACAATGATTTCTGTGTAGTTTAAGTAAATATGCTCAGCTCCCTAAAGAATTAATGGTGCATCTAGGAGCTGGAGGGAGATGTGCTTGTCTTGTGTGTGAAGCAGCACCTTAACAGTGTGTCTCCTGGCTTTTGTATGCAGAGTACTAAGTTTGGGGGTTGTTTTTTCTTATCTCTTTGGGGAAGGATATTAAGAGCAGAAGGCTCCACTGGGTGGCAGCAACCTTAACTCTGCTGTTTTTTCTCAGTGAGTATTCTAGCAGCTGATGGTTGTTACCTGCTATAGTTAAGCTTGTATAACAGTCTCCAGCCTAGCCTCCTGTTCTGATTGCTCGTAACTTTCTGAAACTTTCACTTTATGGGCTGAAATTTTCTAGGCTTGGTCTCTACCACACGTGGTGATTGAGTATATAAGATTGAGCAAATAACATTCAATCATTTGAGTGAGAGGAGACTGAGGTAAAAAATGTGCTGTGTACACGTACACACACACACACACTCTTAACTTTCTGTGTGCCTTAGTGCTGAGATGGCTGGGGATCAAGGGCTGATAATTGATATGCAAATAGTCCTCCCTAAAAGAGAGGTTAAAAGTGTTCCTTTGAGAACTGATTGCAAATTGACCAAGTTATGAGGATTTGAAAATTTATACTGTGTATCTGAAATACAATTAATACCTCTTTCAGAGCAGTGTTCAGAAGATAAGTGGTTGCATTGCACACATGTAATTACAAACTGTAGTCCTTGGAATCACCCACAACCTGTAAAGACTAAAAGGTTTAGGGCCATCTAGGTTCTAGTGAAAGGAGGGCAACTGTGGCTTCTGAGTTGTTCCCCACACTCTCTCTTAGTCCAGGAGGCCATGCACTGATCTGGGATCCAGGAAGTCCTGAGATCTATTCTTCCTTCTTATGAACTGCAATACTGGATCAGACCATCTAGTCTGGCAACCTGTCTCGAACAATGGCCAGTTCTAGGTATTTTAGAGGAAGAAGGTGGAAGAAACTCTATAACAACAGACAATTATGTAATCTGCACATAAGAGACATTTCTTCCCAACTCAGAGCAGTTAGTGGATGATATAGGCTGAAGCAGGATGGTTTTGATCCCTAAATATTATTAAATCTGTCTGATATAACTGTGGATGTTCTTGTTATACATACCTCATCCTCTTTGGAATCTTATACTGGCTCTTGTCTTCAATCGTATTTTTGTGGCAGTGAGCGCCACAGATTGGCTAGGTGTTAGGTTTTTAAAAAGTCATTTTTGATTTAATATGTTGCCTTTGGCTATGTCTACTCTAGTACTTTTATCGGTAAAACTTTTGTTGTTCAGGGGTGTGAAAAAAAACACCCTGACCAACATAAGCTTCACCGACAGAAGCGTCGGTGTAGACAGTGCTTTTTCTGTGGGAGATGCTCTCCCGCCGACATGGCTACCTCCACTCTTTGGGGATCATTTAATTATGCTGATGTGAGAGCTCTCTCCCATCGGCACGGAGCAGCTACACGGGAGACCTTACAGTCTTTTCTATCTTCCTTATACAGACAACTTTTCTCAGGCTTTGTCAACACTGCACTTTCGTTGGTAAAACTTTTGTCATTCAGGGATGTGGAAAAAACATCTCCCTGAATGACAAAGTTGTACCGACGAAAAGCGCCATTGTGGACAGCGGTTTGTCGGCGGGAGAGCTCTTCCACCAACAAAGCTACCGCCTCTCGCTGCGGGTGGATTAATTTTGTCAGTGGGAGAGCTCTCTTCTGCCAACAAAGAGTGGCTACACAGCGCACCTTTTAGCGGCATGGCTGTAGCAGCACAGCTGTGTCACTAAAAGGTGTGTAGTGTAGATATAGCCTAAACTAATAAGCCCCAGTCTTTGCTATCTTCCTTATACAGACAACTTTTCAGCCTCTAGTCATTTCCACTACTCGTATTTCTGCTATAGCTTTGTGACAGGGAGACTAGAGTGAGCACAGTATCCCAAGGGCGGAAGTGTTGATTTATGACATGGCATTGTGAGATCTTCAGTTTTATTTTCTCTTATTCTTCCTGCATCTAAATGTTTTGTTTGCTTCTTTTGACTGATGCTGCAGATTGAGCTGTTTGCAGTGACACACAAGTCTCTTTCCTGGATGATTACTGTTAACTTACAGCCTAGTAAAGTGTATGAATAATTCAAATTATTCCATCCAATGCACATAACTTTGCATTGTAAGACTGAATTTTAAGTGTTCATTTCAATCTGAATTTTCTAGTCTTGACTGACCTATATACCTTTGTCAAGGTTCCTTCCCCACTCTGAACTCTAGGGTACAGATGTGGGGACCTGCATGAAAGAGCCCCTAAGCTGATTCTTACCAGCTTAGGTTAAAAACTTCCCCAAGGTAAAAACTTTGCTTGGTCCTTGAACCCTATGGTGCCACCACCAAGCGTGTTAAACAAAGAACAGGGAAAGAGCCCACTTGGAGATGTCTTCCCCCAAAATATCCCCCCAAGCCCTACACCCCCTTTCCTGGGGAAGGCTTGATAAAAGTCCTCACCAATTTGTACAGGTGAACACAGACCCAAACCCTTGGATCTTAAGAACAATGAAAAATCAATCAGGTTCTTAAAAGAAGGATTTTAATTAAAGAAAAGGTAAAACAATCACCTCTGTAAAATCAGGATGGTAAATACCTTATAGGGTAATCAGATTCAAAACATAGAGAATCCCTCTAGGCAAAACCTTAAGTTACAAAAAGACACAAAAGCAGGAATATACATTCCATCTTGCACAGCTGTTTTACCAGCAGTTAAATAAAAGGAAATGTAACGCATTTCTAGCTAGATTACTTACTAACTAACAAAAGTTCTGAGACTGCATTCCTGATCTGTTCCCAGCAAAAGCCTAACACAGACAGACGAACCCTTTGTTCCCGCACTCCAGATTTGAAAGTATCTTGTCTCCTCATTGGTCATTTTGGGTCAGGTGCCAGCGAGGTTACCTTAGCTTCTTAACCCTTTACAGGTGAAAGGATTTTGCCTCTGTCCAGGAAGGATTTTATAGCACTGTATACAGAAAGGTGGTTACCCTTCCCTTTATTTTTATGACAACCTTTGTTATCTGAAACTTTAGCCACCTCATTTCTCTCCCATTATTCCAGATAATAAATATTAAACACCTGTTCTAGTACAGAACCTTGAGATATCCTAGTGCTCACTTTCAGTATTGAAAATTGATCATCTGTTCCTACTCCTGAGAATCTTTGTCACTCAGCCAAGTTCTTAAGCATGAGTAGTTGCCTCTCACCTCGTGACTACGTATTTTGCTTCTTTGTCAATTTTTTTTTATATCTTGTAAACTGGTTCTTTATCCACAATTTTGTTGCTACACAACAAAAATAAAAATAGTTCAAACACAGACTGTCATTTGCAGCTGAAGCTGTGCCATCTCTACCATATGTTATTTGGTTTTATAATTCTCTTCAAGTGTAGTTTTAACCAGTTTTCCTTGCAATGAATTAAGGCTCCCAAGCCTATAATTCATAGGATCTCCTCCAGTACTGTTTTTCAAGATAGGTATAATGTTTGTTCCCCTGCAGTCTCCTGCTATAAACTGCTGGTTTTTAGGATATTGCATATTTTTGGTAGTACCTCAGAAGCGAATTCCGAATTCCTAGATTAATACCGTCTGGTCCTGGTGACTTGCTGCTCTGTAAAATTTGTTTCAGAACCTCCTTTTTTGATAACTTAATATTTATTACTTGAAAAGAGTAGGTAACTCCCCAACATACAAAACTACTCAAGATAGTTAAGTCCCAGGCAGACTGCCAAGAGCTACAAAAGGATCTCTCAAAACTGGGTGACTGGGCAACAAAATGGCAGATGAAATTCAATGTTGATAAATGCAAAGTAATGGACGTTGGAAAATATAATCCCAACTATACGTATAAAATGATAGAGTCTGAATTAGCTGTTATCACTCAAGAAAGAGATTTTGGATTGTGGATAGTTCTCTGAAAACATCCACTCCATGTGCAGTGGCAGTCAAAAAAGTGAACAGAATGTTGGACATCATTAACAAAGGGATAGATAAGAAGACAGAAAATATCCTATTGCCTTTATATAAATCCATGGTACGTGCACATCTTGAATACTGCGTGCAGATGTGGTCGCCCCGTCTCAAAAAAGATATATTGGATTGGAAAAGGTTCGACAAAAATTATTAGGGTTATGGAACAGCTTCCGTACGAGGATAGATTAATAAGACTGGGACTTTTCAGCTTGGAAAAGAGACGACTACGGGGGAATATGATAGAGGTCTATAAAATCATGACTGGTGTAGAGAAAGTAACTAAGGAAGTGTTATTTACTCCTTACCATAACACAAGAACTAGGGGGTCACCAAATGAAATTAATAGCCAGCAGGTTTAAAAGAAACAAAAGGAAGTATTTCTTCACACAACACATAGTCAACCTGTGGAACTCTTTGACAGAGGGTGTTGTGAAGGCCAAGACTATAACAGGGTTCAAAAAAGAACTAGATAAATTCATGGCGGATAGGTCCACCAATGGCTGTTAGCCAGAATGGGCAGGAATGGTGTCCCTAGCTTCTGTTTACCAGAGGCTGGGAATGAGCGACAGGGAAAGGATCACTTGATGATTACCTGTTTTGTTCATTCCCTCTGGGGCACTTGACATTGGCCACTGTTGGAAGACAGGATACTGGGCTAGATGGACATTTGGTCTGACCCAGTATGGCCGTTCTTATGTTCTTAACATCATCTATGGTGAAGACTGATACAAAATAAATCCTTTAGCTTGTCTGCAATGTCCCTACCCCCTTAATTGCTTTCTTTACCTCTGGTGGTCAACAAGACTTCCTGCTTCTAATACACTTCAAGAATTTCTTGTTCTTATGTCTCTGAGTGTTTGCTCTTCAAATTCCCCATTATTCCTCTGACTTTCCATTTTAGCTGTTATAGTTTATGTTCTCTTTTTCCATCGCTTCACTTGGGCTGGATATCCACTGTTAGAAGGTAACCTGTTTGGCTCAGATAACCTCTCCAATCTTACCAGTTAAGCACGTCATTTATTCTTCTCTTGCCTCCTTTTCAGTGAGAGATCCGCATGCCTCTTGTGGTTATGGTTGTAGAAGTCGTTTACATGCTCAAACCATAGTTTTTAAATTCCTTCCTTTTGGCTTAAAAAAGAGAGCCACAGCTAGTCAGTAGGATCATACATTCCATCTTCCTAAAGTTTTATGATCCCTTCCCTGAGGATGTTGACTTTACTCATAGTTAAATAATATAATTGCCACTGCTATAGATTCAAGAAATATGAAGTCCTGTGTGTTGCTTAGGACTAATTGAAGAATAGCCTCTCCTCTTTTGGTCTAAAACTAGCTGTTCCAAGAAGCAATCATATGTAATGTTGAGCAGTTGCTTATTTAATTCTTGTTCCATTGTGACAGACATGACACACATGCAGAACTGAAGGCACCCGTTATCACTGCATTGTTGGAGAGGGTTGCCTCTCTGGTGTCCTACAACATTATGCACTCCCTTTTCCTCATCAGGAGGCCACTAGTATATGTGTAGTGTTAGGACTTGGGGTTGGTAGGTCCTGTCAGTTCAAAACATTTCTTTTCCATTTCTATGAAATCTGCTAGGTGCTACTCCCCACCTCTGACCTGACCTGTCCTTCCTGTATAGTTTAGGGTTCCCCTGACTGGCCTTAATCATTGTCTGCAGTTCAAACCTCTTCCCTGGGAGGCAGGCAAAATATGCTACTTACACTTTTCAGATGCGGTAGCAGCGGAGGCAGAAAAAGGTTAAGACCAACACTTTCCAAAGTGGCCACTGCTTTGGGGCCCTTCACTATTTAGGTAGCCAATTGTAACAGCTTGGGTCTGATTTTTTTCAGAGTTACTGAGCAGTCGTAGTTCCCAGTGACTGCAGCTGGCGTTGTGGATACTTGGCACTTCCAGAAATCAGGTCCCAGGTGGGCACCTTGGATACATCTACACTGATACAGGCTCGCAGGGGTGGTGCTACAAAGCTGTTTTAGCAGTGTAGATGCTCCTGCTCGGACTAGAGACCAGGCTCTGAAACCAGGGAAGGGGAGAGGGTCTCCGAGCCCATGTTCCCATTTGAGCAGGAATGAATAAACATCTATTTTTAGCCTTAGAGTGCGAGCCCTGCAAGGCCAAGTCTGCTGCTCAGGCCACTTGTTGCCGTGGGGTTTAATTTGGAGTGCAGATGTATCCTTGAGACCGAGTTAGACTCTGAACATCAGCAGCCTTGTGGCCTGTGGTTTGCACAAAGTCACACAAAATTTATGGCAGAGCTGAGAACAGAACCAAGATCACTGCATTAATAGACCCATAGCTGATCCACCAGATGACATTGCTTGAGAAAAAGCACTTCATATGTGGGTGCTTGGATATGCTGTCTGTAAAGTGGGGCTATTTGTGTCTGTTCTTCAACTGCTTTGAGATCTACAAGTGGGAGAGCTAAAAGTGAAGGGCATGGGGCTGATCTATAACTTCTGAATACTACAGATGAGCTGGTTATTGGGATAGTTACTGTAGGGCTATATTGAGTGATTGGATTGTTCACTGTGTGCGTGAGTTAACTTAATTTAATACTAGAGCAGGGCTGTTTGGAAACTAGCAAGAAGGCAACCTCCTGGTAAGCATTCCCTAAATAATCTCCTGGTAAGCATTTCCAGGGAGCTAAAAAAATGATGCCTATGCTATTAAGCTGTGAAGACATTACTTCCAAAGACCAGTAAAGTTGAAAGACTTGTTTGGCCAAGGCTTGGGACTAGCATGTCAGAAGGACACTAAACAGTTAGTCATGCTCTAGAGTGAGGGAGATGGCAGGTACCACGCATCGTGATGTTTTTTGTCTATTGGCTGCAACACAATTCCATTTGCGATTGAATTTGTTTTCTTTCTAATGCAGGATGAACCTGAGCCATTTTTCATGAAAATATGTCGGAGGGCCCGGGAGACCCATTATAGTCACTAGCCCACTGGTATTAGGCACTCACCGTGGATGTGAGAGACCCAGGTTCAAATCCCTGCTCTGAATCAGACTTGAACCTGGGTCTCCCTCATCCCAGGTGAGTGCCCTAACCACAGAGGGCTACTGGCTATTCTAGAAGCATGCTTTCTCTCCGGTTTTGACCAGAAATTCCATCCTGGACCTGAGAAACCTTCCAAAAGAATCGGCATTTTCTGACCAAAAACCAAAAAAAGTTGTTGAAAAATTCCCAGCCAACTCTTATCTATCTGTTATTCCTTTATCAGATAACATACAAAACTATACAATGTCTTTGTGTATCAAAAGCGGTCAGCCATTTGATTCTTTTATCAGGTATTCCTTTAACTGGATGTAGCCCAAGGAGATCTAAGTATAGCTAAGGAGGCTGCACTTGAAACTGTAGAAGGTAGCTTGGGGAAAGGCTGACTCTCTTTTATGTGTGTGTGGCAGGCAACTGGGATCATTCATGCCGTCCTGGAGAAGTATGGCTCTTATGAGCGCTTTGAAGTGACCACTGGTGGAAGACTGCTGAGCAAATGCCAAATCTGGTCTATTATCCGGAAGTACATGCAGAAGGAGGGCTGTGTGGGAGAGGTAATAATTGTCTTCGTTTTGTTTATGAAGCACCTTCACCACAACCACTGCTAGCACAGATCAGTAGGGATAATAGGGAAACAAAGAGATGGACTCAGAAGTGCGATGTATACTGACAAAGCCAAAATTAAAAATGGCTATTGACTGAGAGGAAGAAATTTGGGAACCCATGATTCTTAGAACCCAGCAGTGAGAGTGGACACCGAGTTAAGTATGAGCTTGCAACATGAAGTGACTGCAAACATATCTGATGTAATTTTGTGCTGCAGGAGCGTCACCTAGAGTAGCAGGGTTTTAATAGCACTTCTCTGTACGGCTCTGGTGTCTGCAGCTGGAAATATTGTTTTCACTTTTGAGCACTTGAGAACCAGGAAGATGTTAAACTGTAACACAAACAGTTCTAGGAATGTGGCATAAGAAAGACTCAAGGCATTTTGGCGTAAAAGTGATATCCAGAGTAACTCTACATAAATCAGACTTGTTGATTCCAAAACACAATGTTACCAAGTTGAGTTTTCACCCTTTGTGGACTAAATCCAGTTCTCGTGGAAGCAAGCACCCTTGTCTTGACTACAGTGGAGTTATACCAGAGCACCACTGAGCCCAGTGGGAGCTGTAAAACGTGCAAAAAACAATACACATTTATCTTAGTTTATATAGCTCCTCATCATATTAAATATTGGAGCCAAAGATCTAACCAAGTGTAGCCAATACTGGCCCATCTTGAGCTCCATTCATGGCTCACAGGGTGCAGAAAGCTGCCCTCAAAGGACTGCTGAGGATTCAGCTGCCATAATGCTAGCTCAGCTCTGCGCCACTCCCTCTGGGCCCCATACCGTAGCAGGCATAGATTCACAGATTTTTAAGGACAGAAAGGACCACTGTGATCATCTCGTCTGACCTGTATAACACAGGCCAGAGAAGTTCCCTGAATTAATTCCTGTTTGATTCCAGGAATTAAGTTTTTCTAAAATTAATTTCTGAAATCAAACATCCAATATTTTAAAAATTTCTAGTGATGGAGAATCCACCACAACCTATAGTAAGTTGTTCCAATGCTTAATTACTCTCTCTGTTAAAAATTTGAGCCTTAATTTCTAGTCTGGGTTTGTCTGGCTTCAGGTTCCAGCCATTGTTATAATTTTATCTGCTAGATTGAAGAGCCTTCTGTCAAATTTCTGTTCTCTATGTAGGTACTTAGACTGTAATCAAGTCACCCCTTGACCTTCTGTTTGGTAAGCCAAATAGACTGAGCTCCTTGCCTATTGCTGTGAGGCATGGTTTCCAATCCTTTAATCATTCTTGTGGGTCTTTTATGAACCCTCTCTAGTTTTTCAACATTCTTCTTGAATTAGGGATACCAGAACTGAATACACTATTCCAGCAGCAGTCGCTCCAGTGCTAAATACAAAGGTAAAATAATCTCCTTTTTCCGTCCTGAGATTCCCCTGTTTACACATCCACAGTTCACATTAGCCCTTTGGGCCACAGTGTCACACTGGGAACTCACAAGCAGGCATGCAGGAAGAGAGGAGAGAGTGTGGCTAGAGATTGCTCTCAACCAGCAATCGTCATCAGGGTAAGAGCCCCTTTGGGGCCATTACAGAGCAGGACATACATGGGCAGCCCTTACTGCCATAATTTGTGCCAGGGGTCAGAATGTTCCCTCTGGAAGCTCTGGAATTGGTCATGTACCAAGATGGCATAAAGCTGCTTTTGTCTTTACCCCTCTCTGAGTCCTGCACTGAGCACAGCTTGACTGGGCCCAAGAACCTGGCCCATTATAGCTGAGCCTGTATATTGTATCATACATGCCGTATACAAAACGTATGAGGATCCGCTATCTTTAGTCACCAGGGCCCACTCAGTGTGATAAGTTACAGTCATGTGTTTCATCTGTGAAGCTGTAATTAACATCGGTTAGCAAGTGGTCAGGCTCGTGCGTCACTGTGCTGGAAGCTAGAGAAATGTCAGAGTGTGACAGAGTTGCACCGCTGCATGAGACTGTTGAGGGGAGGAGGGCAGTGAGCTGCAGCTCATCGGGAACGGGTTGGAAATTAGAGAGAAAAGAAGCAACTTCAGCATCAAGGGGCAGGGGCGTGAAAGCACTGCAGGAGGAAACTCGTTTCAATAAATACTAGTCTCGGCTGGGGTTTGTTCAGTGGATGTGACGTTATGAATGTAATTCATATTCCAATATGCGGAAATGACACCACTCACCTAAAAATATTTTACCGAGCTCTAAATGAAGTAACACCCCTCTCACTGCTGCATGTCCCCCCAGAGAAAACATTGGTGAGCTTTATCTCACTTCTGGGGTGAAATTCAAACAATTTGTAATATTTTATAAAGAATGTGCAGACCAACAGCAGCATTTGATTGTGCGGACATCTGCATAGGCTGATTGAAGGGTGTAGCCAGCTGACAGGGTCCCTATGTGCTAGAGTTCCTCCCGGTCTGTCAAGAATGTTTGCTTCGTAGCTGATCAGGTAGTGTGTAGCTTGGTGTTGAAGATTTGGGTGTAAGAGGAGTTTGGATTAGACATGACTCCCATTCCTCTGTTTGGCACTGGCCAACCATCAAGAATGTGATTGGGCAAGATAAGATTTACTCTCACTCCTTAGCGAATGCTGTACTTACCAGTAGCAGAACAGAATAGGCCTTGGATTGCCTTACCATGCTTTTGACCACAGGCCCTGGAACAAGCCCAATGAGTGTGACATTTACACACACCCAAGGCTAGCAGGTCTAAAAGATGAACTATCCTGCAGATTAATCTGTCCAATGTCTCTGTCACTGCAGTGACCAAGTTTTTTGGACATATAAGCACATCACAAACCAACTAGCTCACGTTGATGGTGGTTTTGGGAGTTACATTTCCTGAAGGTAATGAACTATATGTCTTTTGGATCCAATCCTTTCTCTTCTCAAGACAATATACTCCAAGACCCTACTTCTCAAGACAATATACTCCAAGCTCATTTCTCTGTCCGTGTTCGTCAGAGCAGTGTGTCAAGCCAGGACTCCTAGCACCACTGCATAGATCTCTGCTGTTTGATCCAAAGAGGTAACGCCTTTACCTAGAAGGTTCCTTTCGACTCCACGTGAACATCCAACACAAACTGAACCATTGGTTCACTAATCACCCACACCCTGCAAAAAAACCCAACCAACTAAAAATCACCTTTTGACATAGTGGAAGCAAGTATTATTCAGCCCCTTTTTCCAGATAGTGGAAAGGAGAACAGAGATTCCGCAAGCTCGTGTCCTCTTTGCCGAGATGGGTTTTAACTGAAGTAGTATGTTTTCATAGCTGCAAAGTTTAGGAGCTCCTCAGATCACCCAGTTCTCTGGCATCCTACTCCCCTTCCCTATGGAATTGGACAGTTAAGGTTGTGAACAGACAGTGTGGGATTCCAGCCCTATATGCCACTCCAGCAGGATGTAGGAGGCATACGCAGCTCGCAAGGGGTCAGTGGAGTATCTCCTCCTCCCACCCCCAGTGCAGGCACTGCATTGCTCTGCCTCAGGTAGCCCTACACTGGCACCCCTCCAACAACTGAGGTGGAGTCGGGGTGGGGCCATATTGCCCATTGCTATAGCCTGCTGGGGTATTCCTGGCGAGGCTGCCATAACTGAAAGAAGCCCCCAGGGTTGCCTGAGTGGGGTGGGGAGTGCTCCCAGAACAGATCAGAATCAGGAGGCCACCCTTCCTTTGGCCTGGCCAGGCATGCTGGGTCTCCACCAGCGGCAGCACAGAATCTCAGCCACACCATTTAATTTAAAACATGACCAAAATGTTGTAGTGAAAATTCAAGTACTTGAAAGCCAGGAAGCAGGGAGCTAACGTGGTACGGACACAATTGCGGTTTCCTCTAGCTATCTGTCCCCAGCCAGATCCCCACCTGCAATTCTGGAGTCTCCTGGGGAGCTGCATTCAATAGCAATAGTATACACAGTAAGAAGTGTTGATGAAGCACCACTGATAGTGTCTTAGAGCCAGAGCCCAGCCTCACCCAACAGCCTGGTCTGACTCCACAGTGATGGACTGCAAGTGGGCTGCAAAGGGGGCTCCTCCCCACCTACGCTGTGTCTAAACCGGAGTTTGGGCCTGCTGGAACTCAAGGTGATTGGCAGTTAACACCTTTGCAAATGCTAATCTAGACTAAACCAGAGCAAAGTCTGGGTTTAAATCCTGGACTAAGCACTTGTGAGTGTCTAGATTAGCATTTGCAAAGCCAGACTGAGTTAGTTACTTCGGGAGCAATCATTCCAGTATAGCTGGTGGCTTCTCACCTCCCCCAACCCTTCCCTGGCCAGTGAGAAGCTGACTGCAGAGAACCCTAATGGGCTGCATGGGCCAAGCCATGGTAGTGGCTGCCAGAGCAGCGAGGGCGCAGCTCCCGTCCTCCCACTGTCCCTGGGCATGAAGGGATATACTGATCTGGGAAGGCAGAGTACCACAGGTTCCTGCATGTCGAGCAGCATTCCACTGGTAAGTCTTTTTGCACTACAATTGGTGCTGAGTATTAAAGACTTCCTTCAGGATCGTTCAGGCCGTAGACCCTGACCCTGTCTGGCTCTGTTCTGGCTCAGGGCGGAGGTGGTGTTGTGAGAGCTTGTAGAGACCTCCCCACACTGCCCATGACTCTTCTAGGTGCGCCCACTCCCTGTCTATACTGGTGAGTATTGCACTGTTATGAAATACAGCTAAAGTGGTCTTTGACGTGTGAGGTGGCTTCAGTCAGGTTCCATTCTGCGCTGTGCTGGCCTTGCCCATGGAGACAGTTGGTTTATAAGGGACAGGACTGACTGGGTGTGTCTACCCTGCAGCTGGGAGCCTGCCTTCCAGCCCCCACAGGCAGACTCGAGCTAGCTCTGCTCAAGACAGCAGGCTAAAAATAGCAGGCTGTACACTGCAGCATGGGCTAACCACCTGAGCTCAGAGCTGGGCAGGCTTGGACTCAAGCCACCACCTGAGCTGCAACCCTCCTCTCAGCTCCTGAAGAGTGGGGTGGTGAAATATCCTTGGTTGCTTCCTGCATCGGCCCTGATCGGCTGCTCCTGCCCAGGAGGTGGGGCAATGGGGAAGGCAGCCAGTCAGAGGACAGTTTCTCTCAGGCAGGGATGAAATTCGTAGGGAGGTGGAGCTTCATGTAGCATTGCCGACTGGCTCCAGGCTGGTTGAAATCCCATCACTCGAACAAATTGTGAGAGCTGGTGACTCTGTTATTAGCCCTGCTTTGTTAACACTTCTGTGATCCTCCCACTGTTCTGTGGTTCCTCACCTTGGAAAAAATCTCATGTGGCCCAAACTTTCCAGGATAGGGGCCAGAGGTAGGGACAGTTCTGTACAGTCTACAGAAAGCAGGGATCCCCCCCTTGGGGACTGATCAGCCAGGACTCCTGACAAAATAAACTCAGACATGTTAGTATCTAGAATTGTGTCCTGCCTTGTAGCCATCAGCAATCAATAACTCCCCAGCACATCTTTACAGGTAGCAGCGGCCCTTTGCTACATACCCAGAACATGGAGTACCAAAGAATGCTTCGCTCTTGGCTTTAGCCCCTGGTGCATTGGTCAAAGGAAGTATCTTTGTGCTGTTCGATAACCAAGGTGGTTTCAGCTGTAAATATTGCACCCTCAAATGGCTCTGATTGACTAGCTGTTTTCTAGAAACAGCAAGGAGTCCGGTGACACATCACCCAGTTCTCTGGCATCCCAATACCCTTCCCTGTTGAATTGGACAGTTAAGGTTGTGAACAGACTGTGTGGGATTCCAGCCCTATATGCCACTCCGGCAGGGTGTAGGAGGCATACACAGCTCGCAAGGGGTCAGTGGAGTATCTCCTCCTCCCACCCCACATCCACCCTGATTGAATTGGCCTTGTCAGCAATGGTTCCCCACTTGAAAGATAACTCCCTTCTCTTCATGTGTCAGTATATTTATGCCTGCATCTGTAATTTTCATTCCATGCATCTGAAGAAGTAGGGTTTTTTACCCATGAAAGCTTATGCCCAGCCAGAGCCATCCTGGGCTCACTCAGATAACAAGGATTTGCAACGGTGCCCTGGGTTTTGTGGAGGAGTCATGCTTTTTGATCCAGAAAAGGTGTGAGCTGCAGCTGCTCAGCCAACAACAGGGAATTCAGCAGGCGAAGAAGACTGGCACAGAGGTGAGCTCTTGTTCCACCATAGGCTGCCCGGCCGGGGGGAAAGCAGTTCTTTTTAGAACAGGAGAACATTGATCCTGGGTGGGGAGCTTGTATTCTCCTGCGCATTCCCAGGATTTAATGCTCTAAATTCAATCCTCCTTGTTTCCTTCATACAGGAGCAACTGTGAGTGACAGGACAGCGCATATGCACCTTGCCCAGCCCCTCCCTGCCAGCGGAGGATTGTGCATTTGTTGATGGCCTGACAATGGAGATCTGCAGGCTGATGAGAGAATGTCATGCTCAGTTCCCTCTACAAAAACAGCAGATCATAAGTGTCAGAAATATGGTGTGTCTGGACAGTGCACTGGACACCAGATGGGCAGGAGAGCAGGCTAGGACTGAGTCTGGCGTCAGAGTCAACAGCTGCACTGCAGGCACCAAGTTTCCTTAGAAGGACACTGCTGCTGGCATTGAACCGGGACATCCCTGCATGGGCAGCAGGGGACCAACCTTGGTGATGCAGTGTCCTCTGGCTCCATTCCATTTAACTCTGGCCGATCTTACCTCGACCTCAGCCCCAGTGAGCAATGTGCTGTGTTGCTGTGGAACACACCCTCACCATCACACAGACCTGGCATGAGACACTGGATTATCCGACAGAAACTTGGTTAAATGATGTTAAAGTTGCAAAGTGAATCCCTTAAAAATCAGGAGATAGCTACAATAAGTTTGCATGTGCACCCTTAACTTGGTCCTCTTGTGCATATGCATTATAATATAGGTTCTGACCCTGCACTGCCCTCCACCTTGTCTAACCACGTAGACATGTGCAAAATAAATACAAAGTGGAGTGAAACATTGCCAGATCAGAACTATCCCCTCACCCCATGGGAGTGTTTTACGGCCATTTAGCATAGGTGTCAATGATGACATACAGGGAAGACAGTGGGGGATCAGGCGGTCTTTAACTGTACAACAACATGCTGCTGTTTCTGCAGGACCACAGGTTCATTCAAGCCCCAATTCAGGAAAACATCCCTAGTGAGGACAGCACTGAAGGACACGCGTAAGTTCTATTTAACATGCTTAAAGTGCTGTCCTGAGACACTGATTCAGGGTGCAGGTTGGACATTGCACAATGTAAGAAGGAAGTTGCTACATTTATTTTTAAATAACTTAGTAGGGCAGAGGTGCACACTTGTGGCCAAACCAAACTGAAATCAACCCTTTTCTCTGTGCAAGTTCCAGGAACTATTTTTCACTCTGTCATTCTGCAACAAATTATTTTTATTCTATTGAATGAGTGCAGCTCAGCCTCATGACAGCGCACTGTCCCGCCTGTGCTCCTGAAGTAGATTCTGCTCTCAGCGAGACTGGTGCAGATTTGAAGCTTGTTGACTTTAATGGATTTACTTCAGATTTGTCCTGCAGTAACAAATTTGGATTAGAACAAGTCAGGGATCCATGGGACCCTTGTCTCATTCCCGGAGCCCCATCCATCCTGTGCACTGAATGAGATAGGACTCCTTGGGGAAACAATAGTGAGTGATCATGTAATTAAAGACTGCACTGTAGTACCATAACGCACACGCATATATGGGTCAGAGTTAAGGTTACTTGGGCAACCGTAACTTTGGCATTTCGAAACTTGTGAGTGTTCCACTTTGTAACCTTAAGGTTCTTTTCTCTAGACAGTTTGGCTAGACCAACACAAGAGCTCAGAAAGCAAGGCGATTGGAATTAATCTCAAAATATCGTATTGGTTAAGGCAGAGTGCCATTTCATTCAGTTCACACTCGCAAGTTGTATGAAACCTGGCTCACAGTGTTGTTTGTAGGACTTGGAATTCCACACGCATGCACAGTCCAGTTCTGCTTTGCTGTGAAACCCAAGAGACTCCTAGAGCAGGTGCAGCACAGGTGCAAGGTGTCTTTACAGCCTCATCGCTCAGCTGAACTGAAGTTGATTTTTTGTTGGAAAACTGAAAGGCGCTTCTCCTCACTAAGGACTATGGCAAGCTTTGACTTTCCAACCTGAAAAGCTTCACCCCGAAATAAAACCAGTGGCAAGAGGAGGTTTTTAATGGAAATGGTCCGGCAACCTTAACTGTAAGTGCCATGCAGCTCCAGCCATCACTGCAGTCCAAAGTGCTGAGTTCACCTAGTGCATCACTGGGCACTGACGTTTTGGGACACCCCGGTGGGTTTGCTGTCGGTTCTTTTCATCAGAATATGTTTTACTGCTATCATTCCCTTTGTATTGCAGTGTCTGTCAAACCATTGCTTGTTCAACACGGGATTTCCAATAAATCGCCATTATTGGAAGTAACAACTTTGCCTCTCTAGTTCCTTTCCCCATCTGACGCGCTCTGTGGTGTGGTGAGCTCGCCCACAGAAAGAAGAGGACTATCGTGCTGAAAGCTCCAACCCTCGTTTACTCCGCTGAGCCAGGCTGTACTGGAGAAAGCTGTGCGAAAGAGACCCATGGTCTGTACTGGCCGGTGACCCCCCTGCAGCCAGTGGAGCTTACGACGGTCGAGGAGAGCCAGACCCAAAGAGTGGAAGACAATGCTCTGAAAAATGGCTTTACACAATTATGCTTGATCCATGTGGCTCCCAGGGCCTCGGTGTGATGTTTTCTTGGAGTTCCCAGTACCGTCAGTCCCCTGGTTACCCCCCTGCCTGCAGTCAGAGACTTGCAGGTGCTTAAAGGGATGTCAGCTCCTTGATGCCACTAGCCTGCTAGCCACCCACACAATCTTGGGGTTGTGTCAGCCCTTACTTTGCCTTAACAGTGGGTGCACCCCAGTTCATGAACCCCTTTGAAGAATTCCCCTGTAATATCCAGCCCCTGTCACTGATTACTCACAGAAATACCAGGTTTGCTGTCCCCAAGGGGACAGCGTACACACCAGCTTGTTTGAGTCAACTGAGGATCAGAGCCTATATAACATCACAGCACTGAGATATATTTATAGTGAAAACAATCATAAGTTTTTTATCAAAGATAAAGATTTAAGAGATACTGAGTAAGGATAATGAAAACAGAAAGGTTACATATAAAACAAAACCCATACACACTTTATAGAGACTAAACCTAACTTTTACAGCCTAACCACCTGTCTAAAAGGAGCCTTACCTCACCTGTATGTCCTTCACAGTGCTCTCAACCAGGGCAGGTTGGCATCCTGTTTTCATGAATGCGATCACACTGTCCAATTCCTTCCTCAGGTGCAGGACAAAGAAGTTTCCTTTTGCCTTCTCCTTATAGCCCCCAAAATTCATTGTTTCGTCCCCAGGATAAAGGGACGTACAATGCTTCATTTACATGTGACCCGAGGCAAAGAGGTGAACATATATCCTTTGTCTGGCCGAAACTTGTTACTCAATCCTCCCTTGATTCAGACTTTCTTAGGAATGTATTTTCGGTGTACGCACATGCACACAAAACATCGTACATGGTATTTGTACATATATGTCACAACAATGTTAATGGCCAGTGTGACCCTGGCTTTCTTTGAAGACCCCACCGGTATGGATAAATACTATGTAAGCCATGTGCTAGGGGTGGGAAGATTGTGAGGCCTGTCAGGAGTTACTGTTACAGAACAGTGAAACCCTTTGCCAGTCGCCAGTGAGGGGCTCTTAGGGTCACACTTGGTAGTCTCGTTTTCCCCGAGAAACTGCTTTGCCCTTTATGAAGGTGTTAAAATAGCATGTGCCTGCAGGCTTCAGAGAGCAGCCCCTCCATTGCAGACCCCAGGAAGAAGAGCATAGGAGAGACAAACATCATCAAGAGCCCAGAGCATCCCACACAAATTTCCTTCGGTCCCCAAACCAATCTTTATAAATATGCCACAAAGGTATGTTCCTCCCTAACTCCCCAGTAGTAAGTCCTGCCATGCGGGTGCCTCATCAGAGGCAAGGCCAAACAGCCTGCATGTCTTGGGCCTCATTGCTCCTAAACGGGAGACCAAGAGAGATGGAAGATAGTACGGATAAAAGTGGGGCTCAAGGCAGCAGTCCCTGCAGGGGAATCTGCTGGTTTGGGACCGTAACACGCACAATGAATAAGAAATAAATATTAAAGCAGAAGCAAAATCTGAATGAGCAGAGGACTTCCTTCCTCCGGCATTGTGTTCTGGCTTTGGTCTAGGTGTAGCCACTGGCACAAGTGCCAGAGGGCACTGGAGGAGTTCTTTGCTTGTGTGAGGTTGGGCCGTGCACTGGTGCATGCATGGCTGCTTGAGAAGGACAGACCCAAATCCTCCACTTGGGGCACTTCCCATATTGCCCCCTGACTCTGCATAGTTCATTAGCACAGGGAACAACCCCACATGTTCATGAGTTAGGCCTCAAAAAGTCATTTCCACGTACCCGGAGAATGTAAAGAAAGTGGCAGGTGGGGAAATTAAGGTAAAGGAAGAATACTAAGGTGAACAGTATTACTATGTTCTCATTGTAACAGGTCCATCATTGATCAGTTACTGGCTAACGGGCTTATGCTTAATCAGACAAAGGCAAATACACTATCTGATGTCCTTGAACGTTCGTCTTAGATCTGCCACAGTGTTCACCCCGTGCTGGCCTTTCTATAAGGCTGAGACAACTGGGCCAAAGTTAACATGTGTAAGCTCTGACCTGGGAGCTGGTGAGCCAAAGTGCCAAGTCACCTATGGAAAATTTGGAGTGGGCAGCACCAGAGAGTATGTTTCAGTATAAGCTAGCCATGTTTCTGGCTGTGGGGACTGTAAGGTAATTGGGAATATCTGGCTGGACTTAGAACAAAAGTTCCCCAAGCTAGGTGAGCCGATGTTGCTGCTCCCATCAGAGAGAGCAGGAATGGGCCACGCGTTTGTTTCAAGTTCACCAGCAGATGGCGCACAAAGAATCTAAAAATCTTGTAATGCATTCTCATAATGGATTGGCCATTATAACAGGCTGCCGTATGAGGCGGCCAACATGCTGGCTGTGGTTTTGCACAGAAAGGACCCAGTGTGACAGAGTTCTAGTGGCTGCCTGGATGGAATACTTATTACAGGTGTAAATGAGGCAGCTCATTTGAGAGACCTAGTGCCTGCAGTGGTTTGAAGGGTCTGTGTTCCTGGGAAAGAAGGGTTTTCTCACAAGTGCATCATAGAGATTAGCCTCTAAGGCCTCTACCAGAGAAAACAGAGTTACTAAGAATGTCACAAGACACTGATGAGATCCTAGTGAGCCTGGGTTACTTCATTAACTGGAAAACTTCTGTCCTGTCTACAGTAAAAATCCCACAAACCAAAACCCAGCACTGTGGTTGTTCAGAACGGATAAGAGTGAAGAATGTCACAAGGCATTTGAGGCAGACCAATATCCTCATTTCTTTGAAGGTGCTGGTAGAGTTTGATGTCAAGGTGGAACTCCAGTGGAGCCTCACCTATGGGGAGAAGTGGGTTTGGTCACAAATGGCAGATGGGACCAAAAGGCCAGCCAGGCACTTTCAGAACCTCAAGTCAAGCAGGTAGAAAAATGTGCTCAGATGTAACACGGCGTTCTGTTTGGAGTGAAGAAATTCCAGGAGTTTAAAGTAGAATTTCTCTCCTACTGAATCACAGACACAGAATCACTGGTTACAGTTCTTGACTCCAAAATGGGGTGGCCAGCTTTAGCAGCTTCTGAATGACAGAGATGCGTTCTGAAGCTAACATCTTATCACTGTGCCACCTGATACAAGCCGCCTGAAAACTACAAAAGCACTTCTGCCATTAACGATTAGAAGGACCCACATCGCAGTCTCAGAATCTCCTTTGTGGAGATTCTGTTTCTGTTGCTGCAAAGACTGAATGACACTTTCTCCTTATGACACACAGCAAACTTCATCACCAACTCCAAGAGTACTTTATAGATTTGTCATCACCCTCCATTTGCAGAGTGGAAACCTGAGGCACAGCAGAGAGGGGAAGGGAGCTGCCTGAGGTAACGCAGCTAAGTCCAGGGCACTTGGACCTAGACTGCAGTCTACCAGGGTACAGCTCTCTTCCTCACCGCAAAACAAAGACCGAAAGATTTGGTCTTACAAGAGAGAACTCTGATCCTAGCAGGTGATTTGACTTTTGTCAGTGAAGAATGATGTAAGCTAGAAGCAGCTCAAAAAGAGAATTCAGCAGAGGGACTATAATGTGGGGTTTCCATGCAGTGATACCAGAATCCATGCCAGCTTTCAGAATTCCACTGTGAATTCAAACCCCACTGGCAAAACTTGAGTGAGAACTGGTGGCCAGTTCTGCTGCTCCCCCCCCCCCCCCCCCGCCCCCGGGTTCCCCCATCCATAAAGCTTATCACTCTGTAAAAAAAAGAAAGTTCTTAGTTTGGTTTGATGTGATTTGTTCTTGACAAATCCATGCTGACTGTTACTTATCACCTTATTGTCTTCTAGGTATTTGCAAACTGATTGCTTGATTATCTGCTCCATTATCATTCCGGACTGAAGTTAAGCTGACTGGTCTGTAATTCCCTGGGTTGTCCTTATTCCTCTTTTTATAGATTAGCACTATATTTGCCCTCTTCCAGTCCCCTGGAATCTTGCCTGTCTTCCATGCGTTTTTTGAAGATAATCTGTGGCTGGCTCAGATACCTCCTCAGTTAGCTCCTTGAGTATTCAAGGATGTATTTCATCAGGCCCTACTGATTTGAAGACATCTAACTTATCTAAGTAATTTTTTTAACTTGTTCTTTCCCTAATTTAGCCTCAGATCCTACCATACTTTCACTGGCGTTCACTATGTTAGACGTCCAATCGCTACTAACCTTTTTGGTGAAAACTGAAACAAACAAGTCGTTTAGCTTTTCCGCCATTTCCACATTTTCTGTTGTTGTCTTTCCCCTCTCATTGAATAATGGGCCTGCCCTCTCCTTGATCTTCCTCTTGCTTCTAATGTGTCTGTAGAATGTTTTCTTGTTACTCTTTATGTCTCTAGCTAGTTTAATCTGATCCTGGTGATTTATTACTGTTTAATTTATCCCCAAACCTCTCTATTGATGCCTCAGTCTGGGACAGTTCCTCAGATTTGTCACCTGAAAAGATTGGCTCAATTGTGGGAATCTTCTGCACACCCTCTGCTATGAAGAGTGATGTAAAGAATTCATTTAGCTTCTCTGCAATGGCCTTGTCTTCTTTGAGTGCCCCTTTAGCACCTCAATCATCCAGTGTCCCTATGGATTGTTTGGTAGGCTTTCTGCTTCTGATGTACTTGAAAAATTTCTGTTAGTTTTTGTGTCTTTTGCTAGTTGCTCTTCAAATTCTGTTTTTGGCCTGCCTAGTTATACCTACACTTGACTTTCCAGAGTTTATGTTCCTTTCTATTTACCTCAGTAAGATTTGACTTCCAATTTTGAAAGGATGCCTTTTTGTCCCTAATTGCCTCTTTTACTCTATTGTTTAGTGGTGAAGATTTTTTGGTCCTGTTACTGTTTTGTTTTTATTTGGGCTATACATATAGTTTGAGCTTCTGTTATGGTGTTCTTAAAAAGTTTCCATGCAGCTTGCAAGGACTTCACTCTTGTGACTGTTCTTTTTAATTTCCATTTAACTAGACTCTTCGTTTTTGTGTAGTCCCCCTTTTTGAAGTTAAATGCTACTGTGGAGGGTTTCTTTGGTATTTTCCTCCCTACAAGATTGTTAAATTTAATTACATTGTGGTTGCTATTACTGAGCGGTTCCAGCTATGTTCACCTCTTGGACCAGATCCTGTGCCACTCAGGACTAAATCAAGAATTGCCTCTCCCCTTGTGGGTTCCAGGACTAACTGCTCCAAGAAGAAGTTGTTATACTGCCTCAAGGCAGACTGTCTAATTACACCCCAAACTGGTGGTATGTTCTATAATTAGATTTCACCAACCCAGTACCAAATGTGAACTCCTGGATCACCAAACCAGTCTTCCCATGGGGGCACAGACAGTCCCGTGAGACTCTCCAGTCTATTTTGCCACCCCGACAAACTGAACTTAGTGATAAATGGTCACTTACACCCAAAATTACACCACATTCAGGCTGCTTCCAGTCCCAAGAGACCAGTCACTTACCCCAGATAAATTGGTACCTAGATCTTACACCAAAGACAATGCCTGTCCCAATCCTGTAATAAACTATCTAAAGGTTTATTAACTAGGAAAAAGGAATGAGAGTACTTACAGGTTAAAGCAAGCAAACAACACACAGAAATGAGTTATCATCTAGATTCTGAGAGTGACAGAGTTGTAGTGATCTGTCAATTCAAAGTGTCTTTCAGGGCAGACCCAGGAGGTAGCCCCTGGGGATCTCTGGCTTCAGTTTGGCTTCTCTGGCTCTGTGAGAGTTCAAACAGTGAAGAGATGAAAAATCTCCCCATCATCTATTTCTGTTCCCCTCTCCCAGCATTCAAAACCATGGGACAAGGCCAGCACATACTGCTCCATGAGTGGACTGAGCAGTTAACAAAGCTTTTGTCTTATAATGGCCCACTTAAATTTTGATAGTCCTCCTGGGAGTGCACAGTATCATAAAGGTGTGCATGGGGCTGCCAGTTGTGACCATGCCATCACAGAACATCAGGGTTGGAAGGGACCTCAGGAGGTCATCTAGTCCAACCCCCTGCTCAAAGCAGGACCAGTCCCCAACTAAATCATCCCAGCCAGGGCTTTCTCAAGCCTCACCTTAAAAACTTCTAAGGAAGGAGATTCCACCACCTCCCTAGGTAACCCATTCCAGTGTTTCACCACCGTCCGAGTGAAAAAGGTTTTCCTAATATCCAACCTAAACCTCCCCCACTGCAACTTGAGATCATTATTCCTTGTTCTGTCATCTGCTACCACTGAGAACAGTCTAGGGCCATCCTCTTTGGAACCCCCTTGCAGGTAGTTGAAAGCAGCTATCAAATCCCCCCTCATTCTTCTCTTCCGCAGACTAAACAATCCCAGTTCCCTCAGCCTCTCCTCATAAGTCATGTGTTCCAGTTCCCGTATCATTTTTGTTGCCCTCTGGTGGACGCTTTCCAATTTTTCCACATCCTTCTTGTAGTGTGGGGCCCAAAACTGGACACAGTACTCCAGATGAGGCCTCACCAATGTCGAATAGAGGGGAACGATCACGTCCCTCAATCTGCTGGCAATGCCCCTACATATACATCCCAAAATGCCATTGGCCTTCTTGGCAACAACGGCAAACTGTTGACTCATATACAGTTCCTCGTCCACTGTAACCCCTAGGTCCTTTTCCGCAGAACTGCTGCCGAGCCATTCGGTCCCTAGTCTGTAGCGGTGCATGGGATTCTTCCGCCCTAAGTGCAGGACTCTGCACTTGTCCTTGTTGAACCTCATCAGATTTCTTTTGGCCCAATCCTCTCATTTGTCTAGGGCCCTCTGTATCCTATCCCTACCCTCCAGCGTATCTACCTCTCCTCCCAGTTTAGTGTCATCTGCAAACTTGCTAAGGGTGTAATCCACACCATCCTCCAGATCATTTATGAAGATATTGAACAAAACCGGCCGGAGGACCGACCCTTGGGGCACTCCACTTGATACCGGCTGCCAACTAGACACGGAGCCATTGATCACTAACATGATCATCCTGACTCTCATTCTCCGTCTGCCCCCAGGTGGTCGTTCATCTGACTGAGGACCTGCTGTCCCAAGCCGTGATGATGGTGGAGAACAGCCGGCCCACCCTGGCAATCAACCTGTCCGGAGCCCGGCAATACTGGCTGGAGGGCATGCTGCGCCATGAAATAGGTCAGAGCTGGGCTGGAGGCACGGGCCATGCGGGGCGCCGGGGATGTTGAGCCACGCAGGGACTCACCAGGAACTAACGCTCCTGCTGTTGAAAGGGAATAAAATGGATCAGCATGTTGCATGGCCTTTGCGGGGTGGGGTGGGCAGAAGGAGGCTGGAGCCCATCATGTCACAGAGCCGGGAGGCAGCCGTCCTTCTCTTTTGGCCTCTAGGGTAACCACACTGGAAATAACACCCTGACCTGGGAGCACCTCAACTTCTCCAAGCTACTGCTGATAGGAGGGAGGGAGGAGAAGAGCCAGAGGTGGTGAGGGGCTGAAGAGCCTGGTCGGCTCCAATGCCAGGACCCCTTGGAGCTGGCTCTGCACAATGATGGGGGTGAGGACTCGGCACTACATGGAGAATGCCGATGGAGGGAGGCACAGAGGGGGTTGTTTAGGGCAGCAGGCGAGGGTGGGACGCCAAGAAAAACTGCTCGGAATTTTTCACAGTGGACATTTTTTTCATTGGAAAATGGCCCTTTCTTCTTTGAAGGCCTCTGTGATCCCCATGGGGGAGTTGCCCCTTGGCAGCAAGCACAGAGCCCTCTTTGAAGCCCTGTCCATTGGGGAGCGGGAGCCCTCCCCCCCACGTGGCACTGAACACATGGCACTGGTGGCTGAAAGAGCCGAAGCACCCTCTGCTGTGCCCACTGCGGCTCGGGAGGGTTAACGTGCGTGCTGGAATTAGTTGAAAAGGTGTTAGTGCAGCATTAGGGCAGGGCAGGAGCACGACCGCTATAGGTTCACGCATTCAGCTAGGGTTGCAAAATCAAGCTCTCAAAAGTTCAGAAGCACCAGAATTAGGGCTCCCCCTCCAACCTCCCTTCGGTCTCTTTGTGCGTATGCATTAGGATACAGGCTTTAATTACAGAGTCACATGCTACTTTTTCCACAGGACCCTGATTCATTCAGTGCCCACTGAAAGACCTTTCAGAGCTCTCAGCCAGAAGGGTCCAGACAAAGGTGTCCCCTCCCAGGAGGTATTTGTCAGGGGCAGGAGAGGAGGTGGCAAGGAGAAGCCTGACGATCAAGGAGTCCCAAGTGCAAGTGGGGGTGGGGGGCTCTAGAGCAGGGGTTCTCAACCTTTTTCCTTCTGAGGTCCCCCCAAAATGCTATAAAAACTCCACAGCCCACCAATGCCTTATAAAAGCCAGAGCCAACGTTAGAGGGTAGCAAGCAGGGCCCCAAACCACAGGGGACCCTGCAGAGCTATGTTCCTCAGGCTTCAGCTCCAGGTGGCATGGCTCAGGGCTCCTGGCTTCAGCCTTGCACAGTGGTGCTTCAGCTTTCTGCCCTGGGCCCCAGCAAGTCTAACACTGGCCCTGCTTAGCGGATCCCCCCAAAACCTGCTCACTGCCCCCCCCAGAGGGCCCCAGATCTCTGATTGAGAACCACTGCTCTAGAGAGAGGCCTGAGGGAGGGTTGTTAATTTCTGCTTATTGAACCATGGAGCTTAGATTTTGTAAAAGTTTGTTAAACTCAGCAGTGAAGCTATCTGGCCCTGGGGGACAGTTTAGATATCAAAGGATTAATGGAGTATTATTCCAGCCCTCCTGCCACCAGTCCTAGAGCACAGTTAGTAGCTGCTGTGCTCCTGAGCTCTGAAGGGGAAGATCAAATGTCAGAGGTTTTGTCAGAGAGACGAGATGGGTGAGGTAAGGCCTTCTACTGGACCAACTTCTGTTGGTGAGAGAGACACGCTTTTGTTAGACTTTTATCTGCTGAAAGAGTAGCTGTGGGGTAGGGGGAGTTTGCCATGTCCCTTATCAATGTGGGGAACGATTTACCCCCAATGCTCCCGATTTCTAGCCCCATTGCCCAGGGGCTTTGCACAGGGTGTGTGAGACATGGGTTGAGGCTGACTAATTTCTCTCCCTTGTCTTCTCTAGGCACTCATTACATCCGTGGGGTGAATAATGCCCGCCAGCCTTGGCACAGCATGGAGGGCCGTAAGCAGTATGGCCTGAAGCCTGCTAACCCCACAGAAGAAGGCCTGGCTAGTCTGCATAGTGTCCTCTTCCGTAAGCAGCCCTTTCTGTGGCGGGCAGCGCTGCTGTACTACACCGTCCACCAGGCCAGTCACATGTCCTTCAGCATGCTCTTCCAGCACTTGGAGCAGTACGTCCAAGACGCCAGAGTCCGGTGGGACTACTGCGTGCGGGCAAAACGAGGCCAGACTGACACCTCACAGCCAGGTGGGAGATAGCTCCACTGCAGAGCCAGGCCCATGAGTGGGAATGGGACTTGGTGGTTAAGACACTGGGCTGGGAGGCTGGAGACCTGGGGTCTGTTCCTAGCTCTGCTACTGCCCAGGGGTGAATCTCTGTTCTCCTCCCCTATGTTCCAGCGTGTCTCATCAGAGCATGGAGGGTCTCTTGCTGTGTGTGTGCAGGACTGGACCATGCCAGCAGAGCGAGCAATGTGGGGGCTGCAAATGGCAGCTCAGTACCGCAAGCTGGGGATTTGCTGTTTTAGGTGGGGATTGGCAGGAAAGGGAGGGTGAGCATGGAGAACAGGTGGCAGGAGGGGGATGGTATGGACACCCATCAGCACAGGGTCCAGCATGAGAACTGTACAAGGCCATGGTGTCACAGCTGGGCCCTGCTCTGGCTGGTTGAGTCCGTGGTGGCCCCTGCCAGGAGCTCCTTTCTAACCTGAGCTCACATGGCTGTGGAAGGGGGCACCCTGGTGGGGGGTGTCTTCCCTGAAGAGTTCTCCCTTTCTTGTGTTGCTCTGACTAGCTTTGGAGGTGACACTATCCCTTCAAGACCTGTGCAAAAATGAGTTTACAAAGTAGCCTCAGGTCCTAGCCCAGCCATTCCGCCCCTGTCATTTGGCTGTGTGAGAGACCCACATGAGCCAGAGGAGAAACTGGCTGACTGCAGAGGGGTAACAGTGAAACTGACTAGATGTAATGTGGGATATGGACCCTCCGTGAACAACTCCTCTGACACCCCCACGCCGGCACCTCAGCCTCGCTTTTTGCTGAAGCACTTGCAGAGTTGGGTCTCTCCAGGGCTTTTCAAGAAGCGTTACACAGAGTCCAAGGCAGCACTATGGTAGCCGGAGCCCTGAACGTGGGTGATTGTAACAACTCCCAATCATTGTCACAGACCGAGGAACCACCCAGTCCACTTGTCAGACAAATACTGACACTTAACACCCAGAACCCTTGTAGACAGTCGTTGAAATACTACGATTACAAAGAGCACTGCCGCTGCTCATGCTTTTCATAGATTTATAGATTTTAGGGCCAGGAGGGGTCACTGTGACCATCCCTTCTGCCCTCCTGCATACACAGCTGGAGAATGTCACCAGGGATCCCTGTAACAGCCCCATCACTCAGAGGGACTGAGGCACTTGACTCCCATTGGTTTTACTGGGAGCTAGGCACTGGAATACATTTGAGCAGCTGCCCCTGTCTTTGTTTAAAGACTCCAGGTGACAGTGAATCCACCACGCCTCTGTGTCCGTTTTTTCAATGGTTAATTACCCCTCATCTAGTTTCAACTGCCAGCCCTTGGATTTTGTTCTGACTTTATTTGCTAGATTAAAGAGTCCTCTACTAGTGTGTCACTTGGGGGGTATTGAAAACTGTGTTACCATTACCAGCACTACCACCTTAAATTATAACAGGTTTCCTGCTCCTGCTTGCAGGCTAGGGGGCTCGGTAGGGAAGTGTGTGATCTGGGCATAGCAGCAGTCAGTCTGTGGAGAGCCAGCCTAGAGCGAAGTGAGGTGAGTTGGGTCTCTCGCTGTCTTAGGGAGCAGCCTGCTTTGTCTCTCTCTGTTTTTTTTTTTTATTGTTTTGGGTTTGAGATCTGGACTCTACGGGTACATCTACACGTGCAGCTAGGGGGGTGAGTCCCAGCTCAAGGAGATATACTCATGGTAGCGCACACCCAGCGAGCACACTAAAAATCAAGTGTAGCCATGAGCTAGGCATCCTGAGTATGTGCCTAGACTTTCAGACAGGTATGTACTTAAGGGTGGCTGCTCCGTCCTGCAGCTCACGCTGCTACAGCTGCTCTCTGTTTTTAGCACCCTGTCTCTCATCAAGCTACACCCCAGCTCGAAGTGTAGACATAGCCTAAGAAATGAAGTAGCATTACATGGCAGCCTGCAGAAAGAGTATTTCTGTTTTTCTTCTGCTTTTGTGTGTGTGCTGTGAACATAACAGAGAAAGCTGGGACGGCTTCTTTAGGAAAGAAAAATAAAAGAGGACGATGCAGAGTAGAGATAAAATGGCTACCTACCGCAATATGGAGAGTTTCCAGTTTAATGGGGGGGAAAGGAAGATTTTGCAACATACATTCAGAGACTTGAGCAGTATTTTTACGCGTATGCTATAGAAGATACTGATAAACAGAGGGCTGTTTTCCTAACGTTGGTGGGAAAAACAACATTTACCATGCTTAAGCTTGTGTTGTCCACAGAAACCTGAGCTGGAGTATAAAAGACATAAAGGAGAGTCTAGAACAGTGATTTTCAACCTTTTTTCATTTGTAGACCCCTAAAAATTTCAAATGGAGGTGCGGACCCCTTTGGAGATCTTAGCCATAGTCTGCAGACCCCTAGGGGTCCCTGGACCACAAGTTGAGAACCACTGGACTGAAGAAACCAGATCATGTAGCTTCTCTCAGAGCCCCCTAACCTGCAAGCAGGACCAGGAAACCCCTTATAGTTTACAGTGATAGCTTTAATTTTCTCCTAAGCAGATTTCATTACCTCACTCTTCACCCCTTTTCCAGGTCAGTAATAAATATATTGGAGACCGCTGGTCCTAGTACTGACCTGAGCCCGTTGGACTTGCTTCTGACCTCATAGTGATCAATGGCTCCATGTCTAATTGCCGGTATCAAGTGGAGTGCCCCAAGGGTCGGTCCTGGGGCCGATTTTGTTCAATATCTTCATTAATGATCTGGAGGATGGTGTGGATTGCACCCTCAGCAAGTTTGCAGATGACACTAAACTGGGAGGAGAGGTAGATACGCTGGATGGTAGAGATAGGATACAGAGGGACCTAGACAAATGAGAGGATTGGGCCAAAAGAAATCTGATGAGGTTCAACAAGGACAAGTGCAGAGTTCTGCACTTAGGACAGAAGAATCCCATGCACCGCTACAGACTAGGGACCGACTGGCTCGGCAGCAGTTCTGCAGAAAAGGACCTAGGGGTTACAGTGGACGAGAAGCTGGATATGAGTCAACAGTTTGCCGTTGTTGCCAAGAAGGCCAATGGCATTTTGGGACGTATAAGTAGGGGCATTGCCAGCAGATCGAGGGACGTGATCGTTCCCCTCTATTCGACATTGGTGAGGCCTCATCTGGAGTACTGTGTCAGTTTTGGGCCCCACACTACAAGAAGGATGTGGAAAAATTGGAAAGCGTCCACCAGAGGGCAACAAAAATGATACGGGAACTGGAACACATGACTTATGAGGAGAGGCTGAGGGAACTGGGATAGTTTAGTCTGCGGAAGAGAAGAATGAGGGGGGATTTGATAGCTGCTTTCAACTACCTGCAAGGGGGTTCCAAAGAGGATGGCCCTAGACTGGTCTCAATGGTAGCAGATGATAGAACAAGGAGCAATGGTCTCAAGTTGCAGTGGGGGAGGTTTAGGTTGGATATTAGGAAAACCTTTTTCATGAGGAGGGTGGTGAAGCACTGGAATGGGTTACCTAGGGATGTGGTGGAATCTCCTTCTGTCATAAATATAAAGGGAAGGGTAAACACCTTTAAAATCCCTCCTGGCCAGAGGAAAAACCATTTCACCTGTAAAGGGTTAAGATGCTAGGATAACCTCGCTGGCACCTGACCACAGTGACCAATGAGGAGACAAGGTACTTTCAAAGCTGGAGGGGGGAGAAACAAAGGGTCTGGGTCTGTCTGTGTGATGCATTTGCCGGGAACAGACAGGAATGGAGTCTTAGAACTTAGTAAGAGATCTAGCTAGATATGCGTTAGATTATGATTTCTTTAAATGGCTGAGGAAATAAGCTGTGCTGAATGGAATGGATATTCCTGTTTTTGTGTCTTTTTATAACTTAAGGTTTTGCCTAGAGGGATTCTCTATGTTTTGAATCTAATTACCCTGTAAGGTATTTACCATCCTTATTTTACAGAGGTGATTTTTTTTTAATTTTTCTTCTATTAAAATTCTTCTTTTAAGAAACTGATTTATTTTTCATTGTTATTAAATCCAAGGGTTTGGGTCTGTGGTCACCTATGCAAATTGGTGAGGATTTTTATCAAGGCTTCCCCAGGAAGTGGGGTGCAAGGGTTGGGAGGATTTGGGGGGGGAAGACGTTTCCAAACAACTCTTTCCCAATAACCGGTTAAACGTTTGGTGGTGGCAGCGAAAGTCCAAGGGCAAAGGGTAAAATAGTTTGTACCTTGGGGAAGTTTTAACCTAAGCTGGTAAAAATAAGCTTAGGAGGTTTTCTTGCAGGTCCCCACATCTGTACCCTAGAGTTCAGAGTGGGGAAGGAACCTTGACACCTTCCTTAGAGGTTTTTAAGGTCAGGCTTGACAAAGCCCTGGCTGGGATGATTTAGTTGGGGATTGGTCCTGCTTTGAGCAGGGGGTTGGACTAGATGGCCTCCTGAGGTCCCTTCCAACCCTGATGTTCTATGATTCACTTACACCAGTTCTTTCCTAGTCTAACTCTAAGGGATGTGTACACTTGGAGCTAGAGCTGCAGTGCTGAGCTTGTGTAGACATACCCACGGTAGTGCTCATCGAGCCAGCACGTTACAAGTAGTAGTGTAGCCGCAGCGAACTGGCTGCCCCATGTACATACCCAGGGGGCCTGGACGGGTTTGTACGTGGGGCAGCCAGCCTTTGCCACTGCCGTGCTGCTGCAGCTACACTATGATCCTTTTAGCTGATGAGAGCCAGCACGGTACATCTGTGTAAGTTGGGCACTGCACCCCTCGCTCCAAGTGCAGTCACACCCCAGCTGATGTCTGTTGAAATGCAGTTGATTTGCACCAGGGTGGGATGAAAATTAGATCCACAGCAGCTAGCACTTCTCCTCCTTACTCTTTTCCAGGCTGTTTCAGTAAGGATCAAGTGTATCTGGATGGAATTCTCCGGATCCTGAGGCATCGGCAGACTATTGACTTCCGGTTGCTGGCAGAACTGGGCAAGGTAACAGCCTGGAGTGATGGACAGAACCTGCTTCCTGGTGTGAAATCAGTACATGGAAACAGTTCGCTGCAGGATGGGCCATGGTTTATGGATTATTTATATGGTGTTTTTACACCCCCAGCCAGTGCGATAACTAGGGTTCTTCCCCTTGGTCTCAGGGACATAATCGTAAACTTTGCTATTTGATTAATGTAAATACTCAGGAGATTAACATGACAAACCCAGTTTTGGTCATTAACCCTGTTCTTGAATTATGGCATTTAGCACAAATACCAAATAGGAAATTACTGCAGAAAGGGATGAGGGGGTTATAGTGGATCACAAACTAAATATGAGTCAACGGTGTTAGAAAAATGTGAACATCATTCTGGGATGTATTAGCAGGAGTGTTGTTAAGCAAGACACAAAAAGTAATTCTTCCACTCTGTTCTACACTGGTAAGGCTTCAAATGGAGTATTGTGTCCAAATCTGGGCACCAGACTTCGGGAAAGATGTGGACAAATTGGAGAAAGTCCAGAGGAGAGCCACAAAAATAATGAACAGTCTAGAAAACATGACCTGTGAGGAAAGACTGAAAAAACTGTGTTTGTTTAGTCTGGAGAAGAAAAGACTGGGGGAAGGGTGGGAATGATAACAGTCTTCAAGTACGTAAAAGGTTGTTATAAAGAGGAGGGTGAAAAATTGTTCTTAACCACCGAGGACAGGAGAAAAAGCAATGGACTTGAACTGCAGTAAGGGAGATTTAGGTTGGACATTAGGAAATACTTCCTAATTTAAGGGTAGCTAAGCACTGGAACAGATAACCTAAGGAGGTTGTGGAATCTCTGTTGTCAGAGATTTTTAAGAACAGGTTAGCCAAACACCTGCCAGGGATGCCTAGATAATATTTAGTCCTGCCTCAGTGCAGGGGACTGGACTAGATGATCTATCCAGGTCCCTTCCTGTCCTGAATTTCTATGAAAAAGAAATTTATTTGAGAGAGAATGGAAACAAGTGTGAGCGATGGAAAAAAATGGCTACATATAAAACACAAACTAGGGCTGACACTTATTACTAGTTACCTTTTCTATCCAATCAAGTAGATTCTCTCCTGAAAGTTCAGTCTTTTGCAGCATTTGCTAGTCCCCAGGAGCTAGGACAGCATCTTCCATGCAGCATCCCCACTCACCCAGGTTCTTTCTCAGTGGCTGGATGCTGCAGCGTGTCTTTCTCCACCCTGTGAGACACTGAATCAGTCCTTTGCCTTTACGCGGAGGGCCATCTCTTCGCTGCCATAGCATCCCATCTCACTTCAGTGGGCTTATAGTTTATCTTTGATGGTTTGCCACTGATTGTTTGGGCTGCTGCAATGGTGGACAACAGCACTATACGTTATGTAATTGGCTAGCCAGCAAGGGGGGTGGCAACCCCTTCCCACTTTAATGGGCTGTCACCAAGACACATTATTCCCAGTTGACTCACTTTCCTCAAGACCCATAAGGGCCTAATTTTCAATCTAGTTACATTATCCCTTAAGTAAAACCAGTGCACATATCTTGCAATGATTGAGGATTGATAAGTTACAAGTTTTCAGCAGAGACCTCACAAGCTGCCCTTCTTTAATAAATACCTTGAAAGCAGTGTATTAGGCATAGTGAGTTTGTCAGGTCAGAGACAGGCATTGCTTCTAACGGACAGTGACCCCTTTGCTGGCTGGCACCAATGTGTCTCAGTGTCACAGTAACTCTTTTCTCCCTGTACAGAGAGTTGAATTCACAGGAGTGTCTCTTGAGCGGATCACACCGAGCGCCTCTGTACTTCAGGCCAGGTTTCAGATAGTATCGGACTCATACAAAGACTGCAAAGTGTATGCTTGTATGACAGTGAGGAGTTCCCTGAGACTTCTAGGTCACGTGACAGCTTGCATGTATGTGGCTCAGCATGCCAGACTTCTCCGCAGAGTCCTGCAGAGGTGGTTGAAGTCTGCCTGCTGTCCCACTCGGCATCCACAGGACATGCTGACTCACGTACATGCAAGTGTCTTGTCATCCCTGGACTTTTGGATGGACCTTGCCAGTGTATACAACGGGTTCCCTTTTCCCCAACCCTGCCCTCAGTGACCCTAGTCACAGATGCTTCATCTATTGGCCGGGGAGGACTTTCAGACTCAGGGTCTCTGGTCAGCTCAGGATCTCTCTCTCCACCATCAGTGTTTGAGAGCTTTCAGCTATTCACCTGGCCTGTCAAGCGTATCTGCCTCACATCAAAGGTTGTTCTGCGCAAGTGCTCATGGAGAACACTGCTGCGATGGTCTGGTTAAACAAGCAGAGAGGTGCCTGTCCAATGAACCTGTGGGCTTTCTGCATCAAGAATGGACTAATGCTCAAAGCATCCTCCTCCCAGAAATGTCTAGTGAAACCATCTCAGCAGAGATCACAAACGGTCCCTCGGACTCACCATCGCGGAGACCATTTTCTGGATGCGGGAAATGCTGGCAATAGACCTCTCCACCACCTGAGGGAACAGGAAGTGTCAGCAGTTCTGTTCCAGAGCAGGTTGCAGCCCGGGTGCTTTGTCAAGACACCTTTCTACTCTCCTGGACAGGGAAACTTCTCTATACAGTCCCCCTCCCCCTCCATATGGTGCTGAGATTTGAGCAGCTTCAGACAGGCTCACCCCGTGCTAATTTTGATAGCTCAAGCCTGGCCATGTCAGCATTGGTTCTCAGCCCGGTGGAACCAGTCGTGTTGAGCTCCCGTATCTGTGCCACACAGAAGAGCTTTTAGACACAGGTGGCACTTGCTACCCTTGGCCTGCGTTTTTCCTGATCACAAAGATAGATACCATCAGTGTGAGGTGACAAAACCCAGCAAATTAACCAGCCTACCTGGGGAGTCTCCCAAGAAAGTCACCACACCTGAGAGACTCTCTTGGTCCTCCTTTGGTTTGGCTTGGCTTGGCCTGGGCATTCAGAGACTAATGTGTATTTCAGAAGCTCTGGCCTGACCCCAGTTTCTTGCTGCATGGCTTATTTCGATACATTTGCTGATTTAGGCCTACAGTAGGTGCTCTGGTCCCTGTCACAGGGATAAGGGTGTGCTTACGTCAGTTTGTTCTATGGCTGAGCAAGGCAGTGCCATCCCACCCTGTACCTTGCCCTCACTGCAGCCCCCACCAGGTGCAAGCTCAAGGGCTCAAGCAAAGTTCCTGTCAGTCCAGATGAGCCGCTGTTTGTGGGACCTGAGAGAAGGTGTCTGCTAGAGGGGGTTGCCTGTGGTCTGTCTCACCTGCCTCCATATCAGCAATTTCTGCTCCAAATGGGAAACTGACCTGCCAGACCCAAATATCTGCACCTGCTGAGCCGAGGGGCAACAGCTCGTTGTCTCAATCACTGCAGTGAGAAACAAGAGTATCTGTTGGAAGCATCTCCATGACCCCTTCGCATCACCCCAGACCAGAGAGTCTGGAGCTGGTGGTTCATAGAACCACCCATCCCTCCTGGTTGGAGAGTGACCATGTAGCTCAGGTGCCTGGAATTCCTGGGAACGTTCCATCCATTCTTGCTACCATGCGGTGCCCTATCAGTAAGGCCCAGGCTAGTGTAGTTAACAATTAGCAGCCCTCCCACAATACAGCAGGAGGTGAGTGAATCTGCAGGTGTGCAGAGATCCCCTTGTGTGGCTGGCCTGAGGGCCTGAAACATCTGTTTTCTTTCCACCAGGTCTCCTATGAAGATGTGAATCAGCTGAAGGAATTTGGTGTTCTAGAGAAGGCGCGAATCCCCCATTTCATGCAGGACATGGAACGGTACAGACAGCAGCTTGACCACATCATCGCCACCAACAGACTGAATGAGGAAGAGCTAGAGCAGTTGCTGCCGGACTGACCTGGTCTGCAGGGTCCTGACCTACCTGCCCCTGTGGCAGAGTCCCACTTCCCAGGCCACACTACCTTTTGTGCCAGGAAGCCTTGGGCACAAAAGGGAGTTGTCTTGTGTGTGTGTCTGACTGCAGCCGTCCAAAACATTCAGGGTGCCATGGGGTCTGTGTATTTATTATTCATTTTGTGACTGTTCAGCAGGTCAGTCCTCACCTGGAGGAAGCTTCCTCCCATCCATTCACAACTGGGTCCTGCAAAGGGAGAGCTGGTTGTGTGTGGATTCCTGCAGTAGGACATGGCTTAGCAGTACGGAATGCAGCGGTGAGGGTGGGGGGAGGGGACAATGGCTAAGATGCATGCAATGCCACGGGAGGGAACTAGCACCAGAGGTGCTTTGGGGGTGGTTTTTTATACATGCTGTTGTGGAGGGAGGGCATTACACTGGGGAAAGGAAGGATGATGGAAGATATTTAAACAGCCCAAATCCAAGATGGAGAACAGAAATGTTTCTATAGGAATCACTGAGAGGACTGTGAAGGCTGCAGATCACATGTTAAAACCCTAGGAGGCAGCCACAGATTGGTCAGGGAGGGTGGAAGGGAGCGCTGCACTCCAGGAGAGGATGAAGGATTACCGGGTCTGTTCTTGTCTGTATCGGTTCTTACACTGTGCTCATCACTGTAGGACCTGGGCAGTGGGGAAACCACACAGCTAGGAGTGACTTCCCTAATTGGTGAGAGTGGACTGGATAGTATTAAAGAAATCAAATGTAGTCTGCATGCCCTGAAAAGCTTCCGACAGTGCAATATTTCCTCACGAGCAGGCACTCTGGTCAGCACACTCTGCGCCAGAACTCAATCAGCTGCTTAGTTGCTTCCCACCCTTTGTCTAGACAGTGCCTGTAAAAATGCCTTTGCCCTTGTCCATTCCTCAGCTGTAAGAAGGATTTTAATCCCCCCAATAAAGATTTTTTTCCACTCGTGTTTACATGGGAAGCGTCAGTGACATTGGAAGGCCTCTTTTTGCTGGAGGCCTTGCTGGGGGACTGTGAGAAGGTGTCATCCAAGAACGTGAGATCTGAGCACCAGATTTCTGGCAGTGTTGGAGGACTCTTGTGAATGGTCCCAGCCCTGTCAGTGATAGTTCAGTGAGTAGCCAGTTCCATTCTGAAGGCCCTTTCTCCATAGCTTAGAACTTAGTCAAACGTTCACTTTGCGGCATGACATTTGCCAGCTCTCATCTCTGCCTCCTGGTGATTTTTTGATGTTGTTGCAAAGTTTGACCCTGAAGCAAACATCGGCCACCAGTCCCTGCGCTTAGATTCGCCTCTTTAATATATTTCCTCCAACAAGGCAATTCCCAATCCCCAAACGCGTTACACCATTGCTTGAAAAAGCTATTTACACATATCCCATCGTAACCTCCCTCCCCTTTGTCAAGTAAGGCCCCAAGTGGTGGAGCGGCCCCTGATGTGACCATCAGACGCAGTCAAGGGAAGTCTCTGGCAGCCTTTGTAGTGGAATGGATGGATGAGGGGTGACGGACACTGTGATGGTTTCTGATTGGTTTAAATCGCATCCCTGATGAGGTAACAAGGTGGAGCTGGTGGATTAGATCTAATCCACCCCCACCTGTGTAGCTAGAAGCGCTTCATCTGGCGGCGCTCCTGGCGGCGTTGCTTCTTCTCATTTGGCTCCTGGGTGGCAGCTGAAGAGTCGGCCGTGAGCCAGGGCCCCAGGATGTTCACCCACAGGAGGTAGAGAGCCCGTCCTGGAGCCTACAAAGCACAACAGGCCGCAAACTCAGTTACTGTAGGACGCCGCTCAGCTACCAGGTAACGCGGAGCTCTGGTGAAGCTGATTCTACATCCAGAATTGGACACGACACCTGGTCTAGGTCTTTATTTACGTTAGTGCTGGGGACCTAGATACATGCCACAATCAATGGGAGCTGCAGGGGCTCAGCACTTTTGAGAACCACCCACTTATTTAGGGGCCTAAATATAGACTTGAGGCCTAATGATTGTAGCCTACTTATGAAAATCTTGGCTTCAGTTCCTAAGATCTCCAAAGACCAGGTCCCACTTCCCAGAAATGGGCTCACCCCCATTCCCGGAGGACTGCCCCTAGGAATAAGAGAATATGGGCTACTCCATTTTAACGCTTATTCAATTCAGTCTGCTCCCCACGACAAGATGCCCAATGCAGGGGTCAGACACGAGGCTGCTCCACGGAAAAAGGAAAATGTTCTGAGTTACCTTTTAGCAAGCCAGCCATTTATAACGGGTGGCTTCTGCCACACATGCCCACTGGTGACAAAGCTAGGTAATAACCAGTTTGGGGGTTTTAATCAGTCTATGCAGGAAGTTCTGTTTCAGTATATGTCTGCCTGTGCCAAGTTTTAAAGCCATTGATAAGTTAGAAGGGTCCAAAAAAAAAATTGATTTTCAGGGGTGCTGAGCGCTCAGCACACATGTAAAGTATCACAATGCACATCCCAAGACAGCTTGGACTCTGCCCCAAATGCCCCTCCCCCATCTATCATTGCCTCTGGACCTCTCACTGTCCAAGGGCTTTCAGAGAGGTGGCATCCAAACCTCATCAGGCCTCAGCATTCCCATGCAAAATGGCACTCTCTCTTCTGGAGAAGATTAGGGGAGGGCTGCATGATTTACCAAAAACCAGCTCTAGGCTGGGAAGGGAGGGTAAGAAATGAAATGGAAATAAGGTGTAAACAGCAAGAGTAGTTAAACATTGGGACAATTTACCAAGGGCTGTGATGAATTCTCCATCCCTGGCAATTTTTAAATCAAGACTGGCCATTTTTCTAAAAGATCTGCTCTGGGAATTATGTTGGGGCAGGTCTCTGGCCTGTGCTATACAGGTGGGCAGACTCGGTCCTTCTGGCCTTGGAATCTATGAAATGGAGCAGAGCTGGAAGGGAGAGCAAGGCAAAGTTTGAATCTGGGGGTACGGAGAAAGGCCCAAAAGACTTACCAAGAGCCAGAAGTACCAGACATAGAGGGAGAAGCAGCTGAGCACTTGGACAATGGCTGTCAGTAAGATCACATCCTTGAGGTGCCTGAGAGGGACAGTAAAAGCAACAGGTTAATTGTACTGGGCCAGGGCCGGCTTTCTGTACTGAACATCTGCAGCTGCAAACCCTGTCGTTAACACTGCAATTCTGCTGCCACTACAAAGCTACTGGTCTCCCCTACAGCCCTTCCCAGTTCTCCTTTGGCCAGGGACATTCCCATGGCTTTGGCTTAGCCCACGGGACCTGTGTGTTAGGGCCTCGGAGAAACAGTGTCCTCTGGATTAACTACAACTGACTGAAGACTCAAACAGGGCCTCGGGCTCCCAGAGGAGGGGCAGGGCAGGCCTGGCTGAATGGGAGAAAAAACGATCAACGCTGTTACAGGCAGCTACGTATGAATTCTGGCCTGTGTTCTGCATGAAGCCTGCTCGCTCACAGGACCCGGACTGGCAGACTAGGAGAGGTGTTAAACTTCATGGTGCAATCCCATGCCATAGCAGCTATCCCCTCCCCATACACTCTCCATCTCTATACACAGCTGCTGAGCTAACACGACGCAGCATCCCAGGGATAAACATACCCCAACGGCCACAAACTGAGCTGGAGGGACAAGTGCCCATTACACATCTGACCCCACGCCAGGTTCCCCCCACCCCCTTTGATTTTCCACACACAAAACCATTGAGGTAACACTCAGACGTAGAGAGCCATTGGCAGGGGTGGGCTGAACACCAGCTTTGATTACACAATCGCAGCTCTCACAACAGCATGATCCGTTTGTCTTCTACACAGCTCAGACACACGTAGACTGTTGTAATGCACACAGAAGAGAAACACAACCCCCTGCACTCACATGAAACACGTACTAGAGTAAGAAACCAATAGGCTGGCATACAGACAGTGCACCAGCGAGAATTAGCACGTCTCAGTGTGGGCAGCACCGCGTGAAGTACGCTTAGCTACCCAGCATTTGGAAACAGCTTCTCTGGGTGCTGGTCTGGACCCGACCACACACCACCTGAGCACCTTGCAAACAGGACCACAGTCCCTGGGGACTGAACCTAGATCTCCCAAGTAACAACTGCCTACATCACATCCTCTCATCCTCGAGGAACGTACAAAATCCTCTTCGGGGTTAGACGGGACACTGGAAATACATTTCAAATCAGTACAGTACAAAAAGCAGTTTCAAGTCAGCATTTCTTCCTGTGGCAAAGTCAAATGTGACAGGACTGTCAGATGACAGGGAAGTGTAACAGTGCTTCTTGGAGCGCTTCAGATGGCAAACTGACATGAACTGAACAGCTGAGAGTATGGCACATTAGTCCTAACACACTGCGTAGTTCTGACCCTACTGGAAAAAAGGGCACAGTCAAATACTGGAAAACCCTGAGATCACTGGAGACTATTCCAATGCGTAAACACAAGGGGGCAGAGTGGAGCAGTAAACCGTAACTTTGCATTTGGTGACTTCTCAGCGCATCTATGCTGCATTAATAGCATATTTTTGCACGCACTATTATTTATCTTGGACAACAATTATTCCAGGCAGTGAAGCACAGTGTGTCAGGCAAGTACGAACTCTCTCTCTGCTGCCCAGGCAAAAGTAACTCAGAACACTTATACGTTCTATCTTTCCTGTTACATGAGCTGTGGATTCAAGGGACAAATACAATCATCTACCTTCACTTTTTAGAACAAGCCAGTAAAAGCTCCATCCCTGCCAATCATCTTCCCTGCCACTCCCAATCACACAGCTGTATTGCGAAGCACCAAGCCATGTGTGTAACCTGGTGCATATCGCTGGGCAATTGTTTGGATGGATATAGTACTAGGAGGATTTCAGAAACGATCAGGTGGTTCCGTTGTTTCACTACCGCTCTGCCCTGTACGGCGTGCGTCACACAAAGGCCCCAGCAAGCTTTCCAGAGGTAAGTAATCAATGAGGAGAGTAAGAGAGATATTAAGTAGTAAGGAGACAAGGGAGAAACCAACTGGGTGCTGTGGCGATACCCAGGATGGTTGCACCAGAAGCTATAGTGCAAACGGCCTTTGCACCAACGCACGAGCAGGTTCTTTTTCTGGTGGTAGCCAACTGCCTCTTCCCCCGCCTCTCCTTGCCTGAGTCCTCCCTTGCACAGAAAGTTTGAGAAAGTCTTTGGTTCAGCTGCAATGTCAACTTTGCCAACATGAGCAACAGACACAATGGAAGGGCAACAGGAGGAGTCACAGAGTTGTGATGGCAACAGTGCAGTCAGGCTGGGATGGTTCTGCCGTTCTAAGCCCCTGGTTCCCACGTGTCAGCGGGGCCCTTAACATTCAATGCTGCAGACATGCCCTCGGGGAGGGGATGCCACCCTGGGCCTCCCAGTGGAATTCAGTTTTTCCCCTCAGTGTTTTCCACAGAATTTTAGTTCCAGGTTTAAAAAATTGCCATTTCTCGCCTGTCCATCAGAAGGGGGCCTCCTGAGCATACAGCAACGCGGCGCCATCTGCCCAAGCCTGCATGTTAACCCCCTCTGATTGTCCCGGCACCAGCCGACACGCCGCAACAGACCACTATGGCGACTCACCACCGTACCGTAGAGGGCACCACATGAAGGAGTTAGGGAGGTAAAAGGTTAAACAGTTAACATTAGGCTTACCATTAACAGACCTTAACCATTAACCCTCAGCCCCCAGCCCAGCCAGTCCCTGGCCGTGCCAGAGCCACCTCAGTTAACTGGTTAAACGATATAATTTTAATTTTAATCGTTTAACTGGTTAACATTTTAAACAATATTTACATCCCTAGGAGTGAGACTTTTTGTGTACTCCCCCACACTGATACTTACCCAGCTCACCCCTGGAGCAGACTGCCTGCCCCACCAGCCCCTCTCACTGCCTGGCTCTCTTCCCCCTAGGAGCACCCCAGGCCCAAGAACAGGTCCCCATTGAGCTGGGCACTGAACACACACACACACACACACACACACTCTCTCCCTCCCTCCCTGCCCCAGAGAGCTGACAATCTAAACAGAGCAGACAGATGCAGGGTTGGGGAAGGGACAGACAGACAACCAGAATGCTTCACCTGGGATGGTGAGGACCTTTAACAAAGACTTGACAAACAGATAGAGTAGATTGAGGGAGGGGACTGACTCTCTCTGGACAGCGTGGGGCTGGATCTCTGAGGACAGGCCAGAGAGCAAGGACTTGCTCTTGACTACACACTATTAATTGCCTAGTCTTTCCTGTAAGCAAGCTGAGGGTGCCTTACCTAGCTTAGCTCAGATGTATAAATCCAGGTCCGTTAAGCAAGCTTGCTTTTCTTTTAATTCCGTTTTCTCTATTTTTAATAAGTCTGTCTTTGTTCTAAGGAAACAACTCTTGGGTAGGTGTTTCAGGCAGCCAGTCCAAGGAAAAGAACCCTATAACCTTGGAGAGGGTAAAGATTTTATGCACCCTAAACACTATCCTCAGCCAAAGGGCAGGGGAAGAGCTGTCCTCCGCTAGTGAACGTAACCCCCAGGAGAGAAGCCAAAGGGCAAGGGAGGAGCTGGCGGAGCAGCTGGGTACTGTCGCCCATCCAGCCTAGTGAAGGCCCTGGGCGAGTCATTATCTCAGTCCAGCACACTTCCTGGGGTGTCCCGTTACTCACTTCCTGGAGGCAGAGCTAGATGTTCAAGCAACGACGACAGTTCGACCGATTCTTGGGAAATGACAAGAATGATTAGAAAGGGAAGTTTCCCACTGGGGAGAGCAAGTGAGCTCTGTGGGATGGTCTCAGAACTGAGGCTCTGCTATGCTTCTTCCCATGCTCTCTGGGGTAAATGGGTCTGTGTACGCGTTCAGGCAGCAGGTCCTGCTCACCTGGACTCGTGTGGGTGTGGACACTCACTCTGCCATCCCCTGCTCCATATTCAGGTCAATTCCCCCGTCAGCAAGGTTGCCATCATCCGTGAAAGACGCCTTTGCCATGGAGCTCATGGAGCGGTAACTGGCACTGTAGATCACCATGCTAAACACAAACGCAACCTGCAACAAACAAACAAAGGTCAGCCATGAAAGCGACCAGTCCACAGGGTCCCAAGGTAAAATAGCAGGAGCAGAGCCCCAGAGCAACTATTTGTACTGACATTTCTGATCAGTGAAGATGTTCTTGTCTCAGGTGGGTAAAAGCCCCTTAACCCCACACACGGTGTCTGTGTGTCCAGGGAAACATGGCTTATGCACTGCCTATCAGAGCAACCTGGAAACAATGAGGAGGCATCAGGCCCAAGACAGTGTGAGTGAATGCCAAACTCCACACTAACCCCAACAGGAGATCTGAGGCTCACTGTTTGAACATCCAGTAAAGATTCCTCACAGCCCCAGGGAGAAGCAGAAGGAAGGGCGAGAGAATGAACAAATACCCCACCAGGTGTTACCCCCTCGCTTCCTCCACCCTGAAAAGGGAAGGGTCAGAGATCAGGGACTTACCCAGGTCCAGAAGGAGGCTGTTGTGTAGAAGATCACCAGGTTCACAACTGCATAAATGGCCTGAAGACAAGAGAAATAAAGCCAAGCAGCCAGAATCAGCGAGTGTGAGGGGAAGGAACACATCAGGGACGGGACAGCTTTGGGCCTTCTCCCAATATGCTATCATGAAAAATGGCCTGAGTCTCAGAGGGTCACCCCCACTTGCAATAGATCTTGCAGAAGCAGGCAAGGTGCCCTACGACGCTGGAAGATGAAAGCTCCAGAGAGCTCCCTGGCGTCAGAAAGCTGAAGCTGGATTCAGACAGTTTTCAGAGCTAGGCAAGCCACAAGCCTATGAGCTGGCTCCAGCAGAGCAGAAATGTTAGTCTGACTAGGGGTGAAAGCTTTAAGGCGAAGGAAAGCTCCTTGCTTTCCTGGTGCCAGTTCTTAGCTCCTTCATACCTCCTAGCCACACTTGCCTTTACATTACACAATAGGCCAAAACATATATGGAGTTTTGGGGATTGTTCACTGTCATCTGTGGGGCTGTACATTTCTCCTCCTCCCCAGAAAATAAAAACCCGAAGAGTCTTCCCCACCCTCAAGCTTTCAGAGTGCTGGGTGGGAGAAGGTACGCTTCCCAACCTGCAATCCCTCACTACAGGTTTGGGTTAGCTCTCTCCCTGCTAACCCATTCCTGGAAGTTAAAACCATTCCACCTCGATTGAGAGACAGAGGTGTTAGGTCTTTCCCCAGGTCTCTGGGGACTCAGCAAGGTGTGTCACTGCTCCCCCTACAGTCCTTAAATGCAGAAGTTACGTGAGGCCATATGGCCCTTTTCATATTCGCCCTGACTGAAATGGAGTTGCCAGCCAGAGAAGGAATCCCTTCTTCATTTCCCCCAACCCTTTGATCCCTAAGGCCCCATGGGATTTAGGGCGATCAGATCCCACAAAAGGATGGGGTAGAATAGGCTTCCTGCCCAATATGCTGGGATTTACCTTTCCAGCCAATAGCTGCAGACAATTCATGGCCCTAGAAGACTGTTGGAGAGAGACACTTACGTTAGCACCAAGGATGATCCGCAGGTAGAATTTCAGAGTCTCCTTGTTCTCTTCAAAAATCTGCTTTTTGCCTTTGGTTCCCACCTTCCCCTTTGGCTAGAAAAAGAGTGCAGTCTTTAACACATACATCCTTACACCCCTCTGCTCACATCTCAATCCCTTCTCCAAAGCTCCTCCTGCCTACACCCCCTCCACAACCCACTGTCACTGATCCCAAAGTCAGTGCTGTTGAGGCCTGGAGTAATTATAGAGAGTAGTCATTTAGCTGCTTTGAGTGTGGAGGAACCAGAAACTGAGTGTTCTTTTCCTATGGTACTAAAGAGGAAAAAAATAAAATCTCTGTTCTGTCCAGCCATCGTTGGGCGAGTTCTTGTACACATGTAAAATTTGCTTGTAGGACTGTAGGTTTCTTGCCCCAGCTGTTGTATCTAGCCATTAAGGTTAGGCCCCTGGCTTTGCTTCCATATTCCAGGATGGGTTGGATTATGCTGTCAGGTCATTTTCATAGTAGTTTTCTGGTGGTCGATATTTATCCTGGGGCTTTTGTTAATGGTACATAAGTCCTACAAGTGTCGTCTGCTCCTGTGTTTGTCAGCAGTCTGCACTTCCGAGGCCCCTCTAGGTAGAGCTGTGTGGGTTCTACATAGTTTAGTCTGCTTGTCTTTGGGCATTTTGTAGATTTTTTGTTTACCCTAAATTGACTTGCAAAGTTCAAATATTGCCATATGCTCCTAACAGTTGTCAGTTTCTCTGGAGGGCAGCTTATGTGGGTGAGCATATCATCCCCCGAGAGCAGTTTCTACCTCTCTTGTTCAGCCGGAGCCCTGGTTTGGAGAACTGTTCAGAGAGAGTTGGTCAGTCATTGATGTCTACAGGCTGGACAAGGCAAGGCTACATCTCTGCCACTCCCCTTTCTTTCCTGAAGGCCTCTATCTGCATGTTGTCTATTATAACCCTACCCTTGATGGATCCTTACACAGCTCTAAAGAGACAGTCAATTGAAGTCATGTCAATTAAGTAAACGACCATCATGTTCTACATCCACCCCCGAGATCCCCTCACCATTTTCTGTGGGTTTACAATCACCCCCCCCCATCACCACCACCCTGCTGTGCAGCCCTCATGGGGGAGCAGAGAGAGGGTCTCACGCAAGGAAACACCCTCCTGTTTCGCTCTCAGGAGTGTCGAGGCTGAGAGGCTAGGCCAGGCCCGGGAGGGGGAGGCTAGAGGCGGACTGGGGGTACAGGCCAGGCCGGAGGAGGGCAGGGGGGCGGGCAGGAACAGGCCAAGCCCGGGCCGGGCGGGCGGACTCAGACCAAGCCATGGTGGGGGCGGGGGAGAGGGAGGCCTGCCTGGGGCCACAGGCCGGGCGGGGGGCTCAGGCCAGGCCCGGGCGGGGGGCTCAGACCAAGCCGCGGGGGACGGGCCACGGGCCGGGCGGGCGGACTCAGACCAAGCCATGGTGGGGGCGGGGGAGAGGGAGGCCTGCCTGGGGCCACAGGCCGGGCGGGGGGCTCAGGCCAGGCCCGGGCGGGGGGCTCAGACCAAGCCGCGGGGGACGGGCCACGGGCCGGGCGGGCGGACTCAGACCAAGCCATGGTGGGGGCGGGGGAGAGGGAGGCCTGCCTGGGGCCACAGGCCGGGCGGGGGGCTCAGGCCAGGCCCGGGCGGGGGGCTCAGACCAAGCCGCGGGGGACGGGCCACGGGCCGGGCGGGGGGCTCAGGCCGGGACGGGCTCAGGCCGCCCCCGGCGCTTTGCGGGAGTCCCCAGCCGCCCCGCAGCCCCCTCACCGCCATTCCGGCTCCCCCGGCAGCAGCGACACCAACTCAGCAGCAGCGCAGCTTCCGGCGCCGGGTGCGCGTCACCGGAAACGGAAGGGGCGAGCCGCGCTGTGGGAAAGAGGCGGGGTACTGACCCCGCACCGGATTACCATTCCCAGCAGCCTCTGCGGCGTTGCCATGGTGAACCCGGAAGTGGCGGCGCAGAGCCCGGCAGTGAGTGGGACGGGCGGACACGGGGGTGGGGTGGTAGGGACAGGGGTGAGTGACGGGCAGACAGACGGGGGTGGGAGCAGTAGGACGGACAGACAGAGGGTGGTGGGGCAGTAGGACAGACAGACAGACGGGGTGCAGGCAGCAGGACAGAGAGACGGACGGGGGTGGGGGCAGTAGGACGGACGGGGCAGTAGGACGGACGGACGGACAGACGGGGGTGGGGCAGTAGGACAGAGACAGACGGGGTGGGGCAGTAGGACGGACAGACAGACGGGGTGCAGGCAGCAGGACAGAGAGACGGACGGGGGTGGGGCAGTAGGACGGACAGACGGACGGGGGTGCAGGCAGCAGGACAGAGAGACGGACGGGGGTGGGGCAGTAGGACGGACAGACGGACGGGGGTGCAGGCAGCAGGACAGAGAGACGGACGGGGGTGGGGCAGTAGGACGGACAGACGGACGGGCGTGGGGGCAGTAGGACGGACAGACGGACGGGGGTGGGGGCAGTAGGACGGACAGGGCAGTAGGACGGACAGACGGACGGGGGTGGGGGCAGTAGGACGGACAGAGACAGACGGGGGTGGGGCAGTAGGACAGAGACAGACGGGGTGGGGCAGTAGGACGGACAGACAGACGGGGTGCAGGCAGCAGGACAGAGAGACGGACGGGGGTGGGGCAGTAGGACGGACAGACGGACGGGGGTGCAGGCAGCAGGACAGAGAGACGGACGGGGGTGGGGCAGTAGGACGGACAGACGGACGGGGGTGCAGGCAGCAGGACAGAGAGACGGACGGGGGTGGGGCAGTAGGACGGACAGACGGACGGGCGTGGGGGCAGTAGGACGGACAGACGGACGGGGGTGGGGGCAGTAGGACGGACAGGGCAGTAGGACGGACAGACGGACGGGGGTGGGGGCAGTAGGACGGACAGAGACAGACGGGGGTGGGGCAGTAGGACAGAGACAGACGGGGTGGGGCAGTAGGACGGACAGACGGACGGGGGTGGGGGCAGTAGGACGGACAGACGGGGTGGGGCAGTAGGACAGACAGACGGGGGTGCGGGCAGCAGGACAGACAGATGGGGTGCGAGCAGTAGGGCAGATGGATAGACAGGATGGGGGCATTGCAGAGGGTCAGGTGTTGATAGCTCTCTGTCTGGACTCCAGAGACCGAGGCGCTCGCCCAGACCAACCGAAGGGAGCAGCTGGGCCTGAGCAGGAGCAATCCGTGCTGGGGGTCCCAAAAAGGGGCAGATGCAGCTGCATGGAGACGCAAAGGCTCCCAGTGGAGGTAACACCTTCTGATGGCTCAGGCTGGACGGCAGTGGGCTGGATGGGGGCACTTCCAAGTCCCGTCAGTGTCTGGAAGGTTACAAGAGTTCATATGACTAGAACTGGGATTCAGATTAGGACAACACTCCTGTGTTTCCTTGGGCTTGAGGTTGGTAGTAGGCCCCAGCCTGTGTCATCTAAATGGGCTACTAGAATGTTATTGCTGGGGTCTGTGTGACCTGCATAGGTCCTGCTCTCCAGGGACAGGGACTCACTCCACCAGAATTGCTGCCCCCTCCTGGCTTCAGAGAGGGCAGTGGCTCTTTAAGGCTTATCACACCTTTACCACACATTATAGCACAAATGTGTATGCCTCTGTGGCCACAGTCTGCAATAAAGACACTCCAAGTGCAGTGCTTGAAGGGATGCTGATGTTCACAGCCAACTGCTAGAATCCCCAGTAAGTTGTTCAGGGTCCTTCTCTCTGATCACTAGTCTTTTGTAAGCAGGGTCCCACATGCTTCCCAGCCAGCTGGCTCTGGGTAGAATCTAGTCACTGCTTCTGGCTCAGGCACTCCTGGGCTCAGACCTCTTGGCTGAGGCCCTTGTTGGGATGTGGGATGCTGCCCCCCTCATCCCTGAGATCTCCTGAGCCTCCCAGTATTCCCATTACCAAAACTCCAAATCAGTCAGCACCTCTCTCCTTGTTTTTTTTTTCCTTGTAAAGAGCCTCATTTATAGTAAGAAACATAAAACTCTATACACACGCAGCCCCTGAGCTCCACCTTAGCTGTGGTTACTCTGGCTTCTAGTTTGACCCCTTCAAGGACAATGTGACGGGAAAGCAAGGCACACAGGCTGAGCCAAGGAATTTTTAGCCACGGTACCTCTGCTGGTAAAGCACTTGAGAGGTGCAGATCTTTTCACTCAGCAGAAGTCCTGAGACACCCTCTTCTGTGGTCCAAACTTACCATTGGTCTGACCCAGCATGGCCATTCTTATGTACTTATGTTTGTTGGTTGTGGACATGAGGGGGGACATTACGGGGAGGACTTAGATGTGGGGAACGCTCAGCCAACTGTAGGAGTTCTACCAACTAAGGGAGCTGTGAAACAGAGCTGGCACTCTGCTCCTGACGACATCCCTCTCCCCACTGGGGTGCTCAGCTTTGTGCCAGCACTTTCACCTGCCCTGGGACTGGGTGGGTGATCCTGGTGCTTAGCCCTGAGAACGCCAGGTCTGGCTGGCTGGTTCCTTAGCCACCCAACAGTCAATAGAAGCACTTTTGTGCGTGGACAGTAGGTATATTTCAATCAACCAAAGGAGAGCAAATGTTCCGTGTCACAGTAAAGAGCTAATCCTGCAAGGTGCTGCATGCCTTTTATTGGGTGTTGAGCATCCTCAGTTTCCTTTTGATTTCACTGGGATAACCTGGACTTCAGTGGGAGCTGAGAGTGCTCAGCATTCTGCAGGATGTGGCTCTGTCTATGTTAGAGACCTTTGGATCAAGAGATTGGTGTAAGTTTAAAAAGCACACAAGGTATTCAGCCATCTTCTGTACAGTGGGTATAGTGCTGTGTGGAAACACCCTTTAGAGGCGTCATTAAGGATGCTGGTAAGAGTAGCTAACGTACAGCTCTGCTATGATCCGGAGTCCAAAGTACCAAACCGTAACAAGCAATAGACTGGCAGAACAGCTTCACTAGAATTTTCCAGACTGCTTATCTGCCTTTATTACCTGTCCTCCATCAGCTTCCCTCTCTGCCTTTGATCCCCTGTGGGACTCGGTGATGATACTGTCACTCTTAGACCAGGCACTGGGCTGCAGCCCCCTGTGGACTGACCATGCTCATGCTGCCAGTGTGATGGGGTTCGGCACTTGTGGGTCTTCCCTTGGGGAGCTAGTGACACCTTCTTTCAGACCAAAGCAGTGTTCGTGTGACCACATGATCCAAGCAGCGCATAAGAGAAAAAGGGATTTTACAGCAACAAAAGTCTACACATCTAGAGTCCTTACCTGTGGGGGGCAGACTGTTCCTCATAACATTTCCCTCCAGCACGACCCCTGTCCTTAGAGCCAGCCAAAGGCCTTTATTGGCAGTTTCCTGGGTTTGGAAACAGTTGCCCAGAACAGTTCAGTGAGCTCTGCCGGCAGTCAGGCTGGAACAGCCAAGAGAAGGGCTCTTGCCTTGGCTCTCAGGTGCTTGCAGGGACCCACCCCACATTTGCCTGGGTAAGCCCCACAGTGGCCTGTTCCTGGTGCAGTGCAAAGTGGGAATGTTCTGTAATGGTTTTATGAAGGATATGCATGGCAGTGACTCACTGAGCGGGGATTGCCATCCCGTGGCACAAAAGAGTTAACTCTACACCTAGGGCAGAGCAGGAGCCCTGCAGTTTGTGTCACAGAGCTGCCTGGGGTGGGATGAATGGGGCATTAAAGGACTGGCTGAAGCTGACGCATATCAGTGGGGGATCCAGATGGCAAGGGGAGGCCCAAGGACGTGGAATCTCTGGAAGGTGGAACATGTGACCTCAGCATGGCTTGGCAGGAGGGGGATCAGAGCTGGCTTTTGGAGAGACTCAACAGCTCTCACCTGCGACTGACAAAGAGGCGACAGAGGGCGAGGGCCAGAAATGGATCCCAGAGCAGCGTGGCTGGGTGAACGCTGGCTTGGCCAGGATGGACCATGTCTTAACCTTTGCTTGTCTGTACTCACCTAAGGACTTCCCGCTGCTGTCTTCTGGGTGACTAACAAAGCCTCCTCTGCCTGGTGTCACTGCAAACACTGGCTGAGGTGCGCAGGTCCCAGAAGAGTGTAAAGGTCTCTGACCAGGAGTCTGTCTCAGTTAGACTCGCTGGGCGGAGCTCATGGTGTGACGCAAGAGCGCTGGAGCCCAGAGCTTCAGTCTTGGAAGCATTGAGGCTGCCTGGCCTACTCTGAAGGAACAGTGAGACCCCTTGCGGGTCTGGCACAGCGAAGGGGTCCTTCCAAGGAGCTGTTTAAAAGCTGGAGTGTCTCCTATGGATCCATGAAAACAGGCAGTTCCAAATCCATCACAGACCCCTCCCAGACCACGTAGGTTTGTCCATCATGTAAGCAGGCCACGCTGTTTCTACATAGGCTTTTCCAACCACTCTTGGGCCTCTCTGTCCTTCAGTGTGCAGTCACAAGATTCTGATCAAGGAATGAAAACAACTTTGATGTTTCAAACTCAGTAACTACAACTTCTCTGCTGGAGCCAAACAAAATCGTAAACCCAGCTGGCCTTCCTCACACTACAACTGTGCTGAGTATTCCTTCAGTTCTGTCAGTCAGTGCACACCCTTGAGACAGCACCAGCCAAATTGGACATGAAATGTTACAGGGTGCAAAGGAGGTTGGGAACTGTGCCTGCAAGCGTACTAGGATAAAGCATTCCTCACTTCCTGTCCTAAATGCTTGGGCAGCATCTCTGTGCATGCCGAGCTGCTGTGTCCCACCACAGAAATGGTCACACTTCAGGGTGCGGTGAGGTAATCCTCATTTCTCCTCAGAGCCATGTGCATGGGAAACTTGATCTGAATTCTTCAGCACTCCCATGCAGCAGCCTGGGAATTGGGCAGAAGCTTCAAAGTGGTCTGTTGATTCATTAAATAGGACAACGAATCATCGAACCAGTGCAGCGTCTCTGGGTTGTTGAATTTGATCATTTGATTTTGCGCTGTCTCAAAGTTGACAGCATACTCAGAGTTTTGTGTTGACCATATAGCACGACATTGTGGAAGTTGTCTAGGGGAAGCTGACTCCTTTGGCACCAGGGTAGGGAACAGCTGGGGCTTTTGCCTCCTGGGAAGGAGGGAGAGGCAGTTTGGGATTGTGGGATACAAACGTGAGCTGGAAGTTTCTGCTGAAATTGTCTGGAGTGAGGCAGTTCACCATACTGACAATTAGATTAGCATTTCAGAGCTCAGAAACCATCGGCATGGACAAGGTAGTTCGCACCTCACAGACACAGGCAGACCCCAAGGGTCGGTCCTTGGGCCGGTTTTGTTCAATATCTTCATAAATGATCTGGAGGATGGTGTGGATTGCACCCTCAACAAGTTTGCAGATGACACTAAACTGGGAGGAGAGGTAGATACGCTGGAAGGTAGGGATAGGAAACAGGGGGACCTAGACAAATTAGAGGATTGGGCCAAAAGAAATCTGATGAGGTTCAACAAGGACAAGTGCAGAGTCCTGCACTTAGGACGGAAGACTCCCACGCACTGCTACAGACAAGGGACCGAATAGCTCGACAGCAGTTCTGCAGAAAAGGACCTAGGGGTTACAGTGGATGAGAAGCTGGATATGAGTCAACAGTGTGCCCTTGTTGCCAAGAAGGCCAATGGCATTTTGGGATGTATATGTAGGGGCATTGCCAGCAGATCGAGGAACATGATCGTTCCCCTCTATTCAACATTGGTGAGGCCTCATCTGGAGTACTGTGTCCAGTTTTGGGCCCCACACTACAAGAAGGATGTGGAAAAATTGGAAAGAGTCCAGCGGAGGGCAACAAAAATGATTAGGGGACTGGAACACATGACTTACAAGGAGAGGCTGAGGGAACTGGGATTGTTTAGTCTGCGGAAGAGAAGAATGAGGGGGGATTTGATAGCTGCTTTCAACTACCTGCAAGGGGGTTCCAAAGAGGATGGATCTAGACTGTTCTCCGTGGTAGCTGATGACAGAACAAGGAGTAATGGTCTCAAGTTGCAGTGGGGGAGGTTTAGGTTGGATATTAGGAAAAACTTTTTCACCAGGAGGGTGGTGAAACACTGGAATGCGTTACCTAGGGAGGTGGTGGAATCTCCTTCCTTAGATATTTTTAAGGTCAGGCTTGAGAAAGCCCTGGCTGGGATGATTTAGTTGGGGATTGGTCCTGCTTTGAGCAGGGGGTTGGACTAGCTGACTTCCTGAGGTCCCTTCCAACCCTGATATTCTATGATCATGGCATCAATTATGCTGTGTTCTTATTTTAAAGATTTTCTTTGTCCCGGTGAGAAATGCAGTTCTCTGGCTGTGGAACCACTGCATAGGTGGGGCCCTGTTCCTGATTTGTATCGCAGTGAAATCTCAGAGCACGGGACGTTCTGGGCGTGTTCAGGAAGATGGGTGTGACAGCCCTTCAGAGACTTCGCCACGTGGCAGAAGTTTTTAAATGATTCCTTTCCAGCTTTGCCTCCCCTGGGCTGGTGCTGTGCAGTAAATCCCCTTTCCTGCAGAGGACAAGTGCACAAACCGGGGCCATGGCCCACAGACTGTACAGCAGCGTCTCAGAAACTGGAGCACGTCAAGCACTGCTGTTCTCCTAACATGGCTTCCCCAGCAAATGCCCTAATTCTTCTGTGCTGCGCAAGTCCTGCTCTGAGGCCCTTCCCCATGCCTCTCCCATTCTCTTCCCAGGTCATCACCTACATCCTCAGCTTCTTGCCCATCGCCGACAGGAAGGAGGCTTCTCTGGTGAATCACACCTGGTACTTTGCGGCCCAAGACTCCCTGCGGCAGGTAAAGCCCACCCCTCCCTGCAGCCCTCATCCGTGCAGTGTGCCCACTGTCCCTGTCCCGCTGAGTCCCCGTGTGAACGGTTACAAGCCTGTGTTAATCGGACCCCAGCTTTGGATCCCACGTGTTGCCCAAGCAGCTGGCTCTGGGCAGAGTCCAGTCGCTACTTCAGCAGCAGGACTTCTAGGGCACCGTCCTCAGGGAAGATCTCTCGTGTGGCCCCTTCCTGGGACGAAAGATCCCACAGCCAACTGCCCCAGGCCCCAGAGCTACTGCTGAGAGTTCCCAAGCCTCTGCAGCCACTCTGCACAGTCTCCCAGGGCCCCACCTGCCTGTAGGCTCTCTGGGTGGCAGTTCAACCCCTGGGCACCGTCTGGCTGTTAAAGCAAGGGCAGCAGCTTTGCAAGGAACTTCGTAACACCCCCCCTTTACTCTTAGCGCAGGAGAGTTACAGAGCCAGGCCAAGCACGTACCTGAATGCAGTCCCCCCACAGAGTCTGTCCCTCACCCCCACTCACCCTGCAGCTCTCGCCCCATTCCACCCCCTCGGCTCACTGCAGCACTTGCTCCCCCAGGCTCATTCTGCAGTTCTTCCTCCCTCCCCACTCCACAGTGCTCAGGCAGTGCACATGCTTGCACTCCTATGGTCGCTCCCTGGGATCTGCACTCACTGCCTCATTCTGCACATGCTCAGTGTGCCCCCGACTAAGGGGCGGAGGGGAAGACAGCTGTTCCCTGGCTGTGTCTCTGGAGCGTAGGGCACCTCCATTGTTGCCCCCAGACCCTAGGTTTTGGGCCTCAAGGCCTGTGCTAGCCTATGTCTCCAGTGCTTCCCCCAAGCCATCGCTCCCTGGAGTCCCGGACCGGGGGTGCCTTTGCTCTGCACTCCCCAGTTCCCAGGGCTGTCCTGTGCTCATGGCAATAGCCTCTCCCCTTTCGGTTCCAGGAGAACATCCTGTACAACATCCCAGCCACCTCCACCTCCCTGGCTGCCATTGAGAGCCTGGCTAGACGGCGCGTGAGCTGCGTCAGTCTGACCAGCCTCGACGGCTCCACCGTTTCCCGGGACGTGATCCAGGCTGTCTCCTGTCACTTGGGGCCACATCTGCAGAGCTTGTCTCTGCGTGGGAGCAGCCTGACCGAAACATCCTTCCTGCACCTCCTCCTTGCCTGCCCTTGCCTCTCCTCACTGGATCTGAGTGGCTGCAACAGCCTCTTCATGTCTGGGACGCTGCTCTCCAAGCCAGAGACCATCGGCCAAGCCCGAGAAGCGCTGACCAATCTCCAGGAGCTGAACCTGGCCGGCCTGCGCTACCTGTCAGATCTCAGTTTCAACCGGCTGACTGGCTGCGCGCCGCGCCTGGCCAGACTCTCGCTGGCTCGCTGCCACCTCACCTTTGAGTTTGACCCCTACCGCGGGTCCAGCAACTACAACTCCACTGCCCTGCTGTCCTTCCGCAACCTCCTGCGGTTCCTGAAGGAGCGGGCCAGCAGCCTTCGGGCCTTGGACTTGAGTGGCACCAGCATCACCTTGCCAGCGATGAGGTCCCTGGTGCAAGTGGAGGGGCTGCGCCTGCAGGAACTCGTGCTGCAGAACTGCCGGGACCTCTCCAATGAGGCCGTCAGCCTCCTCTGTACGCACCAGCCCCACCTGACTGCGCTGGACCTCACCGGGTGCTCTGAGCTGTCCGACCGGGCCACCCTCGCTGTGTCAGCAGGGCTGCGAGCCCTGCAGAGCTTGCGCCTGGGGAAGCTCCAGAGGCTGACGGACGGGGGTTTCCTGGGCATTGCTGAGCTCCGGAGCCTGCAGAACCTGGACCTGTCTGAGTGCAGCCTCGTGAGCGGCAGCGAGCTGGTGAAAGTGTGCTCCTCCCCTGAGCTGCGGCCTAACCTGGCCTCCCTCAGCTTTGCCTTCTGCTCTCTGCTCAGAGTAAGTTCCCCAATTCTTGCTATTGGCAGAGGGGGCAGGGCCCTGAGGGGCAGCCCCTGCCTTTCAGTCCCAGACCCCTTCACCTGCAGCCGGGCCACCAGGCTCTGCCCCACCGGGGAGGCCCTGGCCATGTGGGGCTCTCTCCTGCACAGAGCCTTGGCTCCTGGGCCTGGCCAACAGGGCAGGTTTGGCATGCTCAGTGCAGCTCTTTGGCTTCTCACTCGTTCCCTTCTCCTCCCCAGGATAGCTCTGTCCTCTCGCTGGCCAGGTCCCTAAGCCCCAGTCTGCGGGTATTAGATCTCTCCTCTTGCGTCTCCATCACCAACGTGAGCATCCAAGCGATTTCCTCCCACCTCCCCCGGCTGACTGTCCTGCGATTGGCCTGGTGCAAGGAGCTGACGGACTGGGGTCTCCTGGGCGCAGAGGAGCCCAGAGAGGAGTGTAACCATCACAGAGAGGTGAGAGCCCACTCCCGAAGCTCAGGAGCCTGGCTGATGCCCGTGGAGCGAAAGCCGAGGCAGTAGGGGCTCTCTGAGTGCTGCCAAGGGCCAGCCTGTGCCCAGACACAACATTAAGTGAGGTCACGAGGATGTTGGCAGCTCAGTCACAGCTCGGCACCTAGGGAGCCGGCATGGAACGGGAACGTGTGTGGGGTTGTTCTTCTCTCTGGGACACCCAGCCGAGTCCCTGACACAGCTCAGAGGATGGGAGGCCGAGAGCCCCCTGGGCTCAGCATCATGTCTGTTTTCTTGGCAGAAGGACACAGGGCCCCAGTTCAGCAGGAATTTTGGTAACATGGGATTCTTCCTGCCGCCTCTGCAGAACCTGGAGCAGGATCCCAAGGCCCTCAGCGACTCCTCCTGGAAGGAGTCCCAGAAGCAGCCCCGAGCCTCCCTGCAGGCACTACAGCATCTGCAAGAGCTCGACCTCATGGCCTGCAGCAAGCTGACTGACACCAGCATCACCAAGGTATGGAGAGCCCGGCTGTGGACTGGGGCTCAGCCAGCCCAGCAGCTGTCCCTCATATGCAGCCTGTACTCGAGAGAAATCCTCCTGGGCTGCATGTTCCTGTGTACACACCAGGGGAAACGCTGCCGGGCGCTAACAGCTCCCTCTCAGCACCGGATTGTGTCACCACTGCCCACCAGGTGCCCACGTGACTCAGGGCTCTGAGGTGGAGGAATCAGTCTCCGATCTGCTTCTCCAGCTTTGAGTGCTGCTGGGGAGTTGCAGTGTGGATGGGTGGGCAGTGCGCCAGGCTGCGTGGGTTCGAAGCTGTCCTGCCAGCAGAAAGCAACCCCCTCCTGCACAGTGCCAGCTGCGGTACTGACCCAGGGGAGAGATTCGGGGGTAGGACCTCATTCCTCAGAGCTCCCTGGTGCCACGGCTCTGGGGGGAAGCCGGGCTGAGGACGCCTTTCCTCTCCTTCCAAACACTTTGTGCTCTGAAGTTTTCTTTGCAAGCCTTGCCCAGGACGGGAGCCGGTGGTGAAGATGTGCCCACCTGTGAGTCCCAGCACAACGGCTGTAATACTCTGGAAAGGTTCAGGCCAGCTCTGCCCAATGGGCTCTCATCCGTCTGTCCATCTAGGTTATCCGCTTCCCAGCCCTGAGGCAGCTTTCCCTCAGCTTGCTACCGGAGATCACTGACGCCAGCCTGGTGGCGGTGGCCAGGGGTTGCCAGAGCCTGGAGCAGCTGTCCATGAGTCATTGTGGAAAGCTGACTGACAAAGGCTTCATGGAGGCTGCTGGCTCTCTACGGAGACTCCAGCATTTCGTCATCTCTGGCTGCAGCCAGCTCACATGCCAGTAAGTATCGCAAGGCCTTCCTCTGATGCTGGTCTTCAAAGGGGGAGGTCCTCCCCCGGAGACCTGGCCCAGTCGGGGAGGGTCGCCCTGCCTGTCTCAGGCTGGGAGGAAGGGGCTGTCTTGAAGGGAGAGATCCCTGACTTGTCTCCTTTTCAGGACACTGATGGCCATCAGCAGGGAGTGCAGACAGCTGAAGAGCCTGGATGTCTCCATGTGCCATGGGATCAGGATGGCTGATATTGAGCTTTTCCAGGTCCAGCTCCCCCTGCAGACGTGTGTCCATTCGCGCTTTGTGGGTGGAGCAGACCTTTCCTTCACCCTGTGAGCGGGGCCAAGCGGCAGGCTCAGATCCCTCCTCGCTGGGCAGCTCGGAGAACGTCTGATGCTGCAGCTCAGGCCCTTCCCCACGGATGCTCTGCTGCTTCCCACCTCCTGCTCCCTGAGGTCCCAGCTGGGACACACGCCCATGGCGTCTTGGCCTGGGCTGCGGGTTAGTGGGGTTTCTGTGACACCCCTTGGCCAAAGAGTTTGAGTGTCTAACACTAAGTGCAGCTGGGCCACTGGCAAGTTCTGGGTGTGCAAAGAACCCTTGAGACCCAGGCCAGGCCCTGAGCTCCCTCCCCCAGCCAGGGACAATCAGGCATACCCCCAGACTCCCTTCGGAGGCAGAGCCGTTTGGAGACTGCCTTCCACTAGGGCCCTGGCCTCTCCAGGGGACCCCAGCTGGTCGCGCAGGGCTGAAACAGTGGCCACCCTTTGCCCAGCCCTAGGCCCCAAAACCAAGGCGCCTGCCCTGGGCCAGGTTCAGCCAGGGGGAGAGGGAGCTAAAGCCCCTTGAAGGGGTTGAGTGCTTCTTTCCTCAGCAGGATTGGGCAGCGAGAGCTGCTGTTCCATGCTGTGACTCCTCCAAGCCCCCCCGCCCCGTCTCCCCAGCACAGCACTAAGCCTAGTGGTGCAAAAAGGGTGGGGGGGGGGAGGGGGAACTTCACTGCCTAAGTCCACTCCTTCCATTTTGGGAGGCAGAGTGGCATGGGAGATGTCTCACCGCCCGCTCTCCCCCTCCAGCGGCCGGGGGGGGGGGGGTGTCGGTGTCTCACCGCCCGCTCTCCCCCTCCAGCGGCCGGGGGGGGAAGGGGTGTCTCACCGCCCGCTCTCCCCCTCCAGCGGCGGGGGGGAGGAGAGGGATGTCTCACCGCCCGCTCTCCTGTGCCAGGACAAAGCTCTGTGCTGCCTGCCCCCGCCGCACCAGCAGGCAAGGCTGCATCAGCTGCTTCCAGAGCACACAGGTCTGTCTCCCTTCCACTTGTTCCTTACCCCCCGCCACGACCCTCCCAGGAAACCAGCCCCCCTTCAGACTCCCGCAAAGTGACTTGTGGTGCCTTCGTACGGTGATGTAGACACTGCTCTAATAAAAGCCTCTAATGTGGACAGCCCCACTGACCTGTGGTATTGTGCAAAGCAGGAGGGCCTGGGGCCCCGGCCCACCCTCTGCCAGCACTGCCCGAGGGGGGCGCTATGCTGCAGCCGGGCACAGAAGTCACTGCCTTGCAGCTGCTGCAGATAACCAGGGTCCAGCCCAAGGAGGCCGGAGTAATCCAGATGGAAATAAGAAAACAGGCCGTGGGTTTCTCCGTACAAGTGTTTATTGTCCAAATGCTGGGGGGTGGAAGGGGTCTGTTCTCAGCCCTCTCCAGCCCCAGGGCAGGGGACAGTGCAGGTCCAGTGCTGAGACAATCAGGCAGGTTAGTCCCTTAGTATTATTTCAGGCCCATATAGAGGGCTGCGGGAGGGCCTGGTGCCACGGCGTACCTTTCTCAGTAGAAGCACCAGGCTGGAGAGGTACAGTGCAGGGGCTCCCGTTAGCAGGGTGAGGGGCCAGGGAAGCAGGCTGGCCGGTTACTAAGTGCAGCATTATGGCTAAGGGGTGCAGTGGATGCCTGGGGCGGGACAGATAGTAGGATGGGACGAGACAGTCAGTGCTGAGCTGCGACCAGGGACGGCTCGGCTCCCTTCCCCTCGCGCACCGTGGGGCGTTGGCAGCCTGGCCAGGATTCCTGGTGTGCAGGCATCAGCCCCGAGTGACAGCGGAGCCTCCAGCAGGCGCCCTCCCGTGCCCAGCATCATCTCTCACCAGCCAGGCGCCTGCACCCCAGCTCAGGGAGGCTCGCAGAGGGGACTGGAAGTGACTCAGTTTCTCCTTGTGCTCAGTGAGTCGTTCAGCCATGTGGCCTCAGCAGCTTTAACGCCTTAGCTGCTGGAAGGCAGATTTCCCCCCCGAATGCCCTATTGTCCATAAAGAACAGTGGGGCTGCTGGCCCCCCGCCCAGGCTGTCACATCGCCCAGAGAGGGGCAGGGGGAGAACGGGGCCGCACAGAATCGTACCTTCTCCATCTCGGAGTCTTTCCCTGGGGTGCACCCAAGTGCACCGTATCGTACCAGTGCAGCAGTTAAAGACTCCTGCGGGAGGGTGGCACCAGCTCCGAGGGGCCCAGCGGGTTGCCAAAGGTTCTGTCAAACCCCAGGAGCAGCCTGCCGTGGGGAGCGGGGAGACAAAGGCCATCCCCCAAGGCGCATTAACAGCAGCAGCACAAGTGCAGTGAGGGGCAATAAGGCACTTGGGTCAGTCCCGCTCGGTCAGGGCAGCAAGCAGGAGAGCAAGGCCCCCGCTGGAAGGGGCAGGCTCAGCCTGGGGAGTGGAGCCAGTCACTAAAGGCCAGGGCTCCGCAGCTCCCCCTGGGCAGAACCAGGACGAGGGGGAAAGGAGATCATGGCCCAGGTAGGAGCCCGTCTCCTTGCCCACCAGCCCTTCCCCCACTCGCTCCCTGCCCAGCAGGAGGGGCTGCAGCAGGTGCCTGAGCCCATGCCCCAGTGCGGAGCTGGGTTTTCCCTTCCTCCCCCTTACAGCGCAGACTCTGGCCCAAACTAGCCACTAGCAGGGCTGGGAGCTGGGGCTGGCTCGGGGGTGAGAGCCATGGCCAGGGCGGCTGCCCTCACTGTTCCATGGGGCTGAAGTCATAGCAGAAGTTTAAATTGCTGGGGGGCTTGGGGACGGGGGGAGGGGCGTCGGGGATGGGAATGTTCTCCAGGTCCAGGAGGCGCAGCTTGAGCTCCATGGAGAGCAGGATGTCGAGCTCGCTCTGGGTTCGCTCGCTCGTCATCTCCCGGCCCAGCAGCACGTTCAGGCCGTCCGTCCACAGGCAGAACTGAGGGGCAACCAAACGCTGGCCTCAGCCTCTGGGTAGTCGCCCCCTGCCCGCCTCCAGCGCCCGCCCGAGCCTCCCGCCCACCGCAATCCACCCAGCGCCACAGGTGTGCCCCCTCGGCCACGCGCCTCAAACAGGCCAGGGGCCAGCAGCAGGCCGGGGAGGAATTCACAGGGGCAGGATGCAGCCCGTGACCAGGGGAAGGCTCCGGCAGCTGGGTTTTTACCAGTCCCAAAATGGCTTTGGACAGCCAGAACTGAACCCCACAGCTCAGCCCCCGGCCCCCAGTGTCTGTGTGGAGGTCTGACCCCCAGGGCCTTGGCTATGGGCAAAGTCGCACTGTTTCAACATCAGTCCTGCATGGAGGGCAGCCAGCTGTATGTAGGGTCTTCTCCAGGCAGGGACAGTGCTAACACCTGTCCCCCATTGCGCCCCCCTCGCTGCATTCCTGTCTCTCCACCCAGTCCACCGTGCACCCTCCCTCCCTTCAGAGGCGTCTGGCATCTCACATGCCTCATTCTAGCTCCACACCCATCCACTGCCACACCTCTTCCTCCAGCCCTTCCTGATCCAGGCCCAGGCCCAGGCCCACCTCCTCTCAGCCTGTGCCATGTTCCCATCCCAATCTGATCTCAGCCAGGTGCATCCCCCCAGATCGATCCTACAACACCCCCAAGGGCCCTCACCTCTGTCCTGGGCTGAGGGAAATGGTAACTTCCCATTCATCCAGGCTTGGTCTGTGAGCCTCTGAGGACACCTGGGCAGTGAACTGCAGAACCCGCCTTCCGCAAGGCACAGCCACGCTGACGTACAAAGGCACAACTGCCCGCAGCCCTGCCAACAACTGGCAGTGGGGTGGAACGCCAGCACCCTGGGATTGCCCAGAGCGGCGTGGGCACTGCTGGCTCACTCGGAGAATTACAGCTCAGAACGCCGTGTCCGGGTAACAAGCTCTGGGCCACGTGCCCGCCTTGCTCCCTGCTGTCTGTCCGCACAGACCCCAGCAGCCCTGCCATGCACTCTCCGTTCACAGAGCCTGAAGGGCTTTGCCAAGGGGGAGCCGCCCCCCGCTTTCACAGATGGGGAAACAGACAAAGGGGCAGAGACTCTGCCAAGGTCACCCACCAAGCCCACGGCAGAATCTGAGCTAGAACCTGGTCCAACAGGCCCCCTGAACCCAGGAGCCAAGTCCCAGCCAGAGGCTCACCTCGTAGCGCGTGGGAGCAATGAAGTTCAGGTAGTACTCCTCCACGTCGTAGCTAATGGAGAAGGCCAGGTCCAGGACATCCTGTGGGGAAACAGCAGGTGCATCTCACTCTCCTGGCTGCCAGTCCTGGGTGCAGCCGCACAAGGACAGGAAGGGCTGTGCAGCGCACGGGGCCCAGGTAGGCAGCGGACAGGGCTGTACCCTGCGGTGACATGTCGCAGGGCTGGGCTGCACCGCGAGTGGCCAGGTAACGTGAGTGCAGAGCCCCGGCCTCGTCGGGACGGCGCCGTGCAGCAAGCTGGGGCGCCGTCGATTTGGCTGCCCGGTAACTCCTGTGTGGACAAGCCCCAGGCCTATATGCGATGTCAGCGACCCCCGATCTCCAGGCGGGGAAAACATGGGGCAAGGAGCTGGTGAACTCGCAGGGCCGTGGGGGAGCGCCCAGCTCAGTGCCTCCTTGCTGGGCTCTCATTCTCTGTCCCGTTCAGGTTCCACAGTGGGCCCTGTGCTGCCGGCCAGCACGAGGAGTGTTAGACGCTCACGGTGGCCTACGCAGGGCGGCTGCTGGCCCTTCACAGCTGCCCTTGCAGCATGCGCCTGCCCAGATCTCTGTGCTCGCTTTGCCTTCCCTGGACCAGCGCAGTGTGGATAACAAGGAGAGGGAGGCACGCTATCGGGCAGGCAGGCAGGCAGGCAGCCCCACCCCCGGGACCCAGCTGACAGACCCATGCCTGTACAGAGCCCGGGGTGGGGGGGGAGTTAGTGGCCAGGCAGGGAGCAGCTGCTGACCTTGTTATGCTTCCCGGAGCCCTTCTCCTTCATGTGCGGGCACTCCCTGCTAACCAGCAGCTCCTTGATGTCGGCCACGGGAACTGGGGGGACAGAGGCGCTCAGCAGAGCCCAGCATGCTCCCCCCGCCCCCCAGCCCCGCCCCAGGTGGCTCAGCCCAAGCCCCGGCAGATGCACCCCCCGAGGGAGCCCAGCACAGGTCTCTTGGCAAGACAAGCACAGGAGGAAAGGCAGCCCTCTCGGGTGCTGGGCAGGGCAGGTACATGCCAGCAGCCCGGGGTTATTCAGCAGCCCGGGCACCACCAGACAGGCTCAGAGCCAAGGCCCATCTACTCGGAGCCCCATCTCCCTCAGTAGCCAATGCCAGCTGCTTCAGAGGGCAGTGCCCGAACCCCAGGAGCAGGTGGGGATGCGCTGCCCCCGCTGTCTAAGAGAGACCAGCTGAAGCCCGAAAGCAGGACAGTTAATATCCTGTCTAGGCCAAGTGTTGGCACGAACGATGCCAGCTCTGGCCGCTCCATAGTCACTCTCTCTGGGAATCTTGCTAAATTCTTGGCCTCAGCAGTTTCTTGTGGCCATGAGTTCCACAGGCTAACCACCCCCTGTGGGAAGAGCATCGGTCTGGAATTCCCCACCGTTCAGCCACCAAGCGTCCCTTGCTCTGTGTTAGAGAGAGAACAGAAGCACCCGATCGCCGCTGCCCCATTTGTTACTCGGCACCCCGCGATCACATCCCCTGTGAGGGACGATCCCCCTCTTGGCTGTCACATACTCTTCTCCGGCAGGCTCTCGATGGGGGGGCTCTGCACCCCCGGCTCCACGTCTCCGTAGTGCAGCACCTTGTGGTTGGGGGACAGGCGGCAGAACCAGAGCTTATCTGGGACGGGAAGGGAGCGGCAGTCAGGGCCCTCAGCTCACCCAGGGACGCACGTCTCCTCCTCCCCGCAGGGAGGTCTCTGTCCGAACCACGTGCTCCTCCGCACCTGTCGGCTTCCCCCAGCCCTTAGTTTAATAACCCCTCTACGACCTTTTTACTTTACATGGCTGCAAGCTGGTTCTGTTTTGGTTTAGGTGGAGCCCATCCTTCATATACAGGCTCCCCCTTTCCCAAAAGGTTCCCCGGTTCCTAATAAACCCAAACCCCTCCTCCAAACTCCATGGTCTCACCCACGCATCGAGACCCTGCAGCTCTGCCTGTCTAACCGGCCCTGCGCGTGCAACTGGGAGCATTTCAGAGAATGTTGCCATGGAGACCCTGGACCGTAATCTCTCACCTAGCAACCCAAATTTGACCTCCGGGACCTCTCTCCTACCTTTCCCTGTGTCACTGGTACTGACACATACCATGACCACCGGCTCCTCCCCAGCACTGCATGCAAGTCTGGCTAGATCCAGGATTCTCAAACGTTTTTTGCTGGGACCCCCACCCCCCGCTTTGAAAATATTTCAGGCTGTGATGACCTCCCCCAAAAAGTGACGCGCCCCCCATACCATGCCACCCTTACTTCTGCACTGCTGCAGGGTCGAGAGGACACCATGACATCATCAGGAGGGAGGGTCCCGACTCTGGGATCGTTTCCCACACACCTGCTTGGAGTTCTCCTACCCCGAAACTTGCATCCTCCTCAACAGCTCAGGGGCTGCCAGTCTGGGGGTGGGACCATTCCATGGGGTCCCCTCATGAACCTCTCGGTCTCCCTTAGCTCCTGCAGTTCAGCCCCTCTGGTCTCCGGAGTTCAGCCAACGTACGTCAGTGCCCACTCTCTGCCCCCCGCAGGCGTGCCCACCTCGGGCGCCCCATCCCCCTCGTGCCAGGGCACGGCACTGCCCTGACCCCAGGCCCCCTCACCCTGTCTGCGGCGGCTGCTGATCTTGCGGAAGAGGGTCCCCTCGCAGAGGCGCAGGAGCCGCTGCTGGCGGATCAGCTCCAGGAGCTCAGGCTTGAGCCTCTCTCGCAGTTCCCTGGGGAGCGGGCGAGATGGGACATGGGCAGGTACCCCCCGAATGCAGCGCTGAACCCCAGCAGGCTGGCAGAGCTCCCCCCCAGCTCTCGGCGCAGGGACCCCACCCCCTCCCTGCAGCGCTCGAAGCAGGGACTGCAGATCCCCACCCCTAATGCTCAGATCAGGGACCCCAGACCCCAACTCGCAGAGTGGGGGGCTCCCCCTGCAGCCCCTGACACAGAGCCAGGGGTCCCTTTCCCTGTGCCCCAGCCCCCCTCCCACTCACAGCACAGGCACGGCCAGCGTCTCCTCCTGGTGCATCCTCTCCGTCTGCCGCAGTCTCAGGATCTCGCTGTAGTTAAGCGCGTTCACTCTGGTCTTGAACAGCTCCAGGGAGGTGGGTTTGAGGGACAGGGTCCGGGTGATCTGCTCCCGGACCACCTGCAGCACCTGCAGGCACAAGGCATTGTCATGGGACCCCGCTCCACAGCCTCTCTCGCAGGGCACATGGCATCGTCACGCCAGCACGGGACCCCGCTCCACAGCCCCCCACGTCCCCTGCGGGGCACATGGCACCGTCACACCAGCACGGGACCCCGCTCCACAGCCCTCCACACCCCCTGCGGGACACACGGCACCATCATGGGACCCTGCTCCACAGCCCCCCTCGCCCCTTACAGGGCACATGGCACCATCATGTCAGCATGGGACCCCGCTCCACACACCCCCACATCCCCTGCAGGGCACACGGCACCATCACGCCAGCACGGGACCCCGCTCCACAGCGCCCGGCACCACCTGCGGGGCATCAGCACAGGATCCCGCTCCACAGTGCAGATCTGTCCAGATCCCATCTGCCCTGTGAGACCCTGGAGACCCCGCTACAGGGCAGCATTCTGGGTGTCCTCCGGTGGGGCTCACCTTGTCGAAGTCCTCCTGCGTGGCGCGCATCTCCTTCCAGGTCTTGTTCTGCAGCTGGATGCAGATACAGAAGAGCTCCTCGAAGAAGTGGTCCTGACCGAAGAACATGAGGTAGAAGGCCTGGGCCGTCTCCGAGCCTGAGGCAAGAAGGACAAAATGGGACCAGGTTTCCCTGCTTTTTTGGAAACCTGATAACCAGGACGTCCCGGAAATGGGGGCCATGATGCCCGCAGGGTATGGCTGCGCCCATCCCCCCCACCAGGAGCCAGGACACCCACAAGGTTTTGACTGCACCCACCCCCTAACCCAGCCAGGATCCGTGATGCCCACTGGTTTCGGCTGTGCCCACCCCCTAACCCAGCCGGGAGTCGTGGGGCTCTGGATGGGCTACGTTAGCAGACGCAAGGGGCCGCGCACTCACATGGTTCCCCGACATGTAGGATCTCGCAGAGGGCCAGGGTCAGCTGGATGCTGCTCCGGGCAAACGGGCACTCGTGTTTATCATCACGGCTGCTGTTCTCAAGGACAAACTGAGAGACACAGGCCCCGTCACAGCTCCCTGAGTGCACACGCCCCCGGGCAGGCAGAGCCGCCAAAGAGCTCTCCCAGGTGGGGGCGGCACGGCGGGCTAGCGAGGGCAGGGATGGGTAGGGTCAGTGTACCCCCTCCAAGCCCAAAGGCTCCCACCAGCTGCACAGTGGTCAGGAAGCTCGGGGTCCGGGTTCCCCAGCAAAGGGATCCCGGCCCCCAGGGCGGGCGGGTTAAAATTCAGTGGCAGCGAGAAATCTACGAGGAAGCGTCATGCCCCAAAGCAGCCAGGCTCCCTCGGAACTGAAAGGAGACGCTGCCGGAGACGCCCGGAGAAGAGACAGGAAGACCAGTGCAAGGGCACAATGTCTTTACTGGCATCTCGGCCAGCTCCAGAACCAGGGCACTACGGTACCATCCATCCTACGCCACAGTCCCCAGCGACGGGACTGTGCTGAGCCCTGCCCTGCTCAGCGCTTCGGGGGGGTGGCATGCTGCTACCAGAACCTGAGCTGCACTTATTTGTAGGTTTTTCATAGACGCACAGAAAGGATCCTTGTTCTCATCCAGTCTGACCCCTGGTGCAGCACAAACCAGAGAACCCAGCGCTTTGCTTCAGGGAATTTGCCCGCGTTTCCCGCCCTGCGTCCTGCTGGGTCCCGGCTCCTGAGCTCTCTCACTCCCCATGTGCGAAGAGGATATTTGCGTTATTCTATCTCAGCCAAACCAGAGATGGTTTTTAGCAGCACTGAAAGCACTTCTGGTTCCCCAGGGGCCACGGGAAATTTCAGCTGCCCAGCCCGCCTGCTTCAGCATGAGAGCGGGCCAAAACCACCGCCAATATTTGCACCCAGAGCGTAATTACGGCTTTCCTTGCCTGTCAGAACAGCCTGGCTCAACACTCCCAAACCCATCAGCCTCAGCCAGAGGCAAAGAGCAGTGAGCACGTTGGCTGAACAGCTGAGGAGGTTACGAAGAACTGACAAACTGGCCTTAGGATGGGAAGGCCCAGGCCGACCTACTGCTAGGGGCTCTCCAGCTACGAGAAATAAAGGGTCGTCTACACTGGAAAGTTAATTCAGATTAAGGAAGGTCCACACGTAGACAAACCCGGCGAGAGGGGAGAAACCTCCCAGGGCTGTGCATGGGGTACAGCTCACGAGCCGGGAACATACACTCACTCTGCTATAGGCACTCGGGCAGCATCTGGAGAAGTAGACCATGTTGTCCAGGGCCAGCAGTCCTGGGGGCGCGTGCTGCAGGTCCTCGGCAGGGTTACTGTAGTTCTGGGAGGACACAAGAGGACGCAGGTTTTGTGACTGACCGTAATGGCCGAGCCCCCAGTGCAAGGAGAGGGCTGCCGTTTAGGATGCCGATACGAACAGTTGGTACATATCGGTCACTGTCCCACGGGCTCACTACGGCTCCAGAAACCTCGCTGTGCTAACGCCAGGATTACCAACGCGTTGGGGAACAAGGGGCTGAGATGAGGCCGGGCGGCCCAGTGAGAACCGAATGAGATTTCCGCATCTCTTCGTGGGGATGCACAGCCTGGGCCAGGACGCAGGCTCCCCAAGCCAGCGGCGCGTACTGAAGGCCCCTAACGGGGCATGCTGAGCTCAGACAGGATCGACCGGATACACGCAGCGCACAGAAGCAAGGCTATCGGACATGGGAAAGAGCTGCCATTTGTACGTTCTCCTGGCTGTGCTGGTAGCAGCCTGCCTGGGGTCCCGGGCTGGCCCCAGAACCCCAGTCCTCCAGCCACCTCTTGGCTGACGTAGAGGATCCTGCAGTCTCACATGGTGCAAGGCCAAGGTCCAGGTAGGGGTTCTCCCCTGGCCGGGGGGCTCTCCAGTGACTGGGGTCTGACCCAGGGCCAGCAGTGGGGACAGAGCCAGGAACAGAGCTGGGAGAGCACTGCTGAAGTGTCCCATGGAAGGGGCAGGGAGGCAGACGGGACAAAGTAGGACGTAGCCCTGGGGAGCAGGGACAGCTGAGGCTGGAGAGGACAGTCATGCCACTGCCTGGTCCAGGCCCAAAGCCCACACTCGAGGGGTGGGCACTGAGCTGCCCTCTAGAGGGGATGGGTCAGACCCTGTAACCAAGGGCAAGGGCCCTGGGAGGACACACTGCTGTAGGTCTCTCTAGGTTCCTTCTCATCCAGAGCAGGAGTTTTTAAACCCCTCCCTTTCCCAGCATGCACTGCTTCCTGCCCACAGCCCCCACCCGCACAACGCCTCTCCCCGGGCCAAAGCAGGGTGGGAGGGGCAAGGCCTTCCCTTAAGGGGCCAGCACACCCTGGTGCAAACCGTGCGTCCACAATCCCAAACCTGAACTGACCGACGCCGACAGAAGCCAACTGTCTTCGCAAGAGAGCCGCGACCAGCAAGAGACGCGGGGGAGCGGGGGCTGCCGGGGGAGAAACAGTGCGTGCCACGCTTCCGCACGGCTCCTGCCTTCGCAGGCCAGCTCTTAGCTCCTGACCGCCGAGGTGGAAATGACCCCTGCAGCTCTCCAGGCAGAGCGAGCGAGGGGAGGGCGGTTCGGAGCGGGCCGGGGCTGCTGGCCATGGGAAGGTCTGGGCGGCGACTCACCTGGAAGCCCAGCTTGCGGAATTCCTTGACGCACATAGAGCGCCGGCGCTCCGTGCTGAAGGTGCCGGCAGAAGGCTCGTTCTCCGACTCGAAGGCGCTGTGACGCAGGGACTGGAGACGCTCCCGTTGTTCCTGCGGAGAGAGCAGGGCCTGGCTGATGCCTCGATCCAACCCTAGCAAGGCCAAGGCAGGGCTGCCGCCCCGAGCTCCATCCCACAGGCAAAGCTCAGACCCTGCTGGGAAAGGAATGGGCCCCACTAGGCCACCCCGTCTAGCGCCCCCAGGACCACAGTCCCCTCAGCGAGCAAACAAAAACTCCAGAGCTTTGCGGGGTCCCAACACAGGAGAGTGGGGGGAGGCCCAGCTGAACAAACCCATGGACGGGGGAGGGACCAGGCCGCCTGGCTCAGAGGTATAAGAACACAAGAACGGCCACACTGGGTCAGACCAATGGTCCATCTAGCCCAGTATCCTGTCTTCCGACAGTGGCCAGTGCCAGGTGCTTCCAAGGGAACGAACAGAACAGGTAATGATCAAGTGACATCTCGTCATCCAGTCCCAGCATCTGGCAGTCAGTCTTAGGGACACCCCACTCATCCTTAGCTAGTTCTTCTATGAACCCAGTTATACTTTTGGACTTTACAACATCCCCTGGCAAGGAGTTCCACAGGTTGACTGCGCGTTGTGTGAAGACGTACTTCCTTTTGTTTGTTTTAAACCTGCTGCCTGTTAATGTCATTGGGTGACCCCTGGTTCTTGTGTTGTGTGAAGGGGTAAATGACACATCCCTATTCACTGTCTCCACACCAGTCGTGATTTTAGAGACCTCCATCCTATCCCCCCCGAGTCGTCTCTTTTCTAAACCGAACAGTCCCAGCCACATTCCTCTCTCCTCGTACGGAAGCTGTTCCATCCCCCACATCATTTCTGTTGCTCTTCTCTGTTCCTTTCCAGCTGTAATGATCTTTTCTGAGATGGGTTTCCCAACCCTGGCAGCTGAACCCTTGGAAAGGCCAGTTCCAGCTGTTGGTGCTGAGCACTCAGAAACGCACCCTACGCGACCTGGGCACACCTGACACAGCACAGCCGTGCCTCCCTCCACCAGCAGGGGGCGGTAGCTCCATCCCCGCCAGCCAACTCTCAGCAGGACTGGAAGCAAAGAGGAGTGGTGCAATGGCAGAGAGGCCAGCGCCATCTGGGGGCTCAGCTCTCTGGGGAGTGGGGAAGGAGGGGGGAGAAGTGGCAGGGGCATGAAAGGTGGGAGGGGGACACTTTGCGGAGGAGTCCCGGGGAGGAGAGCGCCCACCCGACAGGCCCACAGGGGGAGAAGGGGGAGAAGAGCCCGTCAGACCTGCGAATAAGGGTCCATGGGGGTCCGCATCTTCTGCTCCAGCAGGTTGAGGGTGATGGACTGCAGCACGTAGAGATAATGGGCCATCTCATCCCCCATCGGCTCCGAGGCGTGGATAATGTTCTACAGGAGCCCCAAACAAAGGCCGTCACTGACCCCAGCCTGGACCCCAGCTTTCCGTGACCCGCTCCCAGGGCAAGAGCTGCGGGGCGCAGGGGTCCTGGGGCCAGCACTAGACAGAGGCGGCTGCAGGCCCCCAGCTGCCAGGGCCGGGAGAGGGAGGGCACAGCAGCACTGGCAGGAGGCTGGCACAAAGCGGGGGGAAGGGTGACAGAAACGCTACAGCGGGGGCTCTGGGCGCACAGACACCGGGCCCAGGGGCCAGCAGCCAGGGGGCAGGGAGGATGCACAGACCGTAGGGGAGCGGCACGAGGCCAGGAGCTCTCTGCATTCCCACCTTGTGAATGAACTGCCGGATGTTCCTCTGGCCCAGATAGTCCATCATGTCCTAGGAAGGGAGAGAGCCGGTGAGACACGCTCCTCCCAGCCCAGCGCCGCCCGCTCCGCCGCCATCCGCTGGGCCCATGCGGTTTCCTCCAGCAGCCGCTCTCCCCACCAATCCAGAGGGCCAAGCACTGGGCGCGGCCAGCTGACCTTCCCCAGCCACCCCAGGTGGGGTTGGGAGGGGGAAACAGGCAGGCTCTGAGAGTTACGCAGGCATGCAGGAAATGAAAGGATCTGGAGCCCAGGCACCTCCTGCTCGCGGGGAAGAGTCCAGCCCAGATCAGCACCCGGCGGAGCAGGGAGCCGAGGGGTGGGCACAGGGCACGCAGCCCAGGCCGGACCCTGCGGGTGTGGCCGGTGTGGGGCTCTGCGTGGGGCACAGAGGGCGATAAAGCAGCTGGCTAGGTAGGCCCTGCCGCGTTCTCAGCGCCACGCAGGGCAATAGAAGGGTGGAGGTGGGACAGGCGAAGTACAGGCTCACGCCCAGCTGCCCGGCCCTGGTCTGTCCCCTCGGCCACACACCTCTCCTCGGCCCGTGGGAGCAGGGCCGCGGTGCTGGGAGCACAGCGCAGACTCAGCAGGATGCTCCAGACAAGCAGCCAGCGCCCCGGGCTGCAATCATCCGTGGAGCTCTGCCCGCCGGAGCCCTAGCGCAGACAGGCACCAGCTACTGCTGTCAGGCCCTGCGTCCTCTTGTCTGACCCCCGTGGGCAGGTCAACACGGCAGTTAAAACGCTGGCCCCTCCTCTCCCCCAGGGCTCCAGCAGCGCCCCCTGCAGGGAGCCGGGCCGGTGCTCGCAGCATTGGGACATTTCTAGGCAAAGCGCCTGGTGAGGCAGCCAAGGGAACCCAGCCGTGCAACACCCCTGGCTGCCCCGCTCACCGCCAGGGGGTGCCACGCGCAGCCCAGGCAGGCAGCCGGCCTGGCCCGGCCCGGCCCCCCTGACCTGACCGCTGTCTTTTCCAACCCGGACAGGCAGCCCCCGTCGTCCCCTCCCACAGCACATTTAGTGCCCCCCCACCCCCAAACAGCCCTTCTCAGAGGGCTCGCAGCCCACACTCTGGGCGGACAGACTTCATTCCCTCCTCGCCCCCGGCCCCACAGTGACCCCCAGGGGCATGGCCAGCTCGGAGGGCCACGGGAGCGGGCCAGGGGACCTTACCCTCCTCTCTGTGTCGCTGCCATTCAGCAGCAAGGCGATGAGCAGCGCCATGGCTTTGAGCTGCAGCTGCTGGTTGGTCCTAGGAGCAAGGAGATGAATCACTAGCGTGACTAGCCCGGAGGGTGGGCCTGAGCCGCCCGCCCCCAGCTCTTCTCCCAGCCTGGCTGGCCCCATGCCACCAGGCTGCCCCCAGCTGTCAGCTCCCAGTGGGGAAGCCGGCCAGAGGCATCTGCGAGCCAGGTACAGATCAGGGGACATTCCACTGGCGCCCGGTGCCAGGGCACAGGCGGGCATCGTAAGGGCAGCAGGCTCCCTGCAGAGAGTGGGCACAAGACTGAAGAGACTGAAGGGCATTCAGGGGCCTGAAGAGAGAACGGGGGAGAGGAAGGCCAGGGCAGAGCCCTGCTGGGCCCATGACCCAGCCGACAGTGCAGAGAGAAGAGGGCCTGGGGCGGGCAGGGTGAGGCGAACGCCTGCATTTGCCAGGCTGTGCGTCAGAAGATGGGCACAGAGCGCCTGCTCCATGCTGGCAGGGCTTATCAGGAGGGTTTTAAACCCAGGCAGGAGGGGGAGCTCCCCCCACTCAGGCACTAGGGCACGAACTTCCTGCCGCCCAGCAAGGCGGACAGGGGCTGTTCCAGAACTGGCGAGGGAGAGCAGGGCAAGGAGCAGTCATGTGTGCCAGGCCTGACCCCTCAGCCCATGTCAGGGGGAGGCTGGCGGAGCTGGCCGAGCTCACCAGGGGGAAGGAGAGGCGACACCACGCATCCAGCATTTCCAAAGTCGGATGGAGTTGGGCTGGCTGGGGCAGGAACGTACCATGGCTACAGACCGGAGAAAAGAGGAATAAAGGGGAAACCAGAGGGTGTTCACTACAGACCCGGCCGGACCAAGAGTGAGAACAAGTCTAGGACCGGCTCAGGGGCCGCTGAGACCCCCAGACCCTGCTCTCCTGGGGGGCTGTAACTGCCTAGAAGCCTGGGCTCATTTCAGAGTTGGCACATGGCTCCCCCAGCTCAGATTTCCCTGCAGATCGGCCAAACCCCGATGCTGAGAGTGTTACTGGCACCAGAGCTTCAGCGGGAGAGCGCAAGCCGGGAAGCAGCAATGCTGAAGGACCTTACAATGAGAACACCCAGCAAAGGAGTGAGGGTCTGCGATGTGACGGAGCAGAGGGGAGAACAGGCCCGCCTGTCTCTAAAAGGCTACAGTGCATGACAGCCAGCATGCTGGGGGTTGCCTCGGGAGCTCATTCCCTGCCAGAGCTAGATGGGAAGCCTGGAGAAGCAACAAACTTGGAGGGCAACACAGAGCGAGCCAGGCGGACGGAGCTACACGTAGCTAAGCCAGGACGTGGTGCCGGCAAACATCCGAGGGGCGAGTCCCAGTGAGGGAAAGGGGGTAGAGAGCATTGCCCAGCCGGAGCCAAGTGGGGTGGGCTGAAATCATAGTGGAAAAGGAAGGTGGAGGAGCAGGGAACTGGAGTAGGCTGCGGACTGCTCTCCCCAGGGAAGCGGGGCAGGCCGAGGAGATGCAGGCCGGCAGAGGCAGGATGGGATCACAGCTGGTGCTGTGCTCATAGGCACCGACTCCGTGTGTGCTCTGGGGCTGGAGCACCCACGGGAAAAAGAAAAAAAGGGTGATCAGCTGTTCAGCAGGCCCCACCCATCAGCTCCTCCCCCAGCACCTCCCGCCCACCACCCATCAGCTGTTTGGTGGCGGGCAGGAGGAGGAGGAGCGGGGCTGGGAAGAGGCGGAGCCTCAGGGGAGGGGGCGGGGCCTCAGGGCCAAGCAGGGCTGAAGCACCCTCGGGGAACGCTGAAAGTCGGCGCCCGGGGCTGCACTTACACCTGCAGGTGGGTGAGGAGGCGATCCAGGGTCACTTCGCGTTTGACCAGCTCAAAGAGGGGGCGGCTGCTCGGGACCATGTTCTCCAGGATGGACAGTGAGAGCTGCTGGACAGAGGCGTCCATCCCACTCGTCTTGACGTACCCCACGATCTGTAACAACGGGCGGTCAGAGACACGACTGGCTCAGCCACCAGGGCACGGCGGGTCGCCAAGGCTCCGGGGAGTGACTTACTTTTCCGATGAAGGCCCGGCTCAGCGTCTCCCAGGAGACGAAATCATGCTCCATCAGCTCCATGAAGGCCTTCAGGGTGTGGGCTAGAATCTCCCCTGTACTGGAGCAACAGAACAGCAAACATGGTGAGAGAGGGCCCAGGGACCCCACAGAAACGCCGCTCGATAGACCAGGGCAGCAGGGACAAAGCCGCCCAGACACCACAGCGATGGGCACATTAGAAACACCTAGAGAGACAGAAAACAGGGAGAGGGCGAGAGAAAGAGACAGGGGATGAGCACTGGAGAGAGAACACTTGGTACAAGCAATCAGCCTCTCCCTTAGCCCAAGGAGGAGTTTGGAGACCCGGAAAATGCCAAGAAGGACACAGGACGTTAGGGTTGCACAGTTAAGCGTACAAGCGTCAAGGAAATCCAGGGTAACAGCCTGAATTCTGCGGCCTCGGGCATATGCTCCACAGCGCAGTCTAACTCCCCGCACATGCAGCGCTGCCAGACAACACGATACACGGTGTTCCCCTGGCCTGGGAGCCAGAAACGTGCAGGTGCCCGAAGGGAGCCCAGGGAGAACGAACACGTGCTGCAAGAAAAGCCGAGACCAAGGAAGAAGCCAAAGAGCTAGGTCAAAGCGATGACAGAGGGGGACAGACTATCCGGGGCTCTCACACTGGAGGAGGGCGAGGGATCAGCTGGGGGGTACACGTGGGAGGCAGTGACGACAGCAATGGGGTGCAGAACACCACAGGATGACCAGGAGGGTTCCTGGCAGCGAGATCCATCGGGCTGCGGAACAGTCTCCCCAGGGAGCGATGGACCATCTGGGATGGGCAAACCTACAAGGGGCAAGTCCTGCCTTGCCAGGGCCTCCGGCAAAGGCCTTTCCATTCCTGTCCTCCAGACTTCCAGAGCGGCATGGTATGTGCAAGGCTTGCAGAGCGCGTACTGCAAGGCACCCTCCCGCCCCTGGCTGCACAGCCTCGCCAGGGAGAGGGCTGCAGAAAAGGACAAGCCAGGCACACGGGCACAGAGAGGGGAACAAAGCGGGCGCAGAACTCATCGGATGTTGGGGGGGCAAAGAGGAGCGACCCACTCACTCGTTCCCCTCTTCCACAATAAGGAAGAGCTGTTTCAGGCCGTTCCTGTTGATGAACTCCTGGGCAAAGGTGATGTCTCGGGAGAGGTTCGCCAGCTTCTTCAGGGAGTCTGCCTTCACGTCCAGGTTGTTACTCCGGATCCCGCTGTGCAGCCGCTCTGCCTCCTGATCCTGCCAGCCAGGAAGGAGTCAGACCAGCGTCATCCCACCGCATGAGACCAGGAACAGCGAGAGGGGACATCAGGGACTGGGGATCCCAACGGGATGAGGGGGAAATTGGGCCAGGACAATCCCATAGGGAGAGACTGGGTGAAGCGGTTACACTGCAGAGGGGTCAAACCAGAGCAGTCCCAAGGCGGGAGCTAAAGCGGGAAGCCAGACCTGAGCAATAGCAATACTGCTTGGCACCATCCACCCAGGGATCTCAAAGCACTTTACAAACACTAGTCAAGCCTCTAATTCCCCTGGAATTGTACTGCAATAAATCAGAATCCTTATCCCCACGTTACTGCTGGGAAAACCGAGGCACGTGGGATTGACAGGGAGCCAGCGGCAGGATCTGTGTCTAGCTCTGACTCTCCAGTCACAAAAAGGGGAGGAGAATACAGGCTGGAGCAGGGGGAGCAGGCCAAGGAGGTAGGGGTGGGACGTACCGGAGAAGTGGTCAGCCGCAGAATGCTCCCATTCTTAATCTCCGCACGGTTCTATGACGAGACAGACAAGAAAACGGGATGAAGAACCTGTAGGTCAGAACTGGCCAAAGGGCTCCAGCAGCCAGCGAGAGCCTCACGTGCTGCCAGCCACTCACCGACTCGGTGATGTACGTCTGCTGCCCATCCACGTACTGCAGGGCGTAGTGCTCGGCGTTCCCCAGGTTCCACCTGCAGCGGGAGAGAGTTGGGTCTCCACCTTCCGCCCACGCTCATTGTCTGCCGACTGCCCGGCGTGCCACACGGCTGCACCGAGGGCAGGGCACGTGCTTTGGGGTGGGGAGCAGAGGGGCCAGCCAAACAGCTGCGGGAGGGGCAAGACATCCCCCAAAGGGCCTGCTCATTCTCAGAGATGGTCCTCCAACAGAGATGGATTAACATTTATTGGAGCCCCCCCCACACCACCACCCCCGCCACAGGGCCCTGCCCCCTGCTCCTCCCCTTCCCTCAAGGCTCTGCCCCCCTGGCCTGGCCAGAAACCGGGGCTGGGGTAAGAGCTCCCCAGAGAGCCCTGGACTCTGCATCTGCCCGGGGTGGCGCACCCTGGGGGACAGAGACACGGGCTGCTCTCGGGCACCCCAGTCCCCCACCCAGGGCAGGTGGAGGGCCATGGACTCCCCACAGCTGCCCAGGTGGGTTTTACCACAACCTTGGACAGTGGCCCCCAAACTGTGCCCATGGCTAGAGAGCAGACAGAAGAGTTACTCACACGTCACAAACCTCCTTCACAACTGCAGCCAGGGGCTTGGCCTGAAAACAAAGAGAAACAGCGTGTGGGGAGCGTGGCCCGGGCGTCGCCCCCGGGCACGGCACCCGAGCGCACCGTGCGAGACACATCCCTGCCCTGCCAGCAGGCAGCGGGCTCCCCTCCAGTAGCAGGAGCCCCCCCCACGCCAGCGGGGCCTTCCAGGAGGCAGGACGTTACCTGGTTGAGTTCAATGAGCTGCGGGATGGCTCCCATCATCTGAATGGCGATTTTCACCACGTCTTTGGGGGGCGGCATGGTCCCGGTTCTCTGGCTCCCGCTCGGAGCCTTCCCTGCCCCACACAGCAACTCTTGAAAGAGAAAGGGGGGGCACTCAGTCGCGATGACCACTCAGAAGTCACCCGCGTGCATCACGCTCATGGGACTGGCACCACACCCACCACCGGGAATGCACATGGGCAGGGTGAAGATGAACAAAGGCTTAATGAATGCACCAGAGAATTACAGTCCTCCAGAGACCCCCTACACTGGGCAGGAGACCAGCGGGACCCCGGTCAGATGGGAGCAGCCCACACCCACCATGAGCCATCAGCACACGGGACAACAGCAGCTCTCCACCCAGAAGCCGACACAAAGGGCCATCAGGGGCTACGGCCAGGGGCACAGCCTGAAAACCCCACTCAGCCAGGGTGAGAAGAACATGCCCTCGGGCGAGCGCCATCCCCTCCTGCGCAATCCAGCCTGCGTTTGATCATGCAGGACAACGGCGCTTCTGTCGGCATTGCTAACGTCGTTCAGGGAGCCAAGTCACCACGCCGGCAGAAAAGCCCCTTCCATGGACGTACGCCACGTCTAGGGGGCCATTTTCAGCATCAGCTCAGTAGTGTCAACATGCCCTCCGTCTACTCCCCCGCCTCAGCTGTGGCTCGAGAGAGTCCAGAAGCTGCAGCCAAGTAAGAACTGACCAGTCTTTCACTGCTCTTTTACTGGCCCTAAAGCATCCAGTCAGTTTCATTCAGAGGCCCCAGAAACTATGGGCAGCGGCAGGGAAACTCAAAAATAAAGGCTGGAGAAGAGGTAAAGTAGCAGAAAGAGGCAGCAGCCAGAGAGAGGGGCAGAGAATTGCCCTGATCAGTGCTCCCCCCACCCCCCGGCTTTACCATCACCCTGCAGCCAGCAGAGTTAGTCATCTGCTCAGCAGGGCTCTGGTAAAACGTCCAAGCGGGTAGGAGAGGCAGGTAGGATTTGATAGGCGGATGCCAGGGAGAGAGAAAAATACCTGGAAGGTAGAAAGAGTACAGCGTGGGAAGAGGCAGAGAAAGGGAAAAGAGGAAGCTGGCTCTGAAGATTGCAAGAAAAGACACACCAGGCTATTTCAGGAAAGAGAAAGAAAAAGCGGAGGGCAGCCAGGAAGGGAAAAAAGGAAGAGCAGCAGCAAAAGCGAAGGAGGAACCCACAACAATCGTCAAACAGGGCTTGGCAAACCCACATTTCACTGCGAATGGCCGATCGATGGATTTGATAAGGGTTTTTTTGTGGTGTTTGACCAGCACAGTAGATAGCAAAATCCTCTCCGGCAAAGAGCCTGTTAGCGTAGGTCTACACAGAGCTAAAAGGCCACAGTGCGGCCGCAGCTGGCCCAGGCTCACGAGGTGGAGCTAAAATTTGCTGTGTAGAGACTCGGGCTCAGGCTAGCCCGTTGTAGGCCCTAAGCAGGAATATTTCCTCCCCCCGCCCAACACATATTTGAAAAGCAACTGGGGGCCCCCCGGAGCTGCTCAGGGCCCTAAGCAATTGCTTAGTCTGTTTATTCCTAGCAGTGGCTTTGCCCTCCACCCTCACAGGGTCCCAGAGCTCCAGCTGAAGCATCTACACAGCTGACCCAGGGCTAGCAGCAGGTTCTTTACCCCTGTGTAGACGTACCCTTCGTTTCCTACCAGCGGTGTTTAAATTGACTGAGCGCAAGCCGGCAGATGCTGGGCAGCCAGCCTGAGGAGGGGGTTAGAGTTAGGGGTCTTTTTCTTTTTTTAAAATCCTCCCACGCCCTCAGAGCGTCCGCCGGCATTCGCCGTGCATTTGGTCTCCTGCTGGTGTGTCCGGGCTTCCAAGCGGGTGGTTGATGGATGTGGCTTCCTCTGCAGTGTTCTGTGTAATGTTTCTCTAGGTCGCCCGCGTTGTCTCTTCCCAGGGGGTGGCTGTATTGTCCCGAAAGCCCGTCCTAAACGTACCCATTGCCAGCCTCTTGCCACGCTGGAGGCTGTAAGCTCACCTGCAGGCCTTTCGGGACGGCTCAACGAGCTGAGTTATGCTCCGGTTACATAACCGGTGTGTCTGCAACGCAGAGCGCGGCCACAGCGGGCAGGGAAAGGGAAGCCGGAAGGTGCCATGGGGCGGACAGGCCCAGCTAGCTCCAGCACCTGGCTGGGAGCGGACGGCTGGCAGAGAGCCAGGCTGAAGCTGCCGGAGCATGTCGGCCCTGGGCCGGGCAAGCCGGGCCGGACAACCGAGCCTCGGGCTGCCAGCTCAGCTACACCCACCAACCCCGAAGGGAGAGGGGCGGAGGGACACTGGGACCTGCCATGGAGCAGGCGGGAAGGAACAGCGGGTGTGCCCGATGCCAAGGGGCACCCGGCCCGGCCCAGGGACCTCGCCCGGCCTGCCCTGCCTCCGTGGGCCACCCCATCCCAGGGACCTCACCCGGCCCGGCCCTGGGCCAGGGCACCCAGCCCACCCCAGGGACCTCACCCGGCCCGGCCCAGGGACCTCACCAGGCCCACCCCAGGGCCAGGGCACCCCACCCCAGGGACCTCACCAGGCCCACCCCTGGACCAGGGCACCCAGCCCACCCCAGGAACCTAACCCGGCCCGGCCCAGGGACCTCACCCAGCCCACCCCATGGACCTAACCCGGCCCGCCCCCTCGGGCCCCCGGGACAGGGCTCCGGGGCCGCCCCGCCGCACTCACCGGCCCGGGGACCCCGCGGAGCCGCCTGCAGTTCCGGGTCGGGGCCGCGTGTCCCCGCCCTCGGGGCGGGGCAGGAGCCGGAGCGGGGGGACCCGGGGCGGGAGTCACCCCAGGTCCAGGTCCAGGTCCGGCCCCGGCGGCAGAGCTAGGGGCGGGCGGGGGCGGATCTCCCCGCAGGCGGTGCCGCCCCGCGCCCGGACCCGGCTCGTCCCTCGCTGCTAAGGGCGGCGGGACGCCCTGGAGCCGCGTCCGCCCCGCGGGAAGTCCCGGCCCGCCAGGGCCCCTGTCCGCCCCGCGCCGGCTCTCCCCCGGCCCCGGCACGGCAGCGCCGCCCCGGCGGGGCGCCTCCGCCTTTCCCCTCCCTCGCCCCCGCGCAGCGGCCGCCGGCGGCTCGACACCGGCCCCGGGGCCTGCTCCGAGCCCCGGCTTCACGGCTCGGGGCAAGCGGCCGAGCCCCGCGGTGTCCTGCGGCCCCCGCGCCGCCCTGAGACGGTGCCGTGGGCTGTGAGCGACCGGCTGGCGCTGAAACCCCCTGCGCCCCCTGCCTGGAGCTGCCGCGCTCCCGGGCCCTTTCCCCGAGCCGAAGACGACTTGCTCCGCGGGGCTCAACGGGCTGCCTCGCTCCGCAGATGGGCCAGCGAAAGGTATTCTCAATCCTCACCCACCTCGTCTCGTCGGTAGCGTCCGCAGCCCTACCTCGGTCCATCCTTTCGGACAGCGCGTCCCGTGCGTATGGCAATATGCGTTTCTAACGCTACATTTGTCTTCGGTTTTTTCCAACACCGAAGTTTATTCTTTGGGATCAGGTGACTTTAAGGCAGCCGGCCTTCCACGGCTCCTGCCGAAACTTCTTCAGTTTCCTCTGATCCCCCAAGGGGATCTGTTGCCATTGTCAGCTGTCTCCAGCAGCAGCCCGTGTTTTTTCACATCATCCCTTGTGTGTAAACCTCGGTTCTCAAATATTCACTAAAGGCTGCTTCTCCATGGCAAATTTCTACTGTAATTTTTACTAAATACAGATCTACAACCCCCCCCCCCCAATAAAGTAACCTCAAGACTGCAAATCTCAGGAGTTGTGCACCTGATAGTAATTAAATGAAATAAATACAGGTTGGGTTCTTTTAATTTGCCTTTTTGTTTCTGAGCCTGTAGGCGACACAAGCTTTCATACTTCTGCTGTTACCTCCCTCAAGGAATCCTATAATACTGTGTTGGACTTCCAGTAAGGTGATTCCCCTTCTCCCCCGTAACTTATTAAAAATCCTTATTTCTGTAAGTAATCCCCATCCTGCCACCACTGAAGTGTACACTTCACTCTTCTGTTACTTTATTTGTTGCATACATAAATAACTGATTTTTCTACAGAATTGCTCATATTTTTAAATGCATATTTTAATTTCATAGCCTTTGATGTAGGCTACATATTTTATGATACATTTCAATGATCTTCATTCCCACAAGTTGACTATGTATTGGCAAAATCAAAGGGTTGAAAACTTGTTCAATATGCGTAACACTGACAATGAGAGGTGCAGTGTCTATATAAGGAACAACAGTAAATGTTCTGCCTCATAGATTGTGTTTAAAAGGTATCTAAGTATTTCGTCTACCGTTTACAATGCTTTGCACTAGTTTTGGTGTGCATTAACTGTTTGTTTACTATAGAAACTCCATGGCCTAATCTACAATGGACAGACAAAGAAACAACAATTCCTCCCTTCAAGGTTTTACATACAAGATGCCTGAGGTTTAACGCTGTACAACGCTTGTCCAAAGTACAAAAATGTGTGTGTGTTTATGTGTCTACAGTAGCCAACTGCTACAGACTAGGGCCCGGGGGGCTAGGCAGCAGTTCTGCAGAAAAGGACCTAGGGGTTACAGTGGACGAGAAGCTGGACATGAGTCAACAGTGTGCCCTTGTTGCCAAGAAGGCCAATGGCATTTTGGGCTGTATAAGTAGGGGCATAGCGAGCAGATCGAGGAATGTGATCGTTCCCCTCTATTCGACACTGGCGAGGCCTCATCTGGAGTACTGTGTCCAGTTTTGGGCCCCACACTACAAGAAGGATGTGGAAAAATTGGAAAGAGTCCAGCGGAGGGTAACAAAAATGATTAGGGGCTGGAGGGAACTGGGATTGTTTAGTCTGCAGAAGAGAAGAATGAGGGGGGATTTGATAGCTGCTTTCAACTACCTGAAGGGGGGTTCTAAAGAGGATGGATCTAGACTGTTCTCAGTGGTAGCAGATGACAGGACAAGGAGAAATGGTCTCAAGTTGCAGTGGGGGAGGTTTAGGTTGGATATTAGGAAAAACTTTTTCACTAGGAGGGTGGTGAAACACTGGAATGCGTTACCTAGGGAGGTGGTGGAATCTCCTTCCTTAGAGGTTTTTAAGGTCAGGCTTGACAAGGCCCTGGCTGGGATGATTTAGTTGGGATTGGTCCTGCTTTGAGCAGGGGGTTGGACTAGATGACCTCCTGAGGTCCCTTTCAATCCTGATATTCTATGACAGGTGAACCACCATCCACCACAATTTGACAGAAGATAGGGAAAGGTGAGAGGTAGCAAATTGGGACAGGGCAGCAAGAGAATACCTTGATGTCAGTAACTGCTAACAGTAGCAAACTGACACCAGCCCTGGAAACCCACTTTAAAGGGAAGCGTGGGGGTGGCAGGGAGCATCCCAGGGCAGCCCTAGCACTTAGGCCAAGCCCTGGCTCCCCGTGGGCCTGTCTGTGGCTCAGTCCTCCACCCCCTTCCCCACAGGGAAAGACCATGGGGGGGACAGTGCTTGCCCCAGCCCCCATGGCAGGGGGACTAGCTCAGGACCCCTTTTTCATGGCCACCTATGTGCCAGTTGCTGCCTGCTCCCATTAGCCAGCACTCAGCCCTAGTCAGGGGAAGGGGGAACAGGTTCCCCATGGCCCAGGACCAAGGTCTGCTCTTAGCTCTGAAGGGAGGGTGGATCCATACCCAGTTAGTTACCTGTACATGGCTCTTCAGCATAAAGCGGGCCAGTGAGCTCCGGCTTCAATTGGTTAAGAGCCAGGAGAGGCTAAACCCAGATAAGATGCCCTTAAACTGAATGTTTTCGAGCCCCCGCTCCCATGGCCAGGCACAGAGCAGACTGCACCTCTGCACAGGTGTGCGGGGCAGAGCACATGCGCAGAAGATGGCCCTGCTGGCCTCTGTCCCTAATGGTTAGAGCTCCAGGAGTGAGCTGGGACACAGGCCCCAGCCCAGCCAAGGATTTCCTCATTTCTGGGTCCGACCGGTGGATATGTCCACACAAACAAAACTGACAACTCTAAAATGCTCAGACTAACCCCAACTATAGACCGGACGCAGCTGGTGAACAGCGGCAGGACCAGGAGCCCCCTGGACGTGAGGGCATCGTGTCTCGAGGCGTGCAAGCCAGCAAGCCCAGCACCCTGCTAAAGCAGCCGGAGGGCGGCTAATGCAGAAATGGCCAACTGGACGACGCTTGGTTGTGCTCAAGGGCTGACAGGAGGCTCTGAAAGGGTCAGTTTATTCACTCCGAGAAACTGTACAAATATTACAGGCAATTTTCTTTTGCTGCAAAAGGTATAAAAATAATCTTTATATACGAATCCAAGTTCATTTGTTACCGTAAATTCTCACTAAATATCTTTTCCAAACATCATCTAACTGATGGCAAGAAATCAACAACTTGAAGGAGAGAGCAAGGCCAGGCAGTACAGAGAGAACTCTAGCTACTCACAAAGGCCATGGAGTCTAGGCTAATGCACACCCTGGCCCCCCAGGTTCCAAGCAGCTCCCATGCAAAAGAGGAGAGAGGTTTAGGAACTGATGCATGTGGATCTGGAGGTCTATTGTCCCTCTGGGACCTTCATCTCTCTCTCCAGTGCTAGCTGCTCACTGCTGGCAGCTGAACCAGAAAAGGAGACACCCTGGCCCCAGCCTGCTCCTCTAGGGTTTCCAATGCTTGTTCCACACGGGATCTCCTGACCCATTCCCTCTCGCTGGGCAGCAGTCAGGGCCAGCTCTGTCCTACAGAGGGACCAGGTGGCTGATGGGAGCAGTCAGCTGTTTGCGCGGGGGGGGGGGGGGGCTGACAGCTGATAGAGGATAGCCCGTTTGCTGAGGGCAGCGGCACTTCTAGATCCAGCCCCAGCGTTAGCAGCTCTGCGGCCAGCAGAAGCAGGAGAGCAGCTGCAGTCGGATGTTCAAGAAAGGTGCAAAGCGAAGATTTTCTCAAATCCAGAATCAGGCGAGGTAGAGCCTGGCAAACACAGTGCAAACCCAGAGACAGACTGCACCACCTGCAGAGGGGCTTTCAATTCCAATGACCAAAATTCAGAGGCATGCAAGGCAGAGAACCTCAAATTGCCAAAAGTTACAGGAGACCTTCCATTAACAAGTGATGAGGAAAAGCTGGGCGGGAGGGGGGAGACGCAGAGAGAGCATCACACCAGGTAGCACCCTGCCACCAGATCAGGAATGGAAAGCAAAGGCATAGGGCCACAGGGGAAGGACCCCTAACACACTGGCAAGCCCGGCCCTGGAGCAGATGCTTGGTCTGCCTCAGAGGACACTGCTATCTGTACGTCAGCAAAACAGACCCAGCTTGTCATGGCAAAGTGCTACCGAATGGGTCCACCTCCGCCTCCTGCCACACCGACCCAGGCTCAAGTGCGAGGCGGGGAGGACAGATTGATTCCCAGATGTCAGAAAAAATGGCCCCTCAGCACAGCTCCAGGATGGGGAGTGCGAACGGAGCCTCTTCATGTATCAGCACAGAGGTTTAACTAACAAGGCCTAATTGGGGAGGGGGGCGGGGGCAAATGCATGACTCAGCTCAGCTGCCAATTGCTTTTCACTTGTCAAATGAACTAGCTGGAGTCACTGAGGACCAGAGCTCACAGGGCCAATTTTCACAGCCAAGCGTGACCACCCTACTTGGAGAGGGGCCGAGGCTGCCGCACACAGACAGGCTCAGCTAACTACTTCTGGGCTTGGAGCTGACCATCATACTAAGACGCTGTCTAGCAGCTGATGCCTAGGAGATGCAAAGTGCCTGTGGAAGTGCAGGAAATCCAAGGCATGCGGATGGGAGGAAGCTCTGAGAGGCACGTGGGCAAAGCTTTACGGGGAAGGTTCAAACACGGAGCCTTTCGAAAGAGGCCTAGGATCCAGTGGAGAGACAGAGATGCAGCAGGGTGAGGTAACTCGAGGACCCCATGTTGCACACGCCAGAAGAGAGACGCTACGGGGAGGCTCCCAGTCCGCAAGTCCACGTCTTGGTTCTAGTCCGGCCAAGAGCCCCTCTGACTCTCATCCAGCACTAGCACAAAAGGAATCCGAAGAGTGAGACTTTCCAAAGCCAGCTACAAGACAGTCCGTTCACCAGCCCGGCCGCTGCACCGGGGAGTCAGAGGTTGAGGATAGGCACGTCGAAGAGGTCGCAGACGCCCTCGCTCTCATCCAGGTTGTAGATGTAGTCGTGGTCTCCAGGGGGAGGGGAGAGGCGGAGCAAGGGAGCAAATACTGTTGAAGAGAAAGCAGGGTCATACTGTTCACAAGCCTAGGAACATCCCACCTACCACCCTGATTGGAGCCTCCAAGCCCTGTCACAGGGAGACCTCAGCTCACGCACCCCACTCACAGAATCGCAGAATATCAGGGTTGGAAGGGACCTCAGGAGGTCATCTAGTCCAACCCCCTGCTCAAAGCAGGACCAATCCCCAATTTTTGCCCCCGATCCCTAAATGGCCCCCTCAAGGATTGAGCTCACAACCCTGGGTTTAGCAGGCCAATGCTCAAACCACTGAGCTCTCCCTCCCCCCTTCTCAGGGGAGGACGCTGAGGGCAGAGTCTGTCCCAAGAGTACTTCTGCCTGAGGCGAGGCGGGACTGAGCGCAAGACAGTGCAGGGCTGCCCCTGAATGCCCAACGTTGTACAAACGACAGCCACCCTCCTTCCCCCAGCCCCAAAGAGTTCAGAGGCAACAAAACCCAGCAACTCACCTTCGGATGACATCAGCTCTTCCAGCAGTTCGGAGTTCATACATTCTGGGGAGGAGACAGCAGGGTGAGGGGCACACTCTGCTTTGCAAGACTAGGCACTGCTTTTCCTCAATTCCCTTCCCCTCCTCCCTCCCCCGAGTTCTTTCCTCCCAGTATCATGGAAGCCAAATCGCAGACCTGAACTACAGGTAGCTCTGGAGCAGACAAACAGGAGCTCAGGACTCAAGCCATTAACTCCGTGGCAGAGGGAAACTGGGGTGGTCAGCAGGCATCAAATGGGCCAAAAAATCCTGCAGGATTCTTGTGCCTGCTCCATCATGACAAACTGTTGGTTGAGCCTCGTCCCTGCGACAGCGCCCCCAGCTGGCCCGGGTCTGGGCCTCGTCCCTGCGACAGCGCCCCCAGCTGGCCTGGGTCTGGGCCTCGTCCCTGCGACAGCGCCCCCAGCTGGCCCGGGTCTGGGCCAGTACCAGTAATGCACATATTCCAAACACTTCTTTAAAAAGAGACTGCAGCAAAAGTGGCTAAAGTTGGCCCACTGAAACTTGGCAAGTTCACAGTCCTCACTGAGGACAAGTGACTTTGCTTGCATGTGTAGGGGCAGGGGATTTACTGGGGTGGGGGGGATTAAAAATAAAAACTAAGCAATTTTAAACACGTCTGATCACTGTCTCTCTCTCCATTAACGAAGACAGTCATCAAAACGTGAACAGGTTTGGATTTAAGCTGCGCCCATGTGCACCTAAAAAGAGATTTTACCAACTAGCCCTTAGGACAATCAATACTCCTGGAAAGCCACATCCATGATGCGTTGCTTCCCCGCTCCCCAGAAGATGGTCTGCAAACAGCCGCAGAAGCATTGCCCCTCCCCAAGCCAATTCAGCATGGTGAAGAGGGAATTGCAAAACCAAAACCATGCAGGATTTTTTCCCTTTTCCTTAAAAAAGGGAAATGAAATAAAATCTGCGTCGTTCAGTCTCCTACAACACCGGTAACACGGGCACTACCAAGATCCTGCTTACTTGGTGGGATGTTTGAAAACCAAACGGTAAGCTATGAAGCTACACATATAAAGTGAAAAACAGGACGACTCCTGTACTTCCTCTGCACACCAGTGGGTAGGAACTTTAACTGTGCAGCCCTCAGTACCAAACCAGCACCCAGGCCATGTTACTGTTAGAACGCAGAGAAACGAGGGTCAGAGGGATATTTGCTGCTGGCCCCATCTCTCTGGATCCTGTAGTCACTGCGCAAGTCAAACCCTATGCTCTGACGCTGCACAAACCAGTTGTTTTGAAGAGACTGTTCTACGGACGTCTCACCAGCAACCCCCTGAGGTCAACTGCATGGGGACTATGAAAACTGCACCTTTCCCCCGCTGCTGCATTTACCTTCCCTGCAGGATCTGGGGCACAGAACAGGGAATACTCATCTACTGCGGGCACTGGTATGGTGCTCACTGTGTACCGGCACAGCACACATGCTTGACTATCTGCCAGCAGTGGGCTAGGAAGGGCAGGCTGGGGCGCTGCAGCTGTTTGTCTGGCCCATACGGCGCAGCGTGATTTACCATCTGGGTGCATTTCACCTGTGTCACACGCATGCTCTGGCGGTGGGAGCCCAAAGCACAGAGGGGGTGCTGGACATGTGGATTTAGCACAGAGGGTTTCATGGGCTGCCGGCAGAGTCTGTCCTGGGAGCTCACAACATGTCACTGAAGCCCGCCCGGCAGGCCTGGGAGGGCGAGTGGAGCACTTCCCGGGGAGACCGCTCTTGTGCGGTGACCTGCCGAATGGCAGCGGGACACTCTCTATGTGCTGCACTTGGTCGTCATGCCCCACCACTGCAAAGCAGTGGCATGTGCTCAGGCCAGCTGGCATCTGCAGAGCAAGGCTCGGAAGCACCATGCCAGGGGCTCAGGAGAGCAGCTCCGGTGAGAAGAACCAGCAATGTTGCCTACATTAGATTGACTTTCTTCGCGTTCCTCACCCTTGATACTATTGTTTCAGCTGCATCACTCAGCACTGCGGGGGATTAGCCAATGGCCCCAGGCTTTTTAACCCAAACCTGGTGCCAACTGGACAGCCTCTGAGCTGAGAGCCACAAACCCCCATGCCCAGTCCTCAGCAGCACCAGTACAAGCACTGTGGGGGATTGCAGAGATCAGAGTCTAGTCTAGGCCGGTCCCCCACTCCATAGATTATTTGCATACGCGAGCCCTGTGCACACAACAATACCAGCAGGGTCTGTCTTATCACCCTGTTCCAGACACTACAGATCAGACGGGGTCAGGCAGGAGTTGGGTGACCAGATGTCCCATTTTTAAAGGGACAGTCCCATTTTTGGGGACTTTTTCTAATAGAGGCGCCTGTTACCCCCCACCCTGTCCCGTTTTTCACAGTTGCTGTCTGGTCACCCTAGGCAGGAGGGGAGCCCAGGGCACCATCTTACGTTAGTAAGGGGGTGGGAGTCGAGGGGGAGATTTGGTCCATGCCTGACGCGCTAGCAATAACCATTTGTTGGCAGCAGTGGTCACTAGTATACACAGTGGCAGTCTGAACAGATTAACAGCTGTCATCCCAGAGGCCTCCAACAGAGGTCGCTCAGCACCTAGTAAGCACAGAGACTGCAGGGGCCAGCAGCAGGAACGGCTAGTCATCAGCCTGACAGAACCAGGTCCCTGGAGGAACCCGAAGGGACTCCTCTGCACAGCCTCCTTCTTGTGCCAAGGACCAGCAGAGGAAAGCTGAGAAAGGGAGGGAGGACAGAGCCCTTCTGCCCTGAGCACCAGGTGGGCAGGCAGAGGGGAACAGGGGTAGGGAGGGATCAGTGTACCTCGTGTTGGATCAAACATCTCCGAAAGTTCTTTGGGAAGTTCCAGCACTGTAAAGACAATGAACCAAACTGGTTGGCATTGCGCCATACAAGGTCTGAAATACAACAGCACACGCCAGCCCCGCCTAGGGCCCCCGTCATCAGTCCTGCCCCAAATCACCCACATTGTGGCCCAGCACACTTCCCAGTACGCATTCTCCCAGCACACTGCTTGCCATCCATTCGAGTTCCCATGACTGGGCGTGACACATCCAGGCAACCACCAACCCACATCCCTGGAGGAAGACACCACCCCCTGCTCGGAAACAGGGGCTCTGTAGAGGGAGGGTCCCAGACTCAGAGAAACGAGAGAGGAAGTGACCCATAAGAGCTAGCCCCCCTGCCTGCCTGGACAGCTTGCTCCCATACAGTGACAATGCCAGACAACATGGCAAGCTGAACCTAAAGTGGGCACCAGGAGCCCTGCATTCCCTGCAGCAGCTTCATTTACACTAAAAAGCTGAAGGTTTACTACCCTCGGAGCGGTTGTTTCAGGCTGTACGCAGACTCATGAACACAAAACTGCAGCAGTGACACCTGGGTTATGTTTTCAAGGCTCCCTTCACAACCAGGAGAGCAAGACATGTTTTCCCCCCGAACATCAGCTCAGCTTTGGGAGCACAAGTCTATGTCAAAGGGAGGAGGAGCACACAGAGTTCTGCTCACCTAGTGCTCTGTCCAGCCTGGCCTTCAGCAAACCAAGCAGCTCCCTGGAGACTATTCCACAGCCAGACACTGGACCCATTCCTTATCTCAGTCTCCCCATTCTTCCTTGTTATTCTGCTCTCCAACCCTGGCCCTCCTTCCACCCTATTTCCTAGTCTGTCTGATGCTTTTCACCACAGCCACCTGCACTTCAATTACAGTCACCAGGACACACCACAAACCCAGTCAGCAAGGCCTAAACCTTGAGGAGCTCCCACACCTGTGGTTTGCGGAGCCATCAGGTCACATGGTGTGACCCCAACCCCAGGAATCCCTCCCTTGGTCCCTCTGGAGCTCCTGCAGCTCGGCACTCTGCAAAGCTCTTCCTATCTGTGGGCCACTCCGCGAGGCCCCCTGAGCCCCTCGCATTCTTTAACGAACGTGTCCAACCCCAGCGCAGTAGGGCCGAGCTATCACACACATCACACAGGTGTGAGGCTGAATGACTGGCTCAGGGTCACACACGCGGTCTTTAGTGTAGCAGGGAACTGAACCCAGACCCCAGGAGTCCCAAGCAAGCACCCTCGCAACTGGCCCCCGCACCCCCTCTGGCCACAGCCGGGAATACCAGAGCTACAGGGGCAGAGGACTGGCAACGGCGGGGTCTGTGCAATGGCCTGTCTCTCCTGACCAGCCCCATCAATGGAAGCAGTGGAGACTCTCACCCCTCCTCTCCTGGCTCCCCATCGCCTCCTCTCAGCCTGCTTCAGGCACAACAGCATGGGCCGCCTCCCCTGCCACACCCTCTTTCCTCTTCAAACCCTTCCGGCTCAGCCTGTGGAGTTTCTAAGGGCTAGCGATTCAGCACAGGAGCTCCACGCCCGGGGTGACTCCAGCGCCCCCACAGGGCGGCAGAGGAGCTGTGCTCTGGAAACGAGCGACCGGGCCACTTGTCAGTAAAGAGCCCCCAGCCCTTCTCCACAGAGCCAGGCTGTTTGCAGTGCCTGCCTGTACTCCAGCTCGGCTTCTCTCAAGTCCCTAGAGGGATACAGCTCCACTTCCAGCTTACACTGCCGCACTGTGTGAAACAGCCGGCAGGTCCCATCCCAGGACAGCCCATGGATCTTTCAGGGGGTTAGCAAGCTTCTGAGTTAATCTCAGCAGAGCAGTGGGAATACCTTAGATGAATGTCCCTACAGAGACTCCGTGTGACTGTAACCCTGAGGAATGGGATGAAATTGAGAGAGAAGAGGGAGGCTAGTTACCAGGAGAACCCTCCCAACAGACTAGGGAACAGTCACAAGGGAATGGCTGAAAGCCCCTCTAGATTGAGGCACTCAACTGGACAAAGGGACTGTTCAGGAGAACCCTACAACCCAGCAGGTAACAGGAGGGAAAGATGGGGTCCAGAAGGGACCTGTCGGGTCACAGATCTGCTACCAGCATCAGAACGCAGACAGTAAACAGAGTCTCACCAGAGAGCCATCTCCGCCAGCTTTTTCACCCTCGCCGCCACCATGCATGCAGCTACCCTGGATGGGGCAGGGATCTGCCTACCCCTTCCTTTAGATCCCAGCTTGCAAGGCTTGACTGAGGCCTCTCAGCAGAAAGCAAAGCAGAGGTCAGCCCCCGTCTGGGCAGTGCCAACAACACTTCAGCCCCTTGCCTGCGGCCTGTGAGTCCCCCAGGAGCCCAAGGCCATACTCACTCTCTGTGGGATCTGGCTTGATTGGCTCAAAGGAGGTAGAGGGATTGGGCAGGACGGAGCTGCTGTCTAGCGAGGCAGATGACTGGAGCGGCTGCGTATCTAACACTGCCGGCTGGCTGGCTGGAGTGGCCACTGAGCTGAGAGGGTCGAAGTCGCTGCTGCTCTTGGACTCTGCTGCCGAAACGCTGCAATCTGTTACACACACACAGGGATTTCAGGGGGACTCCAGAATACGTGACCCCAAAGCAGCAGCCACAGCCCCCAGCAAATCCAGCCGCTTTGAGAGTGGAGCCTGGCCTGCCCCCTTGTTAACAAACCTGGCCTAAATGCAACAGACACTGGCATGTCCACAGACAGAGGGCTTTCTGTCTGGTTCTCACTCCCCCTGGACGAGCCTGCGTCCCTAGCGCTCACAGACTCGCTGTCCCAAACCCTCCTACTGCCCCCAGCACCTGCTGGCATCTTGCTGGCTGAGAGCACTGTCTCCATCACACTCCCAGCCTAGCTGGTAGAGAGATAGAGGGGTCACTGCAGTGAGGGGTCGGCCAGCCTGGCCCCAATCAGCCCAGGGAACAGGAGGTAAGGGCTGGAATTTACTGACTCAGTGCTCTAGTCATTGCACTTCAGCTCCCATATACGCCTGCAGCCCATTGGTCATGGAAGGCATAGGGCAGAGCCGGGACGATGCAATGGACTAGAGAACAACTCTGGCGGGGGTTGGGGGAAATCCACGTTTAGCTGTATCTGGACGTTCGGAAGCATTCCCATGTGAACTCCAAAGTGCTCCTAAAAAGCCTCCCCCATTCCTAGCTGGTACCGTCCCACTCGCCCGGCCACCATCCCACTCCTTGCTCACCTGGGCTCGTTGTTTTCTGTGCAGCCGGGCTGTGGTCCTGAGTGCTGGTCGGTGTCGGCGTGGACGGGTGCGTACTGCTGGGGACAGATGCCTCCTGGAAGTGGGCAACAGGCGACCTCTGTGGTTTAGCAGGCACGACTGGCTGGCACTGAATGAGGTCTTCAGGGGGAGGGACAGGGAGCACCACAGGGGGGGAGCTCAAAGCATCTTTGTTTACGAGGAGGACATCAATTGGACCACTCGTGCTTTTCAGATGGATCTGATATTTCTTCTGTCCATTCAGGCCCTGAGGAAATCAGGGAGCAAAGTACCCAGATAAAATTAACAGCAGTCCTCAAACAGGACTTAAGCTTCCCAGGGCAAGGTCCGTACTCTGAAATGGCTCAGCATGCTACAGGAGCTCCTCCCTCCCTCAGACAGCTGCTCCCTCTCCTCCCACAGCTACCCTTACTCCAGCACACTTGGAATGATCCTCCTTACCCCAACAGCACAGCAAGCAAGCAAGCAAGCAATGCCCATATCCTTCCAGTAACTCCAGCCAACCCAGGACACCTCCATCCCAGCCTGATCAAACACCCCCCCAAACACAGCACCCACCTCCGGAATGGGAACCTCCAACCGAGTGCCTGATGGGGCTCGAATTGCTAGGAGGGTGTCTCCTGTGAAAACAAACTGGTCAGCGCTCCAAGGGATGCCTCTGGCTGCTGTGCCCAGCATGGGCTGTCATTCAACCAGCCCCTCCCGGGAGAACTCCTGCACACTCCCACCAACCAGGGCTGAACCACCTGCCTTACTGGGGAATCAGCATCCATCCTTCACAATGCACCACTGGCCCAACACATGGCCCCGGGGAAACACTTTTGCTGGCTCGCTCTTGTGTTGAGTGCTAGGACTCTGGTAGCAAGAAAGGAGGGTTTGAGTGTCTCCTGAGGAAAAGGGAGCTGGGGCAAGGATAGAGACCTGCTGCAGGGAGTGACCCCAGAAACAGACAAGTTCAGGTCAAAGTTTATGTTAGTTATTGAAGTTAGCAAGAAAGGGATACCAAAAAAAGGAGCAGTCGGGGCCCATACCCAGCGTGTGCTGAGCTGGAAATGCCACTGCCTTGCAGAATCTTAGACATTTAACACCTTTCTTTCCAAAGATGTGCACCTAGTCACGTGAACTGAAAACAAATTGGCTTTGTGGAATATCATGCAGCCAGTAAGCAGGAAATTCCCAACATTCCTGCTGCTCCTATATTGCTAATTTAGCTACACTGCACACCTTCAATAGGTTCTGGCTGGCACCAACACCATGCGAGTTTACATTTAACATGGAAAACAAGACGAGAAGTCTCATACCCGTGCAGCACAGCCTCTGTGTGCCTGACACGTCAGCCTTTCCATGGCACGAATTCATTTTTTGCCTTTAACTTCACATGGGTTTATTAATGAAAATAGGTAAAAGGGAGGAAAATCCCAAAAGTCACAAAAAAGGAAGAACAGTGTTCTTTGATCTCAGCCCGGTAATTAATGGCTGTCCTTGTAAATTCTCTGGCCCAAAGCAACTTGGCTTACAAAAGTTATTGACAAATCTTGTGGGGTTTGTAAAGTGGGGAATCTTCAGCAATTTATCCGTACCAAATACATCTTTAAAACAGATTAAAATATGGACAGAAGAGTCCTAAAGTACATGCTTAAATTCCAAACTTTCAATGTTACCACAACTATTGAAACGTGTTTCAAATTTGCCTTGATCTTTAAATCTCAAGAAACAAGCCAAGTCTGATGTTTGTGTCTTCATTTTCTTCGAGTTTTGAGTAAAAACTTTAAGATAGCGACATAAGGTAAATCGGTATTTTTTCCACTCAGTCTAAGAAACAGAGCAACCTATTTTCATTCCGTTTTTCAAAATAAATTCACCTTTGGGATAGGGCCAAACATGGGAAATTTTAGCCCACAAGGTATTTACTGAGGAAAGGGGGCAAGGTGGAATGGAAGTTGGAATTCAGCCTGAAGTACAAGGCTGTGATACAAGAGATCCAGCAAAACAGCTTTCCAAAGATCACCAAGAGTGGAGAGTCAGGTATCCTACCTAAGGTATGTTTTCTGGCTACACAGAGATCAGCTTCACCCCCTGGAGGCCAGCTGGGATCACCCTGTAATACCACGAGGAGACAGGCTGAGATGTCTGTTTTAAAACAGCCGGATAATTCAGATCCGCTCCCAAAAAGACAAATCAGTGATCGTGAGTCCAGCTGCAAGGCCTTCACATTGTAGAGTAAGGTTTGGCTTCAGATGTAAATCTGTCCTGAAGAGCAGGAGTGACAAGCAACCTCTGAACTCTTTTAGACGTGGGCTTTTGCACCTCAATTGCTTCCCACACATAATGGCTCCCACACATTTGTCTACTTCTGTCCCATCAGATCCTCCCATGCGATTACAAGGTATTTGGTGCCATGCATTTTCCTGGTGCTTTACACAATCCCTGCCCCAAGGAGTCAGAGATCAGACACAGCACAGCAGGAAAGCCAAGGGTTGCTGTGCACAAGTTACTGGAAGGAAAACAAGAGAAGATTCTTGGAAGGAGGTGGCTCTTGAGGAGAAGAGAGAAAGATCTTGGTGACTACATAGAAAAACTGTTGCAAGCCCAGGAAGCAACATGAGGTCAGGCAGAGAGTCAAGAGAGAAAGAGGACAACGGAAGGTGCACTAAGGAAAGAGGATTGGGAGGAGTGCTGAAAGAAATAGGAGCAAACAGTCAGGGGGAGGTGAAATCATGTAAGGCCTTGGATCTACCAGGGCCTTTGAAACAAAGGCATTTATTTGTACAAATGAGGCAAAGAAAAAGGAATGCTGGCTCTTCTCAGTCATATGCAAAGGCCTCCAGCTGGCAAGCAGCACATCTCAGCCCTGGGGAGGGTTCTGCTACAGCTTCCCTAGGAAGGGATGACCTGTCAAGGAAAGCTGAAATCCTGCAATTAAAAACTTGCCCCATAGGATAACATGGCCCCAAATACAAAGGGACAGAACAGACAGCCCCCAACTGCAAGTGTGCTCTAGGGAATTCTATGGTCTACCCCTTGCACGGAACAGTCCCATTCCCAGATAGGACTCCTCTGACTGCAATGATACAGCTTGAATTTAGTGGCAGCTGATCCCTAGGATTGTGGGAGACGACGCAGGACTGTCTCTTCATGGAGGACACAGACAGCACATCTTGGGGACCAGCTAGGATCTACTGTCATCTCCCTGCTGGGAAATGGGGGAGCACAGCTGGGACAGCCAGGTAGGTCTGCTGCCTCAGGCCACAGGAGATCAGGCAGGGACCCGGCACCATCTCCTCACCTGTGAAGCACTTGCAGATATCTTCGTGCGTCACATAGGCCAACGTTCTTGTGGTTAAGGAGAAAAGGTGTAGCGTCTCCTTCCTGCACGCAGACAATGGAATTCCTAGAAGCAGCTAAATGGCCGCACCAGAGCCTCTGAAGTGGTCTGGAGGGGAGGTCTACCTGCCGCAGGGCTAGCGCTCAGAGAGAAAACCTGCCAGAGCAGCTACATGCCTGAGAACGTAGCACCGATGACTCGGAAAGAGGCACTTCTGTCCCGAGTCTGGACTGAAGCGATGCCTTAACATGGTGCTCGGGGACACCACAGGGCCAGAAGTGGGGTCTTTTGGGTGAAATGATCTCTAAACTTGCCAACACACCTTCCCCAAAGGTGGAGCAGTCCCCAGTGGTCCTGGGAAAATTCCAACCCAGCTGATTACACCTGCCTCCCCAAACACTCCCTGCAGCGGCACATGGATAGTTTGCTTTACTTGCTGTTGTATACTGCTGGGTCATGTTACAGCACGCTGTTAATCAGCTGCTCTGTGCCACCCCAGATGTGGATGCATTCAGGGCTGGCTATTATTATTAACTATTTGTATGAGCATACTCCCAGGAGCTCATTGTGCTAGGTGCTGTGCAAGTAACATTTGTGCAATGCTTTGCAGGATTTGATGAGAAAGGCGCTATAGAAATGTAAGCTTATTAGTACTGGAAGGAGAGGCAACTGCCCCTTCAGGCCCAGCGGTAGAAGAGAGAGCAGTAGGAACCGAACCAGGAGCTGGGGATGCTGAAAGGATATCTGCTGTTCTGTACATCTTCTGTGACGTTTTTGATGCTCTGCTGGACCCACATCTTCTGCTGCTCCAGCTCCTGTTCACGCTGCTCCAGGTCCTCTATCTCTGCCTTCAGCTCAATGAGTTTGTGGGCTATCTCGCGGGTGTTACAGCCCGGGCCCACCCCTCTGTGCAGAGAGAGAAAGGAATGAGTGGCCCAGCCCCATTAAGGGAGAAAATAAAATTTGCAGAGGGCACTGACTGCACCGCCTTGGAAAGAGGAGCCACTCCCAGCCCTCTCCTGGCACACAGAGGTTGGAGCCCAGCTCTTCCACACCTCACCAGCTCCCAGCAGTGCAAAACCCATTCTTCAGCACCACACCTAGAGCCCCTAGCTCCCCTCACCTTCTCCCATAGTACACCAGGGTCAGAGGCCCCAGATCTCCCATCTCCCCGCAAAGCCTCCTTCCAGGCTAAGAGGGTCAAAGCCTACCCTCGTATTGGGGGCAGAATCCTTCCTCTCTCAACACCAGGGTAAGGATTGGAGGCATCTGTTCTGGTCAAAGCCCCTGCAAGTAGCTAGCATGCACCCGAAGCAACAGCTACGTACCTCAGCCGCTGGAGAAATGGCTCCCGGCCCGTGTCTATACTAGCATCGTCCCCTCAAATTCCCCACAGCCGCCACTGGCACGGCTTAGCTAGGGGAGTGCTAGCATAAGCCAGCCGGCAGACACTGCACTCAGAATGCCAACTGAGGCTTGAAGCCGCAGTTCTGCTACCTCTTCCACCATTCCCGCCGCAGGTGGAGCTGCACCAGCGGTAGCAAGGGTGGGACGTTTCAGAGGGGGAAAACATGGGGAGTGGATTACGGGCAAGGCCTCGAAGTGAGAGGAGCATTGAGAGGAACCCTTCTCCCAGAATCCTCCCACACTGCTCAGAGTATCTCGGTCACTCACTTCCACTGGATACTGTTCTTGGATTTCTTCTCGATCAGCCCAATGCCCTCCAGAACATTTGTGATGTCGTAGATTCGCCGTTTCTGCCGCACTGCCAAGGTATCCGCTGCCTGGGGATTAGAGACGGACAGCTGACTCCAGAAATTCCCAATTCCGCTCTGCCCCCCATGGACACAGACATCACATCACCCCAATTACAGATCAGACCCCGCTGCTTCCAACAGCGTCTCCTTTGTGCCCCCCCACTTCTCAAATTACAGATCAGACACTGTTCCCAGGGACATCAAAACTATCTGCCCCACAATCCAACTGCTCATCCAACTAACACCCCATCCATCACAGACCAAACCCAGCCACCTCCTTTAGATTGTGTGTGGACTGCTCATCTCCATGACAAGACCATGTTGGGAGGGAGGGGGATAAACGTTACATCCATCTGGGGCTATATGTTCTAGAGAAGCTTTGTGTGGCAACCTGCAAACTGGATGCATGCTCCCTTGACTGATCAAATCCAGAGGGTAAGAAGGAACGGAATGGGGAGGTGTGGGGGAGAGAGAAGAAACTGGGTCTACTAAAGGTAACAGTTCTGCACGGTCAGGGAGATGGGCTGGATAGTCCCACAGGCCTTTTCCACCTGACTTCCATGCCGCTGGGTGGAAAGTGTCACCACCTCCCTCAGGTGAGCTGCCAGCATCTCCCAAATGGGCCTTGTTCAGCCCATGCACAAAAAGCCACCCCCTTGGCCCTCAAAATTTCAGCCCCTGGCTCTATTCTTTTTTTTAAGGCAGATTAGGGAGGCTGTGATGAGGCAGCTCTTGTGCTACCCAAAGTTCTCCGATTTCCTTGACTCTCTTGGATGTAGGGCCCAGAGTCCACACAAAAAGGTTCCACTGATGGAACTGCAGCACATTAAGACACAATGAGTTCCTTGACACCTATTAAGGGAATCTACTCCAGCTCCCATCCTGCATAAGTGGGTATTACATCAGTGCTGGTCCAGCGTGGACGCATCACGTCTGTATTAACAAACCCAGCGCCACACTGCACTGGATATTGCAGAACAGACATGTCTGACTACCTTTCTACACAGTAGTGCTCCAGAAGCCACTCATCTGTTCCAATGATGCTGACATACATGAGTCCCATTTGCCAACCATTTCTGAAGCAAACACACACCACTTTTCTTACAGAATATAAACATCTTTGGTCACCTCCTGCATATGCAGGAAGCCAGACAGAGGTCAACAGTGTGAACACATACATCTGGTGTGATATATATGGGTGTAACTCCACTGATGCATGTTGCACTGGTGGAACTTTCATGTGTAGACAAGACCTAGGTTTAGGTACTGGGTATGACATGGAGACGGTGTTGCTTACTCTGAGCAAAGATCTCCAGTGGACAAGGATAAAGCGCATATGCCAATTCTCTGCCCATAAACTACCTTCAATACCACAAAGTACAAGGCACAGATGACTCCTCTGCAGGCCACAGCAGAGGTAGATATGGCTGTTTGCCTAGCTCTGTTTTCCCTCCCAGGACAGAAAGGCAGTAATGAGTAATTGTTGATCTGACTCAAGGGATCCCTGAGGGAGGTACCACAGAATTCTGGGAGAGAGTGACAGCCTTTGGGCTGTATCTGATGGCAGGATACAGAAGTCAGGTCACTTTGCATCTCTGATTCATTGGACCCAGACTGTACAGGCACTTGGACTTCCCACTATCTGCCCAGGAGTGGAGCCTCGGTGAGAGTAAGATCCAAATATGACAGAAGGGTAAAGCAGCAGAGAGGATCCGTTGAAGCTGTTCCATTTTGTGCTGTGTGGCATGGTGGCCTGTGCTAGACAGGGCTCAGATGAAATGATCTAGTGGTCCCTTCCGGCCTTAAACTCTATGCAATATTCACTGGGCCAAAGAAAGAGAATGACTCTATAGCCCAGTGGTTCGGGCATTCACCTCAGTCCTAACCACCATGTTTTGGCTACGCTGAGGTCCCTCTCTCGGACCAGAGAGCCCATTCCAGTTCTGAAAAACCTGCCTGAAAAGTTTCCTCAAAACAGACAGGTTCTGTGAAAAGTTTCGCTTTTGACAAATCAGCATTTTCCAGAAAAAAAGAAAACAAAACCCACATCTGACCAAAGCTTGAGAGGAGTTCTGCTGCGTCCTAGCCACGCCTGGATGCAAAAGTGCTTCCTTCTATCGGCAACTCAGCCAGGGGGCCACAGCCCTTCCCAGATCTATGAAGCCTCCTGTTTTCAGTCATCCCTCCCTGGGCTCCCAAGTGGATGCCTACATCCATGCCTGCTGCCTAGAGCAGCAACTGCAATGCCGCGGATCCCAGGGAGATTCATCCAGCTGCCTAGAGTGCCTCTACCCAGAGAGAGGCCCAGTTCTGAAGAGTGAGCATTCCACTGTCTTAGTTCTCAGGACAGTGACACTGCTGGGTGCTTCTCCCCATGGCCACCACCTGAGGTAAATGATGTCACCTCTACTGACCTGGGGGATGTCGGTAACCTCCCATAGGTGCCAACAGTTCTGGGAGGCAGATGCCCACTCCAAATGCCACTTCAGCATCCCAATCCTCCCCCCCTCCCCCACATACATACACACCAACATAATAAGCAGCAGCTCCCAGGGGTAGAGGATGTTCAGGAGGCTGCGAATGCAGGCTGCAGCCAAGCACCATGGAAGGACATTCAGCTTAACCCCCTCCAATCACCCGCCCCATTCTACCTCCCCTCTCCAGGCCCCATCCTGAGCTTCCGTTTATCCAAAGCAACTTTTGCCCTATTGAATCTCCCTCTCTGCCCCCCAAAATTGTGTATGTTGAAAAGGCTGCTCACCAGGGTGCTGCAAGATGCATGTTAGTGATCTAGGATATGGTGGGGTGAGATAGCTTTGGGGACAGACTGTGCAGTGCGCTTCTGTGATGCATAAACATGCAGCTTGGTGTCACGGAGGTGAGAAAACGCATGTTCATCTCATCACTTACATGCAATCTCCGGAGCTTCAGCCAGAAATGGTCTGATTTCCTCTCTGCTCCTCACCTCCCCAAGCATCCAGACCTTTATGACCTCCTGTCTGGAGGAGGCAGAGTGCTCTACCAGGGGCTAGCCCTAAAGATCATTTGGAAACTTCAGCTAGTGGAGAACTGCATTCCCGCTTGCTTAGCGGCGCTTTCCCTGCGCCTTGCAGATTGCACTCGTTTCCTGTCAGGTCCCGGATACAACGCAAGGGGTGGATTTTGGTCGATGTATCCCTTTCAGGTTGGGGTCCTGCTTAATTTAGTGCTGTTTCTCTCTGCATTGCAACCTGAGACAAGCTGCTGTGCTAGGGCTGGCAGGTCCTGGATTTGATCCGGGATATTATGCTCTGGTGATGGGACTCTCAGTGCGGTTTTCATGGTCAGGCTTGACAAAGCCCTGGCTGGGATGATTTAGTTGGGGACTGGTCCTGCTTTGAGCAGGGGGTGGGACTAGATGACCTCCTAAGGTCCCTTCCAACCCTGATATTCTATAACCCTTCATTCTGGAAATTGCTTCCCTGTCGGAGGGACACAGACCAGGTGTGTTGGCCTTCAGGGCACATTGGAAGAGTTTTCCTGGGGCAGGGTTTTGGCTCTTTTGCAAGGATGGGGGCAACTCCTTTCACATTGCGTCACAATGCATTTCTGATAGGGAAGCAAATATTTATAACACTTACTCCCTAGAAATATGGCAGATACCGAGGGCTCCACCCAGGCCCTGCACCCCTCCCCTCTCCCCACAGCCCTGCACCCAGCCCCATGGCACTAATCACTACTTCCCCCAGTGCACATCCTTCCAGTCCTAGCACCCAAGGGCACCAAACAGGGGAGACACAGGGCACATCTCAGCCTGGCCTCACAACAGCTTGGGCCCTACGCAGCACCCACAGTAACCACTTCACACCCTACAGATACCCTCGGGGCCTCTGCAACCTCCCATGGACAGATACCCCCTGCCTGGCGATGGACAGATATCCTCCTGCCCCCTCTGAATGCCCTCCCATGGATACCCCTACCTTGTCACAAATAGCTACCCTATCCCCTGCAGCCCCCTCCCCTCTCACCCCCCCAGGATAGCCCCCTCCCCTGTTGCCCCCCTCCCCTCTGGCCCCCACCATGCTCTCCCCTCCCCTCCGACCCCCCCAGGATAGCCTCCCCCCCCCGTGTTCTCCCCTCCCCTCCGACCCCCCCCCGGACAGCCTCCCCCCCCCGTGCTCTCTCCTCCCCTCCCCTCCGACCCCCCCCCAGGACAGCCTCCCCCCCGACCCCCCCCCAGGACAGCCTCCCCCCCTCCCCCCGTGCTCTCTCCTCCCCTCCCCTCCGACCCCCCCCGGACAGCCTTCCCCCCCCGTGCTCTCCTCTCCCCTCCGACCCCCCCCCCGGCCAGCCCCCCCGCACCAGCTTGAGGTCCAACACGCCGTCCTTGGCCTCCTGCAGCAGCGACACGAACTTGGTGGTGAGCAGCCCCAGGCTCTTCTCGTGCCGGCTCGGGGCCCCCGGGGGCTGCGGCCCGGACTCCGCCATCTGCCTCCCCGCGCCGGCTCCTCCGGTCCGCCCGCCGCTTCCGCTTCCGCCCGCGGGGCACGACGGGAAGCCTCCGGAAAAGCCCCGTCGCCGGGAGCGCGGCGGGGCGGGGCCTGGGCGCGCGCGGGCGGGGGCGGGGCCTGGCCCGTTGCCATGGCGAGGGGCCGAGTCTCGCGCTGCAGGGGGCGTGTCGCGCCGCGCCGGGACCCGCCCTCGGGCCGAACCCCGGGGCCGGGGGAGCCTCCCCCGGCTGGGCCGGGCCTTGTGCGGAGCCCGCCTGGGGACGGGTCGGCCCCGGTCCCGGTCCCGGTCCCGGCGGCTCTCGGCCGTTCCGCCCCCTCAGGAGGCTGATTGTCCCCCGCACTTCACCGGCTCGGGCCCCCCCCCCCGCGAAACCCGCCGCCCTTCCCCGCTGCCCCAGGCCCCTCTCCCCCGACGAAACCCGCCACCCCGGCCCCCCCGGCGAAATCTCGCCGCCCTTTCCCGCTGCCCCAGGCCCCCCCCCGCGAAAACCCGCTGCCCTTCCCCGCTGCCCCAGGCCCCCCTCCCCCCGGCAAAAACCCTCCACCCTTCCCCGCTGCCCCAGGCCCCCCTCCCCCCGGCGAAATCCGCTGCCCTTCCCCGCTGCCCCATGCCCCCCCCCCCGGCAAAAACCCGCCACCCTTCCCCGCTGCCCCATGCCCCCCCCCCCGGCGAAATCCGCTGCCTTTCCCCGCTGCCCTGCCCCGCTGCCCCAGGCCCCCCTCCCCCCGGCAAAAACCCGCCACCCTTCCCCGCTGCCCCATGCCCCCCCCCCCGGCAAAAACCCGCCACCCTTCCCCGCTGCCCCATGCCCCCCCCCCCCCGGCGAAATCCGCTGCCTTTCCCCACTGCCCTGCCCCGCTGCCCCAGGCCCCCCTCCCCCCGGCAAAAACCCGCCACCCTTCCCCGCTGCCCCAGGCCCCCCTCCCCCCGGCAAAAACCCTCCACCCTTCCCCGCTGCCCCAGGCCCCCCTCCCCCCGGCAAAAACCCTCCACCCTTCCCCGCTGCCCCAGGCCCCCCTCCCCCCGGCAAAAACCCTCCACCCTTCCCCGCTGCCCCAGGCCCCCCTCCCCCCGGCAAAAACCCTCCACCCTTCCCCGCTGCCCCAGGCCCCCCTCCCCCCAGCAAAAACCCACCACCCTTCCCCGCTGCCCCATGCCCCCCCCCCCGGCGAAATCCGCTGCCTTTCCCCGCTGCCCTGCCCCGCTGCCCCAGGCCCCCCTCCCCCCGGCAAAAACCCGCCACCCTTCCCCGCTGCCCCAGGCCCCCCTCCCCCCGGCAAAAACCCGCCACCCTTCCCCGCTGCCCCATGCCCCCCCCCCCCGGCGAAATCCGCTGCCTTTCCCCGCTGCCCTGCCCCGCTGCCCCAGGCCCCCCTCCCCCCGGCAAAAACCCTCCACCCTTCCCCGCTGCCCCAGGCCCCCCTCCCCCCGGCAAAAACCCGCCACCCTTCCCCGCTGCCCCAGGCCCCCCTCCCCCCGGCAAAAACCCGCCACCCTTCCCCGCTGCCCCATGCCCCCCCCCGGCGAAATCCGCTGCCCTTCCCCGCTGCCCCAGGCCCCCCTCCCCCTGGCAAAAACCCGCCACCCTTCCCCGCTGCCCCAGGCCCCCCTCCCCCTGGCAAAAACCCGCCACCCTTCCCCGCTGCCCCAGGCCCCCCTCCCCCCGGCAAAAACCCGCCACCCTTCCCCGCTGCCCCAGGCCCCCCTCCCCCTGGCAAAAACCCGCCACCCTTCCCCGCTGCCCCAGGCCCCCCTCCCCCTGGCAAAAACCCGCCACCCTTCCCCGCTGCCCCAGGCCCCCCTCCCCCCGGCAAAAACCCTCCACCCTTCCCCGCTGCCCCAGGCCCCCCTCCCCCCGGCAAAAACCCTCCACCCTTCCCCGCTGCCCCAGGCCCCCCTCCCCCCGGCAAAAACCCTCCACCCTTCCCCGCTGCCCCAGGCCCCCCTCCCCCCAGCAAAAACCCACCACCCTTCCCCGCTGCCCCATGCCCCCCCCCCCGGCGAAATCCGCTGCCTTTCCCCGCTGCCCTGCCCCGCTGCCCCAGGCCCCCCTCCCCCCGGCAAAAACCCGCCACCCTTCCCCGCTGCCCCAGGCCCCCCTCCCCCCGGCAAAAACCCGCCACCCTTCCCCGCTGCCCCATGCCCCCCCCCCCCCGGCGAAATCCGCTGCCTTTCCCCGCTGCCCTGCCCCGCTGCCCCAGGCCCCCCTCCCCCCGGCAAAAACCCTCCACCCTTCCCCGCTGCCCCAGGCCCCCCTCCCCCCGGCAAAAACCCGCCACCCTTCCCCGCTGCCCCAGGCCCCCCTCCCCCCGGCAAAAACCCGCCACCCTTCCCCGCTGCCCCATGCCCCCCCCCGGCGAAATCCGCTGCCCTTCCCCGCTGCCCCAGGCCCCCCTCCCCCTGGCAAAAACCCGCCACCCTTCCCCGCTGCCCCAGGCCCCCCTCCCCCTGGCAAAAACCCGCCACCCTTCCCCGCTGCCCCAGGCCCCCCTCCCCCCGGCAAAAACCCGCCACCCTTCCCCGCTGCCCCAGGCCCCCCTCCCCCTGGCAAAAACCCGCCACCCTTCCCCGCTGCCCCAGGCCCCCCTCCCCCTGGCAAAAACCCGCCACCCTTCCCCGCTGCCCCAGGCCCCCCTCCCCCCGGCAAAAACCCGCCACCCTACCCCGCTGCCCCAGGCCCCCCCCCCCGGCAAAAACCTGCCACCCTTCCCCCAGGGCCCCCCAGCAAAAATCCGCCCTTCCCCACTGCCCCAGGCTCCCCCCCGCCCCGGCGAAAACCCACCCTTCCCCGCTGTCCCGTCCTGACTTGAGCCCTGGCACTGGGGGCCTCTCGCCATGGTCTGGGGACTACGAGCGGGGCCTGCGCGTGTTTCTCATGCACCCGCATCTGTTACTGGGAATTCCTTGCTCAGCTTTCCCACCCTTGCTACCTCCAGCTTAGTCTGGCTGCTGTTAAGGCCGGTGAGAGTGCTGGTGTAGACAGGCTCCAGGGATTGCTGGCACTGCTGTCTGATTAATTCAGGGAAGGCCTGTGGCCTGTGCTATGCAGGAGTTCAAACAAGATGATCACAATGGTCCCTTCGGGACTTGGAATCTCTGAATTACTTCAATCACCTTGTCATCTAACCTTGCTCAGAGCAGGCCTACATGATTTCAGGTATGTCTACACTATAAGAACTGTCGCTGCAGTGCTGCAGCTTTGCCACTGTAGTGTAGACACTTGCTACAGTGACAGCAGGGAGGTGGTAGCTAGGTTTAGGGCCTAGCAGTATCTATACTGGGGGCTTAACTGCATCTCTTGGGGGGTGAATGTTTCACATCCCTGAGCAATGTTGCTAGGTCAACTTACGTTTTAGGTATAAAGAACAGGAGTACTTGTGGCACCTTAGAGACTAACAAATTTATTAGAGCATAAGCTTTTGTGGGCTACAGCTCACTTCATCGGATGCGTAGAATGGAACGTAGTAAGAAGATTATATATATACATACAGAGAAGGTGGAAGTTGCCATACAAACTGTAAGAGGCTAATTAATTAAGATGAGCTATTATCAGCAGGAGAAAAAAACTTTGTAGTGATAAGATGGCCCATTTAGACAGTTGACAAGAAGGTGTGAGGTTACTTAACATGGGGAAATAGATTCAATATGTGTAATGACCCAGCCACTCCCAGTCTATATTCATACCCAAGTTAATGGTATCTAGTTTGCATATTAATTCAAGCTCAGCAGTTTCTCGTTGGAGTCTGTTTTTGAAGTTTTTCTGTTGCAAAATTGCCACCTTTAAATCTGTTACCGAGTGGCCAGAGAGGTTGAAGTGTTCTCCTACCAGTTTTTGAATGTTACGATTCCTGATGTCAGATTTGCGTCCCTTTATTCTTTTGCGTAGAGACTGTCCAGTTTGGCCAATGTACATGTCAGAGGGGCATTGCTGGCACATGATGGCATATAGCACATTGGTAGATGTGCAGGGGAACGAGCCCCTGATGGCGTGACTAATGTGACTAGGCCCTATGATGGTGTCCCCTGAATAGATATGTGGACGCAGTTGGCAACAGGCTTTGTTGCAAAGATAGGTTCCTGGGTTAGTGGTTCTGTGTCCTTGCAACAAAGCCCGTTGCCAACTGTGCCCACATATCTATTCAGGGGACACCATCATAGGGCCTAATCACATCAGCCACGCTATCAGAGGCTCGTTCACCTGCACATCTACCAATGTGATATATGCCATCATGTGCCAGCAATGCCCCTCTGCCATGTACATTGGCCAAACTGGACAGTCTCTACGTAAAAGAATAAATGGACACAAATCAGACGTCAAGAATTATAACATTCAAAAACCAGTCGGAGAAAACTTCAATCTCTTTGGTCACTCGATTACAGACCTAAAAGTTGCAATTCTTCAACAAAAAAACTTCAAAAACAGACTCCAACGAGAGACTGCTGAATTGGAATTAATTTGCAAACTGGATACAATTAACTTAGGCTTGAATAGAGACTGGGAATGGATGTGTCATTACACAAAGTAAAACTATTTCTCCATGTTTGTTTCCCCCCCACATCCCCCACTGTTCCTCAGACATTCTTGTCAACTGCTGGAAATGGCCCACCTTGATTATCACTACAAAAGGTTCCCCCCCCCCCCCAAGCTCTCCTGCTGGTAATAGCTCACCTTAAGTGATCATTCTCGTTACAGTGTGTATGGTAACACCCATTGTTTCATGTTCTCTATGTATATAAATCTCCCCACTGTATTTTCCACTGAATGCATCCGATGAAGTGAGCTGTAGCTCACGAAAGCTTATGCTCAAATAAATTTGTTAGTCTCTAAGGTGCCACAAGTACTCCTGTTCTTTTTGCGAATACAGACTAATACGGCTGCTACTCTGAAACCTTTATTATGAAAGTGCAACTTACAAATGTAGATTTTTTTTTATGTAACTGCATTCAAAAACAAAACAATGTAAAACTTTAGCGCCTACAAGTCCACTCAGTCCTACTTCTTGTTCAGCCAATTGCTCAGACAAAAAAGTTTATTTACATTTGCAGGAGATAATGCTGCCTGCTTCTTGTTTACAATGTCACCTGCAAGTGAGAACAGGCGTTCGCATGGCACTGTTATAGCCGGCGTCACAAGATATTTACTTGTCAGATGCGCTAAAGATTCACATGCCTCTTCATGCTTTGGCCATCATTCCAGAGGACATGCTTTGATGCTGCTGATGCTCGTTAAAAAAATAACATGTTAATCAAATTTGTGACTGAACCAGTGTTCCCTCCAATTTTTCCCACACATGTGAGGAATGAATTTTGTTATGTGCACCAATATGGAGGTAATGTGTGACACATCACCTCCATATTGGTGCATAAAACAAAATTCATGTGGTGGGGTTGGGGCGGAGGGGTTCAGAGTAGGGGAGGGGGCTCAGGGCTGGGGCAGAGGGTTAGGGTGTGGGGGGGGTGAGGGCTCTGGGGTGGGGCCGGGGATGAGGAGTTGGGGAGTAGGCTGCCCCAGGGCTACAGCAGGGAGAGAGGACTCCTGCTAGCTCTCTCTCCCCGCAGCAGCACGTGGACTGCGGGGGTGAGGTGCCTTTCCCCGCTGCAGCGGGTCCAGGCTTGGGCTGGGTTGGGTGAGGGCCGCGAGGGAGGCACCTCTCCCCCGGCCGTGTCAGGTCCAGGGGTGGGTTGAGGCCACGAGAGGGGTGCCTCTCCCCCAGCCGCGGCAGATCCAGGGCTGGGGGAGAGGCATCTCTCCCCACGGCAGTCCTGAGTGCCTGCGTGGCGCTTAATAGGCTGCTGCACGGCCACCCGGACGTGCAGCTTAGAGGGAATTTAGGAGTGAACTTCTTGGGGGAGAATTGTATGCCTCCTGCTCTGTTTTACCCATTTCTGCCATATATTTCGTATTATGGCAATCTCAGATGATGACCCAGTACATGTTGTTCGATTTAAGAACACTTTCACTGCAAATTTGACAAAATACAAAGAAGATACCAATGTGAAATTTCTAAAGATAGCTACAGCACTCAACCCAAGGTTTAAGAATCTGAAATGCCTTCCAAAATCTGAGAGGGACGCGATGTGGAGAACGCTTTCAGAAGTCTTAAAAGAGCAACACTCTGATGTAGAAACTACAGAACCCAAAGCACCAAAAGAGAAAATCAACCTTCTGCTGGTGGCATCTGACTAAGATGATGAAAATGAAAATGCATCCGTCCACACTGCTTTGGATTGTTACTGAGCAGAACCCATCATCAGCGTGGATGCATGTCCTCTGGAATGGTGGTTGAAGCACGATATATGAATCTTTAGAGCATCTGGAATGTAAATATCTAGCAACACTGGGTACAACAGTGCCATGCAATCACCTGTTCTCACTTTCAGGTGACATTGTAAACAAGAAGCAGGCAGCATTATCTCCTGAAAATGTAAACAAACAAATTGTTTGTCTGAGCGATTGGCTGAACAAGAAGTAGGACTGTGTGGACTTGTAGGCTCTAAAGTTTTACATTGGTTTATTTTTGAATGCAGGTTTTTTTAATGCATAATTCTACATTTGTAAGTTCAACTTTCATGATAAAGAGATTGCACTACAGTACTTGTATTAGGTGAATTGAAAAATACTATTTCTTTTGTTTTTTACAGTGCAAATATTTGTAATAAAAATAAATATAAAGTGAGCACTGTACATTTTGTATTCTGTGTTGTATTTTAAATCAGTATATTTGCAAATGTAGAAAACATTCAAAAATATTTAAATAAATGGTATTCTATTATTGTTTAACAGTAAGATTAATTGCGCGGTTAATTTTTTTAATCCCTTGACATCCCTAAAAAAATTATTTAACACTTTTGTAAATTAGGCCTCTGTCTTATACAAGCTGAGGGAGAATTCACAAATAGAAACAGATCCCATGGCATTTTTCAAATAAAATAAATAAATTGGAATCAGTGGGGCTTTTCTGATATACACCAACTGAAGATCTGGCCCACTATTTGGAAATATAACTTTCGTTATTTTCCCAGCCCAGCCCTGGTACATGATTCTTTTCACTAATCATTATATACCTAGAGGCAAAGTGCTTTGGTTTTCCTGGCCATCTTCCATCAGATGTGATCTGACAGCCCCATTAAGCCCTGTGATGCTTCCCATGCTAGGCAGAGTGGTTTGTGAGTATTGCAGTTGATCAGCACATTACCACCTAATAGCTTTCATCTGTATTTATTATAAACACAACACATTCCTTAGACCATTTCCAGGGCCAGTCTCCCCAGAATAACTGGTAAGACCTACTTAAAAGGCTTTCCAAAAAGTAATTTATTGGACCTAAAAATTATCAAAGTTCTGGGAGTTTTTTCAGGTTCCTGAGCCAGAGTGGAATCCTGTCGGCATTTGGGTGCCGTGCAACACATAAGCATCTAGGGTGTGTTTCAGATATTCAATATTTGGTTGTAAAGATGCACCCTTAGCCTGCTTGCCTCAGACCCTATGCTCTGTTCTAGACAACTAAGCACAGCTGCCAGCATGAGCAGGTGTTTCACCACAGTATTGTTATGATCAAGCTGATATCAAGCAAAACAACCTTCATGGTTGGTAGCATGCACTTGTTTCAATAAGCTTGGTTTGTTAAATGTTTACCAGTGACTTAGTCTGTCACAGGTTGAATCAGAGCCCGGAGGCAGAAGTGATACCTGTACACCTCTTCAGTGCGTATTTATAACCAAGTCCCCTCAGAATCCAGCTCTGGCCCCAGTCACTGGTAAGCATTTGACAAACCAAGCTTATTGAAACAAGTGCATGCTACCAAGATCACAAATAAGTTGTCCCCATGGATCCGGGGTAGCTTTTGTCATCTCTGACCTGGTTTTTGTGACCTCACAGCCATATTCAGATTGACACCTTTGGGTTGGGATTAGGGCTGGTGATTTCCACCTTGGATATTTCATGTTTGGTCTCATGTTAGCTCTTGGTCCTGGAGCACATCTGGCACCTGGCAAAGTTTTGGAAGTATAAGCTAGCTCCAGGGTGTGATTTACTCTGATAAAAGTTTCCTTTATGAAGCAAACGCTTTCGCTGAATACAGCTTTGTGGCTAGCTAGACTCTTAGTTTTTATTGTTTTTTCCCAGGGCAAATCCAGCTTGTGCACATGAAGAATACTGGATCCGTTTTGTACATCTCCTTGGATGAAGTTGTGTCCAGTGAGATTAGCTGATTCCCTTTGGCCAAAATTCCTAAAGAGCACAAAACATAAAAATACAGAAAGTCTGGAGTTAAGTTTTCTTTCAGAAACTTTAGAAATCATTTCCCTTTCATACATACTATTTTAAGTATTACACTCACATAAATACAAAGGAGAAATCAAATTTCAAATACCTTAAACTGTGATTAAAAACCAGTATAATACAAAACCTATTGTAGCACCTATAAAAAGGATTAGAAACCTGCTAACTGATAGACCTCAGACTTGAATTGTTCAAGGGAATCCTCACCAAGTTTGTGTGTTTTTAGAACCTCAGGGATCAGTTCTCGACCCAAGGCTATTTGCTATTTTAGTCGATTATTTAGAAGAAAATATACAATCATCACTGATAAAGTGTGCAGATTACACAAAGCTTGCTGGGATGGTAGATAATGATGAGGACAGGTCAGGAAGGCCAGGTGTACACTAAAAACTTTTGCCGGAATAGAATTGTTGGTTAGCATGTGATTATTTTTTTTATGACATTTCTATACATGGTGTAGACACAGTTATACTGGTCTAAAAGTGTTTTTGTCTCCATAGTTTATTTCACTTGGGGAACAAGTATAAGCTATATCAGCAAATGCATTTTTTTGCTGATATAAACTGCATCTGCGATAGAGGTTTGCCAGTATGGCTATACCTATAAACCTTTATACACCATGATCTGGTTTGCTTAACTGGGTGCAATCAAACTATATACATTTCCATACAGTCAAATGCAAAGTCCAACATGTAGGAACAAAGAATGCCGGCCATGCTTACAAGATGGGAGGCTGTGTCCTGGAAAGCAGGGCTCTGAAAAGGACTTAGGGGTCATGGTGGAGACCAACCAAGCATGAACTCCCAGGGTGATGCTGTGGCTGAAAGGACTAATGTGATTCTTGGCTGTATAAACAGGAATATCAAGCAGGAGTATTACGTATGTGTGTAGCACAGGTGAGACCACTACTGGAATATGGTGTCCAGTTCTGGTGTCCGTATTTCAAGAATGGTTCAGAAAAAGCTGCAAGAATAATTAGAGTACTGGAAACATGTTTTATAGGGAGAGGCTTAAGGCACTTGATCTATGAATCTTATAAAAAAGAAGATGAAGAGGTGATGTGATCATGGTCTGTCAGTACTTACATGGGGAGACTTCTGAAAGCAGGGGGCTCATTAATCTAGCAGATAAATGCAGAACGAAATCCAGTGGCTGGAAGTTAAACTAGACAAACTCAAACGGGACATAAGGCACACAACGGTAAGGAGAATTAATCGTTAGAACTACCTGCCAAGGAATGTGGTGAATTCTCCATCACTGAAAACATTTCCATCAAAACTCATTGTCTTCCGGAGATGACCACAAATTCTTGGGCTTAATGCAGGAATTACAAGTTCCATTTTTTTTGCCTTGTGTGACGCAAGAGGGACAACAAGGGGACCCCATGTGATCCCTTCTACTCCTAAGATCTACGAATCTAGGAACTGTGGCCAGTTTTATATTTTGTAAAATAATATTGCACTTTAAGGTCTGGTTGACAAGTTTCTGTGTCAGATGTAGAGTTGGGCAATTATCCTAACAAGCGCTGTTAGTTCCAGAGGAATACTGTATTGTGTTTGGGTGATGCTATGTATTTAGTGGTATAGCTCAAAATACAATCTCTGAAGTATAAAGGGATCTTTACAGTTCATGCAAAAAGTGTAAGTCAGATATTTGTGGTTGGAATTCTTGTACATATTTGCAGTAGGTCTTCTGCATTTCTTCTTTCCATTTCTGTGATTATTTTGGGTGGTAATATCCATAGATTTTCACCATTACTTTGGTGTAATTCTCCAGAATTGCCTGAAACACCGTGCCCAGTTAGCAGGGGTTCTGGTAAAGGGTTACATGAGTCCTGCTGACTCACAGAGGCAGGTGACTCATTGCTCCATCTAGGAGATGGGAGTGGCTCAGTGGGGAGAGAGGATCTAGGGTGCGAGCTGAGCAGTTTTGGTTGAGGGAGGAACTCTAGGAGCATCCCAGTCTGGGGAGAAGATTGTATTGTTCTTGTCCGTGTTCATAAAACCAAACCTTGGGAAGGAGGTGGGTTTGGACTATGAGAGCAGGTTGGGAACAGCTCCTGTTCCCAAAGTGACTTCTCAAACTGGTGAAAGACCCTTACTTTGGGATTTCCTGTGGTTTTTAGTGTCTTTGTTATTTTGGGACGGATGTCAACAACCTGAACTCCATAGTAGGCAGGTTTTTGTGGTGGTCAACAATATACACACAAGCAGCCAGTGGCACAGACAAATGCCCACAGAGTATGAACGCAGGCACATAGAGTATGAACTCCAAGACACACAACACGTGGTATGAACAGAGGCAGCCACATGCAGACAGATGCACACATGTTATACACTCAGGCAGCCAAATACACAAGCATATGGCAACAACGCATAGCCGGCATAAGGGAACTGGAGAGACATCCACCCGGGGCTCAAACACATAGGAACACAGATCCATGCACAAAAATATACAGGTACATAACGGGAAACATGCCTCTGCAAAGGCAACCACAATCCCCTACACACCCAGACGTACACACAGCCAAGCACATGTGCTATGCACACCCACAGCCATGCGCACATGAGAGGCACACATTGCCATGCAAAGACATGTACACACAGTATGCACACACAAACCTGTGCACACAGACATGCACATATGGCGTGCACACACAGCCACCCACGGGTGGTATGGTGGGCACACGCAGGCATGCACAAACAGCTATGCACCCACAGTATGACACTGTGCATGGAGCGAGTTACATTCACAAAGAGTGAAAAATGTCAAGAGCAGGAGCTGCCTCCCCCTCCCCCCGACATCCTGAGTGTGTCTGCAGTAACACAATGAGCCCCTGAGGAGCTGTGAGTGGAATCACTGAAGGAAACTGCTGGCTGTGCTTCCTCTCTTCAGCCCAGCCCTGTCCTCTGAACCCTGCACACAGCGGTTGGAGCCATGGGCACGTCTGCCGAGCCGGAGGAGGACTCCAGCAGTCGCAGAGGTAATGAGAACTGCAGCTCGAGGGAGGGCAGCGGGGGCCGCAGGGCTCACGCAGCCCATGCTGGGCCAGTCCTTCTGGGGAACGGTGTGACTCCCTGCACTGGGGTGACCGTGGTGAAGCCTGGCTCCAAGTCTGGGGGGGTTCTCAGTCATCTGTCCCTGGCCAGGATCCCTTCATAGCCAGGGTGGGGTAGTGAGGATGGGGGTAATCCCCTGCCCCTCGGGGGATACATCTCCCCTGCCTGCCATCTGGGCATGTTTAGGATCGCTGCCTCTGCCCTGCCCTTGGGAAGAGAGTGATGGAACGGGGCAGGGGGCTCATATGGCAAAGCAGCTATTCCTACAGTGCAGTGTTGAGGCATTAGGCCGGTGTTATTTCAATGTCCCAGGACTGGGGCTCCCCTGGGAAGTGATTCCACAGCCCGGCCAACCCCTCACTGGCAAGGAGCTTTCCTCGGTAGCCAGCTTGCATCTTCCCTTCCCATCACCCCTTTGCCCCTTATCACAGCCCCGCTACCCTGGGACTAACCCCTCTGCAAGCGGCGCTCCCACCCAGCAGCAAGCTGCAGCCACTTCTGCCTCGTGTTAGCCGGTTTGTCCCAAAGCCCTTTCGCTTTCTCCACAAATCCATCTTTCCTCCTGCCCTTGGGCTGCCGTTCGCCCAGTTTCCTGGGCCCGGTGGTGCCCAGAACCCAGCCCCGTGGAGCCCTGCCCAGGCAGACGCGGGGCGTGGCCGCTGTGTCATAACTACTGACAATCCCAGGGGCCGCTGTGCAGGGGGAGCTGCTGGCGAATGTGGGGCATGGAAGTGAGGAGAGAGGCAGCACCAAGTTCGGGGAAGAACCTCAGCCAGCCCTTGGAACGCCCACGGCATCGTCCGTGCCAGGCCAGGAGAGCAGTAGTGCTGAGAGAGGGCAGGTGCCAGGCAGCGGCCCCAGTTGGGTCTGCACTGCTCCGCAGAGCAGGGCAGTAGGACCTGGGGAGGGCTGCTCTGGTTCACAGACCCAGTCTGAGTCAGGCACACAGAACCAGGGTCGTTAGGAGACTGAAGAGACACGCGGGGCCATGCGCCCTCCAACATCCATCTGGGCTGGTTCAGGGAACCCCCTTTCACCTCCCACCGTATCTGGAGCTGGGGCAGCGTTCAGGGCACTCCTCGTTCCTAGCTCAGCTGAGCTCCCTCTCCCCAGCACAGGTGCTCAGGGGAGAGGCTATAACCCAGCTGCTGGGGAGGCAGCGGTGGGCAATGCCCAGGGAAGGGGCAGGCTCCATGCCCAGTGAGTAGGACTGGACTGACCCCAGACTGCTGCGTTCCCTGCTTGGTCACTAAGTCCCTGCCAGCTGCGACTGTATCTTTCCTGCTGAGTCACTGCCTTGCTCACAGGCCCCTATCAGCAGCTCCCAGGCAGCAAACCCATGGCATGGGGCACCTCCAAACTCCATGCAGCCATCCCACTGGGAGCTCTGGGGCAGCCAGGAAGGGGGCAGCCTCGTGGGGCTGTGTGGAGTAGGGCCCTGCACACAGGCAGGCTGAGGGACACTTGACAACTCTGTCTGGCTGTCCCCATGTGTATGTGTCCATCCCTCGGTCACCGTGTGTCTGTTCCCCATATCCCCTAGGGTGTTCCTGTCCACATGTGTGTCTGGCTGTCCCCATCCCTTACTGTGCATCTGGCTGTCCGTTGCTCACTTTTCTAGGATTTTATTAGGTCTCTCACCACGGTGGCAGCTGAGCGCTCGTGTGTCCCCACATCCTCATGTGTCTGCCTGTCTGTCCCTGTCCCCATGTCCGTGTGTGCATGCAGGGGTGTGTACATTCACACCCTGCTTCCTGTGCCTCCGTCCTTGGGAAGCAGCTGGAGTGGAAATGCTCTTCCTGTCTGCGAAGGAGACGCTGCCTCCGGTTTGTTTTCTTAACTGATAACGTTGCCCCTAGATGAGGAATGGCCAGAAGCGGAGAAGGCGGAGAAGTTAGCAAGAGGAGCTGCTTTGAAATGGGCCTCGGCGGTGTTTTACCGCCCGGACAAGTTGGAGGGTCTGGGACACTACCGGAGCCGGGAGGCCCAGCGGAACAGCTCGATCCAATCCCGGCTAAAGGTGGGTGCTCATTGCAGGGGGCCCTAGGCCCAGAGAGGTTAGGCCTCCTGTGACCTGGGATTCCTTGCCCCAGGGGAGCGTATGCCATTTTCTAACACTTAGTCCATTCGAAACTGGAGCCATTTCAAAGCAGGAAAACACGTCAGGACCCTGCTCAGCTTTCCCAGAACCGAGCCCAGGGCTTTTTCTAGTTCTTTCAGGAAATTTGCCTTTAGACTAAGAGTGTGAGAAGTTGTGGGCATAAAGTCAGAGGCATTTTTGGAAGGAGCCAGGACTCTCCAGCTGGAACTGCTCCAGCCACACCAGGGATAGCACTGAACTGGGGAAACGACCAAAACGCACGTCTGTCCCAAATCACAATGAACACGACAGAGCAGAGCCCAAGGCTTTCGGATCACATGCCCATCTGGCCACAGGTGCCAACTTTCATTGGTGCTGGTGGGTGCTCACACCCCCCTGCCCCAGCCCCAACTCCACCCCCTCCCTGCCACTATTGGACCCCTCCCCAAATCCGTGCCCCGGCCCGCCTCTTCCCCCAGCGCACCAGGTTCCCCCTCCTCCCCCCTCCCTCCCAGGCTTGCCGCGCGGAACAGCTGTTTCACGGCGCAAGCGCTGGGAGGGAGGGGGAAGAAGCAGGACCCAGGGGCGCGCTCAGAGGCAGAGGCGGAGGTGGAGGTGAGCTGTGGCAAGGGGGGGAGCTGCCCGTGGGTGCTCAGCACCCACCAATTTTTCCCCGTGGGTGCTCCAGCCCCGGAGCACCCATAGAGTCGACGCCTGTGCAGGTGGCCAGAGACTTGTCTTACTGGCCTGTGAGCTCAAGTTTTCAATGTAAAAAAAAAAAAGGGGGGGGGGGCTAACTGACCAATAAGTATCACTCCCACCACCAGCTCATCACCAGCATGAATGGAGACCCAAGCTTCATTCCTGGGCCCATGCCAAGGCAGCGGGGGTCACAGCAGTTCCTGCGCTGGGGCAGTGGGATGCCGAGCCGCGTGAGCATCTCCGGGGGCTGTAGCTGCTGTTCTTCACTCTGCTCAGAGATGATCTCCCGGTTGGACAGGGGGAGGGCTGGACGCAGAGCAGCCGGCTCGGACTGATCTCGCCTCGGGGAAATCCCGGGGGTCTGTTTGTGTTCATAAAGATGCTCTGGGCCCAAAGGGAGTGGAGCTGGGGAGAGCAGCTGCTGGCTGTTGTCACAAAGCAGGGTGGGACATGAGGACGAGGGGGTGACCTGTCTGGCGGTGGAGAAGGGGGCGCGTGGTCTATGGTCACTGTGGGACCTGAGCACCGAAGGGAGAGAAGGCGGCTCCCCACAGGAGTTTGTGGCGCAGAGCAGCAGCAGCCTCAGTGTGTGTGGGGGGTGCCCCCGGAGAGCCATTCCCACCTCCATTTCCATCTGTGCCCCATGGCCGGGTGGAGAATCTATGCTCTGGTCAAACCAACAAACATAGGAGGGTCCCAGGGAGAGCGAGGCGGGGGCTTGTCCCCAGCTCACGTCTAAATCCCAGAAGCCATGTGGAAGCGTGGGTATGGACCAGAGGGGATTGCCGGGTGCCGCCACGGCACGGCAAACTCCCCCGGGGCCACGGCGGCTGTGGCTGAGACATGCACCTAATGATTAACATCCGAAGGGGACAGCCTGCTCCCTGGCCCCCCAAATCATCTTTCCCCACGCCTACATGTCCCCCCCACGGACATACCCCTCCCATGCAGTACCGCAGCCACCCACCCCTCCCCCAATATTACACCAACGCCCACCTGCCCCACCCCCAGTATTGCACCCGCCCTCTCCCCTGGTATCACCCCCACCCACCCCTCCTTCAGTATTACACCCTCCCCGCTCTCCAGTGGTATTACACTCCCTGTGCCAACCTGCCCCTCCCCCAGTATTTTGGTATCACCCCCAACCCCTCCCTGCCTCACCCACCCCTCCTCCGGTATTACCCCCGCAGCCACCCACCCCCTCCCGGTATTGCACTGACCCTCTCTGTGCCAACCCACCCCTCCCCCAGTATTATGCCCACCAACCCCACACCCACTGCCCCACCAGTATTACTCCCATGCTCCCCACACCCACATTATCCTCCCTCTGCCAGTTGGTATCAAGAAGTCCCTAGATCAGAGAGTAATTATGGGTTAGCAGGGGTCTGGAGGGTTGTGTAGGGTGAGGTTAGAGGAGTGGGGGGGTCTGGAGGGGCTGTGTATGGTGGGGTTAGGGGAGTGATGGGTCTGGAGGGGCGGTGTAGGGTGGGGTTGGGGGAGTGATGGGTCTGGAGCATCTATGTAGGGTGGGGTTGGAGGAGGGGGATCTAGAGGGCCTGTGTAGGGTGAGGTTAGAGGAGTGGGGCGGTCTGGAGGGGCTGTGTAGGGTGGGGCTGGGGGAGTGATGGATCTGGAAGGGCTGTGTAGGGGGGGTTCGGGGACTGGGGGAGGGTCTGTGTAGGGTGGGGTTAGGGAAGTGGGGGAGGTCTGGAGGGGCTGTGTGTAGGGTGGGGCTGGGGGAGTATTGTGGGCGTGGGTAGGTTCTCCCCATACCTGTGGGGCTGGGCATTGCTCACCGTCCCTGCCCTCTGTGTTGCCAGTCGACCGTGCAGTCCCACCTGGAGGGGGTGAGCTCGGGGCTGGAGCAGCTGCGCTCAGCGGCTGGGGACATGCGGAGCGTGCGCCGGGACCTTTGCGCCGTGCGATGGCACCTGCTGGGCAGTGCCGAGGGCTTCCAGAGGCTGGCGCCGCTGCGGGCTGTGGTGACGGAGCACGCGCAGATGGCTGCCGTCGTGCGGGCGCTGCCCCAGCTCTCCTCAGGTAAGGGGCACCGAGCCAGGCCTCAGCGTGCCCTGGTGTGTGATACGGCTCCTGCGCGGGGCGCTGGGCCTGGCTGCCCTGTGGGCTTTGAGCCCCGCAGCTGGCTGAAGGAGCCAGGTCCTGGGGACGCTGTCAGGCAGGGGGCTGGAGGTAAGGCCCAGCCCTGCACCTAACTGCAAGAGCACCCGGCGTGGGTGGACGCTGCTCGCGCAGCTGCCTCACCGAGGGCATCCCCAGCCCCGAGGTCCCAGGGTGCCACAGAGTCACCCCATAACGGCGTAAGCCTGGCTATGCCCCCGTAGCCACGTGGTCCCCAGCAGACGGACCCCGTTGGCTGGGAGAGGGGCATGGGCACAGCGGGGGCCTGCCAGGGGCACGGGCACAGCGGGGGCCTGCCAGGGGCACATCCTGTTCCCGCAGAACCCCAGGCCATTAGGGAGCAGTCTGGATTCTTCTGGCCAAGCACGTCCTGGGAGCGCAGCTGCCTGTCTGGCGACAGTAGGACCCAGGCTTTCTAGCCAGGAGCTCCCTGCTCAGGGACTGCCAGTCCTGTCTTGTGCCCACCCCACCCTGGACAATGGGGTGAGCAACTGCCCAGCGTGGTGCCAGGCACAGGCAGGCAGCTAACACTGCCTGTGGGGGGCCGCAGGAGGAGGTTTCTAGGGGGCCTGCTCAGAAGGTGTCTCTCCCCCTCGCCTGCACTGAGCGTGGGAGCCCATGTTCCCAGCGCTGGGCCCTGCTGCTGTCCGTGCAAGGCAGCTGGGCTCTGGCTCCCACAGGGTCCAGGCTGGTGGATGTCTCCTCTCCACGCAGTACACGAGCTCCTTGCCCAGTCCCTCCATCTCCTCCACGGCCAGCAGCTCCTGGAGGCCCATGCCGGGCTCATGGCGCTGGAGCGCCTGCGGGATGACATCTCCTCCCAGCTGCACTGCAGCAGCAGCCTCCCGAACGACCAGGCCCTGGGCGTGGTGGAGTCCTTCTTCGGGGGCCTGCAGGAGCTGAGCGACGCACTGGCCCAGCAGCTGTGGCGCGTCGTGGGCGGCAGTGTGAGGCTGGTGCAGGAGGACCCAGCCCTCTTCGTCTCTGCCGTGCGGATCATTGAGAGAGAGGAGAGCGTCGATGATGCCCTGCTGCTGGGATCCCGCGCCCACCGCTTCCCTGCTTCTGGGCGCCCCAAAGCCTGGAGGCAGCGGTTCTACCAGGTCATGCAGGAGACCATCGCTGCTACCCACTTCAAGGCCGCTCATGGGGACGTGAAGGGCCCGGGACTGGGCCGGCACCTGGCCACGCTGCAGAGTGACATCCTTGCGGAGCTGCGTGTGGTGAAAGACCTGATGGTGCAGTGCTGCCCACCTCACTACGACATCCTCAGCATCTGCACCCGCATGTACCACCAGGGCCTCTCCGACCACCTGCAGGACATCCTCAGCAGGGACCTGGACAAACAAGAGATCTTCATGCTCCTCAGCTGGGTTTTGCATGTGTACCACAGGTCAGTGCCGGGCAGGGGGTGGGGGAGCTCGGGGTGTGTGTGAGGAGCCCGGGGCTGGCACGGAGGGGGGGTGCACACACCCGTGGGCATGTGGATGTTTGATTTGGAAGTCCGATTTGGAAGTCGTCCATCTATTGGAGCACGTGGTGTTAGTTCACTGGCTCCCCTTGTTCCTCCCCGCAGCCCGGAAATGATGGGTCACCCAGACCTTCTCCCCGAGGTGGACGTGTCTACTCTGGGGCCCCTGGTGTCCCCAGAGGAGGTGGAGCAGATGGAGAGGAAATATGTGGCGAAAGTCAAGGTGAGTGAGCTAGGGAGGATGCGGTAGCAAGCATCCCACGCAGGCCTGGAGTTGCTCATTTCGGGGAAGGGGTGGTGAGGGCCCAGCAAAACCTGAGAATCAAGCCATGACAGTGTGTCTCTCTCTCTCTCACACACACACAGAGTGCTGTGTGCTCTGCTGGCCCCCCCCCCCCCACACACACACAGCTGTGTGCTCTGCTGGGCCCCTCCTCCCCTCACACACACACACATACACAGAGTGCTGTGTGCTCTGCTGGGCCCCTCCTCCCCTGTTCATTCGCCCTCTGCCCCATGCCAAGCTCCCTGCAGTGGCAGGGCCAGGAAGAGCCCATTCCACTGCCCCCGGGTTCTGATGGAACAAGTGGACCAGGTGTGTTAATAACCAGTATTAGACAGCGTTACACAAGGCTCGGGGTCTGGTACCCAGAGACCTCGGCCTGCTTGGTCCCATGGCAAACACAGCATTAACAGCCTTTGTAACCCTCGGTTAAAGATACAGACAAGAAGGAAAGGTGTAAAGATGGGAATAACTGTCCTTCCGGGGCAACGAGCAGAAGTCAGTAGAGACGGGCTGGAGCTGTTGCTGCTGCTGGTAAAGTCCGATCCTGTTTGCTAGAAGACAAAGCAAAACACACAAAAGGGGAGAGGACAGAACAGCAAAGAGAGAAAATGCAGCATCTGTCTCTGGTGCCGATTCTCACTGGTAGCCTCGCTGCTGGAGAAACACAGGCCCAGCCCATGGGCTGCTCAGCCACTCCAAGAGCTGGCAAGCTTGTACCAGCGTCGGGCTGTTCAGGGCATTGCTTTTAACTGCCTCTCTGGTCCCGGGCTAACAGCAGTGTTGCAAAATATACAGTGTCGGCCGGCTAAGCCGGACTCTTATTGGACAGAAGGGAAAAGGAGAGAGGTAGGGAAGAGGAAAGACGACAAGAGGGAAGGAAAAGGACACCTTGAGGAAGGGGGTGACAAAGTCTCACCTGCCAGCTGGTGTTTGGGATTGATCGGGGTCCTTCTCTCTGGCCTGGTCAGGTCAGGACCTCTGGCACAATGATGTCACGATGGATCCCGGGGGCCCAGGAGACGGCAGGGGTGGCAGCCATGATGGTGAAGCCCGCTCCCTCCATTTCTTTCAGTTTGTCAGCTTCCCCCCAGCATCTTCCTGAGGCCCCCAAGGGAGCAGTGGGTGGAACAGCCCAGTCCCTCGTTATTTTGTCCACTAATTAGGCTTTGTTTCCGACAAGCCCATTTTGATTAATTGATTACATGGGTTTCTTGTTTACCAGGCCTGACCACAACACAGGCCTTGAGTTCTATGAGCCGGGCACTTGGGTTGGGCTGAGTCGGGCTCCGGCTCGCTTTCGCGCCTTTCCCCATCACCACAAGTTGTTACGGGTTCTTGTGACCCTTCAGGAGGGTTCTGCTCAGCTCCCACTTAAGGCAAACGTGGGGTTTCGCCAACAGCTCTCACTGCTGAGAGTTTTCCTCCTTAGCCTCCACCGTGGCCTCTTCCCCAGCTGCCCCCCAGCGGGCACAGCCCCTCTGTCACTGCAGCCGGGCCCTGCTCCTGAGCTGCTTCTCTGCCCTGCGCGCCCTGCCACCCCGCAGCCTCACTCCCGAGGCTGGAGCGACTGAGGGGGAACAGAGACAAACGCTGCTGCCCCCTGAGCCACGCCAGCTAACGAGCATGCCCCTGACATTGCCCGCCCTGTGCCCGCTCCCACAGCGCCACGTCAGCAGGATGCCTTCCTTTCCCAGCACGTGGTGGTGCTGCCTGGAGAGACAGCCCTACCCGCCGGCCTGAGCCATCCTCTCATCTCTCCTGCTGTGCCCCATCTCCTGGCTTCCCCCATGGGCACCGGCCCCTGTGGTGGGAGATACTCTGGCATTCCACTAGCAGGCGCTAGGGCACGCAGGGAGGCACATCAGTGAGCTCCGCCGGGTGTGGTGCCGGGAGGTTTGCACCCTTCTACTTCAAATCCAGCTGGGCGCCCTACGGGCACTGGCACCCAGACAGCGCTGGCTGTGAGGAGAGGCCCTGTGCCAGCCGCCGTCTCTGGGCTCAGGCTGCTCCACGCTTCGCCTAGGGATGGCCTGGCCACCCTAGCTAGGTTTGCCAAGGCTGGGATCCCCTGGGCTGCCCACCTGGCAGGCAGCTGACCTGCGCTGGCACGCCAGGCCTGGCTCACCGCTCCCTAGAACCGGACAGGGCGGCCAATTGCTTTGAGTGAACAGCACTGGGAGCCAGTTCTTGGCCCCAGGCACGGGGGCTCTGCAGGGCAGTGCAGGGAGTGTAGCTGGACGTGGATCCTGCCTGGAGCTTTTCCTCTATCTCTGCAGACCAAGGTTTATAGGAAAGCAGATCAATTTGGGGGAGAGGGGGATGGGCCATATCTCAGGAGCCCCTTGAGCAAATAATCCCAAATGTTCAGCCCTACCCCTGATGGGGCAGCCCGGTCTGCAGCCCCATCTCACTGCGCACATGTGTTTGTCGTGTGGCTCGGCTTTAAACCTAAGCCCCGCATTTGCAGTCTCAGCAGAAGGGCGGTCTGTGGCCACCCCGGGGCATTTAGAGCTGCCGCAGCAGAGCAGGGGCCCGGCGTCCCGTCTCACCTCTTCGTCCTCCCGTCGGGCAGGCCAGCGTGACTGAGTGGATGCGGCGCACGCTGGAAGTGGAGTTCAAGGAGTGGTTCAGAGAGGAGGAACCAGAAATGGATCATCTCGGCTTCTTCCAGTCGGCCCTGCCCGTCATAGTCATGCAGGTGGGTGGGGCAGGGTGGGGCTGGGAGTGCTCTGTGAGGGGGTTGGGCAGGGCATCGGGGCTGGGAATGCCCTGTGAGAGGCAGGGCCAGGGCCAGGGCCAAAAAGCGGGGCTGGGAGGCTCTTTGAGGTGGTTGGGCATGGCATCGGGGCTGGGAATGCCCTGTAAGGGGATGGGCAAGAGGGCTGGGAGTGCCCTGTGAGGGGACGGGCAGGGTAGGGAGGCTGGGAGTGCTCTGTGAGGGGGTTGGGCAAGGGGACTGGGAGTGCCCTCTGAGGGGACGGGCAGGGTAGGGAGGCTGGGAGTGCTCTGTGAGGGGGTTGGGCATGGCATCGGGGCTGGGAATACCCTGTGAAGGGCAGGGCCAGGCAGGGCGGGACAGCTGGCAGTGTCCTGTGAGGGGGCCGGGCGGGGCAGGGCACAGGGCTGGGAGTGCCCTGTGAGGGGGTTGGGCAGGGCATTGGGGCTGGGAATGCCCTGTGAGGGCAGGGCCAGGCAGGGCAGGGGAGCTGGCCGTGCCCTGTGAGGGAGCCAGGCAGGGTGGGGCAGGGGGCTAGGAGTGTTCTGTGAGGCGGTCGGGCAGGGAATCGGGGCTGGGAGTGCCCTGTGAGGCGACGGGCCAGGCAGGGGGGCTAGGAGTGCCCTGTGAGGGGGCCGAGGAGGGCAAGGAGACTGGCAGTGCCCTGTGAGGAGCTGGGCAGGGCAGGGTGTGCTGCAGGCCCTGGTCGTGGCTGCCCCCAGCCATGGCCATTACCCGAGCGCTCTCGGCACGTCGGGCTTTCCGCCTGCAGAGCTGTTCTCTGCCTCGGGTCTGTATTGCTAGGGGTCACCTGGAACCCTGGGGCACCTGCTCCTCCGTCCGTGCCCTAGACCTTGCACTGGGCTGGCCTGGTTCTGGGCTCCCCGGAGGACCTGCCTTTCCCCCCTGTGCATGGAGGGGTCAGTCCTGCCGCTCCTGCAGTGAATGGGCTGGGGGTTCTCCCCTGCGGTAGCTGGGGTGTGCTGGGCTAGGGAGGTTCCCTCACGGCTTCTCAGATCCCTGGAGGATCTGAGCAGCACCAACCTACCCTGCTCTGGGAGGGTCACGTGGGCTTGGGGGCAGAGCCAGTGTGGCCAGGCTGCCAAGGGAAGGTTACCAGAGCGCTGGTCACTCTGCCCTGGCAGCCTCTCCCAGTGCAAAGCCCCTGCGCTGCCCCACGGCCTGCTTTGGGGGCGGAGGGGAGCAGGGCAGCGAGTGAAGGCCCTGCACAAACACCCTGGGGCCTTCCTCCAAGACACTGCCATCTAGCTCAGGGCATGCTCCTGGGGGCAGCATAGGCACCAGGAAGCGGAAGGTGGAGAGACAGAAGCAAGAGCCAGGCTCCAAGGAGGGGTAAGGTGGTGAGTGAGCCTGGCCTGAGAGCATAGGTGGCAGCTGTGGGGTCCAGAGCCACGTTCCCCACTCCCCACCCCTTGGCAGGGGCACATGCTGCTTAGCCTCACCCCTGAATGTACCATGACGGCTCCATCTCCCCTGGGCCCCGCTGACGCCAGGGGAGCCCACGCCAGGTCCCTTGCCTGGCCCCCTCCAGCTGTCCTCTGGCACTGGCACTGCCGGCAAATCCCCAGGGAGCCAAGTGGGGTCTTGCCCTCTGCCCTGCCTGGCACTGGGGCAGCACAGGGGCAAGGCCTGCCAGCCCAGAGCTGGGGGCCAAGGCCCCCCAGCCTCACTGAGCAAGCAGCGCCGGAGCCCCGGCCGGGGACGTAGGGGGAGCCTGCGGACAGGGCAGTGACCCCGCATCCTGCTCTCCCTGCCCAGATGCTGGATGAGAACATCCGGGTGGCGTCCCTGGTCACGGGCTCTCTGCAGCAGAAGATTTATGCTATGGCCATGGACGAGCTGGAGGCCTTTCTGATCAGGTCAGTGGTGTCCTTGGGGTGCCCCCCACTTCCTGAGGCCTGCCTTCCAGGACAGGATGGCGGAATCCCATGCCGCCCATCTCAGGGGGACCGGACAGGCCAGGGTATTGTGGCCTGTTGGAGCGCTGGGCCGTTCCGGGGTCAGGCACCCAGGGGCCGGGACCCCCTTTAGATCCTGTCCCCAGCTGACGGTCTTCACTGAGCACTCCTTTCCTGGGTACTCAGCCCACGTCCCCCCAGCCTCGCGCCATGGCTCCTAAGGACCCTTCCCCTGGCTACCCCTCTGCAGTCCCTCGCCCTCCAAGGGCCTTACAGCCCTGGGGGGGATTAGCTGGCAGTTAGGATCCCACCACCAGCTTTCTGCTCAGGCGCTGCTCTCATTGGCCTCCTCCTACAGGTGCCACAGCAGGGACGGCCAGGCTGCTGCGTGGGAGAGGGTCAGGGGAGCCCTAGGTGTGCCCCATGGCATGCCCTGCCCCCTGCATGGGTGCATGGGGCAGGGTGAGGCTGGGAATGAGGAAACGTGACCCACGCAGTAGCTGGATACGTGCGCCCCCCCATCCCCGGCTCCCTGGGCTGCATCCTGCAGGGAGGCAGAGTTACCTGGCGACTGCTCAGCAGCGCTTGCTCCAGCTGATGCAGGATCGGGGCCCTGTGCTCCAGCCTGCCCAGCCCCTGCCCTGGGATGCTCCGCACCAGGAGTTTCCAGACATCAGCACCACGGAGGCTGGAATGCCCAGGCTGAGCATGTGCCAAGCCGTGCAATGCCCAACGGGCGCCAGGGTGATCTGCCCAGCTGCTGGGCTCTGTGCAGGGCTCAGAGCCCGTTTCAGAGCCTCACCCACCCAGGGAAGCCTGGGCCTCCCAGAAGCTGTGCCAGGGGCAGAGGGCTCCCATGGAGAGAGTCTCCGGTGCCCTCCAGCTCCAGGGCCGGTCCCCTCTCTGCCAGCCCTCACGGTCCCATGTGCTGTGTCCTAGGCTGCGAGAGGCCCTGGGGGAGTGCGGGAAGGAGCACCAGAAGGACCGAGCCAGGCCCAAGCATTACATCTCCTACCTGCTGGCCGTGCTCAACAACAACATGGCGCTGAGGTAACCTGGCAGGGGACTGGCAGCTCTTTCCCTACAACCCAAATCCGCTCCCCTCCCACTGCTTCCCCAGAGCACATGGCCCCCACACTGGGCACAGACTCCAGTCACTGCTACCCCAGAGCCCCCACCCCCAAGGACACGAGACCCACCATTTCCTCAGAGCCCCTGCACTCCCATATTGGCTCTGACCCCTTCCCCAGAGCCCATATCCCGCTGATTAGGCCTGATTCCCTGCCCTCCACTCCCTGTTCCCCAGAGCTTTCCCCCACCCTTCCTCAGAGCCCATGCTTCCCTTCTCCCAGGCCGTCTGCCCCAGCTGACCATCCCTCAACTCCTTCTTTCTCCTTCCAGCTCTTCCATCTCCACTTTGCACCCTGGCAGTGCATCTCTTGCCAAGCCCGCTGAAATCCCCTCTTCCCTGAAGACTGCGCTGGACCGGACCCAGAAGAAGGCCTGCCGGCTGCTGCTGGAGGAGCTGCTGCTGGATTTGCAGGTACACACATCCAAGAGGGGCTGCAGGGCTCCTGGAGCCGGGAATAGCGTAGGGCCAAGAACTGAGTCCCTGCAGGACCCTTCTGGAGACACCCCGCTAGACGACGATTCCCCGTTTACAGCTCCATTTGGATTTAACCAGTTTTCAACCCATTTAACATGGGCCTTGTTAATTTCATATCATTCTAGTTCATTAATCAAAACGTTGTGCGTTACCAGGTCAAACGCCTTACTAAAGTCAAAGTATATGACGTCACCGCCATTTCGTCAACCAAACGAGTAACCACCTCAACAAAAGAGATCATTAGCTTTGATAGGATCTATTTTCCATACGCCCATCTTGATTAGTATTAATTACGTTACCCTCCTTTCATTCTTTACCGAGGCCTGTATCAGCTGCTCTATTGTCTTGCCTAGGGATTGATGTCAGACTAAAGCTACCCAGGGCAGCCAGTTCACCCTTTTAAAAATGAGCACAGCTGTCGCTTTCGTCCAGTCTTCTGGAACGTCCCCACTGCTCCAAACTTATTGAAAACCAGCATTAATGTGTTGACCCACAGACCCGGCTAGGCTAGCTACGCTGCGAGGAGAGGCACAGTCAACCAAGACAAAAGGGATCCTTTAAAATTTTTAGGACTTTACAAGGGAAAACTCCCATATTGTACCAGGAGCATAAATAATATCGACTACTGCAGAGACTTACTACTGATACCGATAAAGCACAGGTTACCCATTCATCAACCGCTGTGAGCTTGTACACGCTCTGCCGTTAGTACCAAGTCCATTGCTGTCAACAAGAACAAAAGGGATTTCTTACCAATAGACTGTGTCACTTCAGAGAAGAATCAGCTTTTCCTCTCCTTGGCTGTAAGGCCAGCTCCACTCTTGCTGTCCTGTTCTTTGCTTCTCTTCGGCTTGAAGTGCTCCTTAGAGTCGATATTCCCGTGGCTGGGCCTCTTTCCAGTGCGTTTACCCACAGGCGGGGTGTCTTCCCCTCGGGGGCCCTCACTTGTCCATTAGGCACCTTTGAACTACATCCATCAAGAGATGTTCAAACAGTCCCTCTCTCTGTTCACGTCCTTCAGGTGTCTTGTGGGTGGGCTTCTTGTTCACTGCTTCTAGGATCTGTTGGCATGTAGCACAGCTTTCCGATCAGTCCCCTTTTCCACCAGTTCCACTTCCTTTCGGTTTCCCTTGACACTCTCTCTCCCGTGTGTCCGGAGATCTTAGCTCACGAACCCGCCCCCCTGCTCCAGCGGCCTCCGCTCACGAACCCGCCACCCTGCTCCAGCGGCCTCCGCTCACGAACCCGCCTCCCTGCTCCAGCGGCCTCCGCTCACGTACCCGCCCCCCTGCTCCAACGGCCTCCGCTCACGAACCCGCCCCCCCTGCCCCAACGGCCTCCGCTCACGAACCCGCCCCCCTGCTCCAACGGCCTCCGCTCACGAACCCGCCCCCCCTGCCCCAACGGCCTCCGCTCACGAACCCGCCCCCCTGCTCCAACGGCCTCCGCTCACGAACCCGCCCCCCTGCTCCAACGGCCTCCGCTCACGAACCCGCCCCCCTGCTCCAACGGCCTCCGCTCACGTACCCGCCCCCCTGCCCCAACAGCGTCTGCTCACGAACCCGCCTCCCTGCTCCAGCGGCCTCCGCTCACGAACCCGCCTCCCTGCTCCAGCGGCCTCCGCTCACGAACCCGCCACCCTGCTCCAGCGGCCTCCGCTCACGAACCCGCCCCCCTGCCCCAGCGGCGTCCGCTCACGAACCCACCCCCCTGCCCCAACAGCGTCTGCTCACGAACCCGCCTCCCTGCTCCAGCGGCCTCCGCTCACGAACCCGCCTCCCTGCTCCAGCGGCCTCCGCTCACGAACCCGCCTCCCTGCTCCAACGGCCTCCGCTCACGTACCCGCCCCCCCTGCTCCAACGGCCTCCGCTCACGAACCCGCCCCCCTGCCCCAGCGGCGTCCGCTCACGAACCCGCCCCCCTGCCCCAACAGCGTCTGCTCACGAACCCGCCTCCCTGCTCCAGCGGCCTCCGCTCACGAACCCGCCTCCCTGCTCCAGCGGCCTCCGCTCACGAACCCACCCCCCCTGCTCCAACGGCGTCCGCTCACGAACCCGCCTCCCTGCTCCAACGGCCTCCGCTCACGTACCCGCCCCCCCTGCTCCAACGGCCTCCGCTCACGAACCCGCCTCCCTGCTCCAACGGCCTCCGCTCACGAACCCGCCCCCCTGCTCCAGCGGCCTCCGCTCACGAACCCGCCCCCCTGCTCCAACGGCCTCCGCTCACGAACCCGCCCCCCCTGCTCCAACGGCCTCCGCTCACGAACCTGCCCCCCTGCTCCAGCGGCCTCCGCTCACGAACCCGCCCCCCTGCTCCAACGGCCTCCGCTCACGTACCCGCCCCCCCTGCTCCAACGGCCTCCGCTCACGAACCCGCCCCCCTGCTCCAACGGCCTCCGCTCACGAACCCGCCCCCCTGCTCCAGCGGCGTCCGCTCACAGAACTAGCTCTATTTTTTTCTGATTCTTCTGACCTGAAACCTTTCCCTTTCCCCCTTCTCTCTTCCCAGCTCCCTGCTTTTGCTCTCCTGTTATTTTCTCCCCTCCCCTCCTACCCAGGTCCGGTTCACCCGCTAGCTCAGCAGCTCAATTCTTCCCCTTCTCTAATAGCTTTTTCCAACTGACCCTTTGGATGGATTCCAAGCCCCCTCCCCAGCTTGAGCTGCCCTCTCCTTGGCTGTCTCTTTCCCCAGGCCAGTATTCGGTCCTGCTGCACCACAGCTGCTCGTGCAGGGGTGAGGGGTACTACACTAACAAGCTCCTCAGCCAGCTCTTTAAAACTCTTGGATGCAAGTTTTCCAGACCTGCTGATTTCAAAATACCCGTCTGTAGTCGCTGCTGTTTAACATCCCACTGAGATACTAGTGGAATGGGAGCGAGCAGATCTGGCTGGGCTTGTAGCCTCCGCCTGACACCATGTGTGTGCGTGTATGTTTCAGCCCCTGTCCGTGCAGCTGCCATCCCGCAAGTGGCTGCCTGGGGCCCAGCTGGTGAACAGCATGTGCGAGGTGATCGACAAGTACATGAGAGACTTCTCCCACGTCCGGAAACCCATCTTCACGGTACATGGCTTGTTCCCCTTGGGCGGGTGCATGCTGTGCCCTGGGAAGGGGCATGGTTCCGATCATGCCCCCTGCACACTGGGGAGCTCCAGGAGGCATGGTGCCTCCCACTGGGACTGCACCCTCTGCATTGGCCCTGTGCCCGTTGGTGGGGTGGGAATAACAGGGGTGGGAGCAGGGCCAGAGGGACCCGGGAAGCTGATGGGGAGGAGCTGGCCTTTTGGGGGGTCAGAGCAGTTGGATCCGAGGTTTTAAGGCTGGAGCTGCCCCTCTGCGGGGACCGGATGAGGTAGAACATTCCTGCGCCCTGGCTCCTTTCCGAGGAGCAGGTGACACTGGAGACAGCAGCTCTCTGTAGGCAGGAGCAGCCGTGGCACAAGGGGTGGCCCCCGAGGGATGGGCTGGGGAGCCAGGACTGCCCCCCACCCTCAGACCCTGACCCCCACTGGCATGGGTAACAGGCAGCACAGCCCAGCCCAGCCACGGGGAAGAGAGCAGGGCTGGAGAGTGAGAGCAAGGGGCTGGGGGGAGCAGGGCGGGGCTGGAGCAAGGAGGGGAGAAAGCAGGGGTGGGGGGCAGTGCTGGAATAACCTGCCCCAGCTGTTCCTTCCTGGCCCCAGCTCTCCCCCACCCCCGGCCTCCCCAAATGCAGGCGCGGATGCTGTCCATAACCTTCGGGAGGCCTGCTGGGCGCCTGGGCTGTCCCAGCGGACGGGGCGTCGCACCTGCCTTGGGGAGATGCCCGGGGGTGGGGGGGGTGGTCATATTTTTAGTGGACTAGCTTCTGGACATGAGAGAGACGAGCTCTTGAGCTCCCCAGGGCTCTTCAGCTTTGGGACACCGCTCGGTTCACTGCCGGGAGACGCCCCTGGCGCTCAGCCGCCTGTTCCCTTCCCGAATTACACCCCAGTGCTGTCAGTGCCACCCCTGGGGGGACCTACACATTCCTTCCCCCTCCTGCCGGGATCACCCTGCACATTCTTGCCTCCTCCCGTAGGCCACCTAGCCAAGCTACCGTAGACACATAGCCCTTCCACTCCCCCCGGAGCCGGCCCACCCGTCCTTGTCACACTCCCTCCAGTCCGCCCGCGGAGATGCCTAGGATGGAGCATGCTGCTGCAGTGGCTCCCTGCCCTGGGTTGCCTGTTGCCCTGCAGGAATCCCACTCACTCCACGTTATTCTCCTGTCCCGTTGCTGCTGGTTACGGTTGCCCCAGGTCTCTCCGCTCCCCCCCGCGTAGCCACAGCGAATGGCTTCGTGTCTCACTGTCTCTCGCTCTCCTCTCCTGCCGGGGTCTAGTTCCTGCTGGCCGAGAGCGAGCACCTGGTCATGAATCACTACGTGCGGGCGCTCATGGAGAAGAAGATGGTGTGCCGGAGCGCTGAGGAGCGGAGCCAGCTCTCCACCCGGCTGCACCAGGACGCCTGCCAGCTGAGGGAGCTTTTCCACAACCTGGTGAGAGAAGCTGCATCCCCAGAGACGCGAGGTCAGGCTTGTGGGTCGCTATCGCCGGTGGGTGGTCACGACGGCCGGCTGAGGTGGAGTCAGACGGAAATGTTTCAGTCACACAGGGGGCAAGGGAGAGGGAATTATCTGCTCCCCCCCCCCAGTGGCAATTCATAGTCATTCACGCTGGCAGTGGGTGATTATGGGGCCAGGGAAAGCGTGTGAGAACAACTCTTGCCTGGTGGATCTAGGACGGGGTGGGCAAACTATGGCCTGTGGGCTGGATCCAGCCCACCAGCCATTTTAATCCGGCCATCGAGCTCCCACTGGAGAGCAGGGTCTGGGGCTTGCCCTGCTCTGGCACTCCAGCCGGGGAGCAGGGTTGTGGTCCACTCCGCGTGGCTCCCGGAAGCAGCAGCATGGCCCCCCTTCGGCTCCTGCACGTAGGAGCAGCCACGGGGCTCCGCTCTGCCCGCTGCCCCTGCCCCAGGCACCGACCCCACATTTTCCATTGGCCGGGAATCACAGCCAATGGGAGCTGCAGGAGTGGCACCTGCGGATGGGGCAGCACGCAGAGCTGCCTGTCTGCGCCTCCGCATAGGAGCCAGAGAACAGACATGCCGCCAATTCCAGGAGCCACTTGAGGTAAGCGCCGCCCGGGGCCTCCCCCCACACCCCAACCCCCTGCCCCAGCCCTGATCCCCCTCCCACCCTCCAAACCCCTCGATCCCAGGGTGGAGCACCCTCCTGCACCCCAAACCTCTCATCCCCAGCCCCACCCCCAGCCGGAGCTCTCACCTCCCCACGCCCCAAACCACCCCCCCAGTCCTGATCCCTGTCCCACCCTGCAAACCCCTTGGTCCCAGCCCCGAGCACACTTCTGCACTCCCAAACCCCTCATCTCCATCCCCACCCGCAGCCGGAGCCTGCATCCCTTCCTGCACCCCAACCCTCTGCCCCAGGCCTGATTCCCCTCCTGCCCTCCGAACCCCTCAGTCCCAGCCCGGAGCACCTTCCTACACCCCAAACTCCTCAAATACACAAAGTAACACAGCTTCAGCAGGAGAGCTTGAGACAGCCCTGCTCCAGACTATCCTATAGCCCACTGGATAGGGCACTCCTGCAACCTGGTACACCCCAGTTCAAACCCCTCCTGCGGGAACTGAAACTGGATCTCCCATGTGCTAGGGGAGCATGCTACCCACTGGGCTTAAGCTGATAGGGCAGCCTCCGGCTAACCTCCTCCTCCGGCTGTTTTGTGACGCGAGTCCTCCTTTCCTTTTGCCTTTTATCAAAATGCCTGAAATCAAAACCATTTTTTCTCGTCGGGTCGAAACGTTGCCTTTTGACATACCTGGAACCTTTCGATTGGTTCAGTTCGGTTGAAACTCTTCGGTGTCCATGACACAGATTCATGAATCCAAAGCGACATTGTTCGGCAGCTAACCGTTTTGGAGGCGTTGACTCACCTTGCCCCTCTCAACACTAGGCTGAGCCAAGCGCTGGCTAGGGGAGGTTGGATCACCCCTCTCTTAGGCCTGGGAGGGTCAGGCATGGGCACATCAGCCCAGAGGGCTCTCTGTGGCCCAAGCATGGAGGACACACACTGAGTTGCACCCATGGGCGTCGGGCCTGGTTGCTGAGCGTGTCTGGTGAGTTCTCTCCAGCTGGTGCTGCGGGCCAGCATGCCAGCACACTGCTGCCGTACGGCTCCCTGAGGCGGTGCTTTGTGTCTGGCTGGCGCCTAATGCGTCCTGTGCTGGCTGGTTCCTTCCTACAGGGCCTGGCCGAGAGCGAGCAGACCCTCGAGGTGATATTCGCCCTCCAGGAGCTCATCCGCCTCCAAGACCCAGCCTTGCTCAGCCTGGAGGTCCTGGGATTTATGACAAAGTACCCCGATATCAGGTAGCAAACCCAGCGCAGCGAGAAAGGCCCGTTACACTGGGGCGGCCATGGGGCGGTCCTGCCCTGCCAGTAGGGGGAGCTGCCTTCACACAGGCTGTCTCCAGTGTAAGCCTGAACCCCCACCCCATGGCACACGTCTGGAGCACCTCTCCAGTGGTATTCGCAATCCTGTTCATCCCCGATAGCCACGGGGGCAGGGCCCTTAGGCACTGGCACTGGCTGCTCCACCCGGGCTCGCCTGTGGGCAGCACAGAGAAGAGAGTCACCAAGTCAGAGCGGCACAGACTGGCAGAGAACTGCTCTGGCTCCTGGGGAGGTGGTTTTCACAAGAGTTTTGTTTTATTTCCAAATGTTGAACTTTAGGGCTTCCCACCCCCTTTTGTTGATTTTGGCCACGGAGCGAAATAAATAAATGACTGATGGCCGGGGAGGGGCGGAGGTGGAGCCCACCCTCTTGTTCCTTGTGCTACACTCTGACTTTTCCAGGGAAGAGGGCGGTTTGAAAACTCCCAGCATGGCAGAACAAAAAATGGAGGGAAAAATAAGAAAAGAAAAGACGTTTCCCTGAAGAGTCCCCACTCCCGCTTTCATTCGCTTGTGCTCAGGGGCCACAGGGCTGAAAGGAGAGAAACAAAATGGCCAACATTTGATATTCAAAATCAGCCCAAACCAGAACATATGGAAGAAAGATAAAGGGGTTTTTTGCTTTTGAAAAAAGTCTATTATTTAGTGACAAATGCTTGAGATTTGGTTTGTGGCTTTGCTGGCCGGGCACTTCTCAGCCTGCCACAGCACAAAAGTCGTAGAACGAGGGACGCAGCCGCATGACTAGGGCCTTACCAAATTCATGGTCCATTTTGGTAAATCTCATGGTCATAGCATTTAAAACTCTTGAATTTCATGGTTTGAGATATTGAAATAGTAAATTTCACGGTGTTTGTAACTATGGGGGTCCGGACCCAAAAGAGGGTCATGTGGGGGGTTGCAAGGCAAGTGTGTGTGTGCGGGGGCGGGGGGGTTGCAGTGTTGCCATCTTTACTTCTGTGCTGCCTTCAGGACTGGGCAGCTGGAGCGAGGCAGCTGCTGGCCAGGAACCCAGCTCTGAAGGCAGCACCGTTGCCAGCAGCAGCAGAGAAGTAAAGGTGGCAATACCGCAGCCCCCCTACAATCAGGGCCAGATTTACACCTTATGCGCCCCTAGGCACAGCATCTTCAGTGCCCCCCCCCTTACACTGACCTTCGTGTTTTCCATAAAAACGGAAACTTTTAACCCACTTTTAACTTTTAGGCACTCCTAGAATGCTGGTGGCCCTAGGCACGTGCCTACTGTGCCTAATTGGAAATCCAGCCCTGCCTACAATAGCCAGAGTTCATGGGGAAGACCAGATTTCATGGTCCATGACACGTTTTTCACGGCCATGAATTTTGTAGGTCCCTGCACAGGACACCTGCAGGAAACAGACGATGCTGTGGTGTTCTCCCCTCAGTGCAGTACGCTTCACTCCAGGCTCTGCAGCGCGCAGTCAGTCACTTCAGGGGGACCTCAGAGGTGTGCAAGGCGCCGGCCCCTCTGGGCTTGAGGGGAGATCCCACGTGTGAGCAGCATGGGTGAGCCCCGAGAGCCGAGAAGGTAGCAAGAGGTAAAGGGTTCAGTGTCTCAGGCTCTGGTTTCCTGTTCCCCACAGCGATGAGCACGTCTCCATCCTGCTGGATCTGCGGGGCGATGTCTCCAAGGAGGTCCGGAACGTGGTGCTGGAAATGATGGTGCAGAATCCTCAGTCCCTGCCCGAAAACTACCAGCCCATCTTCAGCAATATCCTGGTCCCGGCTCCGGAGCTTCCCTTCTGCCTTCGCAAGGGCAAGTGTGCCTGAGACACGCACGCTGCAGCCCGGCTGTCTGCAACCTGCCCTGGCCAGCGGTGTCTCCGAATGACGGACCTCTGAGAGGCCCTGGGTGGGACTGGGCAGAAGCCCTGTCTGGGCTCAGGAGACGGGGCAGGGAAAGCCTGGGCATCAGCCCTGCTATGCAGGGAGGAGACGAGAGGCTTCCGCACCCAGTTCCCACTGGCTGACACCTTGGCACCTGCTTTGCTGGCCCAGGGAGCCCTCAGTCCACTGAGCCCCTGGCCACCTAACCCTGGATGGGCTAAACCACCAGATTCAGCTCTGCCCATTCGGGTCTCCGGGCCTCTGCTCTGTGCTGCTTCCCAGCTGCCCCCTCTGCTCAGCCCTCCCAGCGTATGTGCAGCCCAGAGCCTGCGGAGGGGACAGGCCAGCCAAGGCAGGCAAGTGTGGTAGCTTCACATGGTGGGATCACGGCGGGAGCAGAAAGGGAATTTCCCCAGGATTCCTTCCCCAGGTCCAGCCACAAGCACCTCCTCCCCGCCCCTCCCCACTCCCATGCACTTCGCGTGCCCAGGGCAGGCTGTTACCAAGCAGTGCCAGAGGCCAGCTGAGAGCACGGCCTGACAGGTTCTGACTGGGCTGGGCAGAATTCAGCTAGTGGTTCATCATTTTGATGGAGAACATTGATGTTTAAGCATTTTTTTTATTTTGATCTATTTAAATGTTCACAGCTGCAGAAAATGAGGGGGGGAGCCAGACCATGGAGGGTCAGATAATGGAGGCATCAGATAATAATTATTTAGCGACAGAGGACGTTGAGATTCCCCAAGTTAAAGCTTTAATGCCGTTTAACATGAACTGCCAACATCCCATGTCAGAATATACACAGTAAAGACCTTTGATCAAACTCAAAGAAGAACTTCAGCCGCGTTGTTCTTCCTTTGCCAGGCGGTACAGTTTGATGATTATTGAGGGAAATGTTTTTCATTGGGGGGAGGGGTGCAGTGAAATCAATGTGTACTGACATTTCCCAGTACATATCGATTCCTTCCCGGCCTAGTTATAACACAGACAAATCCAAACTCTCTTGCAACTAGAGTCGCCAACTTTGTAATATTTAAATCAGACACTCCAGCCGGAGTACCGGAACCTCCCCTGCCCCGCCTCTGCCCCTCGTCTTTCCCCCCAAGGCTCCACCCCCCATTCACTCCTCTTCCCCTGTCCGATTCCCCACCCGGGATCATAGGAATTGCAGTAATCAAAGCCAAGTGCAGAGTTTGGATGATCCATCCTGAAATAGGCAGTGTCCAGAATGTCATTCTGTTACCCGCCACAGTCAGGGTAGGTGTCTCTCAGCAATGCGGCAGGGCGGAGAAAAGGAAAGAGCCACATTACATGGAGTAAAAGGAGGAAGTTCTCCCCGATGGACATGCTGGGTTTTCGTAGGGCGCTGAAATACCATTGCCAGGAGGCAGCTTTGTAAACATGAGCGATGCTCACTGGACTCCTACAGGTTTGTCAACATGTTACATTTGTTGCGGGCCAGCTTGAGATGCTTTGCATTAAAATGCCGGGTAGCGACGAACAAACAACAGGCTTTGTTGCAAATCACCCAGCGTGTTAAGGTGTGTTCTCAAATCCCTGTTGGACGGGGGTCCACTGAGCTCACCTGTAGCAAAGCAAGTGTGCACCCGTCCGCAGTGAGCGGTGCTCTGCCAGAGCACACTGCTTTGCTGGCTGCCTGGCTTCTGCCTGTGCACCTCTTTTGCTCTAGGGGCCTCCTCTATGAGAGAAGGCTGGCTCTATGCCAGGCAGCAGGAGCCAAGGGCCAGGAAGGGGAGCAGCAGAGGTCCTTACCCATTGTTGTCTCCTTGCCACAGACCTAGGCTCTGAGGGACAGTGGGAGGGCCGGGGGCTTGAGGACAGCTCCCCTAGCAAGGATGCTCCCAGCAGAGGCTGTCATGGTGCCTGGCCTGGGTCACAGGTGAGAGGGCCAATCTTAGGTCAGACTGTCGAGAAACTGGGGAGACGCCCTCCCGGGTGGCATGTTCTGTGATTAGATGTAACCAAACCAGCAACAAATGTGCATTCATGGATCACGAGACTAGCTTACCATGGAGCCACAGCTAGTTCCTGGAGACACTCCAGCCTATATCGCCACCCAGACAAACTGGACTTCTGCCATGAAAGCCCCAAATCCCCACCCATTAGGTTCTTCCAGCTCCAGGGAGCTAGTCACTTACCCCAGGTCAATGGATGCTCAGAATCGCACGCCAAAGACAAGGCTGACAGCCAATTTCTTTGGGGAACTAGCTAAAGATTTATTAGCTAAGAAAAAGAAAGGAACATTAGTCAAAGGTTAAATCAGGTAAAATACATTACCGTATTACAAATTCAAGTTTGTAAGTCCAAAATGATTCCAAGGGTTGGAAATCTGCTAGCTTTCTATACGTCTCCCTGGGTGGCCCAAAGAGTTTTGGGGGATCTCAATCTTTTTGTTCAAAATCTCCCCTGTCAGAATTCACCATTCCAGCGATGGGTTAGGAGAGAGAGAGAGAGAGACCTTTGTTCTCCCTTTTTATACCTTGACCCTTTTGGCTGGAAAAATCTTGGTTGTGTCGTGGGCTCAGACAGTTCCAGGGTGTCTGTGCTTTGCCCTCAGGCCTTCATATGAATTGCGTACCTTCTGCATACATCCGGTTCGGGGTGTCTCTGGGAGTGACACGCAGAGGTTCTTGTTTACAGTTCCTTTGTTACTCCTGAAGAGAGACCTTATGGACATTTCTCAGGCCCACAGCATGTTTGAGTTCCAGACATACCATTTTATAACTCCACCCACAATGTCGATACGCACGTTATAACAAGATACTAATACTCAGCAGATTATAACTTTTCCAGTGATGCTTCACAAGCCATACTTTGTACAAGAAGTATCACAATTTTCTAAAAGTGGTAACTGTATTACTGTAGATGGCCAGTGCACCTGAGACAGGATGGAAGAAGCCGGCTAAGGAGCCTGGCTGTGATGGAGGACGCTGGGGTATGGCAAGAACAAGAACTATAGGCATTGGGCTGACAGGGACTATGGTCTGGGACTTTTGTTAAACTGGCCCCAGGATGGGTATTGTTGAAGTCAAAGCCTGAAATGGAGTCCTTTGGGTTACCCAAGAGGAAACTGAGGGAAGGGGCCACTTATTACAATGCCCATCCATCCATCAGTATCTTGGCACAGGGACACAAGAGGGTATCATCTCTAGTGCTCAGGAAGGATGCAGCTGGGACACTCCAGGGAGATCTGGCTGGCCAGCAGACACGCCAAGTATAATTTGACTGCACAGAACGGTACCTCGGTCTGCTCCGACTATGAGGAGCGTGACTGAATCGTTGGTAAACATGCCATCACTGCCCCTGTTTGTTATGGACACCCTGACTGAACTGCGAGTCCTGGATGTGGGTGACCCAGAGCCTGGGGAACACTGAGCCAGATAGAGCCACAGTGGCCCCAGACCACCTCCTTCCAGAGCTGGAGGATGAGCCTGAACCTCCGGAGATGACCCAACCTAGGGCTGATCCGAATGCCGGTAAGTATTGAAATGATGCATTGAACTACACCGGGGTAGGGGTTATATGTGCCTGGGTACTGTACAGACACCATCATGTTGGTCTAACTGTTCTCTGCCTTGTGGCTTTTACCCCCTCCCCTGGTGCTCAAAGGCCACGTCGGACTCTCCAGTCCTCGTCATGGTCACATGGAACCAGAGCCAGCCCGTAACCTCGCTACGTCCTGCCCCACACACCCTGAGCCGGATCCACCTGGTCGGCTCCCCACCCTCCACAAGACGGTGACATCGCACAGCTTAACATGGAAGAAGAGGGTTTTCTTGTAAATTACCTTCACCCCTCCCCCTTAGTCTTAATTTTTCACTAAACTGGCATGGTAAGGCCGAGGCGAGAAAGCCAGAGCGAGAGGCCCCTGGGCTAGCAAGAGGTAGCCCATGTTCTGGAGCACACGGCCTGCTGCTCCGCTTGCACAGCAGTGTGGTCGGTCAATCTTTTTTGTTTTAGTGTTAACAAAGTTCATCTTGGCGTATGACTCTGTACTAGTCACAACAGACACGTGAATCACATTTGTGGGTCTTAGCCCCTCCCTTCTATGGGGAAGCGTCACTGACTTACCATCCACGCAGACACAATAACTGCATCCAAACAAGCGCAGGGCTGTCGGTGTGTGGGTGGGGTCGGTGTGTGGTTGTGCGTGTATGTGGGTGTGCAAGCGGGGGTGCATCTGTCTCTCTGCCAACCAGTGGGGCCAGATGGATTGGGTGAGGTGATTTTGGCCCCTGCAGCAAAAGCTGTCACCTCACCTCTGCCCATCTCCTGCCCAGCAGCTGCTCCTGTCCTCCAGCCTCCAAATTAGTCCTATCCCACCAGTTCCCACATCAACTCTGCCCCCCCCCGACCCATCTCTGCTCCCCCTGGGGCTCTTCACCCCTTCTCCCAGGCTTGAGGGGGCTGCAGCAGAGCCCCCTGACCCTATTCCCAAGCCAGGTGTTGCAGGAGGGAGAAGGGGAAGAAGCGCCGTCCCGTCCCCAGTGCTCACAGGGGGAGAAGGGGCAGAGCTACCCTTAGCTGCTGGGCTCGTTAGCTCCCCTACCCCCATGAGAACAGTGTGGGCTCCTGAGGGGTGGGCCGAGAACGCTGCCTGTCTCCTGCAGCAGCCCTGATTGGCTGCTCTACCCCAGGAGGCGGGACGGTGGGGCGGAATGAAATCCCATCACTGCCAGGCATTGGGAGACCCGGGCACGCAGCGCCATAAAGCTGTTTACAGCTCATCTCCCGGCCTCGCAGCGATCCCAGGCTGCTCCGGGGTCACTCCCTTGGTTTCTAAAGCCAAAGGGTTAAATGTCGAGGTACCAAACCTGTGTGTAGATCAGCCCCAAATCTCTGGGGGGAAATGGAGCACATGAAGGCCCCTGCATCCCTCTGTCTGCTGGGGAAGTGGAAGCCAGGGCTGCACAGCTCGCACCAAATGGGATTGCAGAGCAATTGGGGTGAAAACCCGCTTGCTGCACTGGAGATTAACAGGTCATTTGTCAGCTATTCCAAGGCTAGCAGGGACCATTGTGATCATCTAGTCTGACCTCCTGCATAGCACAGGCCAGAGAACTTCCCCCAAATAATTCCTGGAGCAGAGCTTTGAAAAAAACAGCCAGGCCTGATATTAAAATTGTCAGAATGGAGAATCCAACACTTGGCAAATTGTTCCAGTGGTTAAGTACTTTCACTGTTACTAATTCACACATTATTTCCAGTCTGAATTTTGTCTGGCTTCAGCTTCCAGCCATTGGATCGTGTTAGACCTTTCTCTATTGGACTGAAGACCCATTATTAAATATTGTTCCCCATGTAGGTACCTATTAAACACACACATCAGAAGCAGGAGCGGCAAAAGCTCCCTAAAAGGGGGGGGCCACCTGTGCCCAAACTGTGGCTCCCCGTGCTGCCCCCAAGACCCTGCCCCTGCCCTTCTTCTCCCTGAACCCCTGCCCTTACACTGCCCCTTCCCCTGAGGCTCCACCCCGCCTCTTCCCCACAAGACCCTACCCCCCACTTGCTTTGCTCTGCCCCCTCTCCCCTGTTGCTCGCCCTTACAGCTGGTAAAAAATAAAAGTGATGGGGCCATGGACCCCGGGCACCCCCTGTTCTGGTGCCCCGATCACAAGTTAGTCTCATCCAATACTTGTGCATAGGTACTGTCAGTGAAGGGGCATGCTGGAGGTAGCTCTTGTTCTGTTTGTTGAAACACTGGAGATGAACCTAGAAGCAGAGGAGCTCTGAAAGGAAAGCCCTCTGGCTAATTCCGAACTACCCAGACTGAGCATCACTTACCCGGTCTGAACTTTTCCCTTTCAATGCTTTAGGGCACTGTCCTGGGCATGTTAGAACAAATCCTACATCATGCCAGTGAAAGCACTGGCATCTAGTGACTGCAGGGCAGACAGCAGTAACCTTCAATTGGGAAAGGTTAGAAAACTTCTCAAAAATATGATGAGCTCCCCAAAGGTGACAGATCCGTTGGGCAGATAAGGGTCTGAGAGCATTAGACCAACTCCTTTTGGGGGGAAAGGGGTGCAGGTGGGGGGGGGCTGCAGTTCGCAGCCTGGAGGAGGAAGAAGCCACAGGATCCAGGGACTAGCAATGTACTCCCCTGACCCAGGAAAGTTCAGCTAAGTAGCAGCCTGAGGTAGTGCAAGCCCAAGGCTTTGGCCCAGAGAGGCATGGCAGGAGCATCCACCAGGTGCAGAACGGGGCGCGTGAGTGAGGCAGAGGAGTCCCAGCCAAGGGCTGTGGACATCAAAGAAGCTCAGAGGAGGAGCTGTGTGACTCTTGTGTGTGTATACACACACACACACACACACACAGAAAGAGAGAGAGAGCTGTGCGCCTGTCTTAAAGTACCAGTGAGCCAGCTGGAGCCCAGCTCAGGGGCTCACTCGTTGGCCATGGTGGGGAGCCCTCAGCCCTTTATAGACAACTGATAAATCCACTGGCAAACTTTGCAGCGCATGAGCAGCCAGCTGGCGGGCAGGTGGCAGGGGCTGGGGGAGACGAGGTGCGTGCACAAGAGTGGCTGGGCTGGGGGAGGGCCTTGGGGAGGGGGCCGGCTGGCTCGGCAGGCAGGCGAGGGTGGGCTAGGGGCGAGAGGAATGCCTGCATGAGTGGCTGGCCGGCTGGCTCACGGCCGGTGGGTGGGTGGGGAGTCTGCGGGGAGGAGGTGCAGAGGCGTGAGCAGTGGGTGGAGGGGGTCTCAGGAAGGGGGGGAACAGGCATGAGTCGTGGGCAAGGGGGCCAAGCGGGGCTGGGGGTGGAATGTGGGCAGGGCTTCCAGGGGAGGAGGCTGAGCGGGGTGTGGGCCTTTGGGTTAGATTTCATGGTTCTATGCTGAGATTTCACCAATAAAGTATCACGTGTGAATGTCTCAGGCATTGCAACAGCCTTAACTCAGGCACTCTGTCTGTCTTGCCACCCAGGGGAGCCCAGCTTTGTGACAGAGGGTTCCCTACACCAAAGATCACAGCAATATTTATGTTACTTCCAGTCCCTAAGGACTAGTCACTTACCCCAGGACAATTGCACCTTAGATCTCACACCAAAGACAATGCTCGTAGCCAATCCTATAACAAACCATCTACAGAGCTCTTAACTAGGGGAAGGAAATAAGAGAGTTCTTTACAAAGTTAAAGCAGGTAAATACACACACAAATGAGTTACAGTCTTAACTGGCAAAGGGTAACAGAAGCTTCTATAATAAGCAAGCTGTATATGTCTCTTGGGCTAACCCAGGCTAAACACTGGGGATCTCCTGCTTATGCCTAGAAACCCTGGTCCCCAGAGTCCAAGCAGCATCAAGATACAGTTTCCCCTTGTCAGGGAATAATTCATTTGCACATCTCCTCTGTATGAGGCGAGAGCAATCAACAAAGTCATTGGCCGCTGATGTTCCACGATAGTTAGTCTGGTGTCGCTGGGCCGGCTGGGCTGGGCAGGAGATAAGACCTTTTGTTGGAAGCCAGAATTTCGATCTCATTCACGTCTCTCTCCTGACTGGTGACTCCCAGGTCTGGCGGCTCCCAGGGCAAATGCTCAGCGAGTACCTCACAGAGTGGGCTACAGCGGTTACGTGAAATTAACACAGACAGCAACTCACAAGCGCTCGATTAGCCCGCGTAGCCCAGGGTCGGTGTCCCTGCTCAGTGGCTACACCCAGCTCCCAGCATCTCCTTTCGCTTCCACCATGGCCAAGCCGGAGAGGCCCAGCAGCAGGGCGCTGCACCAGGGACTGCCCCTGCGCTCAGCCAGGCTCCAGCTGCAGTGCCTTGGGGCACCGTCGCAGCGCCCACAGATGGGCATCGCTTACCAGAGGCGCTTGCCTGGAGGGCCAGGCAGAGAGCCGCGTGCAGGAAAGCCATGCTGGGTCAGTGCTCACAGCTGTGCCAGGCTGCCCAGAGCCACGCACTTTATACCCTCTGGGTGCCCTGGGACCGCCAGTCACGCACGGAGCAGGGCTAAACCCAACGTGCGTTTTCATACTGTGAATGCTATTGACACACAGGTGATCTGGAGTAATCCCTGCCTGGATTTGACAGTAGCCAAGTGAGGCATGGGCAGAGGCGGATTAGGGGTTTGTGGGGCCCTGGGCCAGAGCAAGTGGGGCTCCCCCCCTCACTCCTTCCACCTGCCCCCATGCTCCAACCCTGCTCCCCAGCAGGAGCACCAGATGGGTGGGTGGGTCAGTCAGGGTGCGGGGGGTGCCTATTTTTCCAGGGGCCCCCCAATTGGCCAGGGCTCCTGGGCACGGGCCCCACTGGCCCAGTGGCTAATCCGCCACTGGGCAGGGGGACTTTGGCATAAGCTGGTGCCTGCTTTGCCAGCGACACACCAGGTCCCTGAGCACTCAAGCCCAGCAGAGCTGGCTCGGCCTTGAGAGTTCGCAGTCCCTGGGAAGAAGGTGCCACTGACACCTGCTCCTGCTGGCCAGCATGAGACCCCCCCACAGGTGCACTGGACATGAGCCAGGGAAAACCAGCCCAACGCCAAGCTCTGCTCTGAGCTGTCCTCTGCCAGAGACACTCTGTGCCTGCCAGGGGCCACCCCGGGTGTTGGGGCACGTCTGAGTGAGCAGAGCTGTAACTGTCCTGGTGGAGGAGATCTGTGCTCATGCCAGGACGATGTGCCAGGCCCAGTCAGGGCAGGGGCTGGCCAGGCTCCCCCATGCAGCTCGGCCAGGCACGAGCCCTGCCCCAACACCCACAGCTCTGCAGCTGTCCCTCAGTCCCAGCCCCATGCTAGTCCAGCCCTGGGCGCCCTCCCGTCTCTGCCAATGCCTCTCAGACCCACCCTGCCCGCCCCGTGCTAGTCCAGCCCTGGGCTGACCTGATGAGACTCTGCCAGTCAGACCCCACGTGCCAAACTGAGGGCTAGGCTGAGACTCCACCAACTCATTTCCCATGTGTCCCAACCCCCAAGTGAGGTGCCAGGTGGCAGGAGGGGGTGGGACTGGGAAGGGGCAGCCTGCCACCAGCTGTGCACTCTCTCACCTGGATGCACACCCCCAGCCAGCCGACGCCTGCTCCTAGCAGCACACACAGGGCAGCGGGGGCAGGGAGATGCTATATTTGGCCTGTCACTGTCAGCTCAAGGCCTGGGCGGAGCAGGCGGGGCAGAAGCTCAGCTCTGCTCCGTGCGTGACTGGTGGTCCCAGGGCGCCCAGAGGGTATAAAGTGCGTGGCTCTGGGCAGCCTGGCACAGCTGTGAGCACTGACCCAGCATGGCTTTCCTGCATGCGGCTCTCTGCCTGGCCCTCCTGGCAAGCGCCTCTGGTAAGCGAAGCCCATCTGCGGGCGCTGCGACGGTGCCCCAAGGCACTGCAGCTGGAGCCTGGCTGAGCGCAGGGGCAGTCCCTGGTGCAGCGCCCAGCCGCTGGGCCTCTTGGTTTGGCCGTGGTGGAAGCGAAAGGAGATGCTGGGAGCTGGGTGTAGCCACTGAGCAGGGACACCGACCCTGGGCTACGCGGGCAAATGGGCCAGCGAACTGCCACTCTGCCCCTTTGGCCTGTGTGGAGACAGCTCCGTGGGACCCCCGCGGGGCAGTGCTGGGTACTGCTGCCCTGTTAGCGCCAGGGGGCCTGTGGCAGTACACGGGCAGCGCCTGTTCACACAGACAAGGTGCCTTCAGCCTGGCACTGCCTGGGTGCCAGCTGCCCCCCTCCCAGCTGCACTCCTGTCCAAGAGGACACTGCCAGGGGGGCCCCTTGGTGCCAGCCCTACAGGCAGTGCGCCCTGACCTCTCGGTGACCACCAGACCCCAGATCACTGGGTGACCGTCAGCCCCCGGTGACTCACGCAGACCCCTCAGTGACCGCCAGCCCCATGGGCAGCTCGCCCAGCCCCCTCGGTGACTGCCATCCCCCAAGTGACTCACCCAGATCCCACAGGCAGCTCGCCCGGCCCCCTCAGTGACTGCCAGCTCCCAGGTGACTGACCCAGACCCCTTGGTGACCACCAGCCCCCACAGGGAGCTCGTCCCTGCAGATTGGGACTGGCCTGAGCCCAGCAGTGGCTGCTGAGCGAGCTCCCTAGACGTTGAGCAGGGCTGGTTTTCCATCTCCAGGCTGTGGGGTCCCCGCAATCCGACCAGTCGTGAGCAACTTGCAGAGAATCGTCAATGGGGAGAACGCGGTGCCCGGCTCCTGGCCTTGGCAAGTGTCCCTGCAGGTAATGCTCGCTCCTCATGGTGGCCCTGTGCCAGGCAAGGCAGGGACAGGGGCCTGGGCGCCAGCTCAGAGCCCAGCTGCCCCAGTCTGACATGCTGCGCAGCACAGACCTCACCCAGGGCCCTGCTGAGCAGCGCTGGCTCGCAGGGTCTGGGCTGGGTCAGTGCAGGAAGCCCCCAGGCTGGGCTGCCCCATCACTGTTCTAAGGGAATGGGACAGAGGAGAGGGCCCTAGCCCCCCAGCCTGCATAGGGCTGGCGTTGCTGCTTGCTCGAGCCCTGCCTGCCCCCTGCCCAAGCCCTGCCTCCCCCCCGCGGGGGGCTGGTATCATGGCCCCCCTCCCCCCACATGTTCCTCTGCATCCCGCTTGTTTGACAAAACTGATCAAGGAATGTCCCACCCTAAATAAGATGCATTCAAAGGGTGGGAAATTCCAGCTGTCAGGGTCCAGCTGTGGGATCAGCACAGGCCGGGGCCCCCCGGGATGTTCAGTGGCCTGGCTAATCCACAAGCCAGTCTATCCGTCCTGGAATTAGAGCTAAAAAGTGCTGCCCAGGTGCTTGGAGCAGGAGCAGCCGGTGCTTGGGAATCTCCGATCGTAGCAGGGCCTTTCGTGGCCCTGGCCGCATCTTAGGAAGAAATCCAAAGCAATTTGGCTTGTGCAGACACAAGCCCTGCCTGCAGCACACAAGCCTGGGAAGCGGCACCCCCAGGGCAATCGCTTGGAAAGCCCTGAGCGTGCGGGGCCCGACTAGCGCGCCCATTGCATTGTGCCCTGCAGCTGGGCATGCACGGCTAGGCTGGGACAGCGCCGCTAGGAATGAGGAGTGCTGAGCGGGCATGCGGCCCTGGGCCTGGCGGGGTCCGCGATGGCTGCAGTGGGATCCTCAGGGACTTGCCATGGCCTGTGGGCACCGGGCCGTGATCCCAGGGACTGCCAGGAAGGACGAATAATGGAGGGAGCTGGGCCCCACGCCCAGGGACGGATGCTGCTCCCAGCCGGTGGATCAGGAGGGGGAGCAGGGCACAGAGCGCAGGAGGCTCTGGATGGCATTTCGGTTTGTGGTGGTGCCAGCGACCCAGAGGCAGAGCCTGCCAATGCCAGGCTAAGTGCCAATCTGCAGTCAGGCAGCTCAGGGCCCCCCGGGCCTGGAGCGCTGGGCACATGCCAGGGTGGGTCCCTCAGCCCATCCCAGGCTCCCTCTCCTCCGTGCCATTCTCATTCCAGACCAGCACCGGCTTCCACTTCTGCGGTGGCTCCCTAATCAACCAGAACTGGGTGGTGACGGCTGCCCACTGCAATGTCAGGTAAGGAGACGGTGCTGCAGGCCAGGCCAGTCGCTGGAGCCGCTCTGCATTGGCTGGTGCCACGGCTCCGCCCGGGCACAAGGACAGCCCCAGTGAGCGAGACCCCCCAGCTGCCTCGCACCCAGTCCCAGCAGGGCAGCGGGGCACCTTGGGCTAAGCAGAGCAAGTCGGGGGCCTAGGGGAGCTGGGCGCAGAGATAAGACCAAAGGGCAGGGGTAAGATCATGGCTCTGCTCTCCAGGTGAGCAGAGGGTTCCAGAGCTGGGGCATTGCCTAGGGCCTGGCAAGGGGAGGGGGCAGGAAGCTGGGCCGCTAGCCAGAGGTGAGATTGTTTTCCTGGGAAGAATGGAGCCAAAGAGCCAACCTGCCCTGGGGCTGCCCCAGCCCCAGCCCTTCCTGCCAGTTCCCTACTGCCAACCCAGGGCCCGAGACCCGGACGCTGCTGCTCCATCCCAGTTAACAAACACCCCTACGGAGGAGGGGCCGTGAGGTGGGGCCCCCCTGCTCCACCATGGCTGAGCCTCCCTGGTGCCGTCTCCTCTGGCTGGAGCCTGGGCCCCTCTGGGGCTCAGCAGAGGAGACGCTTGCTTGTGCCACAGGGCAGCTCCCCTAGGCTGGGGCAGGCAGAGGTGGCCACTGGAGGGCCCAGGGGATCCTGGTGCAAGTGAGGGTTACTAGGGCGAATCCCTGGGGGTGGGCTCAGCGACCCCTGTCCAGGTGCCCAGCCCCACTGGCTCTCTCCCTTGCAGAGCTGGGACTCACTTTGCTGTCCTTGGGGAGTACGACAGGAGCTCTGGAGCTGAGCCAGTCCAGGTCAAGACCATTGCCAAGGTGAGTCGCCACTGAATGCCATCTGGGATCCTGCAGAGAGGGGGGCAAGATGCTGGGCAGTCCCACAGAGCCCAGGGGCAGGGGGCAGGCACCCCAGCTCTGTGCCTGGGGCTGGGCCCTGGTGGGGGAAGAAAAGGGGCTGGCAGAAGCAAACCCCCTTCCCAGCACCGCTTGGCAGTGGCATGGCCAGGCATGGGAGCCCGTTCTCCACAGAGCAGGGACGGGTGTAGGGACAAGTCACGTTCCTTGCCCAGCTCCGCCCGGGGCTCCCTGGGCCAGGCTCTCTGTGCCTCCTGGAGATGGGCCCGTTACCAGGCGATGGGAGCCCGGGAGGCCCTGGCCTGGAGTGAGCCCTTGGGGAGTGCAGCCCAGTCCCTTGTACTCACCCAGGCCAGTGCCGCAGGAGCCCTGGGAAAGGGCAGTTAGCGAGGCAAGGTGGGGAGCTGCCTGGAGGCCCCGTGCCCAGCTCAGCACTGTCCCTCGGGGCAGGCAGGATCCAGCGAGCGAGTGGGGCGGGACGGCATTGCCCCGGGGGGGACCCTAGCCTCCCCCCCCCCGGTGCTAAGGGCTGCTTGTCCCTCCCCCATCCAGGTGATCACCCACCCCTACTGGAACGCCAAGACCATGAACAACGACATTACCCTGCTGAAGCTCTCCTCCCCCGCCCAGCTGGGCACCCGCGTGTCCCCTGTCTGCCTGGCCACGGCCGGCGAGTCGCTGTTGGCCAACCCCACGTGCATCACCACTGGCTGGGGGCGGACCAGCGGCACCGGTACGTACGCACAGCCCCTGGGGGGGGCCACTGGGGGTCAGACATGGGGCAGCTTGTGCCTCATGCCCACCCATATGGGCTTCATGCGGCACCCAGCGCTGGGGCACCTGGCCAATGCATGGCAATGAAACCAGCGGGCACCATGGCGCCTGGCCTGGGGCCCAGCAAGGGCTCTGCTGTGGGTCTGCCTGGGGCTGGACGGGTACTAGGCTGCCAGTGCTGCAGCATCCCAGCCACCCGTGCCGCTGTGTGCCCAGTGCCCGAGTGGTCCAGCCGCACCCCACCCCAGCCACGCGACAGAGAGCCCAGCAGGGGCAGCCCAGTGCCGGGGGCATCCTGCCAGGGCAGGGCAGCCAGCAGGTACGTCTCTGTGTGTGTCTGTGTCTGGCTGTCCCCACACTTGGCCCTGATCGGGGGTTTGTTTCCCAGCGAGTGGTGGGGCCGTCCGGCTGCAGCAGGTGGCCCTGCCCCTGGTCACGGTGAGCCGGTGCCAGCAATACTGGGGCAGCCGCATCACCAACTCCATGCTCTGTGCTGGGGGGGCTGGCGCCTCCTCCTGCCAGGTAAAGATCTGTAATGTCACCCATAGAAGGGGTGTTGGGTACAGGGCAGGGTGGGCGTGGGAGGGGAAGGGACACAGGGCAGGATGGGGAGGGGGAGGGGCACAGGCCAGGCTGGGCGGGAGAGAGGGAGGGGCACAGGGCAGGGTGAATGGGTGGGGGAGGGCACAGGGCAGGGTCAGCAGAGGAGAGAGGGAGGGGCAGAGGAAGGGGAAGGGCATAGAGCAGGATAGGTGGGGGGAGGGGCACAGGGCATGATGGACACAGGAGAGGGAGAGGGGGAGTTGAACAGGTCAGTCTCAGTAGAGGAGTGGGGAGGGGCCCAGGGCAGGGGGGAGGGGGGAGGGGCACAGAGCAGGATGAGGAAGGGCACAGGGCAGGGTGGATCGGTGTGGGGGAGGGGCACAGGGCAGGCTGGGTGGGAGAGGGGAAAGGATCTCTCCAGAGCCCCTCGCCTACACTCAGCTAGTGCCCCAGGGAGCCCTCCTCCTGCCAGTGCCCAGGCACGGCCTCTCTCTTGCACCGCACCCTGGCATGGTGCCACGTCATCCCTGCTCTCTCGCCAGGGGGACTCGGGCGGGCCACTCGTGTACCTGAAAGGGGGAGCCTGGACCCTGATTGGGATCGTCTCCTGGGGAAATAGCAACTGCAACGTCCGGACACCTGCCGTGTACGGCCGAGTCAGCGCCTTCCGCACCTGGATCGACAGCGTCCTGGCCTCCAACTAGCGCCTGGCTGGGCAGAGCAGCCCAGGGCCCTGACACGTTGCTGCAGAGCGCCAGGGAGCGCGGGCAGTGTTGGCCTGGGTCAGCGGGCCGCTGAGAGCCCAGGACTTCCTCCTGCAGGCTCTGTACAAAGGAATAAAGGGTTTGTTCTGTGCAGCCGGTGTTTTGTCCAGCTCCTCTGTGCTCAGCCCCTGCAGCACCAGGGGTGTCCTGGCTCCCCGTGCCCAGCCCCACGCTGTGCAGGGAGGGGCCAGGTGTGTGAGGAGCCTGGGGCAATGGAGCCAGCTGGGGGGGGGGGTCTCAGGTGAGACCAGATCCTCTGCCCTCTCTGACAGTCCCAGCGCGTTGCCCACACGCCCTTCCCTGGGGGGGGTCCGTCAGTCCCAGCATGTTGCCCACATGCCCTTCCCGGGGGGGGGTCTGTCAATTGGCTGTGCCATACAGATGCCCCCCCTGCATGCTAGGGGCCAGCCCAATGGGCCCTGCTCAAGCTGGAGTTAATCCCTATGAGCCTGCAGAGCCACTTCCTATGTCCTGCCGGCCTGTTCTGCCCCCATACTGCCACGCCCGGGAAGCTCCGGCAGACGGGGTTTGCCCTAGGGGAGAAGAGGAATGGTCTGGGCAGGCCGGGGCCCTCTGTCCAAGTGACCATGCTCCCTGGAAAGGCTGCTTTGCCCACTGCCCAGGATGGGATGGGGGCTCAGTGTGGGGCAGTCGCTTCGGCAGCTGGTCATCTGCAGGCCCAGCCGGGTGCAGCAGAGCACCAAAGTGGGGGTGCATGGGCAGAGCTGGCTGAAGGACATGGGCCCTGGGCCATGCTCTGAGGCTTAAACTCCATCCCCACGCCCTTGGGGCAGCCTGTCTACACAGACCTTCTGGCCCCACCTCTGAACCCCAAGCCTCTAGGCTCCTCTCCGGTACCAGCCGCCCTTGCCCCAGCTCTGCTGAGCTGCTGCCTGGCTTGTGAGCCACCCTCACCCCTCTGCTCACAGCGGGTGCAAGTGGGGGGCCCAGGACAGGAAGGGCACTGTGCCGGGTAGATTCCCAGGCAGTGCCCAGCCCAGCTCCAGGCAGCTCAGCCTACATGGACCTGCTGGAGAAAGAGGGAAAGGGCGAGATAAAACAGGAGTTCGGGATCCCACTAGGCTGCCACGTACATACAGACAGCCCCAGGGACATCGGCTCATTACGGGTTAATAAAGCCCCAGCCCTGCCCCTCTGTCAGCTCCGCTGTGCCCCTGGTGCAGTGCCACCTGCTGCCACCACGGGTCTGCCTTACAGCCCCAGGAGGCTGGTTCTCCATGGGCCCCTGGTTCCTGCAGTCCATGGGCTTCTCCAGTCTCACCTGGCAGGGGAGGTGGTTTCCCAGGCAGGGGGCTGCTGGGCACCACAGGAGAATGCTCTGAGCCTACAGGGCTGTGGGTGTTTGGGGGGCTTGCGGGAGTGCGTGCAGGTCAGGGGGGTGACTCAGAGGAATTAGGCAGGACGCGAGGAGGTGGGGAGGACTGAGCCACGTGGAGGCTGGGCAGACTACAGGGGAGAGGTCAGGACTAGGTGGAAGCACCAAGGGGCAACAGTCCTCTCCCATCCTGCCCCTAGAGCTGCCCAGGGGCCCTGTTCCCACGCAGGAGGGGGAGGGAAATGGGTGCCCACTTCTCCCCCCCCATGACACCCCTTACCCAGCTCCCCACTTACAATGATACCCACCTGCAGGGGAGGCAGCACTGGTTGCTTGCAGCCCCCCGCCCCTCGTTCTCTGAGCACCAGGCATGTGACAGTCACCAGCAGAGCCCAAACTGGTGTCACTGGCACCAAATCACAGGTCTCTGCCCTGAACAAAACCAGGGACGGGCCCCAGTTCTAAGCGCCTGCCCCTGCAGCCGGCTCAGTGGGACCACAGCCAGCCCCTAGGGAAACCCTGGTCACACACCCCAGGGCAGGGCATTTACACACCATCCCCTGCCCCCCACCACACCAGGGCATTTACACAGCACCCCCTGCTCTCTCCATACACACACCCAGGCCAGGGTATTTACACAGCAGCTTCCCCCCCCCCCACACACACACCTGGGCCAGGTATTTACACAGCACTGCCCCCCCAACACTCCCCAGGCCAGGGCATTTACCCACCCCTACACACACACACCCCAAGCAGCATTTGCTAAACTTAACCATTTTCAAACCACCAGGCCCAGAAAACTCACATCCAAGAGGCCTGAAGGAACCACTGAGCCAGCTGGGGGACATGCCAGAGGACCAGCAGCCTGCTAACATAGTTCCCACATTTAATGGGGATGACTCAGAGCACTACAGACGGGTCAGTCTGATGTCAGTCCCAGGTAAACTAATGAATCGGCTAATTCAGGACCCGACTTTCAGCCTCTGGCTCTTTGTTGATATGGCAGCCAGCTGGCCTGGGTCCCCAGAAGATAGGTCTGTCCAACAAACCTGTGATCATTGCTTGACAAGATTGCAGGGCTGGTTGGTAAAAGGAACTGTGCTGATACTGTATACTTGGTTTCCTCCAAGGCATCTGGCTTAGTACCACATGTGACACTGGCAGACCAAGTGCCAGCTCATGCCACGGCCTGAGGCCTCACTGACCACTGACAAATGCACAGCTGGAACCCCATCTGGCTCACCTGTGTGAAGTTAGAACAGACAGTTATAACCATGTGTGTAGTCTTTATGAAATGCTAGTAGGATGCTGCATGTATTAATCCTACTTATCCTATCTGTAGCCCATATTATCAGGTACTGTTGAAAAGTTTGCTCCATAACTATAAAAATGTTTCCTAAGCCCGTGGATGGCCCACAGTCAGGGGAGAAGCCCAAATGTGAACACTCATTCAACACAAGAGGTGTCACCTCCTCCCCAACACAAGGTCTATAGCCATCAGACAAGCCATTGTGCTCAAAAGACTTTGCTGACTGCTTCCCCCACAGCCTGGAAGAAGGAACTTGTCTTCATGCTGGGGGAAGACAATAAAAAAGGAGAATTTACTATTCCTATTCTGCTTGAATGCTGAGGGGCAAGGGTTTTTAAGCATAAGCAAGGAGTCCCCAGCTGCTTTGCCTGGATTAGCCCTAGAGGATATACAGAGTCTGCTCATTAGAGTCTCCTACCACTGGCATCAGTGCATTTACTTATACCAGAGCCAGGACCCAGCTCCCAGCATCCTGGGGTGGGGCAGGGCAGGGTGTCCCCGCTTGGGGCGGGGGTGCTAGGACTTCCCTGTTGGGCAACAAGAGAGCAGAGCAGAGGAGCTTGGGAAGATCCTTGCCCTGCAGGCTAGTAGCTACACATTGGGCTCCCTCCTGGGAATGGAAACATCAGGCCAGAGCAAGATGTCTGCTTGTGTTTAGCAGAGCTATCAAGTGAGAGGGGTGGGAGTACAGGATCGGGGCCAGCCTGGGAGATGAACAAAGGGCTGCAGCTATCTCACAACATCTTCATTGCAAAACCCGTAAGCTTCCAACTTGTCATGGACCAGACAAGGCAGCCAAGTGCCTGTCTGCAAAAAACAGCAGTGAGGCGTTGGGGGTCACCGCAGGGAGCAAGCTTTGGACTGGTTCCTTTAGCATCTTCGGAGCGCGGAGAATCAGGCGACAGAGCTATCCAGCAGGACCTAGGGGCAGGAACTGATCCAATGAGACATCCTGGGGAAAGGCAGCTAACGGCTCTGAGGCAATCCCAGCAAGCAGCAATGGCCGACACACAGGTACTAATGGAGAGCACCAGAGGCAGGGGTTTGCAAAGGCCTGTGTGGTGGAGGGCTGCGTAGGCAGTCGCACCAGGCCAGGGCCAGCATCATTCTCTAGGGCTGTGCTGCAGCTCCACCTGGAATGGGGGTTCACACCTGGGCCCCCTTTACCAGAGGAGCAACAATGGAGGGAGCTTGCCAAAGAGCAGCCGCCCTGAGCGGGGGCTGACGAAATGACAAATGAGGAGAGACAAAGAGCTCAGGGCAGAGGTGAACCTGCTACCAACTCAGGGTGTCTGCCCTTCGGCCTCCTTGTCAATCAGGGTGACACAGGAGCAATAGGATCAAAGCAAGAAGGGGAGCTACATCTATTGGAGAAAGCCCTCTCCTAGGCAGCTCCGTCTGGCTGGGGAGAGTGCCCCATGGGAAGAGCAGAAGATTAAGCCAAGACTTTGTGCTACTGTCTAGGGCTGCTCACGGACAGCAGGTTATCTACTGGCAATAATGGTGAGCACCCAAAGATCTGCTGTGCACTTCCGCAAACACACAATCTTAGGTCCTGCCCAGACAGCATGAAGAGCACGTTGAAGGAGACCCAACTCCCAGTGGCTTTCAGTGAGAGATGGGTGCCTAACTCCCTTTGAGACCTTTGAAGATCTCACCTCCGTAGGCCTTCCCTCTGCTGCCAAGTGCTTGCAGATCCTTGGCTGAAGACAGCCTACAGAAATGGCAACCACTATTACTTTAATGGGGACAATGCAACATTTCCTTAAGGGAAGTAGCAAGGTCTCCTCGTAAAGGGTCCCTGACTCACTACCGCACCTGGTGTGTTTGGGAGAGGAGTGGAGCGCAAGTAGGCATCACTCAGCCCCAGGTACATTCAGCAACTGTAACCCCATAAAAGCCCCCTCCTTTGGGTGTCTGGCAGCGAGCAGGCCCCAGCCAGGGAACGAGGACAAAAGGTTTATTGGATACACCGGATACATTTACACATTTAACAGACTGGATACACAAAATAAATAATTCTATACACTCATTTTAACATTACAGGGTAAGTACCATGGATCAGATCTCACTCTACAAGAGATTCCTTAGTGTACAAAAGGAATCAAAGGCAAATCACAGAACCGGATACTTCTCAAGACAAACAGCGCATCCTTTTGAGAGGAGATAAAGTGGGACATGATGCGAGTACCTTCAGCAGCTCCTACACGGCAAGGGACGACCTGGCAACAAAACTGGAGCCAGCACGTCAAGACCTCCTGTCCTGAGGGCTTCCAAGAGGCATCTTTGTGTCATGAAAGGTAACAGAAAGGATCACAGCATCTTCATGTGTGCTCATGGCAGGTGCTCTGCCTACCAGGTACCTACATTTGGCCCAGATTTCTTCCACAGTCGAAAAGCAACCACAGTGCAAAGTTCTCAGAGCAGCAGCCAGCAGCTCATCTGGGTACCGAGGAGAGAATCTACAGTGTGTTGTGCATAGGGGGACAGAGGGAAATGCAGATGGAGAAGGGAATATCGTCAGGCAGGCAGTGGCCTCTCCTTCCAGGCACTGTTCACCAAGGGAATGGTCAGAGCGGCAAGGGACAAAGCTGTGCTCTGGGCACGCAGCACCACCAGAGAACACCCTTCCTATTGCACGTCTTTGGCAACGCCCCTGCTCAGTAATGCACACGTCTGACACACAGGCACATGCCTCTGTAGCGTTAAAGGGCTGCATAGTTATCTAGGCTTTCTGGGGGTGGAGATGAATAGTCTGAACAAAGCAGCAGAAGCCTCGTGATAGGGAGAGCATCAATATAGTCCTCACAAAGTCTGGTACGAGGCATCAAATAGCACAGGCACTTAGTGATAGTTTTTCAAGAGATACAGGAGATTTGGAAACTGCAAGGGCATGTGTGACACACACACACAGATGCCCACTAGGCACATGCAACAGCCCTTTCAGTGTGCAGTAAGGAGCAGCTTTCTGCAATGCTTTCCAAGTGTTTGATTCTCTAGGAAGCCACTGTTGGCTCCCATCTCTTCTAGTCACACACTATTAAGGATTTTTAATATTACTGCAAATCAGATGAATGTGAGCTATAAATCAAAAGTCAGAGTTTGCAGGAGGATGTCATGTAAGATGTGACATGGCCTCGGCAGGGCTGCATTACCCACACACCATGCAGGCTGGGTTGGGTGGTTGGTTTGCATAAGGGACAAGAGGGATTAAATTCTGACATGAAGCGATCTCCTTCCTACCAGACAGGTCCTGGATAAAGAGAAGGCAGGTACTGAGGAGAGATGATCTACGGGCCCGAGCTGTGACCCCAGAGACAGGGATGCTCCTGTTCTGGGTGGGCACTTTGGTAGCAATACAAGAATTGTTACTGATCCTGGCCCTTCCCATCCTACTGTAAACACTAATGAGTGCAGCATGCCCCCAGGAGAGTCCATGTGCTCCCCTGAATGGGCCTGGCTGGTTCTTCAAGATGTTGGACCAGATCCTCCGGGTCTGTTACTGTGCTGCTCAGACATCACATAATGACTGTACTTTGGTCAGAGGTTGGCAGCAGGCAATTCCTCTTGTACAGCGTACCCTCTGCTAGCATGAAACTGGCAGAGGTGACATAGCATCTTCCTATGCCAGCTGCTCCCCCTTCATGGCAGAGCAGAGCTCTGTCCACCTCTCCTCCCCTGGCATGAGCAGGCCACAGGGAACAATCTGCCCCTATAGCTGTATCTTGGCATCCACGGCAAAATACTGCAGTCAACAGGGCAGCTTTAATGGGACTAGCCAAAGAGCTGGCTCCACCAAGCTGCCACTCCAGAAGGAAGGAGCCGCGCTTGGGGACTTGAAGCCCTTTTCAATAATCAGTAGGTGATGTGGGGTCTCTTTAGTGAGCCCAGAGCCGCAGAAACAATAAATCCAACATCGCTCCATGGTTTTTATGCCCAAGTGCCTCGCTTGGTGCACACTGTTAGCCTAGGTTCTGATGAAGGCCTCAGAGAGAGACAGAGCCCGCTGTCCTGCCCAGATCAGCCACAATCATTTTGGGGGCCACATGACGACATTAAAAACTCTCATCTTTTACTGTAAAAGTGCTGGGTCACTAGAGAAGTGCATGTCCATGTGCCCAGCCTCAGTCTCCCCACAGCCCTAATACAGTATGTCGGGCATCAGTATTTCCACCAAATATGTCCACATGGCAGAGCGCAGAGTCCAGAATGTGGGACAAGGAGCAGGATGGAGGAGGAGGAAGGAAGAAGCAATGGAAAGTTACCAGAGAAGACATTAGAAGAACTAGACCACCCAGCCCAAAGGGGTTAGAATGTCTGCAGGCTGATTATTCCCAAACCTGTTGCAGGAACTTCATTGCAGCTGGTTTCCAAGTCACCACCCAAAGCAGCATGCCAGCACTCCCTAGCTGATCTCACCTACTTCTTAAACCTGTAAAGCTCGTGGGAGCAGAGGCCATGCCTTCATCTGTGTTGCATAGCTCCGAATACAACGGGGCCCTGAACCTGACAGGGGCTACTGGGTTCTACTGCAATCTGAATATTATGTAAGATATCACCATTATTTTGGAATACTTCATGAAGCAGCACTGACCTCTTCCCCATCAGCTTGGCATTTAGCTGTCTGGCGTTGCATTGGGAGGGAACAGGAGTAGACTAATCAAGGCTGCATCCATGACCATTTTGGCTAATAGCCATTTTTTAACCCAGTTATAATTTTGGCCTTCACAAGTAATTCTTCGAGTAATTTTGTATCATCTGCAAATTTTGCCTCCTCCCTATTCACCCCCTTTCCCAGATCATTTGTGAATGTGTTGAACAGCGCGGGTCCCACTACAGATCCCTGGGAGACGCAGCTCTTTACCTCTCTCTAGTGTGAAAACTGACTATTTATTCCAACACTTTTGTTTCCCATTTTTTAACCATGAGAGGACCTTCCCTCTTACGCCATGACTGCATAGTTTGCTTAAGAACCTTTGATGAGGGACCCTGTCAAAGGCTTTCGGAAAGTCCATCTCCAATACATTCATAAGTGGGATCCAAAGTCGCATCCTCCGTTTGCAGCCCACCTACTGTTCTCCTTGGAAGCCCTTTTTTATTTCCACTAATGCGCCAAAATATGCAGGATCCAATGGACAGCATTCTGCGAAGCCAGATCCACCTCCTGCGAAAGAGCAAGCAAGCTGAAACTCCTCGTCAGAGTGAAGAGACCATTTCACACAGTATTGCTAAGTTCCAATAGACAGACACATGTACTTCCCTTCACTCCTTAAAGGAGCATTTCCCAGGGAATAGGGTGGAAAGCAGCAATTTGAGAGCTTGTCCCAGGAATACAATATACTAGGTTACCAAGTGATTGCTTCCAGTCTCAGCCCATTTACTCTCTACTTTCTCCTCACATCCCATGAGATTTCTGCAACAAGGCAGAACCAGTCGAATGCTGGTGTTCACTAGTAGGCAACGGAAGACTGAACAGATGTCCTATTCAGCCAGCTTCCTGCCTTTGTCCACGTGAACATTCATTTGCACTCGTATGTGGCAAGTGGCTGCTCTTCAGACCTATACCCATACCCACATGAGGAGAAGGTAACTTGTCATTCCCTAGGCACTACTCTCCTGCTTACAGGAGGAGCAAACAATGTCATGTGACTTAGGTGACCAATCACACACCAAGGATAATGAATAGCAAAGCAGCCAAAGTGAAGTTTTCAAACAACCTGTTGGATAAAATTCGTTCCCACGAGCAGTTTGCTGAGCAGTTACAAAGAGCACAATTGTAAAAATCAATGATTTGGGAACAGAAGGGACAAATTCATCCGATTGTCCATGTGTACGAATAATCCAGCCACTTCTACCCACAGGGAAGAGAGCATGGTTGGGCAGAAAAACCTTTTCAGGTGCAAAATGCAAATGAAACATTCACAAGCTAATGTTCTCCTGGTACAGGTGGAAAGAGGGAGTCAAGGAGCTCGCTGCCCTTCTACCCCTCCATTAGCCCCTCAAATAACCAGCCAGCTACCTTCACTATTTGTGTGACTCCACAAGCCTAGCACCCTATGACAGCAAACCCTGGGCCATACGCGGATAGAGGGAAAGGCTGGGGTGGCTATCAGAGATGTCAAGTAGCATAACTGTAACGATTCTGCTCAGACATCTGAGGAGAGCCCAGTGGCAGACAGAAATACTCCTAACCGGAATTCAGGCGCTAGCGTATCACAATTTCTGTGCCAATGGTTCAAGCACACATGGCCAAGAATCGTTCCCCTGCCTCACCAGTCCAATATGCTGCTCTGCTATGGACGACGTCCGGTCAGGGGACAGAAAACTGGGCATTACAATCTGGGCAGTTTCGCCAAAGGAATAAAAAGGGAGGTGCACTCATATTAAAGACAAAAATTATTCAATGGCTCTGACAGCTCTGTCTGATCTGATTGAGAGCACGCCCCCTACAACCTCACCAAGTCCCCTGCATACCAAACACGGAGATGTCTCACTCGTAACTATAAGGAAACAAAACGCAAAGAGCTCTCTCTCTGCAAGATGATATACTGCGATTTGCCACTAGGTGTCACCCTAACTTCAGTCATATTTCACTGTCAAATGCAGGGAGAGGGACAATTTTCACTTACTGAGCAGGAGATTCTCTCTGGGTACAGTGTGTCCCAGAGAGCTCCCAGACAAGTGAGATGCAGACCTCACCCAGGGCACAGATACACAATCACTGCGTTATTTCTGAGATTATTCAATACTGGAGCAAGTGTCCCAAACTCACACTAGGCCAAAACTCAAGAACCCTAGTTAAGAGGGAAAAGAGGGAGACAGGTAAAATGCATGCAGGCAGACTGTGGGAGAATGGGGGCAGTGTTTAACCTGTGAAATCCACAAATGAGGCGTTTCCAAAGGGAGACACTCCCGAGTCTCAGGTCAGGTGGAGAGAGTCGAGATGCTTGCATGAAACAGACGAAGGCAGGGAGTCCAGAGAGCAGGCAAGGCAGAATTCCAGCTCAGCAGATCGAGGGCATGTGCACAGCAGACGAACTGGCCTCATTAGCAGAACTATCTGCGACTGCAGCACATTTCCAAAGACAACCCAGCCCAAGCACTTTTGTAACCTGCGCTCAGCTAGTGGGACTCCTGCCACTAGCCTCTGCTGGGGTGGGGTGGCCTAGGTCACGCCATCATGCAGTGTCACATACACACCTGAAAGCAAGACAGACCTTGTGAGCCTCACACTGAGTCACCAAGAACTGGCTTTGTCCAGAGCTGATACGACCTCTATAAAGGAATTTTGTTTCCCATATTAGGCCCTACATCTGCCACAAGTGACGTCACACGGGACCTTTCTGGATGATGTATCCCATGATAACTCAATTGCCAAGGAAATGGGCTCCATGGCTGCAGCGTTCTGAAGAGTAATGGCTGCCAGCCTGGAGGGAAGACTCTCCTGGGTGAGACAGATGTTCCCGCAGGTTCTGTCCCAGTCAGGAACTGAGACGGGGAGGGAACACATTGGATTAGACCAGAACTCAACACGTGGCAATCTGGCCTTTTCTGCAGCTTCATTTATCCTACACAAGGGAGGAGAAAGACTTTGGAAAGGCTTGTGGGTAAGGCAGTGGTCTGGGACTCTGGAGATCAGGGTTTTAGCGCTTCCTACCATAGGGAATGACACACCCTGCACAAGGTCATGGCAGAGATGACTCTGCCTTAAGTCCAAAGAGGAAAATAAGGAGCCGAGTGACCCCTGACGGAGCAGGGAGCGCCTGGAGCAGTGCTTCCTGAGGCCTGGCACGTGTAACCAGGGCTGATGCTCCAGGTTGAGTATCTGGTAGGAAAGGCTCCCATCCCAGTGTTAACAAGGTGTTTCTGTGGTGACATGACTGCCCCCATCCCACTCTCTTGTGCACACCGTAGCCTGCCCTGAAGCTATCCCAAAGACAGGCCTGGGGTGCCAAGCAGGCCAGGCGCTGGCAGAATCAGCGTGCGTGGCCGAATGGGAGGCAGCGGGTAATGGCTGGGGCAGTCACAGTTTTGGCCTGGTAACGGGGCACAGTTGGAACCATCCATCTGTCGGGTCCATGGTGCAACACGAGGGTGAGAATCCAAAACCTTAAACCCAGCAGCAAGAAGGAACGCCAGCTTGCCTCTGAGGACGCCCAGATCAGAGGGGCCCCTGCCAGCACCAACCTCTGCTTCCATTTGTCCTCGTGCTTTTTGCCTCAAAATATGTCCAAAGTGGCCTCTCCTGACACCTCCGCACCCTCCCTTTGTGCCTGCCTCAGCTGCTCTGCACTGGCTCACAAGCCTTACTCTTCCTGAGACAGAGGAGATCTTCTTGAGTGCTAGCGCAGGGGTGGGGGCCAGGGCTAGCCACGGGGTTTGCTTTAGAAAAGACGTTTTTAAAAGGTGTCCTGCGAAGCGTCTTGCTCCTGCAGGATTCTCATCCTCTCTCCTCCCCACAGTTAGGAACCTGCAGTCAGGGCAAAGGGGAACTGTGACTGCAGACGATCTGCACTCCAGGGCGCCGATATCGCAATCAATCCTTAACCAGCATGAGTAACCTGTGACGCTGTCACAGTCACCGGGGCCTTTGGGGGAAACCTCTCTGCTTCATGCTCCTCACTGAGTCACAGCAATTCCAACCCTAGCTGTGCGTGTGACTCCCACCAGCATCAATGGAAAGGCATCATGGAGTCCAATATAAATACTGTCCAAGCATGTATAGGGACTTAACATTCTGGAATCAATAAATAACTAAAGGCAGCCAAATTCCTGGGCTGGGGAGGGGGCTTTTCTCTTTGTGGCTCCCTAATCTGCTGAGTACTTGAGGCCCTGAACTTTGACCTTCACTCTGGACCTGAACGAGCACAAGAAAGGCTTTCACTGCTCCACTTCCTGCACCAGGCTCCGAGACGCAGCCCACCCAAGTGAGGAGTGCCCGTTGTGGGGGGCTGGGGTGCAAAGGTTCCATGTCCCACGAGCTTCGTGCACATGTAGGCTCACTCCTGCAGGAGGAGCCTAGGTGCTCCCCGCCGAGTGGGAACGTTGCACACCTGCACCAGAGGAAGTGCTCCTGGGAAGACAGCTGGCGGTTTCCTGCTGAGTCCTCAGCCATTGTATTGCTGCTGGTAGCGCAGGTTGAGCTCCCGCAGCTCCCGTTCCCGTACCCGCCGCGACTTATTGGATTTGGTGGAGCGGCTGGAGCGGGTGGACTGGGCCGATTTGGTGCTTTGGCAGCGAGAGGACGCCCTCTTGAGGAGGTTCTGAGAGATGGAGCGATGCAGGTTCTTCATGGATGAGGAGGCTGCCATGCTGACTACCCAGGGGTGCTTTAAGGCTTGAAGAGCTGTCATCCTGTCACTGGGATCCACTGTGAGCAGGCGATCAATGAAGTCCTTGGCCAGATTGGACACGCTGGGCCAGGGCTGAAAAATTAAAAGGAAATTATGAGAACACAATATTCCCCATGACTTCGTTAGACAAGCACCACCCCTCCCCGCCCAAGGAGGGCCAGCCATGCCCCTGAGTGCCGAGCACTGATTTATTTCACTTGTAGGCATCCCCAGGGCACTTCCCCTCACTCATCCATCCTCAAGTCCCGAAGTTATAACTAGTGCAGTGTCAGGACACAGAGCGTCAGAGGCTTCCGTCAGCCCCCACCAAATGACACTGCCGAACGGGCTACCGGGGTCCACTGCAGATCACCATTCCTCCTCCTCTGCTGGACTCTGATCCCCAAAGACTGCAGGCACCTGCCAGATCCTGAATTCTGTTCCCCTGCTCTGCAGGCCACTGGCCCTTACCAACAACACACATATTTGGGCCTGGTTCTCAGCTGGTGGGAATCAGTATGGCCCCAGTGGAGCTATGGCGGAGGATGCGACCCTTTGGCTTTACATTCCATGCTAGTGCTCTGGACCGGGGTTACAATCCTTTCAGTATGTTGTTTTGGGGGGCACAATTTCTTTAAAACTGACAAACGTACATTTCAAACACCCCTGACCCTGCTGATCCCACCCCCCTGCCATGACAGCCATTTGCTCTGATGTGTCACACTTCAACAGAATCTCAGAAAAGCCTCCCACCATTCTGCATAGTCAGAGTCCCTGCTCCCCTGAAATTCATCTTCCCTACTTGACAGAGCCCACTAATTAAATGTTCGTCAGCAGGGTCAGCTGAATGGTTTGTTGTGAACAAAGGCTCCTGTGAATTTAGCCTTTTTCCTGCCCACTGGCAGTGTGTGATTTCTAGAAATGTGTTCATTTTTCAGTTCTGGGGATAAATAATTTATTTGACCAAATTTCAGCCCTATGAGCTGTTAATGAATAACCCACGGCAAGTATCTGCTTGAGTATTAGAAATGTGGAATTCACCATTCAAACCCTGTGACTAAAGCATGCACAATTGTTTCTGTTCCCTGATGACATGGCCTACCCTTTATACACCACTGTGCTTCCACCTGAAATTCTTTTAGTTGCCGCACAAACAGATTGTGTTTGCTGATTAAACCAGTATTGGCCACAGGCCCAAAACATGCCTCCGTGAACATAAAAAGGTACCACGTGCGATTGTCTGTCAATGCATGTTCCCATAACTCACTCTACTCTTCTCATCAGTCGCGTACCTAAGAAATCTCAGGATAGACTGACGTAAATCAAAACTGAGGGGGTATTAATACTGCCTATGTTTGCACGCTCTCTCTCTCTCTCACACGCATACATACACACAGGCCCCCCGTGCAATGTAAGGCTGAGGCGGGTTACTCCCAATTTCTTATGAACCAATGATGTATTACTTATTGCCCTTGTCTTACTCTAGATTTTCAGATGTCACTGTCTAACATGACAATTACAAAATTAAAAATATTTGTTCATGTTTTTAAGAATAAACTTTTCTGATCTCACCCAAGGCGCCCCAATCCCCGTCACACAAATCCCTGTTACTTTGAGTAAATTACTCTGGTTTGAATGTGTGTGAATGACAATACCTTTCGGGTCACTCAGAGTGCCTTGTTTATTCAGATGCTGGACAGCTCCAGCAGGGAAATGACTCAACTCCCCACCCAAAGCTTTATTGCTGTGCCAAGGGCTGCTACGTGCCAGGACCCAACCACAAATTCATACTGGTGGCAAGACTGCACCTTTTGGCACAGCCCTGAAAAAAAGAGAGAGAAAAAAAAAAGAGCAATTAGCCTGCCCTGCTCCAGAAGGGTTGTGACTTGGACACGCCCTCGCCAAGAGTCACAATCCCTCTCCAGCTCCCTGCCTCACCAGGAGCATCGCTCGTGACCAGGAGCTGCGCTCCACATCGGACTCAAACCTAAGACAAGGCAGGTCTTCAGCTGAGTCCTAGTCTTACTCCCCTGCATGCATAAGACAGACAAGGCTCCAGGCTGTCTGTGATCTGAATACATGACCTGGGTTGACTATGTCTAAATGACAAAATAGGTCACTGGTTAACTCCAATTAGCCGACAAATCACATACACATTCCAAAGACTGTGTTCTCAAGTCAACAGCTGATGTTGTAAATATGAGGAATTTTTGTAACTAATATCAGTAACTTAGGGGGGGAAAATCCACAAAACATTGCAATTTGAAAGAAAATGTGTAACCCAGTAAATAATTCAATACCCCTCCCTTCCCAGGAACACATGAAAGTGCTGCCATGCAAGTTTACAGCAACACAAACACATGCAGCTACTCTTGTTTGTAGTGCTTTACCCTGTGTATTTTTTTGCGCATGACAAAATATGGTAGCACAAAACAGACAATTTTGAAAATTCCTTGTGTGCTAGAAGGTTAAGGGGACAGATGGTGGAGGAGGTAGGAAAAAATCTGAGCAGAAGTCATAGCAGAAATAAGGTGGAGGAGGCAGTGTAGCTGCCGAATGATATGGGATAAAACTGAGATCTGCGGATTCCATCAATTAGATGGCAGAGCTATGAAATCGTGTGTTTGTGTCTGTGTGTGTGTGTGTGTCTGTCTGTCTCTCTTCGCACCCCATGGCTTTTTGTCACTTTCATCACTGTAGTATTGTAAACACTCTATATGATGAATAAATACACAGCAGCATTCACGGAACACCTGGCCAGATCCCTAGCATATGAGTAATGAAATGAGCCAGACAAGGATCTGGATAGTCATCACAACTAGGCCAATGCACAGACATGTAACTATTTGGTGTCAATACGTATATTAAACAATAAAAGTAAATGTAAAGTGTGCTAGATGACCTATATATCTGTCTTCTGCTTCTCTCTCTTTCCTTGTGCAGGAAAGAAGAACCCAGCTATTTTAAACTGTGGAGTCCACATACCGTTCACAGTCCAACAGAATGCTCTTTCTTGTGCAACATGGCCAGAAAAAGTTTTTTAAATGTCCTGAAACTCCATAGGCCTGCTATCTATCTCTGCCAAAAGCAATCCTCTCTCCCTCGCATGAGAGATGTGAAGCCTTCAGATTATGGCTAACCTAAGTATTAGCTAATCAGAGAAACTAACAGAGATTTATAGAGAGGTTAAGGCCAGAAGGGATCACCAGAGGGCAAAGGATGATACAGCAGGGGGCTAGCCTGGAAGATTCAATTCCCTGCTCTGTCAAACTTCTTGTGTGACGTTGGGAAGGGTGCCTAGAATGTCATATGGCCCATCAGGAGCTGTTTTTAGCAAGCATCTCCAATGGTCAGAGACAGGGAGGCCTCTGAGTTATTATGCAGAATTCTTTCCCTGGTGTCTGGCTGGACGGTTTCACCTACATGCTCAGGATACAACTGATCACCATATTTGGGGTCAGGAAGGAATTTTCGCCCAGGTCAGACTGGCAGAGACCTTAGGGGTTTTAGGCCTTCCTCTGCAGCATGGGGCACGGGTCACTTGCCGGTTTGAACTAATGTAAATGGTGGATTCTCTGTAACTTGAAGTCTGTAAATCATGGTGTGAGGAAGTCAATAACGCAGCCAGTGGTTAGGGGTCTATTACGGGAGTCGGAGGGTGAGGTTCTATGGCCTGCAATGTGCAGGAGGTCAGACTAGATGATCATAAGGGTCCCTTCTGGCCTTAAAGTCTATGAATTTAATGGATGTAAAGCCAATTGCACCTCAGGCCTCATCCCTGATTTGGTCTTCGTTTGCTCATCTGAAGCCACCAACTCTGGCTCCTGCCACCAGAAGAGGAGACAAAACTTCATTCTACAACAGGCGCTCCCCCTCCAACCCTGCTTTTCAACCTCACCTGACACGGACCAGGGACTGCCTTCACCTGCGCCCGGAGCAGCCGTAGCTCCCGCCTGTAGCAGACAACGAGGAAGGCTTAGTTTTAGCGTTAGCTGGGGAATGCACAAAGTAACATCCACGTCATAGTCCATAAACCATGACATTCTGGGGGTTTGTCCAGGAGCGAAACTGTTAAATAAAGCCATTTACTGTTCTTGTTCCATTTGGTCCTCAACTTAAGGACCTCTAGGCACTGTACAAGCACACAGAAGAGACTCCATCAGCTTGCAGTCTAGCTAGACAAGACAGACAAGGGTGGGAGAGAGGAAGGGTTCTTAGCCCCATTTTACCAATGGGAAATTAAGGCCCTGTCCACACACAGAAGTTGCACCGGTTCACCTGCAATCAGTTTAAAAGCCAACCCAGTTAAACCAGTGCAAACCCAGCACAGGCATGATGGAGACAGCCATAAGGCTGCCTTGCAAGGACCCCCTCCCAAGCCTGGCGTAGGGGGCTCCAGCCTGCAAAGATTCCAGGCAGTTCTGCAGCCCGCAGGGCACTATGAGCCGTAACTTAGGCTCCCAGGAAACTCTCTAGTTCCCAGAGCAGCCCTGGATCAGGAAGGCACAAATTCTGTATGAAGAGGCTAAAAATACAGCTAGGGTTACTTAAAAATGGGGCAAATATATAAAGGAGAAAATTCTCTGACTCCTGAACTGTTGTGAAAGTGTATGTAATAACAGAGTCGTCTAAGACCAGATTAACAGATGGCTGATTATTTAGATGCTGCCGCCACTGATTCCATAGATCCAATTAAGATTTTCTTGACTGATAGCCTGGGAGGATTCCTTCCTTCCAGTCTCCCTTGCAAAAGGGGAGAATTTTTAAGCTTGTGTCATTTCTAAATGTAGGTCCCTGGTGAAATTCCAGCAAAGTTAAAATGGTAACCTTGTTAATGCTGGTTTATCACAAAGAATCTTCTGATGAGTATCCGGTACCTAATTCAGAGATGGGGGAAAAACCCATATCCAGAAATCCTTTTGTCAGACACAATAGTTCTGTGTAGAATCCAAGCTCAAGTTTTGGGAAATCATCAATCCAACTGACAAAATCTCTGAAACAAGAGGTTGAAGCTGTGGTTGCTGATGATCAATGGCTGGAAAGCACTATATTTAAAAAAAAAAAAAACGAACTACGGTCATTCAAGAAACCATCGTGACCAGTGCCAGTGGAACAATTTGTATAGTGGGGGTGCTAAAAGCCATTAACAAAACTGTAAACCCTGTGTACGATGGAAACCACGTCAAGCCAGCACTCCTAGTTCTAGCATCCCTGGGTATTGAATGACTGCTAAAAAGACCATTTATATTGTGAGCCAAAGAATGTGGTCTTCATGATAAGAGAAATTTCCTTACATCAGTTGGACTCAAAATACCAAGAGACAATCATAGAAATGGTCGATTCATTTTACATTTAAAGATTTACCTATCACTCACAAAACTGAATCCACACTGAAATGGGAAGACACCTTGCATTTGCCTCTTGATACAGAAGCTCACAAGGTGAAAATTTTGGAGCAACTGAAAAATGCAGGTCCTCATGCAAGTGACTTTGAGTCCTTCATTGGGACAGTTATTTTCACATGGGAATCCTGATTTGTTCTCTCTTGAATTCTTATGGATGACCAAATGCATCCAGTACGTTTATACGCTTTCCTTTCCCATTCCAAGATGGAGCATTTTTTCCTAGAACCTTTTGCCGTAAGAGTTGTACTCAAAGACAAACATACCATGTGCTTTTTTGTCGAAAATAGGTCCCACATTGCAAACAACGTTGTGCTGGTGCTAGTGTCAGATATGTCTGACTCCACTCACTTTACTCAACTTAATATCAAATGTTAATGGACATGGAGATGAAAATATACCTGTCTTGTGGTTGTACCATTTCCCTGCAATGTTGGGGGAAGGGAAAGTTGGTTGGTTTAAAAAAAAAAAAAATCCCTCGTTATCTCTATCATCATTACCTATTTCAACGTCACTAACAATTGTGATTCCTTATCATATATCTTGGGACAGCTCTTTTCCCTCTGGTGACTGGAGACCAAAAGTCGGGGAATCATATGACCTGTTTTGTTTGTTTCTCCTGGGGAATTTGTTCAAATTCACGTAAAGTCTTTTGACCTTAGTCAACACTGCCTGTTGCAGATATCACTGACAACAACAGGATCTTCATCCTCTCTCTTAAATGTAGGCTTACAACCAGCAAAGTTTATAGCCTCTGAAAATATTGCTCCCATCTTTTAAGAAAGCCACTATAGGTCATTGCAAATAAATCCATTGTGCTAGATCTTCAACAACCATACCAGACTTAAATCTATAAAGTGAGGGAAATCAATCATTAGTCGTTACACTTCACGTAAGACTGGAGGAAGAAAAGCAGGACTTGTGACACCTTAGAGACTAACAAATTTATTCCACTGAATGCATCCAATGAAGTGAGCTGTAGCTCACGAAAGCTTAGGCTCAAATAAATTTTAGTCTCCAAGGTGCCACAAGTCCTCTTTTTCTTTTTGCAGATACAGACTAACATGGCTGCTACTCTGAAATAAGACTGGAGGGATTCTGGCTTCTTGTGCACACAAGTTGTTTGTTCAAGAAAGCATCAGTGCAGTTTTGTTTTGATGCTCCTTCCATGCCCATGGCAAAGGTTAGCTAACTATTTTCTAAATCCCAATGTATTTTCACAAGGTGGCCTCAGCAAGGCTTCCTGATTGAAAATTTTCTTGTCCCATGCATTGGGATTCATGGGGACAGACATTAACTAATTCCTCTTACCCCTCAGTGCTCGCCTTATATCTTCCCCTGGCATTTTTATCACTTTACAAACTCTGATGGAAAACAGATAACAGAAGCCCATAAAGAGAATGTACAGCAGAGAAGAAGCAGGCCCCCAAGCCCAGAGTTAAGCACACAGGCACCTGGAGCTCACAGGTTGCCTGCCATATTCAAGCTGTCTCCTGACATCTAAAGGCACATCCCTGGTCACCTGGCAGACAGATGTGCTCTGTTCCCTAAGACAAGAGTCCTGGAAATTATAGAAACACAGCCATCCTCCCTCCCTCCTGCTGGGAGGCTTTAAAGATAAAGTCCCGCCCAACACCTGTTTGTCACATAGGTAAAATTCAAACATATATTCAAGATGTATTTGGGCAAATAAGGCTGGGGGCTGACATGTAGCAGCCATTTGCATAGACATAAAGCTTCAGGTCATGCACTGAGTGTTATTTCTCATGCAGGACTGTCAACAGTCACATGGACATGTCACCTGGAGTGACCTAAGAGGTGTTCTGTCATTCAGACAGGTTCAAACCCCAATGACATATTCAAATTAAGAGGCATTTGCCCAATGCAGAATGGGCGAACTAGGGATATGTCTCAGGAGAACATATTCAAAAAACAGGGACAAACATAAAATGGGTCATTTCATGTCACTTTAGAAGAGGACGTATCTGAACATGTACCATTTCACTGAAAAAAATCTGTAAACAACCTCACTCTTTGAATAAGGAACTGGGACTAAAAAGTAGCCAAGCTCATCCGCAACAGAAGAGCCTGTTTCACCAAGCCAGTTAAATTAAACCTAACAAAAACAAACTCCAAACAAAAGCGAATTGGATTTCTTATCCTTCCAATTATTCTACTTCCATCACTAACAGGGAGTATGGAACACTCGTAATTAGAAATCTCTTCTGGTCAGCAAACACAAATCAGTTTATTGATCTGTTTATGCTACAGGAGGTTTTACCTGCTGTACTGTACATATCTTTGATTTTATTTAATTAAACTCCTTTCTTTAAAAAGAAATAAGAATATATACTGCTGAGGCCACAAGTGAGATGAGTTTAGTATTTTCGCAGGCCCTAGTCCCTGGAGAAGTTTGTTCATTAAGTTTGTTCATTTCACAGAAGTACCACACCAGCTGGTACGGTATCAGTTATCTGGTCAAGGGAGACCCTGGAGTCTTGCAGGTCAGGACTGAAGTGCCATGGCAGAACTGTGGGGAAAACTTGCATAACACAATCTCATCACCATTCTGCCAGTCTCTGAACATTGCTATTAATCCTTCATTTCTGTGAACACTAAATTCAGCCAAAATCAAAGAAGTCTCCACACTACTCTTGTTGGATCATATTAAAGAAGTTCTGTATTAAAATCACAAATGAGTTTGATTCCACATAGTTTAAATTCCAGGGTATTACTAATTAAGAGGTCTCTTGGTTTTTGGTACTGTTTCTGTCCCTCTGTGTGTGAAACTTGCAAGCTGCTAATTGCGTTAATACATTCTAAGACAGAATCTGTTCTCAAAGCAATTCACACAGAGAGAGACTCAAAGCACTACTCTGTAACAACAGAAACAGCACCCAGAGACTCCCCGCCCTTTTGTTGTATTAACAATTGTAATTAAAATAGAGATAGAGGATGTATTCGGATGGATGCTTGGTGTGGATAATAACTGAATGATCAGGGAGGTGCCAGCCTAAGAATCCAGTGTCCATCGGCTGAAGAAGGTGTCAAGTGGAAATAACCAGAGGACCCCCGGAGGGCAAACTGGAATCCACCCAACAGCCTCAAGAATGGGAGAACCAAAGAACAAGATAACATCTAGCAGCACGGAGCTGTCAGGAATGTGCTATCTGCTGATTGATTCAGCAACAGCATGATGAAGCAATTCCCATAGACTGGCATAGGAAGAAACTCCTATAAAAATGGACTCTAGAAAGTGAGAACTTTGGGGTCTGATTCTGCAAACCAACTTCCAGGAGCATCAGATGAACATCTGTCAAGGCCCTGCTCCCTCCTCATGTCCAGGCCACCTGGCCAGTGGCTCGGCATGAGCAACTCTAAGGCTGGTAACTATGATAACAACCTTGCAGAACGTGTGTGTGTGTGTGTGTGTGTGTGTGTGTGTGTGTGTGTGTGTGTGTGTGTGTGTGTGTGTGTGTGTGTGTGTGTGTGTGTGTGTGCGTGCGCGCGCGCGCGCGCGCGCGCGCGAATAAATATGAGATTGAATGGAATGTTATAGCTATAACTAACTGCTTACTATGATTCTTTCTGTATTCACAATAAATGTGGTATTTTGCCTTTTCCTCTTTAATAAGATCATGCTGGTTTTTAATTTATTGGTATAATACTCTTACCACCCAAACCCTTCTCCCCCATCCCCCCAAAATTGAGTTCAGTGTATTATTTCTGCAGTTACAGATTTGCTGCACACGTTCACTCAGCTTCACTCTATTCTTTTGGTCCCCAAATTACAGCAGGACTTTTCACACTGTTCTGCAAAGAAAGGCAAAGAACCTCAGCAGAATCCAATGGCTGTTAGCAGCAACTCCCTAAGCGTGAGCAGCTGTTCCACTGCCCTCTGCCCGGGCAAGGCGCTAGGGACCTCATTTCACATGGCCTCCGGCCTTGCTCATGAGACAGACACAGGATACAGACCAGGTTCAGAGTGGAAAACTATTGCTGCTAAGGCTGAAAGACGGAAAGTCAGTGGGAAGGAAATGCCTGTACCTGCCAAAAGCCCCTGTCTATTCTGCAAGGAGAAAATGACTCTGCTGCTCTCTTGCAGCAGCCATGCCATCTTGAACCATGCATCAAGGTGGCAATGCCATACAATAGATCACTAAATCACAGCATCACAAAGGGAAGAGTTAAAGTCTACCTCAGCACAATACTTCCCCTGCAGTAGAGACCTGGACTTGGGCTCGCAGGGCTTGCGCCATTGGGCTCAAAATAGTGTAGTGTAGATGTTCCTGATTGGGCTGGAACCTGTCCTCCAAGACCTCCCCCCTCGCTGGGTTTCAGAGCTCAGGCTCCAGCCCAAGCAGGAAAGCCTACACTGCAATTTTTAGCCCTGCCGTGCGAGACCCACCAGCCCAAGCCAGTTGACCTGGGCTCTGAGAGTCGCTGCAGCTGGGTTGTTTTTTGGTTTTTTTTGTAGCGTAGACGTTCCTTTAGAGCCCTCCCAGCTATAACTAGTGCTGATTAAGCCTCTTTGCCTGGCTGGTGTCTATACCATTCACATATGAATCACCTTCACAAAGCACATCTTCCAAGGAAAGCAGAGCAAGGTTCGAAACTGCTCCATAACGCAAAATCACCCCCCATGCAATTCCATTCATTAAGACATGTAATCATGAGAAGCCACAAACCAACACAACCTGAACCCCTTCAAAGAAGAGTGTGGCATCTAGCTCTTCGTTCTCCAGTCACAATAAGCTCCAGGATTTTAGTAGGGTGCAAAGAAACACCATTCAGAAGAATGTCCAAAGAGTGAGAAACGCTGCCCCACTAATCAGGGAGTCTGAGCTGCTCACAAAGGAATAGCACTGGATTACAGATGGATAGCTAGAGCGTCTGCAACAAGTAAAGGACGTGGGTGCTAGCCAAAGCCCTGAAATACGAACACATAACACCCGCTGAACAGCAGAATCCTTGGGAACTGAGCAAGCCACCTAGTATCAGCTGAAGATTCAGGACCAAGAACTAAGGTGGAAACAGGTCTAATCTTTCCTCTTATAAATTGAGCTGCCTATTTTTGGGGAGCATACAAGTGCAACTCCTCATTGAGAGCGGGTTGCTGCCCACCCTCTGTCAGAGCATGGCAGGACCCTATGTACTCTGCAATTCTGCACCCAAGGAATTCGCAACAGAATTCACCCTTGACACAGAACTGTGCTCCAGAGTCCAATCTTCCATTAAAATGTATCTATGTTTCTAGCCATTTGGGTTCTTCTTTGCAAACGCTGGAAGCATGGGCTGAATATAATCAATGCAGTGTTGTCTTCCTCAATCTGGAGACAGCCTGAAACAGCAGATCTTACAGAAGTGCAAACTACTCCACTCATCTCACTGGGGATATGGAGGGAGCAGGGATGTTTGTGCTATGGAAGGAGAGAGAGCAGATTAGGCTCACTGTATATAAGGGGGTCCAGCACGTTCATCTCTACTCTTCCCAACTCCAGCACAACGGAGCCTGTGCTCCAGGGCAGGGGAGCCTGTTGAGTGCTGATCTCTGACCTGTGCCCGCCAGGCCAGGCCTGGCTCTCAGAGCAGAGGAGTCTATCCAAGCTGCACAGCGTTAACAGACACTGGAGAGCCCCTGGCCCTGGAACTCAGAACGTCTCAACCCCAGGAACCTTGGCCACCTCTTCCCAGCTGAGCTGAGTTCTGTCACATGGGCCATCTTCTCACAGCTTCCGAACTGCAGAAGGCAAAACTGTGGTTTCAGTCCCACTGGAAACAAAGAGCCAAGAAGCGGCCATCATGACGAGAGGCAGCCTCATTTTCACATGGCAAGTAAAATACCGAAGTGTACCATAGTTCAGCTGAATCAGGCTCCCAGTTGGAGGAAGAGGGAGAGGGTCTCATCAAAATACCCATTAGCCTATGGGATGGTGCACAGTTCTGGGAGGTCAGATTTTACCTATTCCACTCACTGCTATTTATATTAGCATGCACTTCAGAGCCCTTATACAGAAAGCATGAATGGCATCAAACCAGCCATATGTTAGGAAACAGAATCTGAAAACGGATCAGATCGTAAAAAACTCCTTAACATTTGATTTTAAAATGCATTTTAACTCAAATTAACAGATTTAGATGAAAATCCACAGAAAATTCAGTATTTACAATATTTATTCATTCAATATTTATATGCTGTAAATGTTAGGAAGCTACACTATATTGTTTATACAAAACAAAGAAGTGAGAAACCAGATCCAGGCTTAATGTAAAGGCAGGATCATGCCTCTATAGTAACAGTGAACGCCTGCAGGGTGGCTATTTTTCTGCTCTAGCCACAGAAAGAGATGAACAAAACATGGTCGTTGTGGCTCATCGTGGCTTCTTTTGTCCATTCTTGTGAAAAGATGGCCAAGTTTCTTGTGTGTAGCAAATCATGTACGTTTTTGCACGTGCACACACACATGCCAGCTTCCCCCGTTTTAGATTATAGCAATAAGCCAGGCCAGTGTCAACACTTCTCAGGTGCATTACCTTGTGCTTTCAATCTCCAGAGAGCTCCTCAATAGACACTAATGCACACTCTGGCCTGGCTTACTGCTCTTCCACTGTGGAATGTCAGTCTACATTTCATTCACTCAAAAAGGCTTTTTAATACCAGGTCAGAGGCTGAGGAGGGTTTTATTCAATGTATCCTTCCATTGTGAAAACAAAAGAGCAGGAAAGAGATTTTAAATCCCTTTTAAAATGTTCAGAATAGATTTGTATCTCATTTTCAAATTCAGAGCATCTTCAGAGTCCATCTCCTCCCACAAGCCTAGCTGTAATTATCTTGTGTCCTGTAGTTCATGGAACACCACAAACCTGGCCGCGTTCGGGGGATATACACCTCCACCTCACCATGCCCTTGCACCATCCCAAATTCAAGCCAATCCTTTATTTCCAACAGTTAGTGCCGATCACATCACTCAAAGAGAAAATGCTCAAGTTTATTTTTTCCCTGGCTTCAACAGCAACCTTCTTTCAATCCAAACTGAAGCCAGAGCTAGCACAAACCTAGTCATTCTTTCACAGGTGTAAAATAAAATTTTGATCTGCATTAACACAATCACAGGTCACTTTATGTAGGTATTCATTTGCCACTTATCACCACAATGCCCGAGTCCTCCCACAAAATTCAACATACCAAAGAGAGCTGCTATGGGAGGCCCTGGTCATGGAGGGAGAGGAGCTCACAGGTAGCTAGGGTCAATCCCCTGGAGGGCTTTTAATACCAGGGCAGAGACCTTGCACATTACTTTATATTCAGCGGAGAGAGCAGTGCACTGGTGTGATGTGTTTGGGGTGACCATGTTGCGATAAAAATTGGCTGCTGCATTTTGTGCCATTGGTTGCTATATTTTGTACCACTTTGTTCAGCTCAGCAGCAAAACTAAGATGGTCAGTGTCTAGTCCATGTCACTCTCACCCACTAGTCTAGCACTAAATTATTGTGGGTGGGCTCCTAACATTACAGGAGAAGCTTTACATCCAGCAACCAAACCGAAAACTTCCATGACAGTTTTTTAAAACATTTCTATTATATCCAGGTTTGGAAAACATTTTTAACTATCGCCACGTCTGGAGCCTAGATTACTTCATGGTGCCATCCCTTCATTTTTTTAACCCAGATTTAGGATGCCACTAAGCTCATGTTTTACATTCAATTCCAGCTACCCCGTACCCATTCAAATAGCAAAGGGGACAGACATGGCTCTTCACGCAGTAGTGAGGGGCGCTCCATCATACTCCCCCGGCTTTACTACTAGTAAAGCAGGCAAATTGCACCTTACAATGCCTGTTTGGACACTCATTATTTGGATCCTAACCTGCCTCAGGATGAGACTTGGCACTTGGGACAAAGAAATAACCACACAGAAAATGTGATTTCATTTAGTTTGGCATCATCCAGGCTAAAGATACAATACACAAAAAGGGGAGTAGGGAAGTTTTAAACTGCAGTTTGTGCTCTGAAAAGTGACTCTAATATTGGCCCCACCAGGATCCACGACCCAGAAAGTCCAGATCAAATGTGTTCTAATTACAAGTGAGACAAGGACCCCCCACCCCCTTTTTTTTAAAAAAAAAAATAACTGACAGCCCTGCAAATTCAGCCTGGGGTCTGAGACTCACACTGGGCTCGTGCCCATATTCTGCCCTCAGGTGCATTTCTGCCACTCCTTTATCTTCCAGAGGATTTCAGAGATATACAGTCAATGTGAACAGTTCAATACATTAACAATTCTATCAGCACGTGAGCCATTCTACAATCCAGCTCACCGTATCTGCACTAACATGAATAAAGAGCAGTAAATATTTTTGCACAGAAATGAACAGATCCAGCAGACATACGTCTTGCAAGAGGGGGCCCGCAGATCTGCTGGATGTGAATACCCATTTTACAGTTACTTTTCAAAGGAAAATTGCATTTTAACTTTAAAATTAAAATGTGATTGGCAGTTGATCTATAGATGACATGCATGTCGGGGGGAGGGATAGCTCAGTGGTTTGAGCATTGGCCTGCTAAACCCAGGGTTGTGAGTTCAATCCTTGAGGGGGCCATTTAGGGATCTGGGGCAAAAATTGGGGATTGGTCCTGCTTTGAGCAGGGGGTTGGACTAGATGACCTCCTGAGGGCCTTTCCAAACCTGATATTCTATGATTTGCAAAATAAACAAATTAAAAATGTTCCCTACTCCACACTCTCTAGTGAGCCTGGACCCTGTAAAATCATGCCAGGGCCAAAGTCACTTTATTAGGCCTCAAATCACTGCACCAAAAAAAACAGCAGAAAGAAAATAACTTTTCACGTTTGAATTGTTTTCGAAGTTTCATTTTTGCTGCTCCATCCCTGCCACCCTGCTTTGCCAATGCACTTCAACCCTGCCCCATAGCACCCCAGCTGCCCCAGTCCTGCCACCCTGCTCTGCCAGTGCACTTCAACCCTGCCCTATAGCACCCTTGCTGTCCCGGCCCTGCCACCCTGCTTTGCCAGTGCACTTCAACCCTGCCCCATAGCACCCCTACTGCCCCAGTCCTGCTACCCTGCTCTGCCAGTGCACTTCAACCTTGACCCATAGCACCCTTGCTGTCCCGGCCCTGCCACCCTGCTCTGCCAGTGCACTTCAATCCTGCCCCATAGCACCCTTGCTGCTCTGGTTCTGCCACCTGCTCTGCCAGTGCACTTCAACCCTGCCCCACAGCACCCCGGCTATTTCCTTCTGGACTCCTGCTCAGCTCTGACAATGCATCATTATCCTGACTCACAGACCCCCCCCCCACACACACACACACACTATTCCAGGCCCCTTCCCGTCTCTGCCAATGCCACTCCATCTGGGGTTGGAGCACTGCCACCACCTAACCAACCTCTCTAGCACAGAAATGGTCTGCTTCCTAAACTCATGTAGTTGTTTTGTAATCTAGACAAACATCCAGCTGGTTAATGGAGACTACACAACCCACCACGTGGTGAACCAAACAAGGCCTGAGGCTAGGGGTCCAATGACAAAAGGCTTGTGCTTCAGGCCAGTTCATTACCTAGCCCATTGCAGCATGAAAGGAGTGATCAGAACAGGGGAACAGTTCAAAAAGGTTGGAACAAAATGTTTCCAAATGAAAAGATGCAATGTGCTAAACTCTGCGCCACACAGATTCCCAAGCATTCAATAGTAATTTGATGATGCAGGGAGGAGGGAGAAAGGGAGGATGAAAGAGGGACACACAACAGTCTTTTAATAATCCACAGCACTCTAAGTATGTGCAGCCATCTGGTGTGATGAACTCCTATAACCCAGATTTTTCAAATGAAAACAGTCAGCCGACCCTCCTTGCACAAGCACAGAGTATCTCAGCTAGAATCAGACACCACTGCTCCAGACTCAACAGACCACCACCCCACCGCTCCCGCAGCACTCTCCTAGCTGGGCACTGGGGAAAGGAGTGGTGGGTTAAAACATGTTAATACACACATTTCAGAGAACGTATTTTTTACCACTGCTTAGAACCCAGCGTGGACAAATGTTTAAAAACATGTGAGCAGGTTGTGGTTAGCCCCTATGGGGACTCTAGGTTTAAGCACGTCCCTACTCAAGTAACTCCACACCCAGACAAGGTTTAAGGGTGGGAATCCTGGAAACAGCAATACACATTTAATTCCCTAGAGACTAGATGGTAACTGATGACTGCTGAGAAACAGACTGCTAAAGAGCTGGGGAGAGTTAGCAAAAAGACAAGCAAGGGGAGCAGCCAGTGACTTAACAGGGATCCCAGTTCATGACAACAACATTTACAGTAACTGAATGGGGAAATACCTTCCCAGATACGGCCCCGTTAGAGCTAAGCCCCTCACAACCTTTAGTATAGTTATCCCCATAAAACCCCAAGCAGGTGGGGCAGGGCTCTTATCCCTACCTAACAGCTGGGAACTGAGGCCTAGACAAACTAGCTGCCTAGCTCAAGGTCACACAGGGAGGCTGCAGCAGACTGAGGACCTGAACTCAGGCCTCCTGAGTCCCCACACTACTGCCCTAACCACCAGCCCATCCTTCCTCACTGAATAAGCTCATCCAGCAAGCACTGATCCTCTGGACTGCTCATTGGCCTTGTACTAATTCAAAGGTGAAACGAGGAAGGGATGGACTGTGCGCAGTCTGAGAAGTGAGTCAGCTCCCCTTGCTATGAATCCTGTGGAAGTTAATGAATTCCACTCAGTCCTATCTAGAAGCTACTCAGATCTCCTCTATCTGTGGGGCTAGGCAGTAAGGTCTTAGGGAGGCATTCGCTGCTGTGAGCGAACCCGGGTCTCTGGGAGGAGATGCACAGAGAGAACTCAGTAGCACCAGTGCCAGAGAGAGTGACAAAACTAATGCATTCACTTTATCTGAATCTGAATGCATCGCATGGTCAAACCTTGGCGAGTGTAGAAACACTCATGCTTTGAGTGCCCGAGTGCACACAGCAGGGATCTTCCCTCCGCCCCTCGCCAGTCAATGGGACTACTCACATGAGTAAATGTTACTCAGTGTAAGTTTTGCAGAATCAGGTCCAACCGGTCTCTAACACTGTGCATCTCTCACTCAGCAGCTACTTTAGGGTAAGCAATCCCCCCTCCCCAGTGACAGTGTGACAGCACTAGACTAGTAGTTACAGCTGTCTGCACTAGGTCAGGACCCTGAGGTTCTGTTCCACACACTGTCATGGACTTGCTGTGGACGCTGGTTTCCCCATTTGTAAAATGAAACAAAAAAAGAGGGGTTCCGCTCAGTTACCATCTGAAATTCTGAGTTGAAAGGTTCTGTAGAAGGGCCTATTATAACTTCTTCTTAGTGTGCTTCTTCCATGGTCAGCATCTTAATCTTGATTTCCGTCTCCCCACCCATTTCACATGTCTAAACTTGCTTGATTCCACTGCAGTAGCCATTGGCTGGGAACTACGGCCAATGGAAGCTGTGGGGGAAGTGCCTGCGGGCAGGGGTAGCCACTGTGTCAGTGCCGAAGTCATACTAGTCGTGCCATGCACACTAGCACCACAGCTAGGAAAAGGAGGCTCTCCTAGCTCTTTTAGGTTTCCTTTGGCACCCATCACCTCCTAGGTAATTAGATCTGCATAGTGAGGTCCTAATGAACCTCACATTCTACTCCTCTCCCTGCCCTGCCTGGGGGAACTCTGCTTGGCGTATATATAACTACATACAATGTACTGCAGCTAAAAGGACATTTAAGTTGCAAAGACAGGCCCTCAAAAGTTAGGAAATGATAGAATTAAGGTTTTATGTGAATTATAATTCAGCCCCCCCTTGGGGTCTGCTTTACAATACATCACATGGGAAGTCTATGGCTGACCAAGAATAGATCCCAGCTGTCCTGGGTCCCACTCTAGAAACACAAGCAAGCCTCCTTTCTCTTATTGCAACCGTCTGCCACATATACTGTCCATCCTGTGCACTGAATGAGGTAGGGGTCCTGTTGAACAAATGTCTGTAATTCAAGATGGTCTCAAACCGCATATGCCAGGGCGGCCAAACTTACTGACATATGTCAATCTTCACAAGTTCGAGAGCTGGGGCACGCCTGCCAGGGCTTGGGACTTCAGCCCTGTGGGAGGCACCTGCTGGGGATCCAGCCCTGCTCTGGCTGAAGCCCCAAGCCCCGGCAGGTGCACCCTGTGGGGCTGGAGCCCCGAGACCCTCCTCCTCACTGGGCAGAAGCCCCTAGCCTCACCAGGCCACTGCAAGGCAGAGGTCCCAAGCTCCCCCACCCTCAGACTGGTAGATAGAGAATGGCTGGGGGTGGGGTGGCGGTGGGGGGGCACTGCAAGCTGCACTTGAATGGTAAAAGAGCCGTATGTGACTCAAGAGCCACAGTTTGGCCACTCCTGGCATATGCACAAGGGGGCAGAGTTAAGATCACATGGGCAACCTTAATTCTGGCATTTCCTAACTTCTGAGTGCCTGACTTTGCAACCTTAATGTTCTTTTTGATGTAGTTTTTATAGTTAATTTCCTAGATTTTTTAAAAAGCAAACCAAGAACAGATGTTCTACCATGTAGAACAGGGGTGGGCAAACTACAGCCAGGGGGGCCACATCCAGCCCTTCAGACATTTTAATGCGGCCCTCGAGCTCCTGCTGGGGACCAGGGTCCGGGGCTTGTCCTGCTCCGCACGTGTCATGGCTCTATGCAGCTCCCGGAAGCAGTGGCATGTCTCCCCTCTGGCTCCTGCGCATAGGGGCAGCCAGGGGGGTCCGCATGCTGCCCCTGCAGCTCCCATTGACCGGGAACCACGGCCAATGAGAGCTGGAAGGGTGGCGCCTGCAGATGGGACAGCATGCAGAGCTGCCTGGCTGCGCCTCCGTGTAGGAGCCAGAGGGGGGACATGCCGCTGCTTCCGGGAGCCGCTTGAGGTAAGCACTGCCCGGAGCCTGCACCCCTGACCCCCTTCCGTGCCCCAAACCCTGCCCCAGCCCTGATCCCCCTCCCGCTCTCTGAACCCCTCAGTCTGAGCCCGGAGCACCCTCCTGCACCCCCAACCCCTCAACCCCAGCGCCACCCCAGAGCCCGCACCCCCAGCCAGATCCCTCACACCCCCTCACACTCCAACCCCCTGCATCAACCCGGAGCCCTCTCACATACTCCTAACCCCTCACCTTCACACCCCAGCCCGGAGCCCCCTCCTGCATCCCAAGCCCCTCATCCCTGGCCATACCCCAGAGCCCGCACCCCAGCTGGAGCCCTCACTCCCCATCCTGCACCCCAACCCTCTTGATCCCCCTCCCGCCCTCTGAACCCCTCAATCCCAGCCCAGAGCACCCTCCTGCACCCCCAACCCCTCAACCCCAGCCCCATCCCAGAGCCCGCATCCCCAGCCAAAGCCTCACCACCCCCACACACACCCCAACCCCCCCAACCCAAGGCTGGAACCCCCTCCCAAACGCTGAACTCATTTCTGGCCCCACTGCAGAGCCCGCACCCCCAGCCAGAGCCCTCACCCCCTCCTGCACCCCAACCCCCAATTTCAGAGCATTCATGGCCCGCCATACAATTTCCATACCCAGATGTGGCCCGCGGACCAAAAAGTTTGCCCACCCCTGATGTAGAACCATGCTGACCGTTACATGGATCACCAGCTGACTTTCAGATCCACAACACAGACCTCTGCACCTTGAACTAAAAGAGTAACTGGTATCAGTAGTAGGCTGCTATCCTCTTAGTGGACAAGCCACTAGAAGGAGATGTGCCACAGAAGATTTGTCAGACACCAGAAAACTGGGAATCAGAAACCTTGGGGTCTGTTTCTGGCTCTGGCAGGGACTGTGGTCTAGCTACTGTTTACAGATAACACAGCCAAGCATACAGCTTTGGCACATTTATTCTGCAAGGCAGCACAGCAAAATTAATTAGACTTGAATCCACTATATTAGAGACCTGGGGCAGACTCCAACTCCCCATTTGATCTCTTTTTGACAATTCAGGTGCAGAACTGCCTTGATAGGAACTCCCCCAGTGCAACAGCACTGCTGAGGTAGGCAGCACTATTCTGCCTCTATCATAGCTCCGAGTGCAGGGGCACCGCAGAATTGAGAAGGGAAGTGCCCAGAGAACTGGACTGCAGAAGCCCACAGTTATGTAAAGCTGCCATAAGTCAGAGCAGCCCCTGGGGCTGCTAACTTACTCTGAGGGGAGCCACACTGACCCCAAGAGCAGCTCAGGTTCTGGGAAGCACAAAGGCGGCTTCTCCCATCCCCACCTCATCTTCTGAGCCTCTCAGATGCTCAGAATCCAGCCCCAGCTTCTATTCCCAGAGCTGCCAGAAGTGCCCTTGTGCAATCCCTCAGTTACCCCACCTGTATAATGGACAGAGTGCGACATGCTTGCCTCCCAAGGCAGGGGCATGAGGCTCTGCTCACCTTTAAAGGCTGTGAAGTGCACACAACCATTACTACCAGTCAGTGAAGAGCTGAGACTGGAACTCAGTCTGTGCTTGGTGCTCAGAACTCCTTCCCCAGTGGGTCACAAGAGACTAACAGAAAGGGTAGGTCCCCCAGGATCAGCCGAGGAGGGGGCAGCTGTGGGGGAGCACTACCACCAAGCCAGGGGCAGGAGCTCACCTACTTTTAGCAGAGAAGGAAGAGCTGTACTCCCCCTAGTCCCTTGTAGTTTATCCCATGTGGGGAGGCAGGGTTTAAAGAGCCAGCAGCACCTGCTGTGGCATTTCCCCCATCTGGTGTACCAGCTTCGGGCCTGGGAACATGCTCAGTGAGGCTGGTGTAACAGGGATTTCTGTGAGACTGGCACATACTTAGTGCAGATGGAATACTCCCAGATTTCAGACTTTGTGTATACGCAAATGTTGATTTCCAGAGACTTACAGCTCAGTCAAATCTGGGTAGATTTTCATGGAGACAGCAAAAGGCACATCTCTGACCCCAGGACTCGGCCTCAGCCAGACTTCAAATTCCTGCTCCAAACACTGGAGGTTGCAGAGCTCTTCAAAGCAAAGGGGGAGAAATTAACATTGGCCTTTTTTCCAAACCTTGGTCAAGCTGAACCATTTTTTGCTGAAACTTTCAAAACCAGCTTGAGACAGGGAGCAAACATGGAAAATTTCAACTAGAACCACTGAAGTTTGGCAAAGTTACCAATAATTGGAAACAGGGGCTTCTAGTATAAAGCAATGGGCAATCATAACTTTAAGCACTGCTACCACACTTTCTGATGGTGGAGGGTCACGTACGCATGTCCTGAAAAAGGTCAGATACTGGACTAATCTGATCTCCTCTGGAAGTTCGTTCTTCAGACAGGGATGAAGGGTCAATTGGTATGAAATGGGCAAACCGATAATTCTTAGGGGTGGCTTAGTGCTACCCTATACTGATAACTCTGAAGTTAATCATTAGAAATACACTAAAATAGTGGGTGCACTCAGTGTCTGGAGCATATTATGCTGATGGAACTTCACAAGCTATAGACACACAGTCAGGCATAAAACCACAGGAGCAGGCTGGTGTATGCAGCAATAACAGCAGGACCACTAATAACCAACAGCAGGATGCCTATGCCTTACCACAGATGTCTGCACTGCTCCCATTTCACCAATCAGCCCTGATCTCTTGTCTTAGCAGAGTCTCGGGTTTCAGCAGAATCCATAAAAGAATTAAGTCAAGATAAAGAGTGAATTGGGAAACGTGTTTTGAATCCCCAGCTGGGCACTCACACAGAGCAGCAGAGAGGGGCGTATGTAAAAGGGGCAGAGGAGGGAGAGAAACCAAAGGACCAGCTACAACTAGGTTGAACCACACACTCAAAAACCCAAGAAACCTCTCCCAGAGCTCACTTTGTGGAGAGGTTCCCTAAAAACACCACATATTAGAAAAGCTAACAGCTCCCTTGTGTCTGCACTCAGCTCATGCTAGAAAGGATCTTTTCACATAAGTTAAGCAGGGTCTGGCTTGTACAGTATTTGGATCAGAGACCTCCAAGAAAAACCCAAGGTGACACAAGAAGTGATGTAGGTGATTTGGGGTGGGGAGCTGTTCCCTCTTACACACTACTGACAACCCCCTCAATCCAGGCCCCAACTCTTCAGCAAGACTTATGAAGATCTTAACTATTTGAGACTGAAGAGCCCAAGAATAGGTATGTTAGCCACAAAGTCCCACCCAAATTCCAACTTGGACAGCCATCTTCTGCATATTATCCCTCCAGTTGAAGTGAACACACAACATCTCCTGTCCTAAGCTGATATGTACTGTTAACCTGTTGTTTTTCACCCCCAGGGGGGCGCATGTCAGTGGTTGTGAAACAGGGCTTGGTACTCTCCCAAGCTCCACACATGAGCCCTCACCATGTGAGATGCCAAAATGAGACCCCAGTCATTTGTATATTGTGCAGATGATCAAAATACAATCCTGTGACCTCTGCCAGGCACCCTCCCAGGGGGTTCAGATATACCCATGGGCACAGCCAGACTAAGGCCTATGCCCAATAGGCAGATGCCTAGGGCCTCATTGCCCAGTAGGGTTGCCCACTGTCTAATGGCACAAAACCAAGCACCCTTGCCCCACCCCCTTCCCCAGGGCCCCGTCCCTTCTGAGGCCCCACCCCCACTCACTCCAGCCCCTGTCCCTTGGTCGCTCACTCTACCCCACCCTCACTCACTTTCACCGGGCTGGGGCAGGGGGCTGTGCAGGAGGGGGTGGGGCCAAAGGGTTCAGAGTGTAGGAGGTGGCTCTGGGCTGAGATTGGAGCAGGGGGTTGGGCTGCAGGATGGGGTGCAGGCTCTGGGAAGGGAGCTCCAGGCTGAGTCTGGGGCAGGGGTGCAGGAGGGGGTATGGGGTGTGGGCTCTGGGAGGGAATTTGGGTGTGGTCTCTGGGCTGGGGGAGGGGGCAGCGCTTACCACATTTGGCTCCCGAAAGTGATCGGCACATCCCTCCAACAGCGGTTCCTTGGGGTGGAGTGGGGGGAGGGGAGGGGAGGCGGCTAGGGAGCACCGTGCGCTGCCCCTTCCCGCAGGCACTTTCCCCACAGCTCCCATTGGCCGTAGTTCCCAGCCAATGGGAGCTGCGAGGTTGGTGCTTGGGGCAGCACACAGAGACCCCCTGACCGCCCAGGGGCCACAGGGATGGTGCCAGCTGCTTTCAGAAGTGGAGCGGAGCAAGAGCAAGCAGGAAGCCTGCGTTAGCCCTGCTGCACTACCGGACTGTCAGCACCCAAAATCTCCTGGTTTGGCTGCAGTAGCCTCCAGGAGACAGGACCTGATTCCAGGAGACTCCCAGTGAAACCGGGAGGGTTGGCAACCCTAATGCCCATAGCCATGTGATGATATTGGAATCCCAGCGTTCAGTCAGTATGTTTCTAGCCCTCTTGGTTGCAAAGAAAAGCTTGACAGTGTGACCCAAGCGTAACTGATGCAGTGATACCTGTAGTAGAGAGAGCCTGACGCATGGGGCCTGGTACAGGGCCTAAGGCCTGAACTAAAGTGAGCAAAAGTCAGGCCCTGCTACAATCACTGTCTGCATGAACTTGGCAAACACTGGGCTGGCATTGCAAAAACTCAAGCAGTCCTAAGAAGTACTAGGCACTCGGTAGTCATGTAAGCACATTCAAGAAAGGTAGTACAGTAGAACCTCAGAGTTACGAACACTAGAGTTATGAACTCACCAGTCAACCACACACCTCATTTGGAACCAGAAGTATGCAATCAGGCAGCAGAGATTAGAAAAAAAAAAAAAAAGGCAAATACAGTACAGTACTGTGTTAAATGTAAACTACTAAAAAAAATAAAGTGAAAGTTTCAAAAAAGATCTGACAAGATAAGGAAACTGTTTCTGCGCTTGTTTCATTTAAATTAAGATGGCTAAAAGCAGCATTTGTCTTCTGCATAGTAAAGTTTCAAAGCTGTATTAAGTCAATGTTCAGCTGTAAACTTTTGAAAGAACAACCAAAATGTTTTGTTCAGAGTTACGAACAACCTCCAATCCTGAGCTGTTGGTAACTGAGGTTCTACTGTACTAGAACACCCCAATACAGTGCTATGGTATAAACACAATCCCCAAAGATGGTACAAGGACACAGTGATGCCTCCTAAAGATAAGGTTAGGATGACAGGATAATGGATGGAGATGTTTTGATCGAACCAACAGGTACAAGGTATAGGGTGGTAACTAACCATGTCAGAGGGGTAAAACATAACCTGTTTGTATCAGTATATAAAAGAGGGGCTACAGAGGGGGTGTCTTTGTTCGGCAGAAACAAACAGAAACAGAAAGTCCTGCCACTCACTGAACTGGTCCATTGTACCAGGCATGCATGTGTTACTGTAGCTGTAACCATTAAGCAGGGGCACTAGGACCATGCTTTAACAATAAACCTGGCCGAGCGCCTTTGCGGCTGAACCAAGTCTGTGGCTTTCTTGGGCAGTTCAATCGAGGTCTGCGGAGCCAACTATCTGGCCACAGCACACAGAGAGAACACACGCATGCAGCCTACAACGGACAGCAATACTTACCTGAACACGCATACTGCAGGGGGCAAGGCTGAATGCTCCACTAGACTCTGAAGAATTGCCCTTGGTGAGGCGGAGATGCCCTTCCTGGGCACTACTCCTCTCTTCTGGCCGTTTGATTCCATGAGTCAAATGGGGGTGGGGGAGAAACAGTGGTTCCCTCCCAGGCACCAACCTCTGGTGAGCTTGCAAAGGAAAGACGACCTTGTGGTCCGGGCCCTTGACTGACACTGGGGAACCAGGGTTTAACTCCTGGCTTTGCCCCATGTATCTTCACCAAATGACTTAATTTCTCTTCACTTCAGTTCTCTATCTGTCCAATGGAGATGATAATCCGCCCTTTTCTGCCTACAGGGTGCGGAGGATGAACTCATTACTGTTTGTGAGGTGGGCGGATGCTATGGTGATAGGGGCCATATAATCACCTCGCCAGATCAGTCATTAGCGAGCCACCGCCAGCCTTAGGCTCACTGGGGACTAACTGGCCCTTCGGAATCACAGAAGGCTCAAAAGCCCCCTGAGCTTTAACAGGCTATTCTGGCACTTTAAGGGGTCAGACCTGCCAATTTTGGCTCATTTCAGGTTCAGTGGCCTATTCTGGTTGGTTGGGGGTTGAGGAGCCTTCTATTTCTGGAGCTATGATCCTACCAAGGTTTACAGCACTCCCTCCCTGAATCGGCATTTAGAGTATGGTTTACCATAGTCAACAGTAGCCCAGCAGAGACAGGTGGGATGTTTGAGGAGGTGCAGGCCTGAAGCCAATCCTGTGCTTAGAGTGACATTTCTAAATTGGCAGTAGTGATGAGGCTTGCTTCTTTGTGGAGATGGGGACTTTGAAAGAGCCATTGCATGCGCTACCTCCATTTCTGGAGCACCATTGTCCAGAATGATCCATGAAATGAACACTAAGAGTCAAAGCAGTATCTAACATTGTTTGCAAAGACTTGATATCCCAGCCCTGAGAGAGTTACTCCGTTTGTTGGTATAGCAATGTCAGGACAGGCAGAAAGATTTTTATGAGCTTGAGGCAGGAGTCACCGGGTAAAATTTTCTAGCCTGGGTTATGCAGGTGGTCAGAGATGATCAGAATGGTCACTTTGGCCTTAAAAATCTATGAGTCTCTATTTTGCTCAGATACGGGTTCAGTCATATATTAAGAAAACAAAATAAACGAAATTCACGGACAGAATTGTTTTGTTAAGGTTCAACAGGGCCTTCTGCTCCCTGTATTGTCCCACAGCATGGGACAGCAGCAGACTAAGGTCACCCATTGCATGCTAGGAGATAGTCTGGGTTTTCTGAATGCAAGGGGAAGATCAGGCTTTTGGTCGAAGGGAGGGACTGCAACTCCTCTTAGCTTCCTGCTTTTGGGTAAGGACAGAGGCATTTAGATTTGGGGCAAGGAGGGCTGAATAACTCAATTGCCACCACATCCCACCACCCCTTGTTGACAACTGATACCCCCCACTGCACCTCGCCCCAGTATCAGCTACTGTCCACTGGCTTCAGTGAGAATATCAGCTTGACACTTCTGCTAGCATCACCAGCAATGAAGCAGTTAATGCTGACATTTATCTCAGTAGCTCCTGAGTTAACACCCCATTGCCATGAACAGGTACAAGTCACAGAGCAGGGTTATTGTTTTCAGCTTGCTACAGACTCTCATTACTGCATTGGTTAACCTTAAACATATGAACTGAGTGTATCTTCACAACTACAAGGGCTAGGAAATGAAGTTATGGGTACAATAGCTATGCCTACGGAGTTGCTTTAAATCAACAGTTCTCAAACTATGGAGCAGGCCTCCCAAGGGAGGCATGAGCTGCCCGCTTTCCTGGTCTTTTTTTTTTTTTTTTTTAAAAAGAGCTCTGGCTGCCAGCTCCAGGTGGTTTGGGCTCATGCTGAAGGGTTGTGCACACGCAGGAGGCAGGGATAAAGGGGACAGCCAGAGCACCACCACTTAGGCTCAGGCTCTCCTCCCCGCCCCCGCCCAAATCATTCACCTGAAAGCAGTAGGCTTTGGCTGTCAGCCCTGGGATGGCAGCAGCAGTACATAAGTAAGGGTGGCAATGGCGTGCTAACTCTGCTGTGAAAAGTGATATTGACAAATATCACTTTTCACATCGCCACCCTTACTTCGGTGCTACTGCTACTCCTGGGGGAATTCTGCAACACTGCACAGAATTTATGTCCCCCGCATATTTCTTTGCTTCCCTGCAGAAAAATGACTTTCTGACAGGGAAGCAAAGGTAAGCCACAAGAGCGGTCATGAGACCCTCCCCCCAGCAATATGTTTCGGGTGCCCAGGGCAGCCAGCAGAGAGGTAAATCACTGTAGGGCAGGGGGCGGGATTGGGGAAGACCCAGCTGCTGGCTCCTACCTTGTGTTGGGCTCAGCTGCTAGTCCCAGCTGGGCTGGGGAGGACGGGACTTCCTCTTCCCCCGCATGGCATCCGGGGCCAGGTCAGACCCACCCACAGATTTCTCCCAGCTGCAGGAAGCTCTGCAAACACCCCCACCACATACACACACACTTCCTGCGCCCATTGCTCCACAGCTTCTGGGGGAGGGATCCCTGTATAGGGAACTGCTCCCCCATCCTCCCAACCCCCAGGCATCCATACCCCCTCATACTGAGACCTTCCCACCAAGCCTCACCCCCACCCCCGCACTCAGAACCCTCCCAATAAGCCCCACTCCCCCTGCACCTAGACTACCCCAATAAGCCATCGGCACCAGGATCCCCACCCCACCGAGTCCCAACCAGCTGCACCTGGATCCCCACCCCACTGAGCCCAACTCCCCCAGCATCTGGACCACTACACCCAGATCCCCCTGCCGAGCTCTATGCCCCCACACACTCAGACACTCCCCACTGAGCCCCAACCACATTCACCTGGACGCCCCTGTAGAGTCCCATTATCATTGCATCCAGAACCCCCCAACAAGCCCCTGTGCATCCAGATCCCCCTGCACCCAGATCCCCAACTGAGCTGCCCGCACCCAGACTGCCCCACACAGAACCCTCAACCCACACTTGGATCCCCTCTCCCCCCCACTAAGCCCCTCCACACTTGGATCCTGCCCTGTTGAGCCTACCTGCCCACATCTGGTACACCTGACACAGAGAGGCAGGGCTCTGGGGTGTTTCTGGGGCAGGTCTGGTCATTACGCTGTTCCAGATTGGGTGCAGCCTCACTGCTAAGTCTGTGTCCCGGGGGGTGGAGGAAAATGCACAGTCATCTCTGTGCAGCCAGTGGCCTGTGCTCCCCAAGGCCATACTGAAGCCTCCACATTTATTTGACAAATAAAATTGGCAGAATTTTGCATAATTTTAAAGTACTGTGTGCACAATTTTTAATTTTTTAGTGCAGAATGCCCTCAGAAATATACTGCTGGCACAGCACTGCCTTCAGAGCTGGGCACCCAGCCAGCAGCCACTGCTCTCCGCTCTGTCTTCAGAGCTGGGTGGTGGTATATGTACTTGGGGGGAGGGGTGGAATAGATGTAAACAACTACAGACACAAGAAGGGGGGCCCAATCAAATAAGTTTGAGAACCATTGCTTTAAAGAAAAGCTTGGTTTCTAGAGCCCAGTTCTGCTCCAAATGGGAAGGATTCTGGGGAAAATTCCACAGCTAAGAAACTACAAAGTACACTACTGTCTCATGTGCAGCAATATATAGACACAAAAACTAGCTTTCAATGCTTGTACCACTGTCCTGGATCCCCACATCCCCCATCTGCATCCTTTCTGCAGCTGGCATGGCCCTGCTCCTTGGGGAGGGATTCTCATTTCCCTCCTCTGATTAAATACTGCAAAAAATTCCAATTTAGAATAGGAGAACCTCAAAACAATCTATGGGTATGTCTACACTACGAAATTAGGTCGAATTTATAGAAGTCGGTTTTTTAGAAATCGGTTTTATATAGTCGAGTGTGTGTGTCCCCACAGAAAATGCTCTAAGTGCATTAAGTGCATTAACTCGGCAGAGCGCTTCCACAGTACCGAGGCTAGAGTTGACTTCCGGAGCGTTGCACTGAGGGTAGCTATCCCACAGTTCCCACAGTCTCCGCTGCCCATTGGAATTCTGGGTTGAGATCCTAATGCCTGATGGGGCTAAAACATTGTCGCGGGTGGTTCTGGGTACATATCGTCAGGCCCCCGTTCCCTCCCTCCCTCCGTGAAAGCAAGGGCAGACAATCGTTTCGCGCCTTTTTTCCTGAGTTACCTGTGCAGACGCCATACCACGGCAAGCATGGAGCCCGCTCAGCTCACTGTCACCGTATGTCTCCTGGGTGCCGGCAGACGCGGTACTGCATTGCTACACAGTAGCAGCAACCCCTTGCCTTGTGGCAGCAGATGGTGCAATAGGACTGGTAGCCGTCATCGTCATGTCCGAGGTGCTCCTGGCCACATCGGCCAGGAGCGCCTGGGCAGACATGGGCGCAGGGACTAAATTTGGAGTGACTTGATCAAGTCATTCTCTTTAGTCCTGCAGTCAGTCCTATTGAACCATCTTATGGTGAGCAGGCAGACGATATGGATTGCTAGCAGTCGTATTGTACCATCTTCTGCCAGGCAGGCAAGAGATGAGAATGGCTAGCAGTCGTATTGTACCATCTTCTGCCGAGCAGCCCTGAGATGTGGATGGCATGCAGTCCTTCTGCACCGTCTGCTGCCAGCCAAAGATGTAAAAGATAGATGGAGTGGATCAAAACAAGAAATAGACCAGATTTGTTTTGTACTCATTTGCTTCCCCCGCCCCCCCCCGTCTAGGGGACTCATTCCTCTAGGTCACACTGCAGTCACTCACAGAGAAGGTGCAGCGAGGTAAATCTAGCCTTGTATCAATCAGAGGCCAGACTAACCTCCTTGTTCCAATAAGAACAATAACTTCGGTGCACCATTTCTTATTGGAACCCTCCGTGAAGTCCTGCCTGAAATACTCCTTGATGTAAAGCCACCCCCTTTGTTGATTTTAGCTCCCTGAAGCCAACCCTGTAAGCCGTGTCGTCAGTCGCCCCTCCCTGCGTCAGAGCAACGGCAAACAATCGGGCATCTGAGTTGAGAGTGCTGTCCAGAGCAGTCACAATGGAGCACTCTGGGATAGCTCCCGGAGGCCAATACCGTCGAATTGTGTCCACAGTACCCCAAATTCGACACGGCAAGGCTGATTTAAGCGCTAATCCACTTGTCAGGGGTGGAGTAAGGAAATCGATTTTAAGAGCCCTTTAAGTCGAAATAAAGGGCTTCATCGTGTGGACGGGTGCAGGTTTACATTGATTTAACGCTACTAAATTCGACCTAAAGTCCTAGTGTAGACCAGGGCTTAGTGCTCATATAAAGGCTTATTAACCAGGGCACTAGACGGGACCTGTACGTGCCTCTGCTCTAGAGCCAAGCTGGGATACACAGGGTGAGGACATGCCCACAGGAGCTAGTAGCATGATCCTGCATGCGATTTGTTACCTTCCTCAGAAAGAGGGAGGAACATCTCCCCACTGTATTTTCCACTGAATACATCCGATGAAGCGAGCTGTAGTTCACGAAAGCTTATGCTCAAATAAATTGGTTAGTCTCTAAGGTGCCACAAGTATTCCTTTTCTTTCTGCGAATACAGACTAACACTGCTGCTACTCTGAAACCTGTGTAAACACTGTTCGTCTCGGCCCTTTCACTCTAGGTGAGGCAGGGACCCTGAATGCAGGTTCTTCAGCAGCTTCCTCCTTCTACATGGTGTGACAGGGTCAGGCCAGATGGCTACAGGAGAGTAACAGAAGGCAGATATAATAGCCCCAGGCTAAGTAGGTCCCTTTTCCCTGGGTAAGGTAACAGGGGCAGTTCCAGAACAATCATGAACCTTCTGGAGACAATTAAGACAGGCTGATTAGAACACCTGCAGCCAATCAAGAAGCAGCTAGAATCAATTAAGGCAGGCTAATCAGGGCACCTGGGTTTTAAAAAGGAGCTCACTTCAGTTTGTGGTGTGCGTGTGAGGAGCTGGGTGCAAGAGGCACTAGGAGCTGAGAGTGAGAAGGCGTACTGTTGGAGGACTGAGGTGTACAAGCATTATCAGACACCAGGAGGAAGGTCCTATGGTGAAGATAAAGAAGGGGCTGGGAGGAGGCCATGCGGAAGTAGCCCAGGGAGTTGTAGCTCTCGCACAGCTGTTCCAAGAGGCACTCTAGACAGCTGCATTCCACAGGGCCCTGGGCTGGAACCCGGAGTAGAGGGTGGGCCCGGGTTCCCCCCAAATCCTCCCAACTCCTGGTCAGACACAGGAGGAGTCGACCTGGACTGTGGGTTCACGAAAACAGCCAAACTAAGGGCTGCCGTGAAGCTCCAAGGCGAGCAAATCTGCCAATAAGCGCAAGACCCACCAAGGCAGAGGAGGAACTTTGTCACAATGGACTGACTTCCTCTTTACCCAGCCACAGGAGGCTGGGTAGACACTAATCTTCAGGGACAGCAAGCCCCTCCCTGCCCCAGTTGCAGATAGGTGGAGAGCTTTCTCAGGAGACCAAGAGAGGCCTATGCGAACAGAGCACTACATCTAACAAAAGCTATGTCTTCACTGCAGAGTTAGCCTGGGTGATTGGCACTCAGCTCCGGATGCAAGCAGCCACACTGGAGTTACTGTGTCCTCACCGGTGCTCCAGTCCCTGTGTGTGTTAGGACTTGCAGGGAGGGAAAAGGGAAATCCCATGGTTCTGAGAGCTATTGTAAGCTGAGCCGCTCTATAATTCTTTCCGTGACCTGTAAGGGAACTTGCCTGTCCTCCTTGGCACATGCGGGGAAGCATGGTAAGATACTGGAGAGCTACCAGCAATCAAGTAGTTTACCCTGCATCCTCACTGCAAAGTGGGCGGGTTGCAAGCCTGAGCAAAAGCAGCTCTCTGATTTTAGCCTCTGGCCCCAAGCAAGCAAGCTAGCCTGAAACACCTCCGTATGCATGCATGGAGCTGTGTTAGGACAACCCACGTAAGAGCCACTTTAACCCTGCAATGAAGACAGACCCTAAACATGCTGGCAAGGCACACTGCTACATGTGAATTAGTGATAATCTAGCTCTGCTGCAGTACTGGAAACTCAAACCCAAACACAACAGAATTGAGCCAGGGCAAGAGAACCAGAAAGTGAGCCAGCCAGAAACAAAAGGGAAACAGCCTAGTGAAATGCAAAGTAGTCAAACAAAACAGAGCCAAAAGTTGATCGTTTAAAGCCTTTCTGTTAATAATTTAGGGTGTAACACGAAGAGGGCAGAGGTTAATGTGTTTGGGGTTTGTTTTTACCTTGACAGTGTCCCTTGATCTCTAATTCACCAGTATTACTCAGCCATTAACAGGATTTTATAGGGCCCTGAGTTGCAGAAATGAAAATGTAATACTGTGCATTATAGCATTATGTCAATGCCCATCTCTTCTCCCTCGCTTATGACTCCTGCCCTCCCCCAACCATCAAAGAATTATGTCCTGTACCATAAGCACCCAGCTTCCCTCAAGCTCCATCATTCTCAAAAAGCAAACAAAATGCCCAGCTGTTGGTCCCCAATCTCCTTTATGGCCACCCTAGTTTGCACCTATGGTTGTTACCAGTATGGAAAGTTGTATTAATATTTGTGGCGGCGCGGGGGGGGGGGGGGGAGTCAGGAAGAAAGATGCTGCACCCAAATACATTCTTCTGGTATTTTTACCCTCAATAATTTTCCCACTTCTCTTTTGTTCTAATAATGGCTGCTCAATTCACATTAGCTTCATTCCTGGGCTACTGTTTCTCTGCTGAATACAGTGGAAACATACCAGTACATGCAGACAAACTAAGAATAGTCTTCAGAATGGCACAAGATGGTCCAGTATCATTGCGGTTAAGATGCAACACCCATCTCAGAAGATACCTAGAGATGAGAACACTTTTCTGACCCACAGACACTGCAGGCCAAAAAGCGAGTGAAAGCCTACTGACTTCAGTCCTGATTGAGGTGGCTCGACACCATTGAGTTTGGCCCTTCACATTTAACTGGGAACTGAAACAATCTAAACCATATTTAAGAGTCTATGTGTATTAAAGGAAAGGATCCATTTACAACAAAATGTATGAAGTTCAATTCCTATTTCACTTACCCTGCTGACTACCAACTTCAGGATTCTGAGTTCACCTTGCAAGAACTGAACACAGCATAAGCACCTACTGAAGTAAGTGAAGGGGATAGAGAGGACATTCCAAAATAGATGCTTGTGATATATCACTTCTTTCAGAGGAAAGCCTCTTGAACTTGAGCAGCAGCGAGTGAAGGGGAATTGATTTTTCAAACGCATGCGTTGGTTTTAAGCCTGCACAGATTCTCTCCTATGTCAGTAAAAGGGTATTTATTATTTATTTACATACACAATATTCCACAGCAACGTAGGCCCCAGGTCACAATGTGCACCTGGCAAGTGGCTACATGATTTTCTGAGTTTGTAACTGAGCGGATGATATGCCTTCGGGAGTACGAAATACCAGTTCCTCCAGTGGGAGACAACTGGCCACTCACTTCAGCAAGCAGGCGTGCGCAGAAAAACCTGAATTCATCTGCACGCACTGTCACTGAGGTAGTGCATTAAAAGGAAAGAGAAAGTAGAAGCTAGAAGAAGTTTCAAGAGCAGCAGAGCACAGTGTGTTTGTCAGGCTGACCTCAGCATTCTGCACCAGGCTGTGAGAGACCTATTTTAGTCCTGTTGAATGTTCCAGCTCTCCAAAGAACACTGTGCCTCTTCAGAGGAGAGCCCTTGGTCCGCTCGCTGCTTTACTGAGGCTCTCACTGCTTTATTAAAATCACTACACGTTTTCATGATCTGAAATGTAAAAGCACATTCCTCTGTAAATTGATTTAGCCTTTTCCAGGAGGAGCAACTCACATGTATTTAAAAACATTTCTTTCTCTCACAGAAAGTTTGTCTAGGATTTTTAGAACCACGTATGCGTTTCTGCACACCTTTAGGCCTTAACTGCAATCTCTACTGTAAAGTGTCTGCACTGGCTAATGCAGCTCACATAGAACAATCTCTTTCCATATGAATAGCTGAAGGCTGAAACAGTGGGCTAGAGACAGATATGATCATTAGAAGCATGGGGTGATGTGCAAAGGTGACTTCAAAGGTTTTCGGCTGCCCTGGTCCTGATGCTGCTCTGTGCTTGCTGTCTTCACCCTGTTGAGTTAGAACAGCCTGATGACAGCATTCTGAATTTTCAAGGGGTGAAAGAAAATTTACCCCTGCTTGGAAGAAGAAAAAAAAATATCTCCCTTCTTCTAGCAAAAGGTCCACAGATCCCGTAGAATGGGTGTTGAGCCCTTCCACAACTCAAGAGGCAGAAGCAGACATATCAGTCACTGGCAGGGAAGAGGGGCACTCCCCTAGTCCCAGATAATTTGAGCTAACTCCAACAGCTGCTCCCAACTAGCTCCTTTCTTTAGCTTGGAAGCTATTAGCAAGGATTGCTTCACATTCCCTAGTGCAGTAGATTACTGCAGAGCATCTATCCTGTCACCAGATAAGACAGTTACTAAGACACAGGTAACACAGGGCAAAAGCTTAATGTGTTCTGAGTGAGACCCAATCTGTGAAAATTCCTCCTATTAAAAAGGAAATTTTCAAGTAAGCTTGCATATATTTACAGTTCTTCTTCATAATGGAGTCCTTTACAATGGGATTTACAAAGATTGTGCCCAGAAAGGGACAGCAGCATCCAATCTGACAAATGACATATGCATTTGGTGCCTTATTGCCAAAGCCAGCATCTGTCGAGGGTTGCACATCTAGCCTGTATAATTATTTATATTATAGGACCTAGGAGCCCTAGTAATGAACCAAGACCCCCTTGGACTAGATGCTGTGCAACCAGAACAAAAAGATTTTTCCTGCCCCCAAAGAATTTATAATCTAAATATAAGACAAGGCACAGAGGATACAATACAGATTGATGAGTACAAAGGAACAATGGGACAGTATTGGTAAGCATGATAAGCAGTATTCTCAGCACACCGGGGGTCTAAACTGTTGTCAACTTCTTTGAAAGTATCACAGCAAAAGACAGTTGGAAGGAGGGTAATGAGGTAGCTTTGAAGATGTTAACAGGGAGCTCCTCCCAAGTGTGAGAGGCAGCATGAGAGAAAGTATGAAGGTGCTTGTTTGAAAATTTAACGAGTGGATAATGGAGACTGGCTGTGGCATCATGGATTGGCTGGAAGGGGGAGTCAACATTCTGGTAGTGAACGAGAGAGAATAGTTTGTGAAGGGCCTGGAAAGTAGGGTCACCATATGTCCCGTTTTGGCCGGGACAGTCCCTTTTTTAACCCCTGTCCTGGCTATCCTGCCTTTTTTTTTTTTTTTTTTTGGGGGGGGGGGCAAAAGTGGGCATTTGTCCCATTTGCTCTGGCCAGCTTGATCAGTTCACAAGCGCAAACAGGACAAATGCCCACTTTTGTCAAAAAATGGGGTGCGGAGGAATGGGGGGACAAGTGACAATGCCAGCCCCACGCAGGAGGGATGCCAGCCCCATGCAGGAGGAAAGGCAGGGCTCAGGCGGAGGGTAGGCAGGGCTTCAGTGAGCAGTGATGCCAGCCCCAGCCTTGCACGGGGGGCAGACAGGGCTTGGGCAAGCAATGACACCAGCCCCACGCAGGGAGAGGGAGGCAGAGCTTGGGGGAGCAGCTTGGGCCAGCCCCGCACTGGGGATGGGGAGGGGTGGGCTGGCCAGACCTACGCAGAGTCGGGGGCTCAGATGAACAGCTCAAGGTAGCCTCACATGGTGTTCTGTTTTCCCTTTGGGAAATATGGTCACCCTACTTGAAAGCAAAGGCAAGCAGCTTATGTCTGATGATAGAGAAAAGAGGGTATCACTGGAGTGATTCAATGAGAGGGGTGACATCATCAACATGACAAGCAAGGAAAATTTAACAGAGGCCCACATGGGTTTTAGGTTTTTATTTTGGGGGGGGGGGGGGAATTGCAAGAGGGTCATAGGAACAACAAGAGGGAAATCAGTTGGGGAACCTGCTCAACATCTTAGATGTCGACACACAAATGCAAGGAGTATGGGGAATAAACAGGAAGAACTGGGAGGATCAGTATATGACCTAAACTGTGACTTAATTGGCATCACTGAGACTTGATGGAATACATTTCACTATTGCAATATTGGTATAGCTTATTCAGGAAAGACAGGCAGGGAAAATGGGAAGAGTTGTTTTATTATACATCAACACATACAATTGTTCCAAGGTCCAACAAGAGGTGAGAGACAGAGCAGATGAAAACGTCTCTGGGTGAAGATAAAAGGGTGGGGAGGAATACAGGCGATGTAAGGATGGATGAGACATTTCCAAAACACAAGACTGGCAGTAATGGAAGACTAACTACCTATACATCTGTCGGAAAACTAATTCAGCAAAACACAAAATGTCCATAAATTCTTGGAATATATCGGGGACAATTTCTTGCTTCTGAAGATGGAGGAAGTAACCAAGGGGACAGCCATTTTAGACTTAATTCTAATAGAAAGGAATTAGGCCTGATTTACACCTAAAACTTAGCTCGACCTAGCTACATCACTCGAAGCTGTGAAAAATATCATGCCCAACTCTTCAGTGTAAGAGCATCTGGGAGAGAATGGATAATACCTCAGTCCTTGCTGTCAACAAGTGGGAAGGAACTAGGTTGCTTATGCTCAAGGAGACATGGAAAACAATTGATCACTGTCCTCTTTATAACAGCCCTTAACGTATTTGAAGACTTATCAGATCTCCCCCTCAGTCGTCTTTTCTCAAGACTAAAGATGTCCAGTTTTTTAACCTTTCCACATAGGTTGCTGTTCTCGACTCCCTGCCAACTCTCCTGAACTCTTTTTCCCTTTGACTTGCTTCTCATGGGACCTCACCTCCCAATTCTCTGAGTTTTCTACACAGTCTGCCTGTTTGAAGTCCACTGACATTATTCTGCTGTTTTCCCTCCTACCATTCCTCAGAATCACAAACACTATCGTTTCATGATCACCTTCACCCAAGCTGCCTTCCATCTTCAAATTCTCAACTAGTTGTCAGAATCAAATCCAGAATAGCTGCGCCTCTAGTCACCTTCTCCACCTCCTGTAGTGAAAAGCTGCCTCCAATGCACTCCAAGACCTTGTGCTCTATGGGGCTGGGTTAAGCCAGCTCTTCTCCTGATATATTACAAAGCCATGCTCCTGCATTAGTTCCAACATAGCAGGAAAGCATGCAAGAAAGCCTCCACTACCATCCCCATGCTGGCTGCCATGCCCTTCCACTTCTGCACTCTCCCCTCAGCAGCTGGCCAGGGAGGAATGAGCACAAGAGCTGCTGAGACATGGAAGAACAAGCTGACAATGAGGTGACTACTGGCCAAACACCGCTTCTCTCCCCTACCCCTTTTATTAAGGCATTGGCCAGCCTTCTGTAACCTGCCTTGCTCTCTGTGGGGCGCAATAAGAAAAAATAACTTCCACACATAAGCTTGGATCTGCTAGGCACTACTGTAATACAAATGAATAAATAATATGGACATCTGTTAAACTCACTGCAGCCACCACAAACAAATGCAGTCCATTAACAACTCTATTTCAGAGTTATGGGGCTGTAGATGATTCAGGGGACTGACCATGGATACTGGCAGGGTGGAGAAACTTGCCTGGCCAACCCAAGTGGCACCTGTTACGTGGAGAAACACAACACTTTCAGTCCTCAGAGCGTCCAATATAGATATGGCAGTGCTATGTTCACACATACAGCAAAACTATTTTGTAACCAGCGCTGTGTTCTGGACTTTTATGTTACTGTGGCTCACTTGAGATTGTGTTCCTGAATGTAACATACTGCAGTGCTGCGGGAAGGCAAACATCTTTGTCTACACTACAAAAGTACTCCGATTTTACAGAAGTTGATTTTTGGGAACAGATGGTATAAAGTCGAGTGCATGCATCCACACTAAGCACATTAATTCGGCGGTGTGCATCCACGGTACCGTGGCAAGCGTCGACATTCTGAATGGTTCACTGAGGGTAGCTATCCCACAGTTCCCGCAGTCCCCGCTTCCCATTGGAATTCTGGGCTGAGCTCCCAATGCCTGATGGGGCCAAAAATGTGTCGCGGGTGGTTATGGGTAAATGTCGTGAGCCAACCCTCCCTCCCTCCGTGAAAGCAACTACAGACGGTCATTTCGCGCCCTTTTCCCTGGATTGCCCGAGCAGACGCCATAGCACGGCAAGCATGGAGCCCGTTCAACTCACTGCAGCAGTTATGACCATTGTAAACACCTCATGCATTATTGTGCAGTTTATGCAGAACCAGCACCTGAAAAACCAGGCAAGGCGGCGACGGCAGCGCAGTGATGAGGTCATGGACACAGATTTCTCTAAAACCGCGGTCCCCGGCAATTTGGAGATTATGGTGTTACTGGGGCAGGCTCATGCCATGGAATGCCGATTCTGGGCCCGGGAAACAAGCACAGAGTGGTGGGACCGCATAGTGTTGCGAGTTTGGGGCGATTCCCAGTGGCTCCAAAACTTTCGCATGCGTAAGGGCACTTTCATGAAACTTTGTGACTTGCTTTCCCCTGCCCTGAAGCGCAAGAATACCAAGATGAGAGCAGCCCTCACAGTTCACAAGCAAATGACAATAGCCCTGTGGAAGCTTGCAATGCCAAACAGCTACCGGTCAGTCGGGAATCAATTTGGAGTGGGCAAATCTACTGTGGGGGCTGCTGTGATACAAGTACCCAACGCAATCATTGAGCTGCTGCTATCAAAGGTAGTGACCCTGGGAAATGTGCAGCCTACCCCTTAATGCCCTGGCTCATGAAGCCGTACACAGGCACCCTGGACAGTAGTAAGGAGCTGTTCAACTATAGGCTGAGCAAGTGCAGAATGGTGGTAGAGTGTGCATTTGGACATTTAAAGGGTCGCTGGCACAGTTTACTGACTCGCTCAGACCTCAGCGAAACCAATATTCCCATTGTTATTGCTGCTTGCTGTGTGCTCCACAATCTCTGTGAGAGTAAGGGGGAGACTTTATGGTGGGGTGGGAGGTTGAAGCAAATCACCTGGCCGCTGAATATGCCAGCCAGACACCAGGGCGGTTAGAAGAGCACAGCAAGAAGCACTGCGCATCAGAGAAGCTTTGAAAACCAGTTTCTTGACTGGCCAGGGTACTGTGTTTCTGTTTGTTTCTCCTTGATGAAAACCCGCCCCCTTGGTTGCCTCTGAATTCCCTGTAAGCCACCTGCCCTCCTCCCTTCAATCACAGCTTACTTGCAAAGGAAATAAAGTCACTATCATTTTAAAAATATGTATTCTTTATTAATTGATTATAAAAATAGGGAGATTACTCACAAGGTAGCCCAGGTGGGGTGTGGGAGAAGGGAAGGAAAAGGTCACTTCAAAACTTGTTGAATGACAGCCTTCTGTTGCTTGGACTGTTCACTGGGGTGGAATGGTTGGGTGCCCGGAGCCTTCCCCACCCCGCCCAAGTTCTTGGGTGTCTGGGTGAGGAGGCTATGGAACTTGAGGAGGGGGGAAGGCGGTTAAACAGGGGCTACAGTGGCAGTCTGTGATCCTGCTGCCGTTCATGATGCCGGAGCATGTCCGTTTGATCCCGCAGTAGCCCCAGTGTTGCATCCTGCCTCCTCTGATCTTCCTGCCACCACCTCTCCTCACGTTCATCAGCCACTTTCCTGTACTCTGCTATTGTGTCCCTCCACACATGCTGCTGAGCTCTGTCAGTGCCGGACGACTGCATGAGCTCAGAGAAGATTTCATTGCGCGTGCATTTTTTTCGCTGCCTTATCTGAGATAGCCTTTGGCATGGAGGAGGGAGGCTTGAAACATTTGCAGCTGCTGGATGAAAAAAAAGGGAGTGAAGTATTTAAAAAGATACATTTTACAGAACAATGGCTATACTCTTTCATGGTGAACAACACTATTCACATTACATAGCACATGTGATTTTGGTACAAGGTTGCATCTTATATTGAGTGCCTGCGGCTTTGGTGTTGGAGATCACACACGCAGTGCCAGGCAAGAGAATTCGGCTTGCAGGCGGCCATGGTAAGCCATAGTCTTTCGGCTTCTGCAACCTTCATAACAGCAGCGCCCTCCTCTCCCATACCAAGCAAAGCACGTTGAGTTGGCCATTTGGTGCTGCGGTTTTCCTGTTAACGTGCAGCAGCAGAAACCAAACTAACCCCCCACTCCCCAATCCAATTCTCTGGGATGATCGCTTTTCCCCTCCCCCCCACCGCCTGGCTGGTATCAGGGAAGATCCCTACTAGCCAAATGCGAACAGCTCAGCGCCAATGGCGCGCCCGCCCCCACCCCCTTGGTGGCTGACTGTGGGGAGGATTTCTTTTCAGCCACAGGCAAACAGCCCAGTAGGAACGGCCACCTCTGAATGTCCCCTTAATTAAATTCCCCTATTTCAACCACGTTACCATGAATGATATCACTCTCCTGAGGATAACACAGAGAGATAAAGAATGGATGTTGCTTGAATGCCAGCAAACACCAGGACCATACGCTGCCAGACTGTCATGCAGTGATACCAGATTACATGCTACTAGCATGGCATGGTAAAGTGTCTGATGAAGTGAGCTGTAGCTCACGAAAGCTTATGCTCAAATAAATTGGTTAGTCTCTAAGGTGCCACAAGTACTCCTTTTCTTTTTGCGAATACAAACTAACACGGCTGTTACTCTGAAACCTGTCTTACCATGGAGGATGGAATAAGGCTGCTCTCCCCAGAAACCTTCTGCAAAGGCTTTTAGAGTACCTCCAGGAGAGCTTCATGGAGATGTCCCTGGAGGATTTCCGCTCCATCCCCAGACACATTAACAGACTTTTCCAGTAGCTGTACTGGCCACGAATGCATCCCAAGTCCTATGGGCTACTTAATCATTAAAAAACGCTTGCTTTTATAACATGTATTATATTTAAAAAGGTACACTCACCAGAGGTCCCTCTTCCGGCTTGTTTGGGCGGGGAGGGTATTTCAGCCAGGATGATAAAAAGATCGGTGTTCTATGTGCTCTCCTAAAGCTTGTCCTCCTCCTCATCCACAAAATCCTCAGGCATGGCGGAGAGTACCCCATCATCGGAGTCCACGGACAGGGGTGGGGTAGTGGTGGCGGCCCCCCCTAGAACTGCATGCAGCTCAGCGTAGAAGCAGCATGTCTGGGGCTCTGTCCAGGAGTGTCCATTTGATTCTTTGGTTTTCTGGTACGCTTGTCGGAGCTCCTTAAGTTTCACGCGGCACTGTGTTGCATCTCTGCTGTAGCCTCTGTCCCTCACGGCCTCGGAGATTTTTTGAAATGTTTTGGCATTTCGTCTTTTGGAACGGAGTTCTGATAGCACGGATTCCTCTCCCCATACAGCGATCAGATCCAGTACCTCCCGTTCGGTCCATGCTGGAGCTCTTTGTCGATTCTGGGACTGCACGGTCACCTGTGCTGAAGAGCTCGCCTGGCCAATCAGGAAATGAGATTCAGAAGTTCCTGGGGCTTTTCCTGTACACCTGGCCAGTGCATCCGAGTTCAGAGTGCTGTCCAGAGCGGTCACAATAGTGCACTGTGGGATAGCTCCCGGAGGCCAATACCTTCTAATTGCGTCCACACTAACCCTAATTCGAAACGGCGATGTCGATTTCAGCACTAATCCCCTCGTCAGGGAGGAGTACAGAAATCGGTTTTAAGAGCCCTTTATGTCGAAAAAAATGGCTTCATTGTGTAGACGGGTGCAGGGTTAATTCGATTTAACGCTGCTAAATCTGACAAACTCGAAGTGTAGACCAGGCCATAGCTTCTGTCCTTTATCCTCTTTTAGTTATTCTTTACCCTACTCAAACATGTGCATGCCGTGTAAGTCCCACCCCCAGCTGATGTCTGCCAACAGACATGCAAAGCTACCATGCTGCCAAACAAGCACTATTCCAGGGACCTTAGGAAGGACACTGTATATCAAAGTGGTTTAACTCCCATGCCATCTGTTGTTAAGGAGGGGAGGGTGCTCAGCAGAGGATAAAAGCTGGTGTGATTCACAAAGCCATCAACAGCGGTGAAAACAGATGGAGAAGGCAGACATTGGTGGGCCACTTTCCCAAGTGAGAAGAAAGTCTTTTTAAAAAGAAATACCAATGAGAGTAGGTTGCTTCTACCCATTAAAGAGGATAATGCAGCCTCTGCTTTGATGTGATAATTGGAAGAGTTTAGAAAGTACATTTCAGGCTTGATTTGATTTGATTTCCAGTTGTTGCTGTAAAACATTTCAGGATCCACACACTAACAGAGCCAGGCTTGCTCTGGACAAATAGGTGCCCTGTGTCTTAGCTAAGAGTTGGTGCTGGCACACAGTTAATAAGAAACTGAACCCCAGCAAGCAAAGCCTTTGTTTTATTCAGTTTAGAGAAATGTTAATGTTGATTGCCCTGCAACAGTCTGTAATTAGTACTTAATTATATCATAGCCTATACAAAGAGAGAGCACTATGAGAAAAACAAGCCCAAACCCCTATCCCACAGAGCTCACAAGCAAAGACAGACAAAACAGACGACAAGGCAGCCCAAGGGAGAGAGCAGGACAGGAAGGATTCTCAAAGGAAGCAGGTTCAGTGGAGGGATTTGAAGGCGGCGAAGGAGAGCTCTTAAATGTATAAAAGGTGGCAATGCTGATGCAAGAGTACGGGTTGTGTGAGTACTGAAGCAAGAGTGAGAGGAGGAGATGAAGGGAACAGAGAGGAAACAGGCCTGGGGGAAGGAGAAAGTGAGCAGCAAACTAGGTGGGAGTGCGAGTATGTAGGGCCTCCAAGAGGAGGATGAATCTAATGTACAAGAAGAATGCCAGGGTATGATGTGGGGTTGGGGGTGGTCAGAGGAAGCAGAGGATTTTCCCAGAGGAGGCTGGGATAGATTTAGAGGGAAGGATGATATGCAGAGACAATGGCCTCTATCTGAACTCTGTGGAACCAACAGCTACACGTATTGTATCACCATCTAAAGTCAAGCCCCTCTCCAGGTCTGAACGTGAAGACAGTCAACTGCTCCATTTCAGACCAACTGACCAAATGCAATTTCTGCACAGAAACTGCCGGACACCTGCCTGACAAAGGAAGAGATTTAAGTAAAGCAGTAACCAGCTTTTCTACAATGGCTGCTCTGAAATTCAGCTGGGAACAAAGATTAAGCAGACTATAAGGCACATCTGGAAATACTTTAAAGTCCATTGGCTGCTCAGCTAATCCCCAATGCGGATTTCCCTGCTTATTTATCCACAGATAGAGCTCATGGCAGAAGTCCGTTCATGACACATTTGCCTGACTAGAATTTCCTGAACTTTCCTCTTCTGGGCAGAGCCACTTGGAAGGTCTGTCCAGAAATGGCGCTTGGTTAACTGCACTGTGGCTCCTGGGGTTCTAGAGCACAGCCATGGCCCATCTCTTTGTCTAAGTCCCTCCTTTGGCTCTGCAGACAGCTGTCTACCCTATGTTTCACATCAGGAAGAGAGTCAAAGATGGGTCTGCATGCAATGTCCTGTAAAGCACAGAATGGACACATCTGCTTTTTAGTGTCCTTTACAAAGGAACTTAGGCAGGAGACCAGTTTTCATCTGAGACAACCAAATCTGGCAGCTAAGATCACCTTGGACAAATGGACTTGCAAAGGTTTGGTCTTCTGCTCCCTCCACCTCAGCCTTCATTATAGCTACCAGCCACAAACCCTATGAGTAGAAGTATATCAGAAAAGAGATCCAAAAAGGAACTAACAAGTAGCATGTTTAAATTAAGCACTACTCATTCTTCATTAACGGATGCAGCTCTTGTCCTTACTTTGTTTAGTCCAATCTAGACTGTAAACTCCTCAAGGCAGGCACCTGCTATTGTGTTAGTCTGTGAGGTCCCATGCACAACTATGGCTGTCTGTAAGTAGCTTTTCCTAACCTTGCACACAAAGCAGTGCCTAGCACATGGCAGGTTCTGCTCTCCTGAAGTTCAATAATATTAATATTGTTGATCACCTACCTTTAAAGAGAGATGTAAGTAACCACAGCACTCATGAAAATGAAAGCAGCCTTGCTCCCCCTACAGGAAGGCCAGCATCTCCAGCAAACTGGATGGATTTTTTCTTGTGTGCACTTTCAAAAGGCATTCAACAGTGTAAACAGAGAAACAATGTGGAAAATTGTGGAACAATATGAAATTCCAACAAAATTAATCAACATTATGAAGGCATTCTACGCCAACTCAAAATGCTGCATTAAAATGGAAAATGGATTAAGCCATTCAGCATCAAGATAGGTGTAAGGCAGGGGTGCGTCTTGTCTCCTTTTTTGTTTATGCTAGTCATTGTCTATGGATTAAAACAATGCGACAGTGATACATATGGCCTAAAATGGAACAAATCAAGGCTATTTGATCTAGACTTCGCTGATGACATTGCTCTTATCAATTAAGATGCCAACGGACTACAAAAATGCATAAACCAGGTAAAAAGTAATGGGGAACATAGGTTTGAGATACAACGCAAAGAAATGTAAAGTCACATTAATGGGGACTACAGGGACAGAAATCAAAATTGAAGAACAGAAACTGGAGAAGGTGAACAATTTTACGTATCTTGGAAGTACCATCTATCAAGACGATACCAGTTCCAAGGAAAGAAGAAGAAGAAGAATCGGGAAGGCAAACGCTGCATTTGGAAGACTCAAAAACATCTCCCTCAAGTCAAAACAAATGTGTACAAAGCAATTTTTATCGCCATCACAACATATAGCAGTGAGACATGGCAACTTACCAAGAAAGAGACAAAAGCTGGATGCATTTCATCACCAATGTCTGAGAAGAATATTGGAAATAACATATAGAGATAGGAAGACGAATGAAAAAGTCAGAAAAATGACTGGACAAGGCACCCTCTCACAAACAATCTACAAAAGACGACATCAGTGGCTGGGACATGTGCTGAGAATGGAAAAAGAACACTTACTAAACACCACCCTTGAATGGAAGCCAGAAAACACAAGAAGAAAGAGAGGAAGACCGTGAACAACATGGAAACAAACAGTTCTGAATGACATCAAGCATCTCAACATGAAATGGGAAGATCTGGAGAGAAGGGCAGTTGACAGGCAAGGATGGCAAATGTGGGTAGCCCAATGTGCAGCAAAGCAAGTAATGGCCTAAGGTAAGGCACTTCAGATGCAAAGGCTATTTAGTTACTATAGGAAGGCCCAAAGCACTCTGCAGAAAACCAGACCTAAGATCTTTGAATTCTGCGGCAGTTCAATGAAAATTCTGTGGCCAATTAAGATAAAATTACCAAATGAGAGTTTTACTGAATTAACTAGAAAAAATAATAATCCAATCAGTGCAGCGGTTCCTGTGTCACTGTGATATTAATCCAGTACTGTGAATGCTTCATGCACACAAAACAGTAACACAAAAAACAAAAAAACATTGGTTTATAGCAACCTCTACTGCTCCATTTAAGAGAGAGGAAATTTACAAACCCTAGATCAGTGGCTTTCAACCTGTGGTCCATGGACCCACAGAGGTCCGCAGACTGTGGCTAAGATTTCCAAAGGGGTCTGCACCTCCATTCTATTTTTTTGTAGGGGTCCACAAATGGGGGGGGGGGGGGAAAGGAGGTTGAAAACCACTACCCAAGATGAAAACCACTACCCAGCCTGGGGGTTACTATTCTGTACCACCCGAGGAACATCAGACAGCAGAGAGCAAGGAGGATTTTGGTGTCACTCTACAGAACCATGGTGAATTGATTCAAATCAACATGATTCAAATAATGATTTAAATCAAAAAGCAAGAAACCTTAATTTAAATCTATTTAAATTGTGTTTTGCTTTTTAGTAACTTTCTTAAAGAAAGGCTGATAACCATGAAAACATGTTGACGGCAATAAAGTACAACCATTACACTAAATTTGGTGCTTCTTTTCGCTAACCAAGAGGGTACCCTATATCTGTGCACATTTATTTAAGCAATTATAAAGCTTAACTTACATTTATTCAGAGTCTTAATTTTTACCTTTCTGATGATGTTAGAAAATGGTGAATAATGCATTTCTTACTCACAAGATGATTAACTTTTTACTTGTGATTTGGGTCAAGCTCTAGTTGGATGGAAATTCAAATTCAATTTAAAATGCACCAAACCAGCTTTTTAAATCAAATAACAAATATCTTATATGTGCTAACAAAAAAGTTTATCAGAACACACTTTTCCTTTAAAGCTAACTGATTAAACAAACAAAGGAAGTGTAATCTGTAGTTGGTGAACTGAACTGATTGTTTCTGGTCACCATCTCCTTCAAGATTTTAGAACTAGTAGATCTCACCCTCTCACACCTTGTTTTTATTCATAGATTGGATGAGGAAAACAAGCTTTCCTGCTTTTTCCACTCCCACTTGGTTTCTTAAATAAAACTAGTCATTGCATAGAACCGGTTGAATAAACTGAAATAGAGAAAATATTCTCTCTGCATCTGCAGAAGAGGCTGCTGCTGTCAAAAGCTGGTTACACTCTTCAACAAACTGTAGTTCCAGGTTCTTAGCCAAGCAGTACCAATCCACCAAACCATCCACCTCTCCAAAGAGAAAACCCCAGAACAGGAACGCCAGAGGACGTGGGTCAGCCACCTTGCTGGCACAATCAAGCAAACCAAAAATAGCCCAAGAGGTGTTTTCAGAACAAGGCTGGGGTATGTCTGCGCTGCAGTTAGACACCCACAGCTGGCCTGTGCCAGCTGACTCAGGCTCAGAGGTTGTTTAACTGTGATGTAGACATTCAGGCTTGGGTGCAACCTGAGCTCTGGGACCCTCCCACCTTGCAGAGTCCTAGAGCCAAGGCTCTAGCCTGAGCATCTACACTGCAATTAAACAGCCCCTTAGCCAAAGTCCGAGTCAGCTTGCATGGGCCAGCCACAGGGGGTTTTTAATTGTAGTGTAGACATACCCTAAGAGTTCACATGGTCTCAGATTAGACTCTGCTGGGATCCTCCTTACAGACAGAAGGAGCTGCCCTCCAAGATTCTAGTAACATACCATAGCAGTGCAGCTTTTTGCAGTGGGAGGTTAGTAATTGGCTGACTTTGAACAGCTATCCCATCCCTGGGGTTAGTAGAGGAGTCTGATAGGTAGGGTGCACAGCACTGCCATGAGAACAAGATAAGCAAAGATGTGCTGTGCTAAGAGGTCCATAGGTAGATCTGCTCTGAGCCAGATTAGACAAGACAGTGCTTAGAACGCTAGGGATGCCTGGAGCCTTGGCTATGCTGACCCTCTCCAGCCTTGCTCCCAGCCACGAAGCTGCAATGGTAGTAGCAACAGGGGAAATTTTAGAAAGAAAAAAAATCTTACTGCAGACCCAGCCTTAATAGGAAGAGCAGTCAGAGTACCAAACAAGCAAGATCCCAAACCATACCAAAAAAAAAAAAAACACAAAGAGAAGCAGGCCAGCAGGGAGGGTTCAGACAGGAGGGAGCCATCACACTAATACCTCTGGTGGAATAAATGAGCCAGGAAAGCTAACTGGAGGGCACAGTGCTTGTGTTTCAAATTGTATGAATGAGTCACCACAGAGAGAGAAGGGCAAAAATCCCAAACACTTTGCAATTCACACCATCAGTTTTTCCTTTATAGATGTGCAACATCAAAGACGACTCATCTTCTCCCTAGACAATCTATTCCACCCACCCAGAACACAACCAAAGAAAAGGAAATTAAACTGGAATTTTATAACCTACGAAATACAAACTTTTAAGCTCCAAGCAGCCTATGTATGTTGCCTGCATTTGTACTGCCTTTTCTAAGGACCTCACCATTAGTCCATGATTAGGAGAGGAATCTCACTGAACTATGCAAACATCTCCCCAGAACTGAGAATGCTACAGGTTTGTAGTTTCTCTCCCTCCTCTGAACCTCTGGGGATGCTGGAAGTGTGTGCTGTGTTTTGTTTTTCTTAAAAAAAAAAAAAAAAAAAAAAAAAAAAAAAAAACACATGCCTAAAGAAATTAAACCTGCATGAGCTAATAGAGCACTGGATTGATTTCTGCCTCTCAGTCTCATTTAAAGCAATACTGCCCCCAATCAACAAGCCAAAGACTACATTAGAGTAGAGTTTTCTGTTCCATCACTGGGGAACTGTCCCTATGCAACCACAGACATGTGAGCGGGCCCACTGGTGTGGTGTGGCATTCCTGCTCTAGGCACACATTGCAAGTGATGATCTATCGTCAGCTTGCCTACACTCAGTCAGGCACAGATCTTTAAAATGGGGGACACTGCACCTTCCCCACCATGCAGGGTAGATAAAAGTAGATTCAAAAAAAGAAAGAAAAAACTCGGATATTTTTATTTGAATTGGATTTTATCAATTTAAATTAAATACTTTTTTTTGTAAATAGACCTCTTTAAAATTAAGTCTGAAGTTACGAAAACCTATGTTAAGGCCTAGACTTACTATAATTACTAAAATCATTTGAATTAGATAACATTCAAGCAGCACATGTTTACTGCTGAAGTTTTAACGAGTCATACCACTGAACTGGTGGAAATCACTGGATAAGCTCCTGGAACAAGAGTTTGTTGACATGCTATCAGCTTGTGACAGCCATAGTCTCTCCACATACCGATACCTGGCACATGTCACAAAGAGCATTACCTGTTTCTGAGTCAGTGGTAACTGAGAAGAAAATGTACTTGAATGCTTATGGATCAAAAGTTTTAACAGATAAAGCACAAGATGGTGTACTGGTTGGTGTCACCAAATTACACGAGGGAACAGGATGACCAACTCCTTACCTACCTGTAATATGTAGGGAGAAAAAAAATCTCTAAGATCCAGGGGGATTTCAGTTTGAGTGACATATGCTAGAGGTCTCATGCTGACAGTACGAAAACAGTCTTGCAATTTCTAAACATTATAGATGACAATTCCCTAACTCAACAAGTGTTGCATCCAACACAAGGAATTCTACATTAGACCTGGTCTTGACAGATACAAAAGGAACTGACCACAGAACTAAAAATGAATGGTACCTTAGGTACAAGTGATCATGACTTGATCATAGTTATAGTGTGCAAACAGAATAAAGCCCACAACAGTGATATATATACCAGGTGCTTTAAAAGGGGCAATTTCACAAAGCAGAAAACATTATGAACTTAGTCAGCTGGGAGGAAGAATTGATTCAGGAAAATGAGAATGATAATTGGGAATTGGTTAAGAACACTTTTCTAGATGCTCAAAAAAGCAACAATTGAAGAAGGCTATACCAGTTAACAATTGGCCTGGTTTAGAGGGGAAGCGAAGGCAACTATCAAATATCTATAACAAATGTATGAAAGGGGAAATTGCTACTAATTAATATAAATCAGAAGCTGGGAATTGTAGAAAATTGATAAGGGAAGCAAAGAAACACAAGGAGAACGTTATGGACAGGAGAGTTAAGGACAAGGGGGGGGGGTAGGTATATTAGGAACAAAAAGAATCCTAACAATGGTATTGGTCCATTACTAGATTAAATGGTAGAATTATCAATAATAATGCAGAAAAGGTAGAAGTATTCAATAAATATAATCCTTCTGTATTAGGTGTGAAAAAAACAGATGATGTAGTTATATAACAACACCCTTTCATTCCACTAGTATCCCAGGAGGATGCAACACAACAGCTACTAAAGTTAGACATCTTTAAATCAGCAGATCCAGATAACTTGCATCCAAGAGTTTTAAAAGAGCTGGTTGAGGAGTTTGCTGCACTGTTCATGTTAATTTTCAATAAGTCTTGAAACACTGGGGAAGTTCCAGAAGACTGTTACTATTTTGCCAATATTTCAAAGGGTAAATGGGATGACCTGTGTAATTACAGGCCTGTCAGTCTGACATTGATTCTGGTCAAGATAATGGAGCGGTTGATACAGGACTTGATTAATAAAGAATTAAAGAAGGGTAATATAATGAATGCCAATCAACCTGGGTTTATGGAAAATATATCCTGCCAAACTACCTAAGTTTATAGTGTTAATGTAATATATTTAGACTTCTGTAAGGCGTTTCACTTGGCCCCACATGACATTGATTAAAAATCTAGACAGGTATCAAATTAACATGGCCCACATTAAATGGACTGAAAGCTGGCTAACAGACAAGTCTCAAAATGTAAATAAGTGGGGAATCATCCTAAAGTGGAATTGTTTCTAGGGGTGTCCCTCGGGAATCAGTTCTTGGCCCTGCATGAGTTAACATTTTTATTCATGACTTGGAAAAAACAAAATCACCACTGGTAAAATTTGCAGAGGACGCACAAACTGGGGGAGTGGTAAATAAATGAAGAGAACAGGTCCCTGATACAGAGAGATCTGGATCACTGGGTAAACTGGGTGCAAGCAAACAATATAGATTTTAATAGGGCTAAATGTAAACGAACAAATCTAGGAACAAAGAATGTAGGCAGTACTTACACAATAGGGGACTCTACCCTGGGAAGCAGAGACTCCGAAAAGACTTGGGGGTCATGGTGAATAGTCAGCTGAACATGAGCTCCCAGTGTGATGCTGTAGCATGGTTCCATGAATAGGGGAATTTCAAGTGGAAGTAGAGGGGTTATTTTACCTCCATTTAGCACTGGTGTGACTGCTGCTGGAATACTGTGTCCAGTTCCGGTGTCCGCAATTCAAGAAGGATGTTAATATATTGAAGAAGGTTCAGAGAAGAGCCACAAGAATGTTTAAAGAATTAGAAAATATGCCTTACAATGATAGATTGAGCTCCTTGAGTCTATTTCGCTTAACATAGAGAAGGGAGCAAATAGTTAATAATGGGCTCTTCAATCTAGCAGAGAAAGATCTAATACAGTGGTTCTCAAACTTCTGTATCAGTGACCCCTTTCACATAGCAAGCCTCTGAGTGTGACCCCCCCCTTATAAATTAAAAATATTTTTTAATGTATTTAACACCATTATAAATGCTGGAGACAAAGCGGGGTTTGGGCTGGAGGCTGACAGCTCGTGACCTCCCATGTGATAACCTCACAACCCTCTGAGGGGTCCCGACCCCCATTTGAGAACCCCTGGTCTAATACAACCAGTGGCTGAAGTTGAAGCTAGACAAATTCAGACTGGAAATAAGGTGTCAATTTTTAACAGTGAGCAATTAATTAACCATTGGAACAACTTACCAAGAGTTGTGGTGGATTCTCCATCACAGACAATTTTTAAATCAAGCTTGGATGTTTTTCTAAGAGATCTGCTCTAAGAATGACTAATGGGAAGTTCTATGGCCTGTGTTATACTGGAGGCCAGACTAGATGATCAGAATGGTCCCCTCTGACCTTGGAATCTATGAAGAACAGGAAACACAGCTTAACAGAAAGAAACTGAGGACTTTTCAATTCAGGTAACACTTTGCCCTTCTCTAGAACCACTCTCAGAGCACTTTACAAACCACTATTCAGAAACCCTCACTCAGTTTTATGCCCACATTTTTGTAATGTTTTTAAACTGCTGTTAAGTTTATGTGTAAATGCACCCAGCATATCAGATAGAAAAGTAAACAGCACAATTGAAATAAGTAAAATAATTGATGGATGAGAAAACTGAGGCATACAAGCAGTTAAGTGTTTGCCCAAGATCTCAGAGAGTCAGTGTCAGAGCCAGAAGTCCTACTCCCAGGTCCTGGTCTATCCAGTAGATGGCATGATCCTTCTTATGCTGTAAGTGTCCTGGGCAGTTGAACACTACCGGGGAGGTCAGTACAACATAATAAAAGGCCACATTTGAAACAGCATAGTTCTGATTTCATCTCAGAGGATGCTGGTGACTTCACACTTCACTCAGAAGAGCGTCACTCTTCTGCTTTAGGTCGTCATCACAGAAACCCTGGATGAAATTCTAGCCCTGTAACAAACTGCCTGTTCTTTACTCCACATAGAGATCTCAAGTATGTCAAACCCCTTGGAATATTTCACGTCTTCTGGTTAGTCAGCAAGACCAACCTAATAAGGCAAATGGAGACAGGCTGAGTGTTTAATGGGCAGCCTGTACTAATCCAGCTTTAATGGGCTCAATAACTCTTATTCAGAGACTTGGCATTATTAGAGAAGCTTGCCAAGTTACTTTTCCCAAGGCCTCTCTCATCTCTGTGCCTTACTCTTTTCATCACTTCAAACAGTTTAGGAGCTGTCAAAGGAGACTGGAGTGATAATTAGAGTAGTGATGTCAGTAGTACCTGAATGAGCTATTATGGGATACCTCTACTATTGATCTGCTAATAGCCTCTTCAAACAGATCCCACCGCTTGAGGAATATAGCTCCACTGGTAAGTAGCTATCTCTCGGACAGCAACTCCATTAGCTGGGTGTCAGATCATTTCTTGTCAAGAAAATGGAAATACTTCATAGGCCAGCTTTTATTCCTCTCTCGATATGGCTTTGTGTTCTCTGCCTGGGATCTGAGCCCAGTCACATCTCAGAAAGTGGGTCGCAACCTTTTCTCATTCTCACCAAAACCATGCTTTTGCCACAGTCAATAAAATTCTACTGCAATCAAGGTGGATTGATTTAAATCACAGATTTAAATCAAATAAGCAGAAACCTTGATTTAAATCACCGATTTTAATCTTGTTTTGCATTTGTACTTTTTAGGTTTTTTTTTTTTTTTTTTTTTTTAAAGCAAAGTTGATTCTCATTGATGGTGGAGAATTGCACCATCGCCAGAAAAGGCAGGTCTATGTGACTGGGGACTAATTGCTGAGAAGAATAGACAGACCTGTAACAAGAGCTGATCCAGAGAACAGAAGGGTATGCTGTCTGCCTGGTGCTAAGATACGGGATGTGGACACGAGGCTGAAGAGGATCCTAACAGGAGTGGGAAAGAATCCATTGATTATCCTTCATGTGGGAACAAATGATACGGCTAGATTCTCACTGGAACGTATCAAGGGAGATATCAAGGTTCCTCCCCCACTCTGAACTCTAGGGTACAGATGTGGGGACCTGCATGAAAAACCTCCTAAGCTTATCTTTACCAGCTTAGGTCAAAACTTCCCCAAGGTACAAAATATTCCACCCTTTTGTCCTTGGATTGGCCGCTACCACCACCAAACAAATACTGGTTACTGGGGAAGAGCTGTTTGGACACGTCTTTCCCCCCAAAATACTTCCCAAAAACCTTGCACCCTACTTCCTGGACAAGGTTTGGTAAAAAGCCTCACCAATTTGCCTAGGTGACTACAGACCCAGACCCTTGGATCTTAAGAACAATGAACAATCCTCCCAACACTTGCACCCTCCCTTTCCTGGGAAATGTTGGATAAAAAGCCTCACCAATTTGCATAGGTGACCACAGACCCAAACCCCTGGATCTGAGAACAATGAAAAAGCATTCAGTTTTCTTACAAGAAGACTTTTAATAAAAATAGAATTAGAAATAAGAAATCCCCCCTGTAAACTCAGGATGGTAAATACCTTACAGGGTAATTAGATTCAAAACATAGAGAACCCCTCTAGGCAAAAACCTTAAGTTACAAAAAAGATACACAGACAGAAATAGTTATTCTATTCAGCACAATTCTTTTCTCAGCCATTTAAAGAAATCATAATCTAACACATACCTAGCTAGATTACTTACTAAAAGTTCTAAGGCTTCATTCCTGGTCTATCCCCGGCAAAGACAAAATGTAGACAGACCCACAAACCCTTTGTTTCTCTCCCTCCTACCAGCTTTTGAAAGTATCTTGTCTCCTCATTGGTCATTTTGGTCAGGTGCCAGCGAGGTTACCTTTAGCTTCTTAACCCTTTACAGGTGAGAGGAGATTTCCTCTGGCCAGGAGGGATTTTAAAGGGGTTTACCCTTCCCTTTCTATTTATGACAGGAGACTATATCAGACTGGGGAAGCTGCTAAAGGAAATCGAGGCTCAGGTGATCTTCAGTGGGATTCTGCCTGTTCCTAGAGAAGGGCAACAAAGGTGTGACAAGATTCTGATGCTCAACAGATGGCTCAGGCAGTGATGCTATAAGGAGTGCTTTGGGATGTATGGCCACTGGGAAGCATTCATGGACAGAGGACTGTTCTCTCGGGGTGGACTTCACCTGAGTAAGGAGGGAAATAGACTTCTAGGATGGAGGATGGCACAACTGATCAAGAGAGTTTTAAACTAGGAATTCGGGGGAGATGGTTTGGAGATGTACAGGTAATCTCCACACCAGTTGTTCTCTTTGAGAGGGAAGAGAACGAAGAAAGAAAGCATACAGCCGTGGGTAGGAGACTGGATATACGGCAGAAGGGCAGTGTACATACCAATCTAATAGGTAATATTGGCGGTAGAATGTCTGCGCCCAATCGGGTAAAGAATGTGAGCGAAGCCAAACAGCAAAAATTAAGATGTTTGTACACTAATGCGAGGAGCCTAGGTAACAAAATAGAGGAACTAGGGCTACTGGTGCAGGAAGTGAAACCAGACATTACAGGGATAACAGAAACATGGTGGAATAGTAGTCATGACTGGAGTACGAGTATTGAAAGGTATGTGCTGTTTAGGAAAGACAGAAATAAAGGCAAAGGTGGTGGAGTAGCACTGTATATCAATGACAGAACAAGGAGTAATGGTCTCAAGTTGCAGTGGGGGAGGTTTAGGTTGGATATTAGGAAAAACTTTTTCACTAGGAGGGTGGTGAAACACTGGAATGCGTTACCTAGGGAGGTGGTGGAATCTCCTTCCTTAGAAGTTTTTAAGGTCAGGCTTGACAAAGCCCTGGCTGGGATGATTTAGTTGGGGATTGGTCCTGCTTTGAGCAGGGGGTTGAACTAGATGACCTCCTGAGGTCCCTTCCAACCCTGATATTCTATGATTCTATGAGGTAGACTGTAAAGAAATAAGAAGTGATGGAATGGATAACAGAGTCTGCCTGGGCAAAAATCACATTGGGGAAGAAAGTTTCTAGAGCCTGCCCTGGGATAGTGCTTGGGGTGTGCTATAGACTGCCGGATATGGATAGAGACCTTTTTAATGAAGTAAATACTAAGGGGAATTGCGTGATCATGGGAAACTAACTTCCCAGATATAGACTGGAGGACAAGTGCTAGTAATAATAATAGGGCTCAGATTTTCCTGGATACGATAGCTGATGGATTCCTTCACCAAGTAGTTGCTGAACCGACAAGAGGGGATGCCATTTTAGATCTGGTTTTGGTGAGCAGTGAGGACCTCATAGAAGAAATGATTGTAAGGGACAACCTTGGTTCGAACGACCATGAGCTAATTCAGTTCAAACTAAATGGAAGGATAAACAAAAACAGATCTGTGACTAGGGTTTTTGATTTCAAAAAGGCTAACTTTAAAAAATTAAGGAAATTAGTTAGGGAAGTGGATTGGACTGAAAAACTTGTGGATCTAAAGGCGGAGGAGGCTGGTATTAATTCAAGTCAAAGTTGCAGAAACTAATCAGAAGCCTGCATCCCAAGAAAGGGGAAAAACTTCATAGGCAGGAGTTGTAGACCAACCTGGATGAGCAAGCATCTCAGAGAGGTGATTAAGAAAAAGCAGAAAGCATACAGGGAGTGGAAGATGGGAGGGATTAGCAAGGAAAGCTACCTTACTGAGGTCAGAACACGTAGGGATGAAGTGAGAAAGGCCAAAAGCCATTAGAGTTAGACCTTGCAAAGGGAATTAAAAGCAATAGTAAAAGGTTCTATAGCCATATAAAGAAGAAGAAAACCAAGAAAGAAGAAGTGGGACCGCTAAACATTGAGGATGGAGTGGAGGTTAAGGATAATCCAGGCATGGCCCAATATCTAAACAAATCGACGGTCCCTGCCCTGGCCTTTTCCTTCCACGGGGAGGATGGACGAGAACACCACTTGCGCCTCAAACTCCTTTATCCTTCTTCCCAGAGCCACATAGTCCGCAGTGATCTGCTCAAGGTCATTCTTGGCAGTATCATTGGTGCCCACGTGGAGAAGCAGGAAGGGGTAGCGATCCGAGGGCTTGATGAGTCTCGGCAGTCTCTCCGTCACATCGCGAATCTTAGCCCCTGGCAAGCAGCAGACTTCTCGGTTTTCCCGGTCAGGGCGGCAGAGAGATGACTCAGTCCCCCGGAGGAGAGAGTCCTCAGGGGACTGAGTCATCTCGGAGTACTGGTTGATCACAGGATGACTATGAGCTGCCAATGTGATACGGCCACGAAAAAAGCTAATGCGGTCTTGGGATGCATCAGGAGAGGTATTTCCAGTAAAGATAAGGAGGTGTTAGTACCGTTACACAAGGCACTGGTGAAACCTCATCTGGAATATTGTGTGCAGTTCTGGTCTCCCATGTTTAAGAAGGATGAATTCAAACTGGAACAGGTACAGAGAAGCGCTACTATGTTGATCCGAGGAATGGAAAACCTGTCTTATGAAAGGAGACTCAAGGAGCTTGGCTTGTTTAGCCTAACCAAAAGAAGGTTGAGGGGAGATATGATTGCTCTCTATAAATATATCAGAGGGATAAATACCATGGAGGGAGAATTAATTATTTAAGCTCAGTACCAATGTGGATGTGGACACAAGAACAAATGGATATAAACTGGCCATCAGGAAGTTTAGACTTGAAATTAGACGAAGGTTTCTAACCATCAGAGGAGTGAAGTTCTGGAACAGCCTTCCAAGGGAAGCAATGGGGGCAAAAGACATATCTGGCATCAAGACAAATCTTGATAAGTTTATGGAGGAGATGATATGATGGGATAGATCAATTAATTGCCAAAATTAGGCTTCGACTACTAGTGGTAGATATGCCCAATGGCCTGTGATGGGATGTCAGATGGGGTGGGATCTGAGTTACTACAGAGAATTCTTTCCTGGGTGTCTGGCTGCTGAGTCTTGCCCACATGCTTAGGGTTTAGCTGATCGCCATATTTGGGGCTGGGAAGGAATTTTCCCCCAGGGCAGATTGGCAGAGGCCCTGGGGGTTTTTCACCTTCCTCTGCAGCGTGGGGCACGGGTCAGTTGCTGGAGGATTCTCTGCACATTGAAGTCTTTAAACCACGATTTGAGGACTTCGATAGCTCAGACATAAGTTAGGAGTTTGTTACAGGAGTTGGTGGGTGAGATTCCATGGCCTGCGTTGTGCAGGAGGTCAGACTAGACGATCATAATGGTCCCTTCTGACCTTAAAGTCTATGATTCTATGATTCATTGGCTGGTAACCATTAAAACATGATTTGCAACAAAATATAGCCGATATACTAAATTTGGTGCAACTTTTTGCTAACCTGGAGGATATGCTATAGCAATACACGTTTATTTAAGAAATTATATAGCTTATCTTATTTAATTTTTACATTTTGTATTATGCTAGAAAATGGTAAATGAGGCATTTCTTACTAGAAGAGGACTGGTTTTTTTACTTGTGATTTTGTCACGCGCTATTTGGAAGGAAATTTGGAGTCAGTGAAAAGGCACAAAAACAGCATTTTAAAAACTAATAAAAAGTGTGCTGATACACAAGAAGAAACTACCAAAAAGTTTATCAAAACATGTTTGCATTTAAAACCAATTGATTTATTAAATAAAGGAAGTATTATCTGTAGTTAGGGACTGTTTCTGGTCACTGTCTCCTTCAAGATTTTCAAACTAGTAAATCTCATCCTTTCACACGTTGTTTTCCAGTCGATGAACAAACAAGTTTTTCTGCTTTTTCAACTACAATTGGTTTCATACCTTTGAATGAACTAGTCAATAAATTGAACTAGTTGAATAAACTGAAATTAAGAAAATATTTTCTCATCACTTGTAGAAAAGATAACCACTGTCAAAAGCTGGTTTAGTACATCAGTAAATTCTGATTCCAGGTGCTTAGCCAGTGACTTCCACCAGTTCAGTGATTTGACTTTCTTTAAGACTTGGCAGCAAGCATGTACTGCTTCATATTTTTTAATTTAATTTATTGTAATAGATTATAAACATAGGCCTTAACACAGGTTGTCATAACTTCAAACATTTTTAAAGTAAACCTAAAAGTGCATTTATGTTATATTTTAAAAAAAAATCAAATTTAAATCAGAAAAATCCAATAAAAAAAAATCAATGTTTATCCACCTGACTGGATTGTGGTTAGGATGCAGCTCCCTCCTCTCCCCCAAACATCCCTCACCACTGACACCTGTCTTTCCTCCACAGCTCCAGCTGTAAACTCCTGGCAAACACCCACACAGATTTCTCTTCAGAGTTCCCCTCTTGGGTAAATGCACCCTCATTTCAGAGTCTTGAAGTCGGAATTGAGAAAAAACTGTTTGCTCCTGTCTAGTCCATCCCTGCATTCTCTGCCTAAGGCAGATTGCTCCCTACAGTACATTCTCAAAAGTTTTGTCCAGTCTAGTTTTAAATATACCAGACAATGGGGCTCCCGTCCCTCCCCCTGGGAGGCTGTGGCACAGCCTGACAAATCTCACCAGCAGGCTCATTTCTGAGATTTTTCTTCCTTATACCGGGAGAGGAGGAAAAGAAAAGCAGGAGCTTTTCCTCCCCACAGGATGCCTGATGCTTGGAAAGAACCCAGAAAGCTTTTGGAAACCTCCCAGGCTCCTCTGAACATTTGGCCCACTTTCCCTCCACCTAGAAATCATTCCCTTTCACGGTGCAGCACACTGCTACATCGGTGCCAATATACAGCATTAGAATCTATCTGTAATTCAGGGACAGAGGCTTGTTTAATCTTGTAAATCAGAGCTTTCATTTTCATTGGCTCTACAAGAACAGAAGCCAGCTGGGCAACATGTACAGGATACTAACTGAGGCATACCACACTCCTTCACACAGTAAAGGGGCATACCTTTCCAGAACAAACTCCCCCCCCCCCCCCCCAAAAAAAAAAAATCACATAGGAATCATGGACTATTCATTCCCCCAACTGTGTCGTTCTTGGCAGGATGGCTCCGGTAATGTGCTTCAAATTTGCCCGAACACAGAGTTAGAGAAAATATCAGAGGATCTCTGATGACCACAAAAGGTCAGAATCTTGATTTTAGGTGTCATCTGAAACATTGTACCCCGGAAGGCCAGTGCCTTCCTCCATGCTAGCAGACTGTTCTTCTAGTAGTGACTCTGAGGGAGGAGTACCACTTACCAATGACACTTCCATCAGCATGTCCTTGGAGGTTACCTATGCAAGTTCTGACCCACCTTGGCAAGATCTGATCAGATCACAGCACCAGGTGATATGGCTACTGCAGGTCAGTTTAGGAAGATCACAGCTTGACAGGATAAAAGGTTATTTTTGGCGTGGGCCTGTCTTACACATGCTTACACCTTCCAAAGCGTCCTCAGGGAGAATGACTTATGTTTCTACAGCATCTTTTATTCTGAAGGAGCCCAAAACATTTTATAATCTGAGCTATACATTAGGAATCTCACTCCATCCATCACTGAAATGCCAACACCCCCCTCACATTTCTAAAAATGCCAGAACAATTGAGATGACGTGCTGTTTTTCAGACATTGTTATTTTACTGTCACTCCACAACTCTGCGCTTCAGAAACTTAGTCAACTGTTAATACTTGGTTCCTTTCCCACTCGGTTCCTCTTCACAAAGTCATGCTATTAGGGCAGTCTGAGCTGGAAGTACTCAGCAAGGAAGTGGTAATTCAAACAGGGATGGAGGCAGTGAGGCTGCCTCCAAATCTGGGTGCCCTCATCCCCATGTAACTGTGGGACAAGGAGTGATATAGATTCAAAGACAAAATGCCGAGCCAAGTTCAGATATCACCAAGTCCTCAGGACCTGAAGTCTAGGGGCTAGATCCATAAAGGTGACTTAGGCTCAGTGCTGCAATATCTGCCAATTAGTGGAATCCACAGCCCCAGGTTAGGGGCCCATGCTCCCATGCAATGCCTGGGGAGAATGGCATGCCTAAAAAAGGAATTCACAGAAGTCAGAATGCTGAGTGGGGAGACCCCTAAGCAGGAAATGCCAAGGAGAAGGGGTGGGGCTTCAAAGGGAGCTAGGCACCGAACTCCGGGCTGGAGGGAAGCACCTACCTCTGCTTGGGATTCATAGCCACGAACGCACTCCTGTGGCACCAAAGCCAGGTTTGCCCTTTTTAAAAGCAAAAGAACAAGGTGATGGTGGTGTCCTCTTTATAACCAATAGCTAGGGCACTCACCCAGCATGTGGGAGACCTGGGTTCAAGTTGCCCCTCTGCCAGATTCAGAACAGGAACTTGAAGCCAGGTTTCTCCCTTCCCAGGTGAGTGCTCTAACCCTGGGGCTATAAGGTATTGTGGGGTGGGTATCTCACTCTCACCTGCTGAAGCTGTTCCACTCTGCTGGGCCAGAAAGAGAGAGAATGACTATCGCCTATTGGCTAGCACACTCTTAGGAGACCAGGTTCCAGTCTCTGCTCCAAGAAATATTTGGCACCAAGTGGAATAGCTTCACAGGGAGAGATTGAGACATTCACCCCAGAATGCCCCGGGATGACGTGGGGACCCTGTCTGTACAACTTGTGAATTCTGGTTGACATGACGACGTTATTTTGAGATTATCATGAACATGGTGTATCACGGAAAGCCTCTGTATGTGTATCCACCACGAGCTGTTGGGATTGGGTCATGTCTTCCCCAGGCCAGGGCCAATAGAGAATACTTAACGCTAACTATGGTGCTGTGCACAGCCAATAGATAGGCTAAGGGAATCTGCTCGAGGTGGGGGAAAAAAAGGCACTTCCTCTCACTGAACGGAGGTGGGAAAATAGAGTAGTAGAAAGTTACCAAATGCAGAACAGAGGAGCCAAGATATGGGCAAAGGGGTGTACAAACAGACTCTCAGTCACACAGGGGAAACTTTGGGTGCAGCACATAGGAAATCTGAGCAGGAGGAAGGAAGGGATCAGATTGACCAAGAGAAAATGAAGCAAACTGACCAAGGGCAAGATGACTCCATGTTCCAAGCCTAGCCATGCACTGCAGTAGGATAACTCTGGACAACCCAAGGGACTCTGACCCCAACCCAAAGAATGATCTGAAATGGTAAGGAAACTGAGGCAGGGAAATGCACGTTGGGTTATTTTTGTACAGATCTGTGTTCCTCTCATGATTAAGTAAAGAGCATTAATGTGTAAGAAGCAAGTGCAAAGTGTGGGATTTATAAGATTTACATCTATCAGGTTTCCCCTGAGAGAGAGTTAAACTAACCCAGAAGGCTCACATTTTTGATGGGATACTGGGAGGAGGAGGTGTAAGCTATGGGGAGCCTGAAAGGTCAGCACTATGCCCAGAGTCTCTAAGGCACCTCTCTCCGTGTGCAGAGGTCCTAGAAAAGGCACCATGAGTGGGCTCTGTTCAGACTCTGAAGTCTTAAAACACCTCGGAGCCTGGGCTTGAGTAACTTCAGAGCAGTCTGGTGAGAGCCCGACCAGATCTGTGACAATCCTATAGTCCAGTGGTTAAGGCACTCACCTGGGTGTCAGGAAAGTTGGGTTCAAGTCCCTGCTCTGAATACAGGAGTGTGCAGATTTGAATTGCAGTCTTGGACAGCCTGGGTGAGAGCTCTAACCACTCTGCTACTGGATAAAGACAGCAACATCACCTCTTGCTCCTCAACTGTGTTGTGTGTGCTCTAAAGCAGCTTCTGAGCCCACCTACCAAATCAGGCCCCTCAGAGAAGATAGGGGGCAGAATGCCCCATCTGAGGATTCCACAGAGGCTCAGACATAAAGAAGAGGTCCAGCAGCTCAGCACTGTCAGGACTAAGGGAGCTTTGCCTACACTCACCAGCTGAAACGTATATGCCTAGGGACTTTCGATGCCTCCAGGGTTAGGTGGCAAATGCGTGGGGTTCTAAGGATCCAAGTTTTGAACCTAAGCAGCTAACGTGGCAATTAGGCACCCAGAGGTCTTTGTGGCTCCAACCAGAGGTGACCAGCTGTACAGTGCAAATAAAAACTGCATGAGAACTCCAGGAATTTCAGGAGTCAAGTCTTTCAAGACAAATATGTAGTTTGTATCTGAAACAAAAAGCAGACAGGTGCATGCTACATCTTGTTTATCCTCTTAAGCCATAAGATGGTGTGTGTAAAAGAAGTGAAGTAACAAATCTAATGGAGCCTAGCACTAAGCCAACCGTTAAAAATGTCTTAACACAGCTGTAGGATAAAATTTCCAAAGGCTCCTAAATCATGTAGGTTCTTTAAGTCCCATTTTCGAAAATGACTGAGAAGACTCTGTTTCAGTGACAGCCAATAGGACTTAAGTTCCTAAGTCACTCTTGAAAAGGAACTTTTGAAAATTTTACCCTGATCTTTTTTCCAATCACAAAATAAGCATTTTGCTGTCCAAAAACAAAAAAACACATTTTGGGTCATGCCACCCAAACTCAGATACCAACCAGAGTCCTAATCAGTTAACATTCTTCCTGCTCTGTCTTTTGGGGTGGGGGCGGAAGGATGTTTCACTTGGTTTTTAAAAAGAACTCACAGTTCCTCAGTGGAATCAAACCTGAATGGAAGAGAGAATCCCCTGCAGGACAGGAGGGATTTTAATGGGTCAGGATTGCAGATCTCTGCCAATTCCTAAAAAGAGCCAGCACTGAACTACCCGGTGTAAGATTTCCAGCCTTGAATTCACCTATGGCAAATCCAGAACAGCTCAGAGAGTTGTGGCAGAGAAATCTGACCTGAGCCTGTTAAAGAAGTCACCCTATGGACCACTTATTGAACAAAGCAAAGGGAAAAGAAAACCCCTTTCAAGACAGCCACCTTGCACTGCCTATGATCACAGGGTTCCCATCACAGCACGGATGGTCCAGACTGTCTGGAGTCCCCTTTGGTTTGACCTTTGCCACACTCACCTCCCCTGAGTAACTGTACTTTCCTTTCAGGATCTGCCGGTACAAGCGGGTTCGGTTGTCATCCTCAAAGGGCATAGTTCCACTCAGGAGGATGTACGAGATCACACCCAGTGCCCACATGTCCACAGAATTGGTGTAGGGTTTCCTGACCAGGATTTCTGGGGCAATATACTCTGGTGTCCCACAGGTGGTTTTCATTAAGCAGTCATCTCCCTTCTTCCGAGCACTTGCCAGCCCAAAGTCTGTGATCATGATTTTAGAATCCGTTCCAGGATGATAATACAGCAAATTCTCTGGTTTTAAGTCCCGGTGCGTGATGCCCAGTGTATGTAAGTACTTTACCCCATCCAACACCATCTGCAGCACTCGGGTAGCATCTCTCTCAGTAAAGGAGCCTTTGGCAATGATTCTATCAAACAGTTCCCCTCCAGTGGCCAACTCCATCACCATGTAGACTCGCTCCTGGGTCTCAAACACCTCAATGAGCTGGATGATGTTTGTGTGCCGGACACGTCGCAACACACAGAGCTCTGATTCGCACACTTCCCTCCCTTCACGGTACTTGGTCTCGATCATCTTGATTGCATAAGGCTGCTTGGAAGCCTTATGTTCCACCCGCACAACACGACTAAAGCTGCCTCGGCCAATCAGGGCTTTGATGTCATACTTGGCGGTCACCCTGGGGTCAAATTTGGCACGGTACTTAGCCACCTTGTTCTTGCGGGGCTCAGGCTGCTCCATGTAGTTAGGTGGGTGGCCACCAGAATAGGGGTTCGTGTGACAAGGGGGTGAGGGGGAGCCGGCTTTGATCGCAGCTCCACCATCATCCTTGATGAAGTGCTTGTACACGTCATTTTTATGACCAGTGTAAGGCTCAACCTTTTTAACCAGATCTAACTGAACGTCTGTGGGGGGCTCGGGAAGCACTTTGCTTGTCCCACAGCCCATCACTGAATGGTGCTAATCACCCATCAAGGCATTCTCCCAGGGCGACATCAGCAGCAACCACATCTGGGACAACTCCCACATTCGAACCTTTCAAAAAAACAGAGAGAAGAGAGCTAAGTAGTAGGAATTAGGGTAATGAAGATTTAGAACATCAAACATCATGCAAGTGACCCCTGGCTCAAGACACCGCTGTAGATGAAGGATACAGCCACACTAGCAAACGAGGTGGGTCTTACCATGCATTAGCTAACATGGTAAAATCACTGTATGCACAAGGCAGTTATACTTTAAACACGTTAGCAGGCCAAAGTAAGCCCTAGAGGAGACCCCAACTGGGGTTAGAAGAGATACCCCCATGGGTCAGTTAGTACATTCCCCAGCATTATGGTAGGCCTGAGCATAGTATCCCTAATATGATGGTATCCTCTCAGCAAGGCAAGGTAGGTGAGGTAATATCCTTCATTGGACCAACTTGAATTGGTGAAAGAGAGATGCTTTCCAGCTACACACAGCTCTGCTTTGGACCTGAATAAAAAAAGATATCATCTCACCCACATGGTCTCTCTAATATCCTCGGACTAACATGGCTACACTGCAAACAATGGAAGGTATCCTCTCTTGTCCAGCTTAGGCTTTTATAAGGCACCCAACACCCTACTTTCTGGGCATTATTTGTAACCTCAAATTTCTGATTACAGGAATGCCACAGCCTCCCTTGGAAGTTCTCTTATACTGAGCTCTTCCTAAACTTTTTCCTCATATTTAACTGGGAAAGTGTATCTTAAGTCTGTTACTTCTCATTCTGTCCTTGATGACTAGTGATAGCTGATACCTGTCCTCTATAGAACATCACTCTTCCAGTAAGTCATTCTCTCTATGCAGTCATCTCTTCTCCATGGCAAGATCCCTTGAACATTCCCAACAGCTCTTATTTTCCAAATCTTTGATCACTTTAGGTAGTCTCCTCTGAACTCTTTCCGATATGCTTGTCTTTTTAAAAAAATTGCTGCCCAGATATGAATACAGCCCTCCAGCTAAGGCATGAGCATCGTTGTAGGGAGTGGAAGAAATCCCATGCTTATTTCAGATGTGATATTCTATTAAAATAAATGTGGTTCAACAATTACCTACTCTCGGTTACAACTGCCCAGCCATTATCCCCTATTCCATAACAGCATATTTGATTATCCCTTATGTACCTCCACTGCCTTCTTCCCTTGGTAGGATCTCCTGGGATTCATTTCAGCCCACTTCACTCATTTACCCAGGCCAGTGTAACCTGTTTGTCCTCCCAGGTATTGGTGATCCCTTTCAGCTTTGTATCATCCTTTAATCTTATAAGTGCATTGACTGCTTCAACTAATATATTGAATAGTACCAGACCTAGAATGACCCCTATGGAAAACCCACGACACCTCCTCCTAATGTATCACTGACCTATTCATCGTTACTCTGTGCTCTGATTTTTAAGTACCTGTATAGCCATTTTAGAAGACAGAGCCAATGAGAAATGTTTTCTGTGGAGCACTTGGTATTCACTTTTGTCATTAGTTTCTCATCTGGAGTCTCAATCACAAATGCTAATGGGATGTTGTGTGTAGGATTCCGGCCTCACCTGTACCCAACTGGCACAATGAGTTGCTGTTCAGAAGGTGCATCCTCTACACCCCAGGTGCAGGACCATTTACAAAATGATTTAGGTCAGGGGTGGCCAACCTGAGCCTGAGAAGGAGCCAGAATTTACTAATGTACATTGCCAAAGAGCCACAGTAATACGTCAGCAGCCTCCCCATCAGCTCCCCCCGTCCCACCCCCAAGTGCCTCCTGCCCGCCGGCAGCCCCACTGATCAGCAAACTACCATTGCAAATTACCCCCCTTTGCAAATTACCCTTAAAGGTGACCTAAAAAACCTTTGGGAAAAAAAAGATATAAGATCATAGTTACATAGACTTAAGTATACAATAATTACATGTTAAAACAAAGCCTAGGAGCCAGCTCTCTTGCCCGAACAACGAGGAGTCCTTGTGGCACCTTAGAGACTAACAAATTTATTTGGGCATAAGCTTTCATGGGCTAGAACCCACTTCATCAGATGCATGGAGTGTAAAATACAGTAAGCAGTATATGTATTACAGCACATGAAAAGATGGGAGTTGCCTTACCAAGTGGGGAGGTCAGTGATAACGAGGCCAATTCAATCAAGGTGGAAGTGGCCTATTCTCAACAGTTGACAAGAAGGGGTGAATATCAACAGAGGGGAAAATACTTTTTGTAGTGACCCAGTATTTGCCTTGCTGCTGTTTATATCAGCAGATGCATAGCAGGGAGGGCAGGAAAATTCTCTGGTTTAAGTGCTCACAAAGGCAGCCGCTCTTACAGAGAAAACAGAATCCCAAACATAAGTCCTGAGAGGTAGACAAAGGAAGAACCAATTTCAAATGAAATCCATAATTATGTATAACTTTATGTCTACACATTGATCCTGCTCCAAACGGGGGAACAGATTTACTGTTAAATAAATTCTCCTTAAAGAGTTCCATTCAAAGCAATCGCTATACATGTAGCTTTCAGGTCTGTTGCAAATTAAAAAGAAGCATTCACTTTATCAGGACTATCTTTCCCTTCTACCCCACCTCCAAGTCTGGGTTAGGATTAATGGTTTGATATAGCATATTGACATTTTCAGAAGCAGGCAGATATTTCTGCTGCCCTGTCACTAGCAGCATGGGAGACATTAGGCTGTGTATGGCTTCTGCTGCTATTCACTTAAAATCACATTTAGAAAGTCCGTTCTGCATGCAGATGAAGAGTCACGTGGCTCAGACCACAACTGCATTTCAGGCAGCTGTTGGAATCACTTTTCTGAGAAGAAAAGCAAACTGCCCTCTGTCAACATCCCCCTGCAGCCAGTGGTCTCCGCTCAGTGAAAGGACATTGAGAAACAGACATAACAAGGCTCAAGAAATGAATCAGCTTTAACATCTCCAAAGGCTAGGCTTCAAACTACAGTCACGAGTTAGGCAATCGCCCATCCCAATCCCGATTTGCACAGCACAGAACTACAGCATAATTTGGCAGTTTCTGAGGTACAGAAATCCAGGACTGCAATACCTACAGTTCAGGGTTAAAGGGGATTAGCCAAGTTGCGTATGGGAAGCCCAAAACGGGAACTGTAGGGTGTGATACAGGCCACTTCTGAGGAGCACTGACAGAGCTGTGGGGCAAAGAGGAGGGTAGGACTAGAAAAAGTAATAACCACTGCAGCTCAGGACTGTGGTACGTGAGTAACCCCATCATGGGGCAGTAAATCAGGCCTGAGACGCAGTAGCAGAGCTTCGAGAGAGAATCTTGCACAGCCCAAGCCCAACCACTACTGTCAGCCATTCATTTTCAGGAGCACTAATTTCACCAACTAAATTAAAATGAAGTGAGAAGTAACCTTTGCTCCTCAAAGCATCAGATCCCAGAAGACTCATCGTAAAGAGCAGAGCAGGATATAGAGTTTGAAGACACAAACTGTGCTTGGAGGGGAGAGTAGGGAACAAACTCTCATTCAAACCTTATCTCTGCTAAAGTGCCAGTCTGCAAGGATCATCCAGCCCTACAGAGGGGACACAGTGCTGTGGAAAAATACTTCTTAAAACCCATTTAAGTGCTACTCCAAACACCTACTGGAAGACTATTACACTGGAACAGTCTTTAAGATCAGCAGTTAAAATAGATTGGGGGTGCAGGAGGAACATTCAGCCTCTACCCCAGGAAATCCCATGGCAGGTCTTAATACTTTCTAATTCCAAGAGTCAAGATCTAGTGATCAGAGGTGTTTTATTTTGCATTCTTAAGAATCAAACATCACTTTCACCTTTTCACAGGAGCATGGGAAAGTATTACTTTTAGTTGCAGTGAAGTGGAACTCGTTCCATTCATTGCGTTGGAACAGAAACTGCTCCCATACCCAGGGGAATGCAGCTTGCACTCCCCACTCTGTATTCTAATACACCAGTGAAATCTGCTGCACTTCAGCAAGACTTTATGGCATCTTGTTTTAATCTGCAAAAAACTGGCTAGGAGTTGGAGATACTGCCTACACACATTTTGGCAATTAGCCTGATGGTTTAAAATTACTATTCTGGCTCAAAGTCTGGTGGTGGGGTGCCTGAGCATGCACAGGGGACTATGGGAAAGCTGTTAGCCTCTGTGCCTGATCACACCTCCTACCATCACCCTTGGAACCTCAAGCCAATTATGGAGCACAACTGGCATGAACTGGAGCCCCAATTAGTCCTCACTCAGAAGGGGATTATGGGTAGAAAGAGGGTAGAACATTTTAAAAGGGACACCAGGAAGTAGTTTAGGTCCAACATTCTGTTTGGAAAAAGAAACCAAAGGTTTAGAAAAATCTAATGTTTTCAAATATCAGCCAAAAAAACCAAACCTCTTTTATCTAACCTTTCCCTGGTAATATTAGAATGTCAGTTACACAGGCCGTGCCCTAGGGCACAAGAACTAGAAAGGGAAACCAGCTACAGAAAAAGTGAAAATGACCTCTTGAATTTCACTGGTCATTCTGAGTGAAGTGCCCAAAAGTAAACAAATAGCCTAATCCAATGTTCAACCTGAAAGAATATTAAATTATCTCAGATATTATTAGTAACATGGGGTTGATTTTTTAAAATATCGTCTGGCCAAAGTGCCTTTAAAGCATGTGAGGAACTGCCAGGAGCATTAAAACGCATTAGATGCACATTTCAATGTGACAGTCCAATCCAGAGAAATTCTGAGAACAGTCCAGAAGAGAGAGGGACTGTATCCTTAGTCTGCATGGAAACGGTGCTGTGGATATTATATTACTGAATACAGACCAGAGCAAGAAGAAATTATTGCATTAGATAACTCAGGCAATTAAGAGTGCCTTGAGTAGGAAACACATATTCAGCCTATCCACATAGTTTGGGTGGTAGCTGCATGTTTTAGCCACAGTTGTAATTAGCATGAGCTGGTATTAGTTTAATGCTGTAAAAGCTAACTACTGCTTTCCTCAGACAACTAGCCCCATTAAGATCATGTGGCGTAACTGTCAAACGTACTGAGGACTCACCACTTCCATTGATTCACTAAATGTCCTCAACATCTCCAAAGCCAACCCCTACTGATTAGTAAGTTATTTGGGGGTGCCCTAGAAGATAAATGCTGAGACAATTGAATAACCACACTAAGGCTATACTGACAGGCTTTTAGTCACACAAATGAAATCAGAGACATCTTGAAACAGAGTGAAGCAATTTAAACACTTACAGTAATACCGAAATTTGAAATATCAGGGTCTTTAATGCCTACAAACACTAACACGGCAAAGGAACATCCTTTCATCATACAAGTTCATCTGCAAGGCTTGGTGCCGTTGAGCAGGTGTGATGAGGAACATATCTGTGGAAATCTCTCACTCATGGACAATCCTACTAGAAGTATAATCTCAGTGGTCACTTTGCTGTACGGGGCTGGTATTTATTGATCATCACTTCTGAGGCACCATAAATGTATACGGTGCTTTATGAAGTAAGCCACACTCCGGCCTCAAAATGCATCAACCTAAGGTAGAAAAGACGCAAAATATACAAGATTTAAGCATAAATCCACATGCCTGGGACATCTCACTAAATCTCATGCAACCTGAAAACGCAGGTATAAAATGTGTGCTGTTCATACACTTGTTACTGTCTCTTTCTTCCACTGCAAAAGTGCTTCTATGTTCTGCCATCCCTTGCCCTCTATCTGTGGCTTCCCAGTGGGAAAAGTTCAGCTTCCATGCTAGTATCTGAAGTTGTGCAGCATGTGCTGGAAGTGGGGATGTCAGAGAGAGCTCCTGGTCTAGACAAGTTGCCCTGCTTGTTTGACATGTCTGTTAATGGCTCTAGAGACCATTGGTCATAGTTGTCCATACACTGGACTGTGTTGTTGCTAGGATAGGAAGCTTGCTTAGACTCCATAAGAGGGATGCTGACCAAATAATGCTATACAGAACTCTGTGTAGGGCTTAGAAAATTTATCAGATATTAGCTAAAACCAGACAAGAAAGATAAAGGTTCCTGCCAGCAAACTCCATAGACCATAGCCCTGGTGCTATCAAAGACCATTCGGATTGGCTTTAAGTTTTTTGCAACTTTGTCAGGGGAGTCAGATACCACAGTGAGAGTGGTAAAAACTAAGTGAACAGACTCAGCTGTTTAAAGCCAGAGGGGACAACTATGATAATCTATCCTGACTTCTCATCTAACAGGGGCTGTGCAATTTCACCCAGTAATTCCTGCAGTTGAGGAAATCATTCATCTCTTCTATGTAAGTGAACATTACTGAGCTGAGTAACTTGTGGTTAATTATAGTTTTATCTTTTAGAAAAACATCCTATCTTGATTAAAGTAATTCAAGTAATGATGCATTTAACATTTCCCTTGGGAAGCTGTTCCAGTGATTTGTTATTCTCACTGTTAAGAGGTTGCATCCTACTTCCACTTTGATTTTTTCCTCTAACATCAGTTTTTAGATATCAGATTTTGTTATGCCAGTGTCTGTTAGATTAAAGGGCCCCCAACATCACAGCTTCTTCTTGTGTCAGTATTTATATTGATCAAGTTGCCTCGGAGCACCCTAGGTTACTGAAGCTTCAATCTGTTTAAGGCTCTCATTGTAAGATGATTTCAGAGTAGCAGCCGTGTTAGTCTGTATCTGCAAAAAGAAAAGGAGTACTTGTGGCACCTTAGAGACTAAAAAATTTATCTGAGCATAAGCTTTCGTGAGCAACAGCTCACTTCATCGGATGAAGTGGACTGTAGCTCACAAAAGCTTATGCTCAAATAAATTTGTTAGTCTCTAAGGTACCACAAGTACTCCTTTTCTTATTGTAAGGTGGGTTTTCTAGACCTCAGATAATTTTTATGACTTCTCTGAACAGACCATTCCAGCTTTTAAATACCATTTCAAGTATGGACACTAGAACTGAGCACAGTATGCAATATAAAGAGGTAATAGCACCACCCACCCTCATTGCTGCTGCCCTGTTTGTACCAAAGGATAGCGTTTATCCTTTTTAACATAGCATCACACTGGGAGCTCATGTTCAGTGACTTATCTCCAGTAATACCCCAAATCCTTTCCAGAGTCACTGCATTTCAGAAAACTGTCCCCTTTCCTGTAAGTATGGCCTCCATTCTTTGTTCCTAAATCCATGACCGTGCATTTAGCTGTAGTAAAACATATTTGATTGCATTTAGTGTATTTCTTTCTGGATCCTTGTCATTGTGTGCCACCCCACCAGTATTTGCATCAGTTGCATAATTCATTAGTATGATTTTATTTTCTTTTATGCCACAAATAAAATATACTGAACTGTGTTGGGTCAAGAATCATTGAACGAAGAGATTGCTATGTTAGTAAGCATTGCTCCTGTGTTTATTTTAAATTCTCCCATACTAGGACATGTCTATGCTTGTTTTCCATATCAGGACTAACCAAATGTGAGCAATTATAAAAAAATAGTTTAAAAACAAAGTCTAGGGATTTCTTTCATACGTCAAAAGAGAAGGAACTTCTTAAAAACCTTCAGAGAATGTTGATGGAAGGAGGTTGTGCCTAAGCCAAATGAAAGAAGACATACCTAGAAACTTGCAGAAGCACACAGTTAAAAGTATTTCATTTTGATACAGCAACCCCCAAACACGGATTGTTGCCATGTCTGGATTTGCAACTCTCCTACTGACAACCTGTTTCCCCCCGCCCCTCATCTACTGCATTATGTAAAAACAGACCAATTGCACAAACATCCATTAGAGAAAAACAGCAAGAGCTGACTTATTCTTCGTTTCTACCCCACACAAATCACGAATCTTTGGGACCTAGAAACAACTATCCCAAATAAATAGGAACAAAATGAGATTCTTCTGCTGTTTTCTCTCCTATTGCAATCTAACTGTCAATTACAGTTTTATCCCTGCTGCCCATATGCTATTAATGCACCGGTTGGGAGATTTAACTACAGTACTTATCCGACGGGCCAAATCAAGGACAGTGCTCCAGCTCGCCCCTGTGCTAATGCTAGTTCACGTCACTCACTCAGAGCCAAACAACAGCCCCTGAACCACCATCAAGGACACGGCGGGGTCCTATCCGGGAAGGTTTTGCACGGTGTTTTTACACTGGTTAGAGTCCATGTGCTCCTGCCAAGGAGACTCCCAGGCTGCCACAGCCACACTGTCCCCTTAGCACAGAGGGAGCTTTTGCCACCCAGCCCTAAGCTCAGGACCCTGCATTTCGGAGGGCCCCGGAGGCGCACCGGGGAAGCCGTTCCTTGCCGTGCCCGGGGGGCCGGGGGGAGCCTCGGGGCGGACCCCGGCGCCCCGGCGGGGCGAGAGGCGGGGCCGGCCGGCGGGCCGAGCGGGGCTGTGCTCCCAGCACGCACCAGGGCCCGCGGCTGGCCCCGGGCCGGCCAGGCCCGTACTGACAGGCCGGGCGGGGGGGCTCGCGGAGCGCCCCACACGGGCTTGGCGCGGCCCCGCCGCTGAGGGGCGACACGGACGGAGAGCGCTCCCGGAGGCAGGCGGATGTGGGGCCCCGCAGGGGGCGGCCCCTGGGGCCGGGCGGGCCCCGCACTCACCTCAGCCCACCGCGGCTGCGGTTCCGGCCCAGGCTGGGGGCTGCGGCCCAGCGCCCGCGTCATCGCAACGTCACCACTGCGCGCCGGGGACGCCCACGGGGCGGGCCTGCTGCCGCGCCCTGCCATTGGCGGAAGGTCGGGCCCCGGGGTTCATGGGGCAGAGGTCAGAGGTCAGCCAGGCTGCCATGGGAACCGCTGATGGGCGGGAACTGGCACCGCTCGGTGGCTCGGTCCTTGGGCTGCGCCCGGCCCGGCCTGGGCCCCAGAGCGAGCCGGTCCCTCCCGCGGCGGGTTCCGGGCCCCACGGGGCGATGCGCGGGCCGGGCAAGGGGGTGGATTGCGGCGGGCTGCTGCTCTCTCTGTGCTGGGGCCGAGCCCGCCCCCGCTCCCCCGAGCCGGAGCCCTGACACGGCCCAGCGTGACTCGACCCCCCGCCCCCAACGGCCCAATTCCTCCCTGAGCCGCACCCCCCGGCCTGGCCTGTCCCCAACCCCTGCCACACACCTCCTGGCCTGCCTCGACCCCCTAGGCCCGACCCCCAACGCCCCAATTCCCCCCACCTGCCCCCCCGAGCCCTTACACCGGACCCCACCAAAGCCCTGAGATTCCCCACGATTCCCCCTTTGAGCCCTGAGTCTTGGCCTACCCTGACCCCACCCCTGACGTGTTCTCCCTAGCCATACCTTCTCCCCCACACACAGCCTGATTCATCCCCCTCCCCCCAAAACCTGACCCACAGCTCTGTCCCCAACCCTGAAATCCTGACACCACACACTCCCCATTCCCCCACACACACACACCCTGACAGCCCCCCCCCCAAACCCCACCTCTTAGAAGGCAGCTGTTAAGATAATTCCAATATATAAATTTGTGGTAAACAAACAAGGAGGCTGTGGTGTTACTGTGAATATTTTTTTAAGAGAATGAATAGAGTCTCCAGTTCAGGAGCTGACCGTTTGAGGAGGCAGCTGGTTTTAGATTAGATTGATCCAAGTTAAGATGCTCTGTCAATATGTATCTAATATAGATGGTGGTTGTTACTAGCCCTGAATTAAGACTAGTGGATAACTTGAATATAAACCAATGCAGAACGTATTCCCCGACTGGGCTACATCCCAAAGGCCTTGGTTAGGGCTCCGTCCAACTCCCACTGTGGTCTGTGCACATTGGCTCATGAAGGGGCTGAGCCAGTGAGACCAAGGAGAGTTTGGGCAGAGAAAATGAATGAACTCCAAGGAAGGACTTCAGAACCTGGCTGCTAATTGTTTATTTATTAGCTTTATAGCTCCCCATCATGGCCATCTCTAGGTGCCGGTACATAAAAGGGAATAGCATCAGTGCCTTCTAGGAGAGGAGCCAGAGTCTCTCTTCCCCGGGATTTAAACCACACACTTCTCAGAAGATCCGGTGCAGTGGCTCCTTACTGTATTATTTATAGTGTGGTTGTGCTCAAAGGCCTATCAAGGCTGAGACCTCATTATGCTAGGCCTGGTACAGATGCCTTGGAAGACGGTCATTGCCCTGAAGACTCCAGAAGTAACTGGATCAGGGTTCTGCAGCTCATTGCCAGAAAGTCTGCTGGAAGAGAGGGGGCTTGCAAAGTGCCCAAGTCTCAGATCCATGGCGCCCGTGCTACACCCCAGCTATTGAACAGTCTCTTTGAAGAACGCCTTCAGTGTGCCAGACCCCCAGAAGGTCTTGCTCTTCTGTCAGGGTAGGCCACGCAGCTTCACTGCTCCCCTAGACTGAGCTGTTGGGCTCCAGCACTGAGCTCTGGCCAGAAAATATCGACACCTGGTAGAGACTTGTATGCTCTTCGGGGACTAATGCGCCCCAGACAGTATTTGCAGTGACACCTTAATTAGCCTTTTCAGAACAGAGCAGGGTTTATTAGGTGAAACACAGCGTTGGAAATTGTTAGGTTAGCATAGAGAAATAAAAGTCAAAGCATTGTCCATTCTAGTCAAGCCACAATTCAGGAGCCAAGCTGTAGTGAGCTCCATTGTCTGACTCCCTTTGTCAATTCCCAGATGAGAGAGCCCCCAGCTTGCTCCAGAAGCCATCTCTTTATTCCCTGCTGGACACGTCTGTCCTTTATTCTCCCAGGCTGGGCCACGCTGAGTTCAGCCACCCACCTCTTTCGCTGGAGCTTTCAGGTGTTGAGTGTCAATTTATGAGTCATTGGAGCTTGCATTGTCTCTTGGACCCATTGTTGATCTGGGTCAGTTTCAGTCAGTTCCTGAATGACTATGTCACATCCCTGTCTGGGTGGAACGAACAGACACATCTATGTCTCATAGTCTGCCCTGAGAGCAAACAATCCTTTCCCCACACTGGGTAGCAATGTAACGTCATGGGGGGGAAACTGAGGCACACATAGGATTCATAAAAATATTCCCACTTTGTGGCATCTCTTCCTCCTACAAGACTGAACTTTAGCCAGTGACCAGGGGAAGTTCAAACCACAAATGCTATCCATAGATGCCACAGCATATTTCTCATCTTGGTAGCTAACCTGCCAAGCACTTCCAAGTTTCTTACACCAGTTTCTAATCACCCAAACTTATAGTTTCCAGTACCAAGTTCAGAGCAGTTTCATATCCTCCCATAGGTCTGGTCTGTAAGGTGATACTAGCAGGGGGCACATGGAGAGTTTTCATGCTGCCCCGTACCTTTTTGCCACCCCAAAAACCCTTGGGTTTGAAACTGAATGAAGTCCTGACGATCTTCCAGTGAGTGATGAGGGCAGTAACCCCACATTCCTCCATGTGTCAGCCATTTTGGCTACACCCTGGGGTGTCCTGACCCCTTGTTTGGGGTAGAAAGTGACCCCTTGAGCATTTGAGGGGGGAAAATCAGTGCACATTTGTCCCCCTGCAAGGTGAGTCAATCCAGCCTTATTTCTGGGGCTCTGGTGATGCAGGCTGCCCTGCCACATTGGCAGGCCCCCTCTGGAGTTGTGTCTCAATGGGCATGAGCAAGGAACCCATTTCCCCTTTTGGGGTTAATCTGTTTCCTCACCCCCAGGACAAGAGTCTCCCCCCGTCTCAGTGGGTTCTGATTCTGGATCTCTTGGTTAAGAGAACCCCACATGGCCATGGCCACCCTCTGACCAGATGTCCGTTACCAGTAACAGCCTTCCAGCTGCTTTACCCTTTTTTGGGGCTTCTCTCACCCCTGGACAGGGGGCAACTATGTCTAGCAGTTCTCCTTCCCTGCCTGTGTCTCCCCACGCTCAGCGGGGGGCTCAGCTCTATCTCTTCTTCCCCAGTGAGGGTTGGCTGTGAGCTTGCTGCTGTTGTCACAGCACCAGGGAAGTTACACCTGAGGCAGTCTGACTCATCTCCCGTGTAGATTGGATACAGTCATTCCTCAAAAGGACGTCAAGGCTGATATCCTGGAGAGCCTCAGCTACCAGCCACCCCGATCCTTCCTGTATCTGCTAGAGGTCTGAGCCATAGGCAGGGGAAATGGCTTCACATTTGGAACCTTAACCCAGGTTTCACATCTTTTCAGCATTCAATGGGGTTTTACCACACACGCTCTGACAAGGGTTTTCTCTGTCCCAGAACCTCTCCACCCCATGAATGTCTTCCCATTAACAACTCCCTCCCTGTTCTACTGGGGATCAGAGGTGTCTGAGCCCAGGAGAGCACAACGAGACATGTAGACTGGTGCCTCGAGTGGGAGCCAGTCTGCCAGCACACTGTGCCCCAGAAGGATGGGCGGTGTGACTGCTGTCCCTCAGAAGCTCACACGCTGAGCCTGAGCTACGGGTTGCTTTCTTCGTTGGACAGAGGGGGAGTAGCTCTTCTGTCCTAGGCAGCCCTCATTTTGTCAGCCATTAGGCAGTTTGCCCACTGATGCCTAATTTCCTACAAGTGCTGCACCTCAGGGCTTTGGGATCTCTTGCATGTTATATACCCCTGGCTTGGGTTTACTCAAATCCCACTGCTGGGCTCCCCTTGTGACCACCAGGGGTTTATGCAGGAGCCAACCCTGAGCCCTGCCCACCTGTAACCAACCCACTCGCAGCATCCACTAACTGTCACCTGAGTGCAGGGGCTGGGGCTCCATGACGGACAAACAAGGGTCATGCGATGGAATTAATTGTAGCACCAGTTTGTGGACACTGCTCCCAGGTGCAGTCAGCTGCCCAGGGCTCTGCCCCAGCAGGGACTGAGTGAAATGCAGGGCCAGGATTTTTAATAGGGCTGGGAATGTTCTGACCATTACGGACACTTGTAGGTATCTGGGCAAAGGCGATTCAGAGCTCCTGGGGCAGGAAAACCTCTTTCACTCACATCCAGCACATCACAGGTGGCCAGTTATCAAATTAGAGGCTTCTGCTTTTCTTTGAAGCAGCAGGCTGGAGGAAGGACACAGGACTAGCTGGACTACTGATCTGATCCAGTCTGGCAAATCCTGTGGTTCTTGTGTGTGTATGAGACATACCAGGGTCCAAGTCAGACCAGTGGCGGGGGGACTGTGTCCCCCGTGCCCTGCAATCTTGCGTGCCTTACAATGCCTTGCTGAAGTAGTTCCCACCTGGGCAGCTCTCAAACAGGCTTCCAGCATGTAGATCACAGCCTGTGTGTAACTGCAGCCTGCCAGCTACACCCTGGCTCTCACCAGCCTGGGTTATCCTGCAAGGTGACCCCAACACACCCCTAGTCCCACATCTTCCCCCAGAAATGCATGTCCTACACTGCCCAGCCCTCTCCTGGACAGTACAAATATATTCAATCCATTAATCCTTTAGGTGAATAATATGTCAGTTTATTACCTTAAATAGTTACCCAGACACTTCAATTTAAACACACTAGATTAGATAAACCAGTAAAACAAGTTTGTTAACTACAAAGCAATTTTAAGCGAGTACAAACAATGAGGCATAAAAGTCAGAAATGGTTACAACAAAAATAGAGAAAAACACTTACTAGTTTCTACTTAAGATTCTATCTTAGTTGCAAAGCAAATTTTCTCACCACATGCTTCCAGCAAGGTTACTGACCAAACTCTTCAAGTCAGAACTCCTCCCGCAGAGTCCAACAGCTGTTTCTTTTTGTCTTCTCAGGTGCAGAGAATGGGGAGGGGAAGGGGTGCCTTGGGGTGTTTGTCTCTCCTTTTTATAGTTGCTGTCCCCCTCTTGAAAAGCATTTCCAGCTGAGACCCAGGAAACAAACAGTCTATGTGGAAGGATGTTCCCTGCTGTTTTTTTCAGCTGTTTGAACTTCTTTTGTTTTTGATTCTGTTTACTGCTTAAATGCCAATTAAGGCAAGCACACATTCCTTCCTTTGTTTAGGACAGACCTGACTTCTGCCTCGTCAGGACTGTGGGTTTTGGAACAATACTTTTGTACAAAGATTATTACAGCAGTGTGCACGGTGTGAATACAGGGGTGTATTCCAGCACATCAATGAAGATATATTAGTGCTGTGTCAATGGGCTGCTTGAGGGGGCTGTCAATCACAAGTCTGATTTCCTCTCGGGTGGAAAGCAGTGGTGGTGATCGCTTAGCACTGTGCTGATCAGATCTGTGCATCACACTGACGCTACACATATTAAAGTGTCTCTGGTACAAATAAGCAGGATTCCATATTACGTCAAAGCGCTTTACACCTCGCCTCCCTGAAAGGTTTAAGGAATTATTGGCCCACATTTCTCCTGCGGCCCCTGTTCTGGTCCTGTACTCGGAGCAGGAATGTGGAGGAGATGGCTTTAAGCCCTGTTTGTGCCCCATGTTCCATAAGACCATCTAGGCCCGGCCCTGCCCCAGTGGAAATTAGAGCAGCCCCAGCTAGTTCATGCTCTGGTTGCAGTGGCCCCCTAGTGGCTGTACACTAGCTGCAATACAGCACGCTGCTGCCACTCTCCCTGCATCCGAGGCTGCGAGGAGGGCTGGCATAGCCAGGGTGCAGCCCCCTTATACTGGAGGAAGTCCCTGGGAGCCCCTTCATGCTGCTGACGCAGTATGGGGGCACCAGGGGTGGAAGGAAAAATGGAGCCCATGGTGCATGGTCAGATGAATCTAGATGTACACCTGTAAGGGAATCTGGGCTGACTCGAGGGACTGTTTGGGTAACATTTGAACCAACCCCAGGGGAATTCTGACCTGCTGGATCCCACTGCCTGCCACTGAGATGCCCTCTGCTGCACGGCAACGCAGTGCCATCCGGGTGCATCGGCAGGTAGAAAATGTGGGCAACAGCCCTGTGATGAGCAAGCTCAAGGTCACCGCCTGCACAACAGGGTGGCGGCCTAGAGGGATGGATTCATGCTCAATTAAATCTGCTTAAAAAAAGCAATCCAACTTTACACATGCCTGAGTGGGGAAATATTCCAGAAGCCGAGCTTAGAACAGTATCGCTGGGTGCCAGCGTGGGGGCCTGGGATTCACCTCCTGTGCCGGAGGAGAGTCTGGCTCAGCCATTCCCTGCCCATGTTTGGAGCCGTGGGGATTTAGGCAGCCTTTTTCAGCACAGCGGAGATCCCTGAGCAGTCACAGAACAGGGCCAGCTTCAACCTGCTGGAGTTTTCCAGGTCTACTTCGCCACCATGACACTTTGTCATCAAGACGCAATCTGCAAGGGTAGCCTGCTTAAACGTCATCTCTCCACAGGCTGGAGGACCAGCGAGATTCCCGCCTGAATGTGCTGGTATCCACCATACCATGGGCGTAACAGCCCTATTCCCAGCATCCAATGCCACGGGAAAGGAGACCCCATGGGAGCCAGTGCACTGAGGTAGCACAGCAGCATCACAGGTGTGCAGAAAACACACTGGTGGGAGTTCTGCCTTTTAGCGATGGCTCTTCTAGGGGCGGGTTGCCTGATAGACAACAGCAAGGCTCCGAGAGGAGCCCTTGGTGCCTCAGGCAATTAGCAAGAGGCTACGGAGCCGTTTGTCTCCCGGTCCGGGACCCCAGGCCTTGCCAGGTTGACGATGACCTCGCCGCTTTGCCTCCCCATGGTCGGATGTGGGGTTGCTGTCCTACCCTTTGCAGCGTGCCATGGAATCATTGCGGGGAGGTTGTGACGGCTCATTGCCTTCCAGCGTGATGGTCTGTGCACACAGTGGCATGCCGTGACATTGTGGTGAGCCAGCGTAGCGTCCTGGAGAGGAGGCCGTCCCAAGGCCATTGCAGGTCCTCATCACAGTGACATTAGCAGGGCCCTTGACAAGGACCAGTCAGGCCATGAAGACTGGAGTTCCCTCTGGGCAGAGGCGAAGAACATGGCGGGGGCCATGGAAGGGAAACCTGCCCTGCCCCTGCTGTACCTGTCATGAGGATGACGCGTGGGCTTCATCCCCTAGAGCTCCCAACCCAGCAACAGGCAATCCTGGGCAAATAGAAGAAGGATTAAAAATTTGACAGCCTAAGATGGGGAGGGCGGTGGAATCCGTGACCACTCGGGCCTCACGTCCCTGCACCATGTGTGGCCACCGCTGTCACCCAGCTGCCTAGAATAGTCTCACCATCTGCTTTCCAGCCTCCCGACAAGGGACTAGCCCCCGACTTCCCACTGTGTGTGTGTGTGTGTGTGTGCGCGTGCGTGTGTGCATGTGCGTGTGTGCGCGCGCACATTTATAAAACTCAGGTTTGGCCCTTAGAAAAGAGAGAGGGAGATAATGTCTGCAAAGCATTTAATCTTCTGCCCGAAGAACAGCAGAGAGCAAATTAGGATCGACTCCAATTAATTTGCCTTGATGGGCAAAATCTGGAGAGCAGCCATTTCTAGGCATTAAGAACAAAAGCAGAGCGCGTAAAGTAGGTCGCAGAAGTTTCATAACCAGTGAGAGGGGCTTTCACCATGTGCCTAGTGTACCAGGGATGCCCAATGCCCAGCAGGGATGAACCCACAGCTGGTTTCACATGGAGCACCATGACCCCCCCTCGCCCCCCGCCCCCACCAGCCTGGGGCTCAGAGCTAGCAGGGCTCTGCACTGGTGTTCGAGGCAGGGAGGACACTTACCTGCCTCGGTCTGGGGAGGAGGCCAGGCTCTATTTCAGTCAGGGGCAGATTTAAGGGGAAAGGCTGTCAGGCAGATGCCCTGTGCGGGGCCTGACAACATTATCCAGTGTGGGGACAGGGCTGGGGGAGGCCGGGCAATGGACAGGAGGAAACATAGGTCCATTTTTGCCCTGCACTGGTGCTTGCTTTTCTCCTTCATCCCATTGTCACCTTTCAACTTGTCCTGGCTCGTCCCTTCCCCCACGTGCCCCTACTTAGCTCCCAGTCACCCCAGCCCCACTCTGAGCTCTCAGCCTCCTCCCCTTCTTGGTCTCTGAGCTCCCCATGCACAGATGCCACCCAGCCTCCCCTGCGTCAGGTGTCTTGGCTCCCTCAGCCCCCTGCACTAGGGTATTTCTTCCCCCCCACCTCCCTATGGCCCCTCAGCCCCCTCCTTCTCCTGCCCAGCAGCCTGGGGGTGGGAGCAGGGGAGGAGCATTTAGCAGATTAGCTGGTGGGAAAAGGCCAATTCATTTTTTAGATCAATTTTGGGGATTTTTTATTTAATTTCCCACCATTCTTGTTTTGTTTCAGAGTTTGTTTGTTTGTGTGTTTGTTTTTCAAATCACATGTCCAGGAGAAATGTTTCGGTTTTGAAACCCCCGGCCAGAATTGGTCTGGTGCCATCTTGGTAAAACAGAAAAGTTCATCCAAAATGAACAGTAAAAATAATAAATAATAATAAATAATACCAACCTCCTCCCAGAGATGGGCAAAGGGACTGCCCAGCAGGGTGAGTCAGGGCCAGGAGGAGCCCCACGAACCCCCAGCCAGCTCCTACAGGTCAGTGGGCTTCAGCCCTTCCTGTACAGTAACGGGGACTAGGCCCATAGGGCATTTGCTGAGCTGCAGCCCATGATCTCTGAGCCCACGTGATGGGTCTCCGAGGGGGTAAATTAGCAAAGCAATTCAGACTTTAGCAGCTGCTGGAGACTGACCCCCTGCTGTGGGGTAGGGTATTAACCTGTTTGAACCCACAGCCTCATCAGGAAACTAGGGCCAGGATATAGGAATTAGCAGTAGCCCTGCATGTCACCCCTCTCTGACACAGCTCCCACTGCTGCTAACCAAAGCTCATCCCCAGCACAGCCTCTCCCCATTGGGGCCCCCAGCCAGGGGAATCTCGAATCATTTGAATGGCCTCTGTTGATTGCACACTGCTATTCCACCCTGGTACGCATGGGCCAGTGTTAGCATATTAACCTGTCTCTTAGCCTGGGAGAGAATTTGGGGGTTGACTTTCGATACTTTTATATCCTGACTAATATGTGTAAACAGACGCTGTGTGTTGCTTCTGCCTACCCCGATGGGGTTTAGAGCACAATGAGAAGAGAGAAGAAGGAGAGTTAAGTGTTGCTCAGTATGGTGGGAGTTTAATATATGAGTGTGCACTTGAAGGGCCTTGACTCCGATCTCAAGGGAAGGTCAAGCAACCAGTCGGGAGGGGCAAGTGGGGATGGGTGGGGAGGCATAAGAAACACTAAAAAGCCAGAGAAAAGGGGACCCTGGCTGAAACATAACCTCACGCCTTACCCCTCCCAGGCGGTACAAAGGAGGTGGTACCGAAGCCCCCAGACTTACAAACCCCCAAAATGGAACATGACCATAGATTGTAAGGGGTGGGCCCAAGGGCGTGCACTGCAGGTATAACTATGCCTACTAGGAAAGGAAACAGGGAGAAAACTCTGCGGTGTACAGAGCTGTGGATATGCTTGTTTGAGCAGGGGTGGGCAAACTTTTTGGCCCGAGGGCCACATCGGGGTTTTGAAACTATATGGAAGGCCAGGTAGGGAAGGCTGTGCCCCGCAAACAGCCTCGCCCTCACCCCCTATCTGCCCCCTCCCACTTCCTGCCCCCTGACTGCCCCTCTCATAACCCAAAACCCATCCAACCCTCCCAGCTCCTTGTCCCCTGACCACCCCCTCCCAGGACCTCTCGTCCCTAACCACACTCCTCCAGGACCCCACCCCCTATCCAGACCCCCCCTGCTCCCCATCCCCTGACTGCCCCGACCCCCATCCACCACCCTGCCCCTAACTACCCCCCCCGGGACTCCACCCCCTAACCAAACCCCCTGCTCCCTGTCCCCTGATTGCCCCCCGGGACCCTCTGCCCCTTATCCAACCCCAAGTTAAGACTGACGGGCAGTACCCCATACCCTTCCAGAATGCGAAGGGCACCTATGCCTACAACAGTGAAAACCAGGGCCTACAGTCCCACTCCACATCTTTAACTCTGCCCCCTGCAGCTGGCAAGTGCCCCTGTGAATGACTATGCTTCAGCCAGGGCTGCCCTGTAACAAACCAACAGAAGGAAGGAGAGAGCTTTTGGGCAGCGTGCTGCCTGGAAGGAGAATTGGAACTCTGAGCAAAGAAACTACCTCCTGCTGTTTGAGTCCTACTGTGTTCAGGGAAACAGGACTTTGTAAATAAACAGGATTGTATCAGAAGAATACCTGACTCCATCATCAATTTCTTCCCCAATAGGAAAAACCCAAAAGACCCCAAATTTTGGATAACTGCTCTGGTCAAAAGATGTAACAATATCCTCTGACAAATATAAAAAGGGCCTTGTGACTAAAATTTGTCCATTGCCTGACACTGTTTTTGGACCACTTATTTAAATAAACTACAGCATTTTGAGGGATAAAATTGATAGTGTGAATCTTTGGTTTGTGTAGATTGGATCAATTATTGTAGACAGCTTAAATTTGTTTTCTGAGTTTATTTTTCATGATAAATAGAAGTCACTGTTTTGTTTGCAGCCAGTATCATGTTGACCTTATGCCAGTCATGAGAACAGGGCTCTCTAGTATGGGCACATTTCCTGGTGCTCAATAACCCCTTTGATCATGCTGACATTGGTGAAAGTCAAAGCTACTTGCTTTTCTTTGATCACACACAGTCCCACTGTTGAGGAGAGCAACGCACACCATGAGTCCATTACCCTAATAATGTTGCTTTCTTTTGCCTTCCCCTTATTTAATGCTAATTTTCCTTTACACTTCTAAAGCAAAATCTGAGGCGGCAAGTGAATTTTAGAGCACTTTGAAATATCAACTCTTAGACCAGAAACTTCGCTCAGAGCAAAACTCCCAGGTGGAGCCGCTGCAGGCAGAGAGCAATTAAGTGCACAACTCACTGCCTCCAAAAGCTGCCAAGTACAGGGTTTGAATTCACAGTGTCCAGGTAATTCCTAGGGCTATGATTTGTCACCTTGAGCCCCCAACTTCCTCTAACCGCAGCTTGTCTGCAAACACTCTGGCTAGAACACAGCCCCTACCCAACTGCACAGTGCAAATTCTTTTCTCTGGCATGTTAACTTAGCTCGAGCCATATTGTCAAGCCAAAAGAATGAGGAGTACCTGTGGCACCTTAGGGACTAACAAATTTATTTGGGCATAAGCTTTCATGGACTAGAACCCGAAATTGTCAAGCCAGTTTTCAAACAGGGCTTCCCCAAAGGGACAGTGGGTGTCAGTTGCTAGCAGAGCTCAAACCTGAGCAGGTGGTCTCAGTATGGCAAGATCAGACCCACAGTTTGACCCCCACATGTCCACACAAAAACCCTTGTAAGAACCATTACATTTTTGTCATGTGATTTTAAAGGGGCGGGGGATGGCTATATCTCAGGAAATTCTTGCTCAAATAACCTCAAATTTGGGTCACTAACCCTACCCCAGATCCCCAGGAGGCTCAGGAAAGTTAGAGAAAATCCAAATAAACATGTGGATTTGAGAGTACTTAGAAAAACTGACTGCTGAACAGTAAGATGATTTCAACCATAGCTGGTGGTGCGCCATCATAATCCTCACCCCCTTTTCCCCTGGCGGGAGGGCTGAGGCAGCACTGGGACTTGTACAACAGTGTCCCCTGATCAAATCCCTTTGAAACCCACTGGCTTGGAGAAAGAAGGGGCAAACTAATTGCTCTGTGCTTCCTCCAGGCCTCTGGGGCCCTGGCTTTTCCCACACGTGCCAGCGTGGGTATGTTGTTTAAATGCTGCACACAGCACAGGAAGCCAGGACTGCTGTAAATAATCACTGACGTGAGAGCGCCCACTAAAATGTGCCGGTTACTGTCCGGACACAGGAAGACACTCTCATTGCCCTGAAGAATTTACAATTTAAAATCCAGGATTTCTAGCTGTGGGCAAGTCACTGCTCTGTGCCCGTACTTGCCCACTAGTCAAATGGTCAGGTCACAAACAAGAGGAGGGAAGAGAGAGCCCCCCCAGTTTTCACTCCAGCCATCACTGCACGTCCACTACGGAGACAGCAGTTTGCACTCACTGCGTGCCCTCTTATGTATATTATTATTTCATCAAGTGCCATCAGTGGGCAGTTCTCATTATGTCTATCCAACTTCAGCAGCTCTCCGGAACAGTTCCCGGTAACTCCGACACATGGGTCACCATCCCACTCACACAAATCAAAACCGGCCAATGCTTCAGTGCATCCCAATCCGTAACAAGCAAAGCCCGGTGCGCAGAGTGGCGTGTGCGACCGAGTGGGTACACGTTACACGACTGATTCTGAAAGCAGCAGAGCTACCTAAACAACCCAAAGAGGATCTGCTTTGTCTGGACAATTAGTTCCCCAGTGCCCGGGCCCCGTTAGCAAGCCTGGCTCTTGTAAGATTCACATACTGCACAGCTTTGACCATGGAGTCCCAGAAGTTCAGGTCTCCTATTGCATAGATCCAGCCACAGCCCCTTCAGTTCCAACTTGCTCAGATTCCCCAGTGTTGAATCCCAGGGTTCAGTACACCCTGCATCACTGTTCAGGCTTCTTACATGATTCGCTTTGGGACAGCGAGATGCTGAGGGACTTTGCATAGCTGCTAGGTGCATAAGGAGTACCATGCTACAGAGAGTGGGTTGGACTGCTCATCGACATTACTAGCACTGCCTACCCCAGAGACCAGGGGTGGGGCCCCAAAAATTATCACGTTGGCTAGAAAATCCAGAGGTTTTTAAAAATCCCACCCTTTGAATTTTGGTTCTTTGGATTCTGGTTTCGGAGCCTTTAGGTCACAGTCTGGGCCTGTTTTCAGGGATTTTCCCCCCCGCAATCCTGAGGGCAAGAAATTTCCTTCTTTTTTCAAATGCAAGCGGAGAGTGTCCACTAATCCGCTGACCCCCGGTCGTTATGGACAAACACACCTACAGTAACTCCTCGTTTAACGTTGTAGTTCTGTTCCTGAAAAATGCGACTTTAAGCAAAACGACGTTAAGCGAATCTAATTTCCCCATAAGAATGAATGTAAATGGGGAGGGGACTAGATTCCAGGGAAATTTTTTTCACCAGACAAAAAACTATATGTATATACACACACACACACACACACACACACACACACACAGAGTATAAGTTTTAAACAAACAATTTGATACCGTACACAGTAATGATGATTATGAAGCTTGGTTGAGGTGGTGGAGTCAGAGGGTGGGATATTTCCCAGGGAATGCCTTACTGCTAAATGACGAACGAGCACTCGGCTGAGCCCCCAAGGGTTAACACCTTGTTGTTAATGTAGCCTCACACTCTACAAGGCAGAACGAAAGGAGGGAGGGGAGACAGCATGGCAGAGAGAGACACGCCTTGCCCCTTTAAGTACGCTGACACCACTCTAAGTACATTGCCTTTTTAAGTAGATCAGCAAGTTGAGACAGCAGTTGCAGCCAGCAAGCTCCCTCTGTCCTGAGCCCTGTCATGTCCGTCCATCCTCCGCTCTATGGACATGGGGTAAGCGGGAGGCAGGAGCAGGGGGGAGGGGGACACCCTGACATTAGCCCCCCTCTCCCCCACTCCCTGCACAGCAAGCAGGAGGCTCGGGGAGCAGCTCCAAGGCAGGAGGCAGGAGCAGCACACGGCAGTGGGGGGAGGGACAGCTGAACTGCCAGCAGTTGGTAGCCTGCTGGGTGGCTGCCCCACAGGGAACTTAGGGGAGCGGGGAGCTGATGGGGGGCTGCCAGTCCACCCTGGTTCCAAGCCCCCCCCAGCTTGCTCCAAAGGGCTGTTCTTCCTGCCAGCAGTGGACAAAGCAGGCGGCTGCCAAACAACGTTATAAGGGAGCATTGCGCAACTTTAAACAAGCATGTTCCCGAATTGATCAGCAACGTAACAATGAAACAACGTTAACCGGGACGACTTTAAGTGAGGAGTTACTCTACTGTGGTGCTTGTGATAAAATGGTGGCTATCTGCTGACTGTGTGGGGGTGAGCTCAGCCAGAGAGAAAGGGCGGCCCAATGGTTAGGGAACTGCTGTAGGAGACCTGGGCTCAGTTCCCACCTCTGCTGCCACAGACTTCCCGTGTGACCTGGGGCAAGTCACATGGCTCATGTGATACAAGTAACACTGCTGAATCCGTCTGCCCTCACTCTGCCCCTATCGGCAGGCACGGGTCATCTGTGGAAGTCAGGGACAAGAACACGCAGCATTGCTATTGCGATGGATGCTATTTCCAGACTGCCAAAGATTTAGTTCACTCTTAAGGTCTGAGTTTCACTCCACTCTCTGTCCTGAAGGAAATTCTAACATTTCAAAGTTTGTTTTCATCCTGAACGGAGAGGAAAAATATCAAATTTTTCATGGAACCAAAAATTCTGAAAAGTTTCCCCTCAGAAATGTCAGAAAGTTTCACGTCAGCATTTCCGATCAAAGCGAAACGCCTCCTGGTTCCCAGCCCAGTGCACCTTCGCCTAAGCTGAAAGGCAATTTGAGGGTGGGAAAGCATGAAAATAATAATGAGGCTCCATCTCATTTGGTCCCTGTCCAGTTATGTGCGGCACGCCAAAGCAAGCACTCTAAATATCGAGCTCTTCCTAGAACAGTACTAATCAGAGCTGCCCACTGAAGGGTATTGCACTGGTGCTGTCTGGCAGGAGACAAGGCTAGCATCTGACCTGGCCTGGCAGCTCCCAGGAATGCTCTTCTTTTCAGAGCCTGTCTTTGGGTCCCTCTTGATTTCATAAATAACAGAACTTTGGCTCCAGTTTTCAGACCTTGCAGAGTGGCCACTTAGAGCGGCTGCCATGCAGCTGAGCCAGGGATTCTGGAGCCTGAGGGTCCAGGCCCTACTTCAGTGCACGCCCCTGCACCCACCCCGACTGCCTCAGGACAGTAGGACTCTCCTTCTTGGCAGGTGGGTGACAAAGCCTATCTCACCTGTCCCAGTTTGGCTCTCTGTGAACCTGCTTCAGAGCCCTGCTGTGCTGCTGGAAGAAGGGAGTCAGGAAAACTCCTCCTGTGACTCCCCTCCAATGCTCCCCCAAATCCACCACAGCTGGGGAGCTCAGTGCTGTTTGTGAGAGGGGGCTGCACGCGCCCACATTGCTCCATCTCATTAGCATAACTCCACCTGTGCCAGCTTGACAGCACCTCATTAGCATAGACATGCCCAGCCTGATCCCACTCTGAAGGAGCATTTCTCTAGGGCATGGGATGGAAACTTTCAGACTCTTCACCTTCCCGCAGAGCCTCAAGCATGGAGCATGTGTGAAGAGCAGAGAATCATGGAGTCAGGACTCCTGGTCCCGACACTGGATAAGTCAAGTCACTACTCTGTGCCTCAGTTTCCCCATCTGTAACTTGGGGGCAATGGTCCTGACACCCCCCGTTCATCAGTGTTTGTAAAGGTTCTCAAGCAGGAGGTGCCAGAGGAGGACAGGGGGTGTTGCCATCACGGGGGTTTGTCCCAGACCTTGTCTGCCTGCCTTTGTGGGGTATGTGACCTGGCCAGTGTGGCTCCTTGGGCTCGCCCTGCTGAGCCCCCTGCCACACTTGCGCCAGCCTCGCTGGGGCCCAGATAAACAACCACCCGCGGCTGGGAGCAGCCCGTGCAGCCGGCAGCTGATCCTCTTAGCCCAGTCCTGCAGGGATCCAGCGCTAATTCACCCTTAAACACAGGATTGTCGGACATGGTAAATGAACGAAGTGGCAGCTTACCCACCCCATCGGCTGCCTGACAACAGTGAGCGCGCAGGGGCCTGCTGGAGCGGGAGGGGGCTCGCCCCAGGTGGGCAGCCCAGCCCTCAAGGAGTGCCGGGGGAGCGGGGAGCACAGCGGATGTGTGGAACACCCTTCCCACCCAGCTGGCTGGGTGCCAGCCTGTGGGTCAGGCAGCAGGTGGCTGGGCAGAGCAGGGAGCTTTGCCCCTCCCAACTCCTTCCCTGCCCCAGGCAGAGTCAAAGGAGAGGGAGAGTCGCCCCTGGCCAGGGAATCCTGCCCGTCCCTGGCTGGGCGCCACCCAGCCTTGCAGGGGATCAGGGTATTAGGATAAAGGGGCTGGGACTGGCCCCAGGCGAGCCGCAGATCCAGCTCTCACTCCCCAAGCTCCCCAGCCTGGCTCTCGCTGGCTTCTGGCTGTGCTGGGAACAAGGGACCCTGCCTGCACAGACTCCAGCCTCACACCCGGCTCCCCTGCCCCCCGTGGGGGAAGGTGCCAGGGGCCAGTAGCATGTAGTTCAGTGGGTCTGGGCCGCCTGCCCAAGAGCAGCTGTAACAACAGGGCAGCCAGGGGCGGGGATGGATCCATGATGGGTTCTAGAGAGCAGCGGGGGCCAGTCAGAGCAGGGGATACCGGGGGAAACCAGGGAGAGCAGACCCTGGGCAGCAGAGGGGGGAAGGGCAGGGCATCGGTGGGTCTGGTCCTGCATGAGCCAAGGGGCAGGAGTCTGCAAGTCCCTACAGGCTAGTTAGAAGGTGCATGTGATTGGCAAGGATCTGAGTGGGTTGCAGGGGAGACTCACTGTAACATACCAGTGTGAACAGCTCTGTCTTCCTGAGATCCTGCAACAACAAACCGGAGTGCGCAGCCCGGCCTTCCTGAGACACCCTACAATAACAAACTGGTGTGAACAGCCCGGCCTTCCTGAGACCATATAATAACAAAGCTGTGTGGGTGTGGGTGTCTCTTCCCTCAGTGAAACCCGCTTACACTAACTCCATGACTCCTGTCCCGGTGGTTTCCTGGGTCGGTCGCTGTAGGGGCATCAGCCTGTGGCGCTAAGGGAGGATGGCTAATGCCTGGCCAGCCAGGAGATCTCTCAGCAGCATCCCCCAAACGCCCTCCGTCCGGTGGCTGGGCCCCGTGCTTCACTCATTGGCACGGCGCATTAGCTAGCCCTGGGGCTGTCGCCTTTCGCCAGGGCACAGGCCCGACACAGCTGGCTGCTATACTGAGCTGTGCTCCGCGTGATGCGTCTCCCAGCCCGGGTTATGAGATGGCAACAGAGGCCCCTGGGCTCCAGCTCCAGGCAGACACCGGCTCTGGTTTGTGCTGCTCAGCAGGGGAAATGCTGAGCTCCAAGCTGCACCCACCGGGCCCAGGTGCAGCCCTCGCCCTGCATTCAGGGGCCCGCCCACAGGCGCAGAGTGCCCAAGCCCAGGTGTAGCTGCATGGTGACACCATCCAGCCGGTGGCTGAGCTCCCTCACCTCAGCCCTGGCCAGGGGGAGGAAGGCTGGCCCAGCACTGGGCTCAAGGCTCATTATGTCTTAGGGTGAGGCCCTTAGCCCTCTGAGCCTCAGTTTCCCCATCTGTACAATGGGGAGACCAGCCCTGCTCTGCCTCCCGGGCCGTTGTGAAGATAAAGATACAAAGGGCTGGGACATACTCAGACAGTACTGTAACGTGGCGGGGCAGGGTGGGGGGGGAGAAACATACCTGAGTTCCAAAAAGTCAGGCCAGGCCCAGCCCCTCAGCCGCTAACTCTGCAGGGGTATGGGGGGCACAGCTGGGCTTCGGCCCTTCCCAGCAGGGTTACTCGGGCCACTGCTTTGTGCTCTCACCCATGGCCAGTGCCTGCCCCCCAGCACAGCCCACAGGCTGCTCCCCAGAGAGTCAAAGCCCAGGCCCAGCAATGGCAGATGGCACGCTGCCCAGGGTTGGCAGCAGAAGCCCCCTGTTCATCTCCTCCCTCCTAAGAGCACAATGGGGCGGGGGGTCCTTGTGGCTGCCCAGATGCAGCTTGTGAGTCATCATCACCGGGCTCAGCTTGACCATTTGCTAATTAACCCAACCCAGCGTGCCAGGGGCCAGATGTCTGACATGAAACTGCTTTAACCATCCATCCTGAGCTTCGCACAGGTGACTCACCCACCCCTGTCTAGCCCTCGAGGAGCCTTCCTGGCCAAACAGCTCAGCATTAGCCTGAAAACGCAAAGGCCCTCCTCCTATTCCAGGCTGCAGCAAGGTGCAAAGCTCTGCAAGCCAGGCTGCACTACTTCTGCATTGCTTGTTTGTTTCAAATCTCTGCTCCAGGAATTATTTTGGGGATATTCGTTGGCCTGTGTCATCCAGGAGGGGTCAGCCTAGAACTAAATAGGTCCTTCTGGCCTTGGAATCTATGAATCTCCCAGTCCTTCACCCACTGCATACAAATCAACGCTTCACCCACTGCTAAAATGCAGCCACCTCTGGGGTGGAGCGCAGTTGTCACGCTGAGCCAGGTGCACTGCTGTGCATGGCGCTGCTTGTAAGAGGTGAAGCAAGGCAACTGCTCAAGCTGGGGAGGGGGGGCGATTGCAGGCAGGCCCTAAGAGCCAAGCTGGCACTTCGCCAGGACACTGGGGCTCACCCCCTGCCCCCGGGAAAGGCTCTGCTCCAGGAGAGCAGGTTGTTGCAGTGCCAGGGGCCCCACGCACCTGCCAGCAATGATGGTGGCTACAAACTGCTCCAAGGAACCCACTTGGCCTTCCTGCTGTAGTGGGGGGCAGGGCCCTGCAGGCAGGCACAACAATGGCTGGTGTGTGGCATCGGCAGTGCCAGGAGCACTTGGCTGGGAGCAGGGGTGCCTGTGAGCTCGCCTCCCTAGGCAGACTGGTGGGAGACCCTGGCACAGGACCTGGGAGCCACGGACTTGCACAGTCGGGCCCTCGTTGTGCTGGGGTCTGGGGAATGCCAGCAGCTCTCACTGGGCACCCTCTGCTCAGGGGCAGACGGCAGCATGGGCCTCACATGCACGTTAAACGCGATTGCGCTGCTTTGCTCCCCGGCAATGGGGGCGCGGGACTAGAGGGGCCCTGGAGAGCTGAGGCTCAGGACTGACAGTGCCCAGGGGGGTAGGGATGAGGGGAGCAGTGGGGAGCTACCAGGTCTGGCCTGCCCCATCGGTGATGTTGCTGTGAAATGAGAGCAGGCCACCCCCTGCTTCACTCCCCACACCCAGCCCTATGGGGAAGGGCTCCCTGTGACTGGGAGGCAGGAACTCACCTTGGCTGTTAACAGGAGGGGTGGCACGGAGGGGCAGGCACCCGAGGCTGGGCGCACACCTGCCCAGGACAGGCAGGGCACCTCAGTGCTGAACTCTGCAACCTGCAGGGCTGGGGGAGGAGGGGAGGCCAGGCTAGGGGAGCACGGCCCTCCCATACTCACCTTGCGGGAGAGGAGCTGACAGCTCCCCCCATCCACAGCCAGTGCCCTCCGGCCCCACTGCAGTGGCAGAAAACAGGGCCTGTCATAAATATAAAGGGAAGGGTAACCACCTTTCTGTATACAGTGCTATAAAATCCCTCCTAGCCAGAGGCAACATCCTTTCACCTGTAAAGGGTTAAGAAGCTAAGGTAACCTCGCTGGCACCTGACCCAAAATGACCAATGAGGGGACAAGATACTTTCAAATCTGAAGGGGGTGGGGGAGAAAGGCTATTGTTGGTCTGTGTGATACCTTTGCTGGGAACAGATCAAGGATGCAAGCCCTTCAACTCTTGTAAAGTAAGTAAGTAATTTATCTAGACAATGTGTTAGGTTTTCTTTGTTTTGGCTTGTAAATTCGCTGTGCTGGAGGAAATGTGTATTCCTGTTTTTGAGTCTTTTTGTAATTTAAGGTTTTGCCTAGAGGGATTCTCTATGTTTTGAATCTGACTGCCTGTAAGATTATCTTCCATTCTGATCTTACAGAGTTGTTCTCTTATTTTTTTTTTGTTCTTCTAATAAAGTTCTGATTTTTAAGACCCAAAAAACCCAATCAGATTCTTAAAAATCCAAGGCTGGTTTGTGCTCATCTTATTTATTCTCAAGCCTCCCCAGGAAAGGGGGTGTAAGGGCTTGGGGTGATATTTCAGGGAAATAGGAACTCCAAGTGGTTCTTTCCCTGTTCTTTGTCTAAATCACTTGGTGGTGGCGGCATACTGTTCAAGGACAAGGCAAAGTTTGTGCCTTGGGAAGGTTTTTAACCTAATCTGGTAAAAATAAGCGTAGGGGGTCTTTCATGCGGGTCCTCACATCTGTACCCCAGAGTTCAGAGTGGAGAAGGAACCCTGACATGGTGGTAGAGCGGTGGTATCATTTTGAACCAGAGATCATTTTGAACCAAAAGCACAGACCTGAAGAGGTTTGGGTTTTTTTTAAACTGAAAGCAGTCAGAGTTTTTTTATGTCCCTTTGCCTGGAGGCAGAGGTGTTAGTGGTTTTAACAAAAGGATTTTTCTGTAGGCTGGGAACAGCTATCAGAAACAAAGGTAAATCAGCACAGCAAATTTTACAAGCCAGGTTTTTCTTTCTTCTTTCTAACTCTCGGGTATAGCTAGGTTAAAAACAGAGAGGCTAGGATGACAGAAAGCAATGCCCAACCAAAACTGGAGTTAGCCAGACTGGAAGCAGAAGAGAAAGAAAAGGAACACCAGAGACTGGTCGAATTAAAACGGCTCAATAAGGAGGCTGCCCACTAGAGAGCTATGGAGGCAAAGGAAAAATAAATGGATGAGAGGGAAAAAGAGAGGAAGCATGCACTGGAGATAGAGAAGGCAAGGTCTCAGCAGAATATACAGAATAACCCCAACAATCCTTCCCCAACAATCCACAAATGGGAGTGACTATGTCCACAGTACGATGAATCCAGTGAGATTGCTGACTATTTTCTCACCTTTGAGAGACTGCACACTCTATAAAATTCTTGACGCTCACAAGATAACCACACTGGTCGCAAAACTGACTGGAAGAGCTCTGGACATATTCAATAAGATGCCTATTGATGAGGCTTCTGACTATGATAAATTCAAGGATTTGGTTTTAAAACAATTTCAAGTTACACCTGAAACTTACAGAGTAAAATTTCGAACCCTTAAGAGAGGGCCTGGACTAAGTAATGTGGCTTATGTAAACCAGATGACAGATCTGTTTGATAAATGGCTCAAAGGACGGGATGTAACTAGTTTTGGAGGAATGCGGCATTTGATGATACAGGAGCAATTCCTGAATATGTCCAAGGATGATATAAAACAGTGTTTATGGTATAAGAAAATGGACTCAGCAGGAAGTCTTACTACTTATGCTGATCAATACAAGTAGTCCCAGACCGCCAGAGAGGCGGAACAAACCGGAACAAAACGGGTGGAGGGAGGAGAGAGAAACAACCCTGGTTGCAGTTGGAGCAGATACCAGAAGGGACACCCTCAGACCACACCCTACTACGGGGGGCAACCCAAAGCCCCAACTATACCCCAGGAAAAACCCCAGACACCTTATCGTCTCACCAAACCATTCTCCAGCAACCCACCTCGCCCCAGTGACCAGTTAGCTGGGTGATGTTTTAAATGTAACAAGCAGGGGCAAGTAAAGGCCAACTGCCCCAAGAACCCCAACAGATTACAGTTCATTGCACCAGGGTCCCACCAAAGGTCCTCAGGCCCAGATGCCTCCCAGATACCCTCAGAGCGGAGGAAAACTGAGTGTGGGTGGGAAGAAGGTTACAGCGTGGAGGGACACCGGAGCACAAGTGTCAGCTATCCATGCTTTCTTAGTGGACCCCAATTTAATTGACCCAGAGGTCCAAGTGATGAATCAACCCTTCAAGTCAAACTCTTTTGACTTGCCTACAGCCAAGTTGCCGGTCCAGTACAAGGGCTGGTCAGGAACATGGACTTTTGCAGTCTATGATGATTATCCCATCCCCATGCTGTTGTGGGAAGACTTGGCCAATCGAGTGAAGCTAGCCAAGAGGGTGGGAATAGTCACCCGCAGCCAGGCTAAGCAAGCTGTCACACCTAGCTCGGTTCTGGAGACTTCTACCAGGACCCGGTCCGGGGTGATGAAACCGGACCCCATGCCAACGTCTGTAACAGCAGTAGTGGATCCAGTCCCAGAGACCCAGACAGAGCCAGTCCCAGAACCGGCAGGATAACCAGCACCAGACCCATTGCCAGCACTGAATCCAGTACTTGCAACCCCAACACCAGAGGGCCCCATCGAACCTGCACTGGCAGCAGCAGATAACCCTACACAAGAGGCTCAGCCAGAGCCTGAACCCCAACATAGGGCACCACCAGAGAGCGGTTCACAGTCCACGGAAACAGCCCCATCACCTGCATCGCTTCCAGAGGGACCAAGCCCAGGTCCACAATCCAAGGAGAAACTGATGTCTCCAGCATCAAGGGAACAGTTCCAGACTGAACAGGAAGCAGATGAAAGCCTCCAGAGAGCTTGGACGGCGGCACGGAGCAACCCACTGCCTCTCAGCTCTTCTAATCGATCCAGGTTTGTTGTAGAAAGAGGACTTTTATACAAGGAAACTCTTTCTGGTGGACACCAGGAAGACTGGCATCCTCAGAGACAGTTGGTAGTTCCAACTAAGTACCAGGTAAAGCTCTTAAGTTTAGCCCATGATCATCCTAGTGGCCATGCTGGAGTGAACAGGACCAAAGACCATTTGGGAAAGTCATTCCACTGGGAGGGAATGGGCAAGGATGTTTCTACCTATGTCCGGTCTTGTGAGGTATGCCAAAGAGTGGGAAAACCCCATGACCAGGTCAAAGCCCCTCTCCAGCCACTCCCGATCATTGAGGTTCTATTTCAGCGAGTAGCTGTGGATATTCTGGGTCCTTTTCCGAAAGACACCCAGAGGAAAGCAGTTGTGACAGGGTCGGGCCAGATGGCTACAGGAGAGTAATCCTGTTGGGATCTGGGAAGTGGGTGGGCGAAGCCTAAGCCTAAGAGGGGGATCCACAGGACCTGGACACCAAATAAATCCGGGGGACAACAACTAATGAAATAACAGACTGGAGTGTGGTCAAGGGGTCAAACGAAGGGTACTGAATGGGGACACTGAGCAGAGAACCCCGGACAGCGCCCACTGCTCCTCAAAGGCGTCAAGGGAGTCAGTGGACGCTGCCCAGAGGAACTCTGCCCAGATACGTGAACGGACCGAGGATCGGAAATAGGCCCCACAGTCACAGGAGACTCTGTCGGCCAACCTCCTCACTCCGGTTTTATAGATGGCCATTTTAGCTAGGGCCAGGAGGAGGTTCACCAGGAGATCTCGTGACCTTGTGGGGCCACGGATAGGGAGTGTATAAATAAGAAGGTGAGGGGAAAAGTGCAACCAAAAACGTAATAAAATATTCGTGAGGAGCTGGAATAGGGGCTGCAGCCTGGCACACTCCAGATATATGTGTGCCAGGGTTTTCCTCACGCCACAAAAGGGGCAGGTGTCTGGGATAGAGGTGAACCACACCAAGTACACGCCCGTGCTCAAGACTCCATGAAGGAGCCACCAACTGATATCCCCAGCGGGCCTCGGGACCAAGGTGGAATACAGGCTGGCCCAGCAGGGCTCCTCACCCTCCAAAGGTGGCAGGAGGTCCCACCATTTTGTAACAGGGTGGGACACCAGGGTGACGGCATGAAGGGTGTGGAGCACAAGCGTGTATAGATGTTTCCTCCGTGCGGTCTGGAAGCAGACTGGCTGCAGCTCGTGCAGCCGGCTCACGGTGAAGGTGTGAGGGGGTCGGTTGGGTCCACGGGGCATGGGCCCAATTAAAAGGTCCAGCGGGCCTGGGGTAGAGGGTGGGCGGGGCGCACCCTCGTGCAGGACCTGGTCGAGGTAAACCCGAGCAGCGGGCGGCAAAGCGGCCTTCACTTCCTGAAGTATGTGCCGGGAAGACACCCATTGTAAGACATCGCCTTTTATGATGAGATTACTGGTTCTGTGGATGAAGGAAAAGCAGTGGATGTATTGTTTCTTGACTTTAGCAAAGCTTTTGACACGGTCTCCCACAGTATTCTTGTCAGCAAGTTAAGGAAGTATGGGCTGGATGAATGCACTATAAGGTGGGTAGAAAGCTGGCTAGATTGTCGGGCTCAACGGGTAGTGATCAATGGCTCCATGTCTAGTTGGCAGCCGGTGTCAAGTGGTGTGCCCCAGGGGTCAGTCCTGGGGCCGGTTTTGTTCAATATCTTCATAAATGATCTGGAGGATGGTGTGGATTGACTCTCAGCAAATTTGCGGATGATACTAAACTGGGAGGAGTGGTAGATACGCTGGAGGGGAGGGATAGGATACAGAAGGACCTAGACAAATTGGAGGATTGGGCCAAAAGAAATCTGATGAGGTTCAATAAGGATAAGTGCAGGGTCCTGCACTTAGGATGGAAGAATCCAATGCACCGCTACAGACTAGGGACCGAATGGCTAGGCAGCAGTTCTGCAGAAAAGGACCTAGGGGTGACAGTGGACGAGAAGCTGGATATGAGTCAACAGTGTGCCCTTGTTGCCAAGAAGGCCAATGGCATTTTGGGATCTATAAGTAGGGGCATAGCGAGCAGATCGAGGGACGTGATCGTTCCCCTCTATTAGACACTGGTGAGGCCTCATCTGGAGTACTGTGTCCAGTTTTGGGCCCCACACTACAAGAAGGATGTGGATAAATTGGAGAGAGTCCAGCGAAGGGCAACAAAAATGATTAGGGGTCTAGAGCACATGACTTATGAAGAGAGGCTGAGGGAGCTGGGATTGTTTAGTCTGCGGAAGAGAAGAATGAGGGGGGATTTGATAGCTGCTTTCAACTACCTGAAAGGGGGTTCCAAAGAGGATGGCTCTAGACTGTTCTCAATGGTAGCAGATGACAGAACGAGGAGTAATGGTCTCAAGTTGCAATGGGGGAGGTTTAGATTGGATATTAGGAAAAACTTTTTCACTAAGAGGGTGGTGAAACACTGGAATGCGTTACCTAGGGAGGTGGTAGAATCTCCTTCCTTAGAGGTTTTTAAGGTCAGGCTTGACAAAGCCCTGGCTGGGATGATTTAACTGGGAATTGGTCCTGCTTCGAGCAGGGGGTTGGACTAGATGACCTTCTGGGGTCCCTTCCAACCCTGATATTCTATGATTCTATGAAGTACAAGGTCTGGAGAGCCCCATGCACTGAGCGAGCATCAGGGGATCCAGCCAGACTCCCCGGTCGTAGTCCAAGAGGTCTCCGACTCTTGTGACTTCTGCCAGGACCAACCTCTGGCACACCGAGGGGGACTCCGCCACCTGCACGCGGAGTTGGGGGTTGTGTAGCAGGGGCTCCGCGAGGAGATCTGCCCCCTCGGTGGCCACCATGGACCTGGTCATTGAAAGCAGTTTCCAGGTCTGGAGGAGGAGGTCCTGATAGAAGACCGGCAGCCCAGAGAGGTCTCGAGGAAGACCTCTCGGATGGAGATGAAGGAGCTGTCAGTCATATCGGAGCCCTGGGAAGCGGCGCAGGAAGGCGTACGCCAGTATGTTCCACGCCGGACTACCTGCACCATAAAGCAGCCTCTGCAGGGCCTGGAGACAGAAGACATGGACCTGAGTGTGCAGACACTTCAGGCCCTGACCTCCCTCCTCCAGGGGTAGATGGAGAACCCCTGCAGGGACCCAGTGCAGTCCTGACCAAAAGAACTCCAGAATCGATGTCCGGAGGGTGGCCAGGAAACCCGGGGCTGGGACCACGGTGTTCAGCCAGTACCGGAGCATGGACAGGACTAGTTGATTAAGCACCAGTGCTCTCCCTCGAAGGGAGAGGCACCGGAGTAGTTCTGTCCATTTCCGGAGCCGCTCTATCACCCCGCCCTCTAAATTTTGCCAGTTCTCTGGCGGAGAGGGATGCGTGGCAGAAAGGTAAACACCGAGATAGAGCAGCGGACCCACGCTCCACCGGATGGCCTGAAGCGCGGGTGGGAGGGAGCTTGCCTGCCAGCCATCCCCAACCACCAGGCCAGAGCTCTTGACCCTGTTCACCCAGGTGGAGGAGGCTGCCGAATAGATGGCCTGGCAAGCCTCCACCCGCGCCAAGTCGCCTGGGTCCTGGACCACAGGGAGCACGTCATCAGCGTACGCCGACAGGACCAGCCGCAGCTCCGGCTCCCGCAGCACCAACCCTATCAACCTCCTTCGGAGGAGGCAGAGAAAGGGCTTGATCGCCAGAGCATACAGCTGGCCTAAGAGGGGCCACCCCTGCCGTACTCCTCGCCCGAAGCTGACCGGTTCGATCAGGGTCCACTTGAGCCTGACCAGACACTCTGCGGAGGCATACAGCACCCGGAGAAAACCCACAAACTGGGATCTGAAGCCAAACGCTTGCAGAGTGTTCAGGAGATACCCGTGATCCACCCTGTCGAATGCCTTCTCCAGATCCAAGGACAGGAGGGCGAACGACAGACCATCCCTACACCCGAGTTCCAAAAGGTCCCGGACCAGATATAGGTTGTCAAAGATGCTGCGGTCCGGGACAGTGTAGGTCTGGTCTGGGTGGACCACATCCGCCAGCACGGACCCTAGCCGCAGCGAGATTGCTTTTGCCACGACTTTGTAGTCTGTGCTGAGGAGTGAGACGGGATGCCAATTTCGTAAATCGCGGAGGTCCCCCTTCTTCAGCAATAAGGCGAGCACAGCTCACCTGCACGAAAGAGGGAGGACCCCTCTCCGCAAACACTCGGCCCAGAGGGTGACTAGGTCTGGGCCGAGGACATCCCAGAACACGCGGTAGAACTCCACGGTCAGCCCGTCCATGCCCGGAGATTTATTGGTGGGCATGTGATGGAGGGCTTCCGAGAACTCGGCCAGAGTGAGAGGCAGCTCTAGCCGGTCTCGGTCGCCGCACTGACCGTAGGGAGCTCCTCCCAGAGCACTCTGCAAGCGATAGGATCGGTCAGATCCAGGGAGAAAAGGCTTGCGTAGAAGGCTCTCACCCTCCCGCACATCTCCACTGGATCCGTGAGGGGGGTGCCATCTTCTGCCAGAAGGCAGGTGACGTGTTTCTTGGCCCCCCTCCTTTTCTCCAGGGCGTAGAAGAAGCGGGAGCCGCGATCCATCTCCCGAAGGAGACGGATGCGGAATCGAACAAAGGCACCCTGGGCCCGATGGTCCTCGAGGGCCTGGAGCTCCTCCCGCTTCTCCTGGCATGCTCCGCAGAGGGGTGAATCCTTGGGGCTGACGGCCAGAAGCCTCTCCAGCTCTAAGACCTCCCGTTCCAACTGCTCTATCGCCGCATCCCTCCGTCGGCTGGCGCCCCGGGTGTAGTCACAGCAGAAGAGCCGGGCGCGCACCTTCCCCACATCCCACCACCCCCGCGCGGAGGGAAAGGCACACCGCTGCCCTCGCCAGGCCAGCCAGAACTCCCAGAAGGACGCCACAAAGCCCACATCCTCCAACAAGCTGTTGTTGAAATGCCAATAGGCCGGCCCCAGCCTCTCCGCGCAGAGGGAGGCCATCACGGTGGCTAAATGATGGTCAGAAAACAGGGCCAGCCAGATGCTGGAGGAGTAGGCTCGTGAAAGATGGAAGCATGATAAATAAATGCAGTCTAACCCGGAGTGGTGCGACCGATGGGCCTCCACCGAGACAAAGGTGAACACTGAAATGTCATCTGGGTGATGGTCGTGCCAGACGTTCACCAGGGAGTGGTGTTCGACTATCTCCCGGAGGACGTCCGCTGCGGCCAGGCACTGCTCGGTCCCTGAGCAGTCCCGCTCCTCGAGGGTGGTGTTAAAGTCCCAACCCAGGACCAGGCACTCATGAGGATCTAAGGTGCCAAGGAAGGCAGATGGCTGCTGATAGAATTGCAGCTGCTCCAGGCCCAATGTTGGGCCATATACGTTAACAAGGTTGACCACGAGCCCCTCCATACGGACCAGGAGGTGCAACAAGCGGCCCGGCACAGCCTCGGCGACCCCCAGCACCTCGGGCCGTAGGTCAGGGGAGAACAGGGTCACCACTCCAGCCGTACGAACTGAGATGGCTAAAGTAGACCCTGTCCCCCCAATCCAGCCGCCAGCTGTCTTCGGCGGTCGGATCCGTATGGGTCTCCTGCAGGAAAACCACAGAGTAACCCCCCTCCCAAAGGAAGGAGAGCACCTGGGACCTGCGGAGACCCATCCTACAGCCCCAGGTATTCAATGTTGTGATGGTGAGAGGTGCCATGAGGAGGGCTGCGGGGGATCCTCGCTGGCAGGGATGCTCGCGGCTTCTGACAGGCCGTGCAACAGTCCATGACCTACCCCGTAAGTGAGTAAGGAGTCACAGAAGAGGTGGACCCGCCGGTAGGCTGCGGCGCCCTGCTTCCTGGTCCTTTTACCCTCCCCCTCAAGGGCCCTCGTGGCCCAGAGGATTTGATGAAAGTCCCCCCATCGCTGGAGAGCCAGATGTACCTTGTTACGGGAGCCACGGACGTCTTCTAAAAACTCCTGCAACTCCTCTCGCAGTGCATGGGGGGGTGGGGTTACGGTCTCCTGGTTATTCCCCAATGGGGCCCTTGGTACAGCCCTGTGGCCCACCGAGATGGACAGACAGGGTGCAAACCCCCGACGGGGCGCCTGATGGACTGGCGCTATTTGGCCCGCCTTGAACCTTGGGGCATTAAGGGGCGACAGACGGAGGATAGCAGCCTCTAGTGGGTCGGGACAGGGAAACACAAAGGCCGCTCCCTGGGGGTCAGCTCCTGGAAAAAGAAAAGAGACAGCCCCAGGGGCAGCAATAGCATCGCGGGAGGTGGACAGGATAGGGACGGGGCAGGGGCAGGGGCGAGATTCTGGGCTTCAGAAGCCAAGCAGCTGGATGGTGGTGCCTCCCGGTCAGGCTCAAGGGTTAAGGGGGTGGGGAGGGGGCTCTCAGTGATGCCGGGAGCAGGCTCTATGGTGGGTTTGGCAGCCATGGCGTCAGGAGGTGGACTATCTTCTGTAGGGCCCCTGCTCGGGAAGGAAGTCGATTGCTCCACACCAATGAGGGGTGCCCCTGGTGGCTCGGGTCCCGGCCGCGTGGTACTGGCTGTCGCCTGAACAGGCTCGGTGGCTGTCAGCGGGGTGCCACCTGCGGCCGGGTTGATGGAGGAGTCCAGGGGCTCCTCGGAGGTGGGAGCGGAGGCAATGGTTAGGGGGAGGGAGCATGGGGAAAGGGGGGCTGGAGTGAGGTCGCCCAGATCGAGGCCCGCTGGCACAGGGTCGTCCTCCCCCTGGGTGACTGGGGTCAGACCCAGGACCTCGATCTCCTCACATATGGAGGGGAGATCGCTTTCTGCCACCCCGGGGTTCTCCCCACTGGCACCCGACGTGACGGTCGCCTCGCGGCTCACAGGGGCTTCAGATGGTACCAGGGCAGGAGGGGCTCCCTCGGGGGTCTCGGAGGGGAGGGACTCCCGTGGAGGGGAGATACTGCCTTCCGGTGCTGCCATGTCTTCCCCAGCCGGCACCGGTGGATGGAACACACCCGTGGGCAAAGCGGAAGGCTCGGCATCGGTGCCCCCCTTCCTGGTCTTCCGGGGGGCCTCCGCATAGGACGAGAGGAGCAGAGCTCGAGCCTTCCACTTGCCCCGCTTCCCCTGGACCAGGGCCCAGCCCTCCATGGCATCATCTGGGGGCTGGCTAGCAGGGGTCGTGTCAGGGGGCAGAGGCGATGGCTCAGGGACTCGGGGGGTAACGGTGGGGCAGCATGAGGGAGGGAATATTCCCCCTGGGGCAGGCCCTCTCCCATGCCTGGCGGGGTCCCTGCCGCACCCTTCTCTACAGGGCCCCGCCAGATTGCAAGCAGCGGGGGCAGGGCTCTCCCGCTCGTCTGGGCGTACTGGGGAGCTGTCCCTTGGGCCCGAGCGGGAGCAGTGGTGGGCTGGGAAGGAGGAGGGGCGGCTTTGGGCGCCAGGCAGCCAGGGGTACCGGCGATGATAGGGCCGGTGCCCTGCTGGGGCTGGGGGGTCCCGGATGCCCCTCCTTGCTGGGCCAAGGGGCAGTCCCTCCGGACGTGCCCCATCGCCCGGCAGAGGTAGCACCGGGCCCCCCCCGTGGAGTAATGCACCCGGTAATGGGCCCCCTGATAGGGGACCAGGAAGGACCCTTCGAGCGCCTCTCCGCCACGCGCCGCCGGCAGCAGTTGAAGCGGCACCTGCCGGCAGAACGAGAGGACGTGACGGAGGGCGGGGTCTTTGCAGCCCAGCGGGAGAGGGCTGATGACCGAGACGGGCTTCCCCAGGGTGGAGAGGGCGGGTAACAGGGCAGCATTGGGAAGAAAGGGAGGGACGGAGGTCAGGACCAGGCGGACGCCCAGGTCCTCTAGCGGCTCCAGGGGGATGAACACCCCCGCACCGCCAGGCCCCTCTCCACCGCCTCCTGGGCGGCGGCCTCCGATGCGAAGAAGAAGACGACCTTGCCGTACATTTTGGAGGCCGCCACAATGGCCGTGGGCCCCACCACCCTCGCCAACGCCCGCACGTAGGTCTCCACGTGGGGCGAGGCGGGCACCAGGAGGCAACGGATGCCGTGCTTCCTGGTCGTGGTGGGGAAGGGGCCCTGGCCGCTATAGCTGGTCGCGGAGGCGGTGGGCTGGAGAGATGATGCAGCAGCGGGCGGGGGGGCTGCCGCCACCTGGGCATACGCCCTGGGGGCCGGGGGAGGGGCACCCGCAGAGCTGGTGGGGGGAACAGCGGGGAGGGACGCCGCGGCCGGTGGCGGGGCCGCGGCAGTGGGGGCAGCCCCTGCCATGGAGGGCCTGGTCTTTTTAGCGGGGCCCTTCCCCTTCTTCTTACCCTGGCCCTTCCCGCCGGCTGGGGGGGCTCCCCCCGAATCTGAGGGGGGGAGGGACGCGGCAGCAGCGGAGGTCACCGCGGGGGCAGCGGCAGATGGTTCGGCAGCGGAGGTAGAGGCTTGGGGGGGTGACGGAGGGGCAGGCGGGGGAGGGGTAGCTGGGACTGCTGGAGGGGCCCCACCCGTCTCGTCCCCCGCCATCGTGAGCAGGGAGGGAGGGGGAGACACCAGAAGGAGGAGGGGAAAGGGGAAGCAGGTCGACCACTCCTCCCCGCTAGGCTGCAGGCAGGGGAGGAGGGCGCCAAAAGGGGTGGGCTGGACAGGGGGACAAAAACAGGGGTTAGGGGCCAGTCGCCGGCATGGGGTGGAATTCCGGCTCCTCTAGCTGCACTGGGGGATGGGGGGATACAACAGCATTGGGGGTGCAGTGAAGAGGGTTTAAACTAAAGAGGGGAGTGGCACAAGTGCATGGGAGGGGGCATGGGCGCACGGAGCAAGGGGCTGAGTGGGCTGGAGTTAGGGCAGGGAAACCAAGGGGTTCGCTTCAGAGGCTGGGGCGGGGCAAACAAACAAAGGCTGAGGAGGGAAAACGGGCGGGGCAGGCAAACAAACTGAAGCTAGTAAGGGGGGGTTGAGGCAAAAGGGGGGCAAAAGCTGCAAGGGGCAAATGGGGCAGGTGGCAAGGGGAAAAGCTGTGAGGTGGGCAGTCCGGGGGGGGACGTGCACTTGCACAAAGTCAATTTGGCTGGCTGCTGCTTCTGGCCCAAAGGGTGGAATCAGGGTGTGGCAAGCCAAGCAAGCAGCTGAGTCCAGAGGCAGGAGCTGAGGCAGATGGTAAACAGCCAGTGGGGGTGGTGGAGGGGGCAGCGGTGGTGGTAGTGGTGGGGGGACACACAGATGGATTGGGAGGCAGCTCCACACCACACCCCCTGTGTCCCTACAAACACAGTCAAGACCCCCACCACAAGAGCACAGTTCAAAAGTTTCTCAGTTCCAAAGGCCCCCTCCATGGTGGTCTGCAAAGTCTCTAGGTGCTCCCCCACTGGTAGATGGTCCTCTTCTTCTCCTCCTCGGGGCTTCAGCAGCTCCAGGCAGCAGACTCCGCAGCAGCAGCTCCAGGAACTCCAGGTGGTGGTCCAGGCAGGCAGAAAGGACCCCCTCAGATGGAGGTGGTGTTGGTGGTGTCCACAGCAGCAACGGCTAGGGTCCCTCACTCCCCCCCTTTGGGGAGCAGGCCAGCAGGCTTCCCTCCCCCCCCGGGGGCTGCAGTTGGAGCAGTAGCAGCACCCAAAGGTGGGGGGTCCAGCAGCTGGCCAGCAACCAGGTAGCAGCAGAGAACCGGGGGGGTGTCTGGCCTAGCCAGGGGAGCAGCTGGAGCAGCAACAGCAGCAGGGAAAGCCCAGGGCCTAGGAGCAGCAGCCCTCTCCCGTCTTCTCCCTCCAGGCCAGAGGGCTACAGGAGGGTGATCAAAGGGAGAACTATGGGTCCCCGATTAACCAGGTCCCTTTTCCCTGGGTAAGGGAACAGGGAAGGTTTTTTTGAAACAGAAAAGAATTTTATTGTAACAGTTACAAGAAATTACCAAAGAAATAAACCAAAGTATGCAACAAAACAACGCAAACAGAAGGTATAACACAGCAGCTTTCAGGAGGGAGAAGTGTTCAGGCTAGCCTGGGCCCAGAGCCGGGGGGCTTCCTCGACACTCGTGGTCTTCCACCCCCTCGAGTTACCTAGTGCTGCGCCCAGTGTCACCGATTATCCCCCCCCTGAGAGTGCCCGGCAAGATGGGCACGGCTGCGGGGTGGGCGGTTTGGGGGTGGGGGGTAGACACCCACATATTATAGGACCCCTCCTAGATGACAGTGACAATGGTATCCACAGCGGCAACGGCTGGGGCTGGTGTCTCTCGCTCTTCCCCTCAATCAAAGGGTTAGATGGAGGGAACCGGATGGGGTCACCGAGCAGAGAACCCCCGGACAGCGCCCACCGCTCTTCAAAGGTGTCAAGGGAGTCGGTGGACGCCGCCCAGAGGAACTCCGCCCGGATACGTGAATGTACTGAGGATCGGAAAAAGGCCCTACAATCGCAGGACGTTTCATGGGCCAACCTCCTCTCTCTGGTTTTATAAATGGCTGTTTTAGCCAAGGCTAGGAGGAGGTTAACCAGGAGATCCCGCGACTTTGTAGGGCCACAGATGGGGAGTGTACAGATAAAGAGTTGAGGGGAGAAATGAAGCCAGAAGCGCAATAGAATATTTGTGAGGAGCCGAAAAAGGGGCTGCAATCTGGCACACTCCAAATATACATGCGCCAGGGTTTCCCTCACATTACAAAAAGGGCAAGTATCCGGGATGGAAGTAAACCATGTCAAAAACACGCCCGTGCTCACAGCTCCGTGAAGGAGCCGCCAACTGATGTCCCCGACGGGCCTCGGGACCAAGGTGGAGTACAGGCTGGCCCACCGAGGTTGCTCACCCTCCAAAGGTGGCAGGAGGTCCCGCCACTTTGTGTCGGGGCGGGACACCAGGGTGTGGGCGTGAAGGGTGTGAAGCGTGAGTGTATACAAATATTTCCGTGGTGCAAGTTGAAAACTGACCGGCTGCAGTTCATGCAGCCGGCTCGCAGTGAAGGGGTGAGGGGTTTGTCGGGATCGGCAGGGTAGAGGCTCAATGGAAAGGTCCGGCGGGCCTGGGGTAGAGGATGGGCGGGGTGCGCCCTCGCGCAAGGCTCTGTTGACATAAGCCTGAGCAGCGGGGGTCAAGGCGGCCTTCACCTCCTGAAGTACGCGCCAGGGAGTACGGGGGCTGAAGAGCCCCATGCGCCGAGCGAGTGTCAGGGGATCCAGCCAGTCTCTCCGGTCGTAGTCCAGGGGGTCTCCGACCCTCGTGACTTCCGCCAGGACCAACCTCTGGCGCACCGAGCGGGACTCCGCCACCTGCACACGGAGTTGGGGGTTGTGTAGCAGGGGCTCTGTGAGGAGATCTGCTCCCACGGTGGCCGCCACGGACCTGGTCGTTAGAAACAGTTTCCAGGTCCGGAGGAGGTCCTGGTAGAAGACCGGCAGCCCGGAGAGGTCTCGCGGAAAACCTCTCGGACAAAGATAAAAGAGCTGCCGGTCGTATCGGAGCCCTTGGAAGCGGCGCAGGAAGGCGTGCGCCAATATGCTCCACGTCGAACTGCTTGCACTGTAAAGGAGCCTCTGCAGGGCCTGGAGGTGGAAAACGCGGACCTGAGTGTACAGACACTTCAGGCCCTGTCCCCCTTCCTTCAGGGGTAAATGAAGAACTCCAACAGGGGCCCAGTGCATTCCTGACCAAAAGAACTCTAGAATCAATCTCCGGAGGTGGATCAGGAAACCCGGGGCCGGGGCCAGGGTGTTGAGCCGGTACCAGAGCGTGGACAGGACTAGTTGGTTAAGCACCAGTGCTCTCCCTCGGAGGGAGAGACATCGGAGTAGCCTCGTCCATTTCCGGATCCACTCTATCACCCCACCCTCTAAATTTTGCCAGTTCTCCGGCAGGGAAGGGTGCGTGGCGGAAAGGTAAAACACCAAAATAGAGCAGAGGACCCGCGCTCCACCGGATGGTCTGAAGCACGGGTGGGAAGGGTAAGGTAATACGGTAGTCTATGCAAGTGGTCCTTTCCCTGTTCTTTGTCTAAATCACTTGGTGGTGGAGGCATACTGTTCAAGGACAAGGCAAAGTTTGTGCCTTGGGAAGGTTTTTAACTTAATCTGGTAAAAATAAGTTTAGGGAGTCCTTCATGTAGCTCCTCACATCTGTACCCCAGAGTTCAAAGTGGGGAAGGAACCCTGACAGGGCCCTTGCAGAGCTCAGGCCAGGGTTCCCAGGTGGCAGGGGAGCCTCTCCCTGGCTCACAAAACCCAGGGTGCTCGGAGTCAGTGCCCAGGGAAATCAGCAGTGGAGTTCTGTGCCCACCTGGGATTGGCTGCACCCAGCTCCCCCATCAGGCTCAGCTCGTCCCCCGACTCCCCCCGTGCAGCAGGTGTCCCGGTGTCTGCCTGGCCCCCGAGGGGCTGGGTGTGTCACGGCAGATGGCTCTGCCATGGTGGGTATCGGGCACTGGACAGACTGGGGAATCCCTGGCGCCAGGGGTTAATTGGGGGCTGGGTTGAGGGCTCAGGCTCATGTAAGCAAGAAGGCAGATTAATTACATTATGGGCAAGCAGCGCTGGCAAAGCTGAGCCTAAATCCAGGCAAAGCCCTTAATACCCTTTACGGGGACATCACGCTGCAGCACAAATCCCTGACTTCCCATGGTATGCCCAGGCCATGCTCCCGCCTGGGGAGAGGGGAAGGGGTCTGGCTGGCTTTCCCTGCCTCCTGGCCATGCTCCAGCACCATCACTGGGACCTGGCTCCTGCATCGCCCCAGGGTGATGAACTTCACGCCCGAATGGGGCTTAGCTCGGACTGGGAGCCAGGCTGCAGTCCCAGCTCCTGGCAGCCCTGCCTGGGTGGATGGCGGGGAAATAGTCCAGTGGCCAGGGCGCTGGCCAATGCTGGGTTCCTGCCGTTTGCAGGGTCAGGGAATTCAGACTCCACAGACAACCTTAACTCAGCCCTGGCACCTGCCCAACCTGGAGCCACGTGACCCCAGAGTGGGCAACCAACCCGTCAGCCCTTGTGCTGAGCTGAACTCTGAGCCCCTTCCCCACTATCCCTCCACCCTGCTTTAGCTAGTCCCACCCCAGACTGGCTAGAGCCAGAGATTCTCCCCCCAGCTCACAACATCCTGCCCCAGGCAGCCAGAAACTCTAGACTAGGATGCCCACTCTGTCCCCTACAGCACCGCTCCTCTTGGCCCCCATGGACCAGAGCCTGCCAGGCAGGGCCAGGGGCACCAGCAAGTCTGTGTCAGCTGGAGTGATGGGGCTGGAGCGGAGGTCCTCTGCTGGGGTTAGCGGGGGGTTCTCGTTGTGTAGGCCCATGTGGGAGAGACAGGGCAGGCATTGACCCAACCTCCTCCCCGAATACCCAGTCTCAGATCTCAGCTGAGCTCCAGGGGGCAGCCAGGTCCCTACACCCAGCATCAGACTGCCAGGGGTTAACACCCATCAAGCAGCTGCAGCCTGGCACCAGTGAACAGGAGGGCCCAGGGTGAGAGGAAGGGGCAGCCATGTAGCAGAGAGAGAGCCCGGCCATGGCCACCTGGCACTGCCTCTGGGCTCCAGGCATGGGCATTTAGCAGCAGCACATCCAAATTTTCCTGCGAGAGGGTCGCTGGCTCCTGTGGGGGGAGGCACATGTGCTGTGGCGGGGGGCTCACTACCCCTGCCAGGGCCTCAGACTTGGTGCCTTTCCTTTTGGTAGGGGAAATAATCGTAGCAGGGCTCAGCCCCTCAGGGCCCAGCTCTTCCCAGAATGCTGTCATTGCTTCCCACCAGGACCCCAGCCGCTGCCAGCATGGGGGGTGGGAAGGGGGCACTGGACTTCTGGCTTCATGGACCCACCTGCAGCGAGCAGCCCTCTCCCGTTCGAGGATTGTGGCTCCAGGAACTGCCCTGCTGCCTCCCAGAGCCATTTGGATGGGCCACTGCAGGCCCTTTGCACCTGGCATTAGAGCATGCCAGAGTTGGGGGCAGGAGCTGAAAGGCCAGGGGCAGCCACGCTCTGGGATGTGCTTCCCTGGGGCATTGAAACCTGCTGGGACCTGATTAACTGCACCCCAAGAACTTCTCTCCACCTGGCTTAGAGAGGTCATGGGAGCTGGGCCACCCCACAGCTGCTGTCTCCAGGAGCCCCAGGGTAGGTGGTGCAGGTACAGTACCACCCCCTCCCTGCTCCCACCCCGGGAAAGGGGAAGGCAGGGACCTTAGCCCTGTCCTCCCCATGCCACGAACTTCCCCCAGCCCTGCAAACCCCCAAGCCAGCTTCTTCTCCAGGCCCCAGTACCCCAAACAGGCTGAGCCACCAACAACGCTAGTATCAGTTTTAGCCGTCCAAAGCCAGGCCTACTCCCCCTTTTCCACCGCAGCTAAGCCTGGCGCATTGCCCCACTTCCAGCTAATCAGCAGGGGTCCCCTGCTCCTTCCACTTTCTAAATTGGGTCGCCTCTCCAGCAGGCCAATCCCAGCCCTGCACAAGGGAGCAGAGCTCCTGCCACCCAGCCCTGGGCACCGATCCCACACAGACTCTTCCTAGGGTGGGACCATCTCATGCATTGGCCGCCTTCCCTGGATGCAGCCTCCCCAGGACCCAAGGGCCAGGCTGCCAAAGGTATTTAGGCCTCTAAAGATTTTCAAAAGCTGCAGCATGTCAACTGCTCCGCCCAGGGCCAGGGAATCAGAGGCAAGTGGCAGCCACACACATCACTGCAGGAGAGACAGGGAGCGAAATGTAAAAGTGTCTTTTAATATAAATATAGATACATCTGAATGGGTCCAGCACAGAGAATAAAAGCACGGCCTTCAGAGACAGGCAGACCCAACACCCACATGGGCTTGGTCACTCTTCGCACATGGGGATAGCTCAGTGGTTTGAGCATTGGCCTGCTAAACCCAGGGTTGTGAGTTCAATCCTTGAGGGGGCCATTTAGGGATCTGGGACAAAAACTGGGGATTGGTCCTGCTTTGAGCAGGTGGTTGGACTAGATGACCTCACCCTTCCAACCTTGATAGTCTATGATTTCATCAGTCCCTGATGACTTGAAGACATCTAATGTGTCTAAGTTTAAGTCAACTAAAGAATATTTGTGTGGCAGTAAAAGCCAACCCCCTCCCTGCCCCCCCAAGTCCAGTGGTGTTAATTAAAGGAAGGGCGGGTGCTCGGTGCCCCAGGGGCAGCCAGCCTGAGGAGTCATGGGCTGAGCATGTTTCCAAAGATCCAGCTTGGGGACTGAGACAGGCCCAGGTGAAAAGCAACCCCATTGGGTGGCGTGGGGGGCACAGGAGAGCTGCCGGTGCAGGCAGGACCGAGGGAAGTGGGGCCAGGATCAGGCCGATCTCTGCAGGCAGAGCAGTGTGCACAGGGTGATGGGGAGCTCAGTGATTGTGGTCCAGATCTCCCTGGAAATGCAGGACCCCGGGGGCTCCAGCCTCATTCGCCCCATGGGACACCATGCCCCTGGCCCCAGGCTGTGCCAGGGGAACCCGGCCTCTGACTGCCCCATAGACCCTAGCTGGCTTGAAAGAGGCTGGAAACACCACGTGGGCAGCAGGCTCTGGTGCCCACAGCTCCTGGCGCATGGGATTTACAGACTAACCCTGATCTCTCTCACAGAGCTGGTGCCCAGCCCTGCGAGAATCTGTGCCGGGTGCCGGCAGGGGGTGCCTGGCCACGGCTCCCTGGCTAGACGAAGGGCACCAGCAGTGACATGAGCACCAGGAGCGGCAGGACGGCCAGCAGGCTGGGCCGGGGGAGCCAGGCTGAGCCCCGCAGGGTCTCCTTGTTAGTCTCGTCCCCAGCTGAGCCCCGCACACTGCCAGGCGGCCTGGCCCGTGCACTGCACAGGTCATGCAGGTTCCCTTGGAACTGGATCTTCCTGGACTCCTGCCGCAGCGACTCCCAGATGGCAGCAGCTTCATCAGGGCAGCTGGACAAGACCCCGCTGGCGCAGGTGTGAAAGTCGTCCCAGGACCTGGGCAGAGGAGAGGGAAGAGTCAGAGACAAAGGCCAGAAGGGTCCATGGCAATCAGGCCTTGTGATCTGTGTGTTACACCGACTGACAGGCCCCCATGCCTATAGCCAGCCCAGCCCTGCTCTGTCCCACTCTGGCCCTGCCCCTAGCCAGCCCCACCCCACCTCTAGCCAGCCCGGCCCTGCCCAGCCCCTAGCCAGCCCTGCTTCGCCCCACCCTGCCCCTAGCCAGCCCTGCCTTGCCCATAACTAGCCCTCCTTCACTCCACCTCACCCCCAGCCAGCCCAGACCTACCCATAGCCAGCCCCACCCCTGCCCTGCCCCCAGCCAGCCCAGACCTACCCATAGCCAGCCCCACCCCTGCCCTGCCCCCAGCCAGCCTGGACCTACCCATGGCCAGCCCCACCCCTGCCCTGCCCCCAGCCAGCCCAGCTCCACCCATAGCCAATTCAGCCTTGACCCACTCTACCCATAGCCAGCCTGGCCCTGTCCCACCCCATCCTGCCCCCACTGTTCGTGATGGTAACAGAGCATTTAGGCCTGTATATTTGCCTGGAGATAGAATTTTGGGTTTGTCCGTTTGATTTTTAATATTCTTATACCCGTATGAACACGTAAACGAGGAACAAAGACACAGTGTTTTGCTTCTACCCAGCCAGACGGGTTCGTTAGTATAATGAGAAAAGAAGAAATAGCGCTCACGTGATGCTGGGAATTTCTCAAGGACAAGGGCAAGCAGCCAGTTGGGAGGGATAAGGGGGATGCAGGGAGGGATAAGAAACCCTAAAAACCAGAGAAAAGGGGACCTTGGCCAGTGTACAACCTCCTTCCCTGCCCACCCAGGGGTACAAAAGAGGTGGTACCGAAGCCCCCGGCCTCACAACCCTCCAAACCAGAACAGCGCCACAGATTGTAAGGGGTGGGACTGGGGTGAGCACTACAGGTATAACTAAGCCTACTAAGAAGGTGCTTGCGGGGCGGGGCGGGGGGGAGATAGGACAAATCTCTACTGGTGTACAGAACTGTGGCCATGCTCGTTCGTTAACCCTAACAAACATCGCATCGCCTGCGCTTCCCCCTCCAGCCTCCTGCTTTCTGTCTGTGTCACGGAAGCAAGGGAGGGCAGGGAAGCCCTAACACCCACCCTGCCCATAACCAGCCTGGCCCTGCCCCTCCCCTAGCCAGCCGGATCCCCCACCACCACCCCGCCCCTAGCCACTCCCTCCCTTCCCTAACCAGCCTGGCCCACCCTTAGCCAGCTTGATCCCCTACCACCACCTTGCCCCTAACTAGCCTAGTCCCCGCTGCCCTACCCCAAAGCCAGCCTGGCCAGCCCCTCCCTGCCTGGCGGTTCCTTGGGCTAGCGCAGATCTTCTAGAACAGGGGTAGGCAAACTTTTTGGGCTCAGGGCCACATCTGGGTGGGGAAATTGTGTGCAGGGCTGGGGTGTGAGAGGGAGTGCGGTGTGCAGGAAGGGGCGAAGGGCAAGGGATTGGGGCAGAGGAGGGGTGCAGGAGGGGGGGCAGAGGAGGGCTGCAGGAAGAGGGAGGGGTGCGACGGGGGGAGACTCAGGGCAGGGGGATGGGGCGAGGTGCGACGGGGGGGGACTCAGGGCAGGGGTGCAAGAGGGGTTGGGGCTCTGGCCCGGCACCACTTACCTAAAGCGGCTCCGGGGTGGCAGCAGGCTCCCTGCCTGCCTGCCTGCCCTGGCCCCACGCCGCGCCGGGAAGTGGCTGGCACCACGTCCCTGCGCGGCCCCTGGGGCACAGGGCTCCGCGTGCTGCCCTTGCTGTGCCTCCAGGTACCTCCCCCTCTGCCCCCCCCCCCCGGACTTGGTGCCAGCCACTTCTGAGAGTGGCGCGGGGCCTGCGGCACCACGGGGGGGGCAATCCCACGGGCCAGATCCAAAGCCCTGAGGGGCTGGATCCAGCCCGCAGTTTGCCCACCCCTGCTCTAGAAAGAGCTGTCCAGCCTCCCTGTGCAGAGAGCCCCGTGCCCATGGCTAGTCCCCAACCCTGGCCAATGAGCAGGATGAGACATGGCCCTGTGCAGATCAGCCCTCCCGGACTCCACCTCCACACACAGGCCAGCTGGCTCCTCCCAGCACCGGGTTCCCTGCCGTCCCCTGCCCCCACTGCTGACAGGATCCACCCCCGGAGCCAGGCTGGGAACCTGCCCCCTTTTCCCCATGGCTGGGCCCCTCGACCTGAGGTCCAAAGGGTTCTGCCGAGAGTGCCAGTGCTGTCCCCTCTGCCCCACAGCCGAAACCCCACTGTCTGGGGGGCAGCTGCTGGGAGACTGGGACGCTGCTACTCTCACCTGCAGATGGTGTCCAGTTCCTGCCTGTCGTGCCTGCTGTCCTCCTGCTGCTTCTGGACGCTCTGGGCCATGCTGTCCCCCAGGCTGATGAGGCATTCGGCAAAGCCCTTGTAGATAGTGTCACATCTCCGCCCAGCCGTGCTCACCGGATCCTCGGCCACAGCTGCACAGGGGACAAGAGTCACTGATAAGCCCCCTGCCCCAGCTCTCAGCCCTCACCGGGCAGGTCTGCATCCTGGCCCCAGCTCCCCCAGACCCCACAATGGGGCTTCTCCCTGCCCCTGAGACGTTCACTGTTCCTGTCTGCCAGAGTGCTGTACGCGAGCCCCATTCCCAAGCCATGCCTGCACGTACGGGGACTATCCAGCCACATGGGGGGCAGGGCAGAGCTATTGCCCCCAAGGGCAGAGCAGGGGGAAGGGTTGACCCCCCGGTTGAATCTTGGGCTTGTAGAAGGGACACTGCACTTTCTGCAATGCCTTCCTCGTGCCTGAGGTCCGCACACCTCCCACGCTGGGGCCCACTCTGGACCCTCCAGTCCCATAAACCTGTGGGATGTTGCAGTTACTTTCACCCCAGAGGAGGCTGCAGAGCAGCAGTGGGAAAGCCCTCCACTGATCCAGAAGCAAAGCGCTTTGGGCTGTGAGCTACAAGGGGATCTCACTGAACTGGGCGACAAAACGACCTATGAAATTCAATGCTGATAAGTGCAAAGTCAGTCACCCTGGAAAACATCATCCCAACTGTTCATACAGAATGACGAGGTCTAAATTAGCTGGTCCCACTCAAGGAACATCTTGGAGTCGTGGTGGATGGTTCTCTGAAAACATCTGCTTAATGTGCAGCCGCAGCCAAAAAAGTGAACAGAATGTTGGGAGCCCTTAGGAAAAGGACAGATCAGATAGAAAATACCATAATACCCCTGTATAATTCCATGGGATGCCCACACCTTGAATACTGCGTGCAGATGTGGTCGCCTCATCTCAAAATAGATAGATTAGAATTGGAAAAGGTACAGAAAAGGGGTATGGAACAGCTTCCATATGAAGAGAGATTAATAAAACACTGACTTTTCACCTTGGAAAAGAGATGACGAAGGAGGGGATATGATAGAGGTCTATAAAATTATGACTGGTGTGGGCAGAATGAATAAGGAAGCGTTATTTACCCCTTCACACAAGACAAGAATCAGGGGTCACCCAATGAAATTAACAGGCAGCAGGTTTAAAAACAAACAAAAGGAAGTATTTCATCACACAACGCACAGTCAACCTGTGGAACTCCTTGCCAGGGGATGTTGTGAAGGCCAGAAGTATAACTGGGTTCAAAGAAGAATTAGCAAAGTTCATGGAAGACAGGTCCATCAATGGCTATTAGCCAAGATGGTCAGGGACACAAGCCCATGCTCTGGGTGCCCCTAGGCCTCTGACTGCCAGATGCTGGGAGGAGAAAGGGAGGCACCAAGATGCCCTGGAGACTGGCACTACTGTGTAGCCTCTATGCCCTGAGCAGGGGGCAGCTTGCTGGGCAGGGGAATCTGTTTTGTGCCACTGCTGAGCAGCTCAGTCCGCATCACGCTCTAGCCCTGGCATCTGGAGCTGCAGACAACAGCCCACCCACCTGTAGCCATCTGTGTCTGGGGTTTGCATTCGCTCCCCAAGCCTCCTTCCTGGGCAACAAGCTGAGCCCAAAGCCATCGAGCTCAGGTGCGTCTCCCCATTCAGCTTCCCACGGCAAGGGGGGTCCTGGCATGGGCGAGGCACCACGCAGCAGGTGGCTGGAAAGTTTCCCCTCAGTGCCCCAGTTGCTCTGGGCAACTGGGAGAGGGACGCACGGCCATTAGTTGCCTTTACCCTGCGTGGTCCTTCCCAGCCCTACACCAGGGCCAGGGTGCTGACAGCAGCTGCAGTGGGCAAAGCGGTGCTCCCAAGGGGTTGCAAGCTGCCAGGAGTGGGCTCCCCCATCCCAGCCCATGTCCCACGCGCTGGAGACGGGTCCTGCAGGGAAAGCCCAGGCAGTAACATCCCTCAGGCTAGAAACGGGGCTGGGATGAGCGAGATGGGAAATTCTTTGCTGCTGGGCACAGACCGACCCTGTGGCTTTGTCCCAGGCTGCCTAGCGTTGGCTGGTTGTGGCTACACCACAGGCTGCTGAGTGTTCAGCCAGGAGGACAGGCCTGGCCCGGCCCGATGCCGTTTGACGGATCCTGGTGCCTCGTGCAAATCCAGTGCATTGTGGGAGTCCTGCAGCGCCCCTCCTGTGTGCCCAGCTGGGAGCCGGAATACCCGCCGCGAGGTGCTGGACCAGCTGAGCTCCTCCACGGACACAGGGAGGAGGCCAGCCCCCACATCCCTGTTGCGAGCAGCTCCTGGGACGTGCCTGGCAGGCTGTTGTGTGAGGCTGTGAAGTTCTGCCCAGGCACCAGCAGCCGCAGCACCCTGGCAGGCTGTTCCTCCCACAGGGAGGGGAGCGGGACAATCTTAGACCTACCTCGCTCTACAGGAATTCTTTATTAAAGCAACAAAGTTGGGTTAATGACAGACAAGCCGGGGCAGAGGGCAACCCCCCCAGGACTCCCAGTGCCCAGCCCTACCCCCTCCTCTGCCACACAGTACCTTCCAGGATGCCTTATGGGATCTTGCAGGATAAGGCGGATTTAACCTTCGCCGTCAGCCAGAGGGCAGAGCCTGGCACAGCATCGCCCTGCTGCTGTGGGAGGAAAGGGGTGCCATCTGACCACATGGGGCCCTCTCCTGGTGGTCCGTGGTGTGGCACCTGCCCTAACCCCCTGCATGCCCATTCCCCGCCTGGCTCACTGGCCCAGCAAATGCCACGCAGTGCCATCTTCCAAGGCAGATGCCCACAGGCCACTCTCCAGCGCAGGTATAGGGGACACACGGGCCCGAGGCGGTGATAACTGCCCTTGCTGGTACAGACACTGCCACGGTCTGTGGCAAATCTCCCTGCCTGTGCGACCAGCTGAGCAAGACGGAGGTTACTGCTCCCAGTCTTGGCCCCCATTGCAGGTGTGCCCATCAAGGGGCACAGGCTGAGCAATCCCAGGCCTCACACACCCACTAGTGCCAAGGGACACTGGCAGTGCCACTCCCTGGGGACAGGGCAGTGTCCCACCCCCTCCATCCCCAGGATCCCTGAGGCTCAGCAAAATGGTTGAGATCAACTCAGGAGGAGAAAGCAACAGAACTAAATCGGCGGCACTTGGGTAACCAGCGGTGGCGGGGGAGGCGAGGGGTGTGAGAACAGCCTAGGAACACCTGGGTGGGCACCACACGGAGGAGAGGGATTCGTTGGGGTGCTATGGGGGTGAGGCTGAAACAAGCGAAGGAAAACTTAGGCTGTCAGGGAGCAGTCCCTGGCAGGAGGAGATTTGCTGGGCTGGGAGACAGTCTCCCCAGGACAGGGCACACCCTGGAGACACTGTGCTGCAAAGAGCTGCCCGAGGGGTGGAACAGGCATCTGTTCTCGCTTTTCCCTGCTCGAGTTTCTAGCATTTTATATACAAAGGCCATTTCTGTCCAAAGCTCAGATCCCATGACTCCAGCTGCTACTCCCCTAGGGCAGAGCCCCGCGTGGGACTGGTTTCAATCCTGCCCCGCAATACCCACCCACTCCTGCGTTGGGTCTTGCATTTTTATCCCGCTCCCACCGGCAAAAACCAATGCTCCCCCCAATCCCGCAAGAGAGACAGATTCTCCCATGCTGCTAAAAACACAACAGCCGGTTCATATAGTAGAAATATAAACGGAATTCAGACCATTTTTACCACTAAGCGAATAAACCAATTTTGCCTAAACCATGTACAAAAATACTTTAACTCCTGTTATAACAGGCATCAGAGCTCTTTCTAGCCCTTGCTTAAATTATAAGTATTAAAATCTTTATTAAAAAAAGAAAAAAGCTTGCTTTGCGTTGCTGAAGTTGGCTGTCAAATGGCTGTCGTGTGTATATCCCATGGAATATAAACGAATTGCAGTACAACTTTGCCTTAAAAAGGTGCAGATTTTTGTTAATGATTATAAAAATTGTTTTTTAAAAAAAATTGGGAATTTTTAAACTGCTGTGACGTTCCCCAGGATACAGTCTGGACTGATGGACAGTTGAGTCCCCTCAATTCCCCAACCTGGGGTGCCTTTTACCCTACTTTGCTGAGAGCAATCGCTCCTGGTCTGCTCACAGGCAGCCTCCAGCATGTAAATCACTCCCAGCTATACTGTACGAGTGCTGTAGCCAACCCACTCTTGAATTACATGGCAGGGCAACGCTAGCAAAATCCCAGTCCCAGACTTTCCCCCAACCACGTGCATCTCGTACTGCCCAGCACCCTCCTAGACAATACAAGCTCATAGAAGTCCATCATTTCATTAATAGAAAATTATATGCATAAACCTTGTTATCTCGAGTTTCATAAACACTTCAATCCAAACACACACCAGTTTAGATAAGACAATAAAACACAGATAGCTGTTAAGTGATTACAAGTAAAGAGGTATAAAAATCAGAATTGGTTATAAGAAAATAAAAAGATAAAACACATCTAATACCTAACTTTACAAGCTAAATGAATTCAAAGCAAAGGTTTCTCTCACCACACGCTCTAGCAGTCTTACTGGTTGGAAACCTTTCAGCCAGGACCCCTCCCCCAGTTCAGTGTTAATTTTCTTGTCCTTCAGGTGTTGTTGACATCACAAGCAGCAAGAAAGGGAGGAGCATTTTGGGGCATCTGTTCCCTTTTTATAGCTCTCTTTTTGAGAATCTCTCCAGCTGAGGTTCCGGAGACAGAAGGTCTGAGGGGATGGGAACCTCCAGCTTTTTCTTTGCCAAAATGTAAATTTCTCACTCTCGCGCTTTTTTCTGCCAAAGAATGGTCACTTAACCAGACAATACTCCATTTTTGATTTTGTGGATACCTGGCTGAGCTGTCAGTTTGCCTTTGAGGCACTGGTTTATGCCTGCTTTTCTAAACTTGGATCATGTCTCAGTAACGTCATACAGTAGAATCTTATAACTATATGTTGCCACATATTTTACCAGGACAATAACGATCAGCAAATTATGAGTTTTCAAATGATCTCACTTTGGACTTTGTACAAAATCCATTACAGTTTTGTAAAAAGGGGTAAGCGTAGGGATACTGACTGTCACAACCACTTAAGCACCGTTTCTGGAACTTTGAAATATACCATTCAAGTCATTTATGTGTCAGGATGATTATTGCTTTTTGACAAACATTTAACAGGAAAACTGCTCACTACACTAGGTTTTTCACAGAAATAAATTTTAAAAAGAGGCTCAAACTAAGTGATCGATAATAAGGTCAACTTAAACAGCAGGTGTACCTGCACTTGCATTTTGTTTTCCCACAAAATATCAGTCTGTGGGTTTTCCTGTCCACTCAATCCTGCCCACAACAAAGTACATTTCACCCGCTCCTGCTATTATAGCAGTGGATCCTGTGGGACCACAGTCCTGCTGCAGGGCTCTATTCTAGGACAGGGGACAGACTGCTCTCTGCTTGTGGTCCCTGGGGGAGATGCGCTTCACCCTATGGCCTGGCTTCACCTCAACAGGACAGATCATCACTGCCCCATTCCCATGCAAACCCTCCAGGGCCAGCAAGAGCCCTGAATTCAACAACAGCTTCCGAGCCAGTTGCTGCCAGATACCTGCAGGGCCCAAGCCTCAACTGCAGAGCACTGGAGAGGGAGCAAGCAGTCCAAATTACAAGGAAGTTGTATTAAACGTCCTAGACACAAGGAGGTTAACCACTGGTGGGGGAGTGGGGAGCTGTTTTCCTGATTTGTGGTGATGTCAGTCAGGGGGTGGGGCTCTCAGTGGCACCTAGGCCGTGCCCACTTCCAGGTAGCAGCGTGAAGAGGGGGACAGGGATTCTCAGAGCCTGAGGTCTAGCCTCTCCCACACTGGCTCTCTGCAGCAGTAATCCCAGCAGTGTCCCTTTAAACAGCAGACAGAGCCAGATGCAGCGCTGGAGAATCAGTGTGGGATGTGGTGGTTGGCAGGCAGCCTCCCCATGGCTAAGGCGGCAGGAGGCGCTCAGCGGGGAGTCGCTCTCTGCACATCCCCCAGGCAGCAAGCAAGGCAGGAGAAAGAGCAGACAGCCCTGGGGTAAGGCTCACCGGCCCTGCCCTTGCTTTGGAACTCTGCAGAGCTCTGTGCTGGCGAGGAGGAAGCTGATTAATATTTTAAGGACGCTGGCCTGATTCAGCCTCATCAAACACATCAATAGCCACCCCCGCCACCCAGCTCCTCCACATGGGCAGGGCTGCGCAGAGCCACCGGGCTGGAGTCCCCCCGAGCCCTCTGGGAAGCGAGCGCAGGGGAACTGGCCAGAGAAGAGGGCAGAAAGCAGATCATTAGCTGGGGGATGTGGCCAGCCCCCTGCTTTCCATCAAGATGCACCAGCAGCTGCTTTGGGGACAGGCTGCGTGTTCCTCTGGTGCAGCCTGCCAGGGAGGCACTAGGGGTCAGGCTGGCAGCTTGCCAGCAGGCCACCCATTTAAAATCAAATCCACGTCCCCGCAACCTTAATATTTGCTTAGGCTCCTCTGCAGGCACTAGCCAGCTGGCAGCCGGGGCTCGGCTGTCAGTCATTCGACTCTGCCCATGCACCTGTGACTAAGCCAGAGCAGACGCGGGGAGGCCAGGATCCACGTGTCCCTCCCCATAGGGCTGCACTGTGGCTTGCCCCGCAGCCCGGGGTCACCAATGAGCTCTTTTGGGGCTGGGCACTGGGCCAGCCTTAGGGACAGGCGATCAGGGTGGTCACCCTGGCTGCCAGCTTGGGTTGGGCTCTTTTGCACTCAACCACTTTCCAAACATTTTCCAGCAAAACACCAGGGGCTGCCCTGCTGGCCACCCAGCACGCACCCCAAGTCTCCCCATGAACTCATCTGACACGGGTCACAGACTCCAGGTCTCCCGAGTCCCACTCCTGTGCTGTAACCACTTGCCCATGCTCCCTTTCCAGCCTGGTTGCCTGCAGCTTGTGTGCCCAGTGTCTGTGCCAGGCAGGACCACTGGGACCATCCAGCCCAGCCCCCTGAATAAGGCCTGCTGAGCTAGAGCAGAGCTTTCCAAAAGAGACCCAGCCCTGACCCACCACGGCCCCTGGTGCCAATGCACCACTGCTCAAAGTTGGCCCGATTTCCAGTGGGAATTTGCCTCGTTTCACCTTACAGCCATTGCTCCGTGTTACACCCTGGTCTGCTCCCCACACTGAGCTCAGTTCCCAGCTCCCCTGTAGGTGCCCCCCACCCGTCCCCAAGAGGGCACATGGCCCTGGCCCCTTCCAGGAAGCAGCTGGGCTGGCAGCTCTCACAGATGCAGTGCCTCAGCTCCTCAGCCAAGCTGGCGCCTGGCATCAAGCCTCCTGGGGCTCAGGGCAGCATGTAAACAGGGCCTTGCATCAGCGGCCTCTGGAGGGGCTGACAATGACACAGCATGTGCTCTGCATGGGCACCTAGGGCCATGCTCCCCTCTGCCATTCTTTGCATCGGTCTTCACAGCTGAGGAGGTGAGGGAGATTCCCAAACCTGAGCCATTCTTTCTGGGTAACAAACCTAAGGAACCGTCCCAGCTTGAAGTGTCGGTAGAAGCATGAGCTTTCGTGAGCATTCTGATGAAGTGAGCTGTAGCTCACGAAAGCTCATGCCCAAATAAATTGGTTAGTCTCTAAGGTGCCACAAGTCCTCCTGTTCTTTTTGCGAATACAGACTAACACGGCTGCTACTCTGATAACTGTAGTCTGTAACCTGTCACTTAAATCATTTCTGTACCAGATGACTGGAGAACAGCTAATGTGACACCTATTACACATAAGGCTCCAGAGATGATCCCAGCAATTACAGGCCGGTAAGCCTAATTTCCGTACCAGGGAAATTGGTTGAAACTATAGTAAAAAAAGAATTCTCAGACACACAGATGAACATGGTTTGCTGGGGAAGAGTCAACATGGTTTTTGCAAAGAGAAATCATGCCTCACCAATCTAATAGAATTCTTTGCGGGGATAAAAAACATGTGGACAAGGGGGATCCAATAGATATCATGTACACAGAATTTCAAAAAGCCTTTGATAAGGTCCCTCACCCTCTTAAACAAAGTAAGCAGTCATGAGATAAGAGGGAAGATCCTCTCATGGATCATTAACTGGTTAAAAGATAGGAAACAAAGGGTAGGAATAAATGGTCAGTTTTCAGAATGGAGAGAGGTAAACAGTGGTGTCCCCCAGGGGTCTGTTCTGGGACCAGTGCTCTTCAACATATTCATAAATGATCTGGAAAAAGGGGTAAACAGTGAGGCAAAGTTTGCAGATGATACAAAAAAACTATTCAAGACACATAAGTCAAAAGCTGACTGCGAAGAGTTACAAAGAAATCTCTCAAGACTAGCTGACTGGGCAACAAAATGGCAGATGAAATTCAGTGTTGATAAATGCAAAGTAATGCACATTGGAAAATATAATCCCAACTATACATATAAAATGATGGGGTCTGAATTAGCTGTTTCCACTCAAGAAAGGGATCTTGGAATCATTGTGAATAGTTATCTGAAAACTGCAGTCAATGTGCAGCGGCAGTCAAAAAACGAACAGAATGTTAGGAACCATTAGGAAACGGATAGCTAATAAGACAGAAAATATCATAATGACATTGTATAAATCCATGGTATGCCCACATCTTGAATACTGCGTGCAGATGTGGTCTACCCATCTCAAAAAAAGATACATTGGAACTGGAAAAGGTACAGAAAAAGGCAACAAAAATGGAACAGGGTATGGAACAGCTTCCATAGGAGGAGAGATTAATAAGACTGGGACTTTTAAGCTTGGAAAAGAGACGACTAAGGGGGGGATATGATAGAGGTCTATAAAATCATGACTGGTGTGGCGAAAGTAACTAAGGAAGTGTTATTTACTCCTTACCATAACAAAAGAACTAGGGGTCACCAAATTAAATTAATAGCCAGCAGGCTTAAAAGAAACAAAAGGAAGTATTTCTTCACACAACACAGTCAACCTGTGGAACTCGTTGCCAGAGGACGTTGTGAAGGCCAAGACTATAACAGGGTTCAAAAAGGAACTAGATAAGTTCATGGAGGATAGGTCCATCAATGGCTATTAGTCGGGATGGGGTCCCCAGCCTCTGTTTGCCAGAAGCTGGGAAGGGATGACAGGGGATGGATCACTGGATGATTCCCTGTTCTGTTCATTCCCTCTGGAGCACCTGGCATTGGCCACTGTTGGAAGACAGGAAGCTGGGCTAGATGGACCACTGGTCTGATCCAGTCTGGCCATTCTTATGTTCACCCTCACCGTACAGCGGCAGGGATTGGGGAGCCTGCATAACAGGAAGCAAGGCCAAGACCCTTGAGCAGCTCAGCCAAACAGCAGAAAGGTGCTAGCACCATGGAGGGACAGTCTTGGTGCCAGGGCAGAGGGCTAGGAGCCAGGGCAGGCTCGGGAAGGTCCAGAGCCAATAGCAGCGGCTATTTCCCAGCTTGGAGAGAGAAACACCAGGTTTGGCACTACCTCCTGGGAGGGGTAGGAGCCTCGCCACACTGCAGAAGAGGAACAATCCTGCACTAGCCCCTGGGAAGGGCCTGATGGGACCCAACAGGCCCTTCCACTCCAAGTTCTCACTTGGCCTGGGCATCAGCCCAGGAGGTGCCCGCTCCACGGGGCTAGGAGCCCTGGAGAGCAGGAATGCAGGCTAAGGGCTGGGGTAACCACAGAAGGGAGATGCAGCCAGCAGCCCAGGCTTGGCTCTGGGGAGGTTTCCGGGGGGCACGACGGGAGCTGCCCTCTGTCTAGCACACTTTGATATCCCTGCCATTGGACTCGGCTCACCCTGCCTGCCCTGGCAGACCAGTGGATCCCAACAGCGCTTGGAGTAGGGGCGGGGGCAGCTGTGCTGACATCCACCCCCAGCAGGCAAAAGCCGCCCAGAGGGTTCCTGGCAGAAACAGTGTCAGCCGGGCAAATGATTCACCCACCAGCCCAGCCAGCAGGGGCACGTCCTTCAGGGAACCAACAGGCTGACATGCCCAGGGCTGGAGCCCGCCTGGCCCACAGGACCCGTGCAAGGGCAGGGGGCGGGTGAGCTGCAGCTAGCACCTTGCGCGGCAGGGTCAATGCAGAGCCCCCTCCCAGGCGCACCCACCCTGGGAGTGTGGCTGGGGGGCGGGGGGGGGGGAGGGACGACAGCCACTAGACGGGACAGTGTGCTGAGAGTCATGGTCCTGCGTCCCGCCCAGAGGGCGGCACACGCCCCCCACTCGGCAGCAATGGAGTGCTCGTTTGTCAATGTCACACATGTGTGGCTTGGCGGCAGGTCAATTAACCAGAATATTTCCAAGGCCCCTTGGCTCAGAAGAGCTTGGAACATCTCTGGGGTGCCAGCGGCAGCCGCGCTCCACGGTGGCTCTACACCTAGCCAGGACACACTCGTGTGGCTGCGTTTTCAGGCCTCAGGTGCTGGGCGCCCTGGGTCCCCTCTGCGCCCCACGTGGCAAACCTGCACCGGGGGCAGATCAGAGGCCCACAAAGCTGTGCTCTGCTGTCCTCACCCCCACCATCCCCCAATTCCCTGCTCTGCGGGGCCTTGGGGACCACCAAGAGCGGGGACGGGCAGGTGCCCATCCCTTCCCAGACAACAGCATTCAACACACCACAAACCAGTCGCTACCCCAGCTGCGAACCCACCTGGGAAGTACGTTAACCCGAAAGCGGCAGGGAGGGGCTGCAGTTTTATTTGTTTTTTAAAACTTAAAGTGACTTTTCCAAACAGCGCAGACAGGCCCCTGCAGGTTTAGCAACAAGCAGAGTCAGCGAGACAGCTCCTGATTTGTCCTCCCGAGAGGAAAGGACTCAGGGTCTCCCTCTGCAGGGCTTCCTCCCGTCACTGCTGGAACAGAAGGCGAAGTCTCGGGGCCTTCCTCCACAAAGCACATGGCAGGGCAGGAATCGCCCGCCACGGCCGGCCACCTTGGGGCAGAGCAGACAACCCAGCCCAGCAGTTTCAGGCAGGAGAGGAGGGGGACACTGTAGGCCAGAAAAATGGCATCAATCCAGCTGGCCCATGGCCAGGATACTGGATTAACACCCGGACTCTTAAGTGCCTGCAGATTTATCACAATCTCACAGCTCCTCCAAGACCCTCTCCCACTGCAGAACAGCGCCTCCTAGAGCTGCACTGGGGCACCACCGAATCAGCTACCCCAGTGCCTGCCACTGTCCTTCGCTCTCCAAGCCGAGGACAGACTCTGAGCAATGCAAAGACAAAATGGGGTGAACAGAGAACCCAAAGGGCCTCGCGGGTGCCTACAGAGAGACGTGGTACGTTTTCTCCAGTGTGGCACTGTCCCGGGCCAGGACACAGAGTTCCTAGAGGCCAACACGAACGTTGAACAGCCACCGGTGGCTCACACCTGCTGCGTCAGGTGTCAGAGAAACAGAAGACCTGGGTCACGTTCTTGGCCTGCCATTACCCGCAGTGCATATGGAGGCGCCCAGACCTGGCTGAGTGCCAGTGGGATGCTGGAGCTTCCCCCTTCATCAGCGGCCAGAAAAAGGGATGGGGATCTGGTTAGAGAAGAGGGGAAAAGCTGCCATGAAGTACAATAATGGTAACTAACGAGATGACAGCAGGGGCCTGTCACATGGCACTGCCCCGGGAAGGCTGAGAGCTGCAGACGATGCTGTCACTTCCATTGCGATCCTCCTGGGGAGAGTGAACAGACACCCAGCAAAAGGTCACTCATGCAGGAACAGGGTCCCAGGTCACCTGCAAGTGGAGGACAGGTGGCACTGAAATCCACACTGGGATTTCTCTGCCAGACAGAGCGAGCCCTCTGCACATTCACAGGGGAAGGAGAGTAGTTGAAGGTAGCTCCTCCGGCCTGCCGGAAGAGAGCCTGGAGAAGCACCTGGTACTTAGGCTACAGCACGCCTAGGGTCTGCCCTGCGGCTGTGCTGAATGAACGGCTGGCCTCGGGTACCAGACGCAGAGACTCAAAGCGCAGGGAGGGGCTGTTAAAGGAGCTGGGAAAGTAGGGGAGCGTCTGTAACCTACAGGGCAGGTTCGAGATGGGAAGCCCTAGAGAACTGGATCCTTGATCACCACGACCCTCCTCTGCTTCCCCCATCCTGTCTGGGCCAGCCAAGAGGTGCAGCGACCTCACAGCCCTGGGGCTGTCCTGAGCACCCAGCGGGAACATTCCCTGCAGCGGGTCCTGGAGCCCTGACTGCTGAGCAGGTCCAGCCCTGCCAGATGCCAGCCTAAGCCAGAGGAGTTAGGGCCCTGCAAAGCCGGAGTGAAGCCCTCTGCTGGCCTTGGCATTAATCAGTCAAACAGGAGCCAAATATCACTCCAAGGACTTGCTACTCAACCAGCCGGGATAAAGGATCCAAGAATAACCCTTGGGCAGAGCTGGGCGGAGCCTGCCCAGCTGTCTCAGCCCTGCACAGAGAGCCCCCAGCCAGGACAGTGCCCCCCGCTCCCAGCCGGGACCCCAGACGCACCCACCCAGTTCCAAATGGAACTGCTGCCCGTGGACAAGGGGGAGGAACCTGCTGCGTGGAGAGAAGGGGGAGCTAGCAGCTGATGAATCCCAGGCCTAGACCATGCTCAGACGTGGCTTGGAGAGGTTCATCTCCCAGGGGTGCTCTTGGCACAGCTATGCTCCAGCCGAATGGGGACCACCAAGAGCGGGGACAGGCAGGTGCCCATCCCTTCCCAGCCAACAGCATTCAACACACCACAAACCAGTCACTACCCCAGCTGCGAACCCACCTGGGAAGTACGTTAACCCAAAAGCGGCAGGGAGGGGCTGCAGTTTTATTTGTTTTTTAAAACTTAAAGTGACTTTTCCAAACAGCGCAGACAGGCCCCTGCAGGTTTAGCAACAAGCAGAGTCAGCGAGACAGCTCCTGATTTGTCCTCCCGAGAGGAAAGGACTCAGGGTCTCCCTCTGCAGGGCTTCCTCCCGTCACTGCTGGAACAGAAGGCGAAGTCTCGGGGCCTTCCTCCACAAAGCACATGGCAGGGCAGGAATCGCCCGCCACGGCCGGCCACCTTGGGGCAGAGCAGACAACCCAGCCCAGCAGTTTCAGGCAGGAGAGGAGGGGGACACTGTAGGCCAGAAAAATGGCATCAATCCAGCTGGCCCATGGCCAGGATACTGGATTAACACCCGGACTCTTAAGTGCCTGCAGATTTATCACAATCTCACAGCTCCTCCAAGACCCTCTCCCACTGCAGAACAGCGCCTCCTAGAGCTGCACTGGGGCACCACCGAATCAGCTACCCCAGTGCCTGCCACTGTCCTTCGCTCTCCAAGCCGAGGACAGACTCTGAGCAATGCAAAGACAAAATGGGGTGAACAGAGAACCCAAAGGGCCTCGCGGGTGCCTCTCTCAGGGCTGGCGGGGGAGACCAGAGGGTCACTGGTCCACATGAAATCCCCACACAGACACACAGATGGTGGCAGGACAGAGTCTCCTCATCAGCGACGCCTGGCAAAACCCCACTGATCCTCACCCAGGCCCTCGCAAACTTGCCATGCCGAGTGAAGCTTCTGACCTTCAAAGCAGCCGACGAGGCTAAGGGCTGGAGATGCCCAGGCAGACACACGAACCGCCTTACCCCTGTCCTCATGTGACACCAGAGGGGCCCAGAATGAAAAACAGCCGCCATGGATTCTTGGAGACTTTTTCCAGGTTCTCACGGTGTGAGCAGCCCCCCAGAGCATTGCCATGACTAGACCGAGCATCTGAAAGGGCTGAACACTAGGAACAGGGGCGTACTTCATTTTGTGAATGGAAGTTAACTGATTGGAAGAGTTCAGCGGGAAGTGATGAGAAAAGCAAGGGGCTCGAGGCCTCTCCTGGTAAGAAGGGGATTACAAAACTACTGGGAAGCCCAGAGGAAGGGGATGGGTGGAGCCACTGGAGAGAGGGGCAAGTGCAGGGAATCACCTGGCTGTTGAAAAGTGGGGGGCAGAGGGTGGAGTTGTGAACCACAAGAGGGGCTTGGTTTGTTAGGATCTGGAAGGTGGCCAGGAATCGGATAGTGCAGTTCTACACAAACCTGGCTGGACAGTCACTCGTTGGCCTATTTCATCCTAACAACAGTCCGTGTGAATGCTGTGATCAAACAGCCAATCAGCATCTAGTGATTACCAATGAATTCACCAGCCTCAGCCTGGCTGAAGTCGAAAGGAGTGGTAGGAAACGGAGGACAAACCAAGCCAGTGACAGCAGCTCATTCCTTGAAGGCAAAATGTAGTCACCTCCAGGAACCACCATGGAGCAGGAGCAAAAGGATCCACACTCACTCCAATCTGCTAAAATTAGGCTTTTTGGCTCCTCCAAGATCAAATGTGCCTTGGACTGAATCTTTGCTTTCTGAAGCGAAAGCAGAATATGGATGAGTTTGGTGACCCTGCAAGTGAGATTTTCAAGGCAGTCATCAAAACGTGTCCCTGAGACTCTGGCCTTTGCTCCATGCCTTCAAGTAGCTCTCCAGCACCAGTGTGTTTCAGGAGTTCTGTATGCTTTTCACCCCCAAAATGGCAGAGATCAATTGGCGGCTGTGGGGTCAGAAGTGAAAACAAAGATTTGAACTTCATGACACAGTTGGGGCCTTTTATTCTAAAGGCAACCTTTAAAACAGCACAAAGAACAAGACAGAGAAACGCCTCAAGCACTCTGTCCTGGATATCCTCCTCCAGACAGATCTCAACTCACTCCTCAATGCTGTGAGAAACTGGAGGAAAGATTAAAAGCAAACTAAAAAATAATTAACGTTGCTATTAATGCACAAGGACTGGCTGAAGCTGGGAAGTGACGACTACTGGCATCCCATGCAGAGAAAAAGACATTCCTACTTAACGCTGTTGATTCCGCAACTGAAAACACGCTGACAATACCAGTCAGGAATGCAGAGAACAGTCTGGCCGTGAAGCCTTTGCCATTTGCTCAGACATCCGGGGGCTCAGTACTCTGCTTAAACCTCACTGAGAAAGCAGCAACTGCCAGCAGTCCTAAAGCGCATTGTGAGAGGTCAAGAGGTGTCTGAAGTCACCATCAGCCTTATGGTTGGGTGGTTGACTGAAAAGGTGGCGGGCGATGGATGCCCCAGCTTCCCAAAGATGCTTGCTGGACCTCTCAGGAAGACTCTCTCCACCTGCGTCCAGGCTTCTCCATCAGCAGGTCACACTGAGCACGAGGGTGATGCTGATCCAGACAGCTGAAAGAAAGCTAATGCTGTGCCAGTCTCAGGTCTGACATCGATCCTGGTCAAGATAATGGAGCAGCTAATATGGGACTCAATTAATAAAGAATTAAAGGAAGGTAATATAATTAGTGCCAATCAACATGGCTTTATGGAAAATAAATCCTGCCAGATTAACTTGATATTTTTCTTATGGCATTACAAGTTCAGTTGATAAAGGCAATAGTGTTGGTGTAATATATTTAGAGAAGGTGTTTGATTTGAGACCGTATGACATTCTGATTAAAAAACTAGACCAATATAAAATTAACATGGCCCACGTTAAATGGATAAAAATCTGGCAGACTGAAGGTCTCAAAATGTAATTGTAAATGGGAATCATCATCGAGCGGGTGTGTTTCTAGTGGGGTTGTGCAGAGATCAGTTCTTGCCTCTACGCTATTTAACAGTTTTATTAATGACCGGAAAGAAAACAAAATCATCACTGATAAAGTTTGCAGCTGACACACAAACTGGGGGAGTGGACAATAATGAACAGGGCAGGTCACGGACAGAGCGATCTGGATCACTTGGTAAACTGCACACAAACAAACAATATGCATTTTAATATGGCTAAGTGTCAATGTGTACATTTAGGAACAAAGAACGTCAGCCATATCTGAAAGATTTGGGGATGGGAGTGGATGATCAGCTGAATGTGAGCTCCAGTGTGAGGCTCTGGCCAACAGAGCTCATGCCACCCTGGGATGCATCAGCCAGGTACAGCGGTAGAGCTGTTATTTGACCTCTGATCTAGCATTGGTGTGACCGCTGCTGGAACCCTGTGTCCAGCTCTGGTGCTGAACAACTGAAGAAGGATGTTGATAAACTGAAGAGGGTTCAGAGAAGAGCCATGCAAATAATTAAAGGATTGGAAAACCTGCCCTAGAGTGATAGACTCAAGGAGCTCCATCTATTTAGCTTAACAAAGACATGGGGTGACTTGATCACAGTTTTATGTACCTACTTGGGGAATAAACATTTAATAATGGGCTCTTCAGTCTGGCAGAAAAAGGTCTAACATGAGCCAATGGCTGGAAGTTGAAGCTAGACAAATTCAGACTGGAAATAAAGTGTCAATTTTTAATGGTGAGAGTAATTAACCACTAGAACAATTTACAGGGGTTGTGGTGGATTCTCCATCACTGACAATTTTCAAGCTTGGCTGTTTTTCTCAAGGATCTGCTCTAGGAATGATTGTGGGGCAGGTCTCTGGCCTGTGCTATACAGGAGGTCAGACTAGATGGTCATGAGCGTCCTCTCTGGCCTGGGAATCGCTGACTCAAAGAAAACCAAGGACCGAGAGACACTAGAGTCACAAAAGGAACTGAGGGAGGTTCGGAGGGACAGGGCAGATCACGAGCTGCTGATGCAGCAGCTATGGCCACCATGGAAAACTGACTCCATCTAACTACCAATAAAGACCTGGAGCCACACAAGGGGAGAAACCGAGAAGTGACTGAGAAAAGCTGTGCAATCTTTCCCTTGCTTAACCCACATGACTGAGCCCAAACACAAAGAGCACCAAGGGAACCCGGAACAGGAAAAAGAGGCTGAAACTCAGTTCAGTTCTTTCCCTGTCTCCAACATTTACAGTGGAAGATCCAGGTTTGCACCCACACCCGTCCATGCAGGAGATCACATCCCCTCCCAGCCCACTGCATCAGAACAGCAGCAAAGCATGGAAGCAGAGTCCCGGGAAGCAGCACCAAGAGTCAATCCAGAATTGTTTAAGGTTTTAGCCCTCACCCTTCCTCTCCAGCCAGATAAGAGTCAACGGAGCAGCTTTTAACACATCCAGACCCGGCTCAGTCTCAACTTCCTAACCAGTGGGAAGTTGGCAAAGGCACTAAGGTGGGAAAACTGTCAGCACCTTAGGGCAGGTACAGTAGAATGGGAGGAGGACTAACCAGGTAGCAGCTTGGGACTTGCAGGTCTTCACCTTTCCAAGGTGGACAACATGTGCCTTTCAGTCTCTGAGGAATAAGCCTGTATGGAACGTGGCTCACAGCCTGGGTGCCGGGTTTCAGCCCCGAGACACTTCTGCCGGGGCGATTCTGGGTTCTCCCTCGGCCCACTAAAACAGCACCGTTCTCTCAGGTTGGGGAACGTCACAGCAAACCTGATGGGAGATTGAGGGGGCGGGGGAGATTGGGAGGGGAAAGCGGGGGGGGATGGAGCTGTGCACCGGGATGGGGCAATCAGGAGGGGAAAGGGAGAAGGAGGGGTGCTGACTTTTCCCCCCTACAATAAAATTGCAATGGAAAATCTGCTCAGAGTTCAGGTGACCAAAGCCAGGTTTTGACAGCACCCCAGGGAGCTGGATTCAGAAAAAGCTACCAAACCTAAGCTGGGTCCCTGCAGGCACCACAGCTCACTGCCCTGCAGCAAGGCACAGGCTGGGCTATTGAGATCTTGGCACTCTGTGAGCAAGACACTTAAGCCACAAAAACAGAGTCCCCCTGCAAACCTCACCAGCTGCTTCTCCTAGCCCCTGCTCTCCTGGGGACCGGCCAGCCCCTAACTCCAACTGCCCTACCCTTGCCCCATTCACTAAGAGCCCCTAATGCTGCCATGTTTCTCTTCCTCCAAGCAAAGCCAAGCACTGGATGATTCCCAGAGGAAGGAAAGCTCCAGCAAAGTCCTGCTTCATTCAGCACAGAGTCAGCAACCCAGGGGCACAAACCTCCCCCCCATCCCACCCACATGGGTCCTGCACAGGTCTGTGCCTGAGGAAAGGCCCCATCGATGTTGTGGGGAGTGGGGGGGGGGAAAATCACACATTGGCTCTGTCAAGGTTCCTTCCCCACTCTGAACTCTAGGATGACAGATGTGGGGACCTGCACGAAAGACCCCCTAAGCTTATTCTTACCAGCTTAGGTTAAAAGCTTCCCCAAGGTACAAACTTTGCCTTGTCCTTGAACCCTATGCTGCCACCACCAAGCGTTTAAACAAAGAACAGGGAAAGAGACCACTTGGAGACTTCTTCCCCCCAAATATCCCCCCCCCCCAAGCCCTACACCCCCTTTCCTGGGGAGGGCTTGATAAGAATCCTCACCAATTTGTACAGGTGAGCACAGACCCAAACCTTTGGATCTTAAGAACAATGAAAAATAAATCAGGTTTTTAAAAGAAGAATTTTAATTAAAGAAAAGGTAAAAGAACCACCTCTGTAAAATCAGGATGGAAAATACCTTACAGGGTAATGAGATTCAAAACTTAGAGAATCCCTCTAGGCAAAACCTAAAGTTACAAAAAGACACAAAAACAGGAATCTACATTCCATTCAGCACAGGTTATTTTACCAGCCATTAAACAAAAGGAAATCTAACGCATTTCTAGCTAGATTACTTACTAACTTAACAGGAGTTCTGAGGCTGCATTCCAGATCCGTTCCCGGCAAAAGCATCACACAGACAGACCAAACCCTTTGTTCCCCACACTCTAGATTTGAAAGAATCTTGTCCCCTCATTGGCCATTTTGGGTCAGGTGCCAGCGGGGTTACCTTTGCTTCTTAACCCTTTATGGGTGAAAGGGTTATCCCTCCTGGCCAGGAGGGATTTTATAGCACTGTATACAGAAAGGTGGTTACCCTTCCCTTTATATTTATGAGATGCCCCCCATATCGCAGATAGGGTGAAACACTGGCTGTGATTTCTTCCTGGAGCTCTAGCAGAAAACAGAATTAATAAGACACATGCATCTCTAAAATATACTTCTAACTGTATAAAGACTAACAATATTTCCCACATCTCAAGGACGATTTGGACCAGTTGATTCTGGGAAACTTTCACGGGAGAGTGCATCAGCCACTTTGTTAGAAGCTCCTGAGATGTGCTGGATGTCGAAATCAAAATCCTGGAGAGCTAAACTCAATAAGTTTATTATTTCCCTTGGCGGTATGAAGCCACTTAAGTGCAGCATGGTCGGTTTGCAGGTGGAAACGCCATCCCCAAACGTATGGGCGTAGCTTTTCCAGAGCGTAGACAATGGCGTAACATTCCTTTTCACTGACTGACCAGTGGCTTTCCCTCTCAGATAGCTTCTTGCTGAGAAACACAAGAGGGTAGAATTCTTAATCCGGTCCTGCCTGCATTAAGACTGCTCCCATACCACATTCGGACGCATCTGTGGTTACTAGGAACAGTTTGTCAAAGTCTGGGGCCCTTAGTACAGGGTCAGACATGAGTGTCGCTTTAAGCTTGTTAAAGGCCTTCTGACACTCTTCGGTCCACTGAACGGCATTTGGCTGTTTCTTTTTGGTTAGGTCTGTCAGTGGGGTGGCAATTTGGCTGTATTGCGGTACAAATCGTCTGTAATAACCGGCCAAGCCTAAGAAGGATTGGACCTGTTTCTTTGTCTTTGGGACAGGCTGCTTTTGGATAGCATCCACTTTGGCCTGTAGGGGGTTGATAGTTCCTTGACCCACCTGGTGTCCAACGTAAGTCACTCTGTTTAGGCCTATTAGACACTTCTTAGCCTTAACAGTTAGTCCAGCCTCCCTTATGCGCTCGAAGACTTTTCGTAGAAATTCCAGGTGTTCTGCCCAGGAGCCCGAAAATATGGCAATATCGTCAAGGTAGGTGACTGCATATTCTCCCAATCGTAGAATAATAGAATATCAGGGTTGGAAGGGACCTCAGGAGGTCATCTAGTCCAACACCCTGCTCAAAGCAGGGCCAATCCCCAACTAAATCATCCCAGCCAGGGCTTTCTCAAGCCTGACCTTAAAAACTTCTAAGGAAGGAGATTCCACCACCTCCCTAGGTAACGCATTTCAGTGTTTCACCACCCTCCTAATATCCAACCTAAACCTCCCCCACTGTAATTTGAGACCATTAGTCCTCGTTCTATCATCTGCTAGGATGACCATCTACAAGTTTTTGGAAGGTGGCGGGTGCATTCCCCAGTCTGAAAGGGAGCACATTAAATTCATACAGCCTGACATGTGTGATGAAGGCCGACCTTTCCTTGGCGGATTCATCTAGCAGTACCTGCCAATACCCCTTGGTTAAGTTCAAGGTCGAGATGAACTGGGCCCATCCCAGTTTCTCTAATAGTTCATCTGTGCGTGGCATTGGATAGTTGTCTGGGCGAGTTACAGCATTTAGCTTACGGTAGTCCATGCAAAAACGTATCTCCCCATCTGGTTTGGAAACTAGAACCATTGGAGATGCCCATGCACTGCCAGAGGGGCGGATTACACCCATCTGTAGCCTTTCCTGGATCTCCCGTTCTATAGCAGTTTTAGCTTGAGGAGACACCTGGTAAGGTGGGGCTCTAATTGGGTGAGCATTACGTGTGTCAATGAAGTGGTATGCCTGTTCAGTCAGTCCTGGGGTGGGTGAGAATGTCGGCACGTAGCTAGTGCACAGCTCCTTGATCTGCTGTCGCTGCATATTCCCAAGGGTCATGGAGAGATTCACCTCTTCCACGCCACCAGCACTTTTCCCTGCATAGTAGACACCTTCAGGTCACGCAGAGTCATCTCCTCCCTGGGCTGTAAACTGACAAACCTTTAATTCTCTGAAATAAAAGGGCTTTAGAGAATTAATATGGTATACCTTAGGCTTTCTGTTGGAGGTGGGGAATGCTAGGAGATAATTAACAGCTCCCAGGTGCTCCTGGACCGTGAATGGCCCTTCCCACGACGTTTCCATTTTACGGGCCTGGAGCGCCTTTAAGACCATGACCTGGTCCCCTACTTTGAAGGAACGCTCTCTGGCATGTTTATCATACCAGGCTTTTTGCTCTTTTTGAGCATCCTGTAGGTTTTCTTTAGCAAGGGCTAGAGAGGTTCGGAGGGTGTTTTGTAGGTTGGTTACAAAGTCCAGAATGTTAGTTCCTGGAGAAGGTGTAAATCCCTCCCATTGCTGCTTCACCAACTGTAATGGCCCCTTAACCTCTAGGCCATACACAAGTTAAAATGGTGAAAACCCTAAACTGGGATGTGATACAGCTCTGTAGGCAAAGAGCAACTGCTGCAACACTAGGTCCCAATCATTGGAGTGCTCATTTATAAACGTACATATCATGGCCCCCAAAGTTCCATTAAAATTCTCAAACAAACCATTTGTTTGATGATGGTAAGGAGTGGCAACCAAGTGATTCACCCCATGAGCTTCCCAAAGGCTTTCCATGGTTCCTGCCTGGAAATTAGTTCCTGCATCTGTAAGGATGTCGGAGGGCCAACCTACCCTGGCAAAAATGTCTGCTAGTGCCTGGCACACACTTTTAGCCCTAGAGTTGCTTAGATCTACTGCTTCCGGCCATCGGGTGGCAAAATCCATGAAAATCAGTATGTACTGCTTCCCTCTGGGTGTCTTTTTCAGAAAAGGACCCAGAATATCCGCAGCTACTCACTGAAATGGAACCTCAATGATGGGGAGTGGCTGAAGAGGGGCTTTGAGCTGGTCTTGGGGTTTTCCCACTCTTTGGCATACCTCACAAGACCGGACATAGGTAGAAACATCCTTGCCCATTCCCTCCCAGTGGAATGACTTTCCCAAATGGTCTTTGGTTCTGTTCACCCCAGCATGGCCACTAGGATAATCATAGACTAAGCTTAAGAGCTTGACCCGGTACTTAGTTGGAACTACCAACTGTCTCTGAGGATGCCAGTCTTCCTGGTGTCCACCAGAAAGAGTTTCCTTGTATAAAAGTCCTCTTTCTACAACAAACCTGGATCGATTAGAAGAGCTGAGAGGCGGTGGGTTGCTCCGTGTCACCGTCCAAGCTCTCTGGAGGCTTTCATCTGCTTCCTGTTTGGTCTGGAACTGTTCCCTTGATGCTGGAGACATCAGTTCCTCATTAGATTGTGGACCTGGGCTTGGTCCCTCTGGAAGCGATGTAGGGGATGGGGCTGTTTCCGTGAACTGTGAACCGCTCTCCACTGGTGCACTGTGTTGGGGTTCAGGCTCTGGCTGAGCCTCTTGTGTAGGGTTATGGGCTGCTGCCGGTTCAGGTTCGGTGGGGCCCTCTGGTGTTGGGGTTGCAAGTACTGGATTCAGTGCTGGCAATGGGTCTGGTGATGGTTGTTCCGCCAGTTCCGGTTCTGGGACTGGCTCCGTCTGGGTCTCTGGGACTGGATCCACTACTGCTGTTGCAGACGTTGGCCTGGGGTCCAGTTCCATCACCCCTGACCGAGTCCTGGTAGAAGTCTCCAGAACAGAGCTAGGCATGACAGCTTGCTTAGCCTGGCTGCAGGTGACCATTCCCACCCTCTTGGCTAGCTTTACATGATTGGCCAAGTCTTCCCGCAACAGCATGGGGATGGGATAATCATCATAGACTGCAAAAGTCCATGTTCCTGACCAGCCCTTCTCCTGGACCGGCAACTTGACTGTAGGCAAGTCAAAAGAGTTTGACTTGAAGGGTTGAATCGTCACTTGGACCACTGGGTCGATTAAATTGGGGTCCACTAAGGAAGCATGCATAGCCAGCACTTGGGCTCCGGTGTCCCTCCACACGGTGACCTTCTTCCCGCCCACACTCACAGTTTCCCTCCACTCTGAGGGTATCTGGGAGGCATCTGGGCCTGAGGACCTCTGGTGTGATTCTGGTGCAATGGACTGTAATCTGTTGGGGTTCTTGGGGCAGTTGGCCTTTACATGCCCCGGCTCGTTACATTTAAAACATCGTCCAGCTGACGGGTCACTGGGGCGAGGTGGGTTGCTGGAGAACGGTGTGGTGGGACGATAAGGTGTCTGGAGCGTTCCTTGGGGTGTAGTTGGGGCCTTGGGCTGCCCCCGGTAGTAGGGTGTGGTCTGAGGGTGTCCCTTCTGGTATCTGCTCCAACTGCGACCAGGGTTGTTTCTCTCTCCTCCCTCCACCCGTTTTGTTCCGGTTTGTCCCACCTCTCTGGTGGTCTGGGACTGCTCGTATCAATCAGCATAAGCAGCAAGACTTTCTGCTGAGTCCGTTTTCTTATCCCATAAACACTGTTTTATATCCTCCTTGGACATATTCAGGAATTGCTCTGAATCACACATTCCTTCAAAGCTAGTTACACCGCTTCCTTTGACCCATTTATCTAACATTCTTCATCTGGTTTATAAGCGCCACATTATTTAGTTCAGGTCCTCTCTTAAGGGCTCTAAATTTTTACTTGGTAAGTTTCAGGTGTAACGTGAAATTGCTTTAAAACCAAATCCTTGAATTTATTATAGTCAGAAGCCTCATCACTAGGCATCTTATTGAATATGTCCAGAGCTCTTCCAGTCAATTTTGCGACCAATTTGGTCACCTTGTGAGCTTCAGGAATTTTATGGAGTGTGCACAGTCTCTCAAAGGTGAGAAAATGTTCAGCAATATCACTGGATTCATCATACTGTGGACATAGTCGCTCCCATTTGTGGATTGTTGGGTAAGGATTGTTCGGGTTATTCGGTATATTCTGCTGAGCCTTTGCCTTCTCCATCTCCAGTGCATGCTTCCTCTCTTTTTCCTTCTCCTCCAGTTCTTTTTCCTTTGCCACCATTTCTCTCCGGTGGGCAGCCTCCCTTTCTTTTTCTTTGGCTGCTTGTACATCCATCTCCACCTGTCTGAGTTCTACCCATCTTTCATGTTCCTTTTGTTTTTCCTCAGCCCCAAATCTGGCTAATTCCAGCTTCTGTTGATTATTGCTTTCTGTCATTCTAACCTCTCTGTTTTTAAGCTAGCTATACCTGAGAGTTAGAAAGAAAAAAAAACCTGGCTTGTAAAATTTTGCTGTGCTGTAACCTGATACCTATTTTCTCTGAAAGCTGTTCTCAGCCTACAGAAAAATCCTTTTGTTATGCCTGCTGCTCTGTCCCCCAGGCAGAGACATAGAATCTACAGCTGCAATCACCTTTTACAAAACCCTTTAAAATCCTGCTGTGCTTCTGGTTCAAAACGATCTCAAAATGATCCCACCGCTCTGCCACCATGTCAAGGTTCCTTCCCCACTCTGAACTCTAGGGTACAGATGTGGGGACCTGCACGAAAGACCCCCTAAGCTTATTCTACCAGCTTAGGTTAAAAACTTCCCCAAGGTACACACTTTGCCTTGTCCTTGACCCCTATGGTGCCACCACCAAGCGTTTAAACAAAGGACAGGGAAGGAGCCCACTTGGAGACATCTTCCCCCCAAATATCCCCCCCAGGCCCTACACCCCCTTTCCTGGGGAGGGCTTGATAAGAATCCTCACCAATTTGTACAGGTGAACACAGACCCAAACCCTTGGATCTTAAGAACAATGAAAAAGCAATCAGGTTCTTAAAAGAAGAATTTTAATAGAAGAAAAAGTAAAAGAATCACCTCTGTAAAATCAGGATGGTAAATACCTTACAGGGTAATCAGATTCAAAACATAGAGAATCCCTCTAGGCAAAACCTTAAGTTACAAAAAGACACAAAAACAGGAATCTACATTCCCTCCAGCACAGCTTATTTTACCAGCCATTTGAAAGAATCTTGTCCCCTCATTGGCCATTTTGGGTCAGGTGCCAGCGAGGTTACCTTAGCTTCTTAACCCTTTACGGGTGAAAAGGTTTTGCCTCTGGCCAGGAGGGATTTTATAGCACTGTATACAGAAAGGTGGTTACCCTTCCGTTTATATCTATGACAAGCTCCAAGCAAGCGTTGTTGTTTTCATCTAAACCACCACCACCCCCAAAGGAAAAGATCAGGAGCATGCTGAGATCTTTCCGCAGGGGGTGTGACGTTGTCCTAACCAGCCCTTGTCTCCACATGGATGGGCAGAACGGCTCAGCCCTTGGCCCCAGAAAAGCTGCTGGGGTGCAAGGCAGCTCTTGGGCCAGGAAGGGGACAAAGGAAGCCAGGCCTGCGAGATCCAGAGCTCCAGGGGGCGGGGGGGGGGGTGGCACACAGCGGCCGAGTAGGGAAGAGGGCTCAGGACCTGGCTGCCTGGGGAGCTGCCTCAGGGCAGGCAGGGCCCGAGTGAGGCACAGGCCAGGACACACCTCAGGAGAAGCAGCATATTTGTCGGAAGTCCCAAGCCACTGCCATGCCCTAGGTGAGGGGCTCACACTGGTTAACCCTCAAGCCAAGGCAGCCATCTTGTCCTGGCCCCATGACCAGATGTCAGCACATCCTCTGCTCCTGCCTCTCTCCTCTGCCTGCAAACTGATCCCAAACCCAGTCGGCACCGGGGCTGCCCCATAGCAACGTCCCTGCTGAGGGCATAAAAGCTCCTCCTCACAAGCCATTGGGCTGTCCAGGGGCGCTCTCTCCTGGACATGCAAAACAAACCAGACTGCACGCTAGACTCTCCCCCGCCCCTGTCCTGGGGTAACTCAATCCAACTCCATCCTGGCCCACAAAGAAGACTCCATAGAGCAAAACAACTCAGACCTTTCACACTTCCAGATAACACTGGTGGCCAAGCAGCCATCTTCCCTCGACACTTGGAAACGTGAATTCTCTCACCCAGTTCAGCCAGCTGGCCCCAAGCCTCTTGGGGAAAGCTCAGGAGTTTGCACCCACCTTGTGTTTAAAGGAGTCTCAGACTTGCATGGGAAGGGCATGAACCAAAAGGCACTGGGGTGGAGAGTGGCCACATGCCCTAGGGAAAGCAACCAGGAGATGACTGGTCTTCAGAACTCTCATTTGGGCCAAGCTACAGCACTGTGACCGGACAACACAGCAACGGGAGCAGACGGCGGGAGGGTGGTTCAGGGAGATGATTCCAAGGGCAGAAGGGACCATTGTGATCATCTAGTCTGTCGTCATGTATCGCACAGGCCAAAGGCCTGCCCCAAAATCATCCCTAGAACAGCCCATCTTGATTGAAGAATTGTCACCGATAGAGAATCCACCACAACCCTTGCTAAGTTGTTCCAATAGTGAATTATTCTCACCGTTAAAAATTTATACCTTCTTTCCAGTCTGAATTTGTCTAGCTTCAACTTCCAGCCATTGGCTCGTGTTAGACTCTCTGCTGGACTGAAGACCCATTATTAACTATTGGTTCCCCGTGTAGTTACTTACAAACTGGGATCAAGTCAGCCCTCCACTTTTCTTTGTTAAGCTAGATAGATTGAGCTCCTTGACTACCACAACAAGGCAGGTTTCTGATCCTTTAATCAATCTCGTGGCTCTTCTCTGACCCCTCTCCAATTTATCAACATCCTTCTTCAGTTGTTTGGCACCAGAACGGGACACAGAATTCTAGCAGCGGTTGCACCAGTGCCAAACACAGAGGTAAAATAACCTCTCTGTTCCCACTCAGCCATCCCATTTATCCATCCCAGGGTCGCATTAGTCCTTTCGGCTACAGGGTCACACTGGGAGCTCACGTTCAGCTGATTATCCACCACGACCCCCAAATGTTTTTCAAAGTCACTGCTTCCCAGGATAGACTTCCCCATTCTGTAAGTATAGCTACATTCTTTGTTCCTAAATGTATAAATTTACATTTAGCCATATTAAAACACACGTTGTTTGCTTGCATCCAGCTTATCAAGCAATCCATATCTCTCTGTATCAGCGACCTGTCCTCTTCATTATTTACCACATCCCCAATTTTTGTATCATCTGCAAATTTTATCAGTGCTGATTTTATGTTTTCTTCCAGTTCATTAATAAACATTTTAAATAGCATAGGGCTAAGAACTGGTCTCTTAAGGACCCTCCTAGAAACACGCCACTTGATGAGGATTCCCCATTTACAATTACATTTTGAGACCTTTCTGTCAGCCATCTTTTAATACATTTAATGTGGGCCATGTTAATTTTATGTTACTCTAGTTTTTTAATCTAAAATCCCTTTGTTTCCCTTATCAATTTTCTACAATTCCAAGCTTCTGACTTATACTCATTATCAGCTTCCCTTTTCTTGCGTTTGTTATATACGATTTCTTTTCTTCATAGCGGTCTTCACTTCCCCTCTGAACCAGGTCAGTTTAACGAATATGGTCTTATTCCTCGATTGGGGCTTTGGGGGCATCTAGCAAAGCGTTCTTAAACCACTCCCAATGATCATGGACATTTTTTTCTGATTAAATTCTTCCTCTCAGCTGATTGGGCTCACAAATTGTTTTCGGCCCTGTAATTTGAGCTTTTGAAAGCACCAAGTATATATCACTCATCTGGACTTTATTCTATTTTTGCATTATAAATGTGATCAAATCATGGTCACATGTACCTAAGCTCCCATTCGTTTTTAGTTCTGTGATCAGTTTCTCTTTATCTGTCAAGAAGAAGTCTACTACAGAATTCCCCCGTGTTGGATGCAACACTTGGAGAGTTAGGAAATTGTCATCTAGAATATTTAGAAATTCCAAGGATATTTTACTACTAGCAGCATGAGACCTCCAGCGTGCGTCAGTCAGATCGAAGTGGTCCATGATCATGCAGCGTCTTTTCCTACACGTTGTAGATAGGTGCGTAAGGAGCCGGTCATCCTGTTCCCTAGTGTGATATTGGGCATCTGCAGCAGACGCCAAATACCCCATCTTGTGCTTTATCTGTTTGGACATTGATCTGTAAGCATTCAAGATCATTTTCTTCTGAGTTATCAGTGACTCTGAAACAGGTAATGCCATTTTGGACACAGAGTGCCACGCCCCTTCCCCTTTGCGCACTTGATTCTTCCACTGATTTGAATATTCCCATCATGGGACTCATCCCCCGAGGTTTCAGTAGTACCAACGAGATCAAAGTTATGCTAATAAATGAGCAGATTCCAATTCCTCTTGTCTGTCATCCTGGCTCCCAGCATCGGTGGAAAGGGAGAAAAACAACACACAAAGAAACCTGAATACAACCACTCCAGTAGGAGGCAGAAGCAGGCAATGGTCACGTCAGGGATTCGTGCGTGTTCATGAGCTGGGAGGCCAGGAGACCCCCTCTCGCACACACAAGTTATGTTCCAACTCACATGACCATTGCTGAACGAATTAGGACATGCCATTTGCCACAGTCTGCATCTTTGAGATGTTCCCCATGTCAGGAACCTCGCAGGTCAGTTACCTTGTCCAGCAGAGAGGGCAAACAGAGTGCCAGAGTAGGAGAAGCTGCCCAAGACTCTCCCTGCCCCTTAATCCTGCCCTCCTCCCTAGCTCTGGCCAGGAATGGCCGCCTGACAAACGTGGTATTTTTATTTGTATTTTTAATATGCTTACCAGGAATAAGACCTCCTGAATGTTCAACAAATAATCCACCCGTAATAAGATCTACTTATCGCCACGCAAAGCAATCTTCCCACAGACCAGCCCTGCAGCCTCCTGCATTACGCAGCCCCTTCAGTAGGGCAAAGCAAGCCCGACGTCCCTCTCAAAGCAGGGAGAACGCCCTCAGGAGCGGACAACATTCCCACTGTGGGAACAACAAAGTCCGTCTCCTTCCTGGGCCAAACTTTACAAAGAGAGCCTCCAGCAACTAAACTCTGGCCTTTTAGTGGGCCGTTTCCTACAAGCCTCCTCTGGGAATAGGAGATGGGCCATCGGGATTAAAGGGACCTGTGAAGGAGGTTTGGGCCCTTTCCCTCCCTCTCTGGATAAAGAAGGCCCTGAAATAAACACGAAATAACGGATAGAGGCCAGGTGCACACAGTTCCGTCTTTTTACATTAACCCCCCCCCTCCCCTTTTCCCTGGAGAAGTGGAAGGCGGAGTCAGAAATACCAAGGAAGGGAAACCAGGTTCATTGAGAGGGGAAGGGATTTTTCATTCAGTCTGTTTGGAGCTTCTTGTTCTGGTTAAAGTTCATTTAATGCCAATCCCCAGCCAACATTTAGGAGAAAAGCTCCTTGGTTAAAGCCACAACCTCACGCCGCCCTTTCAGCGAAGGGCTGAGAAAGCTCCTTGTCCAGCCCTCCAAGGCAAGTCAGGTTGCCTCTAAATGGGATTGTAGCCATGTCAGTTCCAGGATATTAGAGACAAGGTGGGGGAGGTAATCGCTCTTATTGGACCAACCTCTGTTCGCGTAGCTCAAAGCTTGTCTGTCTCTCTCATCCACTGAAATTGGTCCAATAAAAGACAGTACCTCACCCACCTTGTCTCTAAGGCAGGACAAATAACCCATCAAATATCAGCCTTTATTTCTCCATCAGAAAGCAGCAGAAAGGGACAAGGCTAGGTTTCCCTGTGCAGGGTGCCTTGGAAAGGGGCCGTGTCAGCCTAGCCTGGAAGCTCCTAGGGGGGCAGGGACTGTCCCTTTCCTCCCCTTGGTGCAGCACCTAGCGCAATGGGGTGCTGACCTGTCCGCCTCTGGGCTCTGCTGGCCTCAGAAGTGTAAAGCTACAAGAATCCCTTGTTTGTTCTGAAGCCCAAGGGGAAAGTGTTTTGTTACAAAGCAGGTTTCAATCCAGACACTGCAGCGCTGGGCTAGAGCAGCGGGTCTCAACCAGGGGTACACATACCCCTGGGGCACTCAGCAGTCTTCCAGGGGGTGCATCAACTCATCTAGAGATTGGCCTGGTTTTACAACCGGCTACATAAAAAGCACCAGCGAAGTCAGCACAAACTAAAATCTCAGACAGGCAATGACTTGTTCACACTGCTCTGTATACCATACACTGAACTGCAAGTGCAATAGTTCTGTTCCAATGGATTTATTTTAATAAGGACATGGTACAAAGGAGAGAGTCAGCCACTTGTCAGTAACGGGGGCTGCGACACTTCTGTACTTTGATGTCTGATTGCCTAAACAAGTAGTTTTTAAGTGAGGTGAAACTTGGGGGTAGGCAAGACAAATCAAACTCCCGAAAGTTGGGGGGGGACGGGACGACAGTCGTCTGGAAAGGTTGAGAGCCACTGGGCTAGAGCATGAGATCCCGGCAGACAACCGCGGGGCCGCACACCACTGCTCCAGCTGGGAAAAACCCACCCAGGGACCCCGGGCCGCCTGGGGGGCTGGGACCCCAGAGGGGACGGACCATGCTGGGAGGCAGCATCAGCCCAGGGTCACCCCCCGTGCCGGGGCGGGGCCCCAGGGGAGCAGAGTGACCGGGAGGCCCCTGGTTTCTCCGGCGCTCAGAGCCGCCAGCTCCAGAGCCGGACACGAGCCAGAGGCAAACCCCGGGGCGCTCGCACCCGCTCGAAGCCGCCAGTTGGTTCCGGGGAAGCCAGGAAAGTCCCCCGCTCGCAGCCCCCCAGCCCGGCCCGGCGACCCCGCGGGGAGACCCTGGGCGGGCACCGCTCCCCCCGGCAGCGGGCACCGCTCCCCGCAAGGGGTCCCCCCCGGTCCGCACAGCCCAGCCCTGCTGCAGCTGCTGCCGCCCTCGGGCCCGGGGGCTCCCGGCTGCGCCCCGACTCCCAGCTTGAGCGGACCCGACCGCGGTCAGCCCAGCCCCAACGCCCGGGGGCCCCAGGTGGCCGGCCCCAGCCCGCCGCCCGGCCGGGGACTCACCCACGTGCAGCAGCAGCAGCGTCCCCAGCCAAGCGGGCAGCTTCCAGCGGCCGCTGCCCATGGTGCCCGGTGCCCGGTGCCCGAACCCCGCCCGCCCCGTGCGCCCGGCTCCGAGCAGCCGGCAGCCTCCTCTGAGCGCCCCGGGCGGGTCCCCGCCCCCAGCCGGCCCCTCGCCCCGCCCCATGGCGCCCACGGGGCTTCACGTCTCCAGCGCGGCTCCCCGGCCCTGCCCCTCCGCCGCGGGGCTCTGGCCCCCCCGGGGAGCCACCCGGACCCTTCCAAGCAGGCGCATCTCCCGCGACGGGGACAGCACCGGGGAGCCAGGTTCCAAACGATCAAAGCCCCTGCGCCGCCCCCCTGCTAGTCACCCTACCCGAGGTCCTCCCAGCCGGTGGCTCTGGCAGGTGTCAGTCCGTCCAGCTCCTCCCAAGGACCGGGGCCCCCTTGGGCAGAAGGCCCTCTCTGGTTAAACCTAGCTATGGGTCCCAAAGTCCTTCGTTTGTCTGCTGGCCTCTGAGGCCGGAGATTCTGGGGCTGGGAGGGGGGTTACAATACAACCTGAGTGAATTTACCTACTCACCCCCCACTGCTCCCTGGGGTGGGTCTCGGCTTCAGCCTGATCCCTGTCCTCTGATCCTATTCGGTTTTCCATCAAGCCCAGGCCAACTGTCCACATCATGGTCAGCTCATTTCCCAGAGACCGTTACAGCTCTGGGATTTTTGTCTATTAAGCAGGGGTCAGGGCAGAGTTTATGGAATTGTTCTAGAGCCATTAACACATAGGCCCCATCAACCAGGGTAATTTACCTAATTACCTGCCCCTGTTGTTAGCCCCCAGAGGGCTGTGGTCAACCCCACCCCCTGGAATTACATACAATCCCTGGCCCACAATGATCCACAAACCAAATTGCCGTATCTGTCACAGGGAGGATATGGCTTTTGCTTCTCACACTTGACATTCAAGAAAGCTGGTTAAACTTTAGGAGCCTTGACTTGGATGAGAAGTGAATTCGGGATTTCTCTAGCATTTTGCATGCTGTCTCACTGCACTTCGCAAGGGCTTGAGTCAGATCCTGGCAGCAAAGGGAAATGTGGCAAGTGGTGGTGGATTACTCTGGTGCTTTAACTTCAATGTATGGAGAAATGAAGCACAGCACCTTCTCCCTCCAGGCACTACTGCGGCATTCATGCATGGGCTGAGCTGGGCAAGCCAGTTCCATGGCTGTGCGATTTGTTGCAGAACGGTGCTCCCAAATCTAAGCTTTCATTAACAAAATACAAAGTGTCTGCGTTTGAAAGTCATGCTGGGAAGGAAATTAATGCAGCATTTGCTGACCGCCTGAAAAAAGGAGGTGTGAAATGTTCTTATTCCTCTTAAACGTTAACTCTGAAACTTAAGGATGACAGTGTAAATGTCAACATTATTAACTTTTTCACTGATTTTTTTTTTGGTAAAGAACACACACTCAGGTAGTGAGCTTTCTCCAGCTGTTTACTGGCACAGTTACCCACACAATTTAGGGCTCTTTCCTCCCCCTCAGGGTACAATGGCTCTCTATAAATTAACGGGACCTTGTCTCAATAAAGGAGTCTTTATCACACAGTAAATTTTCTTAAACATGTATTTATTAGCAATTGAGAATACACATGCCAAGCATCTAATGCTGACCACTTCCAATAAAGCAGACTGATGTTTCCCAATGGGCAGTCAGGGTCTGATCTCATCTGGGACTCTGGCTTCCACACAGTCTAGTCATGCAGGGGTTAAAAATCCTAGCAGCTTTGGTCTTGAGCTGTATCCTAGAGTAAAAGTCCAACATGCTTGTTTCCTGACCCTCATTACATAGTTAACATGAGGGTTTCTCTTATCTATGTCATAACTAATTATTTTACTCCAAGCATAGCTATGCAAAACACTAACCAATTATTTTCACTATACAAAGATTCACACACCTAAGACCACCTACTCATTAGCTTTTGTTGGTTTCAAAATTAGCAAAATCTTTTCAAGATCTGCTTATCTATACGCTCATTAGTGAGATAGCCTTGCAACAGCAAACCCTTGTGCTTTTTATTATCAAGAAGAAGCTGCAGACACTCAGGGCTCCCATTCTCATGACTGTGAATATCTATCTATCCCTGTTCATAATGCTGCAGCTGCTACATTTCTATCTGTCTGCCTACATCAAGGCCAAATTCTCCTGACTCTAGTTTTTGTTTTCAATTTATGGTGGCTAAACGTAGATGGCTGCAGGTTACGCTAAGGTGACTGTGGGTCATGTCAAGTCCGGGCCTCTGGTTACAACTCAGGGAATTATGAGTTCAAACCCACACTTCTTTCCCCTTCCTTGTTAGAAGAATGAAATTTGCAAATGAAGCGCAAGTTAAGAGAAACTCAGTAAAGAAGTTAGTTCATTTCTGTACTGTAAGGGGCCTCCAGTAACTGGAATGCCAGCAAAGCTCTTGGAGATGGGCTCAGTCCAACAGCTAAAAATGCCCACTCTCTGTGGGGCTGCATGGGATGGGGTTTTAATGGGAGAGGCCCCAGAGCCCATCCTGCCCTCTCTGCAGCCTGGCAAAGGACCCCCCAGCAAAGCTCACCCTTCCGAAAGGAAAAGACTGACAAATTTAAGAGACTCCAACAAAGGAGGGCACAGCCGATAAAAGGATTAGAGGGTATCAGCTAGGAAGAGATTAAGGGGACAGACTCTGTGCAAACAACACAGGGGAGGGGAGAAAGACCAGACCAGCCAGACTGGCAAGGGGAGGGGGCGGTTATTGTAGTAACAGGCTGTAACTCCAAGGCAGGTGACGTGGCTGGAAGGGGGCACTGGAGTCCCATTACCACAGCTGTTCAAGGCTGCTCTGGGTTTTGATCCTGCTGGCCCTTTCCAGGGTGGGGTGGGGCTGGCTAGGTGAGCTGGCCAGCCCATTCTGGCTCTGGGGATTGGAGAGTGACTAGGTCCAGGGGCTCTTCGTGCATTGTATGTACAGCCAGCTGGGAGCCCAAGGGTTTCCTGCCCAGTATTTTAATCCTTAAAGCCTTTTTGATTTATCGAGCTGCAAGAACCCCCCGAGCAGCAGCCGGAATACTGTGGCCAGGCCTGCCCCAGCTGATTGCTGTTGTGTAAGATCTGACCCCCGCATTCCCCACAGCCGGCAAGAGTCTTCCACATGGCAGAGATTTTCACCACGAGGGGGGATGGGGCAGCTGCCACTGCCTGCCTACAGCGGGGCTGGCTCCATGTCTCCAGGCACAGCTTCAGGGTTCGCATTGTGCGGGAACTTCTCTTGCTTCCAGTTCCTACAAAGCGTTGCAGGTTTCTGCCACGCAGCAATGCTCCCGTCAGCTTGACCAGGAAGAGCGGCTGCGTGGAGGCTGGGATTAGCTGTCACATGCTAGCCAAGCCGGGCTGGATGGAGCTGCAGAGCAACACTGTCGGATCACTGTGTTCCGGCCAGCCAGAGCGAGCCAGGTGGTGTCTCACGCCTGCAGCTGGCTATGGGGTGCATGGGGCGGAGGCAGGGTGCAGGACACAGATGTCCCCGCTCAGGTGGCTCATGAAATTACTGTATTAATCAGGCCTGGTCTACACTAAAAATTAGGTCGACCTACCTACGTCACTCATGGGTGTGAAAAATCCATACCCCGGAGCAGCTTAGTTAAGCCAACCTAATTCCTAGTGTAGACGCCACTATATTGATGGAGGAATTCTCCATTGACCTAGCTACTGCCTCTCGGGGAGGTGGATTAACTACACTGATGGGAGAGCCCCCAACCCCTCCCCATTGGCACAGGTAAGCGTCTACACTGAAATGCTGCAGCTTCAAGTGTGGATGAGCCCTAAGGCTGATGAACTGCTCTTCCCCGGCTGTAGGGGCCTGAAGGAGACCCAGCCCTGCCCCAGAGGGTGCTCCTGGACCCAGCCACTGCTCCTGAGCACAGGCCAGCATCAGAGCAGCAAAGCTCTAAATGACAGTGGCCCAGCTGGTATCAGGCACTTCACAGACAGCAACCAATGGGCCGCCTCCTTGGAGCAAGGTCTTGTCCCCATTACACTAGTGACTTTGATCAGGCAGGTCAAAGGTAGTTGAACAGCAAGCTGGATGCAGACGCAGGAAGAGAACCCAGCAGTCCTCACCCCGTTCCCGCATTGGAGCCACTAGATCCCACGGCCTCCCGAAGAATCTCACTGCTGCTCTCCTAAAGGGTCCCTCCACCCCAACAGGGGAGCAGCTGTCCTGAGATGCCGTGCAAAGGGACGAGAACAGAGGCAACGCTAGTAGTTTGGTTTTTTCCAAAAGTCATTTATTGAACGTTTCTTAATGTTATTCAAAAAAGAAAGATTCAAATTTTAGATAAAAAGAAAAAAAAACGGGTGTAAAGGATCCTTGGACATGCTCCAGCACACGGAACGAACAGCCCAGAGGGGCTCACAGCATGATGCTCCCTGACCAAACTGCCCCAGAGCCCTGCTTGGCTCGCCCTTCAGAACCAATGCAGGAGATGTGCACGCACTGCCCCCTGCTGGCGCCAGACCCGCCCTGCATGGGGGACTAGCCAGGCTTCTTGCTGCTCGGCCAGTGTCACTGTGGGAACCAAGGGGCTAACAGAAACCATTTCCCCCTTCCACCCGCCCCACAGCACTGGAGTCAGCCGCCTAACTGGCTGAGAAGGATTCTGTGGGCTCCTGGATGGCAGCCTGGGACCCCTCCCGGGAGTGAGGGGTGCATGTCCAGCCCCATCCCCGCTCCCCTCTCCTCCACTCCTGGGAGCAAACGCCCAACTAAAGGGGGAAGAAATGGAATGGCCGTGCTGCTGTGTGACCAGGTGGTGGTGACTCAGGGATGGACGGGGGTGGGTGCCGAGAGGCCCAGTGCTCCCAGAAGAGGCTGTTTAAGAAAATAAGCCAAGTGAGCATGGAGTGATTATTTGGGGCTATACACAGCTGGCGTTAGCCTTAGCAACGAGCAGGCTTGCCTTAGACACCACACACTGATTTGCTGACAGATTTCCCTGGCAAGAGCTCTTAACACAAGCCACACGGGGTTAGTAACTACTGGCTCTGCAGGGCGGGCTCCCCGGCAGCAACCTGCAGGGCAACTGTGCGCCGTTAGGTCATGCTGGGGGTGACCAAGCCCTGAAGCATGATCATGAGGCGGCGGGCCGGCTTGCTCAGGGTGCTGTGAGATTCCGCCTGCAGGAACTGGAAGAGCTTCTGCCGCACCTGGTTCATGACCGATCCCATGTGGTCTCGGGTGATGGGGTCGCTGTGGTCCAGGTGCATCACCGCCTCCTCCAGGTAACTGATGGGAGAAAGGAAAGCCCAGGGTTACGACTTCACTTCAGCCAGGGAATGTGCAGACACCTCCTGTCTCCCCTGCCCCAGCTCAGGTAGCTAGCTCCTGATTTGTCTCTTAGCAAGGAGTCCGAGGCTGCCCCCGCTTCAGCACACGGGGCAGCTGGCAGACAGCTCCCCGCGTGCCATGTGCAGCCCAGTCGCTTGGACTCACAGGCTAGAACTCTGCCTGGACTGCTCTTTGTACCGGGTCTGTAAAGCACAAGGGGTTTCTTCAGTGGTGTTTTCACGGCGTGAAGCAGAATGTGAGCTTTGTTTGGCACTGGGGCAACATGTGACCTACACAGCTCTCAAGCCCCAAACAGGGAACGAAGGGTGAAAGCAGACCGAACCTCAGACAGGAAGCAGCACTATCATCAAATCTAAGAGTATGGCAGGAAATCACCTTGACCCAGACAGCAATGGATTGTGTCCTCCCATAGAGCCAATTTAGGACTGTTGTGGGAATCAAAGGCCAGATCTCCCCTTTCGAAGTCCCTCTATCAAGTCCTAGGGGAATTTGCCTTTCCAGGCTTCCAGACATTTCTGTTGCCCTTCTCAAGCTTTTTTATTTCAGAGGCCATGTGCCCTGCTGCTCTGCAACCATGGAATCAGATCCTCTCTGCTCCAGGATCTCTGCTGTCCTAGTAGAGAGCTATGTCTCCTGCCCTCATGGCTGTGAGGGAAACCTTCACACTGCGCAGCCTAAGAGTCAGCTAGTGAGCCAGTTCCCACCCCTGAGAGTCACTGCTTCAGGCTAAGTGGGACGTTGACTCTGAAACCTAAAGATGTCAGTATTACATGAAAGTGTTAATGACTTCACTGCGGAGCACTTTAGTAAAAACCCAAAGTCCCAAACTGCTATCTACCAACCCTCCCTCTGATAACTTCCACCAGGCACCATTGGCACATGGAAATTAAAGATCACAGGGCAGCATAAAGTTATATTAACTATCAAATCATCCCAGGCGAACTGCGCTGGCTGTCCTGTTCATTAGTGGATTCAGTTCAACAGACACCTCCACATTTTCATTTCTCTGAACCTCCAGGCTGTCACACTGAAGTGCCCCAGAATCCAGGAGCCCTGCCCCAGAGACTGCCAAACCGTGGCTAAGCCTACTTTCCCGTGGGGTGACCAGAACTGAGCACAGGACTCAGGGGGAGGGCACATCACTGGCTTAGAGCCTCATCTTCATATACACACACTCAGCAAACAGCCCAACTCAGCACTTGGGTACACTGGTGATGGAAGCTAAAGCAAACCCTATAGTTGGGTAGCCGTTATTTTTCAGCCTCTGTGCTCTGAGCAGAGCCTCTCACTGAGCTGTCCATGACGATGCTCTGGTCTTCTCCTGAGCGGAGAAGCCAGTAACATGCCGGAGGAGTTTGAGTTGTTCCTCAGAATGAGCATTGCCTGGTACTTGTCTACAACCAATCTGGAGAGACACGCTGCTATTCCTGTCGCTAGAGGGTGGGGCAGGGCGGCGCTCCGGACCGACACTTACTTCAGTTTCAGTTCGGTGCGGGTGCCCAGATCCGAGGAGAGCTGCTGAATGAGAGACAGGAGGACGGGCTGGGAGAGTGGACATGGGTGCTGTCCAAACACCTGCTGAGGATCCACCGTCTCACAGACATATAGGACCAGGTTCAGATCAGCTGCTGTGAGAGTCTGCGAGAAACATATGTATTTAGAGATGTGGGGTGGAGGGGGACTGAGGAGCACTACAATGGAGGGAGGAGGCCCTGCTGCATACTGGGGCACAACTGAACGCAGGCCTTCCTGCCCAGAGATCTCTGCTCACTCAGCACACCAGCTGAAAGGAGTTTGGCTGCACCACACGTGGTAAGGACAGCTGTCTCCACTTAGGAGCCCCAGGACTGGAGCAGCAGATTGAGTCTGCAGGCTTCAGCCCAGTGGCGCGGGGAGGTCGCTCAGTGCACTACCTCCACCGTCCATGCATTTAGCCCTTCGCTCCCAGGAACACCATGAGCATGGCCTGCGTTTGTTCAGAGCGCTGGGCAGGGGAAACCAGACCGATGGGGCCTGGCACAGGGTAGGACGGTGCTCAGATCACACGTGGGACCAGGAGAGGAATCTAGACGCTACTGTTCTTTCTGCGCCCCCTGCTGGCTCAGTGGCAGAGTAACAGTGCCCTGCACTTACAGGTGTTGGTATGCTGGGGTCAAGCACATCAGCTACTTTAATACACGGCACTACAAGGCTTTCTACGTCAAGGGCTTCACAGTTAACCCTTCACCTGCCCCACTCCACTGCTGTCAGAACGGGACGCACCAGCTCCACAATGCTGCAGTGGCCAGAGCTGCCGACCTTGGGGGAGCCTTAGCAAAGCCTAGCTCCTGAGGAGCTACAGCAGCACAAGGGGCCATCTCCTCGCCTGGGCAGAGCCAGGGGACACATCTTGGCGCCTCTGGGAGGATCAGGCCTACATGGCAGCCTGCGTACCTGCTGGAAAGCCTGGTTGAGGTGGCCCTGCTGCAGCAGCTGCAGGACGTGAGTCTGCTGAGACTGGAAGTCCAGGTGAGCAGAGGGGATGGGCGTGCCTGCTGCGGAGCGCATCGCCTGCACAATGCTCGAGGTGACGGCCGCTTGCTGCTCCTTCATGGCCAGGCTCACCTCTCCCTTGATAACCCTCTGCACCTGGGTCAGAATAGAGTCCTGCATGCTAGAAACAGAGGAAAGTGTGAGAACAGGATGGAGCTGCCAGGGATTGCGCTGCTCTCGCGCTGGTCAAGCAGGGCTCCAGCTATCAGCATAGGCGCTTCTCACAGTTTACGTTGGCATGAGCCCCAAGGGTTAACATGAAGGGCTTCGGTGCCCAGGCACAGACACTAAGTACCTGGAATTCGGCAGAGCCCCTGCACAGGCGCCTGGGGCTAGGAATCTGCAGGAGAGGCATTCGCAGGGCCCCATTCTCCCCCATTCCTTAGCGAGCAGATGTTTGAACTTCTGAATGCATCTGGTGCTGGTTACAGGTTGTAGAGATCCCTGCCCAAGCAGTCCCAACACACACAGCTGGGCTAGTTCCCCCACTGACCCATGCACTCCGAAAGGAACACCTGTAAGATGCAGGGGAGCCAAGTCCCCACTCAAGCCCTTGATAAGGGAGAGTTAGTGCCAATGGAGAGGGTGCTCTCTGAGATGTGGACACCTGTCTGCCGGGACACGGGCCCCAGCTCATAATGGGCATAAAGGGCCAAACTCTGGTCAGCTGCAGCCATGTCAGACCAGCGGAGATTCCCTGGAACCCAGTGGAGACTTCCCAGCAGGACAGGAAAATCTTCTCTCTGGGAAGGTACATGCTGTGCTGGCTGGAAACACGCAGGGACGCTGCCCTCCAGGCCTCTCGACAGCGAGAGTCGAGGATCAGCTCGCCCACCTGAAAGTTTGTTTCACTGCTGGGGTTTCCCTAGATGCCAAGGCATGCGTTGCTGCAGAACAGGGGGGAGAGTGAGGGATTCCGCCAGGCTGGCTGAGGACATGGCGCATCAGGGAGATGCTGCAAACAGCAGCGTCAAATCAGAGTCCTTGTGGAAGGGAGTGGCTGTGCCCCACGGTGTGCCCAGGGCTCTGCCCGAGTGGCAGCGTGTGCATGCCAGGGACCAAGCTTCCATTTAGAACGAAGAGGCAGCTGCGTGTTACAGAGCGAGCCACAAACCAGCGTGGCCCTGTTCTGTGCCTTTGAGAGCAGCAGAGTCGCACAAGCCTGCCGAAGCGCTTGCTGAAAAGCAGAACGTCACATGCTGTGCCCCCAGCAGATCAGAGAGGGCTCCACAGGGCAGCATGCCATGGGCTCTTTGGCCCCCGCCCCCGCTGTCCCTGCCCATTCCTCCTGCATGTCCAATCCAGCGGAAGCCCCAGACCCAATGCCTGACTTACTTGCCCACAATGACATGCAGCTGATGCTGCACTTCGGTGTGCACGCTGGTAGTGATGGTGGAGGCCAGCTGATCTGTGCTGCTCTGGAAGGTGCTGATCAGCTGCCGGAGCTGGCCCAGCATGGAGTCCCGGGCCTCCTGGTCTCGCGCCTTCTTGTTCTTCATGTGAGTCTCAAGCTGCTGGATATCTGCAACAGTCAGATGATCCCTCAGAGCGCTGCCAATCACCATGCCATCCCCCAGCAGAGCCCCCCAGCTACCAAACCCTGTGTGTGATCAGAGCGTATACTACAGCCCACCGTTGGCAAAGGGGCTCAATACCAATAAGGCCACAGGACAGGCACTGGGGACATTTCCTAGGCTGGAGCCAGGAGAGGGGAGGCCTGCAGAGATCAAAGGGGCTATTTCGTGACGGATTTTGAGGTTCAGAAGATGGTCTGATCAAAGGCAATGGGGATGCAAGCTCTGCAAAGGAGCAGCAGCCTTTGAGAGCTCACAAGGGCAGGGAGGGGCCCTGCTGACCTGGGGAACACGTCGCTAGGCGAATGGCTGGAAAGGTGCAGAACCAACCAGAAAGGCTGGAGTCCAGCAGTGCACGTCTGCTGCGGTCAGAGGAGCACGTTGCCCGACAGCACGCTGGGGAACAAGCTCCAAGGCTTGGTTCACTGGGGGGGTGCAGACAGTCAGGGACGAGAGTCCCTTATGCAGCACTACACAGTCCCCCCAGCCATCCTGGGGTGCCCAGGGGAGTTCACTTCCCCCAGCAGCATCCCAGGTTGACCACTGACAGACAGGGTCCAGTGTGGAGATGGTCCTACCCTGCAGCTGAGCAAGAGAAATGGCTGGTACAGTGAGGCTATCTTGCCAGCAGAACTAGAGATGCGGCCCAGCAGTCTGCCTACAGGACTGGGAGCCAGGCACACCCCAGATCTAATCTGAGCTTTTAATGTCCTCTCCAAGCTCCCCTCACCCCTTCCTCAGTTTCCCCATCTGTAGAAGAGGGATTACACTTCCCTTCCTCATAGAGAGGCCGTGAGGAGCAGTAATTCTCCATAAAGCTCTCTGACGAGGAACCGCACTACATGAGGGCAGATCTCGGTTTCCAACAGGACTCACATTCCTGCGTCCCCTGCTTGAAGGTGTCGTTGATTTGCTGGAACATGGACTGGCAGCTCTTCTCAAACGCTGGCAACACAACGCTCTGGAACGCCTCCTTGTACGCCGACTGGATGGGCCCCTGCAGAGCATCCGCCGCTGCCCTCGCAACGGCATCTGTCAGGTTCTTCCAAGAACACAGGAGACCCCGAGTTTAGCATTTTCCTGCTGCACACCTAGGATGGAGGCACTTCGCCTCCCCCAACCCATCTGCAAGTCCCTGGACAAGCCAGAAGCAGTTAACCTCCCGTCCATTTGCCCTGGGCCACGAGCCCACCAAGCCTAAGTGTTAACACTACGATCTGATGGCTGGGGGACCTGAACGAGTGCGCCCGAAGGAACATCCAGGTTTCCTGGTACTTTAGCTCCATGGGTGGCTCTTCCCCCTTAACCTGCTAGCTCTCGCTGAGGCAGGGAGCTGGAGAGCAGCCGTGAGAACAGAGTTGAAGGAGCGAAGAAGAGCAAACACAGCAGTGATCTTCCACACACAAAGCAGAGGGAGCCTGGAAACGGCAAACCCACTAACACCGAGGGAGGAAAATTGCTGACCATCTTGGGGCAATGGGAGCACAAGCACCGAGCGGCATGAACTATGACTCTGGGATTCACTCAGGTCAGCTTAGACCAGCGGTTCTCAACTTCATTGGACTGCAACCCCTTCTGACAACAAAATTACTATATGACCCCAGGGGAGAGGGGGCCAGAGCCTGAGCCCCACTGCCCTGGGTGGGGGGGTGAGGGGGCCAGAGCCTGAGCCCCAGGTCCCAGCAAGTCTAATACTGGCCCTGGCGACCCCAATAAAATGGGGTCCTGACCCACAGTTTGAGAACTGCTGGCTTAGACCAACACAGTCTGAGAGAAAGCGGCTGGATAGCCATAAACCAAGGATCATGGCAGTGTGTGAACTTTGGTGGTGTGGTGTGGGGGGGTTAATGAATAAAATGGCACTGTGCCAAGCCTTGGGGGACCCCAGGAGGTGGGGTTAGTCCCCAGCTTAACATCTTCATTAGTGATTAGTCTGACGGGGGGATCGCGTGCTTGTCAGACACTCTGGAGGTGGTTGCAAATGCTCGTGAGCAGAGAGGAATTACGTGGATGGGGCTCTGATTCAACACTCAGGTAGGAAACAACAGGAGATTCCACTTGGAAAAATGCAGTTAAAACCCCACTAGGAAAAACACTCCCAAACATGAGGGACAGAGCAGCTTCCCCTGGCCCTGCATCACCACTTGCCACCCGGCTAGATCCGAGCGATGGGACGGAGAGATGACAACGCAAAGTGCCAAACACCTTTCTCCCACCTGGCTTCCTGTTGCCCTGCTAATGCTGAGAGGCAGCCCTGGTGCTAGAAGGGCCAGCAAACAGGCTGCCCGTCACCTGCACATGCCAACGGCTCCCACTGGCTTTGGGGCAAAGTGCAGGAGGAGCAGACTTGCCGACCCAGGCTGGCTGCACTGGGGCTGTTCCCGACACTAAGGCATGGCTTCTGGGCCTGAGCCTGTTTCAGCTGCCAGGGGAGGTGAAGGCCCTTTCGGGAATGATCGCTGGCCGTGCATTCAAACACACAGTGCCCTCCTGGACAGGGAAACTAGGCAGAGCAAGGCCTAAGAAGCGGATGAGAGACTGGCGGGAGCTGGTGCCTGGCTCCTCAACAATCCAGACAAGGGGTCTCATCTGCCTATGCTAGCAGCTAAACTGTGTTGAGCCCCTGCTGAGGGGCAGGTAACGTGTCAGTTGTGAGTGGCTCACCCCAGAAGGGGAACACAGGATGGCCAGGTGGTTGTTGGTCTGGGCCTTACCTTTGATTTCACTAGCTTGGTGATGTTTTCCTTCAATGTCCCCTCGACAGCGGTGAGCTTGGCGGCAATCGTATTGCTCAGCTGGCCAGTGACAGGGTCCAGGCTCTTGGAAATGTCTGGGCGTGACAAAGGAAAAGGTGACTCAGGTTCACCCGAGCACTTTGGCTTTTCCCTTGCCGGGCAGTGGGAGGGGGCCATGGCACCCAGGATCACCTCGAGCCTGGTCATCGTTCTCAGGGGTGTGAAAAATCCACCCTCGAGCATCGCAGCTCTGCCAACCTACTGCCTATGTGGCTAAGTCAGGGGTGGGCAAACTTTTTGGCCCGAGGGCCATATCTGGGTATGGAAATTGTATGGCGGGCCATGAATGCTCACAAAATTAGGGGTTGGGGTGTGGGAGGGCTCCAGTTGGAGGTGCAGGCTCTGGGGTGGGGCTGGAGATGAGGGGTTGGGGATGCAGGAGGGTGCTCCCGGCTGGGACTGAGGGGTTTGCAGTGGGATCGGGGCTTCGATGGGGGTTGAGGCGTGGGAGGAGGTCAGGGGTGCAGACTCCGGGTGGTGCTTACCTCAAGCAGCTCCCAGAAACAGCGGCATGTCCCCCTCTGGCTCCTACGTGGAGGTGCAGCCAAGCGGCTCTGCACCCTGCTCTGTCTGCAGGCGCCGCCCCTGCAGCTCCCATTGGCTGAAATTCCTGGCCAAGAGGAGCTGCGGGGGCAGCACTTGGAGCGGGGGCAGCGTGCAGAGCCCTCTGGCTGCCCCTATGCGTAGGAGCCGGAGAGGGGACACACCCCTGCTTCCGGGAGCTGTGCGGAGTGGGGCAAGACCCCGACCCTGCTCCCGGCTGGAGCACCAGAGCGGGGCAAGCCCCGAACCCTGCTTCCCGGCGGTAGCTTGAGGGCTGGATTAAAACGTCTGGAGGGCCGGTTGTGGCCCCCGAACTGTAGTTTGCCCACCACTGGGTAGGTCGATGGACAAATGCTTCTGTAAGCCTAGCTACCGTCGCTTGGGGAGACTGAGTTCCCACAGTGATGGAAAAACCCTCCTCGCTCTACTTTGTGTCTATACTGCGGTGCCATAGCTATGCCACTGATAGCACCCGCCATGTAGACACGGCTCAAGACCCCTTCCAGAGCAGCACATCCCTCCCCCAGGAGCTCCTGCGAGCCCGTCACAGATCCCCGTCTCCGGAGAGGTCTGCAATGCCAGGAAGTTGTCAGGGCTAAGCATGCCACATCCACAGTCCTGCGCCACCTATCGCCGCCCTGCAGCATGCGGCTTCACACCTACCTGCTGGGCCCACGCCATATAAACTACCCAGCATCAGCACTTACACTGGGGCACCGTCTTCTTCATCTCCTCGCGGATGGTCCTCTCCAGGCGATTGCATGCAGCAGTGGAGAGGGACTGCGACAGCTGCTGGGACAGGTGCTCCTGGAGCTGCCCGTTCCGCTGCTGCCCCTCGGTCAGAGCTCGGTCCAGCCTCCGCTCTGGAGGTCACACGTTAAGGAGCTACAGCCTCCAGGAGATGCCCTCTCCGATCCCGGCACTCCTCTCCTCTGGTGATGGGCACTGACCAGACACATACTATCTCCTGCACCACCTGCGGCTTCCAGAAGAGCTAGCTTGGGCCTTCGGTAATGGGGGACTCCAGGATACGGCTGTGTTAGCTCTTATAACCCCACCTGCCAGCAAACAGGCCACGGGAGGGATCAAGAGCAGTAACTGGAACCAGGTGCAGTGCAGGGTGGCCACTAGCAAGCACCTGACAAGAACCATCAACCCCGCACCGCAGCATCCCCTGCTACTCGAGTGCTGGGACCCCACACAGCTCTTCCGGTGCCCCCCAACCCCGCACTGCAGCAACCCCCCATCCCAGCCCTGGCACCCTTGAGCAGTGACTGCTGAAGTCCAAGGTGATTTTATGGTACAGATATATGGCTGCTGGGACTGACGGGAAACTATGATGTCTCTCCTGCAGCACTACCCACCCCAGAAGGCCGGCCCTGTGGCATGCTGGCCCCAAGAGGGGTTTGCCAGGAAGGATACGCTCTTGTTCTTGCTGAGAATCAATCACTCGTTCCATGTGACCCATGAGGGAGCTCTGCACAGCATCCAGGTGGTCAGTAAGTCTCTGCATTAGTTCCATCTGGTTCTGTCTCAGCTCTGTGAGCTCCCTCTGTTGGCTCCGCAGCAGAGACATCAGCTCATCCTGGCACTCGGCAGTCACCTGTTTGCAGACAAGGCAGCCAAATGATACGCTCTGACTCCACTGGCCACTGCACCTGTACTGAGATCGGAGGTCAGCAGAGAGGTTGAGCCCCTGCTAGGGAAACCCAGGGCCAGTTCACCCACCACTTAATCCCAGGAGCAAAGCTCAACACAACCATGATAAGATTCAGGGCCAGTCCCAGGCCTCAAGGAAGCCAAGTGGCACAATTCCCCCCATCTCCAATAGGATCAGCACTTTGGCTTTACAGGAGCACACCGATGAGACCGCAAAACACACCATGTCCCAGGTTTCTTCCATGACCTAAGAGATTGAGCTGACTGGGAGCAAACCCTGCCCAGACCTTCCCAGGCTGTCTAACTCCAAATCTTTTGCTCCCCAAAGGTCATGTGCAAACCAGAGCCTAGCCCCCTCTCACTGGATCCCTGCAGCTACCTACAACACTTAGAGGATATAGGTCTCTGCTGTCAGAGAAGCGGAAAGCCCCGGGATTTAAACAGCTGGCCTCAGGCACTTACGATGGAGCAATGCATTGTTTGGGGGGTGCACCGCCATTCACAGGGCCAGCACCATGCCACTTCCTCTAGCTCAGGAGGGGAAGTGGCTCTGGCCAGCTCCATGCCTGGAGGAAGGGGAAGTTATTTTGGAGACGTTCTCTGGCCCATATTATCCAGATGGTCAGACTAGATGATCACATTGGTCCCTTCTGACCTTGGAATCTGCGGAGGTGCTTCACCCGCATCAGCTGGAGCCAGACTTTAACCTAGCGGGAAGCCATCTGAAACCCGGCGCTACAGGCAGCAGACCCCACTCGAGAGGCCGGCTGAGCCCTCGGTGTCCCAAGGGCATCCCAATGAGTCCTAAAACATGGTCCCAGCACGCTACGCTCTCCACTGGACGTGGAGGTACAACCAGCAGACATAAGGAGCTTGAACAGGCCAGAGCTGCTCTGTCCTAATGGGGCTAGGAATGCCTTGTTCTCCCACGGCTGGCGCACAAAGCGATTTCTATTGGTCTCACGCAGGAGCAAATACCAGAGCTGTGACTGGGCAGGTTGGATTGGAAAAAGCAGGACCACGTATATGCGAATCAGATGTGGCAAGCTGCAAAGGAAGCCACTGGTCTCACCAAGTCTGGGCACCCCTCTCAGACCATCTGCAAGCCACAGAGCTAAGCAAGTTCTGCAGGGCCTTAGTGAGCAGCAAAGCACAGCTGGCATGCCCTGCCGGCTCACGGAGCACAGGCCCCAAGCTCTGCAACAGACGCTGAGGGAGCTGGGATGGGCTTTCCTTTAAGTCATCAGTGAGCTGGCTAACAAGCAAGCAGGTGATGGAGCGTCGGATTCCCACTGGGACTAACCTGGCGATCACATGATCTTGGGGACTGGGTCACATCCCTGGAATTAAAAGAAGAGTTACCATAACCATGTGAATTGCACCCAGCCTGGGGTCAGAGTCTTTCACCAACACTGACTGAGCTGGGTCTGGGCTTTTGATTCCACCTATAACTTTCATCCCCCACCGTCTGGCATCTGCCCCCCTTCTGTCTTGTTCCACCACCAACACAAGGGCACCAGGAGGGTACAGAGTTCATGTTGGTACAGAACTGTATCAAAGCCAAGAATTACTACCCCTAGTGAGTAAGACTCAAGGGACCCCTACACGGCTCCTCTAGGTGGGCTGGTTTGACACAGGGCACCTACTGGGCCTGGCCCTTTGGCCTGAGGGTCACTGGCTCCCCTGCTGTTCACACAGCATGAACACAGCCTAGGTTGTTGAGCCTTGACTGAATTTGGGGGCAGAGAAGTCACTCCCCTGATGTTATCTGCCCAAACATCAAGATGGCAGTTTTCTCTCTTTCTTATAGAAAAAGATCAGGTGCACATTTTGAAGTTCTTAAAGAGTGCGTGTAAGGACTGTCTGGAGCCATATATTGCAATATGGACTGAACAAAGAAAACATGGACTTGGTTTGTTAAGCAGGAGAGACCAGTTTGGCTCCTGCAAACCCATGACTCCGTGTTGATCCAAACCTGGCAAGAGGGAGGCATGCGCTGGCGGCTCACAGCCTGGATGGCCCACAAGCACGACAGCAGCAATTCAGTTGTCTGAAAAGGACTGGGACATGGGAGGCAAATGGCATTTCTCAGCAGAGATTCCTTTTCCTGCAACCAACAATCTAAAGCCCCAGCCTGTGGTCTGCAATCATGACATACACAAGGACAGCTCCAAACCAGTCCATGGAGCCGTATGAAAAGCACAGGAGTACAAAGCCATTTGCAGACGTTGCACTGATTTTCCTGTACACAGGACTTAGCACATTGGACTCTGCTACCTGATCACCTTCTCACGGGCTGACCCTTCAGCTGATCAAGTTTCAGCCAGAGCACATTCATACGGTCAAGTTTCAAACACAGACGCAGCAGGCAGGTGCCAGATGTTACTGCATGTGGCCACTGTGGTTGGGCCTAGAAGCCACCCAGATCAGAGCTCTGTCATGCTGGGTGCTGAAAAACGTTTAGCGAATGACCATCCTGAAGGAGCCTTCCCCGAAGTGGGGCAGATTGCTCTGCCATGGGGCAGCACAGGAGTAGAAACGAGGCTGTGTACCCCTCATCTCACTGTAATGAGCCTGCCTCCCACAAGTTCTTCTGAAGCCTGTGCTGGCCCTGCAGCCCCCCCCGGAAGGGCAGGACAGAGCCTGCTCCCATGCCCGTCTGTGATGGCCAACGCAGCGCTTTCACCAGGGCTGGCGGGTTACTGCTCACAAAGCTCAGATCCCCGTGCGCAGACAGCAGCAGCTCTGGGGCACGGCTGGCTAGCTTATCTGCTAGTGGGTTTCTCAGATTGCAGCCCTGTGCTGCCAATCCCACAGCTGTCTGCCCTGGAAGCCCAGCGTACCCGTCGTCTTTCTTGCCCTTCCGTTTGAGCTTGGGGGAAGCCCGAGGGGACACCTTGGCTTTCCAGTCCTTCACAGGCAGCCTCTGTGCAGATGCTTTGGCACTAAACCCGCCTGATGTAGAAGCCAAACTTGCAACTTCATCATCATGGTCACTGCAAAAGAAGACCAGGGAGAGGAGGTTGCTAGCAGTACTGGGGAGAGCCAGCCCGACGGGGCTTCAGCCACCCTGCCCTACAGCCGGCCAGGTCGTCAATCCAGAGGAGTCCGCAGGGCCCAGCATGAAGCGCTCCACCTTGACCCAAGGAACCAGGCTGCTCAGATCAAGATGAAGCATGGCATGATGGGACCTGTAGTCTCTGCATTAGGCTGGGCTGCAGAGGTCTCTGACTGCTCCCCAGTGTGGAATTTGCTGACTAGGGAGGGGACCCAGCAGAGCACGCCTCTCAAGCTGAGCGGCTGAAGGTGCCGTAACCCAGTGAGAACCACAGCGTGGAGAGACCGAGGGCCGTCCAGGCAGTAATTGAACTCTCCACTGACTCGGGGGGGGGGCTGACCCTGCCACCTCTGGCTGCAGCTCTCCCACTGAAGGCAGTGAGAATTTGGCATGTAGGAGCAGCCCCTGGTGGTGAAGGGCAGGCCATGACTGGGCAGGATCTTGGAGAGCACAGCAGTGCCCATGGGCACTCGATCTACCTTGCTTTACACAAGGGCTGGGCTCCACCAAACGGTGCCCATTGGTTGGTTTGCACTGATGACTGGACCAAGCGACACGAGCCATGCTCGGTCCACGTTCCCCCGAGCAACCCAGCGAGCACTCTGACCCCGAAGAGCGTGACCCAGGTGACAGCATCTTGCGAGCCAGCCCAAGCTATCAGGGTAGGACTGGTTTCATGGCCTCCCTCATGCCAGGGCTAGGGGGCAGGAGGCAAAGCACATGAAGACTTGCCAAGGACAGAGGCACAGACGCAGCATGAACAGAGTCCATGCCGGGGCTACGTAGGCTGGTACCTTTGCTCTGCGCTGGCATCCTGGCTGTCATGCTGCAGCAGGTGGTAGCTGTGCCTGTGATAGGAAGAGCTCTTGTGCTTCTCTGCAACGTCATCCCTTGGGCTGGGGGAAAGGGAAACGCCATCATGGAAACGTCTCCCGGCCTCGTTATCTGCTCATCCCACTGCCTGCACAGGGGTGGGCCTGCTGACAGCAGGCTAGGCTCGGAGCCCACACCACTGGGGGGTTCACAGAACCGGTGGGGTCCGACAGCCGGGCCCTGGCATAGTGGGTGTCTGGGAGGGGAGGGGGTCAGATGCTTGGGTGCGATCACACACCCTTCAGAGCCTGGGCGGGTCTGTAGATGTCAGGCCAGTCTGAGGCTGATAAGAGACTGCACAAGCTCCTAGGCTGGAGGACGGGCGCAGTTTATAAACACCAGTGAACAGGAAGCAGCTGGCAGGAACTCCACGCTGCTCTCCTCCAGATGCAGGTGGTGCACTACGGTTAGAGCGCGTCCCCCAGCCATTGTGTTTTCACCGGTCCAGGGAGTATTTCAGATCCCCAGACACTGTCCATTAGTGGTAACAGCAAGAGGTCGTTGCCTGGACACTGGCACACCTGCAGAGTGCAGCAAGTTACAAGGCTAAGGAGAACCAGCCACCATGGCAAGGCTTTTCTAAACTTGCACCCTGGATCCAGACAGTCGACATGTGGGACATGAAAGCAGCATGGAGCATCCAGACAGTTCAATGGCAGCTCCCAATCCCCCCCTCCCCCCGTGCAGGGGGGACAGGAGGTGCTGCAAAGGCAGCACTCTCAGCTGCTAGGGTGGAAGGATGGCTGTGTCTCCTGTAACTCAGGGGACGTCTCTGCTAGGGTGGAAGGATGGCTGTGTCTCCTGTAACTCAGGGGACGTCTCTGCTCTATTAAGGAGCGGTGCGGGCAGGCTGCTGGCCTCGCTCAGAAGGATGGAGGCTGCAGGGCTGGCTCTGGGACGTGCGGCCTCCCAATCTATGAGAGGCCTGGAGACAAATCAGGACATTCTGCTCCACTCCTGCCAGAGGAGGTATGATCTGGCCAGCCCAGGCATTCCAGACCTGCAGGGAACACCCCCAGCTGCCTGGGCTGGAAGAGTTTGTCTCCAAGACATGGCTACACATAACCCTTCTCTCAGGCTACATCTCTGAGCTTCCCAGCTTGGGCAGACATACCCTCAGACCTGCTTCGCCATGTGAATCAATCACAGCTACTCACTTCAGGGACTAAGTTTGTTTGGCGCCTCTGTTACTGCTGGCTCTGCAGAGCCAGTCAAGTCGCAGGTGAGAGACTTGTTACTTTTGTGCACTGGCAGCAGAACTGGCTACCGAGTGCCACTCAGTTCCCCCCAAGAGGGCTGCACAGGTGTTGCCAGGGGCAGAATTTGGGCTGCACAACCTTTATTCTGCTGGTCATGCACAAGATGGAAAGACCCCACACTGACTTTGAGAACCCAGGGTAAGTGTGCAGGGCTGGCAACTAGAAAAAAGGGTTAAGGTGCTGAGCTCCTTAGAGCCGGAGCGGGTGAGAAACAGACGCCCCCCGGCTATCCTGGAGTCCCTGTTGCAGAGCAGAGGTTCATGTTAAAGTTGGCCTGGAGGTGGGGGACAGTGATGCTGAGCCTACAAAGCCAGGGTGCAGGGAGGAGAAGTGGCTTATTGGGGCTCTGAAAGGAGGGACAGCCAAGGCCCTGAAACACCAGTTTTCCACCAACCTGCCGACTGGACATGGCTAAGAAAATGCCCCCAAGTAAAGCAGAGCAAAGCTCACCCAGCCAGTTACCTGTCTGCTATGCTGTTCCTGGTTTCCCTGGTGATGTCGGGGGCTGCTGGCCATGGCTGGCTCACGACGCTGTTGGAAGATGCATTTTCCTGAGTTAAAGCAGTCTCCAGTAACGAGGGTGTGGTCAATCTGTCCACCTCCACGGGGGCCATGTCCAGGGAGTGCTGGCTGTGCTCGGAGCTGTGCCGGTTCCTCGGGGACAGCAAGTGCAAGGCCGACGCAGCTGAGGCCATGCTGTCCGCATGGTGATTGGGCTCCAGCACCTCTGCAGGGAGCCCGGCTGGGGCTGTGGCAAAGCTGCGCTGCAGCGTCTCAGAGGCGATCTCTGGGATATCCTGGGACATGGCTGTGGAGGCCGAGGAAATGACATCGGGGGAGCGCTCCCGGGTGGGTGAGGCCTGGGCTACCACAAGGGGCTCCACTTCCTGCAGCTCCAGAGCCAGAGGGGGGTTTGCTGGAGTGACCTGACCAACAGAAACAAGCCGACTTTCACCGTCATGCAGAGACACCCAAGCCACACAAGCCACCTCAAGGACCATCAGCACCTCATGCCAGCCAGCCTTCAAGGGAGGGAGCGGAGAGGCCCCATCCTGGCCTTACTACTGCTATGCCCCCAGGACAGGGCTGCTCACGAGCCAGGCAGATGGGGGAGGCCCTCAGACATCTGGGCCTGACTGCATTCTGATCCTTTGCCGCTCCAGCACCCCTATTACCCACCAGCACAGAACCAGCTGTCCGGTAGGACAGCTCTGTCCTTCCTGTGTGCTGTTAACTCCGTCGGGAGCAGCATTCACTGACCGGGATCACACTGCACTTAGTCAGGGTTTGCAAACACTTCAGCACATAACACCACCAGTCTCAGGAGTCCAGGGGATTGCACAGGTGAATCACGTACGTAAGTGACTGCAGGATCGGTCTAAGATTTCACGTTTCTCTCACCGAAGAGGCAAGACGCACTAGCTACAGGGTCATCAAGCTTAAAACACCTGTTTCCAGTTGAAGATTTCATACTGATTGTTACAAGTAACATCTAAAGTCTCCAGAACTGAAAGAGATTTGAGGAAACATTCCTCTTTCCGTTTGCTTTACTGGCTACAATCAACTTTACTGGATCTTTCCTACAGAAGCAGGGGCAGAAACATTTTAAAAGAGGAACTTCTTGTTGCAAGTCCAAAAAGCAAGCAGCAGCAGACTCAGCTCGGATTTCAGTATACCCTGGTCAGGAAATGTACAATGTCAGAGCAATCTGTGCGTCCTCTGACCATCTGGTAGCTTTCCCTGGGGTGCTTCCTTGACTCCCTTCCACCCAGCCACAAGGTCTCCTAGCTTGGGGGGTGATTGCTCCTAACGTCGCTGATGATGGAATAAGAAAAGTGACCCTGTGCTAGAGCTGCCCCCATTTTTAAAGCCACAGCTTTTACGGACCGGCAGTCTGCGACAACATGTGCTGGCACAGCAGCACCTTCCAGCCAAGAACAGGAACCAGACCTGCTAGCCACTCGAATGGGCCAGCATGGGCACCCTGGTGCATTCCAGCTGGCAGAGGATCATGGAAAGAAAGGGAGAGTTACCATGTGCCAAAAGCAGAAGGTGGCAACAGTGCTGGGAGCCTTACCGGGACAGGCGCCTTTGGGGTCAGCTTGTCAGAGAGTCCAGGGATAAGGACGGAATGGTTCCTAGGACTCGTCTGGAGACTGCTGCTACTGCTGCTCAGCGTGAGGCTGGTGTCCAGCTGCATCTTTGGGCTCAAAGTCAGGTCTTCAGATGGCCTGTACAGGGAGATGGAACGAGCTGAGCACCAGATTTTGTAGGGTTGGTTTGGACAGAGCCCCTGAGCTCAGGAACTGTGATTCCTGCTGTGCTTGGTCAATGCAAGCGCGCCTGGCCCCAGTTGACCCAGTGTCCCCCACGCTCTGTGGTTCCTCCCACCCAATGGGAGACCATCCCTCGGATTGACCACTCTTCCTAGACGAGGGACTGAACAGAAGAGCTTCACAACTTTGCTAGAGGGAGTCTGTTAGAACTCAGGGGGTCAGATCCTGAGGGGGGGATTTGATAGCAGCCTTCAACTACCTGAAAGGGGTTCCAAAGAGGATGGAGCTCGGCTATTCTCAGTGGTAGCAGATGACAGAACAAGGAGCAATGGTCTCAAGTTGCAGTGGGGAAGGTTTAGGTTGGATATTAGGAAACACTATTTCACGAGGAGGGTGGTGAAGCACTGGAATGGGTTCCCTAGGGAGGTGGTGGAATCTCCTTCCTTAGAGGTATTTAAGGCCCAGCTTGACAAAGCCCTGGCTGGGATGATTTAGTTGGGGACTGGTCCTGCTTTGAGGAGGGGGTTGGACTAGATGACCTCCTGAGGTCTCTTCCAACCCTGATCTTCTATGAGTCTGATCCTCTAGTCTAGCCCATCTCTGGGGGAGGAGAACATGACGTCTGCAGGACTTGTCCTTGCCCTCCTCTCCCAAGCACTGAGGCTTCTACCCTATTATACTCTTCACCACCAGGAAGCTGTGCCTGATGTGCAGTGTAAGTGTGCCTCAGTTAGCGTCATTCCCCTTCCCTCAACCTCCCAGTAATGCCTCTCTGTCCTTGGGGTCTGCAGCCTTCACTGGTCGCAAACTGCAACATCCCCTTCAGAGGAGCCAGGGAAGCAACCGAGCGGTGGTGCGATGGGAGAACCTCTCTGTGGCGGAAACAGAGCAGGCTGCCTCTGCGCCACCCTGGTCTCCTGAGGCAGAGGGAAGGAGGCAGGTTGGCTCAGCACTGCCGTAGAGTGTCTCTCAGATGCCTGGTTTCAGAGTAGCAGCCGTGTTAGTCTGTATTCGCAAAAAGAAAAGGAGTACTCGTGGCACCTTAGAGACTAACCAACTTATTTGAGCATAAACTTTCATGGGCTACAGCCAAAATGAGCTGTAGCTCACGAAAGCTTATGGTCAAATAAATTTGTTAGTCTCTAAGGTGCCACAAGTCCTCCTGTTCTTTTCTCAGATGCCTGCAACTGGAACCAATTTGTAACCCCTGGAGCACCAGCCTGCTCTGCAGATGGGGCCTGACTCAGCTGGGAAGGACACGAGCTCTGGCTCCACTTACCTGGGCACAGTGGGGTCATTGACAGAAGCGCTGCTCATGGCTGTGACTGCAGTCAGGGAACTGACGCTGCTTCCCGGCGACACGGCAATCTAGCAGAAACATAGATCCATGCTTTGAGAGGAGGCTCTGCGGCTAGTCCTCTCCCTGAGCAACTCCTGGCTCCCTCCACAGTCCCACTACGGAGCGTGCAGAAGGTGACAGAGACTCTCCCAAGATTCCAGATGTGCCTAGGGCACCAGTCAAGGACCGGGCCCCTTCGTGGCCTTTGACAGAACTGGGCATGAGGTTTTGGAGACCCAACTGCAGATAGGATGGAAAGGCCCTTCTGGGGGTTTGCTCCTTTCCTCTCTAAGACACTACTTGCTTTCCCTGCTGCAGAACACTCACAGGTGGAGTTCGGCAGGGCTCAGCCCTGTCACCCCTCCCGTTCACACACATGCAGCTGCTAGAGGAGAAGGGGCTACGCTGTTCCACTAGGAGGTGCCCAACACTCAGATCTACATCCCCTCGTCCATCCTGGATAGCATGGTCCTTGGGCTCTCCCCACACCTGCTACAGAAACAGACCTGGATGGAAGCCAACTGGCTTGGCCTTGACTTAGAGATGTGCTGCCAACAGGTAGAGAGAAGCATCTAAATGGACTGATGGGGGACTGCTGGTCACCTTCTATGGGATGGGTATGTCTGACCATTGCTGTTACAGTTTGCAGTGTAACCAAGGGACCTCTTGAGTCCAAGTGGCAGAGGGCAAAAGGGGGGCATAAGGAATCCCCTGGGTCTGGTATTTTCATTCAAGTTCACCAAAATGTGTCATGTGAGGTCTCTCATAAAGGCCTGTCTCACACTGGGCATCAATATTATTGCAAAACATGTATGGATGGTGTGTGATTAAGTGAACTTACATCCAATACTTAATTTTCAGTTCTTAAAGTCTGTGTCTAGGGACTGGTCACCAGCAAAGGTGAAAAACAGGTTTTCCTCCAGAGAAGAGCTGTTTATCCATCTGTTTCCACATAGATTAAGTATTGGATATAAGTTCACTCACAAGTCTGAACCAAATGCTAACAAAGGACCATGGAATCTTCAAGACAAGAAATTAACAGGAAGAGGTAACCAGCAGGAGTTATCCTGTTTAGTACAACAAACTTCTGAAACTCTAACTAGGAGAGTGGCTCCAGGCCTTGGTTTCAGAACCATTCGAGGGTATGCCCCCCCCAGCACTAGGTATGAGAGAACGGAAAGGCCTATCACGCTCTCCTTCCAGCAGTGTGGAGGCTGGAGCACAGTCCTGGGGAGTGCTCATTCCCTGATACAAGACATGTCACAGAAGTGGAAGCAAAACCTGAGTCGTCTCGCCCAGAAGAAAAGGCACTGAAATGATTCAACTGAACTAGGTGCTCTCCAGTGGCTTCCCTGGCTGCATACGTGCCCTCTGTCATGCTCCCTAATTAAGCACAGCCAAGAGAGGAGGGAATGATGGTGTGCCCACTGGGGTACTCTCAGCCATTTAGGAACATGGGGCTTTTCCCTGCTACTCACACAGAGTTCTAAAAATGGGCTTGTATCTTCAACACACATTAAAGCCTGCTGGGCAATGGTGCAGATTCCCTGGCACCACTAAAGGAAGCCAGCTCAGCAGACAGAGAGTCCTCTCTGAGCAGCCAGCAGCAATACAGACAAGCTCTGGGGAGCACACCCAGGCCACTTCAGAGAGGGGCAGCAATTGCACACAGCCCTTGGGAGGGGATCTCCACCCCAGAAGCTAAACCCCACAAAGCAAGAACATGCTGCCACACCGCCGGCTCACTGGTTTGGGGACGGGTCTTGCACCAAAGATGCTCAGGTCCCAGCTTCCTGCTGCTCATTGCAGGTCTCTCTCAGCATGAGCTTGAGTCAGCTTGGCATTTTAAAGGTGCTGCAGCCCCCGCTGCTAAGCTCTGGCCTTCCTTCCTCATTACTGTATTTGCATCTCAATCCTGCAAGAAGCAGGAGTACTGCAGTTTCCTCCCCAAAAGAACCCTTACAGGAATCCTCTGGGATTCAGATTGTTTGGTCCTAGGAGCCAAGATTTCCTGGTGGACTTTCCATAAGCCAACTGCAAAGGGTAAGAAAAGGCTAAGAGCTCTGAGTGCTTCCTATGCTTTGTACTCTAGATTATCCGGACTACCCGAGTCATCACAGCCCAGGTGGGATTCCCCAGAGCACAAAATCCCAGATCATCCCCTACATTCCCAACTGGCCCCGCCCATCACATCCAGCTACCTGCTGAAGAGATGTGCTTGGGGTCATGAACGCATCTGGGGTCATCAGCTTGGGTTTGGCATCATTGGAGAGGGCAAGAAAATCCGCTGGCACGGGCAGGTCTGCAATGCGCCGTAAGTCTGGTTGGGAGCCATGTACGGAGCCCTTCTCCGATCCCAGCCCTTCTGCGCCCAGGTCAGCCAGGTGGTCTGGAAACGCTTCAGAGAGATACGTACAAATTAACCTGAGAGCGCTTCCACAGGAGCCAGGCAGGGAGGGTTTTATCCCCTGCAAAACACGAGTTATACCACTTCCACCAGCCCAGGCACCAAGAACAGGACTGGAAAGCCCACGGCTGTCACAGTCAGGGCACGGAAGCAGCCTGATGGAGGAAGAACAGACTCATGGCCTTTGCCAGGGAAGGCACGTGATCCACACGCAAGCTTCCCTGCAAATGGGTTTGAGTGGCACAGCAGCAATACAGGGCAATACACTCACCTGGGCCCAGCCTTCAATCCCTCCTCTGCCCTCGTCACGGAGACCTGTCCTGCCTGAGCGCAGCTTCCCCAGGAGGAAGTCCCAGACCAGCCAGAGGGGGGCACTACAGAGCACACAAAGCACTACATCCATCGCTCAACATGCTGTTTTGCCAGGATCCCCATGCTCTGTGCTCGGCTTCATCTCTTTAACCCGCCAGGCCTCCCACGCCCAGCTCAGCAGTCTGGATGCCTTCGGGATAACAAAGTCGATCCTCCAAAGGATGCCAGGACCCCACCAAACATCCCTTCCAACCTCCAATGACTACACTATCCCCTGCTCGCAGAGCGCTGCCAGCAATGCTGGAGACACGATGCTGGGAAGCTCAAAGCACCAGACGGTTCCGGCCAGAACCCCCGACTGAATGGACTTACCGAAATCTTCATGGGAGCCATGGGGAGGGATCGGTGCAGCCATATCTGGACTATGAAGAGGTTGAAATCTGATCTGCACATCCTGCAGGGCCCTGTAACGTTCCAAAATGCTGGGTTAGTTCACACGTCAGCCACAGAGCCATAAACCGTGGCGGATTCCCCTTCCTGCAGCTGGTCCTGGAAAGCGCTTTAGTATTTTCTGCCTACTAAGGACCAAGTGGGAGTCCCCAGGCAGTGCTGCCCCACCTCAGCTCAGCCCTTCCTGTGCCGACCACACCTGAAAGCTGTCCAGTCTCAAGCCCCAAGCAGCCACATGGCAGGTCAGCACTAACCCAACGAGTCCTGGCCCCCAAGTCAGCAGACACGTTCAGCTGCTGACACATTGTGCGAAGGCTCAGAGCTCGAGAGTCCACAGGAAAAGACATGGGAAGCATTTTAAATGGAGCAAGGAAGAGACCTAGGGCCCGCTACCCAGCCAGACCAAAGGCCTCCCATGCCAAGGATACTCTCCATGTCTACTGCTCCAGGTGGGTTTCATACTGAGGGATGCGTGCAGGAACAGTGGGTGATCACATCCCCCCCGACTGCAAGCACAGAACAGCTAGTGACCCTGGTGGCCAAGGGGGTTTTAGGAAGGAAAGAACGCACAGCTGTCCGTACCAAGCCCTAAGCATACTCACTTGGTGTGGACGCAGAAGAGCTTGATCAGCACACCTGCGGCCGATTCGACAGCCCCAGCCCCCTGAGCACCTTCTGGAATAGAGACAAGAAATACAAAGTGGGCTGTAGCATGGGTTGCTGCACATGGGTTGCTGCACAGCTGTGTCGCCAGGAAGCAGCCCCCAGAGCTTCCTGGGAAACAAGGGCTGGCTGGCTGGCTCTCGCTGCTCACCTGTGCTCAGGCTGTCGCTTTCCTCTTCAGCTGGGAGGACCTCTGTGTGCCGCAGCCGGCAGCGGCTCACTACCTGGATGCCGAAGCTCAGGACCGGGTGGGTGAGGAGGAACTCCGAGATGGAGCTGAAGTAAGCTCTGCCCTCCTCCTGGTTCTGCAAAAGCTCCATCACGTACAGGACCTGGAAGCAGAGCATCAGAAACACCCTGCAACAACCCAAGTTGCTGGGGCTTTGGCAGCAGACTGCCAGGTGTGGTCAGAGAGTTCTACAACAAAAGTCAAACACCAGCCTTCCCCTTGTACCCAGGAGTAGCTCCCACACGACCTCCCAGAATGCCCCACACAGCTTACCTGAGCCAGGAAAAGCTCTTTGGATCCAGGTGGCAAAATGTATGCTGGGGAGTGTAGTCCCCACAAGCTGCCCCTCTCTATTACAGAGGTACCCATCTAGGTATTTGTCACCCACCATCATGGGATCTAGATCTGGCTACAATATGTTCCATTTTTGCCAACTGCCAATGCAGCATCCCCATTGATGCCTATCGGTAGTGACCCACTATTAAGTTTTAATTAGCTGAACAAAACCTTACGTTCCACTGTCTAAATTCTGCCTCCTCCCCCCACCCCAGCAGCCTTCTTCAACAAAACAATCAGAGCGCATCCAGGCTTGCTACCCCAGCCCAGGACATCAGGACTCAAGTCCTGTGGAAGTTATAATTTCACAGACCGCACAGAAATCATGAAATTAGCCCAATACTGTGATTTTCCAGCAGCAGGGAGGTGGAAGCAGGAGGGTGGGTCAGGCGGGGGTGGCATGGTGCTATCCTGGGGAGGAGGAGGAAGCGTGTCTTACCACATGGCACGGGCCGGTCCAGTTCAGGGCACTCTGCACTGAGCTCTGGCCCAGGCCACGCCTACTGCTTCCTGCCCAGCTGGCAGGGGGGCAGCACTGACAACGTGGCAATTAGGAGCGCCAGCCCATCCTGTCCCACAGCAGCCCTTGAGAAGACACCCGGGGAGCGAGACCTGGGATCAATCCCCCACACCATAGCCACCCCCGCTGCCACTGTGTGCAGGAGCCTTGCCCTGGGGGGAGGGATTCTGGTCTCAGCTCCTCACCAGCCCATGCTGTCTCCTCTGGGTTGTGCCGGGGGGGGGGGGGGGGGAGGAGGGAGGAGGGGGCTTCTAAATGCCACATTGTCAGTGCCATCCCTTTCTCCCTGCCAGCCGGACAGGAAGCAGCAGTGGCAGCCTGGCCACAGAGCTAGCGTGGCCCTGATCCCTGACTCAGCTTGGACCGGCTAGCGCCATGTGATGAGACAACTGACCTGCCACCTCCCCACTGCCCTCCAGAATGGGACCAGCTCATTAACTGCCCACTGGCAGCCATAGCCTTAGCAGGGATGTCTGCTTCCACCTCCTGGCTGTTGGAGAAATCACAGCAGTCTGCGGGGACTCGGCCGCCACGATATCCTATAAAACTCCAACATTCACCTGCAACGCTGCTGAGAGCGTTTTTAAAAAATCCATGATTGTCACAGGGCCCCAAACTGGACACAGAGAGGGGAAGAAGAGAGCCCCTGTACTGGGCTACAGCACCACAACCAGCGGGGTTTTCCCTCTAGAAATCAAGGCCGCCCCGACCACCAGCATAACAGGCCAGGTCCACTGAGAACAAACCAGACCTCTCAAAGCAAAGCAGAGCCTCTGCTCTGAGATAGCTGTGTGGCTGCCAAGCAGTGGTTACTTGGCATTGCTCTCTCTGTCCTCCTAAAAGCAAGGAGCTTAAACATGAAAGAGAGCCGGTGTCTTTCCCTCCACCCTGTTACAGCAGAGTACATCTGATCCCCCATGCTGAGAGCCCTGCCACTAGACGGGTACCCTGGGGCGAGGGGTTAATGATAGACCAAGAGCGTATCTCTTGAGTCACCCGGCTTTGAGGAGCTCAGTCGAACCATTACAGCACTTGCGGGTCAGTTTCCTTTTCAAATGCCAATTTTTACTTTAACACCAGCATTAATCCTGTGCCTCGCCCAAGGCTCCGTTGGGCCCAGTCAGCACCAGCAGAACCATTCTCCACCTTACACTGAAATGGTACAGGCCAGCTTGGCCTCTTCTCAGCAGTGAGCGCAGCCAGCCCTGCCGCAGTTGTGGTGGCTGCGCAGGAGTCCCGATCTCCCTGCACCCAGCGTGGCTGAAGCAGCCAGGAAAGTGGGAGCCACGTACTTTTCTCTGCACGTCACTCAGGATCAGGAATTCAGCAGAGAGGTCCAGGCAGGCTTTCAGACTCGGGGGAACACTCTTGGAACTGAAGATGTCAGGGGAAAAGCTGGGTTCCGCAACAGGAGAGAATACACAGAAGGCGAGAGCCATTAGCACAACAGAAAGCCTCTATGGCACAGCGTTCCAGTTTGACTACGAGCAGCTTAGCCAAGTGTCGGTCAGATGTTCCGCTACCCCCAGTTACCGAAGCGAGGAACCCCACGCAAACACGGGAGGGGAACTGGCAGAACCAAATCTACCCTAACTATGGGCCTAAAGTGTCTAAACCCGGGATGCCAGGCTAGCAAGAGGAGGGATGCTGGGATCGTGTGCTAAAACGCAGCCCTAGCAGCTGAGAGACCAGCTGGGCAAAGCGCACCACTACTGGAGTACGGGGTCACCATTCAGCACTCAGCTGTGCTCCTCCTGTGACCCACGGAGTAGGAGATGCCAAAGCTGGCTCTTGTGTCTGCATCCGCTGGAGCTGCTTCTAGGGCCATGATCCCCCCGCAGACAGAATGCTTTGTGGGGGATGGAGCACACCGGATTGGGCAGCCATTCTCGGTGCTGGCTGGCTCCCCAGACAAGTCCTGAGCTGCCCGAGTAATACAACACTAAGCAGACAAAGCGACAGGGGAAGAGATGCTGGAACTCTTGCCACACTTGACGAAGTGAGCAGTCACTATTTACACAGACAAGCATCCAATATGCAGGCTCCAGAATGCTTTCCTGGGACCCAGGGTACATCTGTGCTCTACAGACCTGAGCAAAGATGACGGACTTAAGCCGTTAAGGGTCAAACCCTGCAAGCCCGGCCGTGGGACACCCAGATCCATTTGGCACAGAGCTCACCACAGTACTGACATTAGCAGAGGCTGTCACATTCCTTTCAGTAACTATGCTAATTTGGCATAGGAAGAGGCTCCAGGTGGGACTAGAATAGACTCCATTGTAGCTCACTGACAGCCTCTTCCCCTGCAGAGTAATTATATTGCCAGGATCCTAATAGGTCCCTGAGTTCTGCTCGGACCTGTGGACTCTTCAGACTAAGCCCCACCTCTCAGAGACCTAGCTTACAGGTCTAGGTGTATCACCACTCACCGGACAGTTTGCAGACAGGTCCAAGAAACGGTGCACCACATCTTCAGCTCTCGGTTCTGATCTGCTCCAGTGATGAGAAATCTCCAGAAAGGAACCCTGAAGGCACAACAGAGAAGTCTTGGGAAGGAATGCTGTCAGAAGGCGTAGCCCCTCCCTGCAAGTGCCTCCTGCAGGAACACTGCTCAGAGGCTGCTTGTGGCTAAACTTGGCCAGTAATGTCCCACACTCCCAGGGCAGTTTCTGCACCATGGACAGGTTACAACCTGGCACACCTTCTGAGGCCCTGCTCTCTAAGGAAGCAGTAAGACCCCAGCCAAATGTTAGAAAGGGTCAGAAGCAGGAACTATGATAGAAGCTTGAGACAGAGTAAGCCAGGCTAGGCTGACCAACAGCACTAGCCTGAATGTATCGTTCTACCTAGAAGCACTTTCATTGGTGAGTTCTCCACACTCAAGAACTGACTCTGGAAAAAGGACAATTTTGCACTGCCTCACTGAGCCCCAACTACTCCCAGGTCAGAGAGAGCACTTCATTCCATACAGGATACTGTCCGCTTGCTGCTACAATAGCTGGGTACTGTGTGTGTAAATGCAATGCAATTACAAGGATCCTGTCTTAATGCATGGAGCTGAGGGTTTGCTATACCCTGTGGCTCAAAGTCCAGGACCAAGACTTACTCTGGGTCTTGTTTTTTGTGATTATCACAGAAGAGCAGGCAGGAGAGCGGCCTGCCGTCATGAGGCTTCCATTCATGCAGGCACCTAGGAGAGAACCAGAGAGAAGAGGGGACATGTACACCAAAACTACCAGAAATAGAAGGGCTCTGAACAAGTCACAGCCTTCATTACTCAGTCACCAGTTTGAACTGAGCCCAAGTCAGCAGTGATCAAGAGTTATCACCCGATGGCCGTTTGCTGGCCTGTGTGAAACAAGTCCAGTTGGCAGTGGACAACGGACTCTGCCACAAAAAATACCACAATGATGGGCGTCTGCATGGAGCATCTAGAACCAGAATGGATAATGCAGACTGAATGCCGCCACTCGGATTTCTGTGGCAGCAGGTCAGTAGAAGGATATTTGCTCTGTCACTGCCTGTGCCGTCCCTGTTTTATGGACAGGACTTCTGTCTCCAGGGACAGCCAGTGAACCTTTCACCAGCATTAAACTGATTCCCTGCGCTCCCCCATTTTTAGAAGTGCTGAGCACATCCTACAATACTCAGCAATTCTAAAATGCTCTGCAATGCTAGAGTGTTGTATAGACATTAGTCCTACAGGTCCTCCTCATGGTCTGAGAAGCAATCAGATAGGGAATCCCCAAGGGCTGAACTTCTCTGTCTCAGCCAGGGGAAGCTCCAGTTGCCCTCTGTTCCATGACCCATCCCTTCTTTTCTGCTTCTTAAGTTACCTTGGCTCATCTTGGCCCTCTATGTAGATCTGCCAGAATTTGACATAGCCATCGTGGCTTGCTGTGGCCAAAACCGTCCCATCTGGAGAGAGCGCTCCCTCGCTCAGGCACTAAAGAGGGAATAGGAAAGCAAATCAGCCATTCCATGTCTCCGCAGGAAAACAGAATTTAAATATAGAGAAAGTGTGATGGGTCAGGGTGCTAAAGATAAGCCTGTGAGTAAAAGTAACCAGGGGTTTATCCCACCCACAAAGAATCAACACGTTTCCACCCCAGGTAATAATCCCCTTTTCCAGACAGTGAATTAAATATGCTGGGTTGTGCTCGTAGGCAACTGAGGCCCCCATCTGATGTCACTCCTTTCTTAAGAAATTCATATTAAGAGCACATTTAATTTTATTTCCAAATCTTTCGGATCTCTACTTCTAAGACCATTAACTTATACACAACAGCATCAACTTTGCGTTTCCTGCTTGTACCAAGAGTTAAGTGGATAGAAATATACAAGTTTTTGAAACCAAACAGCCAAAATATTAAAATTGTCTCAACCCAAACCTGTAATTCTGATCCAACCTAAACCTTTACACCAAAGAGTGTACTCACCGCTTAGCCTGATGGAAACTGACAATGAAAACATGATAAGCAGCTTCCATATAATGAGAACACATCCAGGGAATGTTCAAACACTCATTACAAAAACTTCCCTGTGTTACTGACACTGAAAATGCATCACTTACCTGTAACTGGAGGTTTGTTGAGATGTGTGGTCCCTATATGTATTCCACACATGGATATGCATGTGCACCATGTGCCTAAGTCCAGAGATTTTTAGTAAGCAGTATCCGTTGGTCTGCATATGTGCAGTTCTCCTCATGCTCTGAACCAAGGATATAAAGGGCAGTGCGGACCAATGCCTCTCCAGTTCTTTCTCCCACCACAAATCCAGTTATGATCTGCAGCAGAGGGACAGAAGGCAGGTAGTGGAATACAGACAGTGACCATACAGCTTGAAGAACCTCCAGTTACAAGTAACCAACCTCCATTTCTTCTTGGAATGATGTTCCCTATGTGTATTCCACATGTGGGAAATTAGCAAGGGTAGTCATTCAGGAGGTAGGTGCGAGGAGACAGAAGTGATGGCTGATTGTAACACTGCTGTCCCCACAGCTGTGTCTGTAGTAGAAGACTGGACCAAAGCATAATGGCCTGTGAAGGTGTGTAAGCAGCTCCAGGCAGCTGCCCTACATATCTTTAGTAGAGGTATGACTTGCAGAGCTGCAACAGAGGTTGCTTGTGCTCAGGTGGCATGGACCCTCACCCCCTCTGGGGGTCAGGGAACGTGAGCTAGTTGGTAGCAAAGGATAATGTAGCCAGAGATCCACTTAGAAAGTCTGCGCAGATACAGCTTGAACCCCAGAACCCTCTGTTATGGTAACTAAAAGACTAGGTGTCTAAGAGCTTTTGTTCTTTTCAGATAAAAGACCAGTGCTCTTCAGATGTTCAGAGAATGAAGGGTCCTCTCCTCATCAGAAGCATACGGTTTCAGAAAAAATATCGATAAGTGGATGGTTTGACTCATGTGAAACTCTGAAATTGCTTTAGGGTGAATTGGTGGTGGTGGGGAGAGTGCAAAGAGAGACCTCCTCTTTATGGAAGGTGGTGTATGGTAGGCCTGCTCCCAGCTCACTGACACTTCTGGCTGATGTGATGGCAACTCGGAAGGCAACTTTCAGCAAGAAGTAGGACACAGCACATGTGACTGAAGGGACGTTTGGTGAGAGATGAAAGAATGAGGTTGCCGTCCCATTGAGGTGTTGGGCTTCACCAATGGTGAGAAGGATCTAAGAAGTCGTTTCAGGAATTTAGTCATTGTGGGATGAGTGAAGTTAGTGTGGCTGTCGATAGGGGGATGAAAAGCACAGATTGCTCGGAAATGAATCTGCAGAGAACTAACAGAGAGACCCAAAGTCTTAAGGCAGTGGTTCTCAACCTATTTATCATTACGGGCTGCATATGCAGCTCTCTGTGTGTTATGTGGACCACATCCACACAATATATGCACTACCTGTATGGCTCTGAGGATGTCACATGGGCCACAGCTGTGTGTTGACTGGGCCGCAAGTGGCCTGTAAGCTAAGAACAACTGTTTTAAGGGTAAGTAGATATTCTAGAATAGCAGGGATCCCAGTGGACTCTGGAGATAACTGGTGTTGTGCCCAAGAGGAGAATTGCTTCCACTTGGCTGAATAGCATCTCCTGGTAGCACCCTTCCAGCTTTGGTTGAGGATGGATTGAACTGCCCTGGAAAATGAACACTCTACATCTTGATGCCCATCCAAAGACCAGGTCTTGAGTTGCAGTGGTCCCAGAATGGCGGCCTGGAAAGATGCCATTGTGTTGCATCAGCAGGCCCAGAAATGGTTGAATGTTGATGGGCGGACAGGCTGAAAGTCTCAGTAGGCCTGTGAATCAGAACAGCCTCTGCCAGTTGGGTGCAACAAGGATGACTTGAGCCCTGTTGTAACGGATTTTCCACAGGACCTGTGGTATGAATAGGATGGGAGGAAAAGCAGACCTGGAGTGATCCCTCCATTGTAGCAGAAGAGTCTCCCTTTGAGCCGCTGCCTAGCGCTGCCCTGGAGCAGTACTGGGGAAGTTTTTTGTTCACCTGTGAGGCCTAAGATGGCATTTTCCAGCAGGTGAAGACCTTGTTCAGGACTGAATTGTGACTCTCCCGTTCCTGGTCTGTGGAAAAACGTCTGCTGTTAGGGAGTTCTGCAGCCCTTGTAAACATGCTTCAGAAAGGACTACGAGATATCTGATACCTCAATTCCAGAGGTTAACTGTCTACACACAGAAGGAGGGATCTTGTCCCCCCCTTGCTTGTTTATATAGAAAACAGTCACCATATTGTCCGACATTGTCTGGATGTGCCGAGATCAGAAGAGTTGGGGGGAAGTGTTGCAGGCCCGATGGACCACTCTGAGTTCCAGCAAACTGATATGGATCCTGGACTCATGAGAGGTCCACATGCCATGTGCAGTATGATCGTTCATATGAACTCCACAACCTAAGAGAGAGGCATCGGTAAAGATAGTCACTTTGGGTATTGGTGTGGGGAAGGAGCCCCTACTCAAACTTTCTCCGGCATTGTCTGCCAGATGAGAGAAGCCAGAATTGTTCCTTTGGCATTGTTGATGACTTTTTCTGGTGAGTAGATGGACTGAAGCCAGGTATGCAGCCAATGGAGATGGAGCCTGGCAAATGGCATCTCGTATGCGCATGAGGCCATGCGGCTGAGAAGGGAAAGGGCAAGTTCTGACTGGAGTCTGAGAGTGACCTCTTGTACAAGATTGCCCCATTGCATGGAATCTCTCGATAGGTAGACAGGCACTTGTAGTCGAGTCCAAGGTTGCTCGTATGAAGTTTATGGACCTTGTGGGGTCAAAGTGGACTTTTCATGGTTGACACAAATTCCTATGGAAGTTAGTAGCTGGAGCAGGAATCGGTTGATAAACTGGATTTCCTTGTACAATCTGCTTGTCAGAAACCAGCTGCTGAGGAATGGGAAGATGGTAAACTGGTTTCTCCTCATCCAAGCTGCCACCACTGAAAAGACTTTTGTAAAGACTCTGGGTGTGGTAGCTAACCAGAATGGAAGAGCTCTGACTTGATAACGGACTTGACAAAGGAAGAACTTGAGGACCCTTCTGAGGGATGAGGGAACGTCTATGTGAAATTATGCATCTTCCATGTCAAGAGCCGCGAACCAGGTGCCGTCTTCCAGAGAGGGGATCATTGATGCCATGTAGAATTTTAGATAATTATAGTTAGTTGGCATAGAGGTTAGGAGTCTATTTCAGCAGTGGGTGGATGAAGTTGAGTGGCCTGCAATGTGCAGGAGTTCAGACTAGATGATCATGATGGTCCCTTCTGGCCTTAGAGTCTGTGAGTCAAGAATTGGTCTCCATCCCCCATTCTTTTTGGGGACTAAGAAGTATGGGGAGTAGAATCTTTTCCCTTCAAGTTGAGACGGAACTCATCTGTGGCTCCCTGGTGGAGAAGGGAGTCCACTTCTTGACACAGAATTTCCTTGTGAGACTGGTCCCTGAAAATGGACCAGGAAGAGGTTGACAAACTCAATCAGATGTCTGGTAGTGAATAATTTCTAGCACACATTTGTCTGTTGTTAAAGCTGTCCAGTGTGGGCAAACTGGATAAGGAAGCCTCCAAAAAACTGAGGGACAGGATGACGTGGCATCAACAAAGGGATGTGGGTCTCAACTGTCCCATCAAAATAAATCCCTTGGCTGTAGGTTAGAGTGAGCTGTGGCAGTAGATGTTGCAGGAGCAGCGTACCTGGACCTTTGAACCTCTACTGTTTGATTGATGATTCCTGGGAGCATTAGAAGTAAAATTGTTGAGGTGTCTTGCGCTGTGATGCTGCCTCTTCAGAGCAGGTGTACAGCTATCCAGAGAACAAAACATTGTCCTCAAGTCCTTCAGAGTGTGGAAGGAATCATCCATCTTATCACTGAACAGGTTAACTATATCAAAGGGCAGATCTCGAATGGTACTCTGCACCTTTCTAGGGAAACCTGAGCATTGTAACCAGGAATCTTTCCTCAGGACAATGGCTGTAACAATCTCTCTGGATGCTGTGTCCACAGCATCTATTGCAGCCTGTAGAGTGTTTTGGCCACTAATTTTCCTTCATCAAGCAAGGACTGGAACTGAGTTCTATCTTCCTGAGGGAGTGTTTCCTTAAAATCCAACAATGTTGCATAATTAGTGAAGTCGTATTTAGCTAGAAGGGCCTGATCATTTGAAATTCTAAATTGGAGAAAGGCAGAGAAGACCGTTCTCCCTAGGAGGTTGAGCTGTATGGCAGGCACCTTGTCCAAGGGTGCAGTTTTGGGATTCTCATAAAAATAAAGGGAAGGGTAACCACCTTTCTGTATACAGTGCTATAAAATCCCTCCTGGCCAGAGGCAGAACCCTTTCACTTGTAAAGGGTTAAGAAGCTAAGATAACCTCCCTGGCACCTGACCAAAATGACGAATGAGGAGACAAGATACTTTCAAAGCTGGAGGGGGGAGACAAAGGGTGTCTGTCTGTCTGTGTGATGCTTTTGCCGGGAACAGATCAGGAATGCAGTCTCAGGAACTCTGTTAATTCAGTAAGTAATCTAGCTAGAAATGCGTTCGATTTCTTTTTGTTAAATGGCTGCTAAAATAAGGTGTGCTGAATGGAATGGATATTCCTGTTTTTGTGTCTTTTTGTAACTTAAGGTTTTGCCTAGAGGGATTCTCTGTGTTTTGAATCTGATTACCCTGTAAGGTATTTACCATCCTGATTTTACAGAGGTGGTTCTCTTACCTTTTCTTTAATTAAAATTCTTCTTTTAAGAACCTGATTGATTTTTCATTGTTCTTAAGGTACAAGGGTTTGGGTCTGTGTTCACCTGTACAAATTGGTGAGGATTTTTATCAAGCCTTCCCCAGGAAAGGGGGTGTAGGCCTTGGGGGGATATTTTGGGGGAAGACATCTCCAAATGGGCTCTTTCCCTGTTCTTTGTTTAACACGCTTGGTGGTGTCAGCATAGGGTTCAAGGACAAGGCAAAGTTTGTACCTTGGGGAAGTTTTTAACCTAAGCTGGTAAGAATAAGCTTAGGGGGTGTCTCATGCAGGTCCCCACATCTGTCATCCTAGAGTTCAGAGTGGGGAAGGAACCTTGACAGGGGTGTTGCAGCCTGGATCTTTTGGTGACTCCCTGTGCCACCAGAGAATTTGAGAATAGAAACTCTGCCTCCGCTTAGATGGAACAAAGTAGAGCTTCTCAACCCTCTTTGGGGTAGGAGCACAGGAAGCAGAAGTGTGCCACACTGTTCTAGCTGGATCCATGATGGCCTCATTAACCGGGAGGGCTGCTCAACTGGGACCTGTGGATTACAAGATGTCCAGCAATCTACATAGGGGCTCCTCAACTTCTTCGAGCTGCATTTGGAGCTCAGACACCACCCTTTGAAGGAGCTCCTGATATTGCCTGTAGGTGTCAGATGGAGATGGGGTAACTGCCTCATCTGGGGAAGTTGATGAAGTTGTTCCCAGAACAGTTGAACTAGTCGGATCCGGTTCAACTTTGTCTTCCGCAAACTCTGATGGGGCCAGTTGGTGCTGGCCAAGAAATGGCAAGTAAGGCTCATGTAGTGATCCCAGCTGCCTAGAGCAGAGATCCTACAGGAACCAATAATGCCAGCATGAAGGATCAGCCAGCTGAGGAGGATCCCATGGCACTGGGTACCACCTGTCTCTTGCAAAGTCATCTGATCAGTGAACAGAACCCTCATCTCCTAGAGAACGCTCATCTCTGTCCAGCCCCGTTTCTGAATGGCAGGCTAGGGGCTCTTCTGGAACCCCTGACTCATCAGATGAAAAAGCTGAATCCTAAGCTACCAGCGAAGCTGACAATACCAATGGCTGGGTACTCAGGCTAGCGGGTGGGAAAGGAGAGCGGCTCTATGTCCTCAGAATAGCTTCTTCCATGGGAATAACTGTGTGTCTGAATAAAGAGGAAATGGGAGTGAGGACAGGGGAGAGCAAAAATGTCCTCTGGGGAAACGTAGGTCTCAGACTGCCCCAGGGTACAGGGTGAGTCAATTGGTGGAGCCATCGGATCCAGTGCTTCTTTGGTCACAGTGGAAGTCGGATCCCTCTGGGGACATGATGATATTGGCACATAGTCTGATCTGGATGTTGAAGGGACCAGCGTAGGATGTCTATCTTTAGTTTGCACACTGGACCCAGAACCGATGGATGTGTGCTCCTTTGTGCAACTTTCTCCTGCTGAGGAGATTTACTCAGGACTAAATCTTTAGGACCCGTGCGTGAGGACTCCCCTGACTCTGAGGAGTCGAGGAGGGATCTCTTTTCTTCAGGTCAGCTCCGGAAGCAGAGAACTTGTCTCTATGCTTGTGAGAGTGCTCCTTACTCTCATGAGACGCCTTCTCCTTAGGCTGAGAAGTCTTGTCCTCAACTCCCGAGCTTGTGCTTTGAAGGGCACTGCCTGCTGATTGAGGCTGACGTGGTGTGTGGGGGGGGTGTCTCCCCAGCTGGGATCTGCATGGGGTCTCATGGCCTTCTCCAGATGTTTAGTAAGTCTTTGCTCTCGACCCTCATGAGTTCCGAGAGGGAATGAGCAGCACATACTGCACTTAGCTGAGACGTGAGCCTAGTCTAGTCAGTAAAGGCAGTGTTGGTGTTCCTTGCTCATTGAAAAGGAGCAGGGGCAGGACACGCAATTCTTAAACCCTGGTACTCTGGGCCTAATCCTAGTCTCCTGGGAAGCATTTCCCTGAAGTGGGGGGAAAACAGCTACCGACCTACACTCATACTTAAGACTAAAAGAATACTGAAACTATTTACAATATTCACAGACTGAAGCAGTCAAAGTAAGCGGCTGTGGACACAGAAGATTCTGACTCAGGCCATGCGGCGGTCAGAAGGAACTGGAGAGGTCCCGGTCCGCACCGCCCCTTATGCCCTCGGTTCAGAGCACAAGGAGAACAACTGCACATGTGCAGACCAACGGACACGGCTTTCTAAAGATCTCAGGCACGTGGTGCACGTGTGTACCCACGTGTGGAATACACATGGGGACCATCCCTCGAAGAAATTGTACAATTCTCATTTACTTTCCCCCAGTGATGCCGTTTTATTTACTTTTCACCTTTCACTCAGTATGGAGAGTGAAACCAAACTCATTCATTGTTACTCCTTTCCAGATTCTAATGGTTTCACTCTCCATACTGAGTGAAAGGTGAAATGCTTCCCAGGAGACTAGGATTAGGCCCAGAGTACCGGGGTTTAAGAATTGCGTGTCCTGCCCCTGCTCCTTTTCAATGAGCAAGAAACACCAACACTGCCTTTACTGACTAGACTAGGCTCACGTCTCAGCTAAGTGCAGTATGTGCTGCTCATTCCCTCCCGGAACTCATGAGGGTCGAGAGCAAAGACTTACTAAACATCTGGAGAAGGCCATGAGACCCCACGCAGATCCCAGCTGGGGAGACACCCCCCCCTACGTCAGCCTCATTCAGCAGGCAGTGTCTTCTTCATTTCTCAGGAATAAGCTTTCCCAGTATAACTGCACCCACACTAGCAGTTGTACCAGCAAAACTATTCCCGTATAGCTAAAACCGTACCTGGTGCTTAGACAAGCCTTTAGAAATATCATGAATGGGATTTGTAAATCTTAAATTACACTCATTGTCTACGGATGAGTTTTTTGAAAGCACCTAAGTGACTTTCAATGGGAATGGCTCCCAAGTCATTCTGATACCTTTGAAAATCTTATATATGCACAATTACGAATGATGCACCTTATACACATTGACAGCAACCCCTTACAGTGTAATTAGTTTTCTGCATTCCTATAATTTCAGAAATTGACTGTAGTTTAATGGGAACTAAGCCCCATGTGATACAGAAGTCAGAGATGAAAGAGACCCTTTGATCCCATTCAGCTCCTTGCAAGGGTCCCCAAAGACCACATACAACGAAGTCTGCCAAACTGAGTTCATAACTTTTGCTATATGTACATTCTTATCCTTCCTGTTGCCATAGTTCCCCCACTCTGTTCTGAGAAGGTGAAAGGTAAGTGTGAGAGCATCAGAAGAGATGCTGCTGTTGAGAAGGCAAAAGCCAAAGAGCCTGAATGCCTTTTTACACCCCCAGGGCAGCTGAGCTTTGAGGGTCTACCTGATAAGTCGCACACTTCTAAGGTAATCATAGAGATCCACACAAAAGGACTAAGTACCATGCTCCACAAGAGCCATTGGGTAAATAATTTGTCCTTTGATGGTCTGCAGCAGCCAAAGCATTTATGGGCCAACACAGCATTTCTCTAGAGGTGGCTTTTGGCTGGTTTGGCTGTAACAAAAATTAGCGTTGCTTTGAGATGCAGGCTCACCGGTCTCTCTCTCTGAAGTTTGCAGAACTGCCCATTAAGCCTGTAAGAAGAAACTGCAGGAAAATTGGATTCTCCTGAAAATGGCTGAGCCACTAAACACTGCTGTGTTTCAAGGAACGACTGTGTCCTCACCATATTGCTTAGTGACTCGCAGCCTCAAGGTGCAAACGAGCTTGTCCTGAAAGACAGACTGTAGAAGTGACAGCCCAGACTCTCCATTATGAAAGGCACGGCAGGCGTCTGTCTCCTGGAAGTTCCTGCGCCTACCAGCCCCACAGGCAATGCATATGAGGACCCAAGGGCATAAGGAGCTAAGGACATGATCACATCCCTGCTTACCTTTGATTTCATCAAGCGATATGAACGTAGGTATTTATGTTGCAATGTTCAGTAATGCCACACAGATGACTCAGCAGCTCGGCAGTGGCAGAGACGTTCATTCAACTTTAAGTCACCGACAGCAGCCCAGGGCTGCATCATCTTTATTTAAGGTGGGTAACAGTCCAACTCAGTAAGTTGAGGGAGCTAACGGTTCAAGATATGCCAAAGAGACTGAAAATGACATGGAGAGTGCCCCAGCAATCGGTTTTGGTGTGTCAGCGACTCACCTGTCCCCACACTGCTCCGCTGAGAAGATCATCCACCAGAGGGAGCCCAAGTTCCAGAGAGGACAGAGGGCTCTAGATAACAAAAGACAGTAGTGCTCTTACCGTGCTGTGGCCTTTCACCACAATGAAGCCCTCTTTGATGTTAGTCACCTCCACCGGCCAGGAACTGTTGTTGGCTCGGATAATATCCAGATCCCAAACCTCTGCCTGGAGGAGAACAAGGAGAAATGAGTACATGTGCATGCCTGCAGGCCAGTGCCTGAAACCTCCCCAGCTCCTTCTAACAGTCACAGCTGCCATGAACCCTCTCGTCCAGCTGCCACCTCTGGCCAGTGCTGCACTGGGGCCCATGCAATATATTCACTCAGAACTACACAAAACAGCTTTTGGGCACAGCAATGATGCATCCAGCCTCATGCAGCAGCCTCAGAGGCTTGGGGCAACAAAAGCCTGGTCATGTAGGGGAATCCAAGTTTGGTCCCATATCCCTGTGCTGTGCTCAGTGCCTGGAGAGCATCAGTCAGAAGAACCTATCAGCCTAGTGCAGGGACTCTGAAGAGGGTGCAGGGCAAGAGGACAATCCTCACCACAGGTGCCCCTTATATAGGTTAGATGGTGCCCTCTGCCCTGACATCTGTGGTGGGCAAGACAACATCAGACTCAAGCAGCCCAGTTTTCTGAGTGCCCTGCGTGCATGGGCAGATTGCTCCTCCTCAGCACTGTGCATGGGGGCAGATTTGGATCCAGTGAAGCCCCAGTAGCCAGGCATTCAGTTCCTTTTCTGATTTTTCATTGCTGCTGTGACTGAAGAACCTGGAGATCAGCTAAACTAGGTACAACTTTGGAAATCAATCAGGTTTTGCAGCGTAACCAACTTGAGTGCTTAAGAAGGGTTCTTTTAGCAATGGGGACTTAACCACCATACTACGTGGAAAAAGCAGAGACCAAAGCACAGGAATCAGAGAAAGACTGGCCTAGTCCATCCCATCCGGCCCACCAGGATTATTCCCTACTGTACATTTTACAGTTAGACAGCACTAGTAGTGTCCCAAGTGGTGGATTCCCACCCCTTTCCTTTGTAGCCTGATAACTTTCTGCTAGTGAAATGTTTCTCCAGATACGAACCCTTTATTTTCCTAGTAACTTAATCCCGCTGTTTTTATTATACTCTACGGGTCACTCATGCTCCTTCCTTGGCTTTCCCACCCCTCAACTATTATATTCCCTTCATTGCCAAGCTCTATGGATTTAGCTGTTTTAAAAGGACAGTGTCACGATGCCTCTCCACATACAGCCCAAAGCTGTATGTGCTTTATCGTTGCCCTACCACACTGCAGATCCGTGCTTTGCTTGCTGCCCTCTGCCATCCTAAGAGCCATTTGGTGTTGCTGCTTTCCAGAGGAATTCCTCTAGAGAGGAGGAGGTGTTTATTTTTCCCTTGATGTATTACCTGCATTCCCCCACCCGCTTGTGTCTCACATTAATTTCTGCCTGTGTTTCTAGTCTCTCTAGCCCTAGATTAGTTCTCCACCATACTTCTTGTTCACAGCTTCTTCCCATTCCGTGCCATCTGCGCATTTCACTGATGTGTGGGTTACTCCATCTATTAGATCAATGCTGAGCATGGTCCATAAGACCCTACCTAGCAGCAGACTGGAGATGAGACTCCTATCCAAGGAATCCACTCTGAGGGCTTCTCTACATGAACATTTAGTTTGCAGTAAGCGGGGGTGTGAATGTAACATGCACTAGTCTGCCACAGACTAATGGTCCATGTGGACCCTGCTGACATACACAAACAGCTGGTTAATGTGCTTCCATCTAGTCCTGTTTCAAAGAGACCTAGATCAGGTGGAAAGTCTGGTTGAGTTTAGGAAGGGGTTTGAGCAGATTATGGAGCAAAGACATGACGTATCTGAAGAGAAAAGCTCAGACTTGCAGATGGAAGCAGGACTGGGGAATTCTGAGGGGAGACTGGGTATGGAAAGTGGTCAGTGGAAGCATGTGACTAAAAGAACCAGGCAGAGGAAAAGACGGGCTAGTGAAGGAGAAATAGAGCTCAAGAATAGGTTTGCAGAGTTGGAAAATGAAGAAGGGGCTCGGCAGGTGATCACTGAAGGTGGAAGGGCAAGGAAGAAGAGAAGAGCGGCTAGTCCTATAGGAAAAGGGGGAGAGTTAATGGAGACTACACCAAATATGAGCCTCAGGAGGATACTGGATGGGTTAAAGAGGATGACAAGGGAGAATAGGAATGGAAAGAACTTGTAGCCAGAGGGAACAGGGGGTAGACTGGAGAATAGCACCGTCACCAGGAAAAGGCAGGTCTATGTGATTGGGAACTCTTTACTGAGAAGAAGAGACAGGCCTGTAACCAGAGCTGATTCAGAGAATAGGAGGGTGTGCTGTCTTCCAGGTGCTAAGATACGGGATGTAGACCTGAGGTTGAAAAGGATCCTAAAGGGAGTGGGACAGAATCCCCTAATTATCCTTCATGTGGGAACAAATGATACGGCTAGATTCTCACTGGAACATATGAAGGGAGACTATGCTAGGCTGGGGAAGACGCTTAAGGAAATTGAGGCTCAGGTTATCTTTAGTGGGATTCTGCCTGTTCCTAGAAAAGGGCAACAAAGTTGTGACAAGATTATGACTATCAACAGATGGCTCAGGCAGTGGCGCTATAAGGAGGGCTTTGGGATGTATGGCCACTGGGAAGCATTCATGGACAGAGGACAGTTCTCTCGGGATGGACTTCATCTGAGTAGGGAAGGAAATAGACTTCTAGGATGGAGGATGGCACAACTGATCAAGAGAGCTTTAAACTAGGAATTTGGGGGAGATGGTTGGGAGATGTCCAGGTAATCTCCACACCGGATTTTAGCATTGAGAGGAAAGAAAACGAAGTAAGAAAGGATACAGCCGTGGGTAGGAGAATGTATATAAGGAGGAAGGGCACTGTGGGTACCAGTCTAATAGGTTATACTGGCTGTAGAATGACCATGCCTACTAGGGTACAGAATGTGAGCGAGGCCAAACAGCAAAAATTAAGGTGTTTGTACACCAATGCGAGGAGCCTAGGTAACAAAATGGAGGAACTAGAGCTACTGGTGCAGGAAGTGAAACCGGATATTATAGGGATAACAGAAACATGGTGGAATAGTAGTCATGACTGGACTACAGGTATTGAAGGGTATGTGCTGTTTAGGAAAGACCGAAATAAAGGTAAAAGGTGGTGGAGTAGCATTGTAGATCAATGATGAGGTAGAATGTAAAGAAATAAGAAGCGATTAAATGGATAAGACAGAGTCCGTCTGGGCAAAAATTACATTGGGGAAGAAAACTATTAGAGCCTGCCCTGGGATAGTGCTTGGGGTGTGCTATAGACCGCCGGGATCTAATTTGGATATGGATGAGCCCTTTTTAATGTTTTTAATAAAGTAAATACTAATGGAAACTGCGTGATCATGGGAGACTTTAACTTCCCAGATACAGACTGGAGAACGAGTGCTAGTAATAATAATAGGGCTCAGATTTTCCTAGATGTGATAGCTGATGGATTCCTTCATCAAGTAGTTGCTGAACCGACTAGAGAGGATGCCATTTTAGATTTGGTTTTGGTGAGTAGTGAGGACCTCATAGAAGAAATGGTTGTAGGGGATAATCTTGGCTCAAGTGATCATGTTCAAACTGAACGGAAGGATTAACAAAAATAAATCTGCAACTAGGGTTTTTGATTTCAAAAGGGCTGACTTTCAAAAATTAAGGAAATTAGTTAGGGAAGTGGATTGGTTTGAAGAATTTATGGATCTAAAGGTAGAGGAGGCCTGGGATTATTTTAAATCAAAGCTGCAGAAGCTATCGGAAGCCTGCATCCGAAGTAAGGGGAAAAAAATCATAGGCAGGAGTTGTAGACCAAGCTGGATGAGCGAGCAAGCATCTCAGAGAGGTGATTAAGAAAAAGCAGAAAGCATACAGGGAGCGGAAGAAGGGAGGGATCAGCAAGGAAAGCTACCTTATTGAGGTCAGAACATGTAGGGATAAAGTGAGACAGGCTAAAAGTCAAGTAGAGTTGGACCTTGCAAAGGGAATTAAAACCAATAGTAAAAGGTTCTATAGCCATATAAATAAGAAGAAAATAAAGAAAGAAGAAGTGGGACCGCTAAACACTGAGGATGGAATGGAGGTCAAGGATAATCTAGGCATGGCCCAATACCTAAACAAATACTTTGCCTCAGTCTTTAATAAGACTAAAGAGGATGGAATCATGACAAATGGGAATGAGGATATGGAGGTAGACATTACCATATCTGAGGTAGAAGCGAAACTCAAACAGCTTAATGGGACTAAATCGGGGGGCCCAGATAATCTTCATCCAAGAATATTAAAGGAATTGGCACATGAAATTGTAAGCCCATTAGCAAGAATTTTTAATGAATCTGTAAACTCAGAGGTTGTACCGTATGATTGGAGAATTGCTGACATCGTTCCTATTTTTAAGAAAGGGAAAAAAAGTGATCCGGGTAATTATAGGCCTGTTAGTTTGACATCTGTAGTATGCAAGGTCTTGGAAAAAATTTTGAAGGAGAAGGTAGTTAAGGTCATTGAAGTCAATGGTAAATGGGACAAAATACAACATGGTTTTACAAAAGGTAGATCGTGCCAAACCAACCTGATCTCCTTCTTTGAGAAAGTAACAGATTTTTTAGACAAAGGAAACGCAGTGGATCTAATTTACCTAGATTTCAGTAAGGCATTTGATACCGTGCCACATGGGGAATTATTAGTTAAATTGGAAAAGATGGGGATCAATAGGAAAACTGAAAGGTGGATAAGGAATTGGTTAAAGGGGAGACTACAACGGGTCCTACTGAAAGGTGAACTGTCAGGCTGGAGGGAGGTTACCAGTGGAGTTCCTCAAGGATCGGTTTTGGGACCAATCTTATTTAATCTTTTTATTACTGACCTCGGCACAAAAAGTGGGAGTGTGCTAATAAAGTCTGCGGATGAATCAAAGCTGGGAGGTATTGCCAATTTAGAGAAGGACAGGGATATCCTACAGGAGGATCTGGATGACCTTGTAAACTGGAGTAATAGTAATAGGATGAAATTTAATAGTGAGAAGTATAAGGTCATGCATTTAGGGATTAATAACAAGAATTTTAGTTATAAGCTAGGGACGCATCAATTAGAAGTAACGGAGGAGGAAAAGGACCTTGGGGTATTGGTTGATCATAGGATGACTGTGAGCCGCCAATGTAATATGGCCGTGAAAAAAGCGAATGCGGTCTTGGGATGCATCAGGAGAGGTATTTCCAGTAGGGATAAGGAGGTTTTAGTACCATTATACAAGGCACTGGTGAGATCTCACCTGGAATACTGTGTGCAGTTCTGGTCTCCCATGTTTAAGAAGGATGAATTCAAACTGGAACAGGTACAGAGAAGGGCTGCTAGGATGATCCGAGGAATGGAAAACTTGTCTTATGAAAGGAGACTCAAGGAGCTTGGCTTGTTTAGCCTAACTAAAAGAAGGCTGAGGGGAGATATGATTGCTCTCTATAAATATATCAGAGGGATAAATACCGGAGAGGGAGAGGAATTATTTAAGCTCAGTACCAATGTGGACACAAGAACAAATGGATATAAACTGGTCACCAGGAAATTTAGACTAGAAATTAGACGAAGGTTTCTAACCATCAGAGGAGTGAAGTTTTGGAATAGCCTTCCAAGGGAAGCAGTGGGGGCAAAAGATCTATCTGGCTTTAAGATTAAACTCGATAAGTTTATGGAGGAGATGGTATGATGGGATAACATGGTTTTGGTAATTAAATATTCATGATAAATAGGCCCAATGGCCTGTGATGGGATATTAGATGGGGTGGGATCCGAGTTACCCAGGAAAGAATTTTCTGTAGTATCTGGCTGGTGAATCTTGCCCATATGCTCAGGGTTTAGCTGATCGCCACATTTGGGGTCGGGAAGGAATTTTCCTCCAGGGCAGATTGGAAAAGGTCCTGGAGGTTTTTCACCTTCCTCTGTAGCATGGGGCACGGGTCACTTGCTGGAGGATTCTCTGTTCCTTGAAGTCTTTAAACTACGATTTGAGGACTTCAATAGCACAGACATAGGTGTGAGGTTTTTTGCAGGAGTGGTGGGTGAAATTCTGTGGCCTGCGTTGTGCAGGAGGTCAGACTAGATGATCATAATGGTCCCTTCTGACCTAAATATCTACGAATCTATGAATCAAAGTGCAGTAACAAACTGTTAATATGTATCAGCAGGGTACACACGGACAGCTAGTCTGCGCCAGACAAACGCAGGTAGATTCACCCCCCAGCTTGCTAGGAGCTAAGTGTTTGTACAGACAAGCCTTTAATGTCTGCTTTGGTGAGTATCCCTCAGACCCAGAATCTTATTTGTGACACAGCATTCCATTCGCCTCTCTTGAAAGTGAGAATACGAAGCTTCAGCTGACAGCAGGCTCCCATGGAGCAGTGCCTAACCATGTTACACGTGGCATTCAGTAGCAATCTAGAAAAGATGACGCAACACTGATGAACATTATTCTTAGAGTCCCACTGGAGTTATTAAGCAAGCATTTCCTTTTCGACATTTCTCATTGGCATCTAGGTACCATGGTGATGGGAGCATGAGAAATGCCCAGGACAGATCTGGCACAGTGGCACTTTGCACAGTAAACGTGTATTTCATCCAAACCTCATAACAATCGTCTACTGAACAACTCCTCCCATGTGCTCTGTTCACCAGTTTTGACAGTAATACCTTCTTAAACTGTTCCCAAACTGTGGCCCATGGAAAGCTTTCTGGTCACATGGTCCTAGCTCTCCCGGTTTCCATTAACTAAACAGCACTAAAATACACTGTGTATTTCCTGATATTTGTTTCCCATGTAAGCAATTGCTGTAGTTGCCACAGTTGCTGTAGGTCCATCCCCAGCGGGAGGGAAAAGTGGCTGGATGACCCTGTGATGGACTGGAGGGAGTCACACAAAACTGACTTTCTTAAATTGTGACCCACTGTGACATCTGAAGCCCCCGTACCAGATGGTTCAGCCTAAGCCTCCTTCAAACAAACATGTAGACAAGGGGGATCCAGTGGGTATAGAGTACTTGGACTTTCAGAAAGCCTTTGACAAGGTTCCTCACCCAAAGGCTCTTAAGCAAAGTAAGCTGTCATGGGATAAGAGGGAAGGTCCTCCCATGGATAGTAACTGGTTAAAAGACAGAAAAAGGGAAGAAATAAATGGTCAGTTTTCGTAATGGAGTGAGGTAAATAGTGGGGTCCTCCAGGGATCTGTATTGGGACCAGTACTGTTCAACATATTCTTAACTGATCTGGAAAAAGGGGTAAACAGTGAGGTGGCAAAGTTTGCAGATGATACAAAATTACTCAAGACAGTTAAGTCCAAAGCTGACTGTGAAGAGTTACAAAGGGAGCTCACAAAACTGGGCAACAAAATGGCAGATGAAATTCAGTGTTGATAAATGCAAACATAATCCCAACTATACATAAAAAATGATGGGGTCTAAATTATCTGTTACCACTTAAGAAAAAGATCTTGGAGTCATTGTGAATAGTTATCTGAAAACTGCACTCAATGTGCAGCGGCAGTCAAAAAAGCGAACAGAATGTTAGGAACCATTAGGAAAGGGATAGATAAGACAGAAAATATCAATGCCTCTATATAAATCCATGGTACATTCCACCTCACCCTGAACGCTGCGTGCAGTTCTGGTTGCCCCATCTCAGAAAAGAGAATAGATTGGAAAAGGAACAGAGATGAGCAACAAAAATGATTAGCGGTAGGGAACAGCTTCCATATGAGGAGAGATTAAAAACCTGGGATTGTTCATCTTGGAAAAGAGACTACTAGGAGGGGATATGATCAGTCATGATTCTATATACCTGTGTGTGGAGAAAGTGAATAGGGAAGTGTTATTTACTCCTTCACATAACACAAGAACTAGGGGTCACGCAATGAAATTAGCAGGCAGCCGGAAGGAACCTGTGGAACTCATTGTGAAGGCCAAAAGTATATCTAGGTTAAAAAAAACAGATTAAGTTCATGTAGGATAGGTCCATCAATGACGATTAGCCAGGATGGTCAGGGACACAACCCCATGCTCTGGATCTTCCTAAACCTCTGGCTGCCAGATGCTGGGATTGGATGACAGGTGATGGATCACTCAATAATTGCCCTGTTCTGTTCATTCCCTCTGAAGCATTGGGCATCAGCCACTGTTGGAAGACAGGACACTGGGCTAGATGGATCTCTAGTCTGACCTAATATGGCCGTTCTTATTTTCCCTGTAGCAGACGAGCGTTCGCATGGAAGAAGGAAAGGCTCCAAGGGAGTCCTGTCTCCTTCCATGTCATTGGCAAAGACTGTGCAGCACATAGCATTCTAGCGCTGTCCAACAGATGGGCTTGAGCATTTGCTTTTCCTTTTTAAAAAAACCCTCAACCAAGTTCCATTTAAAAAACTCCATTAGAAAAACACAAAGGCTGCAAAGTGAACAATCAAAAGCCAAGAAATGTCCGAACTGAGGTTGCTCATGCAAACTTACTTCTGCCCCCTTATGCACATGCACTACAAGACAGATCACGTATTGTTCCAACCAGGCCCCACCTGGTTCAGCGCGCAGAATAGGCAGTGCTCCTCACAAGGAGTCCATGTTTATTTTCAGGCTGAGCACCATTCAGGCACCTCCCTGAATAAGAGTCCGATTAACCTTGTCACTGCAGTGCTTGAGAATCTCTCAACAAGCACATAGTGAATTTTTCTCAATGCTTCTGTGAGGCAGGAAAGTGTTATCCCTATTTACAGATGGGAAACTGAGGCCTAGAGGCCAAGATTTTCAGAAGTGACCTGCTGCGATTGTGGGAGCCTCAAGTTTTGGGTGTCTAACTTGACACACTTTAAAAGGGCCTGATTTTCAAATGGCTGGTGCGCAGGACTTTCTGAAAATCAAGTCCTTTCAGAGTGTCTTAAAGCACTTAAGAATTTAGGCACCCCAAATGACTGGGTACTTCTGAAACTCTTGTCCAGAGAGATTAAGCATCTGGCCCAGATCTGAGAGGTGTGAACTGAAGCCACATCTTCTGAGACTCAGAGCAGGGCCTCATCCACAAGATCATCCTTCCTTATTCACCACACACTGTTCACTTTCTGCTGTGCACAGGGGGCGCTGTGGGCTCCAGCCTCATTCACTGCACAGCCATACCTCATTCACTGTCTCATCTGGGCACTCAGCAGGCAGAGAAATGCAATCATGTAATTTAATGTACCCTGCTAACCCATATTCACAGGGAAAAGTTAGTCTGGGCATTTCCTGACTTCTGAACGCTTCGCTTTGCAGTTTTAAGGCTCTTTGAACATGGTCTTTGGCTCACTTATTCAGCTTTCTAAACTAAATGGTTTGGTATTCGGTCTCCCTCATGTGGAAATATTTCATGCATCTAATCCGAGTTCCCTTCTCTGTTTCTGATATTTCCTTTTTGAAAAGCAGTGTTGAGAATTGAACATTTCATATTTAAGGAGAGGCTTTACCCCTGCTCTGCAGAGTGGCATAATATTTTCTGTACTCTTCTCTAGTCTTTTTTGACACAGTTTAAACCCATTTGCTTTTTGATTGTCACTGCATGCCGAGCAAAGGTTTTTCACAGAACTATCCACAGCAATACCCTCAGAGGCCACAGTTAATTTAGAAACCAGCATGATTCTAAACAGAAGCTGTCTGGTTTGTCTACCACGTCATACTCACTTAGGTTCAACAACAAACCTGAAACACAAGGACCCTCACACTAATGTCACTTCCGTCCCCTCTGACTTTGCTCCTGGGGGAAGGGGCCATGGGTTTCCATGCCTGCACGCCTCAGAGCACACTTTAGGTGCTCAATTAAATTGTGGTTTTCCAACATTTTTATTATGAACAGTGCCATATGCGCTATGCAGTCTGTGTCAGCAAGAGCATCTGCTTACTGTAATCAAAGTGACAGGAAAGGCAGAATCCAGCAGAAGGCCCCATTTATTTTACAAAGGCACCAGAGTCTGAATTCTGTTTTGTGTTCACAATAGCGAATGTTTAACAACACTGGCTAGAAGTCAGGAAGAGGCATAGGCGTTACCAATGTATCTTATCGCATACCTGCGGCACCTTCATTGCTATTCTAGCCTCTCCTGAACACATGGTTCATTAACATGGGAGGGTTCTGCTATTCAGCATAGTCCGTAACCATTACATTCCCATCATGTGACCATACCCGCACTTCAATCCAGGGACCCAAAGGAGGATTACAGTCTCTCTTGGGATTACAATAGGGGATAACGTTTCAAGTAAGACCCACAGGCCTCCTTACCCTGTCCTCATGCAGCAATGCCAACGTTTGGCTGCCCTCTTCACCGCTCTCCTCATTCTCGTCTGGGATGAAGGGGCACCATATGATTCTCCGGAAGCTGTTCAGCGGGGTGCCCTCAGGTCGTTTTATGTTCACCAAGATCTCCTCTCTAATCACCACGTTAAGGAAGACACACAGTTCTGGCTGTTACTAGAGTTCAGATATAATCCTCTCAGGGTGGATCCTTGTGTGATGTCTAAAACAATTAGTGCTTTTTAGTTCTGAATTACTAGCCACAGAAACCAGTTACAAGAACCTTGGTCGGGGAGGCAGGTCAGCTTACCTCCACTGGCAAGAAAGTAACGTTTACAAGTGACACTTAGATCCTTGTAAATTTCACTTATTGTCTGCATACAAGAATGGACAGACAGACACAGCAGAGAAACAGATTAGGGTCACAGTTGCACGTTATCAGAGAAATTCTAAGCGTTTTTGGTTTTGTAGCGCTGGAATCTGAGTTGGCTCTGGTTTTATTATTTCAGCCAGCACAGTGGTATTGCTTGAAAAAACAATGGAAAGAGATGCATGAAGGCCATTCCAATCACACAGAGTGATCCAATTCATATACCTACACGTAGAACTTTAAATAATCACAATATGCCATCGGCCACCCTCACTCCTCATTTTGAAGTAGTTATACACATCAACAATAAGGCTGGGAAATTGTGACCCTCCTGTATACAGTACAGTAATGTGTTTCCCAGGAACACTGGAAAAGTAACTCATATCCATCAGGAAAGGAAGAGGTTCACAAACACTAAAATCCAGTGACTCACTTCAAGCAGACTGAAAAAAGCAATAAAGATTGGCTTTGGGGTAAGCATCCCAGCCCTCTTTCCCAGAGCCATGGAAGCAGAAAAAAACAGATAGAACCAGACAGTTGTAGGCCAGTGTACTTTAAACATGATTCAGATGGCAACACAGAGCAGTAGGCCTGGGCGAGCCAGGAGTCCATGGGGCTCCTGGGTGAAACCCCTCTTTGCCAGTTACTCCTGTCTGAACACACAGCTCAAACTCTTGTCTAGTCTCTCATCACCTTGTATCTTGATTATTTCCTCTGGCCTTCACAAATGCAACCCTGCCCTGCTCAGACCCATTTAGAATGCTACCGCAGACATATCACCCCTCTCTTTGCATCCCTCCACTGGTCCCCTCTTCATTGTCTCAAACATAAGCTGCTCATCTTCACTTTCAAGGCCCGTGGGGCCTATCTCCGCTCTATCATCTCTCATTCACTGGCTGGACACTGTCATGTGATCCTTAATGGAAGGAGCAAGACTACCCAGGCTCCTTGCCTGCCAAGCTCTAAGGGAATCAGGAGATAAACACAGAGGGAAACCAGATAAAATGTCCCTTTGTAAAGGCCCTGAAATTGAGCCCAGCTTTGCTGTTGCATCAGTGTGTTGCTGCTACACAAATACTCCCACAGAGTTTATTCCGATAAGATACTGGATTTTCCCATTGTCCATGGCCAGGCACCAGACAAAGAGGTTGCCAGCCTCATCGAGGCAGGCCAGCTGGTTGGAGTTGAGATGGGCGAAAGCCAGGTCTGCCACGCCTCCCGTGAATCCTTTCAGCAAGGTCCGCTCGGCAGTGCTGATGCTCAGTACCCGCACCATAGCAGAGCCATTACTGGCACCTATAAAGGAGAACACAAAGAAGAGAAGTCAATGCTTGTCAGGCTTTTTCTTCACAGGATTTCCTCTGGCCTCAGCAGCTACCTTCCAGTTTTCAGCATCCCTGCTGGCCAACAGACAGTATCGAGGCACACTGACAAGCTCCGTCAGCATGTCCATCCCAATAACTGATGGGTGAGGGCAGAGAGAAAGGCCACAGAGCAGGCACAACGAGATATCACTCTTGCAGATGATCAGCTATGATCAGAAGCCTGTTCCACATGTTCTGCAGAAGCTGATCTTTCCTTGTAAATTGCACTAGTACCACACCCTCGCAATGTGCCTGCCTTTTTGGGAGCTTGTTTCTTCTAAAGTTTATCTTAAATGACACAACTGCTCTTAATTTAAGCAAATCAATTCATCCTATGTGTCTGTGCTGCTCTCTGTCCTCAAGGAGTATCTGTCCTTATCCAGGGAGAAAGGCTTGTTTACAGCAGAAGGGCTCCCCTGGATAGAATGAGGTCTCTATGGACTCCCAGCTCTGGCATTGCTGCTTGATTCCCTTCAGTTTCACAACTCCCCACCTCCAGAGCAAACAGGACCCAGATCTTAACCCAGGGGGAGCAGAGTGACAGGAGCAGCATCTGCAGCGACTAACTCACATAAACATGTCCTAGTTTCCCTTCACGCTAGCCTGGAAGCGTGCGCTCCCTACACTATTCCCAAGCCTACTGAATCTTGTGGTTTCAAGGCACCCGTCCCGCAGGGCGCATCCCACCTCCTCCCCTTTTCCTGGGACAGTGTCTGCTCTTAGGGACACAGCTAATCCCAGTACAATCTCTCAGCTTCACCCTCGTGCTCCTCCCTGCCTCCACCGGGGCTTTTGCCAGTCTCACATTTCTAACTCCAGTGACTCTTACTCCTACTCCCAAGTCCACCTGACCCAGAATAATGCCCCCAACATGGGAACCAGAAATGGTGAGCTAGCATTAGGTTGCACTGGTAACAACTGAGATATGCAGGAGGAGCCCAGTACAGATCACATGAAGCAGCAGGAACTGGTCCTCACCTCTAATGGCATATGCCAGGTAGGAGTTTGATACAGCTATCAGGTTCCCATAGTAGTATTTCTGCTCCCAGTCATACCTGGCTACTGGCTGTATTTTTACCTAGATGGAGGAAAGAAACAAAGACCAGCTGAAGCAAAGTGAAAGAAACAGAAATATCTGCAATAAAGCCACCAAACAAGGGAGAAGGGTAATGCTCTGGCTGGCAGTTGGCTATTCCACAGTGGGATTTCAGAGTGAAGCGGGGCACTACAGCCCTGAGCATGGGAAGAGACTTCTAATGAAGCTGCTGAAGAGTCCCTGCTCCTGCAGGGAGGAATGCTGTTTACCCTGGAGTGACTGCCACTATGGTTCTCTATTGTGGAATGATGCTAGCAAAGGGAGTGAGGCCAAGTCTGGGATCCCACCTAAAAGTCAATGAAAAGGGTGTTTGGGATAACGGCACCATTCAGTCAGTGGGGTGGAGGCAGCTTCACCCTGGCTTCAGGATTCCCTTCTTGGGCTCACACAGAGGCCTGGCCCAACCTGGTAAGTGCCACCCCTGCAGGAGGTGCAAAGTAAGGAACTAAGAGGGACTAGGAGAGTCACGGCAGCAAACACACTCACTTCCATGTGAGATTGCCTGGCCGATTCCATCCCATCCTGTCAAACCAAAGGTGGCCAAGGGGACCCACATGCTCCATCACTGCAGCTCATAGCTAGGCATGAAGCCACAGGCTCTGGAAAAGCTCTGAGTGATGCAAAACATAGCAGAGCTTCTGCTGAGCAACACAGGTGACCATGAATACATGCTGGTGCTCTGCCCTTAGCACAGAGTTCATTCAAAGGCCTCCCTGGGAGTGGCCCTAGCTACCCAAGAAGGCACCTCTCCTTCCGTGACCTCCCACAGCAGCTACATTTCACTGGACCAAGGAAACCACTGGCCAATAGGGGAGGCTTGTGAGTTCAGGAAAGGGCACTTCCCAGAGCTAGCTCTTGACTATAGAACTCAGTCCTGCAAGAGAAACACAGGAGCACAGACCCCAGCACAGTCAGGGTTACATGCAAACCTCATCTGACTCAGCTGTCCCTCAGTAAGTTCTTCAGTCACCCTTATAACCAAGCAAGCTTTTGCCTTCCTCCAAGCCAGGAAGAAAGAGAGGTATTTCTGTCTGTCGCTCCACGGGGGGTGCACAGATACTGCGGGGATGGGGTACATAGGTTAGATACACCCTCCCCTTTACCTTGTTGCTCCCTCTGGCCTTACTGGTGATGCTAGAGTCACTGCTGGCCACAATCTCCACGTCTTTTGCCGATATCACCACACAGGTGGAGCTGTCATCTCCAGAAAGGCAGCTTTTAAGAGAAATAAAGAGCTCAGCTCACACACTTGGCCTCCCTGAGACCGTGAGAGGGGAACCCAGCACAGGTATTGCTGGTAGCCATTTTAATCCATAACTCAGAGAGACTTCTGGGCAGCTTCCAGGGCGCACACTGAAGATTAGTACCAAAGAGGGCCCTTCATTCATCTAAAAGGCTGCTCCTTGGCAGAATCAAGCACAGAGGCCTGGCTTTCTCCTCCTCAAGTCTGCCAAAGAGCTCTCTCATAGCCAAGTTATCCACTCTCGTGTTCCAAATGATAGATTTACTCTGAGCTACTTTGGGCCACACTCCAAATACCTCCAAGATGCAGCTGGCCCAGTGCCAACCAAGCAACTAACCCTGGCAGTGAAACATGCTGCAATTCCCCCAGCAACAGCTCAGAAACAAGGAACTTGCCAAACAGCTAGTCTTCAGAAAGCCAAACTAGAAGCTTGTCAGGCAAAAAAATCTAATGCTGAGGAGTCAATGCAGGAGGCAGGGTACTAGATAGAGCACGTAGACCAATGGGCTGCTCCTAGGAGCACTTCTTGTGTTATGATGTCACTCACGTTTTGGAGAAATAGGCTTGGATCCTCTATGCACAGACACGCCCTGCTGTTTAATTAACACATATTTGTGTATATTCACAGATACACCTAATTATTTCTCCTATTTAGTGGAGGGTCAAGTAGTCACTTGACCTGCTCTTCTGCTGCATGATATCTGAAGACAGAGTCTGAAAAATTCAGAGTTAATAATGCAAGTGACAGAGGGCATGGGCTAGCTGAAGTCTCCATATATGGGAAAGTTTCCATCGATACCTTTGCCAATGCAGACTGCTAATCCCTGGCTCCCCCACTACACGAGTCCTGAACTTGTCACAGTGCTCTGCTGATGCTCCTTAATCCTGACCTGCAGCACACCCTGCTCCTCCTTCCCCCACACAGCTCCACCCATGCTCCTCACTCCTGCTATGCAGCAGGCCCTACTGCTCAAGGCCTATCATCGGAATTACTCAGCGTCAGAACTCTTCCTTTCCCCACTGACCAGTAAAAACATGGACACGGATCGTCCGAAGAGACAGGATCGGCTGCTGAATTGCTCACAACCTCAACCTCATTTTCACAGCTGAGAACTGGGTTTGTCCCACTCTCATCAGAGCCAAAATCAGATTGAGCTTCCCCTTACCGATGCCCTGTGCTCAACCTCCGCTCTCCCTGGGGAACACTTACATGACTTGCTTCTCTTGCAGGGTTCCCAGAGGAACAGTTCGGAGCATTGGTTTAGCCAGGGGAGCTCCATCTCCAGCTGCAACGGGGTCTGGCACCAGCAGCCCATTCAAGTCCCCGTTGTACGAGTTGGGTGGCCTTTGGTTTTCGTTCACTGAACCTAAGTGAAAACAACATGCGCAATATTTAATCACAGGAGTGACACAGCACCGTATGAAATACCCTACCTCAGGTGCCACTGCCCTACCAGCTGGGATATGCTGACTGGGCAGGAGAGAACGCCACGTTCTGAGAGAACATGTGCCACACACCTGCGTAGAGGTCCTTTAGTTCTTCTCCCATCAGGATAAGTCTTCTCAGTAAACAAAAAGGAGAAGTCAATGGACACAACCAAGAAATCCATCAAACTCAAGTTACTGAATGCCCAACACAGCAGTTGGGGGTGGGTCGGGGGTATTGTTATGGGGCACAGGGTATTGTTAGACGGGGTGGGTCAGGGCTATTGTCGAATACCTGCCCTGTGGGCCAAATGCAGCCAGCTCAAGCCATTCATCCAGTGTCACACTGAAAGGTAGGTCTCTAGTTGTTATGGCTGCAGAGGAAGCCTTCCAAAAATGACCCAAGTAACTGATGTGGTGGTAAATTCCTGAGTCTGCAGGCAGCCTGAGACAACAGATGTGAACTACCACATTCATCTCAATTGGCTAGGGACTGAAGCCTAATGAAACTAAAAGAGAGATCATCAAATAATGTGGGTTTGCAACCATGTACCTAGTATGTGCTGATGATTACTGCAGCTGTTGCATCCACATCAGCTAATCCCATGTTCAACTGCCAACACAAACAGCAGAAATAGCAGTTGGCCTCCAAGTACCTATGATATTTCCCAAGTTTACCAGGCACAGAAGGATCGTTCTGCATCCTGACCCTTTGTGCAAACCTCCATCTGTTATCAGCGGGAGCTCTGCTTTGAATCAAGGCATGCATATGGCCCCAACTTTGTAAGCCTGGCCTGCAACACGTTGCCTTTCAATCAGAGGAACTCCTAGCCACTTTGTAATGGCCAGTCACCAGGCCTGCTGGAGGCCTTCAGAAGGTCAGCAATGTCAGGGACACATTTCCATGTCAAAGTTACTCAAGTAGGTAGGGCTAAGGGTTAACAATCCCAAGCGGAAATGAACGAGCACCAAACCACCTGGCACTGTGCCTTGCCACTTGACAGTCACTTGCCTCAGCAAAACTTTCTTTTCTTTATTACAGCTGTGTGAAATTTTCACTGGACCAGAAAACTGAAACCTGGTTTATTGTTGCCCTGGCAACAACTGCTGCAAGGGTCTTGTTGTGAAATGGCTGCTCCTACAACCATAGGTTAATGCTCTTTTGTTATTGGCAAAGATAATGAACCCAAATATAACTCCATCCACAAACAGCAGGTCCTCAGAAAGCAAGACAAACTTTCCAGTTACCAACAGGATAGTTAATTGCTTTAATACATCAGGGAATGCAGCCAATGCTGCTGCCAGCAGAAGTAATTGTGAATAGAATTCATTCTCCAGGTTTATTTAGCAGACTGCTTTATTGTAAAAAGAGGAGCTAAATCAGAGACTGCACGTTCAACATCCCAGAAACAGGCATGCAGGGCTGCATTATCATGGGCCATGCTAATCAGCATTACAAGGAGCAGATGGCAGCTACATTCATCCTCTACACAAAGACTCCAGACCACAGAATGCACTGCACTCCCTACCATAGGGTGAGGACTGCATCTATTGTGGCTTGCCCAGCAGCAACATGAAACTGATGCAATCCTAGCTGGTTTCACTCTGCCCTTCCTTGTTGCCCCTGCAGGAAAGTGCTCTGTGCAGCAGAGCTGTGATCTGCTGTGGCAAGAGATGCTATAAAGGAGGTAAATTCTCTGCTCTCCCTATGCCCAGAGATAGTGGAGGTTCACATGTACCTTTGCTGCTGATGCCAGAAAAATGCAATCCTGGGGAAAGAGAGAAAGAGCATCATACAGCAATGGGGGCCATGGATGGCTGGCACAATGACCTACTCCAGCACATCAGAGTTCAGGATCATATTTAGTCCCTTGCACCCCGTTCCTCACCTGAGCCAACTGCATTGCAGGGGCACTACACTCAAACATATGTGGGGGGAACAGGGTCACTCTAGCAACCATATCAACAGGAACAAGAGTCATCCTGAACTACTACTGTCCTTCCCCATGGCTTCAAGGAGAAAGCACGAGACAGGCACATTCACCACCAGCCTGCAAAGAAAAGAAAGCAGCTGATCATAAGCTGGGTGTTAGACTCACCTCCTCACACAGGACTGTTCCTGCTGCCCCACGCAAGGGAACAATGGTTTGTATGAAATAGAGTGTCACATTAAGTCCATCATTTGAACAGGGTGATGGGGCTGGTGTGCTGCCTCTTGCCAGCAGTGGTTTGGATAAGGATTTAGAGGAATGCTGCCCAGCTCTCTAGCAAAGGCTCTACTAATTAACACATTGGCACCGTTAGCAGCAGAAGGCACACATGAGGCAAGAGACTTCCAGCACTACCAAGTTAGGCTAGGAGATGGTGAGAAGAGACAGCACTGCTTTCTTGGGGTACATTCCCAAAGACAAGGCGGCAGCTACTGGAGTCACCCAACCATCTGTGGCTGAGCTTGGGATTTACAGAAGTGAGTGACATCTGAGTCGCTGATGGAGCAGTGTTGGCCTACTGAAAGTCGCTGATACCTCACAGAAAACAGTCTATGGAGACAGCTGCAGAGGATTACTTTTGGATCAGAAGGGATAACACTCCCCATTCCAGAAGACGGGAGGTTATTCATTCTAAAGGTAGCTCTATTGCAGAGTTTCTTTAGGTTACTAATCCAACCAAATTATCAGACTGGTAAGAAAAACTCTCGAACAATTGCAACAGCAAAACCTTTAAGGGTGAAAAGGAAAAACAAATAAGCCAGGAAGTACTCAGGGCTTGTCTACGCTTGACTCTGTGGCGATCGATGCATCGGTCGACTGCTGATCACTCTCCCGTCAACTCCTGTACTCCACCTGATTGAGAGGAGTAAGGGGAGTCAACGGGAGAGTGTCTCCCATCGACATCATGGTAAGTAGATCTAAGCTACGTTGATCTGAGTTATGCTATTCACATAACTCGAATTGCATAGCTTAGATTGACTTTTCCCTTTAGTGCAGACAAGGCCTCAGTTAAGAAGCTCAAGCCAACCTTAAATCTAACCTCTATAGTCCCTTGCTCACCCTTTCACATCCAGACAACCTCCACCTGCCCTCTCACTACAGCAGAGATGGAGCTCCAGCACCCGTATCACTAGAGAGGACAGTAGGAGAGTGAAGCAGCAGAGGATCCTACAGCCCAAGGGCGGAGGTTAAGAAGCAAACTCTGGATCATACCAGGCTAGCTGAAATAGGAAGCATCTCTACACAAATCAGGAAGGCAGCAGTTTCCAGATTATGTGGACAATCTAAATCTTTTGCATGTCAGGGACACTAGCGGTCAGGTCTATACCACTAAATGGAAGTGTTGTACAGAGACTGAGTCCAACAGGGTTATCTATTCATTCAGACCACTGTTATGTGCCTACTACAACCTTCATACAACTGTCCGCACTGGAATTAGATGCAGAGATTAGAATTTCTCAGGCAGTTGGGTGTCACAGTCACATGAAAGCCCTGTCTGGTAGCTGACTATTTGAAAACAGAAGCTGTTACCATCTATTTGCCAAACCAGCCCTCTTCACTTACATACCCAACAGGAGAATGAGGAGAGAATGTAACTGGAGAGGCTGAGGAGCTGGTAGGATTAAGCTGAACCAGGTGTTTGAGATGCTTCACTCATAGATTTTAACTTTCAAACTGTTAAGAAATCCAGCAGGATGCAGAGTCACTACTGTGGTGGCAGCATCTGCACTTCCACAATGCAAAGCCTTTTTCACAGCTACCAAAGAGCCACACTGAGACCCGCGAGGAGCTCAGCTCTGACAGGGCTCTGCAGCGAGCACATCAGTTGTTGCAAAGGCAACTCCACTGGGCCTCTCACAACACACAGCAAGTGTGTCAACACGTGCTCACACTTTACGCAGCCAAGGCCCACACTGGCAAATGAGCAGGAGTCCAGGGGACAAAGGCAGGCAGACTGAAGGCAACCTCATTGTTGGTATGGAGCCAAGGCCCACAGAAACCCTGGCTTCTGCATGGATAAGACGGCACACTGTATGCTGGGGGCAATGAGCACTCTGTGGCCATGCTTTGGCCACCCCAGGAGTGGAGCAGTGCAGGTCAGGAATCCAAGGGTGCTGCTGTCCTCTATGCCATGACACCAGGTACTACCCAAGGCACATCAGAGACATTTCCCAGAATACAGCGTGGCTGCTCCGACATGGTGAGAGAACATTTTGGCACAGTTTAACTGTGCTGCTGGAAATCGTTTGGGCTTTGGTGCTCTGGCAGTCGCAGAGTTACATTTAAGATCTTATTAATTACTAGGATCTTATTATTTGTATCACTGCAGCATCTCGAAGCCTTCATCATCCACCAGGACCCAACTGTGCAACGCACAGAACAACAAGATAACCCCTTCCCCGAGGAGCTTACAAATGCAGTATAAGATGAGAGACAACAGGTGATACAATACTTGAGACAATATTAGTCAGCATGAGAAGCAATGTTTTTAGCACATCAGCAGTCTAGCCATTGCCAAGTTCTCTATAGCCCTCATGGCTAAGAAGAGTTAAGGAGGAATCTGAAGAAGGATAATGAGGTAGCTCTATGGATGTTTACAGGAAGCTCCTCTTAAGGCTGGGGGGCTGCATGGGAAAAAGCATGAAGGTGTTTGAAAATTTAACACATGCACAATGGAGACTGGCCTCAGGGGTGTCCGAGGTGAGCACTGACAGCCTGATACTGACTGAGAGATGACAGGTAGGGTGGGACTTGACTGTGAAGGGCCTTAAGAGTGAAGACAAACAGCTTATGTCTGATGTAATGGAGAAGGGGAAGCCGGTGGAGCACTCAGAAAGGGGGTGACATGGCCGAACTGACAGGGGAAGAAAAAGATCTAACGTCTCCCCCTCACGAGGAACAAGCATGTGAGATTAGGGGAGCGGAGGTAACAAGAAAACTGGGGGGGGGGGGGGGGGGGGAGAGAAACTACATTTCCATCCGGCTCCTCTTCCGCCGGCGCTGCCGTTTCCCCAAGAGGGGAGAGCTGCCCGGCCTAGCCTGGCCCCTGCAGCAGCCCGGCTCCACCCTGCCACCCGGCGGCTCCTGGCCCGGGATCGCCGCAGAGGGACTCCCGCACCTCGTAGCCCACAACAGCGACACGGCCGGAGGAGCAGAGACCAGCGCCACGGGCACAGCTCAGGGGGCTGGAGGAAGAGAAGCAGAAAGGAGGGATCCACAGCGGGGCCCCAGCGAGCGGGGGGGGGGGGCCGCGCCCCCCGAGGGACACAAGCGGGCGGGGGGGGGGGCCGCGCCCCCCGAGGGACACAAGCGGGCGGAGGGGGGGGCCGCGCCCCCCGAGGGACACAAGCGGGCGGGGGCAGCCAGACGAGACGCGCCCCCAGCGGGGGCACGGGCGGGACAGTCTCGGGGCCCTCACCCGCCGGCCGGTCCAGCTTGAGGATGTCCCTCAGGTGCTGGGTCGCGTCCTCGATGTCGATGCTGGCAGAGGCCATGGGCCCGCTTCCCGCTACGCTCCCAGCTCCGGTCAGACCCGCCGACTCCACTTCCGCTTCCGGTCTGTTCGCCACGGCGGTCCCCGGAAACCAGCCCTGGTCAGGCACGTTCCGAGCGAACCAGAGGCCGTGGGCGAGAGTCCCCCTCCCCTGCCCTGGCCGCGCCCCCACTGTCCGGAGACCCCCCTGACCGGCGGCCGGAGCGTGATGTGTGTTTGTCAGTAGGTATCGTGGGGGGGCAGGGGGTATTGTTAGACGGGGTGGGTCGGGGACCATTGTTACGGGGGGGGAGGGGGCACTGTTAGACGGGGTGGGTCGGGGGGGCCGTTGTTACGGGGGGGGAGGGGGCACTGTTAGACGGGGTGGGTCGGGGACCATTGTTAGAGAGGGTGGGTCGGGGACCATTGTTACGGGGGGGGAGGGGGCATTGTTAGACGGGGTGGGTCAGGGGCCATTGTTACGGGGCAGGGGGCATTGTTAGACGGGGTGGGTCGGGGGGGGCCATTGTTACGGGGGGGAGGGGGCATTGTTAGACGGGGTGGGTCAGGGGCCATTGTTACGGGGGGGGAGGGAGCATTGTTAGACAGGGTGGGTCAGGGGCCATTGTTACGGGGGGGAGGGGGCATTGTTAGATGGGGTGGGTCGGGGACCATTGTTACGGGGGGGAGGGGGCATTGTTAGACGGGGTGGGTCGGGGGGGCCATTGTTATGGGGGGGGAGGGGGCATTGTTAGACGGGGTGGATCGGGGTTATTGTTACAGGGCAGGTGGTATTGCCTGAATTGCCTCTGCCCCATCAAGGCCGAGGGTCCTATGGACCAGCAGAGGCAGCACCTGAGCGCCCTGTGGAGATTCTGCTACCACCTCAAAGAGAAAGTTGGTGTCATTTCCTTGCTTCTGAGGGGTCACCCATGCATCTAAGGCACAGAGGGACCTAGGGCAGCTGACTCAGGCTGCAGGGCCATAAAACTGCAGCATAGACACTCCAGTGCATGGTGGAGCCTGCACTCTGACACTCTCCCCACCTCCTGAGGACTCAGAGCCCAAGCTTCAGTCCAAGCCCAAATGTCTACACTGCAATGTTCTAGCCCTGCATGACGAGCCCCGTGAGCCCAAGTCTGCTGTCCTGGGCCAGCCACAGGTCTTTTATTGCAGTGTAGACATACCTATAGGATTTGGCTGAACTAAAGAGAGAGGTCTCAGGGCTAGCCACCATGTTTTCTACCTTGACCCAACCATGAGAAATTCTCTGTTGCAGACCCATCTTAACACCTTTTGTCTTGATTTTGCTGGTCAAGGTTCACCTAGATTAGCTAAATCAAGGTAAAAAGTATTAATCTGCAGCTTCACTAAGAAAAAGGAAAGACTACCTAACACGTGTTAGTTAGCCCCAACCTAACCTTGTCCTCTCTTCCTAATCTAGGCAAACCGAGCCACTGCTCTGAAAGGAAAGCCTTCTGCCTGTGGTTGGGCATATTCCATTGCCTCTTCCAAATAGGACCTCCACAGCCCCAGGATCCAAGGCAGATTGATGATCCCTAGGGAACAGGAGCAGGTGTGCTGTGGACTAAGAGAGATGCACCCAGGGGGCGCAGGGTGAATCCTGTTAGAGAGCTCCTGAAGCAGCTTCAAGGACAAGGACTGTCTCAGCTCCTGTCTTCCTGTGGAAGGTGTGAGCCCTGGGGCTCTCTGCTGCCTGCTCTGTTTGGGGGCCGGGAAGGCACTAGGAGACTCCTTCTGCCCTGGAAATGGAAAGAAACAGACTAGGACTATTTTCTCAAAGAAAAGCAAAGGGAGCAGGATGACATGGCACTGAAACCATCTTTTCCTCTTGCCATAATGGGCTGCCCCCTCCCAGTTAAACAGAAGCAGTGGATCCTCTGCCTTGAACACCTTCCACCACTTTTAGATCCTTTCCATTCACAAGCATAAACGTTTATCTCCCCCTCACGCTAAAGCTTGGGTGCCTGGCCCTAGCTAATACAAAAGCTACTTTCAGACCCAAACAGGCCGAATCCTCCTTGAACTGGGCTAGCAAGGAATGTAGTGGTCTCAGCTTTATGCATCATTCCAATCTCTTTCCAACTGGGCAACTGCTATAGAGAAGAGGGGAGGCAACAGTGGTGCAAGTCTTCACTTACAGCTTCTGGTTTGGATCAAGGATACCTAGGTAAGTGCTCTGCATTTTGACAGGAGATCAGGCTAAGGAAGACAGTGGGCCTGAAATTCATGACTACAGCCTGGCTTGGAGGGGTCTGATTTGCTCTTGGAGGAGGGAAAGCATTCTATTTAAACTGAGCTTCTCAGGGCCCATGTTCAACAACAACAGTGCAGCAGTCTGAGGGTTGAGGAGGTAAAGGATGGATATAGAAACCACACACATGTATTGTGGCGCAGATCAGTACAAATAAGGAGACATGGTGAGGTGAAATGTTATCGGGGGACAGACTGCTTCACAAGTTGAGAGAGGTTTGAGCTTCTTTTTTTAAAAGAAAAAATGCTGTGGCGAATCATGTTACTTCAGTCTTTCCCTTGGATGTCCATTGCCAGAGACACTGTGTTTCGCCCACATACAGTATCTTTAGACAAAGGAGTGAAAAGCTTTCCTTGGGTCAAAGTCAAATAAATCCTTCACATGAGGTCAGTTTGGGGTTCCTGTCAGCCAAACAAAGCAGAGCACAGCTTTGTGCTTTCCCAAGTAAGCTCCTTTTCCCTGTCCATGATGGGACCAGACAGCACCCTTCATCCTAAAGCAAGTTTATAGCCACACCCAAGGTTATGTCATTGCACCTAGGCTGCAGTCACACCGAAGGCAGCCTCAATTCTACTCACTCTTTTGGGACCAACAGGAGATTGGATAACGTGAGTCTGTGGCTGAACAACTGTTAAATGAGCACAGATTAACAGGACCCCCTCCCCAATCATAAAACCCATCGCTATTAAGGTGGCATGTGAAAACTGGTAGATGTGAGAAATAACAAAGCAGTGTCCTTTAGAGAAAGCTAACACAGACAATGCAGTCTGAAAGCAGCTGCCTGTCACTGCAAATAGGATTCAGGAGGAGAAGTCACATCTAACGCAGTTAGGGAGCTCCAAGATCTTTGGTAACAAGAACTTCAGCCTGTAAGTTGTCATCACGATGAGGAGTCTAAATTTCCCTTAAGAGTGGGCAAAGCACCATCACCCAATAAACTCAGCTTACCAGCAGTGCACTAGTTTGAGCAGCGAGGAGGTCTGCATTCCCTCTAGCAGCTGAGTTGGTAGGTTGAGATATTTCACACCCAATGGCAGGAATACTCCAGTAAAGCTGAGCTGTTCTCGGCTCTTCCCCGGTCTAGTTTTTCCAGTGTTAGGACCCAGCCATAATCTAATCTCTGGTTTCTTGGCTTGAGCCCAAGCAAGCAACCTTTGTTGAAGAAAACCTTTATTGATTAACACATTGGTCACAGGTACAATCATAACAAGCCATCATTATACAGTAGAGCATATACTGAATGTATAGTCTTACTCCACACACCTGTTCACCTGACTTAAATTGACCCACAAGGCTTTTGCTGTACATAGGCCTACAATTTTAAAGACCTGTTTTCCTCTGTAAGCACATAGATTTCCCGTCACAAAACATTGTGTAAGCTCTGTGTCATTCAATGACTGCATCAGGTTTTTTCCATTTTCTTCTGATAAGCCAGATAACTGCTGGTGGCACATTTTCATGTTTACATCTAGTGGACAGAGAACTCATGACCCAGAGGTATTCCAAGGAGGGTCACATCTGGAGCAATGTTAGAGCATCAAGAGTTAGAGGTCACTCTATTTCTGTAGCAAGTAGCGCAATGGTCTTCCAGTCTATTCACAAGAGAGCAGCTCTGGCATAATAGCTAATACAGAGTACAGAGCTAGGTGGTCAAACACCCAACACTGCTTATTGCACACAACTGAAGATGTTTAAAGTCTATAGTGCAGATTAGCTTAGAAATTCTTCCCCTCCAATTTGAGTTAGGGTTAGAACCCATTTTCTTCAGCCAAGACAATTCTAGATAGCTGTCCAAGGCAGCTATAACTGCAATACATAATGTGCCACCAAGGGGAAGGTTCCAAGTTATTCAGTGTGAACAGAAGCCAGTCATTACCTTCTTAGGGACAAGGAACATGCTTTTCCTTTTCCCACCTTCTAGCCAACATGTGATGTTCCATAAGGACTAGATAGGTTGTCTGCAATAATCACATTTGGGGAATTTTCTTAAGGCATCTTTTTAATATGGCTATTAACACTGCTAATATTAAGGCCAACATGACCTTCCAGCTAAGCATGGTACCATGAGGGGATCCCAAAAGTTTCATCCAGGGTGGGCAGGACAAGACAGGCTTTTTGGAATGAGAATCCTGGGTTTATAGAATGCATCATTCTCCCCACCTAGAGTAGTTAAGAGGGGCAATAACATCCCCTCTCCTCCTCCCTCCAGGCAGTCCCCCTACATTTGTACGTGGCTATTTCAGAATTCACTCCAAGACTGGCAGTGAGATATAGGCAGCAGTGCAAGAGCAACAGTTTACGTTGGAATAAATGGCTTCTTTAAAGCAGTCCTTGAGCTGAAGCCGTAACTAAGAGAGCAAGTGTCTCCCCCCTTACCCTGCCTCAGTGAACGAGCTGCAGCCTCCCAGAAGCATTTTATGTAGCACTGGCTTCTACAGGAAGTAGAACTGGCACTTGTGTCTTCTCTAGATAGGGAGCCAGGGCTGAACTACCAAGGGGAAGAAACTTATTGCAATGCAAGAAGTTAAGTAGGCAAGAAACCTTCTGGGGCAGCTGATTGGACCGTTCTCTGAATTTCAGAAGGTTTGTAAAGCGTAAGAGGGGAGCATGTGAAATAATGGTCAGACTAAGATTGATAGGAAGCATCACTCCTTTAGCCTAGTAATTAAGTAGCTCTCTTGCAAGAGCAAGTTATAGAGTTGGATGCTAAGGGGTCTCTGGGTTTAGTGGGCAGGATCTTTCTGCATAACAGATCTTACCTGATCACTCTCGTTACAATGTATATGGCAACAACCATTGTTTCATGTTCTCTGTGTATTTAAATCCCCCTACTGTATTTTCCACTGCATGCATCCAATGAAGTGAGCTATAGCTCACGAAAGCTTATGCTCAAATAAATTTGTTAGTCTCTAAGGTGCCACAAGTACATCTGTTCTTTTTTGCAGATACAGACTAACATGGCTGCTACTCTGAAGAAAGATTCGATTAGAGAGAGTCAACTCTCTTAGAGCCAACCTCCTCTCTCTTTCTAATTCGAGAACAGACTGGAAGAAGATGGGTCTAAGGTCTAATAGCAGAGGGGAGGGTTTCCTATCTTGAGATCAAAAAAACAATAGCCCTGGACCATGAAGAATGGCCCTTTTGTATATAAGGGTTTTTCTGCTAAGGACTAATCCTTCTATTATGGGATTAATAGAACATTGTGATACTATTTCTAGAGCAGAGAAGCAATAATAGGAAATTAACAGTCTGCTACTTCTATTCCTTGTTGCCCATTTAAAATTGAGGTGAACAGCAAGTTAGAGTGGAACAAAGACAGTGTGGTTAGCACATCAATGAGAGAGCCCAAAGCCTGTTTTCAGGAAAGCTCAACTCCCATTTAGGGACCAAAATACATGACCAGATTTTCAAGAGAGCCGAGCACACTGTGTACTGAGCTCTCTTGGAAACCTGGCCATAAGTGTCACAATAAGAGCAGCTGAGTTCTGTGCACTTTTGAAAATCTGGACCCATCAGGTTAGTCAGCCTTAAGTGACGTGAATGATGCAATCTAGTTAATGTGGCATCTTTTACTATGAAAAAAAATCTAGAAATACTCAAATATAGGAATCCCTTCACCAATGAAATGCTGCCCCCTCTGGGGTGGCGTGCGGCAGCTGACTGCATATCAACAAGAACACTATATACCGGTTTAGAACAGAGTTTGAATGCATACCCAATTCAAACCACAGGGGAAGTTTAGAGGCTGAATGTAGTTACTTAGAGTGGGAATTTGGCTAGGACATTGGCATTAAATGCAATTTTGAGAAGAGGGAGACATGCAAAAAAACAAAGTTCTATTGGCAATTCAGAAAGCTGGAGGCTACATTACCCAGAGCGGTAGAACACAGAGGAAATACAGTTGGCATATTTAGCTGGAAGGACTTAGCGATGATTGACACCATAACAAGTGTTATGACAAGACACGTAACTAATACATATTGCCATGATTGTCAACTTTGTGCATTACCTTCTGTCTGTTCTGCATAAAATAAAGACTAAAAAAAAAAGCTTAAACAACTGAAGTCTGACTTTACAGGGCACATGAAAATATGAACCACAAGCCTCCACCTCTGGCTGCTGAAGGAGGGGGGCGGGAGAGAGGAAGAGATTTGTGGCCAAGGCATATTAGGACTGATGTTCAGCTGCAAGAGACGTGATGCAAGTGTACAGTTAGAACTAAAGGGTTAGGTGGATTTTCAGGTTTGTAAGTGTAGACAGCCAGGTAGACACAGGAAATCCAAAGAACTGACTAAAGACTTTATGGTTATGCACTCAACATCCAAGTCATTAAAACAATTTAAACTGTTAAGAAAATCTCATGGTTTTATTATTGTATAATGTAGCATTGAAACATCTGAACAAATCAGTATCTGGGCTGTACAGGCTGCTGTTCTTTCCTTTCATTTCTTTGGGTTACTAGAGCAACTGGTCAGTACATAAAGAGACAACCTTTTGCGTTATGGATTCTTTCCAAGGCATGCTGGTACAACACACATTTCTCTTGTCAAATGCTGCTAAGTCTAACTTCCAAACATCATGCACAAGAAACTCATCTAGTGACACAACGTAAACTTGGCAGAAGGGCAGGTCATGGATCTTGCTCGCTCGCTCACTGCGGTGTTGCAGGTTTGTGTAGGATATTTGGAATGTTCCGTGAGTGTGAATATATCAGTAAAGGAGAGGAGAAAGAGAAAGCACAGGTGCCTTGGGGGTACCAGCTCAGCCGTAGTTGTGCAGTGCTAGCCTGAACATGTCATTGGTGCAAACCCAGGCATCATTGATGTTCTTTAATATAAATATCTGGTGGAATCCTATGATAGGATCTTCGTCAGCCTATGGAGAGGGGAGGGAAAAAAAGATTTTAAAAAGCTCTTCACTTTGCCAAATATATTCAAAACACAAGATTCAGCAGCTGATGCCAACAGTGATGTCATGCTCTACAATGTACCTTACACCTCCCAACAATACCATTCAGCTTTAAGATAGCCAGGGATTTCTCCTCTTAGATGTTCACACCATATTTTTAATTCAGCGATGTAGGATTTCCTCAGTGCAGCTTACCTAAAGCCAGAGTTTCTCTAAAGCCACTGGAGATTTAGCACAGATTTATTATTGTTACAGCAGCATTTGCCTCCTACAGATAAAGATGCAACTGCACTCACACAAACTGGTGGTTTCAGCAGTACTCCTTATTCTGGCCCCAAAAGAACAGCCCAGCAACAAACTGAAATAGTGATTTGGTTAAGTGTAAAAAAGTCATATGAAAGTCAATGAAGTAGTGCATTATGTTAAAATAAACCACAGTCTGGTAAGAAGTTAGTTTGTGATGTAACTGCCGTGGTGGGGACTGGCTTTAGAAGGGAGTTTCCATGGAAGTCAGCAGCAGTAACTTGGCCTAAGGATGTAGCACCATGATGGTTTAGGGAGAAGGTTCCAGAGGGTGGACCATGCGGAGCTGACTGGTTACGTGTTACTAACTCTTCTCTTTGTTTCCAGGTGGTAGTCTGCATTAAGAAAAGCTAAATATGTGAGTTACCATCATAATGTTACTTTTCCATGTAAACTATTGCAGTGGTTGCCATGGGATGTCCTGGGATAACGAATGAGATGTTAAGTGTCCATGAGGATCTCTATAAGATGTGGTTTACACTAAAATGTTGGAAAACCCAGATTTGGGGTATTTAATGCCAGATTATAAATAATGAGTAACTGAAACTGTTAGTTTGGATGGCACTACGCTCAGTCTACACACACAATGCTCTGCCCACCACAACCTCAAGAACTTTGGTTACGTCTTGCAAACACGTACACCTGTCTTCAGCAGCACTGCTCCTGACCAGGTTGAGGGGTTACTTCAGGGTGACACAAGACCCACCCCAGGACCAAGTGAAGAACCAAACTAGACTCTACAACTCAAAGCCCACACCACATGCTTTAAGAAAAGTGTTTGTTAGTATGAGATCTCTTAGGAACAGAAACATGCAAGCGCTCTTCAGAAAGTGACTTAATACAGCTTTAACCAGAGAGGCCAAATGGTTGCCTAAGAATGGATTCCCATCTCACAGGAGATGGAACATACTGTGGCCTCGTACGAGTGATTCTCATCTCTTCCCCAAAAGTTTATAGATATATTTTAGAGCTGCCACAAACAAAAGTTGACACCACTGCTCCATTCTTCAAGTTATAAGAGCTTGCATCTTCCCTAACCAATAGCCATGGATCAAGAGTGTCAGATTAAATTGCTTTGGCAGGTCTGCAACTCAATATTAAATCAAGTATTTTCTATTCTCCTCTTTCTGAGCATCAATAAGCAAGTAAATCTAAAGGGAATTCCAGTGGGAATAGAATTGTAGTAGCTCTGAAGTTCTGAATAGAGACTTCATGGCATCAGCACAGTGTGAACAGAGACTGCCAAACCAGATTAGACCAATGGTCCAGCTAGTCCAGAGGTGGGCAATCTACAGCCTGCAGGTCACATCCGGCCCAGAAGACCATCCTGCCCAGCCCCTGAGCTCCTCCCCCAGTGTTCCCCATCCCCTGCAGCCTGAGCGTTCCGCGCCGCTAGTGCTCTGGCCTGCCGCTCTTGCCGGGCAGCGCAGCGGTGTGGCTAGCTCCGGCATGGTAAGGGGGCGGGGGGTCCCGGGGCAGCAATCAGGGGACAGGGAGCAGGGGGGGTTGGATGGGGTGGAGGCGGTCAGGGGACAGGGAGCAGGGGGGGTTGGATAGGGCATGGGAGTCCCAGGGGGCCTGTCAGGGGTGTGGGGTCCCGGGAGGGGGTGGTCAGGGGACAAGGAGTAGGGGGGGTTAGATGGGGTCGGAGGTTCTGAGGGGGGCAGTCAGGGGGCGGGAAGTGGGAAGGGGCCGATAGGGGGAGGGGGCCAGCCTGTTTGGGGAGGCACAGCCTTCCCTACCCAGCCCTCCATATAGTTTTACAACCCCAATGTGGCTCTCCGGCCAAAAAGTTTGCCCACCCCTGAGCTAGTCCCATTACTCTGCCTCTGACAATGGCCAGCACCAGATGTTGCAGAGGAAAATGCTAGCAGCTTACAATAATGGAATAATCTGCCCTTCTGGGAAGCGTCTCACCTCATTTAGAGATGAGGATTTATATCACTCCTAGATTTAACCTATCAAATATAACTATGGATTTTTCTCATAATTCATACAAATATCTATGCCTTTTATGAATCCTAAACTCTTGCTAGTGCTTGATATTTTGTGGCAAAGACTTCCACAGATTTGTTCATTCAGTAGGTAGAGGAATATTTCTTTCACAGCTTAAAATGCATGCCTTCCAAAGTCCTTTGAGGTTCCCTACCTCTTTGTCAGAGAACCTCACAAAGGGCTATGAATGAAGCTAAGTGATTACACAGTAAGAGATAAATTCCATCACTGATAAGAGCTTGTTTATTGGCTTAATTTGGGCTGGGTTTCCATTTCCTGAATGGATATCATTTAGCTGGGATCCCTTCCTACCAAAGCCATCAACAGCCATTTAAACACACCCTTTTGCTTGTCTTCCTGCTTCCTTTGTGCCTTTATTATTGGCTGCATGCCACCTGCATGCTAAGCTATGGATTTTAACAGCAGGGTTGGACTAGTTTCTCTTTTTGTGATTCCCCTTTCCAAAGGGAAGTGTCACTATGCTGGATTTTGGTACCTTTCTTCTTTGAGGATGTTAAGCATAGCTACGCTGCAGTCACGGTTATTTAATGGCTCAACTAGCGCTCTGATCAACTCCTTCAGAACTAGCAGTTTCAAAAAATTTAAACTGCTTCTTTAACCCTTTGCTGACCAGACTGACCATAGGAACGGCCATATGGGTCAGACCAATGGTCCATCTACCCCAGTATCCCATCTTCCAACAATGGTGAATATCACATGCTTCAAAGGGAATGAACAGGAAAATCATCAAGTGAGCCATCCTGTCGTCCAGTCCCGCATCTGGCAGTCAGAGGCCTAGAGACACCCAGAACATGGGGCTGCATCACTGACCATCTTGGCTAACAGCCATTGACAGACCTATCCTCCATGAATGTATCTAATTCTTTTTTGAATCCAGTCATAGTTTTGGCCTTCACAATATCCCCAGGTTGACTGTGTGTTGCGTGTTCATTTTGTTTGTTTTAAATCTGATGCCTATTAATTTCATTAGGAGACCCTGGTTCACGTGTTATGTGAAGGGGTAAATAACACTTTTTTATTCGCTTTCTCCGCACCTTTCATGATTTTAGTTGTCTCTTTTCCAAGCTGAATAGTCCCAATCTTTTTAATCTCCTCCTATGGAAGCTGTTCCATCCCCTTAATCATTTCTGTTGCCCTTCTCTGTACCTTTTCCATTTCTAATATATCTTTTTTGAGATGGGGCGACCAGAAATACATGCAGTATTCCAGGTGTCAGTGTACCATGGATTTATATGGTGGTATGATATTTTCTGTCTTATTATCTTCTCCCTTTCCTAATAGTTCCTAACATTCTATTATCTTTTTGACCAGTTTACAGAATGAAGTCACCCATTATTACTGCTTTATTTGATTTTTGTTACCTCCACATTGTACACAGTATTTTTTCCTGACCTAGAGGCCATTAGTACACAACTCTACTAGCGTATTTGTATAACTTGGCATTTGCATCTCCGCAGACTTGACTGAATGGGCCTCTTCACTCAAATTCTGTCTCATGTTTTAGGGAAAAAGAAAAGGAGGACTTGTGGCACCTTAGAGACTAACAAATTTGAGCATAAGCTTTCGTGAGCTACAGCACACTTCACTGGATGCTGTAGCTCACGAAAGCTTATGCTCAAATAAATTGGTTCGTCTCTAAGGTGCCACAAGTACTCCTGTTCTTTTTGCGGATACAGACTAACACGGCTGCTACTCTGAAACATGTTTTAGGGAGTCTCTTTAGGTACAGTTCTCCCCCCACCACCTCTGCATATGTTCTAGGGACTCTCAAGGTACAGTACTACTCCCACCAGCACTGCAGACTAAATCGGCCCTTCCTTTTTAGCTGGTTACTAGGTATCTCAGTATCTCACTGATTTTTGGAAACCAACCACGTTTCAGTAATGCCATTCAGGTCAGGCTCCTCTTCCACTGCCAGGCATTCCACTTCATCCCTTTTGCTTTTTATACTTCTTGTATGCAGGCAGACATTTATCTTTGGTTTTGGCCACCATGCCTATTTTACAGCTTAGCTCTGGCACCCAATTACTGTTCTGGAATGTACCTCTGATCTCAAGGCAAAGAATTAAGCTACGTCTACACTACTGACCTTACAATGGCACAGCTGTACTGCTGCAGCTGCACCTTCGTAAGGTCTCCTGTGTAGATGCTCTATGCAAGGGGAAGGGAGCTCTGCTATTGGCATAATTTAACCACCCCCAATGAGAGGCCATAGCTATGTCGGCGGGAGAACATCTCCCGCTGACATAAAATCGCTGGTGTGGACAGCACTGTCAGTGAAGCTTATGTCGGTCAGGGTTGTGTTTTTTCACACCCCTGACTGACAAAAGTTCTACCGACAAAAATGCTAGTGTGGACATAGCCTTAATGTCACAGGTTCTTTCAGATTTTCATCATGTCTTATCTGGCAAGTTTCAAACAATGCTCTAAGTGTTCACCATGCAGCACAAACATCCAAGTTTCTCAAGTGATACAAGCTGCATATTTCATTTTTCAAATCAAACACACCATTGGACACTTTACATACAGAATTAGTTATTCTGAATTAATTCTATAGTAATCACTTCCAAAACCACACCCCATAAAGGAGCATTTGGAGATCCAAAGATTTGCCATATTGCTTTGAAAATGCACAAGCAACAGCCATGCTACTCAGACACTACAAGATCAATCAAGGTGTAAGAGCAAGCAGAGAGCATGCCTTACTCAGGAAGGAGGGTGAAGACCACCAGAGACGGAGAGAGGGCAGAGGTTAAATGTTGTGGAGGGCTAGCCTGAAGACTTCATTGGTGCACACCCAAGCACCTTGAAAACTTTTCAACAAAAAGGTTTGGTGAAAACCTAGAACTTGGTCATCGTCTGCCTGAGCAGGAGAAAAAACAAATACACACATAACTAGACAGAAGTTCCAAGAACACAGAGTGCCATAATCATTGCTGGATTTGGCTGGTGCAGGTAGAACCTATAGGCCTCAAACGCTGTCTCCTCTTCCTGTCTGAACAAACAAATGCTCAACAGCAGTGGAGGCCTTCAGGGAAGGGAGAAGCAGCAAGAAGTGATGGGAACAAAATTAGGATACATGGGAGAATTTAGTTTATCCTTCCCACACTAATTCCAGATGTGTAAAGTAATGACAAAATACTAGCCCAGCTACAAAATCTGCTTGCTCATCCTGACCATCGTGATTATTATTTCAAAAAAAAAAAAAAAAAAAAAAAAAAAAAAAAAAAAAAGGGGGGGGGGGGAATTTTACTACCACTACCCCCAAGATGAGTTTTGGGAGGCTAGTTTAATATCTGTTTAAGAAGTTTTTTGCCAGTGAAAGCATGACTGTTGTACTGTTTCTGCTCAGATACAGTAAGAATCCAAGAATCCAGTAAGAAGTGAGCTGTAGCTCACGAAAGCTTACGCTCAAATAAATTGGTTAGTCTCTAAGGTGCCACAAGTACTCCTTTTCTTTTTGCGAATATAGACTAACACGGCTGTTACTCTGAAACATAGTAGGGATAGGATACAGAGGGCCCTGGACAAATTAGAGGATTGGGTCAAAAGAAATCTGATGAGGTTCAACAAGGACAAGTGCAGAGTCCTGCACTTAGGACGGAAGAGCCCCATGCACCGCTACAGACTAGGGACCGAATGGCTCGGCAGCAGTTCTGCAGAAAAGGACCTAGGGGTTACAGTAGACGAGAAGCTGGATATGAGTCAACAGCGTGCCCTTGTTGCCAAGAAGGCCAATGGCATTTTGGGATGTATACATAGGGGCATTGCCAGCAGATCGAGGGACGTGATTGTTCCCCTCTATTCGACATTGGTGAGGCCTCATCTGGAATACTCTGTCCACTTTTGGGCCCCACATTACAAGAAGGATGTGGAAAAATTGGAAAGCGTCCAGCGGAGGGCAACAAAAATGATACGGGAACTGGAACACATGACTTAGGAGGAGAGGCTGAGGGAACTGGGATTGTTTAGTCTGCGGAAGAGAAGAATGAGGGGGGATTCGATAGCTGCTTTCAACTACCTGAAAGGGGGTTCCAAAGAGGATGGATCTAGACTGTTCTCAGTGGTAGCTGATGACAGAACAAGGAGTAATGGTCTCAAGTTGCAATGGGGGAGGTTTAGGTTGGATATTAGGAAAAACTTTTTCACTCGGAGGGTGGTGAAACACTGGAATGGGTTACCTAGGGAAGTGGTGGAATCTCCTTCCTTAGATATTTTTAAGGTCAGGCTTGAGAAAGCCCTGGCTGGGATGATTTAGTTGGGGATTGGTCCTGCTTTGAGCAGGGGGTTGGACTAGATGACCTCCTGAGGTCCCTTCCAACCCTGATATTCTATGATTCTATGATTGTCCATGGTGAAGTCCATCCTACTGCACACCCAGAAACCTAACAGTTTACAGAGCCTATTCCTTAAGGAGATTAAGGACAGAACCCAAAGGATTTACCCCCAAATACATCCCTTGCTGCAGAATCGTGATCCACTTAAAAAAAAAAATCCTACCCTTTATGGTGACGAAGATAACCTTGAAAGCATGAGTGGTGTAACTACTGCAGCTTCATCTGCCCGAGATGGCAGAGAACCTGAAAGTGTCTCAGATATGAAGGGCCCACAGGCACCTAAACCAGGGCCCCATGCTAAGATTCTGAGACTGTTAAACTTAGTATTCCCCCTTCACCACCACCTCCCCCTGCCCCGAAAGAGAGACATAGAATTAAGCATTTTTGCCATGAAATAGTTATTTGCTGCAGCCAGGTGCCTGACATCTTGCTCTGCAGTTTTCCTCACCGGGGTTAAGTTCATTGTACATACTGCATGCTCGCAGCACTGTTCCATGGAACCAAGCTGCAGAGGCTAGTGGACCAGAGCTGGAGTCCAGCTTGCAGCTAGGGAGCCAGAAGTATAGGCTGGCCAGCTGGGCTGCTGGCAGAACAGTGCAGCCACCAAGGCTGGGGAAGCCAGAGAGCTGAACTTGAGGTCAGCTCCATGTTCGCCTCCCACCCCCATTCCCAGCCCCACATGAGAGGGAAGCGATTCTGAACGAGACTGCCTGGGCAGTTGCAGAAGCAAAGGCCAAGGCTACCTGGAGAACATAGTGAAAAGCACACCCTTGAAAATAATCAATACTTTTACATCAATGAGAATTTTCACGGATGAGCCACAGCTTGGGGGGAGGGAGAACAGGGGGCATGGTGGGAATGGGACAGACAGGGGGACATAGAGGGAAACACAAAGGATAATTTGTGATGGTACAATGTAGTTGTTGCTGCCATTTTCTACCTGGGTTCCAATTATAGGGTAATTCTTGGTCTTCACTAAAAGAGGAAGACCTGTAGTTTTAGGTTTCAGTAATGTCCAGAAGCAGGTGGTGTGAGGCCAAGAGCTGCTCTTCCCCACTACTCAACTAGAGGAGGTGGGGCAGATCAGCTCCTTTGGGGGCTCAAGGGGATTTAAATAACTCAGATCCAGCCTGACACTTTAGTCCATCCCAGATTCTGCTGGAGGTTTGATGACAAGAACACGCTGTTTACAGAGTCTGAAGAAGTAAACATTGACAGTATTCTGTGAAGGAAACTGGAGCATGCTAGCCACAAAGCTGGATGGGCTGGGGATCCTGTCGTGGCACCATGCACTCTCACAGGACCCAGCATGTTTCTGGCATGCCTCACTGAGTGTTAATGCAATTGGCTTTGGCTAGTTTCTTTAAGGAACTTTGTGGCCTCAAGGACAAGGCAGCTCTTATTCTAAACAAACCCAACAAATCCTCTCAATCTACTGTCTTCAGGACTTTGGAAGCACAGCTCTTCCCCCATTGAGGTGGAGGACCAAAATGAGGTTGATTTAGTTCAAGAGCACAGCAGAGGTGACAATGTATACATTGTGTGTTCAGGGCAAACTGAAGCCATGTGGGTAAAAATAATCTGGAGCAGTGTTCGCTCTAATTTTTCCCACTCATGTGTGGAATGAATTTTGTTATGTGCACCAATATGGAGGTGATGTGTGACAAATCACCTCCATATTGGTGCACGTAAAATTACTGGGGAGGGGAGGGTTTCGGAGTGTGGGAGGGGGCTCAGGGCTCTAGGGCAAAGGGTTGGGGTGTGGGCGATGGATTCAGGGTGTGGGAGGGGGCTCAGGGCGAGTTTCAGAGGGTTGGGGTGCAGGGAGGTGTGACGGCTCCAGCTGGGGATGTGGGCTCTAGGGTGGGGCTGGCGATGAGGAGTTTGGGGTGCTGGCAGGCTGCCCTGGGGCTGGGGCCAAAGGACTCCCCCCCCGCCCTCTCCCTGCTGACAGCACACAGAGCTCTGGGGGAGGGGCCATCCTCTTCCTGCTGGCAGAGGCGAGCGAGCGCTGGTGGCAGCCCTGCACTCCTCAACTTGCTCCCCTCCCCAGACCCCACCCACCCCCTACCTCTCTCCTCTCCAGGTCTCTGCTGCACGGCCCTTTATAGCCTGCTGCGCGGCCACGCGGCTTAGAGAGAACTTAGAACTGGAGTAGCTTCCAGAGAAGGGACCTCTTCAATTCTTGATGGCATGAGCTCACTCAGACAATATTACCATTCCTGAATCAGTTTTGGCCAGAAAGAGGCAGAACAGGATTGCAGATGCAATCCCTGGGCATTTGACCCAAGTGCCCTATCAGTCAGCCCTACTCTTCCCATACTGCGGCTGACTAACCTTAACCCAAGTGCCTGCACAGAAATGGAATAGCAAGGCTCCATTACAAGGACTGTCAACTAATATGAAGAACTACTAGACTGTCCTTGCACTTCCATGGAGCAGCTGTACCAGAGGGCAGATGGAGGCATCACAGCCTGCACTGCTAAACTGTATGAACAAGGAAACCAAATTTACACCTTCCTGAAGAATTATGAACCAAGCTGCCATTAAACAGAAACTGCATCAGTTAAGACAGTGGTTCTCAACCCGCGGTATTGGATGCGGCCCACGTAACACATCGTGGGCCGCATATGTGGTCCACAATGGTAACTAGGTTGAGAACCACTGAGTTAAGACCTTTACTGCAGCCATGATCTCAGTATGAATGAGAACAGCAGTACATCTAAAAGCCAAACCGAAGAAGTGATGCTTCCCATGACATTGCTGAGGTGCAGAGGTTTTACGAAGGGCTTTTAATCTAGCGTGGCGAGCAGTTTCTCTTGGAAATGTTCTACACCAGAAGCATGACACGCCAATGTAGGCATTAATAGGTGCCTCCAAGGTACATAAGCTGCTTTATAAATATCAGATGATTAAGTATCCTGAAGAAAACATTAGGACATTAGCATTTATTTCCCTGTAACGGAAAGGAGAGTTTACCTTAAGTTGTCCCACAACCATACTGAGTATACAACTGTCAGGTGTGGGCTGATGGTCTTGTGATGTGATGCTGTGCTGTATTTTTTGAAAAGGAAGGCTCTACAATGAGAAGGAAAAGAACAGGGTGAGTAGATAGGAAGTGTTCCCCTCCTTAGAATTTACTATACAATACACATTTCATGTAGGAAATCAGTTAAGTGCAGTGGCATAAGAAGCTGAACTAGTTTGAAAATAGACATAAGTTTACATTCTCAGTGCCCTAGAAAGATGCAGGTGGTCAGCAACTGAGTACTTGTGTTTTTCTGAAGACTTTCTACTAAAGAACAAAATTAATTTTGCAGATAAACAAATACTCCATAAGCCCCATCTCAAAGTGGAAGTCAGATTTAGCAGCTACCCTTTTAATGAAAAGAACCTGGTCTCTCTGGAGTGACAACCTGGTTGTTCCTTCCAGCCCTGTGAAAGGCTGCAAGAAATCTTCACCAGAGAGGCACTTAAAATTAATTATGTTATTGTAGGTTCTCATCTCAGAGTCCCCATTCTCTTCTCCCTTTCTTTCCTTTCTGTATTCCACTTTCTAGCACCTTCACTCCTTTTATTTGTCCCTCCTGAGTTATTTCAGACACATGGATATGATGGCCACTGAATACTACCAAGCTACATTCAGCAAGGTTGACCACAATCAGCTAACCCATTTTTAAAGGTGTTGAACTCTGTCTCCATCAGCTGCTAAGGAGTGCTTAAAAAGCACTCACCTTTTTTCTTAATCTAACTAGACAGTGCCTTATGGTTGCTTTATAAATGGAGGTGAAGCTCTGTTCAATATGAACTTTCATACTCGTAAGAGCTGAATTTGAAACAAAAGCTGTGCTAATATCACTGAGGCAGGTGGCATGCAATTTGAGATTCAATACCCAGAGCCCTGCCAGTAAAGACCACAAACTTTTGCTTTCTCATTAGTATAGTGGCTGCTAGCAGAGGGCTCAGAAATGTCAAGTTTAATCAAATGTACCTGTAGGGGGAGCGTGTCTGTTTCTACATGGGAGAAAATGCTTCCCTTATACTTTGGAAACTGGTGCTTTCTTTAATATAGTCTGGTTCAGTAAGCACCTCACATGTGAACAGCTGATGAGCACTAGATTCGAGAGAAAAGTTGGGCATGACAATTATATTGTTAGTTTGTAGAAGGGAATAGTCTACCTATAGCTAATACAGCAGGTTTATTAAGTTCAGCATCATACACAGAACATCTTTGAAGGCACAACAAAAAGCAGCATTTAGTAGCAGGTCAACAAAAGCCAGTGTTGGTGGCAGTGAATTTGTGCACCCAACATGTGGCAGAGACTCTAGAGAGCAGATGTTTGCCATATTGGCGATAATGTGTCTGCCTGACACCAAGTGCTAACCTAACCAAGGGTTAGGCTAGACCAGGACATTGATTCAAATCCCCTTGCCCATTTTCCTCTGAGCCTCATTTTCTGATACATTTCCCCAGGCTGAATCTCTGAGATTTTAGCAGAACCCTGCTTGCTTTGCAATGTCCCATAGCTCCTCACCTGGCCCAACAGACCTAGTGGCTGCTAAGAAAATTTGCAGGAGGTGGATTGAAGGGGTTTCACTGTAAGATGCCATCTGAGTTTATTTTGATTGCTGCTCCCCTTATATATGCTGTTGTCTTTTTAGCACAAGTGGTCCTATGTATGGTTATGTGCTTTTCACTTACAAAAAATAAAGATTTTAAATCCAAAAAACCTTCTTCAGAAATGCAAGAGAAGAATCATATAAGATTATTCTGTAAGTTAAGGCAATAGACAAGGATTCAGGAGATCTGGATTCACTTCTGAGCTCTGCCAGACTTCCTGTGACACCCTGGGCAAGTCCCTTAATCTCTGTGCCTGGGGCTATGGCTTCAGTGTTATTTAGCATTAGCGATCTCCATGTTAAAAAACACTCCTTTTTTGCAATGAAGATACAGCATTCACTCATGAGCTGTAAAATGGGGATAATACTATTTCTCTTCTCCCACCTTGTTTTTATTTAAATTGCAAACTATTTGTAGCAGGCACTGTCTCTCACTGTGTGTCTGCCACTAGGGCCCTGATCCTGGGAGGCGCCTCTAGGGGTTACAAATAAGAGTCACAATTAATAATAAAAATTTTGAAGACAAAGTTAGGTTCTAATGACACCTGTGCTATCCTGTTGCTGTTCGTGGATTTGCACAAGTGTAATTGACTGGAACTAAGTAAACAATTCAGTTGATGCACAAGAAATACAGACCAGGTCCCTCTCAGCTGTGTTGGCTCTGCAGGGCTAATGGGAGCATTCACAAAAGAAAGAAACTGAGCATGGAGTGAAGGTGCTCAGCACTATCCTGCACTCCTCAGGCCCTTTCAGAACACAGGAGTTTAATTCCCCAAACTCAAAATGCTGGAAAACCAGGATAAGGAATTACAGTGACACTTTGCATAGAACACAGACACAGCCTTAACCATCCCCTTCCCTAGTGAGTCCTTCTAGGGAAATCACAGTACCTGGCATGTCCCTCAGACTCTGCCAACCAGCAGCAAGTGCTCCCTGAAGTACAGGGAGGGTCTGCTGGCTTGTATGAATAGCAGAGCAGATTGAGAGCTGAGCAGGGCAAAGAGAAAGTAGCAGGTTTGGGTTAGGGAGAAATAGGGTACTGGTCTGTTCCCAGGTCCGAGAGAGATATCCACATGGGACACAGTTAAGGCTGTTTGGGGATATGTTTCAACTCTATATACAATTTTATCCTGCCCTCATCATCAGAGAATCCGAGTGCCTTCCAGCAGTGCATTAAGCAGTGGGAGAGAACTATATGTGCTTAGTTTCTGTGGGAGTTTGTTTCACATTCTTGCACTGGCCCTTTGGCCCTGAAGAAAGCTCCATCTCCTGCACAAACAAGCTTTTCAGTGCTGTGTGGGACATGCCACCTTAACTCAACATTTCCTGAGTCTCCCCCACTCGTGTTTTTTCCCCATACTGCTAGCCTTCGCATAAAGGGCACGTAAAGGGAACTTTTACTCCACATATCCTGGTGTGCCACCATTCCAGTTCTGGGAATTAAACTCTCGAGGGACACAGCCCAGTGATTTTTGGTGGACACTGCCTATATTGTTTTAGGCTGGGTCCAGGGGAATCAGCCAAAGAAGAACCTGCACTCACAGCTGTTGAAATCTCAGATCAGCACCACTTTCCGTAACTCGCCTGCTAAATGGTGTGGTGGGGGGGCGGGGGGAAAGGTTAAATCACTGAGCCTCTGATTCACTGAGCTCTTCCTTGAGAAGCCAGAGCCCAACTTCCCCCTCTGGATCAGGCAGGGAAACTCCCCTGCAATGATGCTCACAAGAAACCTGAGGCAGGTGGTGTCTGTACATTTTCATATGCAAGAAAGGTCAGTCAACGGGCCCAGGTTTTAAACGCCAGTTGTCTGAGTGTCTAGTGATCATGCTCACTTGTCTGGCCTAACTTTTCAGCTGGCCTGGGGATGCCGCCTAGGCTGGTCTTCCTGCTCCTATCTGGGGAGCCATAGTGCCTTTCCTTTCCAGTCAGGGACAAGGGAACACCAGATACCCAGAGGCAGTTTTGTTTTGAATTGGAGAGTCCAAATAGTATAGGATAGAGCTGACATGAATACTTCCCAGATTGAGATTTAGTGTTTGAACAACACTCATCAGCATGGTCACATTCATAGAATCATAGAAGATTAGGGTTGGAAGAGACCTCAGGAGGTCATCTAGTCCAACCCCCTCCTCAAAGCAGGACCAGTCCCCAACTAAATCATCCCAGCCAGGCCTTTGTCAAGCCGGGCCTTAAATACCTCTAAGGAAGGAGATTCCACCACCTCCCTAGGTGAACCATTCCAGTGCTTCACCACCCTCCTAGTGAAAGAGTGTTTCCTAATATCCAGCCTAGACGTCCCCCACTGCAACTTGAGACCATTGCTCCTTGTTCTGTCATCTGCCACCACTGAGAACAGCTGAGCTCCATCCTCTTAGGAACCCCCCTTCAGGAAGTTGAAGGCTGCTATCAAATCCCCCTTCACACTTTTCTTCTGCAGACTAAACAAGCCCAGTTCCCTCAGCCTCTCCTCGTAAGACATGTGCCCCAACCTCTGATCATTTTCGTTGCCCTCCACTGGACTCTCTCCAATTTGTCCACATCCTTTCGTGGGGGGCCCAAAACTGGATGCAATACTCCAGGTGTGGCCTCACCAGTGCTGAATAGAGGGGAATAATCACTTTCCTCGATCTGCTGGCACGGCTCCTACTAATGTAGTCCAATATGTTGTTAGCCATCTTGGCAACATGGGCACACTGCTGACTCATATCCAGCTTCTCATCCACTGTAATCCCCAGGTCCTTTTTTGCAGAACTGCTGCTTAGCCAGTTGGTCCCCAGCCTCACGAATCCAAGAGAGAGCTCCAGAGCCACACTTTGAAAAATATCATGTCTATAAAAAACACTGCTGAGGGTCCAATGGTCTGTTGAGCTATCATACAGCAAAGCCATCTAAGGTGAGAGATTTCGGCTGGAGGTGGAATGGTCAGCTGATACCTGCTGAAGTTCACCTTGTTTTTGAAGAGACTAGCTCTTCTAGAGCAACCCACAGCAAAAAAACCAAAACCAAAACCAAAAACCCACCCAAACCCCAGACATTGGAAAACCTCCTCAAACTTCCGCTGTTCAGAACAGAATCCGTCTAACAAGCTTGGATTCCCATGGATGCAGATAAATGCTAGGTCCTGTTCAGATAAGCTCTTTGGGAGAAGGGATTTTTAATGCAGGAACTCCTAAAGCTTGAAACTGGGCTGCCTTCGCCTTCCCTAGTGTGGGGGAGGTTTGCTCAGTGGTTTGAGCATTGGCCTGCTAAACCCAGGGTTGTGAGTTCAATCCTTGAGGGGGCCATTTAGGGATCTGGGGCAAAAATCTGTCAGGGATGGTACTTGGTCCTACCGTGAAGGCAGGGGGACTGGACTCTATGACCTTTTGTGACGAAGTGGGACTGTTCTTAATGTTTTCTCTGAATATTGTGGGAGTGCCTCAGTTTCCCCTCTAAAAAGGAGTACTTGTGGCACCTTAGAGAGACTAACCAATTTATTTGAGCATAAGCTTTCGTGAGCTACAGCTCACTTCATCGGATGCATACTGTGGAAAATACAGAAGATGTTTGTTTTTATACACACAAACCATGAAAAAATGGGTGTTATCATACACACTACACGGAGAGTGATCACTTAAGATGAGCCATTACCGGGGGGCGGGGGGGGGGGGGGGGAGGAGAACCTTTTGTAGTGATAATCAAGTTGGGCCACTTCCAGCAGTTAACAGGAATGTCTGGGGAGGCGGGGTGTAGACGTGCAGGTGAACAAGCCTCTGATAGTGTGGCTGATGTGATTAGGCCCTATGATGGTGTCCCCTGAATAGATATGTGGACACAGTTGGCAATGGGCTTTGTTGCAAGGATAGGTTCCTGGGCTAGTGGTTCTGTTGTGTGGTGTGTGCTTGCTGGTGAGTATTTGCTTCAGGTTGGGGGGCTGTCTGTAGGCAAGGACTGGCCTGTCTCCCAAGATTTGTGAGAGTGTTGGGTCATCCTTCAGGATAGGTTGTAGATCCTTAATAATGCGTTGGAGGGGTTTTAGTTGGGGGCTGAAGGTGATGGTTAGTGGCGTTCTGTTATTATCTTTGTTGGGCCTGTCCTGTAGTAGGTGACCTCTGGGTACTCTTCTGGCTCTGTCAATTTGTTTCTTCACTTCAGCAGGTGGGTATTGTAGCTGTAAGAATGCTTGATCAGGAACTAGTTGCATCCGATGAAGCGAGCTGTAGCTCACGAAAGCTTATTTATGCTCAAATAAATTTGTTAGACTCTAAGGTGCCACAAGTACTCCTCTTCTTTTAGGGAACTTGGTTTTCACTTGACAAGAGAATTACACGTTACTTGTTGTCAGCAGCAGCAGCAGCTTTCATGCTGAACGTGGATGTTTAACATTGATTCTACATCCCTGCAGGTCCTTGATTCACTGGAAGCAAGCAGTGTCCCCAAGGGACAGCAGAGTGTCTCTAGAGTTGTGAGTTGCAATGGACACTGGAAATCCAAGTCCCATAAAAGCAATATTTGAATACTGCGTCATCACCTCTGAATAAGCAACAGCTACAGAACTAGCAGAATCTTATCCCATTAATAATGTCCCAGCCAGCCCAAGAAGCGAATATGTCAATGCTGTGAGTCTCAACTAGTGGACTGCACTGTGTGTTTTCTAATAACTTGTCTCAGAGGAAGAGCCAAGAAAAGAATACATTCAGTGAGGTGAATACCCCGAACAGCCCAATGAGAGAGAATCCTGTGACAGAAGAGAAACTCAAACCTGTCTTACGAAGTAGCTCAGAAGTGGAAAGGTTTCCCTACACAGATTGCTAGGGAACATGTTCTAAAGCTCCTAAGTCACTCTGGAGCTTAAGACCCATTTTCAAAGTTTAGGCTCTCAGTCACTGCTGAACATGTGATTTAGACACTTTTGAAAATTTTACCTTCGATGTAAGAAGCAAAACAATTTAGATCTTTAGAGCTGTTTCCCAAAACATTTCATTTAGAAAAAAAAACATTGCGTAGACTTACGGAGAGTTTTTCAACTATAGCTGTTTTGCCCTGGCATTGCTGCCCTTCCCAGGTAAGGCATGATGCATCAATCTGAAACAGTCAAAACAAATTTGGTCACAGCCTGCTTGGGAAAGTAAATAAACGATTTCTCTTCAATTACGCCAGCAAGGGAAGACTTACCAATGCTGTGCATGCACACAGATTTATCAGAGCTCAAACTGGCTACACTCAGCTTCCCTAGGAAAAGTGAGGCTTGTAACTGTTTGCATGGTTCTCTACAGAGCAATTAATTCTGTTACGTCAATTACACACGTGCACTGCCTCCTGTAGCTAGCTCAATGGATTGCCAGTACTGTTAATAAGGGTAGGAGTCACTTACTACTGGCTGCCAAGGGTACAAGGTAAGGAAATTAGTTACCTAAAGGGAGAGGGGAAAAAACAAATGCAGACGGAGCAATACAAGTAGTAACTGGTTTTTCCTGGTGGTCTGTGGGATTGGGTAATGATGACACTTCATAATCAGAATATATCGGTCAAAAAGCTGCTTCAATTGTGTCAGAGCAGGTGGTGTTTTTTCTGGAAACTACAGGAGGACAGGAAGAGAAGTAAAGGACATCAGACACACCCAGAACAGATGGAGAGCATGAAGAATTTATGCTAACAAATCTGGTACAATTACTTGCAGAAACTTAGAGATTAGAAATAGACATGTCCTATCAGGGCCCCCAGTTCTTTTCAGGAAAGGCAAAAAACTTTCTAGAGAACCATTCTAATACTTCATCCAGTCTGGTTTTCAAGTGATTCAGACAGCTTCCATCTCTGAGCCCTTCTAGACTGCAAGAAGCAAGAAACCTGCCCTATCTGTGGTCCACTAAAGCTGCTTCCCATGAGCACCAGAACAAATGGCCACTAGAAGTTAGTTTCAGAGGATGCAGTCAGAACAGTCTCCTGTCAGACCAAGGCTATGGCTACACTAAGAGCTTACTGTGGTGCAGCTGAGCTGCTGTGAGCTCTCTAGCATAGCCGCTCTAAACCAAAAGGAGAGAGCTCTCCCATCAACTTAATTAATCCACCCCCAATGAGCGACGATAGCTGTTTCGGCAGGAGACACTCTTCCTCCAACAGAGCACTGTCCACATCAGTGCTTAGGTCAGTGTAATTTACGTCACTCAGAGGGTGGCTTATTCACACCCGAGTGACATAAGTTACACCAACATAAGTAGTAGTGTAGACATAGCCCAAGAAGCTGGATTCTCTGAAGCATGGAGCATTAAAATCACATGATCTCTTTTTTCTTTTTTAAATTCTTGATTTCACTGAGCTTTACAAAGCCACAACCTAATTGGAAATTTTGCACTATTGCAATGTTTATGTTTAGAATCAACTGAATTATAAGTGCAGTTTTTAAAGCAGTTTTAGGGTCATTAATGGTAGGATTTCTTATCAGAAGACCACAAGAAACTGGTATAGGCAAAAGAACATTAAAACTGTATTTATTCAAAACGTCTTATAAATCCATAATGGTACAAAATCAATGTGTCTACAAAAAGCTTGCAATTTTAAAACATAAAAGTTGTTTAGCATTTCAAAACAAAGTTCAAATTTGTAAAAGCTTTCTGTGAACACACACAAAGTTTTATCATTATTAATTTCATAATGCAACAATTTAAACAAAATTACAATCCATGGTCCAAAATCTTAATTTAGTTACCTGAGAGTCCCATTATTCAAACTGACTGAGGGTGCTTTTAAGGCTTTCAGAATTTAAATGCTCAATAAGGAAATAAGGAAAGTCAGCTTTGAAGACCTATCTGTTCTCCAGCAAATATCTGATTGCACTAAGCTGAGTGATGAAAACAGGTTATTCAACACCAGTAGAAGAAACTGGAGCTGTTAACAGTTGCAACTCTTCTTTCAATGTCTTCTTTCTTTGTTTTCAGCCAGGCTCTTTACTTGAGATTTCCATCTCTGAATAGCTGTTACATTTTTCAGTATTTCACTGGAGAAAGTAACTTTCTGAAATAAAGACAACAGTAGCCTGCTACAGCAGTTACTGTCAGCAGAAACCCATTAAGTGCCGATTGCTCTGGTGTGAGTGGAACCTGGCACATGCAGGGATCAATCGTATTTTACAAAGTGACATGGCATTTATGCATGATCATAATGCTTTCAGAACATGCACCACAATTTTAGTCAGTAAATTTATTCAGTCTTCCAGACTTCAACAGTTTCAGCAATTGAACATGAATTCCTCGCTATAGAACTGAAGGCTATTGCTATTGACATCCACATCTAAAGCAACGCCTCAGCACCCCTCTTCACACCAGTATTTGTCACCTTCTGGCAGAGACTCAACATCCTGTTTATACCGTTAGCAGATTTTCATTAACTGGCCACTTTGAAGAAGTACTCCACCTTACTTCAGGCGGTATGACAAAGAAAGTGCATAGTCAATATGATCTGATATTCTCTCCTTCAAAGTTTCCTGACAGTAAATTTAGCATATGTGCGGATCAGCCATGTTACTGGCAAAAGATTTCGTCATCTTAGCCATATTGGCTGTCATAAGACTAGTCATATGGCACTTATATCCATGCACACTAGTGGCTGAAGTCAAATACTCAGGCGAATGCGCCGAGATATCAATGCTTGTCATACAAAGTATTTAGAAAAGCTGGACGAGCACAAGTTCATGGGGCTTGTGTCTCATCAATAATCATAATACACAAGAGGTTCCTTGTAAACTTTATATGACTCCATCTGAGAAGGATCTGGGTATGATAGTGGAAGAACAAATTGAATATAGTCAACAATGTGATGCAATTGCAAAAAAGGCTAATATTCTGGGCTGCATTACCAGGAGTGTCATATGTAAGACATGGGAGGTAATTGCCCTACTCTACTCAGCACTGGTGGGGCGTTAGCTGCAATAGTGTGTCCAGTTCCGAGCACCACACTTTAGGAAAGATGTGGATAAACTGGATAGAGTCCAGAGGAGAGCAACAAAAATGATAAAAGGCGACCAGACCTATGAGGAAAGGTTTAAAAAACTGGGTCTGTTTAGTCTTGGGGGGGTGGGGGGTGGGGGGGGGAAGAGACCTGACAACAGTCATCACATATGTTAAGAGCTGTTATAAAGAGGACTGATCAATTGTTCTCCATCTTCACTGGAGGTAGGATAAGAAGTAATGGGTTTAATTTGCAGCAAGGGAGATTTAGGTTAGATATGATGAATTTTTTCTACCTGTAAGGGTAGTTGAGCTCTGGAATAGGCTTTCAAGGAAGGTTTTGGAATCCCCATACTTGGACAAACATCTGTTAGAGATGGTCTGTGTTTACTTGGTCCTACCTCAGTGCAGGGAGTTGGATTTGATGTTGTCTCAATGTCCCTTTCAGCATCACATTTCTATGATTCTATTTGGACACTCACGTGCTCAGTTTCTAAAACCTCAGTCTCCTCTTCAAACACTTCATCCAGGAGACATCCAGTCACTGCAAACCCTGGTGGAGCAGCATTTCAATCTTTCTGATTTGTGACTGTTCAGTACATCAGAAGACGGTACTCCTTACAAGCACAGCACCAGCTATTACCTTGTCAATTGTGTGTTCTAGTTTGTGGTGTTCTCAAAACAAAAGATGAGAAAGAGGGTCTGGGGGTGGTCTTTTTTGGTGCTGACGAACATTAAGTGTGAAACCTAACAGAAAACTCCGTGTAAAAAGTCAAATTCTACAGAAACGAGTACAGAGTAGCCACTTCAATTGTTTAAGACTAAAATGAGAAGAAAGTAACTTTAGTAAATGTAAATAAAAAAGATGTAATATTTTTCAAGGTAATGATTTTATCTGACCTGCTGTACTCTGCACAGTATATCACCTTGTTGCTTCCAAGCTGTTTATTCTAGTGGTTCATATTTAAGTTAGTGAAACACTTGTCCTTTCACTTGAGTGTTATAATCAGTATAACAAACTGCTTTCATATAACCAAGATTGGCAATATCCGTGGTACTTAAACATGCCCTGTACCTTGTTGAGCTGCCTCTTAGGACTAATTCAGTCAGGACCAAGCAGCTCACACTGGCCTCAGAGGGCTTATGCTCAAACAAGACCATTTTTTATTGTTCTTTCAAAACATGGCCAACACCACACTAGCCACCCAATTGTCCAGGTGATGAAGTGATCGCCTGTTGAGTGCTTCAAGGGATGACCTGTACATCCATTATCCCATGCCCCCATCAAGTTACTATAGTTTAGGCTTGAAATTAGACAAAGGTTTCTAATAATCAGAAGAGCAAAGTTCTGCAACAGCCTTGCAAGGGGAACAGTGGGGGCAAAAAACCTAACTGGCTTCAAGACTGAGCTTGATAAGTTTATGGAAGGGATAAATATGATAAAACCGCCTACAACGGCATGTTGCCAATATGTGACTGCTAGCAGCAAGTATCTCCAATGGCTGGTGATGGCTCTGAGTTACTACAGAGAATTCTTTCCCATGATGGTCTCTTCTGGCCTTAAAGTCTATAGCACACACTTTAAAAAAACAACAAAACAAAACAAAACAAAACTTCACTGAACTTTTGAACACACACACACACACACACACACACACACACAAAATGAGCTGAGTGGCTCTGTTGTATGCGAACCAGAACTCGAGCAGACTAAAAGCAAAATGAAGTCCGTTTCTAGATACAGATTCCTGATGGCCTTTGAGAGTCCGCTTAGAGCTCAGATGATTCAGAATACCATCTCCTTCATTTTGGTTTCTGTATGACCAAAGCCTCAGTTACTTTTTTTAAACGCCTGTTGCTTTAGCGGTCACAGGGCAGACTGACTCAGATGCCTTTCCGGTTTTTGCTTCATTTCTGGAGAAAGGAAACAGTTTGGCTTTTTTGGCATGGTCTGAGGGCTCTGGGTATTTCCTGAGAAAGAGGTATTTGGGCTTGGTTCTTCTTTTGTCAGAGGACACATGAGAAGGACTTGTCATAGCAGTGTGTGCCCTGGCTGTATAGAGCTGGTGGAGAAGCTGTTAAGCACTCCTTTAAGTGCTGAGCCCAGTTCAGGAGATCTCAAGAAGACAAACTATTGGCTACTGAAGATTCTGGCTGTCCTTGCACATGGAAAAAGGACCAAGCGTAAATGTTTGGTGATTAAGGGCCCAAGTTCTGTAGGGATCCATAAGGAAGATGCAACTGCTGAAAAAGCTCTGCCTAAGGGTCCCTTGTGGACACTGTGAACATAAATAGAAGGCCGACTTACCCCTGTCTGGGTATTACAGGAGAAGTTGTGGTGGGGGGCCCTGCAGATAGTGGATATGGTCGCTGGAGCAGGGGCCAGAGGAGCAGAGCAAGAAGCAGAGGTAGCTCAGACAGACTGCTGAACTCTCATGCATCCTTTGGAAAAACAGATGCATCTTCTGTGGCGCTGCTATACAGGGGACGCAGGAGCTGGGGCATCCACCATGCCTGCTGATACCTGCATTGTGAAGGGCATGGGGCAGACACTGCTCATGGAGGTGGCACTGGTAAAGCTTTGAGGGCACCACTTCCTCCATTGGGCCTGCTCTGAAATAGCCACTCTGGCCTGCTTGCAGGAGGAAGCAGCTACCTGGGTCCTGTAGCTGGGTGAAGGGGCTTCCACCAATGCACAGTTGAAGGGGGAGCACCAGAGTGTACACGTCCTAGTCGTGCTGCCTTTGTTACTTCAGTAGTTTTCTCCACCCCGCAAAAGCTTTGGCTGAGGAGTGGCTATGGTGGAGATGGGAGCTGGACAGCTCCAGAGGGGTTTAATTTGGGGACCCCCATAAAAATAATTTGGAACAAGTCAGGAGTAAAATTTTAAATTCTTGTGCTCTGAAGAGAAATACAACAGGAAGTCTGACAACCACATGCTGCAGCTATTAGGCACAGCTGGGACTTACCAAGCTCCATCTGATTGCCAAGTCTAAGCCTGCTTCCTATGCACCCATGAAAAGGAAAGCTCACAATGGGAATGGAAAGCCTGGATGTGAGGTACAACAATTTAATCCCTATGCCACTGTTCACCACTTGGTGAACAGGGAGCTTCCCTGGCACCAGCCTATAGGCAAAGGGAGTCACAGAAGGCAAAGAGTAGAGAGTTGCTAGACCTCCGACATGGCTCCACTCTGTGCTTGAATGGAAAATGAACATGAATAGGCTTTTCAGGCATAATTAGGGCCCTACCAAAAATTCACAGCCATGAAAATTGCATCACTGACCATGAAATCTGGTCTCCCCGCCCTAAAAATCTGGTCTCTTGAGTGCTTTTACCTATACTATACAGATTTCATGCGGGAGACCAGCGTTTCTCAAATTGGGGGTCCTGACCCAAAAGGGAGTTGCAGGGAGGTTACAAGGTTATTTTAGGGGGGTTGTGGTATTGCCACCATTACTTTTGTGCTGCTGCCTTCAGAGCTGGGTGGCCGGAGAGTGGTGGCTGCTGACCGAGGGCCCAGCTCAGCAACACCCCGCCAGCAGCAGCAGCACTGAAGTAAAGGTGGCAATACCATCCCAGGCCATCCTTGCTTCTGGGCTGCTGCTGGAGGCAGCTCTGCTTTCAGAGCTGGGCTCCCAGCTCAAAGCCACCACTCTCCAGCTGCCCAGCTCTGAAGGCAGCGCTGCCACCAGTGAGTGGCAGCTCAGAAGTACGGGTAGCCGTACCACAAACTCCGAATAACCTTGCAATTCCCCCACAACTCCTTTTTGGGTCAGGACCCCTACAATTACAACACTGTGAAATGTTAGATTAAAATAGCTGAAATCATGAAATTTACAATTTTTAATATCACATGACCATGAAACTGACCAAAATGGACCGTGAATTTGATAGGGCCCTAGGCATAGTGCTGGCTGTGGTGGGGTCTTGAGATCACAGAGGGCACATTTATCTTTCCCATAACAAAAACAGCTACTGTCCTGCTCCCAGCATATTCTCAGGGTTATAGATGCGGACCCTGATATCCCCAGTTCAGCTCCATCTTTGAGTTCCCAAATTTACCTAATTCAGTTTACCCTACTAACTAGCAAAACGAAGCAAGCATGTGGCTTTTACACAGAGGTTTCCTCATGGGACAACCTATGGTGCCCTCACAACCTACCACCAGTGGGTGCTGTTCTGAGCACAGCTGCCACAAACCAGGCAGACAATGCTAAGAAGTGAGAGGGGCAGGGAATAAATAATCCAGGAAGTGTGACTGAGATGACTAACATTTTGGATTTGGGGGGGAAAAAAAACCATCAGCTTTTCCAGTGGAAGAGTTTAAGATAATCATCAATGAAATCTGATAAGGGTTATGAGAACCCTCCTCCCACAGGAGAGAGGCAGATTTAAGAAGTGGTAGAGGGCCCTCACACCCCTTCATTTGGTACTTACATATAGGGATCCTAAATGGGTCCTGTCTGTATCAAATATCCGGTAGTAATGTTGTACAAAACTGGATCCAATCTGCTCCCAAATAGGCTTGTCTCCCATTCTGAATCCTCCGCCGGAGCCAGTGACTGTAAAAAAAGTCAGAAAGAACAGTTCATCGATTCTAAGGCTAGAAGGGACCCTTGTGATCACCTAGTCTGACCTCCTGTAGTGCACAGGCCAGAGACCTGCCCCAAAGTAATTCCTACAGCAGGTCTTTTAGAAAACATCCCATCTTGATTTAAAAGTGGTCAGTGCTGGAGAATCCACCACGACCCTTGGTAAACTGTGTCAATAGTTAATTACTCTCACTATTTAAAAGATACACCTTATTTCCAGTCTGCATTTGTCTAGCTTCCACTTCCAGCCATTGGGTCATGTATGTTTGTTACAGCTTTCTCTCCTACACTGAAGCGCCCATTATTAAATATTTGTTACCCATGTGGATACTTAAAGACTGTAGTCAAGTCGCCGCTTCTGACACGAAAGAGCCGCCAAAGGCCCTGTTAATATGTAAACAACAGTTAAATCAGTCTTAGACTACAGCCTTACAGTGTACAGCCAGCCAAGAACATAACTCTCACTAGGCTTTTAGACTACCAGATCTGTGCTGCTGCAATATAGCAGCTGTCTGCAGCATGACTGCAGATGTCACACAGAACTGCATTTAGGGAGCTCCTGCACTTCTCTGGCACAGTGGCAATGGAGAATGGAGCCTTTAATTGCGCCAATAAAGTTGCCTCTGCCACTTGGTGATGGCCATTATACATAGCTCACTGGGGAATAAATTGCTTCCTTTGTTGTCCCAAAGAGCAAAGCTACAGTCACCCACTCTGTAGTGACACCTCTACCAATAACCACAAGACAGTGATCCCCAGTATTTCAGTGCAGTTGTTTTCTACATTAAGTATCTCCTTTGGGGCAGTCAGTACCCACCACTTCCCAGTCAACTAGGCAAACTAGCCCTCAGTGGAGTCTGGTCTGCTCTTGCAGTACCAGATTTGGACCAATCTAAACTCTGTTAGAGCATACACAACTGAATGAGAGGAAGGAGGGCAGCAATTATGCATTGAGGCCCAGGACCAAGGCTCACTATTAAAAAATAGGGAGGAGAAACCTGAAGTAACAGCCATGACCTAGAAGTACTGGTAAGGATACCAGCAGGTGGTAGTCACTGCCTTATAGTTAGTATAACAGGGGAACTCTATTTTCCCCAGAAATGACCCCATCTGGTGCAGTTTCCCAGTACGGATTAGGGCTGGTATCCCCTGGCATACAGCATGGAGACGTTAATCAAAGGTGGGAGCAGAAACTTTTTTTTTTGCCAGTTACAGAATCAATGAGTCTGCCATCTTGTTTTGGCAAGTTACAAATTGAGTATTGAGCCTCAAGTGGACCTTCCAGATCTGTGAATAGAATGACAAAGGCTAGCCCCTGCAGCAGCTTCTTGTGGTGCCTGCATACCTAGCCTTGATCACCGATTTTGAGTTCTCCATGCGTTAGCAAATATAAGAAAAACTAGAATCCACAAAAGCAGCACCACTACGTTTGAGATCTCAACAGGAAGAGGTAGGCTCAGATAATCGCCTGTTAAAGTATTGGTAGAATGTTCTTTGGCTGTTCTAATGGAGGTAAACTTAAGAAACTGTTGCGGGGCACTAAGGGATAGATAACCCATCTGCCCTTACATGAGAGAGTAGTCCCAGAGCTCGAATGCTCAAGACAGATCTCACTAACATTTTCTGGCAATGAGCTGAAGGGGTAAAACATTAATTTCAATCAAGGATTAAGGTAACTGTTGATACTTTGTCAGTCTAAAAGGATGAAAAGTTTGTGGGTCCCTGTGTGGGAGATTATTCTTAAATATTACAAGGGGACTTCCTCTCAGAATAGAAGGAAGGACAGACAGCATGAGTATCATACATAGAGTCAGGAACAATTCAATAAGTTTGAAAGGAATGTGGGACCCCTTGGCTGAATGTAGGGTTAGGGTGGGAGCAGTGGCTTCTTTTTCTAGCTAGCGCTCAAGGGACCTGTAGAATCAATCCTGATCCCTTTTCTCTCAAGGAGGACTGGTGTGAGAGAGGAGGCATTTCCTGACACACGTGAAATGGAGCAAGTTTGCCCACACACACGATAATTTACGTTAATTACATATACATTGAAAAGTACAACACAAATCAAATATAGTAGCTAGAACCTACATATGTTAGAGTCACTGGTGAGTTTTTAAAAAAATACTTCACTTAAAATCTCACTTCCAAGTTCATCACCAAATTCCTGAAGACCCCAAGACATAAGATGTGAACTTCTTAGTCGGACTTTGCATTAGACCCAGACGAGTCTTCTATCCTTCCTGCAGTGTTTGTCATAGTCTGCATGAGTCTGTGGAGAAATCAACGGTGGCAAAGTTTCCAGGCAGTTGAGCTCTCGCTAAGTCTATGCTGTGCTTCTACTGCCCACGTGAGCAGAACCTCTTGACTGTCACCTTCTTGCACTGGGCTCCCCACACAGTGTTCACTATTACGATCAACTTTGCCTGGCTTTGCTATCTAATATCCGTGCAAAAACCTCACCCTTCAGTCACTGGGCTAGGGATCTGGGGAACGAGAGGTGAGTATGAGCGTGTTTAATTTTGTTGTGCTCAGTCAGATCTGCACAGAAAACCTTTCTAAAAATCACTAGATGAACAGAATGAGAAAAACACATTTTAAAATAACTAAATCTAAAAAAATACATATTTAAGGAGCACTGCTAGAAAACTCAGTATTTTTTAAAACAAACAAAAACAAGTTAACAGTATTTCGTTCAGCCTAGTTCTTTGGCGGCATCACAAAACACAGCCCCAGTTCATATGGTTTTGGAAAAGTGAAGGAGCATTTTCAGAAACAGGCCCAGGAGGCTGTGATGTGCATAAAGCTTAACATTCATCCACCCACGGAGTTAGAATGTATACCATTAAAGTAATCAAAGCTATGATCAAACATTAAGCCATCCTTTCTGATGCAAGCAGATTCTCGTTTCTTATTCTAATGATAGTCTAAAATGTACACTAGAACTCTGTTATACTTTATAGACAATTTGGCTCATCTACTGCAGCATCTGGAAAATTTATCTTCAGTGCTATGTAAGCTGGAGGCCAAAATTTACATCAGTAACTGGGTTTGAAAGAGAACCACAGTGACAAACAAAACAAGAAAAAGTTAAGTGCCTGAATAGTAGAAAAATCTCCAAACTTAATAGTAATTCTAAAATTCAAGCGACCTACTTCTCTCTTAGAGAGAGCTGAGGAGCAAAGCCTCTGAGAATCCCTCCCAAGAAGGAAAAGCTACATTTTCTTTTTCCTAAATTGAGAATGAGCTTTAGGGTATATCTACACAGTAATCAGGTTTCAGAGTAGCAGCCGTGTTAGTCTATATTCGCAAAAAGAAAAGGAGGACTTGTGGCACCTTAGAGACTAACCAATTTATTTGAGCATAAGCTTTTGTGGGCTACAGCTCACTTCACAGGAATGCATCCGATGAAGTGAGCTGTAGCTCACGAAAGCTTATACTCAAATAAATTGGTTAGTCTCTAAGGTGCCACAAGTACTCCTTTTCTCTCTACACAGTAATATAAGCCCAAGGTTAGTGGAATTCAGGTCAGCTGACCTGTGTCCAGGAACTCTGGGCTTGAATGTCTACACTGCATTTAAACCCTAGGTTAAGGATTTTCTGATCCATGCTCAAACCTAGCATCCACACAGCAGTGCACAGACCCAAGTCAAAGTAACCCTATCCCAGAGTGCTTCGTGCTCTCCCCTCCCCGGGTGACACTCTAGCCCTACAAATGTGTTGCACCATTTCCTAATTGTGATGGTGCTATTGATCAGACTCAGGTGCCCATAAAGAACAGATGAGTATATAAACTGCATAATTAGCTCCTTTGGTGGCTATCCCAGTAGAATGATTGCAGTGTGAGAAGGCTTTATACCAAACTATCATCTAATCTCAGAACTGGGCTCTCCACTTTTAGGCTGAGGCACACTGGCAGGAAAATGCCCATGTGCACCTGCTCCAAGGATAATTAGGACATCAGTCTCCAGGGCTGTCAAGCTATTAAAATGAAACTTTGCAAGTCTTAATATTTAGAATGGGATGTTCAGTGAAGGGGTTTTTGTTTGGTTGGTTTATTTATTTTTGTCTGTTTGTTTTGATATTTGACATAAAATGTAGGTTTCTGAGGAAGAACACACACACCCCTGCCTGGCTGCTGCTGAGCAGTGAAGTGCTTCCCCAGCAGACCCCGGGGATCCCTTTTCCCTTCTCACACTGCACCCAGGGGCAGGAATAAGGGATCCCCAGGAGGCTGTGGGGAAGTTTTGGGGCTGGCTCCCACTCACTGCCCTGACAGTGCATGCTGCCCAGGTGTCTCTGTGCATACAGTCCCAGGGAAGGTAGGGGGGCCAAGGAGCAAGGGACAGAGAGAGGAGTGGGACCTGCCACATGAACCATAACTAGAGAGCTAAGCTTTCAGTTGGCATATGAATCTGTATGATTCCCAAATAAGCCCACAGCTGCCTGTTTAAAATCACTCCAATGTAAAGCTAGTAGCAGGTATTAACATTAAGAGATGAACTGGCACCTGGCACACATCCACTAGCACATTCTGCTGCAGCTAAAAAGGTTAGCTAATCTGAACATTGGCTATTTCTAAATTAAATCTTCTCTCATACGTCACATGCATTTAGCTTCAAGAATCCATTGCACCAGTAGTATCAATTTAAGGGCAAGCCATTTGCAAACACTGCTGTAACCTGTTTTTGCTCTTAGCTAAGAAACTTGCAATCCCCACTCTCCATGCGCACACATAGCCTCTTCCAACAGCTCCAGATGGACGCCATTGCTCTGGAAGTTTTACAAATCTTGGCTGCAAAATCCCACCCCAAAAAGAAATAAAATGATTTGTTTTTAATCTAGACTTAAAATGGGACAGTCCCTGCAACCTTTACTATGGAGAAGCTACTGTGACTATGGTTGGGACTGGACTTTACCCCTATATGCATGATACATACCTGAAACTAAACAGTGTGGTGTATTGTTCTGTTACATTCTTTTATAAAAACTTAGTACCTGAACAACTCAAACTGTCAAATATTTGACCAAGTACAGATGCACAAAAATATACACACAAAAAAGGGATGAAATTGGTGAATAGGTCATAAAATCATAGGAATGTAACACTGAAAGGGATCTTAAGAGGTCATCAAGTCCAGTCCCTGTGCTGAGGCAGGATCAAGTAAACCTAGTCCATCCCTGACAGGTGTTTATCCTTTAAAGGTGTATACCCTTTAAAAAAACAAACCCAAGAACACAAACCCTTCCTCATAGGTCAGGTTTTCTAAACCTTTAAAACACCTGTGCTGCTCTCCTCCAGACTCTCTCCAATTTGTCCACATCTTTCCTAAAGTGTGGTGCCTTAACTGGACACAGTACTCCAGCTGTAGCCTCACCAGAGCAGAGCAGAGCAGAGGACAATTTCCTCCTGTGTCTTATATACTACATTCCTGTTAATACATCCCAGAACAATATTAGCCTTTTTCACAACTGCATCACACTGACACACATTCAATTTGCAATCCATTACAACACACAGATTAGAGCTGTCAAACTATTAAAAAAAATCAATCGCGTTGTTAAACAATAATGGAATACCATTTTAATATTTTCTACATCTTCAAATATATTGATTTAAATTACAACTCAGATACAAAATGTATAGTGCTCACTTTATAGTTATTTTTTAATTACAAATATTTGTACTGTAAAAAACAAAAACAGTATTTGAATTCACCTCATACAAGTGCTGTAGTGCAATCTCTATCATGAAAGTGCAACTTACAAATATAGAATTATGTACAAAAAATAACTGCATTGAAAAATAAAACAATGTAAAATTTTAGAGCCTACAAATCCACTCGGTCCTACTTTTAGCCAATCGCTCAGACAAACAAACTTGTTTACAATTTGCAGGAGATAATACTGCCCGCTTCTTGTTTACAGTGTCACCTGAAAGTGAGAACAAGCGTTTGCATGGCACTTTGTAGCCCGCGTCGCAAGATATTTACATGCCAGGTGCGTTAAAGATTCATATGTCCCTTCAACTTCAACCACCATTCCACAGGACATGCATCCATGTTGATGATGGGTTCTGCTCGTGTGATGCATGGCCAGAAAGGGTTAAACATCCTGCAAAATAAAAAACCCTCAAAAGACATGTGGGGAGATGTTTTTGTTTTTGTGTATTTACATATGTATGAGTAGGGTTGACAACGTACTCAGTCCCTGTCTATGCTGTATTCTGATACTTCAGACTCAAAAGAACATCCTTTCATTTAAATGAATTGTAAACATGGGATATCTTGGCATTCATCTCTCTTTGAAATGTACTGTGAATGGTGGAGGAACAAGCAAATGATCTTATGTTAATTCGTATAGCTAAGTACCAGTGATGGACCTCCTTCAAAGTCATCCTAATGACCTTTCGTTCCCTGAGGAACTCCAACTTGTCAAAGGACATGAAATTGTACAAAAGATCCTAGGGTCCTGATTCTCTCATCTCAGATCTGCTTAGGCTTCATTGGGGGAAGTTTGAGTCGCAAGACTGAGGTCCCAGTTATACTGGTAGGCCCTGAATGCGATATTTGGACATTGGACTATAACCTATGAACTGAATTCTAAAGGAACTCTTTGTAACTACAAAGCTCACCATCTCTGCTATGAATTTGAACCTCAATGAATTGAATTCAAGTCTGTAAGATCAAGTCTGTATGATCTTTCAACCATACTCTCACTTCTGTGTTTTAATAAATTTTAGTTTAATTAATAAGAATTGGCTGTAGTGTGTATTTGGGTAAGATCTGAAATATTCATTAACTTGGAAGGTAACACGTCTGATCCTTCGGAATTGGAAGAACCGTTTCTTTTATATGATGAAATAAGATTTACAGAAGTTTTCATAATATTTGTCGGGGGTACCTGGATGGAGGCCTGAGGCAGGATCACTTTAAGGCAGGGGTTCTCAAACTGGGGGGTCGGGACACCTCAGGGGGTCGTGAGGTTATTATGGGGGGGGTCCACGAGCTGTCAGCCTCCACCCCAAACACCACTTCGAATCCAGCATTTATTATGGTGTTAAATATATATAAAAAAAAGTGTTTCAAATTGATAAGGGGGTGGGGGGGGTTGCACTCAGAGGCTTGCTGTGTGAAAGGGGTCACCAGCACAAAAGTTTGAGAACTACTGCTTTAAAGGAACTGTGTTGTTTGGACTTCTGAGTCACCAGTAAGGTATGCAAGAAGCTGTTTTACGCTGCTTGGTAAATCTAAGTATTACTCAGATGCCACCAGCAGAAGGTTGATTTTCTTTTTTGGTGGTTTGGGTTCTGTAGTTTCCGCATCTGAGGTTTGCTCTTTTAAGACTTCTGAAAGCATGCTCCACACCTCGTCCCTCTCAAATTTTGGAAGGCACTTCAGATTCTCAAACCTTGGGTCAAGTGCTGTAGCTATTTTTAGATACATTGGTATCTTCTTTGCATTTTGTCAAATCTGCTGTGAAAGCGTTCTTAAAACAAACGTGATAGGTCATCATTCGAGACTGCCGTAACATGAAATATATGGCAGAAAGCGGGTAAAAGAGAGCCGAAGACACACAGTTCTCCCCCAAGGAGTTCAGTCCTAATTTAATTAACGCATTATTTTTTAATGAGCATCGTCAGCATGGAAGCATGTCCTCTGGAATGATGGCCGTGGCATGAAGGGGCATCCGAATGTTTAGCATATCTGGCACGTAAATACCTTGCAACACTGGCTACAAAAGTGTCATGCGAACGCCTGTTCTCACTTTCAGGTGACATTGTAAATAAGAAGCACACAGCAACATCTCCAGTAAATGTAAACAAACTTGTTTGTCTTAGCAATTGGCTGAACAAGAAGTAGGACTGAGTGAACTTGTAGGCTCTGAAGTTTTACATTGTTTTGTTTCTGAGAGCAGTTATGTAACAACAACAACAAAAATCTACATTTGGAAGTTGCACTTCCATGATAAAGAGATTGCACTACAGTACTTGTATGAAGTGAATTGAAAAATACTATTTCTTTTGTTCATCCTTTTTACAGTACAAATATTTGTAATCAAAAATAATATGAAGTGAAAAGAAAAGGAATACTTGTGGCACCTTAGAGACTAACAAATTTATTGAACATAAGCTTTTGTGAGCTACAGCTTACTTCATCGGATGCATGCAATGGAAAATATAGTGGGGAGATTTTATATACACAGAGATCATGAAACAACGGGTGTTACCATACACACTGTAACGAGAGTGATCAGGTAAGGTGAGCTATTACCAGCAGGAGAGAAAAAAAACCTTTTGTAGTGATCATCAAGGTGGGCCATTTCCAGCAGTTGACAAGAACGTCTGAGGAACAGTTTGGGGGGCGGGGGGGGGGGGGGGGAGGAAATAAACATGGGGAAATGGCTTTACTTTGTGTAATGACACATCCACTCCCGGTCTTAATTCAAGCCTAATGTAATGATGTCCAGTTTGCAAATTAATTCCAATTCAGCAGTCTCTCGTTGGAGTCTGTTTTTGAAGTTTTTTTGTTGAAGAATTACAACATTTATGTCTGTAAATTGAGTGACCAGAGAGATTGAAGTGTTCTCCGACTGGTTTTTGAAGGTTATAATTCCTGACGTCTGATTTGTGTCCATTTATTCTTTTACGTAGAGACTGTCTGGTTTGGCCAATGTACATGGCAGAGGGGCATTGCTGGCACATGATGGCATATATCACATGGGTAGATGTGCAGGTGAACGAGCCTCTGATAGTGTGGCTGATGTGATTAGGCCCTACGATGGTGTCCCCTGAATAGATATGTGGACACAGTTGGCAGTGGGCTTTGTTGCAAGGATAGGTTCCTGGGTTAGTGTTTTTGTTGTGTGGTTGCTGGTATTTGCTTCATGTTGGGGGGCTGTCTGTAAGCAAGGACTGGCCTGTCTCCCAAGATCTGTGAGAGTGATGGGTCGTCCTTCAGGATAGATTGTAGATCCTTGATGATGCGCTGGAGAGGTTTTAGTTGGAGGCTGAAGGTGATGGCTAGTGGCGTTCTGTTATCATCTTTGTTGGGCCTGTCCTGTAGTAGGTGACTTCTGGGTACTCTTCTGGCTCTGTCAATCTGTTTCTTTACTTCAGTAGGTGGGTATTGTAGTTGTAAGAAAGCTTGATAGAGATCTTGTAGGTGTTTGTCTCTGTCTGAGGGGTTGGAGCAATTGCAGTTGTATCGTAGAGCTTGGCTGTAGACAATGGATCGTGTGGTGTGGTCTGGATGAAAGCTGGAGGGATGTAGGTAAGTAGAGCAGTCAATAGGTTTCCAGTATAGGGTGGTATTTATGTGACCATTGCTTATTAGCACCGTAGCGTCCAGGAAGTGGATCTCTTGTGTGGACTGGTCCAGGCTGAGGTTGCTGGTGGGATGGAAATTGTTGAAATCATGGTGGAATTCCTCAAGGGCTTCTTTTCTATGGGTCCAGATGAAGAAGATATCAATGTAGCTCAAGTAGAGTAGGGGCATTAGAGGACGAGAGCTGAGGAAGGGTTGTTCTAAGTCAGCCGTAAAAATGTTGGCATACTGTGGGGCCATGCAGGTACCCATAGCAGTGCTGCTGATTTGAAGGTATACATTGTCCCCATTACATTAGGCTTGAATAAAGACTGGGAGTGGATGTATCATTACACAAAGTAAAACTATTTCCCCATGTTTATCCCCCTCTCCCTGTTCCTCACACGTTCTTGTCAACTGCTGGAAATGGCCCACCTTGATGATCACTACAAAAGGTTCTTTTTCCTCTCATGCTGGTAATAGCTCCCCTTACCTGATCACTCTCGTTACAGTGTGTACGGTAACACCCATTGTTTCATGATCTCTGTGTATACAAAATCTCCTCACTGTATTTTCCACTACATGCATCCGATGAAGTGAGCTGTAGCTCACAAAAGCTTATGCTCAAATAAATTGGTTAGTCTCTAAGGTGCCACAAGTCCTCCTTTTCTTTTTGCGGATATAGATTAACACGGCTGCTACTCTGAAATATAAAGTGAGCGCTGTACACTTTGTATTCTGTGTTGTAATAGAAATCAATATATTTGAAAATGTAAAAAAAATCCAAAAATATTTAATAAATTTCAATTGGTATTCTATTGTTCAACAGTACGATTAATTGCGATTAATTTTTTTGACTTAATCGCGTGAATTAACTGCAATTAATTGACCACCAGAACCCAGATCCTTTTCAGCAGTACTACTGCCTAGCCACTTATTCCCCATTTTGTAGCTGTGAAAAACCCTCAAGAAGGATTTTTCCTCCCTAAAGCTGTGTCTACATTACGGACCTCACAGCTGTATCACTGCAGCTACACCGCTGTAAGGTCTCCTGCATAGCTCCTCTAAGCCAGGGGGAGGGAGCTCTCCTGCCAGCATAAATAAACCACCCCCAACAAGAAGCAGTAGTTATGTTGGCAGGAGAGCATCTCCCACCAACATAGCACTGTCCACACCGGCATTTTTGTCTGTGAAACTTTTGTCAGTCAGGGGTGTGCCAACAAAAGTGCTAGTGTCGGCAAAGCCTCAGTGTAGTACTTTGCACTTGTCTTTACATTTGTTTTTGTTGATTTCAGACCAATTCTCCAATTTGTCAAGGTCATTTTGAATTCTAATCCTGTCCTCCAAAGTGCTTGCAACCCCACACCGTTTGGTGTCATGTGCAAATTCTATAAGCATACCCTCCACTCCATTATCCAAATTATGATGAAAATATTGACTAGTATTGGACCCAGGACAGACCCCTGCGAGACCCTATTAGATACACCCTCCCAGTCTGACAGCAAACCATCTCTCTGAGTAGTCTTTCAACCAGTTGTGCACGCACCTTACAGTATTTTCATCTACACCACATTTCCCTAGTTTGCTTTTGAAAATGTCACATGGGACTGAATCAAAAGCCTGACTAAAATTAAGATATACCACATCTATTGCTTCCCCCCCATCCACTAGGCCAGTAAACCTGCCAAAGAAGGAAATTAGGCTGGTTTGGCATGACTTCGGGGGGGGGGGGGAGGGGAATATCGATGCCACCTATTCCTTTTAACGAAGGCTGCATGTCTGTCACGGAGGTCACGGATTCTGTGACTTTCCATGACCTCCATGACTTTTGCAGCAGCTGCCCAAGACAGGCAGCCCCTGGGCTAGCAGCAGCAGTTTGGGTGTGTGCGAGGAGGCTGCTAGTGCAGGTGGTTAAGGAAGGAGGCACTTACCTTGGGGAGAGGGGCTCCTCAGTTCCCGCTGGCTTGGCCCACCTGCCACTCCTAGGCGGCAGAGGGGCCCAGGGTGGGGCTCCGTGCTGTACGCCCTGCAGCTCACGTTGGCTGCGATTTCTGGCCAATGGGAGCTGCGGCAGCCGGCGTTGTGGCAAGAGCAGTGGAACCAGGCCCCTAGCTCTGCCACCTAGAGCTGGAGGGACATGGAGCTGGGTAGGAAGCCCCTGCCAGCCCTTCCTCCCAGTACCAGCAGGGGTCCCGGGCCACATCCCCCAGCACCTGCGGCGCCCCTGGACTGCCCCACCCCGAGCAAGCACGGCCCCCTGCCCAAGTTTTAATCAAGGTGGGTATTTTTAGTAAAAGTCATGGACAGGTTACTAAAAATACCCGTTACTAAAACGTAGCCTTACTTATAATCTTATTATCCTCTAAATTGTCCTTATAAATTCATTGAGTGGACAGACTGGTTAATTTGAGCTGTTTCCATTGCCCACTGTATTTTCCACTGAATGCATCCAATGAAATGAGCTGCAGCTCATGAAAGCTTATGCTCAAATAAATGTGTTAGTCTTTAAGGTGCCACAAGTCCTCCTTTTCTTTTCACTCAAAGTGAGTCTCTTCTGTTGAGATGAGCGTTCATTACATTGTGGCTAAAATTGAGCAGAATCAGTCTGAGCTGTCTGCTTCCGTGGGTGCAGAGAGCTAACTAGAGGAGACAAACACTTGGTTGTCTTGCCTTAGTTTAGGCCACTATTCTTCACTGGGGCTCTAGAGGGCATTGGGAGTACTTTATGCCACAGCCTGTGCTTTGGATGCATGTCTTTCCCGGGTGGTGAAGGCCAAATACAGCGAGAAAAGCATTCACAGCTGGCAGGGATTTTCAAACACCCCAAGATTGGTTTGGGGGTTATTTGTTCTGCCCTGAGGATTCTCTTCTGTGGTGCTCTGCAGGTTAACAAGCATATGGAGACACTCGAAGGGCTAGGAAAGAGGCATGAGCAGTAGTGTTTTCAAAATGCCAATAAGAAAAGGAGTACTTGTGGCACATTAGAGACTAACCAATTTATTTGAGCATAAGCTTTCGTGAGCTACAGCTCACTTCATCGGATGCATACTGTGGAAAATACAGAAGATGTTTGTTTTTATACACACAAATCATGAAAAAATGGGTGTTTATCACTACAAAAGGTTTTCTCTCCCCCCACCCCACTCTCCTGCTGGTAATAGCTTATGTAAAGTGATCACTCTCCTTACAATGTGTATGACAATCAAGATGGGCCATTTCCAGCACAAATCCAGGGTTTAACAAGAACGTGGGGGAGGGGGTGTTAGGAAAACAAGGGGAAATAGGCTTGAAGAGAGACTGGGAGTGGCTAAGTCATTATGCAAGGTAACCTAAGTTAATTGTATCCAATTTGCAAATGAATGCCAATTCAGCAGTCTCTCGCTGGAGTCTGGATTTAAAGTTTTTCTGTTGTAATATCGCAACTCTCATGTCTGTAATCGCGTGACCAGAGAGATTGAAGTGTTCTCCGACTGGTTTATGAATGTTATAATTCTTGATATCTGATTTGTGTCCATTTATTCTTTTACGTAGAGACTGTCCAGTTTGACCAATGTACATGGCAGAGGGACATTGCTGGCACAGGATGGCATATATCACATTGGTAGATGTGCAGGTGAACGAGCCTCTGATAGTGTGGCTGATGTTATCAGGCCCTGCGATGGTGTCCCCTGAATAGATATGTGAGCACAGTTGGCAACGGGCTTTGTTGCAAGGATAGGTTCCTGGGTTAGTGGTTCTGTTGTGTGGTATGTGGTTGCTGGTGAGTATTCGCTTCAGGTTGGGGGGCTGTCTGTAGGCAAGGACTGGCCTGTCTCCCAGGATTTGTGAGAGTGTTGGGTCATCCTTCAGGATAGGTTGTAGATCCTTGATGATGCATTGGAGGGGTTTTAGTTGGGGGCTGAAGGTGATTACTAGTGGTGTTCTGTTATTTTCTTTGTTAGGCCTGTCCTGTAGTAGGTGACTTCTGGGAACTCTTCTGGCTCTATCCATCTGTTTCTTCACTTCCGCAGGTGGGTACTGTAGTTGTAAGAATGCTTGATAGAGATCTTGTAGGTGTTTGTCTCTGTCTGAGGGGTTGGAGCGAATGCGGTTGTATCGCAGCGCTTGGCTGTAGACAATGGATCGTGTGGTGTGGTCAGGGTGAAAGCTGGAGGGATGTAGGCAGGAATAGCGGTCAGTAGGTTTCCGGTGTAGGGTGGTGTTTATGTGACCATCATTTATTAGCACTGTAGTGTCCAGGAAGTGGATCTCTTGTGTAGACTGGACCAGGCTGAGGTTGGTGGTGGGATGGAAATTGTTGAAATCATGGTGGAATTCCTCAAGGGCTTCTTTTCCATGGGTCCAGATGATGAAGATGTCATCAATATAGCGCAAGTAGAGTAGGGGCGTTAGGGGACAAGAGCTAAGCTATTACCAGCAGGAGAGTGGGGTGGGGGGAGAGAAAACCTTTTGTAGTGATAAACACCCATTTTTTCATGATTTGTGTGTATAAAAAACAAACATCTTTATTTTCCACAGTATGCATCCGATGAAGTGAGCTGTAGCTCACGAAAGCTTATGCTCAAATAAATTGGTTAGTCTCTAAGATGCCACAAGTCCTCCTTTTCTTTTTGCGAATACAGACTAACACGGCTGTTACTCTGAAACCTGTCAAAATGCCAATGACACCCAGCTCCCTCTTTCATGCAGTCCTGCCACCGCTGTTGAACATCTCACCTAACATTTGGTAGATTGGGGCGTGGATGAGGGGTAGGTGGCCAATACTCAATTTGGAGAAGAGAGAGGGAACAGCAGAAGGTTGGGGAAAAAAGAAAAAACACAAGAAGTGGCAAGGATCATCTGTCCTTTTGAGGGTCTCAGCCATTAGTTACTGGAGTCTGCAATCTAGGGGTACTATGTGACCTATGTCTGCTGTTGGGTGCAGCTCCCCACCCCTATTGCTGTTCAGCCCAGAGACCATTTCTTTTGGATGTAGACCTGGCTAACATAATCCAAACTTTTATACCCTCAAAACTATGTGACAGTGTAATCTGCACATGGCTAACCCTTTACTCTAGCCAGAAACTGCAGGCAGTGAAAAATACAGCAGCCCATTTGTAAACTGTCTCTCTCTGGGAGCAAAGCAGCAGTGCCCTGGGACCAGTTATCCATTTGGCTTCTGAGTGAAGTTGAAGGTTTTGGATTTAACCTATACAACTCTACATGGCTTGGGGCCTCCCTGCCTGAGACCCCGCCTTCTCCATTTCAAGCTGCCACAGAGCAGTCTGCAGTGTTCAAGTTGGAGCCCCAGCCATGTATGAAAGCAGCAGCTGCGAGCAGAGCATTCTCTTTGAGAAGGACATGCCAGCTCTACAAGACTTTGCTTACAACAGCACAGGGAGGTGGGATATCTTACTGCTCTCCTGCTGGACAGAACCTATAAATTACATTTCTAGGATGACAGGCTAGCTATGGTATGTTCTCTTCCTGAAGCTAAGTGGTAGATTACAGCAAAGAAAGGGTCAGTACGAATAAAGACATTGCCCTGAGCTCTTAAAAGAGCAGTAGCTCCTATACTAGAAGATTTCAGACAGAGGGCCCGGGGAACAGCTTTTCAGCCACGTTGCCTCTTGTAAGAAACAAGAAATCACGCAGCAGTCTCTCCTCTGGTAAGTCCCCCAAACTTGAGTGACACATCTAGTCTCATTTACCATACATTGGTCCTAGCAACCAGCACGTACATTAAATACACTGAGCCCTTCTTTCTCATGTAGTGTGACTAACATTGTATTCAGACTTGTCACTTGGGAAAAGGACAAAGTGGGTCAGGTAATATTGGACTAACTTCTGATGGTGAAAGGTACAAGCTTTCAAGCTACACAGAGCTCTTCTTCGGGTTTGGGGAAGAAACAGATAAATATTCTCTTACATATGGAAAAAGAAAAGGAGTACTTGTGGCACCTTAGAAACTAACCAATTTATTTGAGCATAAGCTTTCGTGAGCTACAGCTCACTTCATCGGATGCATATTGTAGCTCACGAAAGCTTATGCTCAAATAAATTGGTTAGTCTCTAAAGTGCCACAAGTACTCCTTTTCTTTTTGCGAATACAGACTAACACGGCTGTTACTCTGAAATCTTACATATGGGTAATTCCAGAACCTGCAAAAGTTTAAGAGTTAGGAAAAGGGGGATCTTTGGGATTTGGGGAGAGACTAGTTTGTACGTTCTGACCAGTAACACTGTTTTACCTGCATACAGAAGCACACCCAAAAACAGATTCTACAGTCTCTTTCCTGCAGGAAATGTAGAGAACCTCAGAATATTTAATGGTTATTTTTAGCTTTTTAGAGTATGCTAGAGTAGCCCTTCAATAATAAAAATCCTACAGTATTGTCTGAAATGCTAAGCAAAGCTAGCATTTAAATATAAACAATGTGGAAGTACTTAACTTCAATTGTTAATGAATACCAAACCCTGTAAGAGTTTATAGTTGACCATTCAGATGGAATCCAGGGATAGTCAACTGCAAAACTTGCCCAGTGCAGAATCATCAAATTCAGTCACCAAAGCCACATGAAGTCATACACGTCAGAGCAAAATTTTAGTCAATTCTTTGATTCAGAGGAGGCCAATGAAGAGGAAACAGACAGCCTAAAATGGAATATTCTGGCCACTGCATCTAAGTCACTACTACAGACTGCAAGCTGCTTATTAGGAATAGCAGCAACTGAAGAATTGAGAGAGGTATTCCTAGAAAATTAGGCAGCACCATTTCCTCAAACTACACAGAGTTCTATTTACTGAACTGATTTAAGACAAGCCAGAGTAACCGCAGATGAAAACACTGTAACTAGGAAAGGACTATTTTAGGTTTTCTATACATTGCCCCAAAGCAAACATTCTTTAAGAACGGAGGAACTTTCCATTATGCGCACATACTTAACAAAATTACTTAATAATAGTACTAACTTCAACCTTATCGGCACAACATTCCAACAAAAATAACGTCCTGGAAGTTCTAACGGTTAGTCGCAGGTACACCACCTCTGCCTTTTCAGGCCTTTCTATGGGCCTGGGAAAACCCGTATTCTATAAGGAAACCCTCTTTGATTGGTTCCTTTTTCTCATTCCCCTGCCTCCCGAAGAAGGGCAACCAATCACAGTTGCTGAACAGGATTGTTTAGGTACGCTGTAGCTGGCAGGAATGCAGGTGATCCTGCTCTGATTCCCAAGCCCGTGGTGGGGAGAGAAAAAAAGGCAGTTCCCACAGGTACCAACCGCAACCCTTGGCCTGAAGAGTGAAGAGCTAGGTGCAGGAACCAAAATCCACCAATACATACCCCGTTTCCCCCTCCCCACCCCCACTGCTGCAGGAGTAAGTGGTAGAAGACTTCTGAAAGTTAAGATGTAGAAAATTAAATGCTGAGGTTTGCTGTATGGGGGGAGCTGAGAATGGAATGCTCAGCTAGGAACAGGATGTAAAATGGCAGCATTGGGAGGAAAGAATTAAGCACTTGGTTAGGAAGGGGAAGCCAAAAAATGAATTGAATGAAAAATTAAAGGGTTCAGAAGAGAGGTACAAGAATTATCTGAGGTTCAGAAAACCTGCCTTATAGCAAGAAACTTTAGATGCGCCATCTATTTAGTTTGTCCAGGAGAACGTTAAGAGACAATTTGATCATAGTCTAAAAGTACACAGGGAGAAGATTTCTGATACTTTAGGGTTCTTTAATCTAGCAAAGACAATGAAATGCAATGGCTGAAAGCTGAAGCTAGACAAATTCAGAATAAAAATAAGATGAATATTTTAATAGTGAGCGTAAGGAACCACTGAAATAACTGACCTATGGACTTGGTGGATTCTCTCTCACTTGTAGTCTTTAAACAGAGACTGAGGTCTCTTTTGAAAAGATATGCTCAAGGTCATCCACAAGTTAGTGGGCTTGATACAGAAATCAGTTGGTGACATTTTTTGCTTATGGACTTTTGGCAGATGTGTGGCTGCCAGTAAGCCACATGCGTTAGAAGACCATATAGATAGGAGCTGCTAGTCGCAGTCTTGACACCGTCATAGAGAAAGTCTTCCTAGATCGGGGTGGGCAAACTACGGCCCGCAAGCTGTTTTAATCTAGCCCTCGAGCTCCTGCTGGGGAGCAAGGTCTGGGGCTTGCCCTGCTCCAGCACTCCAGCCAGGGAGCAGGGTTGTGGGCCGCTCTGCCGGGCTTCTGGAAGCAGTGGCGTGGCATGGCCCCCCTCTGGCTCCTACGCATAGGGGCAGCCCCCGCTCCAAGCACTGCCCCCCACAGCTCCCAATGGCCAGGAACTGCACCTTACGGGAGCTGCGGGAGTGGCGCCTGAAGACATGGCAGCGCGCAGAGCCGCCTGGCCGCACAGGAGCTGGAGAGGGGACATGCCGCTGCTTCTGGGAGCTGCTTGAGGTAAGCGCCGCCTGGAGCCTGCACCCATGAGCCACACTCCCAGACCCCAAGCCCCTGCCCCAGCCCTGATCCCCCTCCTACCCTCTAAACCCCTCATTCTCAGCCCAGAGCCCCCTCCTGCACCCCAAACCCATCATCCTCAGCCTCACCCCAGAGCCTGCACCCCCAGCCGGAGCCCTCAACCCTCCCATACCCCAATCCCCTGCCCCAGCCTGGAGCCCCCTCCCGCACCCTGAACTCCTCATTTCTGGCCCCACCCCGGAGCTCACACCCCCAGCCAGAGCCCTCACCCCCTCCCACACCCCAACCCCAATTTTGTGAGCGTTCATGGCCCGCTAGAATGGCCTATACCCAGATGTGGCCCTCAGACCAAAGTCTGCCCACTCCTGTCCTAGATGCTTTCTCAGCATATGGTCATGAGCAGCTAAGTGGCTTAGAAACATTACTGTCTGTGGAAAGGGTGTGGCTACCTGCTCATTTTCAATGAGCCTTAGACTATATCTCAGGACCATGGTAAGTCAACCTACCCTGCGCAACTCCAGCTACATGAATAATGTAGCTGGAGTTGATGTACCTTAGGTCGAGTTATCGCGGGGTCTATACTGCAGGGTGTCGACAGGAGAAACTCTCCCGTCAACTTACTTTACTCTTCTCATCAGGGGTAGAGTACAGCGGTTGACTAGAGAGTGATCTGCTATCGATCCGGCCGGTCTTCACTAGACCTGCTAAAATCGACTGCCGGTGGATTGATCTCAGAGCATCGATCCCAGCTATAGTATAGATGTAGCTTGAGCCACAAGGCTATATAGCTACTGTTTGACTTAAAAGTAGTTTAAAGAAATATAATTCATGTTCAAGGACCTACGGAGTTAACATCTGATCAAGAGGACCTCAGACTTGTCATCTTCAGGAAATGATGGAAGTTCTTCCTTCACCTCAGACAAACTATGAGATAACATGTTTAGATCCCAAAAAGATACTTTATATGGTGTATGTAGGCTTGGAAGGATTAGATTTATATTGGTAAAGCAAGTAAATTTAAACATCAATTTCACACACAAACCGACACAAATATTTCCATCAATAATACTCGAAATTTACAGATGGGCAGAATAAGAAAAATATTGCTTGAGAACTGAAGAGTTTGATTTAAAGATATTTACCAGGGATGTTGGCAATTTGTGTTTTAACAGTTTTAAAATTTTAACTTTATGAACCTCAATGTTTGTCATTAAGTTATTATTGTCTGACATCCCCATAATTTCCCACAGTGTGAAAATGAAAATCGATAAAAAATACAAAAAAAAAATGCTTAAAATAAGCATTGATCTTAGCTGTCAAAATTCTAAAAATATAAAGATTGAATTCTGCAATGCCTAGGTATTTGTAATTGGTCTATGCAATTCACTCTTGCAGAAGGTTGTCAAGACAAATATTATGACAGTTAAAAAAGAGGATTGGAAAACTAGTTAACAACATCTCTAACTATGGAAGCTAAGATTGATATATAAGAATTAATTACATATCAAGGTGTAAACTGAGTACCTGTAGAGACTTCTCTTCAGTGGACATGGAGAACAGCCTTTAACATATTTGAAGATTTATCAGGTCCCGCCCTCAGTCTTCATGTCCTTCTCCTAGCCTCCTCCCCAAAAATCATTACTAAACAACCAGCTAGACTTATTATTGGGTGAGGATTACTTTTATTCTTTCGAGGCTCAGCAATGTGTAGATAAAAATCAGTCAACATTCATTTAAATTTTACTAAAACCAAAAGTTTTCTTCATAGTTGTATAGTCTTGGTGGCTGCTACAAAAGATGTTAAAAAGGAAATCTGCCTAAATACCAAATTCTCTCTCAACACTGGGAACTGCAGCTCAAGTTTGGCATTATTTAAAACACAAAAACAAAAAACCAAAAAAAACCCCACACATGTAAACTTATCCCATTATCTAGTTGTGGAGATACTAGTATTTAATTGGCGACAGGTTTCAGTGGTAGCCGTGTTAGTCTATCAGCAAAAAAAAAAAAAGGGGGGGGGGGGCGGAGTCCTTGTGGCACCTTAGAGACTAATAAAGTTATTTGGGCATAAGCTTTCGTGGGCTAGAACCCTCTTCATCAGACGTATGAAGTAAAAGATACAAGAGCAGGTATAAATACATGAAATGATGTGGGTTGCTTTACCAAGTGTTAGGTCAGTCTAACGAGATAAATCAACTAACAGCAGAATACCAAGGGAGGAGAAATAACTTTTCAAGTGGTAAGAGAGTGGCCCATTACAGACAGTTGAGAAGAAGGTGTGAGTAACAGTAGAGAGAAATTGGGGAAATTAAGTTTAGGTTTTGTAATGATCCAACCACTCCCAGTCTTTATTCAGGCCTAATCAGTTGGTATCTAGTTTGCAAATTAATTCCAGTTCTGCAGCTTCATGCTGTAGTCTGTTTTTGAAGTTTTTTTTGTTGAAGAATTGCAACTTTGAGGTCTGTTATTGAGTGACCAGAGAGATCGGAGTGTTCTCCTACTGGTTTTTGAATGTTATGATTCCTGATGTCAGATTTGTGTCCATTTATGTATTATTTACCTAAAAGTCTTTACAAAAAGAACACAAGGAATTGTTGCTGGAGAGTAACTCTTCCCAGAACCAGAGGTATCCAAGGTACATACTATCCCAGAAGGAGCAGGTTGTTGCAGTGATATATTTAACTTTCAAGTAGCAGTTCTGCAACCACTCTCTCCATTTCTTACCACATAGGTAATTGTTTTGTTCCAATGGGATATTCCAATCTAATATGCTATATATGCCACAAATCCACACACATCACATAGAACTCAGCCAACTTGATGCAGGAGTGACTGGGTAAAATACTACAGCCTGAGCTATTATGCAGGAGGTCAAACCAGATTATCGGAATAGGTATTACAGCCAGAAAGGACCATTAAGAGAATTTCTGCTCCATTTGAGAACATACAATACATTGCTCTTACAGTACATTTTTTTTGCAATTGTTTACAAAAGACAGCAGCAGCTATTGAAGTTCACTGCTTGTATCAGGGCAAGCAGCTTCCTTCTCAGATCACACGAGAAACAAAGAAAACATACATGTGCATGCATGCTCTTGTTCAGTCAGAAAATACACATCTGGCCCTAGTTCAAGACGACCTGAACCTGTTATTTCTGTCCATGATACAGCCACTCATCCAGCCTCAGCTGAATTTACTCCACTCTCCATGGGTACAGGACCTCTGCTAAAACAGTGTAGCACTAACTGGACTACCCAAATATTGTAACAATACCTGAAGTCTAAAAATGCCAGATTTTGCCTTGCTCTGAACTCTCCAAATATGAGGCTCTGGCCATTTTTGTTCCCAATTCTCTTATTCTCCACTACCCCAGCCCCCAATGCTCAGCTCCTTTTGCTTCTTTTCTGTGACACAAATCACACAGGCAATATGAGGCACAGAGCTCCATGATGCACACGAGTAAAGTACCTTAGGCCTTATCTACACTTAAGATTTGCCGCTTTAACTAGGCTAGTATAGTCCCCAGGGTGGACACAGTTATACCAATATAGCTTATTCTGGTTTGGCAAAACAAAATAAGCTATACTGGTATAACTGCGTCTACACTAGGACTTTTACTGGCATAACTATGTCAACAACAAAAAACAACTCACAGCTTACTAAAAGTTATGCCAGCAAAATTTTTTAAGTTTAGACCAGACCTACCAGATCATGGAGGGGAAGTGGGGCGGGAGGTAGCATTGCTGAGTAGCATAGAAGGAAAACAATGTCAAATTCATAAGTAACTGAAAAGAAAGTAGAACTGGGAGAGAAATTAATTTAAAATGATAAGCAGTTAGACCAGTGGTGCCCAAACTTTTCCTGTTGTGCCCCCCTTACCAGTAATGGAATCTGTCTGCACCCCCCTCCATTACAGCAGTTGGTTCAGCAGAGGAGCTTGGGCTGAAGGCAAAGCTGAGGGCAGAACTGGGAATGCCGGAGAAGCTGGGACTAGAGACGGAGCCAGGCCCCCACCGTGTCCCCTCCGAACATTCCTCCGTGCCCCCTAGGCGGGGAATGTCCCACACTTTGGGGATCATTGAGTTATACTAAACGACAAATAAGCAGGGTTCGTGTGTAACGGATAAAATTTTATGCAGCCTTGAAGTGAGAACAACAGACTATAGAAAAAACAGTATAAAGTAAAATTTATGACACTTCAAATATCAAAATTAGTCTGGTGAAGCATGGTTTGTGTCATTAGAAATAAACATCAAATAGAACCTATTGAATTTAGTCATTTAAAAAACGCTAATTATATATTCATAGACAAGAGTTGTAAGTGCACTGAAATCACTCCCACTTGTGCCTATATATTGTTTTCAGCATGTGTATTGGTTTGAGAAAGCATCCTGTATGTGGATGAAAGCCACAACCTTAAGTACAGTTTATAACTTTACTTTCTTGTATTTTTCTGCAAGTAACCTGCTCTTCATGCTCTACCTAGACTATATATTTTAATCTGCTCCAGTAATTCAACCATTGTGGAAAATGGTAAGAAATCTTGATTTATTAAGAACAAAAGAATGGCCATACTGGGTCAGACCAACGGCCCATCTAGCCCAGTATCCTGTCTGCGGACAGTGGCCAATGCCAAGTGCTTCAGAGGGAACGAACAGAACAGGCAATCAAATGATCCATCCCATCATCTACTCCGAGCTTTTGGCAATGGATGACAAGTTCTCTAGTTCTCTCAGACAACCAATGATCAAGAAATAGTTTAGACTTTTACCACTTATGGCCATTTAAATGGGCTTTTTTCAGCAGATTCTCTTTTTAAGAGGAGATTATTCACACAGAGATAATTAAGTATCAGTTTCTGCTCTGAAACACAAACGTGTAGTGCACTAACATATGGTGGTCCAATTAGTATTTTATTTCAGCTGAACTACTGTTGAATCTAGTCATCCATAAAGCAATCTGTATACAAATAGGGAAAACTGACTCAGTTAAATCTGGTTAGGTACAGTGGATCTGATACAGGGATGCAATATTTTGATATTACCAGTATGTTTTAAAATATTAATATCTTATCACAATTCAGTTCTTACAATTGCATAAGACTCCAATCCAGATTAAACTTCCAAGTGCAGTTCATCAAGAGAGTGCAAGGAAAAACTTGCTTTAAAAAAGGCAATTCTACCAAGAACTGGTAAGCTACTTCTGAAAATGTTTCTCATGACAATTTATAAATACACTCAGTCAACTCGAATATTTGAAAACATTTTGGTCTTCGTGTCATAACCTGTCAGACAGTAATGGTCCCAGTCAGGGATACAGTAAAGGAGAAAGCTTAACAACTCATTTTCTAGGCCCTGGATGCTGGCTCTCGTCTAATCCTAAAAAGACAAGAGGTTCTGTTGCTATGGGCAGCTGGGAGGTAGCCTTGTATTCATGAAGGAGGTTACAGTTACAATCTCCTCCTAATGCGTTTGTTTCATCTCCAGTACAGAGACAGCTCTCAGTGTAATGCACACTTACATAGTAAGATATGAATAGCCATCTGCCATAACAACATTTAAATCATTCATCTGTGAAACAGAGGAGAATATGGCTGTGAAAGAGAATAAAACAAGGAACCAGCATTTACCTCCTTGGTTTGGGGAGCTGACATTCACACTGAGTGCTCTCCTAGCTAGAATCTGTAGAGTCCTCTTGTCCACCAGCACTTGCTCTTATACTAGTCTTGAAATTTGCCTCTTTTATTAAGTGTTAGTGGCTTTCTGACAAGTTGTAGGTTAGGCGTTATGAATTTCAGGTTCATCTTTTGTTATTCAACAAAACAAACAATAGATTGCTTCTGATCACATAACATGAATAACTTGAGAAAACCATCCAAGTAAAGACGATGCAAAAAACAGAGCTGTAAATTCAATTTACGGCTCTGATAGCACTTAGTACTTTACATTTGCGAAACACTATACCCATATCCTCACAACATACATGTAGTGCAGTGGTGGGCAAACTTTTTGGCCTGAGGGCCACATCTGGGTGGGGAAATTGTATGAGGGCCATGAATATAGGGCTGGGGCAGGGGGTTGGGGTGTGGGAGGGAGTGCAGGATGGGGGGGGGGGGTCAGGGCAGGGGGCTCAGGCTCCAGCCCAGCGCCGCTTACTTCGAGCAGCTCTGGGGTGGCAGCAGCATGCAGCAGAGCTATGGCAGGCTCCCTGCCTACCCTGGCAGTGACCAGCATGTCCGGCAGTGGTTCCTAGGGGTGGGATGGGACAGGCGGCTCCGCTGCGCACTGCCCTCGCCTGTGGGTACCACCCCCGAAGCTCCCATTGGCCGCAGTTCCTGGTTCCCCGTTCCTGGCCCATGGGAGCTGCGGGGCGGGGAGGGGGGGAAGAGAGTATCTGCAGGCGAGGGCAGGGCACAGAGCCCTCTTCCCCACCTTCCAGGGGCCAAAGGGACATGGTGCCTTAGCCCTGCTGCGCCACAGGGCTGGCAATCCCTTGGGCCAGATTCAGCCCGCTGGCTGTAGTTTGCCCTCCCCTGATGCAGTGCAAACATTGTTCCCATCTTACACATGGGAAAAAAAGAAACAGAGAAAGTTACTTGCCCAAGATCTTACAAGTCAGTGACACTGATGGAATTAGTACTCAGGATCGCCTCTCTTCCAACACTATGCACCACCTTTCAGATACAGACAGAAATGGAATGCAATACACTGGAAATACCGGAGAGAGAATTATTATAAAGGCATCTCAAGAGGGATAATGAATTATTATGGTTCTAAACAGCAGCTCTCTGAAGAACTATATGTACAGCTGAGTTATTACAAGGACAGGACAGACTACAGTTAAAGCAGCAAGCATTCCTAGATGGAAAAGATTCCAGAAATCTCAATGTAATGCTTTCCAATAGGAAGAGTGTACAAAAAACAATAACTGTAACAAAAACAACAGGGAGTCTGGTGCCACCTTAAAGGCTAACAGATTTATTTGGGCATAAGCTTTCGTGGGTAAAAAAATCCACTTCCACATTCACTTTCTCCACAGTAGTCATGATTGTATCGTCCTTTATCAACCCCCCTCAGTCATCTTTCTTCCAAGCTGAACAGACTCTCTTCATGGGGAAGCTGTTCCATACCCCAATCATCTGCTCTTACTATTTCCAATTCTAATATATCCTTTTTGAGATGGGCTGACCAGAACTGCATGCAGTATTCAAGGTGTGGTCATATCATGGGTTTAGATAGTGGCATTATGATATTTTCTGTCTTATTATTGATCCCTAGCCTAATAGTTTTTAATGTTGTTTAAAAAAAAAAACAAACTGACTGTTGCTGCACATTGAGCAGATGTTTTCAGAAAGCGATCCATGATGATTCCAGGATGTCTTTCTTGAGTGATAAAAGCTAACTTAGACTCCATCATTTTGTATGTATAGTTGGGTTTATGTTTCCCAATGCGCATTACTTTGCATTTATCGACACTAAATTTCATCTCCTGTTTTCTTGCCCACAGTCACCCAGTTTTGTGAGTTCCCTTTGTAACTCTTCGCTGTCTGCTTTGGACCTAATTATCTTGAGTAATTTTGTATTGTCCACAAACTTTGCCACTTCACTGTTTACTCTTTTTTTCCAAATCATTTATAAATATGTTGAACAGCACTGGTACCAGTACAGATCCTTGGGATATCCTGCTGTTTACTTCTCTCCACTGCGAAAAATGACCATCTATTCCTAACTTTTCCCCCTTGTCTTTTAACAAGTTACTGATTCATGAGAGAACCTTCTCTCTTATCCCAGCATTCCTTACTTCGCTGAAGAATCTTTGGTGAGGGACCTCGTCAAAGGCTTTATAAAATCCCAACTACGCTATATCCACTGGATCCCCCTTGTCCACGTTTGTTGACCCCCTCAAAGAATTTTAATAGATTGGTGAAGCACAACTTCCTTTCACAAAAGCCACCTTGACTCCTCCCCAACAAATCCTGTTCCTGGATGTATCTGATCGTTCTGTGCTACAGTTTAACCAGTTGGCCCGGTACTGCAGGCAGGCTTACCGGCCTGTAGATGCCAGGATCGCCTATAGACCCCTTTTTAAAAGCGGGCGTTACATTATCTGCCCTCCAGCCCCCTCGTTTCACACCACACCGAGTAGCTCTGCAGCTTCACAGCTGACATAGTCCAGAGCCGGCCACAGGTGACCAGCCTGGGCTCGGCCCCTGGGGCCAGCGGGGCTGCTGGCAGCGACTCCCGCCGCACTGTGCAGGGGCCCGGCCCGCGCGGCCCCGAGAAGGGCAGCTCCGCGCGGGCCTGGGGCGAGTCACCGCGCTGCCCTGGAGCCCCCGCCCCTCCTGTCAGGGCGCAGCGGGCTGGGCGGGCGGCAGTAGACCGCCGGCTCCCGCTCCCACGGCGCCAAGGCCCGCGGAGCCGCCCCCTCGCCACACCGCGATGCTGCCCGGGCCGGCTCCGGCCCGCAGCTCCGCTCCCGCTGCCCAGCCCGCCTACCTGGGGCCCGCACTCACCGCGCGGCTCCCACGATGGCGGCGGCACCGAGCGCGGCCTGAACCCACTGAGCCGCCTTCCCCCGCGCTCCCCGCCCCGCCCGGGCACGCCCATCACCCCGTGGCACGCCGGGAAAGCGAGTCCTGCCGCAGCCAATAAACAGCCCCGGCTGGGCGCGCGCGGCCTACCATTCCCGGCGTGCCACGCGTCACGGCCGCCCACCAACTCTCAGCTTGAATGAAAGGCAACGAAACAACATTCTGCCGTTAGCGCCCTTTAGCCGCAGAGCGTTGTGGGATAGTGGCGGAGCGCGGCGCTGTTGGTTTCCTTTACCTCAAAACTCCGCTCTTGGCGGGACTCGGCCTAGCCCGGCAGTTGCTTGGGGAGAGCGCGGGGTCAGCTGCTCTGCGGGGCGAGGGCTCCCCGTGGAGGGCCTGGCCTGGCTTGGCCGCCCCGCTCTCCTTCGGGGTGGGGCTCAGCTGTCAGCGCCGCCGGCTCCAGCGCTGCCGTACAGGGAGCAGCCGCTCTGGCGGGGACGGGGCCTAAGAACAGCCTGTCCCCGGTCCCCCTTCCCTTCTGCCCCCTGAGCCCGCACACCCTGATCCGCGGCACTGCCTCCCTCTCTTCCAGCAGCGGCATCACCCTCGCCTTGGAAACCGCTGTGCACTCACCCGCCTCCGCGAGGTCCCTGCTCTCTCCGCCCCTCCTCCCTGCTCTCTCCTAGTGTCTCTTTAGTCTCGGCGTCACACCTTCCCTCATGCTGCCTTTCGCCGGGACACGCTCCCATTTCTAGGTGGCCAAGCAGCCTCTAATATCTCCTTCAGCTCTCTCCTTAAACCCCATCTTCTTCTTCCAGGGGGAAGTGACATCATCTACCACGGTGGTGCTGGTGACATAGGTTCTGTGCCTCCTAAAATCCATGCACCCCAAAGAAACTAGTCCATTAGTTGCCTAATGGCCACTCCTAAATGGAGGCAAAGACTAGAGAGCTATTTTGTCAAGAAAATTCACCCCAGACTGGAGGGGAAGACATAATGGTGCCTAATCTTAGAAGGGCAGAAAAAGAAATGGAAAAATACCAACCAAACAGTTAAACAAAGGAACTTTTGCAAGAATTCAAAGCAATGGAAACTGATTTTCTTACTAAATGCCTGGCTGTTAAGAAAAAGAAGAGAGAGCTGATTTTGATGATAGGATAAGGACTTCTGATGTGGGAGTCATGAGAAAGTGGACACAGCGGTCCATCTGCAGTTGTGAGTGAAGCAAGAGGTAAGGAGAAAGGTGGGAAACGGTGCAGATGAAAAATGTTAGAATCAAACAGAGCCTCAGAAAGTGTGGAAAAGAGAAAACTTGTATTATTGCTCCAAAGTATTCGTAAAGACTTGCTAAATTTAAACTTAGCAAAAGCTGCAGTGGCCCACTGAGCCCTTTTCTCCCCTCCTGCAGTGGGAAGCTATCGTGTAGACATAATAGTGCAGTGATGCTATTTCAACAGAAAGAGGTAATCGTGAAAAAGGTGAGAGAATAAAAATGTCCATACAAGAACATAGTCTCATGTTTCTAGACCCTTTGGCCATGAGTGAGCCAAATGAAGGAATTGGGTAAAGTTATTAAATCAATCTGAAAAATGAACAGATGTGGTTTTCCCCATAAAGCTCACCTAACTTTCAAAACAAGAGTTATATTGAAAAAATCTGAAAAAGAAATACTCCCTGGGAATGGCAAGTGAAGAAACAATGAGACTGGAAGAGGCAAGGCAGGCCTCTGGCAAATAATGAAGCCCCAAAGGAAAAGAATCCTAAAGCGGGGCAGGGGAAGTATGAACCAACACAACTCCACTGGAAACGTGCACAATTCAGTAAAGTGGCAGACAGCCACTAATGACACATAACAGAGAGGGTTTATAAGAAGGGTTTATAATTATCTGGAAATGAAGAATGCAGAAACAGATATTTAGAGCTGTGAGGTTCAGGGTTTTGAGAAATAATCCAGCCACTGTCTTGGACCTCATGCAAGGAGTGGTCAGAGCTCCCCCAACCTCCAGGCAGCATAAGGGCCATGAAACCATGGTTTAAGCCCTGAAGATTCCCAGCTTTCCACAGGTCATCCCAGGAGGCTTCTACCTGACTCCTGTCACAGTGGCTGCAACTGGGATGAGACTTTTTCTTTTCTTTTGGGCTCATGAGTTCTGCCTCCCAAAGCAGTTGGCTGGACAGAGGCAGGACTGCGGCTGAAAGCTGAGGAAGCTAGGGTGCTGCTGGAGTGGGAGAGACAAAAGGAATGGAGCCACAGTGCAGTATTGAATGCAGCAGGCACCTTCCCTCAATAAATTCCCAGGCTTGTTAGTGGGCGTCTTTCCCCCTGAAAACATAATCACATCCCCTGACAATCCCTTGGCTTCTCACAGCTTAGAGCTGGTGACTGCAGGTGGCTGATGCCATCCTTGGGCTGGGAGCCTGGATGAGCAGTGACCAGGGCAGCCAATTTCCTGTTTCTCTCCCTCTGGCTGGGCCACAGGCCCATTCTTCGGATGAAAGGGGGCTCTGTGCTCTCTCCCTGGGCTTTCCCCACAGATCTGCCAAGTCACTAGTTTTTAGATGGAGAGTCCATCAATCTGGTCAACCTGTGGAACTTGTTTTCAGGAGATGTTGTGAAGATCAAAACTATAACGGGGTTAAAATAAATTAGATAAGTTTACAGAGGATAGGTCTATCAATGGCTGTTAGCCAAGATGGTCAGGGACCCAACCCCATGCTCTGGGTGTCCCTAAACCTCTGACTGCCAGATGCTGGGACTGGATGATAGCTGATGTATCACTCAGTGATTGCCTGTTCTGTTCTTTACCTCTGTAGCACCTGGCATTGGCCACTCTTGGAATACAGAATCCTAGGCTAGATGGACCATTGATCTGACCCAGTATGGCCATTCTTATGTTCCCCCTCCAGCTCTCCTGCCATGTCGAGCTTTCTGGCTGCCCAACTGAGCTGTGTTCTGTGCCTTGCACCTACTGCTGCAGGGAAGGAAGGAAGCACAACTATCAGCAGCAAGCAAAGATAATCCTTTCTCCACCAGCCCTGACTGCAGGGGGCTGTATATCATGGGTAGGGCTCCCTCTCCCTCAGGCTGACTGGTCAGAAGCTGCAGCTGCCTTCCACTCCATGGAGGGCAGTGCTTTCAGGGGGAAAGAAGAACCCCTCAGCTATTGAGAGGAGTGGAGCTCCAGGAGCTGTTTTGTTTGAAGATTTTGTGAGGAGGGGCAGAGTACTGATTGTGTGAGGGGCTGAATGCTGGGTGGCTTGTGGAGGGAGGAGAGAGTTGCATTGTGGGGATATTTTGCTTCTGGGAAAACTGTTCAGACATTGTCTCCCAAATGGTTTCCAGGCACAGGCAGATCTCGTTGCCCTTCAATTTCCAGTCCAATATGTGGGCTGGGAGTTGCTGCTGCAGCTGGCTGGGCTGGGCTCCAGCCCTCTGATGTGAGGGGGAACAGGGGCAGCTGCAGCAGCAGCAGCTGCTGCTTCCTGGTTCTGTATTAATAGTGGTAGTAGCAGAGGTATTCTCCAAAATGAGATCCAGATGGGAGACCCATTGTGCTGGGTGCTGTATAAACACACTCAAGAGACAATGACTACCCTTGCGACTTTACATAAGAATATAAGAATGGCCATACTGGGTTAGACAACTGGTCCATTTAGCCCAGTATCCTGTATTCCAACAGTGCCAGTTGCTTCAAAAGGAATGAACAAAACAGTACAGAGTGGTAGCTGTGTTAGTCTGTATCAGCAAAAACAACGAGGAGTCCTTGTGGCACCTTAGAGACTAACACATTTTATTTGGGCATAAGCTTTCCTGGACTAGAACCCACTTCATGCATGGAGTGGAAAATACAATAGCAGGTATATTTATACATAGTACGTGAAAAAATGGGAGTTGCCTTACCAGGTGGGGGGTCAGTCTAACGAGACAACTTAATTATCAGTAGAATACCAAGGTAGGAAAAATCACTTTTGTAGTGGTAATGAGGGTGGCCCATTTCAAACAGTTGGGAAGAAGGTTTGAGTAACAGTAGGGGAACATTAGTATGGTAAAATTAGGTTTTGTAATGACTCATCCACTCAGAGTCTTTATTCAGGCCTAACTTGATGGTGTCCAGTTTGCAAATTAATTCCAGTTCTGCAGTTTCAAGTTGGGAATCTGTTTTTGAAGTTTTTTTGTTGAAGAATTGCCACTTTTAAGTCTGTTTATTGAGTGACTAGGGAGGTTGAAGTGTTCTCCTACTGGTTTTTGAATGTTGTAATTCCTAATGTCAGATTTGGGTCTATTTATTCTTTTGCGTAGAGACTGTCCAGTTTGGCCAACCCCCTGTAGTTCAGTCAGAGCTTTAGGAACATCCATAGCATCGTGTTGCATCCCTGACCATCTTAGCTAATAGCCATTGATTACATTATCCTTCATTAACTTATCTAATTCTTATCTAATTTTTTGAATTCAGTTATATTTTTTGTGTTCACAACATCCCCTTGCAACAAGTTTCACAAGTTGACTGCATTGTGTGAAAAAGTACTTCCTTATGTTTGTTTTAAACCTGCTGCCTATTCATTTCATTGGATGACTCCTGGTTCTTGTTTTATGAGAAAAGGTAAATAACACTTCTGTATTCACTTTCTCCACACCAGTCATGATTGTATAGTCCTTTATCATATCCCCCCTCAGTCATCTCTCTTCCGAACTGAGGTCATGTGGAAGCTGTTCCCTTTCCCTAATCATTTTTCTTGCCCTTACTATTTCCAATTCTAATATATCTTTTTTGAGATGAGGTGACCAGAACTGCACACAGTATTCGAGGTGTGGGCATATCATGGGTTTATATAGTGGCATTATTATATTTTCTGTCTTATTGATCCCTAACCTAATAGTTCTTAATGTTGGGTTTGGTTTTTTTTTGTTTGTTTGGTTTTTTTTTTTTGACTGCTGCTGCACATTGAGCAGATGTTTTCAGAAAACTATCCACGATGATTCTGGAATGTCTTTCTTGAGTGATAAAAGCTAACTTAGACTCCATCATTTTATATGTATAGTTGGGTTTATGTTTCCCAATGTGCATTACTTTGCATTTATCAACACTGAATTTCACCTCCTGTTTTCTTGCCCAGTCACCCAGTTTTGTGAGATCCCTTTGTAACCCTTCACAGTCTGCTTTGGATTTAACTCTCTCGTCAGCTCTCAATTGTGCAGAATTCTCATGAGTCAAGGCCATCTCCATTGTGAAAACTTCTGTATCTCTCTGATGCAGCAAAACCCAGAGACATCTCCCCTGCAGGAGAGCCTCAATGGTGAGACTTTGGATTAATGCAAGTTAGTCTGTCTGGTGTACATGGCCAGGATGGAAGTGTGGTGGGGGCAGGGGAAAGCCAAGGCAATGGAGATCACAGCCTGGATGCTATCTAGGCAGGGCCACCATAGAACTGACCTTGCTGGGGCCTTGTTGGAAAGGAGGATTGTGCTTACTCCATGGCTGAGCTCTGAAAAAGCCAGCTGAGCGAGCCCTTGAGAGCAGGCTGAGCCCACTGCAACTGGTGCAGATCTGAGGGCAGCTTTACATGCAGGCTCCTGAGGCTGCTCTGACAAAGGGCCCAAAGCAGAATTTTCTGCAAAATGCTAACATTTTTCCTGTAGAGGATTTTGAAGGAAGGTTCTCAGGGACAGCAGAGGAGTGGAGGCACTCGCTGGCCAAAAGCAGTGCACTGGGACTGATGGTGCAGAATAACACAGTGATCAGCAGAGGGAGTCTGGATCCAAAGGGAAACAGAATTTGATAGCAGAGCTGCCTCCAAAGCTAAACAGATGGAATTACCCTGCAGTGCAGGACATGGCAGCAGCTACCCGGCCTCTGGGAAGGACTGGAGCCATCTTATCTCTCCCTACTTATGCAGCAGTTAAGTGGCCTGTGGGAGTCTAATTCTTCCTCCTCTGCCCAGGGTAGAATGGGTCACACAGGTCCAACAATGCCACTTCCAGCTCCACTATCCCAGATCCATGCTGCTCCATAACATTGATTCCAAAAGTGTGGAAGGAAAGGACCTCCTCAGAAGCCCCCATTTGTTTATCTCATTGCATGTGCAGGAGCAGCTCAGCCTTCAGCAAACACTCCTCCGGCTCCTGCAGAAACATGGGAACCATCCCTGTTCTGTGTAGAGGCGGTTGGGAGAACTTGGTGGGGCAGGGAAGACCAACAAGGTTGGTTTGGGGACTTGCCCCAGTGCATCTGTTGCAGCCATGGAGGAAGCTCTCTAGGCGTGGCCCCAGGCCATACTTACCTGTGGAGCAGGATGTAGAGCTGGAAGGCACCCCAGCACACAAGGCAGGGCAAGGAAGACTCGCTAGTAACCTTTTAAGAGGAACGAGATTCCAGAAAACAAACAATAGGTAATGCAGACAACCCAGGAAATAGCCCCATCACAGCCCTTCTCAGGATGACACCAGCCCTGATGCCCCCTCCCTCACTGGTCACAGTCTGGTGTCCTGTGCCTGCGATAACATTAGCTCTCATGGGAGTCTCCTCCATCTGCACAACAACCCTACTTGGTCCCATGGATTCTGCTATGGTTCCAGTGCCCACCCCATCAGGAGTTCTTGTCACTGAGCGGAGGCAGGTGCTCTTCAAGGAGGAACCAGAGGTTCAGAAACTGCAAGGGGGTGGGGGGGCTAGAAGGGAAACTGGGTGCAAACCTGGAATGGAAGGATTTCCAGCAGAGGAAATTTGAGAAACCCACTGAAAACTAGTTTGGGAAAAGCTCTGAGAAATATCCTGCAGGGATCAATGCTGTAGTGGCTGGGAGGTTGCTGGCTAGCAGTACGTTGTAATCTCTTCCCTCCCCAGCCTAATCCCTACATGGGGCAATACTTGTTTTTAAAACCAAAATGGGGTTAAGCAAGGTTTGAGAACAAGCTCCCAAGAGGCATTAGACAAAATAAAAAGCAAAGATCAGCATTGAAGAGATGACATTTGTGTACTGGAACTGTAAATGTGATGGATTAAAGCGGTACTTTCTCCTTGCTGTGGATCTGGTTGGTAATTTACCCCTTTGCTTTCAGGCCCTTATGGGTGAATTCACAGATGCAGGCTCCTAGGTGCTTATTCACTTCCCTTGCTCACAGCAGACTGATTGTAGCTACTATGCTTGAGACTCCTCAAAACTGAGGAATTGTTCTTTCAGTATGCATCACCTCGCACTTGTCTTCAGGGAGAGGTCTGGGCAATTGCTCTTTAATAAATGCTCCCCTAAGAGATGTCTGATTGAACTGTGTGTTCCTCCACACCTGTCAGCTTTTCCCCAGCCCTTAGTGTAAAAACTTCTCTACAACCTTTTTAGTTTTACAGGCTGGCAATCTGGTTCTGTTTTGGTTTAGGTGGAGCCCATTCTTCTGTGTATGTGCCTCCTTTCCCAAGATTCTCCAGTTCCTAATTAACCTAAATCCCACCCTCCCAATATCATTGTCTCATCGACCGTGAGACTCCACAGTTCTGCCTAACTGTGCAAGAAACTGGAAGCATTTCAGAGACTACTGCCATGGAGGTCCAGTACTTGAATCCCTTTCCTAACAGCCTAAATTTGGCCTCTAGGACCTCTCTCACTGCTAACAGAAGTATAAGTGCACAAGAGGTACCTGGGCTTATGCCAGCATTGCTTACCTATCTTTTATTTTCAAAAGGAAAACTGCTACTAGCACTGAGCGCAGCACAGGAATATAGTGAGCCAAGCCTAAGGTGCTGTTTTACAGAGCTACTGCATCACCCTCGCCCATTTACCTTCATTTTGGAGAAGTTATAGGGAAAGTAAATGTAATAAGGCAAAATCTAAAAGCAACAACCAGTTTTGTATCTTTTTTTCACTGTTCTTTACAAATGATTCCAGGGAACTAGTTTAGGAATTTGTGGATACCACTGCCAGAAAAAATCCTCTACAAAAATTGAGCATTGAGTTTTAATTGCAGATTTGAAGAGGCCAAAGGGTAATGTGCCAGTAAGTGAAAATAATTTCTCTCAGTACAGTGGCATTTGCAAGACTCTTCGGGTGCTCCCTGAACTGAAAACCAGTCCCCAAGAAAACAGGAGCACTCCTATCCTCAATTTCAATATGACAGGCAGTGCTGTGTGATCAACAACCTCAGCCCCGACACAGAATCCAGCTGAGTAAGAGATGCAGCTATTGAGCACGTTAGGAAGTGGCACTGAAGCCCTGTTTGAACTCTCAGCAGAAGGGTAAAGTGCAACCAAAGGGCATGAAGGCAGGGGTGCATTCAGGGGAAACCTAATCTGAACTGGAAAACATGGGCTCTATATATTTGCAACAGTGGGAACCAATAATAAAAGGTCCTCCAGGCAGTAGAAGTATTTGAGAAAGAAATGTGTCAAGTTACAATAGATAAACTTTGAGAAACCTAGTCCAGGACTGAGGCTGCAGGTGTCCCACCTCCATTCCCAGCTTTCCTTAGAACCTCTCTGGAGGTAATGCTTACCTTCTCCCACAAAGGTACTATGAGGCTACAGTCAGTGTGTAAGGCAGTGAGACACCTCATCTATGACATGCTCTGAAAGTACTAATTGTGGTGAGACTGCATTACATAGGATTAGATCAGATTCAACAAGTCAGTTGTTACACTCATGTTTGGAAGGGCACGTCAGTCTGTATTAAAGTGCACAGGGCCAAGTTCTGGTTTAGACTAGGACATTTTGCAGATACGAACTAGACCTCTGGTATTGTAAAGACAGGCCCTTGGGGCACCATTCATACATTATACAGCACTGAAATAGGAAACATAACAAAACAAAATAGACTTTATTAAAATTAGGCATGTTAGCACCTCAGTGTAACCTGGAGAAATGGAACAGTCCAGCAGTTAACCAGTCCAGCACTCCAAATAGCTGAACGTCCTGAAGTGCATTACAATGGTAGAAAAGTACCATGACTATTACAACACACACATTCTAAACACTCTCAGGCAGCTAGGAGGCACAAATAGTCTCATTTATAATACGCAAGAAAAAGAGACGTGCTGCCTATTGTCTTGATGGAAGTATAGCTATCAAAGTGAGATCGATTGACCATGTTACATGAGTTAAATCCGACACAGTGTAGCAAGCATGTTTGCCAGTCCTTCCCCCATGAAAACTTGATGCAGTTGCGACTTGCACTGAAGTCTGCACGTTAGGTAACTGCAGTCTGAGCCAGGTATCAGATTGGAAAAATAAATTAAAAATGAAATTATACATATTTTTAGTACATGAATAGATCTCTCATCTTCCTGATCAACCAGCCAAGTCAACAGACAAGAGAACTGACCCACTCATCATAGTATCAGCTGCACCTACTGAAGTCCAGCTTAGCTGTCTGGATACTGAATGGCAGCTGGGCATATGCCCACTCCTGTAAATCACCCATGCACCCTTCAGACTCAGTAATGCCAGCTACAGGGACAGACTGAACTGGACAGTTGGCCAGTTAAACGTTAGTCAGTGTTACAAAGATTTCAGTATTTCCCAACTAAAGATGATTTGTACATTTAGAAAAGGTGTATAAAATCTAGTAAAATCTGCAGCCCAATCCACTCTGGAGTGTAATGTACTCTAATTACAAGAGAAAGATCTTAAAATCCCAAACCTGTAGTTAATCAATTTAACTCCCCCCCCCCGACTTGGCTGAAACACAGAGTCCGGGCATTTTCTGATGTAATTATAGGGCACGCTTTTGGTGAATTGTTCTTTCCTAAAGCATATCACTGTTCAAATGCAAAGCATTAAATATAAGCATCAAGGTGGAGCCATTCAGGTGTATCAGACCCCCAGGAGCACTGAGTTACCAATTTCACTGGCTTTCTAATAATAATCTGAAAGTTACTGGAAGCATATGCTCAGTCCAAGCTGTGGTAGTGTCACCTCTCTCCCCCCACAATTTTTCTGGACAGTTTTGTTTTATTGTCCATGAAAAGTGGGGGACTAAACACTGGCTAGTTCCAGAGACAGTGCAAGAATCCCATATGGATGGGTTATAATGCTCCTCAATCCTGGAGCAATGCCAGGATATAATCCAAAACTAGTTGTGCCAAGTAGATTACAAGCAAGCAACAAGGATTTGCAGAGTCGCTGGAGACTAAACTCATTTCACTTGTGATCTAAGCCAAAATGTCAACCAAGGTCTTTGTGAAAAAGCTAGGGTTTTAAAGCCCAGTATGCCTCTTAGTTATATTTGAGGAGTCAAATGTTTAAGCCAATGAGACAAACTGTAGCCACTGAATGCGAACAAGGAATGAAGCCAGTATACCAGATCAGAATAATCCTTGTCATTGTCAAGAGCATCAAGGCATCTGTAAATCTGTAACAACTACAGGTGTAATGAAAAGAGAAAGCAATGACTACACCATACAGTAGCACTCTTTAGTTTGAAGGGATTCTTTCACACGTGAAATGGCAGTCTCTAATGGCATCAGTAATTTACTGAAGAAACATCAGCCTGACAGGGTTTCTAAAGCTTTCTCATGTCTTTGCTTAAGGAGGCCAAACAGAACACTGGTTTTCACTTCTACGGAGGACACCACACCAGTCATGGTTTTAAACGTGCTTTGGCAGGGAGCAGCATGACTGCTACCCAAGTTAACGTTGTACCAAGTTTCGTTCGCTTGCTGATGCTCATCGCCCTACATCCACTTAGTGGTAACATGGGTCTCTTCTAGAAAAGTTTTGCAAATGCTGTCACAACACAGGGACAGCTCCTCCTGAACCAGCAGCACTGGGAGACCTAGCACTGAGAGGGCACTGGCTGCCACCTACATTCGAAGCATGATGTCACTGACACCCACCAGGACCTGGGGCTGGAAATGCAGTGGGCAGCCAGTGTCCCCTCCCCACTCCAGTACCCAGTGGTGCTCAGGTGGGTGGAGCTGGCACAGCCAGGATGGAGAGAACAGAGCCCTGGTGATGGGTCCCATGAAGAGGCTGGCAGTCAATGAGTTTATCCCTGCGTGACTCTGCACAGGCTGCGTGGGCTTGTCCGTGGGCGGGCACCGAGGCCGTGATCAGCAGGCTGGGCCGGGCAGCTCACGGGCTGGGCCGCCAGGACCCCACAGGCCGGGGATCTCGGGCTCTCAGAGGCCGGGCCGCTTGCGGGCCCCGGCGCTGGCGGCGTGCAGCAGCCGGTCCTTCTCGCGGATCTCCTCGCGGAGCTGGGCCTCGGCCAGGCGCAGGCGGCGGATGCTGCCCTTCATCTCCTTCATCTTCACCTGCAGCAGGGCGATGATGTCCCGCTGCTCGTTCAGCTTGCGCAGCAGCTCCTCGGCCGTGGTGCCCGACGACAGCGAGTACGAGTGGTCGGCGGGGCCGCCCTCGGCCGCGCCCTCCTCGCCCGCCAGCCGCGCCGGCGCCTCAGGCCCGCCGAGCTCCACCTGCACCGTCAGGTCGATGGGCTTCACGTCCTCGGGGCCGGGCGGGGCCGGGCCGGGCTGCGGCTCGGCGGGCAGGGCCAAGAGCAGCGCGGGCGCGGCGGGCGCCGGGGCGGGGCGGGCGCGGCGGGCGCGGGCCCCCTTGCGCTCGTTGACGCCGCGCAGCGGGAAGATGGTGGGCACGCGCACCAGGTAGGACTTGCGGCCGCCCGGGAAGTGCTCGCTGCACACGCGGTGGCCCGTGGTGGGCTGGAAGGTGCTGAAGCAGCCGCTGACGCCGGCGCGCGACACGTTCTTCAGCCAGAGGCGCCGCAGCTCGGGGTCCTTGGGGAAGGTGTAGAAGTGCAGCGCCTTGTCGCGGTGCGAGTTGTTGTAGCAGCCCGGCACGCAGCACGTGAAGCCCGGCATGGCCCCGCCGGCCGGCCGCGGCCGAGAGCGCCCCGGGAGGGACTACAGCTCCCACAAGGCCGCCGCGCCCGCCGCCCCAGCGCCGCCCGCCGCCGCGGAACCGGAACTACCCGCCCCACAGTGCAGCGCGCCGGGAACGCGCCGGACTGCCCGCCCCACAATGCACCGCGCCTACAGGGCGCCGGACTCCCCGCCTCACAATGCACCGCGCCGGACCGCCCACTCTGCAGTGCGGCGCGCCTACACCGCGCCTAGACTGCCCGCCCCACAATGCACCGCGCCGGACTGCCCGCCCCACAATGCAGCGCGCCTACACCGCGCCTAGACTGCCCGCCCCACAATGCACCGCGCCTAGACTGCCCGCCCCACAATGCACCGCGCCTAGACTGCGCCGGAGTGCCCGCCCCACAGTGCACCGCGCCGGGAGGGACGACAGCTCCCACAAGGCCGCCGTGCCCGCCGCCGCGGAACCGGAACTACCCGCCCCACAGTGCAGCGCGCCGGACTGCCCGCCCCACAATGCACCGCGCCGGGAGCGCGCCGGACTGCCCGCCCCACAATGCACCGCGCCTACACTGCGCAGGACCGCCCACCCCCCAATGCACCGCGCCGGACTGCCCGCCCCACAATGCACCGCGCCTACACTGCGCAGGACCGCTTACCGCCCAATGCACCGCACCGGACTGCGCGCCCCACAATGGAGCGCGCCGGACGGTCCGACCCACAATGCACCGCGCCGGACTGCCCGCTCCACAGTGCAGCGCACCTACACTGCGCTGGACTGCCCGCCCCACAATGCACCGTGCCTAGACTGCCCGCCCCACAATGCACCGCGCCTAGACTGCGCCGGACTGCCCGCCCCACAGTGCACCGCGCCGGGAGGGACAACAGCTCCCAAAAGGCCGCCGTGCCCACCACCGCGGAACCGGAACTACCCGCCCCACAGTGCAGCGCGCCGGGAGAGCACCAGACTGCCCGCCCCACAATGCACCACGCCGGACGGCCCGCGCCACAATGCACCGCGCCTAGACTGCGCAGGACTGCTTACGCCACAATGCACCGCGCCGCACTGCCCGCCCCACAGTGCACAGGGCCTGGCCGATCACAATGCACCGCGCCGGAGTGCCCGTAGCGCAGTGCACCGCGTCTACACTGCGCCGAGCCTGCCCGACCCGCAGGGCACTGCAGCGGGACTTCCCCGAACTGGCGGCCCCGCAATCCACCGTGAGGGGATCCGCACGGATTGCCCGCCGCACAGTGCACTGCGGCTGTCCTCCGTACCGCTCGCTGAGATGAGACCCTGTGGAAGTACAGAAGATAAATACTGGTGTCATAGGGGCATATGTGTTAGAGAGACAGGAAGACCCAGTGGTTGGGGTTCAGGTCCCTGCTCTGCTAGAGAGTCCCTGTGTGATGCCATGCCATTCAAACTGTGCCTCAGTTTCCCATTGGTAAGATGGGGGTGATGTTGCACCCGCTGTGTTGTAGAGAAATGCTAAGACTAAATAAACGTTAAAAGAAAAGGAGTACTTGTGGCAATGAAGTGAGCTGTAGCTCACGAAAGCTCATGCTCAAATAAATTTGTTAGTCTCTAAGGTGCCACAAGTAGTCCTTTTTCTTTTCGCGGATACAAACTAACACGGCTGCTACTCTGAAACCTGTCATTAAATAAATGTTAGGTTTCAGAGTAACAGCCGTGTTAGTCTGTATTCGTAAAAAGAAAAGGAGTACTTGTGGCACCTTAGAGACTAACCAGTTTATTTGAGCATGAGCTTTCTAAGGTGCCACAAGTACTCCTTTTCTTTTTTCTTTTTAAATAAATGTTGTGAGCCACTCAGATACTGCAGTGATGGGCTGTAAACGTTCCAGAACAAATTGGACGTTGAGTCACAACACACCAGGCAACTATGCAACTCGTAGCTGCTGTACTGCATCGAAGGACTTCTATTCATAACCCACAATGCACTGCATCCTTGAAACTCCCTTCCTGAGCGGGAGCTAGGCAGGCAGCTGAGCTACATAACCCACATTGCACCTGTCTTTCATGCCCCGGCCAATCTGGCAGTACAAACCACCTCCCCTTTATCCAAGCATCCTGGTCCCAGGGGTGGGGCAGCATTCCCCAGAGCTCAACAGGGACAAAGACAGTGGGCAACCCAGTCCCACAATATACCTTGTCCATTCAGATCTATGCCTCCCACTGCACCCACGTATAAGAATGTTTCCCACAGAGTGCACCTTGCCCAAACAGAACTACATTTCTCTGGAAGTACTATGCTTTTTGGAATTGTTGGCAAGTGGAATATGTCTCTGACAAAGCAATGCAGAAGGTTTACAAACAAACTACTAAGTGTTTCATAGTCTCATAGTAAAGCATAGGAAAATGCAGAGAAGCCTGTGCTCTGCAAAATAGTTCTTTATCATTTGCACCCATTATTCCAGTTCTGTCTTTTCTAAACAGACCTGTGCTCTGTTTGCTGAGGAAGATATATACCTTAAACTGTGTAGACCTTTAACAACACATGGTGGAGTTCCAGAGGAGGAGTACAAAGGAATTGGTTTATTTTTCTTAAGTAAGGCTCAGCTTCCAAAACTTTGAGAAACACTGGACCTAGTTCAGAGTTCAGATGATCCCCATGTCCTAACATAAAATGCCTGGGCTGGGATGTATGGTGACCCTTGTGGACAGAGCCGGCTCCAGGCACCAGTGTTCCAAGCAGGTGCCTGGGGCGGCAGTCCGTGTGTCGTTAAGGCGGCCTGGTTTTTTTTTTGCTGCAGGGGCAATGCGGTGGCAGCTTGTATCTTCACAGTCCTGCAGTGGCAATTCAGCGGCAGCCCCCTTCTTCGGCTGCCTGCGGCGGCAATTCAGCAGCAGCTCCCTTCTTCAGGTGGCAATTCGGCACACTGCTTGGGGCGGCAAAAAGCGTAGAGCCGGCCCTGCCTGTGGATTAACTTCCCTCCCTCTTCCTCAATGATTTCCCCATACCTTTTGTTTCTGTTCTTCAAAGTAAACTTTTAAAAATGGCATGAGTGTGATTGTCTCTCCCAGATCAAATATAATCCTATTTAACGAAAATGAATTTGTTTTCTAAGTACCATCCATGCAAACTTACTGACATAGGTGATCCGTGTGGGGCTAGTCTGAAATCCAGTGTAGAGAGGTGTAAAGTGCAGAAGTAGGGCTCAGAGCCCCTGAAATGTCAGCACTTTCAGTAGTGGTGCTGTTGTGGGTCCCCCAAACACAAGTGGAGAGATCCAAACTACAGATGTGAACTCCAGAAGAACAGCAGGAGATGCTAGACCAAAGAAGCTGGGTCCCCCACAAAGTGGGTGGGTGATTTTTTTGCTCTACCTAATTACTTAGCTTGGAGGGGGCAGGTGTCCATGTTTGAGGCAGCTTGCACCCACCCCCGAGTCACATTGTGGTGGAGGGCAAGCTAAAAGCTAGAGAGAGGCTGCCCTACTGCGGGGTTAGAACTACCACTCCCAGCAGACACTGCATGGCGTCAGGAACTACCACTCCCAGCAGTCACCGCGCGGTGGGCCTGGTCGGGAGTTCTCGCGAGGTTTCGCTTGAATCGGCGGGCGGGAGGGAGAGCTGCCCGGTGCCGTTGGGCAGGGCTGGGCTCGCGCGGAGGGAACCGAACTCGGAGCTTCGCGCCTCCCCTTGGGGTGTGAGGAACCCGGCGAGTAGGTATCGGGGCCGCCATCCCCAGAGCGGTGGGGGCGGCTGGAGGGGAGCACTAGTGCCGGCGGGGGCTCTGAGGGAACCCCTGGTGCCCACGAGGGGGGCTCAGTCCCCAGGCTCAGCTATGGGGGACGGGGCGCAGGGAACCATTAGTGCTTACGAGGGGCGCTCTGCCCCCAAACCGAGCCCGGGGGGTGGAGGCGTCCTCGGGGGGCCACCTCCCCCTCCCATGCTGCGCCCGGTGGCAAAGACCGCCCCCCCCCCCCCCCCCCCCCCGCTGTGTAAGGCTGGGCCCCGTTGCTCCGTCCAGCTTTTTGCTCCCCTGATCTATTGCAGCTTGTAGAGCCTGCATCAGTCTCTTCCCCCCCCCCGGCCCCCTTTGGGGCAGCGCTTCCATGATACCCCGCCGTCCTGAGCCTGTCCCCACCCTGCTAACTGAGCAGCGTGTGCTTGCCTGTGTGTTTCTGCAGCATGTCTGACACCAGGACTTCCCCCAGGACCAGGAGCTCTACCGGAGTCGGTCAGCAGGCTGGGGCGGCATCTCCCTCAATGGCCCTGCGCCATAAAATGAAAGAGAGGGTCCGGCAGTCCGTGGGGAGAAAGGTACCAGTTGCTCCTCTGATGCTTTGATATCACCTGGGGATTTTCTGACTCTGAACCTATAAGTACCTACATAGAAACCAAAAATCTGATGATAAAACAATCTTCAGTTTAGCAGACAAAATATAACAAAATCCAATGTATGGAAGAAGTTAGACAAATTCAGACGTGAAATAAAGTGCAGATTTTTAACTGTGAGGGTAATTAATTATTGGAACAACTTACCAAGGATGGTGGTGGATTCTCCACTATTGGAAACTTTTTAAATTAAGACTTGATCTCCTTCTACAGGATCTGCTCTAGTTCAAGCAGGAATTAATTCTGGGAAGTTCTATGCCTGTGTTAAACAGGACGTCAGACTAGATGATCATAATGCTCCCTTGTAGCCTTAGAACCTGTGCAATGGAGCAGAACTGAGTTCACACAGTGGAGCTGTAAGACATAAGTCTCTTTGCCTGCCTGAGGCAGCATTCAGGTGGTGGACTGTCTGGTTTTAATACAAGTAGTTAAATGGTTTAAATTAGTACAGGTGATTTGAAACAGGATTTTCAGCTCTCTTCCATTTTTTTTCAGTAGGAGACTGATCAGTCACACCAGCTAAGCAGTGTTTCACTTTCCAAGATACATTATCTGATAGAAGCACAGTTCTGATTGTGCAATACTCTCTTTTTCCAGCAATAAAAACTCAACTACTTGATGATGATGATGCTGCATCACTTTCTTTGGTAATAGCAGAGTTCTTCAGTCTCTGCTTTGCAGATCTGCTCTCAAATATTCTGCCCTTCTTATTAATAATATTATTTCTACTGCGCTAGCACATTGAAATCAGGGTCCCACTGTGGTAGGCCCTGTACAAACATAAAGAGACGATCTCTGCCCTGAACAGCTTACAATGTCTAAGGCAAGAGACAACAGGTGGGTATTGCATACAGATGGGAGAGCAGTAGGAAACAATGTTTTTTGTACATTATTAACTAGTAAATGCTGGAGAGGCAGGAATTCAACAAAAAAAGTAAGTCCTACATGCCTGGATCTTCCCAATTTCACACCTCTAAGGAGAACAAAATACTTGAATCCATCATGTGGATTGGAGAGCAACGTTTTTGGTCTCATTTAGCTGTTCAGCTTGATTGTGCTCTTTTATTTTTCAGATATGGCTTTTGTGGGGATGGGAGGGAGGCGGCTCATGAAATGGAGACACCCATTCATACTTAGAGCCATGCATAGTGTCTGTTTGTCTTTTAAGTGATTTAGGACTGAAGACAGTCCATCATGGTAAAGTGAAATGCAAACGCTGCTAAAGAGCAAATGGAGGGTGGTATTTTTTGGGAACCAAAGAGATAGGTAGTAGGATCTCTGATCTGAGGAAAATACTCCATACAACTGTGTGGTTGGAGGCTTTAGCTAGAATAACTTTCACCAGAAGATATGTCCTTAACACTTTTGCTTCTAAGGTTCAGGTTTGTTGCTGAAAATGAGAGCTTGAGTTGGCCATCTTTGATTTCTCCTCTAGCACTTATCTGATCCAAGGAGGCAAAGCATTTCTGACAAAACCTCCCTGCCAAAGAAGAGACCAACTATTTTCCCTGATCTTGATAATGATACGCCAAGGGTGGTGCTTAGAAGAATCATCCAGACCCGTAAGTCGAAAATCCTTCTCCAGGAAGGCAGACAGTGGTGAAACAATTCTTTAAAGGATATGGGGAGTGGGAGTTGGTTTGTAATCTTTGATTACTCTGTTGTGCAGAGGAGGAATTCAGACCATTTTGTGATTCCCTCATACAAAAAGGTAGGTATCAGTGTATTGCAGCTGAAAGTGTCATGCAAGAAGTGTTCACTTTCAAGATAGTGTATGTTTCGCCTTTGCAAACATGGAAGAGAATTTCTGCCACTCTATCTTTTAGTATCAGAACCACTGGACATGCATAGAAATGGTGCCTTAGCCTTTACAGCTACACTAAAATTTTCTAAAAAAAATTTAAGGCTATCAAGCAATTAAAAAAATTAATCCTGATTAATCACCCGACTAAACAATAATAGAATACCATTTATTTAAATATTTTGGATGATTTCTACATATTCAAATATATTGATTGCAATTACAACACAGAATACAAAGTGTACAGTGCTCACTTTATATTTTTATTACAAAAATTTGCAATGTAAGAAAGAAACAAAAGAAATCATATTTTTCAATTCACCTCATACAAGTACTGTAGTGCAATCTCTTTATCATAAAAGTTGAACTTACAAACGTAGAATTGTGTAAAAAAACAAAAACAAAAACAAAAAAAAACTGCACTCGAAAACAAAACAATGTAAAACTTTATAGCCTACAAGTTCACTCAATCTTACTACTTGTTCAGCCAGTCACTCAGACAAACAAGTTTCAGAGTAGCAGCCATGTTAGTCTGTAATCGCAAAAAGAAAAGGAGTACTTGTGGCACCTATGAGGTGTATTGCACTACAGTACTTCTATAACCTGCCACAAGTACTCCTTTTCTTCAGACAAACAAGTTTGTTTACATTTGCAGGAGATAACACTGCCTGCTTCTCGTTTACAATGTCACCTGAAAGTGAGAACACGTGTTTGCATGGCAGTGTTGTAGCCAGTGTTGCAAGGTATTTACATGCCAGATGCACTAGAGTCATATGCCCCTTCGTGCTTTGCCCACCATTCCAGAGAACATGCTGATGACGGGTTCTGCTTGATAACGATCCAAAGCAGTGCGGGCTGACGCATGTTCATTTTCGTCATCTGAATCAGATGTCACCAGCAGAAAGGTTGATTTTCTTTTTTGGTGGTTCGGATTCTGTCGTTTTTCACATCGGGCTGTGCTCTTTTAAGACTTCTGAAAACATGCTCCACACCTCGTCCCTATCTCAGATTTTGGAAGGCACTTCAGATTCTTAAACCTTGGGTTGAGTGTTGTATCTGTCTTTAGAAATCTCACATTAGTACCTTCTTTGCATTTTGTCAAATCTGCAGTGAAAGTGTTCTTAAATCGAACGTGTGCTGTGTCATCATCCAAGACTGCCATAATACGAAATATATGGCAGAATGCTGGTAAAACTGAGCAGGAGAAATACAGTTCTCCCCCAAGGAGTTCAGTCACAAATTTAATTAATGCATTATTTTTTTAACAAGTGTCATCAGCATGCAAGCATGTCCTCTGGAATGGTGGCTGAAGCATGAAGGGGCATACAAATGTTTAACATACCTGGCCTGTAAATACCTAGCAATGTTCGCTACAAGAGTGCCATGTGAACACCTGTTCTCATGTTCAGGTGACATTGTAAATAAGAAGCTGCAGCATTATCTCCTGTAAATGTAAACAAACTTGTTTGTCTTAGTGATTTGGCTGAACAAGAAGCAGGACTGAGTGGACTTGTAGGCTCTAAAGTTTTACATTGTTTTGTTTTTGAGCAGTTTTATGTAACCAAAAAATCTACGTTTTTAAATTGCACTTCACTTCAGTACTTGTATGAGGTGAATTGAAAAATACTATTTCTTTATCATTTTCACAGTGGAAATATTAGTAATAAAAATGAGCACTTTACACTTTGTACTCTGTGTTGGAAATTGAAATCAAATATTTGAAAATGTAGAAAAACATCCAAAATATTTAATAAATTTCAATTGGTATTGTTTAACAGTGCGATTAAAACTGTGATTAATCGCGATTAATTTTTTTAATCGTGCGAGTTAACTGCAATTAATCGGCAGCCCTAAAAATTTTCACTACTGCCAACTTTGGATCAGCTGCACTAGAATATGGGTTGCCAGCTGCTGCCTGAGGGTTTTTTTTTTTTAATGCTACTAATCATAATGAAACCTAGCCAGTAGAAAGCCTTGCTACAAAATTAATTGTGAGCTTGCCATGGAGTATGCAGGTCTCACTTGGGAAGAACTGATTGGCATCTACTCCTATTCTGCCTCCACTGTGGCATCCTGGGCAATGAATAAATATTTTATCCTAGTTTAGAAATAGGAAGACGGTAACCTGACGAAAGAGTGGGGTACCCATCATTGCACTGCCATATTAACTTTCTTACTAGTTTAATTTGTGGAAACGAAGTACTCTCTGTTGACAGAGCCACAAGTTTCACCTCTGGTTCCTAAAATGAGTGAGACCAAAGAACCTGAAGAGCCTGGATCACAGCCTCCATCTGAGAGAATTTCCAGTGGGTAAGTAGTTTCCTGTCAACTTGTTAAGTATGGATAGAGTTCCAGCTTCTATCAGTGGTGGGGGGGATTGGAGTTTCTTGACCTTATCTGATTTAAATGGCCAGAGTTTCAATGTACTGCACAACCACTTCAAAAATATTGGTGTAAATGTCTTTAATACATTAGCCTTAAATCCCTGGAGATGTAATTCTTTAGAATAAAAATAGGAAAGATGTGGGAGAAAAGGGGCTGTCCCATCCCAGTACAGTATAATTTACTGACATGCTTTATTTCTTCATATCCTTATTACTTAGTTGGTTTGTGTCTGGGAATTTGCCTAGAACGTGTCAGTAGTGATCGTGGAGATTTCACATAGACTGGTGCAAAAAAAAAAAACCATCTTGCAAGTTGCATTTTCACTTTGGGCCAGATTGGTTCAGGAGGTGCTCATCCTGCAAAGGGCAGGGAGTTCTAAAAGACCACCTAGTGCCAGGCAATGGCATGCAGTAGATGAAGGCTTTAAATGCAGATGACTGCTTGAAAGAGAGGTGGACTGATTTGAATTAGGAGATCTAAATCACCTCTTTTTATTGTTTTGTTTGTGTTTTCTCCTTGGTTAGCTGGCATGAGGCCAAACCATGTTCAGACTATTAGCTGTCTGCTTATCCAGATGCCTCATCTTAACATTAGGTGTAATTTTATACTTCTAACTTAGACATTAATTTATTCACCAAAAAAATCTTTATTTACATATAAATAAAAATGCCTTTTTCAGCTCTAGATACTCCTCTTAACACACAAAAAATACCCAAACATCATACAAACTGTTAAAACTGTTCCTATTAAGAATGAAAAGGATACAATCATCTTACAAGCTTCACTTCTGTCTGAAAACTTTTTACATACTATTGTTACAAGAAACAGCTAAGATCACTGCAACTGGTAGATAAGGGAGAAAATACATTTGTGCAGTTGACAGCATTTTGTGTTTAATCACTTTCATTGTTTCCTTTGTATATTCATTTATTCGTTTCCCACAGTTTGTGTGGGTTATTCACAAAACAGGGAAAGAAACTGTTTAAAAAATGAAAATGTGATTGCAAAACCACAAAAATTGGCAGGGAGTTGGACAGGTGCAGTTCTAGGAACTACTAACTATTCTCCTAAAATAAACATATTTAGGCTTGTGATTCCAAGATGCAGGCTGAAATGAACTCTTCAGTAAGTAACTGCTAGACACTGCATTGCTTCTGACATTGTAACTATGGAATCGTAGAATATCAGGGTTGGAAGGGACCTCAGGAGGTCATCTATTCCAACCCCCTGCTCAAAGCAGGACCAATCCCCTAAATCATCCCAGCCAGGGCTTTCTCAAGCCTGACCTTAAAAATATCTAAGGAAGGAGATTCGACCACCTCCCTAGGTAACGCATTCCAGTGTTTCACCACCCTCCTAGTGAAAAAGTTTTTCCTAATAGCCAACCTAAACCTCTCCCATTGCAACTTGAGACCATTACTCCTTGTTCTGTCATCAGCTACCACTGAGAACAGTCTAGATCCATCCTCTTTGGAACCCCCTTTCAGGTAGTTGAAAGCAGCTATCAAATCCCCCCTCATTCTTCTCTTCCGCAGACTAAACAATCCCAGTTCCCTCAGCCTCTCCTCATAAGTCCATGTGTTCCAGTCCCCTAATCATTTTTGTTGCCCTCCGCTGAACGTTTTCCAATTTTTCCACATCCTTCTTGTAGTGTGGGGCCCAAAACTGGACACAGTACTCCAGGTGAGGCCTCACCAATGTCGAATAGAGGGGAAAGATCACGTCCCTCGATCTGCTGGCAGTGCCCCTACGTATACATCCCAAAATGCCACTGGCCTTCTTGGCAACAAAGGCACGCTGTTGACTCATATCCAGCTTCTCGTCCACTGTAATCCCTGGGTCCTTTTCTGCAGAACTGCTGCCGAGCAATTCGGTCCCTAGTCTGTAGCGGTGCATGGGATTCTTCCGTCCTAAGTGCAGGACTCTGCACTTGTCCTTGTTGAACCTCATCAGGTTTCTTTTGGCCCAATCCTCCAATTTGTCTAGGGCCCTCTGTATCCTATCCCTACCCTCCAGCGTATCTACCACTCCTCCCAGTTTAGTGTCATCTGCAAACTTGCTGAGGGTGCAATCCACACCATCCTCCAGATCATTTATGAAGATATTGAACAAAACCGGCCCGAGGACCGACCCTTCTATATATAGTAACAAGACCATAGTATCTGGGCACTGATGCTAAATTATAGTTTGTTGGCAATCTGAAAAGATTACTTACTATGCTGATTAAGCAAATCGTATCGTTCTCCCCCCCCGCAGCCTCCCCCCCCTTCTCCCAATCAGTCATGGTCTCTAACCTATTTAGCAAAGTTCCTCCATCTACTTTTGTAAACTTGACTTTATGCCCAGTGTAGTGGAAAACAGAGGAGTGATGTAAGATTTTTAAAGAGACAAGGTGGGGGGATATAATATCTTTTATTGGTCCAACTTCTGTTGGTGAGAGAGATCAGCTTTTGAGCTGTCATTAACAGTTACTGCAAAGTAAAGAATATTTTGCTCAAAATAATGACCTAATGACTCTTTCCATTTTTTTTCTATACATCTGTGAATTTTCTTACAATGTCAAATAATCGACCTTAAAGGTGACCTGCAGAGTATTTTTGAGCAAGTGGGTCTCTGCACCTTTTTCTTTCTTTATGATGAAAGAAACCATGAGAAGGCTTTTCTTTCCCTGGTTTTGATGATGGAGTTTTTGAAAGTCTCAGACAATGTCTGTTGTCAGCTCTTATATCTTAACCAAAGGGAAGGAGGAGCTGGATCTTTAAGAGACTTCCTTTGTCAAAATATTAACTAGTCATTGAGAATAAATAGTTGTAAACAAAGTTTTAAGTTGTCTGGCTAAAAAATCCCTTCTGGCCATTGCTCCAGCTTTCGTTTTCTTGGTACTTGTGTTACTGTTTTTCCAGTTGCTCTACAGCCTTCCAGAGCAGTTGTGAAAAACAAGCAGTCACTTCTTTTCTAACCAGTCTTTCAGGTTTTTTCCTGTCATAAAGAAGTAAAAAAGGACACCAGCCCATTTTTTTTCTCCTTTCAGGTATCCTTTAATAATAATTGCTTGCCTTAATCTTGTAACAAAAGTAGTGAAACACAGATGCACTTCTGATCTTCCCCAGCAGATGTCACTGTGAGGGAAAGAACATATTAAAATGTTAATGAATTATAACTGAATGGTGCAGGCACTTTTCTTCTTGCAGGGGATGCCAAACTACACAGCTCTGACAAGCATGCTGCTCCCACTGAGGAGTATCCTATTGACTGCTCTGCTCCAGTCCCACTGTCCTAGGTGCAAAGGGCTGAGAAGGGGGTGCACCAGGGCCTAAAGGAGCATTCTGTTATCCTGTAGCCATGGAGCTCTGCAGATCCAGCACACTGTAACATAGTGGGGATGGGCATTGTACTGGAATAAGATTGCTGAAGATCTTGCTGCCTCAGCAGTGTTGGAATTTGAACTGTTTCCACCCCCTAAGATCCTCTCCACCGTCACCACATTGCCCCTCCCCCAGCTCAGCCTTGCTCCCTCCCCCACTCTGTTTACATCTCCCTTCAAGCTTCTGTGCCCCTTTGCATCCCCTTCCACCAACAATGGAAGTCTGAGTCTGACAGATGGGTCTACCTGGAACTCCACAGTCCATGTGGCTGCAGAACCATCTCCCCTCATCTTCCTTCCATTGCCTGACAGGCTTCCAATTCCCTTCCACCAACATCTGCCCTACCCCTTCTCTGCCTACCATTCAGCTGACTATCTGTTCTTCCATCATTCAGAGGGTCAGCATTGCCCCCTGTCCTCCCTCTGCAGCAGGTTTGAGTCAAGCTTTGCTTTCACATGGGAGGGCTCTTGCCAGCATGGAGGGGCAGAACAGGGCAATTTTTTATATCTTCTTTCCTGCTAGCTTTCTGCTCCTGGCCCAAGACCCTGACTAGATAAGCATCTTTCTCCTGTTTTCCTATATTCAAGCATCCCTGATGACATTTCATGATGACTCCTTCTTATTTACCAAGCGGTACAGCAATAAATGTTCATTGCTCTCTCTTGTTCTTGTGGGGGGAGAATTGTGAAACTGGGTTGAGTGTGATCTGATCCTTCGTTTTTGCCTTAAGTTCACAGAACCCTTCTGTCAGGGCTGATTCCCCATTCTGGCACTTCAAGTGCAGAAGGTGGGGCCCGCAAGGTTTTTAAAAATTAATACTGGCCACTCCAGGCTTGTATTAAACTTCTAAGGGTACAGCTCTTCTCTGACCGTGGATGGGTAGATGCTGCCACCACCCCAAGTGCAAAAACCCCCACTTTGAGAACTTAGGAAGGAGCACTTGGGAATTCCTTCCTGTGGGGTACCCTCAAGCCCCTTCACCAGGGAAGAGCTGAGAAAGGAAACAAAGGAAATCAGCTGGTGCCACCAGCTAATTAAACAACATTATGCACAAACCTCTTAGGACGCACAAATCCAATCCGGTTCTTAAAAAGATAAATTTTATTAAAAACAAAAAAAATATGTCTAAAAACTCAGACTATTGCTAGATTTTAAAAAGAACCACTTATAAGGAGTAAGCATCAAAATAACTTTCTTGAGGTTGAGCTTAAAGGTTTAAGCAAAACAAAAGCACCCGGGGTTAGCACAGAGGAGTCCACAAGCCTTACAGAAATAAAAGAGAGAAACCTAATCGCGTCTTTCTAGACATTTCCTGATCTACTTACATATCTGGGGTTTCAAATGAGTAGTTTCTAAGTATGATTTTATGATTTTTCATACCTGGCACAAGCTTCTTACAGCATTGCTGCTCTGTATCTCCTCTTCGGAGAGACAAACCACAGACAGACAAAGGAGAGTCTTGTTTCAATTTTAAAAAGTTCTAGCCGTCACATTGGCTCTTTTGGCCATGTGCCCACTCACTTTCTTTTACCTATGCATGCAGTCAGACTTTTTAACCCTTTACAGGTAAAGCAAGTAGAGAACAGCTACCAAAAGCGATTTTTGTAGCTAACTGGCTAGCTGGGTGTCCATAAAAGGGAGCCTCCTCCCCCCCTTCATTTATCACACCTTCATTGAAAATATGCATTTGGATCTCTTTTGCGTTCTTCCTTGAAATCTGCTTTGGTTGGTAAGACAAGTGAGTGACACCTTCTTGTATTTGCTGACCCCATCATTGCTTAGTTCCTCATTTCTGCTGCTCCAAAAGGTAGGAAACAGAAATGAATGTTACTGCTGCTAGGAGCTGAGCGTACCTGGATGATAACGCTAGAATGTTGGCCTGCACTAAAACCTTGGCTTGTTTGTTTTGATAGCCTGGAAATGCATCTGCCGGACTTTGTTCCTGAGGGCACAGTTATGACTGCATTACACATGAGTAGGAAGAAAAAGAAGTTCAGCATTTCTGAGTTTGAGAGAGGAGCAGATGAGCGACTTCCTCGAAAACTTGGTAAGGCAGATCAAGGAACTCCTTGCTTGACTCTGTACTCCAAGGTTTTCAGGGAGCTTCAAAAGAGATTTCTTGAACTCTACAACTGCAGTAGGTCAGCTCTGAGCAGCTTCTCTGTTCGGCAGTTCCACACCAGGAAGCGGTGTGTGTTGCAAGTACAAAAGGGGTGCTCTGGAGGTGGGTCGAAGGCCATCTCTTTAGATTAAAAATAAACATTGTTGAGGTACTAAAACCACCCAAGTTACAAGTAACTGGCTCCTCCCTGAGCAGCTCCTCCATTTGTGACTCTCAGGATGGCTTTCCATGTTGGTATTGTTCCACTTTGAATTCTAAATTTTAGCTTAGCAAAGAGAAGGTTAAGAGGCAACTTGATTAGTCTGTAACGGGGGTGGGCAAACTTTGTGGCCCTAGGGCCACATCAGGTACAGAAATTGTATGGAGGGCCATGTAGGGAAGGCTGGGAGGAGGCTATGCCTCCCCAAACAGCGAGGCGTGGCGTGGCCTGGCCCCTGCCCCCTATCCAGCCCCCTCCACCCCCATCCAACCCACCCTGCTCCCCATCCCTAACTGCCCCCCTGGGACTCCCACATCCAAACACCCTGCTCTCTGCCCCCCTGACCATTCCCCCCAGGATGCCAGTCCCCTATCTAATCCCCCCTGCTCCCCACCCCCTGACTGCCCCCTATCCAACCCTCCCTGCTCTCCCTGCCCCATGTTACCTGTGGGGTGGCGAAAAGGGGGGCTCCGTCCTTTCCCTGTGCGTTTCCCCTGCTTGTTTGGCTGCTCTCCCTGGCAGTCGGGCAGGGCTCACTCTCTGTCTGGGCTTGGCTGCTGAGGACAGGGGCCAAGCATGCTGGGGATGGAGGGGGGTGCCCCAGCTTGCTCTGCCCCTGTCCCCAGCAGCAGCGCCCAGGCCCCTTGACTGCCCCCCTGCAACCCTCCTGGATATATTGTGACTAACATAAATGGGGTTAATACTACTGAATGAGGTAGCTTCTCTTGCATTAAGCTGTCTTTTGTATCAATGGTCTATTGCCCTTTCAAAGAACTAGCCACTAATATGTAGCATTGCAATTCAGAATAGGAATCGTGAAGCTGTCATTTTATTTTCCTAAAACAAACTGAAAATTAGTGAAATACAAGAAAATGCACTGAATATTTTTCTGTTATTTCTGCCCAATTCATGGTGCCTTAAGTATGAGGTAGTGGATGTAGCATACTAGCTTTGCTCTTGGGGGATCGTAGTGTAACCAGCCCTGAAAGGTGGAGAATGGATAAGATTGCTCCCTCACACTAGTAATATCTGTACCGGTTGTGCCATACTCAGCTAATATGTGCCTCAAACTTTTTCCAGCCCAGCCAGCGTTGGACAACTCTTCTCTGACACGGTGAGTTAAACCACAAAGGCTTCTGCTTTTGACTGGCATGACTACAACTGCTCTGATTCATCAGACCTTCTCTAGCTGGTAGGAGCAGGCAGGATGGGCCAGTACGTGGTCTTCGGAAGAGCTCTCTTGAACTCCACAGCTGCAGTAAGTCAGCTCTGAGCAGTTTCTCTGTCAGGCAGTTCTGCACCAGGAAGCAGAACTACCTATATCCAGCACTTCCGTGCCCACTTTTTTCCCTGTCACAGCAACATGCAATAGGATCCTGTAGGCTGAACAGTAATGATAAAGCAGTTCCATAGTTTGATACCGGGTGTTGGTGATTGCATACCCTCTGATGTCCTGGGGTTGTGGATGCAAGGCGGTCTTTTAAATCAGTTCTGATTTGACTCCTCCCTCTCCATTGCCCCACACATTCAGGCTGGATCCAAATCCTATTGCTCTTCCATTACATTTCCAAGATGTGGCCTCCTCTGTCCCTACAGCTAAGCCTCACCTAGGACCCTCATCAGTCCCCCTCAAATCCGTGCACAATGTAGCTATGGTCATCTTTGTCCATTATTTGGCGCACATCAGATCTCTCAATCAGCTCCCCTTTTCCACTGCATGTAGTTCAAGCTGCTTTTTCTCACCTTTTTGAGACTCTCCACGATGCTGCTGCACCAGTGCTCTGCCAGTGATGCCATCCATGACTGCCCTTTTCTTTGCTTCTCCCACAACCTCTGTTTTCTTCCATGCTGCTCATGCCTATGCCCCCCCCGCCCCCGTTTGAGCCGAGCCTGTCCTTCCTGCCTTCAGATCTCTCCTTAAGACACACTTCAGCTGTGATGCCTGATGGAAAGGTTGAGGGACAGTCGGCCTTTATATCTGGCCTTTATTTTTATTTATTTTAGAATTCATAATGTGTACCTCTCCTCCGCTTTGTATGTTGCTTGTCTTAGCCACTGCCCTGAAAAGTTTACAACCTGTTTCCTTGTGTGTGTCGACAGCCCCCAGCACTGTGGACACTAACAGAATGTCAATATTAAATGCTTTCCCAGATGTGTTATGAAGCCTTTTTCTTCCTGTATCTTGCAGGAGGGAGCCTATACGTTTATTTACTTTTTAAGGCTTCCCTCCTAGGTTTAAGGCTTCATAAGTGTTAGTCTTCTTTCAGGTACATCAACAATACAGCTCTCTGTAGGCAGGAAGCTGTAAAACATGTCACAATCATTCTGATTCACCTGAAATATGTAGCTTAATGTTAGATAATCCATTGTATGTTAAACTATGTTGCTAAAGCAGACTGGTGTCAGATTATTTAAATTGCCCAAATGTGTTTCCACTCTCCTTATGCAGTTAAGGGGAAGAGGTGAGTTGTGTGCTGGAGATCACAGTTAAAATGGTTCTTAATTCTTGTTCTGCACCAGCTGTAGAAGGTGCAAATAATTTAAAATATTAAACCTCAGGGAATTTCCTACAAACACCCCTCCGTCCCTTAAGGGCTCATGTCAACTTTGGTTTTAGAATGCATCCAGTACCTTTCTGGTGGAGCCCTTTTCTGAAGGTGCTTGCTGCTTGCTAACCCTTTTGACGTTGAACAGTATGGCACATACTAGCTGGAGGCATAGAGAAAGATCTCAAACTGCTCAATCCCCTCTTGAGGGATCTCAAGAAGGAATTAGAAGGAGAGGAGTAGGGAACTCAGTTGCTCAGCAAGCAAAGTCACAACCGTGACAGAAATGGAGTTGATACATAATGTTATGAATACTGCAGGAGCTGCCAGGTGAGACTCTAGGAATGTTGATGTGTAACCTAGTTATCTAGAGAGACTGTACAACTTACATTGCGATTATAAGACTTTCCTGTGTGACTGTGTTGATCTAATTGTATAAAGCTGTGAGAAGAGCAAGCAGGGAAGCAAAACATTGGCTTCCCAGATAAGAGTATCTAGATAGATGATTATGGGTGGGTTGCAGCTGTTAGCTTATAAGATCCTCTGTCTTGTCTCCTGTTTACAAATCTTGTTCTGCAGTGCTGAGAATTAGAGAGCAAATGACTAAAGAGTTAAAAAGCCTTTCGGGGGTGGGAGGGTCCACTTGCATGCAGCTGTCTAAGCCGACAAGCTGGTATGGACAGGCTGTATGGAGGAGTCTGAAGGAACTGAGCCCCACAGATCCAGGGAACTCAGCCTTAGGGAAGAACAAGATATCCATGCAATACGCTTTATTGTTTTCAAGATACTACATCTCTGAACTGTTATTCTAAAATGATACTTTATTACAAGAAGGTAGTTAAGTTACTCGATTCCATTGTCATTGCTCTGCAGGGTATGAGCCTACAAAATTATGTTGACCTAACTTGTGTTGGCATACAGCCACCGCAGTTATTATATGGTGTGTGTACACTTGGTTTCTTGGGTCAGCAGTGTGTGTCCTCACTAGTAGCACTTGTATCGATTTATTGCCATTGTAAGGCATTGTGGGATGGCTCCTGAAAGCCAGTTACAGTCGACAAAAGTAATGCAGTGTCTACACTCATGCTGGGTTGATCTAATTACACTGACTGTGACTCTAAGCTGCTCAGGGAGGTGGTGTTACTAAATCAGCATAGAGAGGCACTTACGTTGGTGGGAATCCACATTTAAGTGAAGACACTTGCACAGCGAGGTCAACGCAAGGCCATCTATGTTGACCTAACCCTGTAGAAAATCTCCTCAAGTTAACACAATGTTTAAAGTCCCATTCTTTGGCTACTGGCAAAAGTGATCTGGGATGGGAGTGGGAAACAGTAGGTCTGGAGCGGTGTTATACTCTGTCTCTTTTCAGGTCTCTTCAGATCTCTCTTGCTACCCCAGTACCACCAGAGTCTGTTGAAAAAAGAGGCTTAATCCGCAGGCCAAAGAATCGCAAAACTGTCAATGTGGAGGCTTTCGAAGGAGGCGTGGAACAGAATTTGTTGCAGATAAAAGGCAGTGGGTGTTGTGACTGTTATTTCTCCTGTTTTGGGTGAAGAGGGGTGTTGTGTGGAGAAGCAGATTGCTAGGGTTTCAGGATTTCCAGGCCACTTCCATGTTTACAGTGACATGGAAGTGATCCTAAACATAAAGTTGGGAGGGGCACAAACCTCCTTCTAGCTACTCTGGTGACTCAGCCTGTCCTTGGTGCCTGAGCTACCTTCTCTGAATATCACCGGTCTGAGTCTACTTACATCCTGATAATTAGCAGCTGTCACTGCCTAAACAGGAGTCAGGAGCAGTTCTGAATCCATGCTTCCTGTTTGGCATCTCCTTAGTGAGACTGGCCTTAGGAGACCTGGGACTGAGGGAGGAGGTAGTGAGAACTGAAGTATAGTGATTGACTGACTGATTTCAGTCACATCTATCCATAACCACAGAGCAGCTCGTCCTTTGGCTCCCTACTTCTGTACTGAGCCTGCTGTCATCGTGTCTCCACGATGTTCCCTCACTGCTGGGAAGTGTTGCTTGCCACCTATTGTTTCACCACCTTTCTGCTCACAATGAAACTATCCAGGTGAAATGCAGCTGCTGGCATCAAGGCTGGAACTGAGGTGTCTGGGATAACAGGCCCTTGTAGTCCTCTACCCCAGCAGCTGGGATCTTCCAGAGTAATGGGGTAGGGTGGGAAGTGCTCAGGAGGACCCACATGGCAATTTGAAGATCTGGTAGCCAATTTGAGGCAATAATTTTGCTGTGTTTCAAATTAAAGATCTCTGTTGTTGGTGTGCATTGGCGTGTTAAACCCTTTAGTCAATTTAACTGTGAACTGCACAGGGTTTTAAGAAATAAACAGGGCTCGTGCTCTCTCTCTGCTGCTCCATGCTGGAGAAATAAGGCCTGGAAGGATTTTCAGTAAACATTTTCCTGCTGTTTTTTACTTTTAGAAATTTCAGGACTGTCAGGTCACCCTTGCCCTAGTTTTGTCAGAGGGCCTTTTAGGGCTCTCAGAGCTTTGGTACTGGAGCTACTCACCTTTCAGGATGTTGAATCTTTAGCAAAGATGTTGTTTCTCCGTAATGTGTACTAGTCATTGAAGTTCAATAGGTGTTGACAAAGCCAGAGTTTTAAATAGTCTTGAGTAAAAATCTTTCTCTCTTGGGACATCATTGTTTCATTAGTTCTCCACCTTCCATCAAAAAGAAACAGAAAGGGCACAAGGCTAATGCATTTTTATTTTTTATACCTTTATAGAAACAAAACATCTGTCACAGATATCGCTAGGCGGATATACATCATTTTAAAAAAAAAGCCCAAGTAAAGAGAAGGACACTTACAAGTAGGCTCATCATTAAACTCGCTCCCCCCGATCAGGCCGTCGTCATTACACATGAGTCTGGTGCAGCACTCATGAGTTAATATGTGCATATGTTAGAATATTTTAATGTCAGTGTGAATTTTGTATGAGCTGTCTGGAACGCCCAGGTTATTTCACTGCACCCTGTCCCTATATCATCTGGGCTCTGTTAAAGAGGTCCGAGCCGGATGTCGTACCAGAAGATAGGTGTGCTCTAGACAGACTCAGCAGCACTGCGGCTTGTGAAAGCTTTGTGTGTTGGGGATACTAAGTTTAATCAACTCCCAGTTTTAAAACCATCCCTGCTCTGGGAGTGTAACATTTTTGCATTGTGCTCCAAGTGCTCTGGCTCTGTCAGACCAGTGGAGGAAGGAAATCCCATCATTTGGGGGCTCTCCACCGAGCAGGACCTGTCTCCAGTCCAGGAATGTTCAAATCTAGGGATTGTTGGGGAGGGCGCCCCAGCTGCCTTCATAACCTATTTGATAAAACGCTCGTCACCGCAGGCTATGTCTACATTTGAAGCTAGGGGTGTGATCTCCAGCTTGAGCAGATGGTACTCGCGTTAGGTGGTCTTGGGGCAGCACGCTAAACCCGGCGGCATACCTGTGGTAGCACGGGCAGTGGCGTAGATTAGCCACCCCATGCAGGTGCCCCTGGGGCCCAGCTGGGTTTGCACTTTGGGTGGCTAGCCCATGCTGCTGCAGCCCAGACTGTCGTGGCTATACTAGGAGTTCTAGCTGAGCTAGCACAAGTATGTCTACTTGAGCGGGAAATCACGCCTCCAACTCCGAGGGCAGACATAGACATAGCCTTAGCGTGCTTTCGAGCAACGAAAGAGGTGGCCAGAATCCAAAGTATTTCGGAGCTTTATAAATAGCCACACTTTGAATGGCACCCAGAAGCTAGCACAGTCCTTGGCAAAGTGATGTTACATGCTCTTGGTGCTACCAAATGGGTGGGCAGCACCACTGTTGCACAGCAGACAGTTAGCCAGGGCTCAGGACAGACTGAGGAATGCAGGCCTGGCAAAGACCCCAGAATGCAGAGACTGCCCGACTGTTATTGACAGCAGAACTGAGCGGATTTCTACGCTTGTATCATTCTGCGGAAGATGCCTTGTTGAGCTACTACTGAATTCTCTTGTCCTTCCAAACATCTCTCTCTTACTGGGCTTTTTAACTTCCTGGCCCTCCCTGGGGATTTCTGCTTTAATGGATGTCTTCCTGGTCAGAATTCCCAGTAACAATCACTATTGCACTGAAGTCTCTGGCAATGCTACAACAGCTCTGCACATCCATTGTGTTGTCCCCATAAGGGTGGAACCAACCATTCTCCCCTCTCTAGGCTAGAGGTTGTTATAACTCTGATCTGATTTGTTCTACTTGCAGATTGGTTTGGAAGTCTCCTTTCTGTTCTCTAATTACTCTTGGCCCTAAGCAATCCAAGTGCATGAAAGACCTGTTCATGTGGGCCTGTGGCAGATGGGGAAGTCCATGAGAACTTTTCAGTACCTATTGGCAGAATGAAGTCTCCCAGTAAATCTTTGGGTGCCCTAGGGTTTGGAGAGCGATGTCTGCATTGTTCTGCTGCTCTTATCCAGAATGCTGTGGGTTAGTGTATAAAGCACAGGTCCTTTTGACTGGCATTAAATTGCTATAAAGGCTTATGGATTGACATCAAGGGCAGGACAAGAGTTTTGAGTTAATGACTCTGTATATATGTCCTGCTAATGTATTTGCTTTCCTAGGGCCCTGAGTGATTCCGCAGATTAAACTTATTTTAAAAATTTCTAACCAGCACAAAATTATCTGGCGGAGTCGCAAGCAACATCCATGATTGGAATGACCATGGGGACGAGTGATACCGAAATCATCCTCAGCAACACGGAGCTCTTTGCTCAGCCGCAGCTCGGTGAGCAAAGCCAAGTGAGGTTTTCTGAACAAAAGTTCTTGAAAGGAAAAATTCCAGTGCAAGGAAGAAAGGCTTCTAATGCGGCTACTGAGGAGGGCATGCTGTCTGATGTGGATGCCGAGGATGGAATGACAGAGAGACTTCAGAAGAAGGATTTGGCCCGGGATCCTGAACACACTGACCAGATGGCCACTGAGTCTCAGGGACAGGCGGTGAGCCTGAGCTCAGAGCAGCGAGAACATACCCGAGGGAGCAGTTATGCAGAGCAACTTCCTGGAGCAGATGGGCTGGTGGTTGAGTACCGTAGGAGCCAAAGAGAGTTGAGCTGGGACCTGCTGTGTAAGATGCTTCCCCTATAATCAGAGAATGGCAGTTGTAAACTAGCTTGCTGGATACATTAATCACACCTGAGTCTGGCACTTTGCCGGGCCCACCCTGTGGCCTCAAGCCCTCCAGGGGAAGAGAGTCCCCTGTCCTCCCCATTATTATGTCTACACAACAACTAGATGCCTGGGGCCAGCTTGTTCCAGCCAACTTGGGCTTGCGGGGCTTGGGCTGCGGGGCTGTTTCCTTGCTGTGTAGATGTTTTGGCTTGGGCTGCAGCCTGGGCTCTCGGACCCTGCGAGATGGGACAGTCACACAGCAATGAAACAGCCCCGCAGCCCAAACCCTGCAAGCCTGAGTCAGCTGGTCCAGGCCAGCTGCAGGTTTTTCTTGGCTGTGTAGACATACCCTTAGTTGTCACCATCTCCCCTTCCCTGCCTAGCCCAAGTTCTCCCACAGTTGGGAGACCACTGCTGGCACGGGCTTTGCTCCCAGTTTCTTGTGCAGGCACTGCCAGGGGATCCCTGCCCCCACTGAGCAGAAGCTTCTTTAGGACCAACCCTGGTTGGTGGGTTTTGTTTCTGCTATGGGGTCCTCCCCCATCCCAGTGTGAGGAAGACCTCCTGCCTTGTCATTTGGCAAGAAAGAAATGCCCTGCTTGACCCCATCTTTATTCCTGGCCAGTCTCCAGAAGACTACAGGAGTGGGTTCTCCCTGGCAAGTGGGTCTCCCCACCAAAATACAGCAAAGGAGAATTATGGAGGCAGGCTGGAGCTGGAGGGGTGGATGGGGATACAGTCTGGGCCTGGGACAGGAGAACAAACAAGATTGGATGTTTTTCTAAAAGATCTGCTTTAGGAATTATTTTGGGGGACATTCTATGGCCTCTGCTGTACAGAAGGTCAGATTAGATGATCACAATGATCCCTTCTGGCCTTGGAATTGATGAATGTTTGAAAAAAGTCTTCTCCCCTCTCCTTACCTGGAAGTTAGGGGTCTTCCCCGTCTGCTACTGCTTTTGTTTCTAGTCCATGGTAGGAAAACCCTGTTCTAGACCAGCTCTGTACTGAGGCTCTAGTTTGAAATTGGTCTGAGCCCAAACCATTGTTCAAGTGCACACTTAGATTTAGGACATTCATTGTGCTGGTCTGATCTCTTCCATTTTCATCCCAGTTACACGTTCTATGAATTGTTTCTTTAAACCTGTCCCTGACTCTGGGATATTTACAGGTGGGCACAGTCTCATTCTGGACGTAGAGAGCTGCCAGCTTAACACCTGGGTTTTATGGGAGGCTGAGAGTAGGAACTCCATTATGGGCAGGAACTAACACTGATGGCTGACATGGGTCTATGAGTGCACCTGCTGCCTTTACAGAGATTGAGGCAGGATCGCTGCACCAGGGTCACCATCTGAAATGGTAAATAGCTTTGCACAGCTCTTCCTGCAAAACACACAGGATTCTGATTAAAATACAGAGCCCTGTGACTATCCTGGCATTTCTTTTACACTCAGTTCCTATCTTATGACTTTTGTCAGGAGGGCCAGATCAGTATTTAAGCACGGCCAGTACACTCGGTACTGTACAGAACAGCTGTGGAGAGAGAAGTTCCCTGCCCTGTAAAGCTTCCAGTTTTCCTAGAGCACAGCATCCTGAAGAACAGGCCAATAATGTTCTAACTCGGGAGGGCTCTCACTCGTGAGCTTGGTGGAAGAAATTAGTTTAGGGGACAGATATGACTGAAGAGAGGGAGGGAACTTTGGGCCAAACAGGCAGCATGGAGGAAGGTGTGAGGATTGCGTTGAGCAAAGGGAATGAGAGGAAGAAAAGAAAGGGAGCATGTCCTAAGGGCACTGGTGTTTGTGTTCCATTAATATCAAAGGCTGATAAGGCAGCCTAGTTCTGGTGCTACAGTATAGCTAATGCTTCTAATGCACCATGTGGCTCTCTCCAGCAGGGGCTGAGAAAAGCCAGCTGAGAAGGTCTCTTTCAAACCTACTTCCTAATGCACAGTGCGAACTCTCTGAGCTGTCTTGAGTAAAGCGAGGGCAAGTCATGCAAACTGTATATATGTCCTTCCTTGGTGTCTGGATATGTTTCATACTTGCAACAAGTGCCACAATAAATGTCAATAATAATACATTGGGGACTTCTGTGTTAACCTAACTCTGAATGTCTAGCTTCTGACAGACCAAGCTCCTCACCGCCAGCTGCCTCCAGGAGTCTGAGCAGACGTTCGGACACCCTGTCTGCTCTACAGCCTGTGAAATCCAGCAGACCATCAGTGAGAGAAACTGTCGCCCATATAATTGAGAAGCTGGATGATGCAGATGAGAGCGAAGAGATGGCTGATGTGGAGCAGGAAATGGAGGATGACAGAGCTGAGCAGGCAGGGGCTGCCAGTGAGGGTAAGAAGCACTTTCAGGGCAGTGATGGAAGGCAACTGAGTACACTGCTCTGGTGCAAACCAATGAGCAGCAGGAGTCTTGGTGGGCAAAACATGACTTTGTTCCCCAGCAGGTTCTGGAGATAATCTCTTCCAAGTAACCTCAAAGGCATGGCTGGTCAGGCCCTCTAAATAGAGTGTCAGGCTGGCTGCCATGCTCATTTGCCTGTTCTTGTTTCACACACAGTGACTGACAGTGGAATTTGTTTTCTATTCACATGCTCTTGGCAGGTCTGTACAACTATGTATATGAACAGACAGCTCCCAGAGAGAGGTGGATAACTTCCTTCCTGGGCAAGCCATGTTCCAGCTAAGCCCATTTCCTTTGTTTGAGTGTCCCAGATAGCTAAGTTTGCTTCACCTGGTTAGAGCGGCCAAGCTGGCCAGGATTTTGTGTTGGGCACTCCCTTTACAAAAGTTCAGCAGAAGAGCAGTTATTCCATGGTTCTGAGGCTGTTTCTGCCCTGGAATGGGGGCATCCTGTGGGGTCTCTTCTCTTGTTTTCATCTTGCTCCATTTTTACACAGGGTGCCTCTGGCAAGCACATAGCTGGAAACCGAAGCTGGTACAGAATGTGGCAGCTGAATGTTAAGCAGTGTGTCCTGTGGGAAGCACATAACCACAACACTCTCTGGGTTTTGCATTGGCTGTGTGTTGGACTTCTGGGTGGAACTTAAGGTGTTGGCTTTGACCTAAATGAAAAAACAGATTCCAGGCCAAAGACCTGCTCTGTCGCTGGGCTACACTGCCGTACTGGAGATCAGCACAGGCAGTTGACAAACAAGGGGCAACAGGCAGGCTGTTCTCTAGAATGTACCCTTCTCTCCTGTTCCTCTAAAATAGAGGTTGCCAAGAGATATGCGCTATCTTTTTGCCCAGGCTTTTGGGGAAGGAGCAGTGTGCACCAAAGGGCTGTGATTGATAATTGAGGTGCAGGGCTGTTTTTATTTCTTGGCTTTGGGAAGATGGCTGGTTTTACCGCTGTTAGTCCTGGTGTGATGCACAAATGTGCCAAGAGTCCAGGAAAGCTGCTTGTTATGTATTGTGTACATCTAACTACACCCCTCTCCCACCACCGCAGGTCTATCTGTCTTGTTTATATAGAGGGTCTGTTTTGAGCAGAGGTCTCTTCTTTGCCCACAAGATTAGCTCTTTATTTAGCTTTAGGCAGAGATCTGTTCTGTGTACGTGTAGGGAGCACAACAGGGATGGCATTCTGGGTAGCCAGCTCATTAGTTCAATATCACTGAATTTGCTGCCTACCAAGGTGTTGCAGACAGTGTTCCACACAGTGGCTCCTTTAAACTTACATTCTCTTCCTTTATGTAGCAGTGTGGTAGGTCACGTTGGTCCTAGGATAATAGAGAGAGAAGGTGGGTGAGCTGGCATCTTTTATTGGACCAACTTCTGTTGGTGAGAGAGAGAAGCTTTCAAGCTTACACAGAGCTCCTCTTCAGGTCTGGGAAACGGGCTCAGTGTCCCAGCTAATTACAAAGTGGAAGAGATTGTGTAGCATAAGTAGTTAACACATATTTCAAGGTGAAGTGGCCCAATAACACCCCTCTAGTCATAGGGAGGAAAGGAGGGATGGGGGAAGGCAGCTGGCAGGGTTGCTACTGGGTTATAGATTGTTGTAATAAGCCATAAATCCAGTGTCTCTGTTCAGTCCATGATTTTTAGTGTCTAGCAAAGTTATGAATTTAAGCTCCCAGGCTTGTCATTTGAAGGTGTTGTGCAGCTTTCCTTTGAGAATGAGGACTCAGAGGTCAGCTATAGAGTAATCATTTGGTGAGAAGTGTTTGCCACCAGACAAAACACTTCAAGGTATTGGGTTTGGACCTCACTACTTCATCTTGTGCCACAGTATTGTATTGTTTGTATTTCAGTAGTGCCTAGAGGCCCAAGCCGAGATTGGGCCCTTTTGTGCTTTTAGCTATACATACAGATACACAGTAAGAGAGTTCCTGCCTCAGAGAGCTTGCAGTGTAGATGAACAAAGGAAAGGTCTCTCTTTTATTGACAGGGAACCAAACAGAGCTGGAATGACTTGCTTAGTGTCACCCAGGGAGTTTGTGCCAGAGCTGGGAACAGAACCCCAGTCTCCTGAGTCCCAGTTTGGTGCCTTAACCACAGACCCTCCTTCCCCTCAAGTGTTTGTTAATTATTATGTGGGGGAAAATGCAGGGTAATATGGAACTTGATTACAAGAGTGGTGTGATTAAAATCTGCTGGAAACCGATCTAGAAATCAACACTGAGATTCCTCTCTGCCCTCTCGCTGCAGCTGTCCTGCTGGTGTCAGAATGTCCCTAGTAAGTGAGGTGGGCATTGATAGGCAGCTCAAATGTCAATCTGAACTAAAACCTCTAGTTTTATTTCTACTTCTCCATATTGGCAAGGGCTGTTCTGTATGTCCTTCAGAAAGCTAGGCAGAGTAAAATGTATGCCCTCTTCCTTCAGAATTCAATGGAGAGGAAGCCGAGTGGACTATTATGACTAAATTTTCAGAGTGTCGTGAAGTAGTTATGGCAGTGAATTAGTTCTACTTCCAACCCTCTAACCTTGGCCAAGTAACTTAAACTCCATGCCTCAGTTTACCTTGCAACTAAATTATTAAAAACCAGCACTATGCGCTTTCCATACTAAAGACAGACATTTTGCCAGTGACTATTTGTCTCAAATGGGGGCTGAGGCTTAGACAATGTGTGTGAGGACAAGCCTTGGCTGAAAGGCCTTTTAGAGTAAAGCTTGTTTATTATTCCTTATCTAGTTGTCGAGAGCCCCAGAAGTGCAAGAACCCGGAGCTTGAGCAGGCATTCTACTGCCATGTCTGCTCAGTATCCTGAGAAATATGGAAGGCAATTGATGAAGGAAGCTGTAGGACGAGAAGCTGAGCTGGCTGGTGGAGCTGTAATAGGAGAGGTCGGTGACTCCGAGGAAGAGGAGATGACTGAGGAGGAAGCTGAAACTGAGGATCCTGAGAGTGAGGGTAAGAACGCACTCATGTTGGTGGTAGAAGTTAGTTGGAGGGGCTGCCCCTGGGACCTGTCAATAGATTGTGGAAGGGTTTTGGTAACAATATTACCACCCATGTTGTCCACTAGATTCCACAGTAGAGTAATGACAAGTTTCAGAGTAGCAGCCGTGTTAGTCTGTATTCGCAAAAAGAAAAGGAGTACTAGTGGCACCTTAGAGACTAACAAATTTATTTGAGCATAAGCTTTCGTGAGCTACAGCTCACTTCATTGGATGCATTCAGCTAGACCGCACTGCTGAAGAATGTTGTTACTGTGCTTTCTCTTGAATGAAAAGGGAATATTTCAATGCTGTTGCTATCTCCAATAGTCCAATAGTCTAAACCTAAGGACTTGTTAAAGGCTTGGTCCTGACCATTGGCCTGTCTCCCCCTAGTAACATCGCTTACTCTTTCGCATAGAGTTATTTGGTGTCAGATCAACCAGTGCTTTGAGTTGCCAAGTCCCTGGGTTCTCGTCTAAGGCCTAAAAAATCTCACTGATAGTCTTAGCTGTAGGTTGCTCAGGACATATACTTTTGGTCCACCTCCATCCAGTTACATGTGCTAGTCAAAAATGAAATGCTTCTAACATCCAACACCCAGTGTGAGCCAGGGAGCAGGAGTTTGGGGCAGTAGCCAACTTGCACAAAGCTATGAAAATTCTCCTGCCTACAGAGACTGAAACTTCCATATAGGTAGACTGGTGCTGTAATGTCAGGGCAGGCTCCACAGAGATCAAAGTGGTTGGGGTTATTGAAAGGGCTGAGCCAGTCCAAGAGCATATGGGCAGAGATGGTGACCTGACATTATCACTCTTAAGTCTGCATTACACACAGCAAGAGGGGCATCTGCCTCAGGACTCTCCTCTTCAGAGACCACTGAAGGTTACTCAGTCTCTCAGGAGCACTCCTGTCTGCTTTCTTGTTGAAGAGTGCTGGGTTCTCCACCAAACAAGTCTCTGCCTGAGACAAGTTTTAGTGTCCTGCTTGACTGGTACAAAAATCTCCCAGAATGGCATGCACCATGGAGTGGGGGATTTCTGGGAAGGCATTCTAAAAAAATAACTCCCTGATCTCTGCTCTCGTCACTAGCAGCTGAAGCAGTGTAGGGTGGTCAGAATGCCCACGCTAGCGTATGTTGTGCAGAGGGGCCAACTGGGTTGACGCTAGTGTCGAAAGAAATGTTGTGGATGTACTTAACCATGCTACCAAGTGCACTGGGCCTTTAGGTGGCTCTGTCTATAGAGTTGATTGGTCCTGCTCTCTATAATGCTGTTCACGAGGGGAGGACAGTAGTGTAACATTGGATAAAGGCAGGGATAGAAATCGGACAAAGAGATCAGGTGATTTGGAGGGCGATGCTTGGCTTTGAAGAGACTCTGAAGAGCCTAGCATAGTGCTGCAGTTTGCCACCCCAGGCACTGCACCCCATCCCCCCCAAACGCATAGGATTGCGTGCTCAGAAAGGGCTAACTTGAGGGACCATGCCAGTCAGTGGCACTGCCCCATTCTCAGAGGGACTCTTAGCATTGCATTCAGTGTGTAGAGCGCTCAGTAGCTTCTCCCTTTCAGCAGATGACTACTGCTCAAGGCCTGTGGCAGTAGCACCCATTTTCTGCAACAGGCTGTGTTATTCTAGCTGTTTGTAACCATCACTAGGTTAAACTAATACCACATTGATCATACAACTTCAGGCTTTCCCCAGACTGCAGAGGAAACCAGGAAGCAAGGAGTCCCACCCACTCCCCCATTCCCTCCTCAGACAAGAAGTCATGGAGTCATTGTCTCATTTCTCCACTTAACTTGCTTTTTCCTTCCTGCTCCCACTTGTGGGGGAGAAGCAGATGGAAGGTTCAAAAATGAAGCTGAAGAGGGTAATGAGAGCGTATGCCCCAGATGAAACTCACCTGGTGGCTGCTACCCCTTCTGATAAAGGCAGGCTCGCAGCCCTCCAGAATCCTGGTTTGGTGTCTCACTCCCACTTCTGTCACCCTTCTATGACCTGGGCTTCAGCTGGCTGGCTCTTTCTGCGGAAGTGGGCGATGCTGCTAGACTCTGCCCCTTCCAGTATAAGGGAAGGAACTTATTCCTAGGCTTGTCCCTGGTGCAGGGAGAATGGTGGGGTTTAACTCGGAGGAACTGGAATAGTTCAGGGCTGTTGGGAGCCTCCTTGGGAACTGAATGTAGCAGAGCCAGCTCCATATCCTGTGGAATCTCCTCTCTCCATGGCCATGGAATACAAGACTAGGTGTGCAGAGTTGGTCAGGCACACAGGGAGAGAGAAAGCCAGAGGAGACTGATTAATATCCCTCAAAAAGGAAAGAAGCCTTATCTCCCTAAAAGCAGCTGCAATCCATAAGACTCAGGATGGAACCACGGCTTTAGTTGCTGAGGACTGTTGTCATCCATACTTAGAGGAAAAGAGGCTACAAGACACTTATAATGTGATCTGTACTGTGGAAAATTTGACATCCCCACCCCCTTATGGGAGCATTTGCAGCAGGAACGCCAAACCACTAAAATCCAGGGCTTAAGTGTCTCATGCTCTCTCTCCTCAGAGCTGTCCATGAAGACACCTGCATTCGTCCATGCTAAAGCGTATAGACCATCTCCCTTACTGTCAACCCCACGGACCCTGAAAACTGCTGCTTCCAAGTAAGTGTGAACCCACACTCCACAGTAGTCAGGCAGAGCTGGAAGCTGGTGTAGCTGCCAAGACCAGACTCCAGGGGATTATTCCCTTGCCAATCACCCTTGGAGCTCTGTGAACTGTTAGGTGCTGTTTCAGTGGTGCCAGGGAGCAAGGGACCCTGAACTCTGACTTTGGCAAGTGGGTAAAGGCAGCTATTGAGCGACTGTTAATAAAATATTCTCTCAGGGCAGGTCTCAGGCCGCAAGCCCTTTCAGTGAGCACTCATTGAACTCTCTCCTTTCCTGAAGGCTCTTCATAGTGTGGAGGCAAATCAGGGGTACCGGATTGCATCTGCTAATGCAGTGCTACAGTAATACATAGTAAATAGCAATAGCCCAAAATTGGAACCCTGAGATCCTGGCAAGGCAAGATGCAAGTCCCTTTATCGTGTTAAATGAACTGTGGTGTTTTGGATTTTGAAAGCCACTGTCCACTATTGCCCAGTGACTAGTGCACTTCCCAGTGCAGAGTGTGGGCTGTACCTGACTGGAGGCACAAAAGGCACCTCTGCCCTGTGGGATTCCTTTTTTATAGTCAGGTCATTAAAGAGCTCTTGATGGAGCCATATTGGCCTCTTACTATTCTTCTTCTTTCCTTCACATCAGGATAGTTTGTTGTACCTTTAATATTGTCTCTTTGAGAAACTGCCAGCTCTCCTGGTCTTTTCCCTTAGATTTTGTTCCCATGGTACCTTACCTACCAGGTCTCTGAGTTTGCTGAAATCTGCTTTTTTGAAGTCCATTGTCCTTACCCCTCTGCTCTCACTCCTTCCTTTCTTTAGAATAATGAAATTAGACTGTTCTCAGTGGTAGCTGATGACGGAACAAGGAGTAATGGTCTCAAGTTACAGTGGGGGAGGTTTAGGTTGGATATTAGGAAAAACTTTTTCACTAGGAGGGTGGTGAAACACTGGAATGCGTTACCTAGGGAGGTGGTGGAATCTCCTTCCTTAGATATTTTTAAGGTCAGGCCCGAGAAAGCCCTGGCTGGGATGATTTAGTTGGGGATTGGTCCTGCTTTGAGCAGAGGGTTGGACTAGATGACCTCCTGAGGTCCCTTCCAACCCTGATATTCTATGATTCTATGATCATAAGCCTAGCCCTGCATGGTCATTTTCACTCAAACTGCCTTCCACCTTCAGATTTGCAACCAATTCCTCCCTTGGTCAGAATCACATCTAAAGGGCTGAGCCCTGGTTACTTCCTCCAACTTCTGAAACAAGTTGTCCCCAGTACATCCCAAGAACTTGTGTTTTGTTACATTACTTTTCTAGCAGATGTCTGGAAAGTTAGTCCCGCATTACCACCAGGTCTTACATTTTGCATATTTCTGTTGTTTGTTTTAGAAATATTGCATCCATTTCTTCCTCCTGATTTGGTGGTCTATAGTAGACCCCTATCATGATGTCACTCTGTTGTCGTTCCCCCCTTTTATCGCCACCAGAGGCTTTCAGCTGGTCTGCTTCTCCCCTCCTTCTGGACCTCAGAACAAGTGTCTATATTCTTGATGTACAATGCGACACCTCCACCCTTTTTTTCCCCTGCCTCTTTTTCCTGAACAAGCTTTACCCCTCCAGACCAATATTCCAGTCATGAGATTTATCCCAAGTCAGTGATGCCAATTAAGTCATAACTTAGCTTGTGTACAGATCTCGAAGATGTAGAGCAGATTCCCTCACTGTTTCCCCTCTGACACTATTGTAATTGTCCATTTCCCCACCACCCACACACACACACCTAGCCCTTTGTTAAGGTTGCCTTTTTTTATAGTTACCTGCCCCTTGGATCCTAGTTTAAAGCCATCCCCACTAGGTTGGCAATTGGTGTCCAAAGATGCTCTTCTCCTTCTTGGTCAGGTGGACCCCAACTCTTCCTAGCAGTCCTTCCCAAAACAGCATTCCATGGTCAAGATAGCCAAAGCCCTCCCATCTACACCATCTGTGCAGCCTTGCATTCATGTCTAGGGTGCATGTGTCCCTACCTGGGCCCTTATCCACAACCAAGAGGATGGACAAAAATGCTGCCTGTGCCCTTGACTCCATCAACTTCACTTCCGGAGCCCGGTGGTCACTGCTGATCTGCTCAGGGTCGGACCTGGCAAGTGTCATTAGTGCTCACATAGATGAGCAGCATGCGGTAGTGGTCAGAGGGAATCCCAAAGCATTTCAACCCCTGACCTCCCCCACAAGTCAGGCATGCATATCCCCATTTGACAGATGGGTATACTGGGACACAGGGGCAGTAACTTGCCCAAGATCACATATGTTAGAACCAAGGCGTCCTTTTTTCATCTTCATACCCCAGCTTCTTCACATACTTCATTCATCTATGGGGCTGATCTGTTTCCAGCTGCCTATACCATCCATTCGCACAGTCCTGCTAGAGCAGGAGTTCTGAAACTGGGGGTTGGGACCCTTGAGGGGGTCGTGAGGTTATTACATGGGGGGGTTGCGAGCTGTCGGCCTCCACCCCAAACCCCACTTTGCCTCCAGCATTTATAATAGTGTTAAATATATTAAGAAGTGTTTTTAATTGATAGCGGGGGTCACAGACAGTGGCTTGCAATGTGAAGGGGGTCACCAGGACAAAAGTCTGAGAACCCCTGAGCTGGAGCTCTGACCAAAGACCATGCAGATGGGGTGAAGGGCGAGTCCGATAGAGACATTGTGTGCAGGGTCTCTGGGAGGACTGGACTGAGACTCCAGAGTCCTGGATTCTACCCTCTGCTCTGTCACTGCTGGGTGACCCTGGCCCCTCTCAATGTCTCCTTTCCCCTCTGTAAAACGGGAACAGTGATACTGGCTAACTCTGTAACGTGCTTTGGGCTCTACAGATGAGAAGTGCAGTAGCATTGCTAGGTGGTAGTCTTAATAACACACACTTGGACTGGGGCTTCTGTTCCACAGAGGAAGGTTACCATTAAGAGGATCCTTCTGCAGAGTGGTACAGGACAGCGTCTCAGTGTAAGAGCATTATGATACTTAAAATAAGCATCTTATGAACTCTGAACTCTGGGGGTGGAATAGCTAGGAGAAAAATGCCCCGTTTGCCATTACTGAAGGTGGTCAAACTACTCCAAAGGCAATCCTGTAAGATCTAGGATTCCCTTTGGGTCTTGGTCTTCCTGCTTCCTCCATCCACTCCTCACCTGTTAACTTTTGTCAACTGGCAAAAATGTAGCTAAGTGAGTCTTGAGGCTCTCATCTGAGTGTGCAGAGCTGGCTTGCAGAGCTGCCCAGCTTCCCACACTGCTGTGGGATTGGACGCACAAGTGGTGACTTGGCCCCAGAACAGTTTCTGCGCATTTGTAGTTCCCCCATTGCATAGTTCTGCTGACGGTGCCTGCAAACCAGCCCCACAGATGTACATACCCAGTCCTGAAATCCTGGCCCTAGCCGTAACTCTCCCAAAGGTGCTGTAATACTGCAGGAGAGTCTCGCAAAGGGGGCGAGTCCTCTGGCTCTTCCAGCCTTCCGAGGGAGCAGACAGAACTGCCCTAGGGCAAGCCAGGACTGGCCCTTCTTTGTGTTCAGTTGTGGGTTCCTCTGCCAGAACTCATTTGTGCTCTCACTTCTCTTCCACCCACTCTGCCTGCTTGTTTGGTTTGCTTAGTGCTTTGTTTCCTGGCAGGTTTCCCCCAAAGCCTCCCCTGGCTCAACAGGCTGCGAAGAGAACAGTGATGGCTCCCAGGAGAAAGCGAGAGCCTGCACTACCCAGCAGCTTGGTGAAGAAGATCTTTAGCCATTATGTGAAAGTGCCAGTGGCCAGAGATGCATTTAAGGTTGTTGAGAAGTGGTGAGTAGCAGCAAACTCCTCTGCTTCCCAGCCCCCGTTACCTGCCCGCAGACCTGCTGTCCTGTAGCCCTTTCCAACTAAGTAGAGGAAAGCGTGGCAGGAAGGGGCTGCCATGCGGTGAGAGGGGTGGGGGCAAACTACATTCTCAACACAGACCTGGCCTGTCCATAAGCACTGTTGGGGCTGGTGCAGTGCTCAGCACCCCATGCTGCTGTGCAGGAGCCTTTGGTTTAGGGCCCAAGGTCTCCGTGTAAACCAGCCATATTTGTGTTACTTGGGTATCTTTCTTCTAATAGTGGTGTGGAGGGGCTGGCAGGAATCTGGCTGTGGAACATGTCAGTGAGTGTGAAACTGGGCATGGTGAAGTGCAGGGCTTTGTGTGGTGCAGAACACCCCAGGAGAGCTGTTCCAGCTCAGTGCAGCGGTGTATTCTACCATCTACCAATCCCCACAGCTCTGGAGCTTTCTGATTGTCCTTGAGGTGGGGCCCCTCGCACCTCTCCGTTCCTGGAAGGCAGCGACCTGTGCTGTGATTAGTTGCAGCGTAGATAGCCTTGGAGAAAGGGCTGAGGAGGAGGATGCGGCAGCTTTTGTGTTCTGCTGACTAACTTCTCTCCTCTCCCCTCCCCTCCCCTCCCCTCCAGCGTGGAGGTGTACTTCAGGCAGCTCAGTAACGACTTGGAGGCTTACACCATGCATGCTAGAAGGAAGACTGTGGAGGAAGCTGACCTGGAGCTCCTCATGAGAAGGTAGGGTGGAGTTTATTCTATTATGTTGGTCACATGAAAGAGAAGTGCAAACAAATTTGCTCATGGGAGCATTTCAAAAGCTCCCAAGGGGTGAAGCATCTCTCACTGACAAGTGGTTAGGGAGAGAGGGTGGGTGAAGAGGATACAACCCCAGCCGGCATCTTGGAGCCCCAGGCTGCGGTGGGAGCCCATTCTCAGACTAGAAACTAGTTCCCGACAGGCTTTAACTCTGATCTAACCCTTTGACCAGCAAGGTACTGATCCCCTCTCTGCTTTTAGTCCCCTGTGGCATCCCTGGCATATGCTCCTGCCTGTAACACCTTCTGGAGCTAGAGGACAGTTTCCAGTGTTCCCTGTATTTGGCACTGCCTGGGATCCTCAGAGTTAAGTCAGAATTTAGGCAGTTCACTTGTAATATCAGTGTTCTCTGTAAATATTGGTATCCAAGGAGTGTCTAGATTCCTGCCCCTGCAAGCATGGGCCCTGCAGGAAACAAAGAAGCTAGCTCATCCATTGTATCTAGCCAAGGATTCCAACACTCAACCTTGTTGTCTCTGTTCCTAACACAGCACTTCGTTGGTGGTGCATATTAACATAACAGTTACATACAGTTTATTGCTCTGCTCAGAAACTACCTGAGTAGAATTTGTGAAGCACTCAGTTTATTCAGGTTTGCACAGTTATGTAGCTTCTTGACAAGGGTGTTAGGCTTCTACTTTTTGGGAAATGACTAAAATCTGCAGTGGGAGTAATGCTGCTTACCTGCGGCTCAGACAGCCCCCAGCCAACGACTGCTGCTTGATGATTCACTTTAATCTTCACAGTCTGTGAATTCTGGGCCGAGGAGCACACTTTTGAAAGCTGGCTGTTGAAAGCTTGAGCATTCACTGGCAATGTCCTTGCCATGCCCAAAGCCTAGGAGAACCTTGACAAACCCTTCCTATATTCTGAGGCTCTTGTCTAGCCAAAAAGCTGGGGTAGCTCTGAAGCCACCCAAATCATTATCCTACTGTCTCTCTGAAAAGCCCCGCGCTCACTCCATTCCAGGGATTCCCCAGGACATGACAATTCATTCAAGGCTACAATTGCATTTGTGTCTAAAATGGGACTAACACTGGTTCTTCCAGAGTTTATCGGTCAGACTCCTAGAAGATCTATTCCTGTCCCTCTGGCTGAGGGCCCATCAGGGGACTTTGGCCAGTGGTGGGAACTCTGCACGTGGAGTCCTGTGTTTGCACTTCAGAATAGTTTGATGTATGATGTACACCTCCTCAGCTCCGGTTAAGGAACTGTTCTTGGCTCATAACTGAGAGAACAAAATTTCATCCCCCTCCCCTGGACTGGGGGAATTGACAGCCACTTGCTGCCCTCTACAAGTAGGACATTGTGTGCTCCAGCCAGTTCTGTAAAAGCCTTCCTTGTAGAAAAGTGGATCTGTCTGATACCCCCAAATATTTCTGAGCATGTGCAGAGCAGGTTGGGTAAGAACTCCTCTGCTCGCTGGGGCTGAGCACATCTGGCACACCCATGCTTGCTGTAACTGGGTGTAACTGTGACCGTGTCTGGCCTTAGCACCGCACAGGCAGCAGTGGGATCTGTATTTCCATTATTAACAGGGTAAAATGTCCTCTTTGAGCAAACCCCCAAGGGGATTTGGGTACAGATCTTGTCAGGGTAGTCTGATTAAATGGACCACACTGTTTTTTCTCTTTCCCCTCGCCTCTTCAATCGAAGACAAGGGCTGGTGACAGACAAGATGCCTCTACATGTGCTGATAGAGCGCCACCTTCCTCTGGAGTACAGGAAGCTACTGATTCCAGTTGCCACGAGTGGAAATAAAGTGATCCCTCACAAATAGATGTGTGCTGCCTCTGGCCTGCCTCAGATGCGTGGGAACTTAACACCACAGCAGAGACTGGCTTTAAGCTGCTTCACGGTACCTGTCTGATTCCCTGCGGTGGTTGTACATTAGAAACTGAGTCAGGCCTAAGGGTGTTGAATAGCCAGCGGAGGTTATTCTCTTGGATTGACCCTCTGAGTTCACTGACGCTCACTGGATCTCCTACGTGAACAGTGGAGCCCTCCCGCGGATGGAAATGACCTCCCTGTGTTGTGTCCACATCACACGCCCGTGCAGCTGAGCTGCTTTGTCTCCTAATGTGTAAATGTCAATAAAAGGTGGGTGTTTTGCAGCACCCGGGTGCTGTATGTTCCAAGGAACTGCTAGTCCCTTACATGGTCACCCCTTCTGGTACACAGCATGTCCTGCTCCCCGCAGCCTCTTCGCTCTGCTCATGCTCTTCATAGGAACTGGCTGGCTGCTAGTAGAAGGTGTTTTAGGTAGAATCTTTATTTGCTCTTTAATCCTTGCTGTACTGACAAGCGGATCACTTGGCAGATACACCAGGGTATCCATCTAGAACAGTGGTTTTCAAACTTTTTTCCTGAGGACCCAGTTGAAGAAAATTGATGCCCACAACCCAAGGAGCTGGGGATGAGGGTTTTGGGGCGTGGGAGGGGCTCAGGGCTGGGCCAGAGGACTGCAGAGTGGGGCCAGGAATGAAGGGTTCAGGGTCGGGGGGGGGGGGGGGGGGGAGGCTCTGGGATGGCGCAGGGGATTGGAGCATGGACTTACCTCTGGCAACTCCTAGTCAGCAGCGCAGCAGGGGTGCAGAGGCAGGCTTCCAGCCCATCCTCGGACCGCGCTGCGCCCCTGAAGCGGCCAGCAGCGGGTCCAGCTCCTAGGTGGAGGTGTGCAAGTAGCTCCACGTGGCTCTCACCCGCAGGCTCTGCTGCCCCACCCCCGGCCAATGGGAGTGCAGAGCTGGTGCTCGGGGCGGGGGCAGCGCACAGAGTCCTGTGGCCCCCTGCTCAGAAGCTGGACCTGCTGCTGGCCACTTCCGGGGCTCAGGATGGTGTCAGAACAGGTAGCTGGGCAGCACCGCAGACAGGACTTTTAACGTCCCAGTTGGCGGTGCTGCCCAGAGCCGCCCTGCGCCTTACCTGCTGCAACCCAGTACTGGGTCGTGACTCACGCGTTGAAAAATGCTGATCTAGCGCAGCTGAGTAATTGGTATTTCCAGCTTCCCCTGAAAACAAGCAGAACCTTCATGTCCCAAGACCATTAGCAGATAGAGATGGTTGCACCTTAGTAGTCAGCTGGCCTTAGGACTGCTGCCCCTGGCTCCTCACTCAGCTATCCTGGCAGCTAATGTGTGGGCTCTTGCGGGTCCCTGGACAAGTAGGGCCAGCAGCTTTCAGCAGAGGGCAGGGGCTTACAGCATTGGCATGAGGAAGGGGTCTCGTACCATGGGGGGGGGGGGCTAAGCCAGGGCTAAGTCCCAGCTAAGAATCTGTGTTGCTCTGCCTCCTGCAGCCAGAAGCGATGCTTCATAGCAGCTGGGAACTCAGCCAGTGTCCTGAGAGTTAAATAAACAGAAGATTTAGGCACAGAATGACCTCTAAAGTTGTCAGATTGTAATTGGAGAGAAGAGGACAGAGGAAACCTACATTCTGAATATCCAGAAGCTATTTTAAACCTAGACTTATTAACACTACAAATAAATATGAACAGATCTAGTTGATTCCACTGCATGGTGTGTTAATGTAGGACTGCTCTCTACCCTGTATGCCCCGTGTCTTTTCTAGCCCAGTACTACGTGCCTTCAGTGATGGAGCTCACCCATATCTGTTAGAGACTGATTACAATTCAGTGAAATGCTCCTTGATAGTCACTGAATTCCACCACACTGTGCCTAGTTCCACCCGCTCACACCACACTCACCATTATTCTCCTGTCAAGGGGTTTCTGGACTTATTTCCACCTACTGCAGTAGTTGGGTTTCCCTGCTCAGTGTAGACTTTTCCTGGTGTGGAGGTGCACAGACCGAATGCAGTATTCCAGGTGTAAGAACTTCACAGAAGCATACAGCATACCCACTACCCTAATCCAGCTAGGCTGTGGGGCCTCTGCACCCCAACTTTTCTGGGGCTCTTCTTGCTAACATTCCACTTCAAGCTTGCACCTAATTGGTGTTTGTTACTTCAGCTAGAGATCTCCTGCCACTTCAGCTTTCCCCATCCCTCCCATCCAATGTGTGGTAGGAGGAAAGGAACAAGCCTGATGTTTATATTCTGGCAGGGTGACTCTTAATTCTAAGTTGCTAGGGGGTGGAGTAAACAAGCTAACTGCCATAGAGCTGCTTTCCTGACCCCTGATCTCTGACATTTAGCCCAAAGCAGCAGAGGGCTCAGGGAATTCTGAGAGGACCAGCCCTGAGTGGGCACACACTGGTAAGGATTAGTGAATGGCTGTGCAAAGTTACCCATACCACCTTGGCCCTTTCCTTTGGGGCTGGAGTCCTAGGGCTTGTCCCCAGGGCCACTTGTCCAGTTACACCTGTCGAGCTAGACTGGGGCCTCTCTTATTTTGGGATGAGAGGGACTTTTTGGGGTTTAGCTTAAACTGCCCAAACCTCATTGAAAAAGGCACTCTCCCCCAGAATAAGTGTCCCCACAGAGTTCCAGCTGTATTACTGGAGCAGTTTAAATTCACACCCTACCTTATAGCAGGATCACTTCCCCCTGTAGCCAAGCCCTTCTTTAGAAATCTTGCTCTTGTGAAAACTTGCCTGACTTCTCAACATGAGGAAACAGGAGTGGTGGGGTCTTTTAAAAAGTGAGGGTCTAATTTTCCAGGCTGTTGAGTACCAGCACCCCAGCCTTGGGCTTTAAGGAGGGCTTACAGCTCTCAGCAGCTGTGATGATCAAGTGAGTAGTGGAGTGTTCATGAAAATTGACATCCCTAGAGACTAGCAGTCCCTGGCCTCCAGCTTGCTTTGGAGGGATGAGCTGCCTCTGCTGGGACTGCAGACCGGATGCCAAGTGAACCCTGCTGCCAGAGAGAACTGAAATTAAACTATTTACATAGGCCACTGAGCTGCGTAGGAACTCTCATCTGCTTGAGCTGGCTGCACTATTGATACAAATCAATCAAGCCTCTCTGGTGTTAACGATCAGTCAGCCTGTAAACAAACTCAGTGCAGTAGCTCCTAGGAGTACCCTTTTGTAAAGCTAGACACAAGTATTTAGCTGAGTACATAAGGGGTGAGAGGAGCCCTTTAACAATAATTCTAGGCCTCTGCCTCTCCCCGTTCTGAGAGGCTTGTATAGGTCTCTTCAGGAAGGGGGCCTATTCGTTTTGTGTCTCCAGCCAGCAGTCTCTCAACCACTGTGTCCACAGGCAGAGAGCCAGTCTGATCCCACTGTTCTTTTGAGGCCTGGAATGCCAGGCAAATGTAGGCGTCCAGTGTTAGGTCATCAATAGCAGGATCAATGGCACCGAAGGCTGTCTTCAGATCGTCCACTTTCACCTCCCTGTGTACAAAAGCAAGCCAAACAATACTCTGATGTCTGACCCAGGAAATCCTTGTAGATTAATGCAGCACTGGGAATCTACACCCATCTCCTGGGGAGCAAGGACCCCTCCCATGCTTCCCCCTCTGCCCTCTCCAGCAGCCTATGTTCTGTATTACTGTGTTGCAAAGTCAAGCTCTCAAATGTTCGGAATTGCCAGAATTATGACTGACTGCTTGACCTTAATCCAGCCCCCTTGTGTGGCTACAGCGTGACAGTCTAACTACTCGTAGCTCATGCTATTTTCTGTCTCCATTTTGTGCACACGATGGACGGTGCTCAGGGGATGAGCAGCTATTCAATATTTTGTTTTCTCCTCATTGTTCAGTGTGCGCGGCCCTGGGAATTTACTGACTGCCACTCTTCAACCTGCTTCAAAGACAGAGCCATTACTTTTCTCATGGGATTTACAGTGTCAGAACTTCACCATCACTGATTTTCACAACAAGCTGGGAGGGGAGAGGGTGGTACTTGCCCCATTGTCAGAGGGGGAGCTGGGGCACAGAGATGAAGGTCAAATGTCACTAATTTTAGGTTCCCAATTTGAGTCACTTAGGACCTACTTTGTCTTTATATGGCACTTGCTATGTTCAGCACACAACTCACATTGATGGCAGTTGCATTGGAGTGCTCAGCTCTTCTGGAAATCAGATCCAGCAGCACATAGGAACTCCTCTCTGGCGGAGATAGGGCTGGACTTCAGTTCTCCAGGGCAACATTCAACTGCCTTCACCATGAGACCATCCTGTCTCTTCCTGCAATCCCCTGCCTCATTCACTGCACATCTGCCAACTTCTGCAACCAATGAACCAAGGGTCCCACAGACAACAGCCTCTTTTACTACACAGCCCTGATTCATCCCCAGAGCAAGTCCATTCTGTGCACCGAATCAAGCAAGGTCATGGGGAGAAAACAGCATGTGGTCATGTAATTAACGTATGTATCATAATGTAGATGCAGGAGGAGGGGGCTGAATGAAGGTTGCATGGTACCCTTAACTCTGACATTGCCTAACTCTTGAGTGCTTGACTTTGCAACCTTAATAATGTTCTTTCAATGGCATTTTTGTGTGTAATTTCTAGGTACTACAAAAAGCACAGAAATTCCACCATGTGTCAACGTACTGACACCATGTGGGTGATCAGCAGCATTGGAACCTTTAGAGCCACGGCACAGATCTCTGCCACTTTAGCTGAGTAACTGACTGCAGGAGTTGATTTTTAACCTCTATGGAGAGCAGCACTAGACAGGGATGGGATGCTTTGCCTGCTGATTTCACAGCTATTTGCTGACAGCAGAGGAATGGTGAGACTCAGGCATCTTGGGTCCCATTCCAGGCTCAAGGAGAGTGCTCTCTAGCAGGCACAGATTATTCTGCCCACTCTCCCCCCCCAAGCTTGACCTCTTCTGCTCTGTCCCCTCCAACTGGTCCCTGTCCCAGTCACGTCTTCCCCATCCCTTGCTCTTTGTCCCACTTCATTCTCCTCACCAAGCCAGTCCCGCTGTCCGCTTCTCACTCTTCTTATCCCAGTTCCAAACTCCTTGCCCAGCCAACCTTACCCTGCCCTCTCCAGACTCCTAGTTCCAGTCTCCTTGTCCAGCCCCAGGACCCTCTCTACCCTCCAGCTCCTTGCTCAGACAGGCCAAGTTCTGCCCCTCTGGCTCCTCATTGAATCTCTGTCTCCTGCACCCTGGCCTCCAGTCACTTCCCTCCCCCAGTTTCCTGGCCCCACTGGCTCCCAGTTTTCTCCTTCAGGCTCTTCTTCTAGTCTTTTCTCCCCCGGGTTCCTCGACCCAGTCTCCTTGCTCAGCCACTTCCAGTTCTCCCCCTGCACCTCGGCTTCTCATCAGATCTGTCTCACCTCTGTCCCTCTACCCCACAAGTTCTCTGTCCCAGATTCCCACCCCTCCCCATCCGACTCCTCAGCCGATCTCTATCTTTCCCCCACCCAAGTTTTCCCCCCCGGCTCAACTCTCAGTCTCAGTTTCCCTCTCCCCATCCCCCGCCCTTCCTGCTGGTTCCTTGTCCTGATCAACTCACCCTGCCCCCTCCACAGGTCCTGCTCCTGTCCCCTCTACATTCAAATCATGCAGCTTCAGAGGAGTCAGGAGAGACAGGCTCCTTGCTCTCAGTTCAGGCACCTGGACTCAATATGGACCACTGCAGCCCAGAGCTGCAACTGCAGGGAAAGTCCTGCTCAGCCCTGGGCTGGAGCATGCTCCATGTGGACAGACTCTTCAGGGCATTTAGCTGCTAAAATTTAAGGCTGTACTGAGCATGTGCACATGGCACCTTTTCAGAGGCTTATGTCTTGGCCAAATCTCAGCAGATTTTCACAGGGCTGGTAAAAAGCATCGCCCTGACACAAGAGCCAACCACCTGCCAAGTTTCAAGTCCCTGTTCCAAAGCACTAGGGTGTCTCAAGAACAAGGCGGATGGAATTTTTTAACATGAGCGAAACACTGTCTGGTCCTCTAGCCTCGTTCTCAGCAATGGTTGAAACTTTCCAAAACAATTCAGCCCCAGGCAGATGCTCAGCAAGGAAACTTTCAACCCACCTGGTTAAAGTTACAAGCAATTGACAACAGGGTCTTCTACTGGGATGTGTCAGGGAGCCTTAATAACAGGTGGTGCTAACAGCCCTGCCTAGAATAATCAATCTGGGGACAGAGTAAAATGTGTGTATATTGTGGGAGTAGCCAGCAGCCTCCATCAGGATCAGGCCCATAGTGCTGAGCGCTGTACTAGCCCTCAGAAGCCCTGGGCTGAGGCACTGGCCGTCCAGAAGGGCATGCTGTGTGTGGCAGTGCAAGGGGCAGGTGAAGTGCGTCTGGCCATAATAAAGCTGGGTGGGTTTCAGCTTATGTGCTATGGGGGTTACCTCCCCTTGTGCTATTCGCTCCTCTCCCAGAGGTAATTACAATGGGAAAGGCTGCCTTTAGGAGGCGCTCTCCCGAAAGGTGACCCATTCCCTTTGGCGACACTAAGTGGAGGGCTGCTCTGAACACTGTCTGAATGGCTGCTAGGTGAGGGAGAGGGTTGAATTCTGAACGATCCCTCAGCTAGGCAGGTGCATGATGATTACTGCTGCTGGACAGCTAGAAATTGCACCCTCCCTGCTGGCCTGTCCCAGCACGCTGGTTTGCCTTGTCATAGAATCATAGAATATCAGGGTTGGAAGGGACCTCAGGAGGTCATCTGGTCCCACCCCCTGCTCAAAGTGGGACCAATCCCCAACTAAATCATCCCAGCCAGGGCTTTCTCAAGCCTGACCTTAAAAACTTCAAAACTGGCAAGGGAAGGGGATTCCACCACCTCCCTAGGTAACGCATTCCAGTGCTTCACCACCCTCCTAGTGAAAAAGTTTTTCCTAATATCCAACCTAAGCCTCCCCCACTGCAACTTGAGACCATTACTCCTTGTTCTGTCATCTGCCACCACTGAGAACAGGCTAGATCCATCCTCTTTGGAACCCTGCTCCAGGTAGTTGAAAGCAGCTATCAAATCCCCCCTCATTCGTCTCTTCCGCAGACTAAACAATCCCAGTTCCCTCAGCCTCTCCTCATAAGTCATGTGTTCCAGTCCCCTAATCATTTCTGTTGCCCTCCACTGGATGCTTTCCAACTTTTTCACATCCTTCTTGTAGTGTTGGGCCCAAAACTGGACACAGTACTCCAGATGAGGCCTCACCAATGTCGAATAGAGGGGAACAATCACGTCCCTTGATCTGCTTGCAATGCCCCTACTTATATGTCCCAAAATGCCATTGGCCTTCTTGGCAACAAGGGCACACTGTTGACTCCTATCCAGCTTCTCGTCCACTGTAACCCCTAGGTCCTTTTCTGCAGAACTGCTGTGCCGAGCCGTTCGGTCCCTAGTCTGTAGCGGTGCATGGGATTCTTCCGTCCACTTGGTCCATCTTGTCTGTTAGGCCGCATATGCCCTTTGGAGCAGGGGTTGCCCGTTCTGCCTGTACAGTGGGGTCCGCCCCAATGGTGACCGCATGCTACACATCCAATGCCTTTGGAGAGCTCCCAAAAGCATTTGGCCCTGTTCCTGCTGGCTTACCTCTGTACTCTTAGGGCCCAGTTACTGCACTGTCCATTCTGAGTTATTATTACTCACACTGGTTCATTCTCCACCCCCACCCGCTGTGCCCCATTCACCTACCTGTCTCAGCACTCTGAGCTCACTGCCAGGCTGCTGCACCTGAGGATCCTGCGTCCACCACAGGATTTCTTGGCAATCCAAGAGGGGAAGAGAAAACATGGGATCTGAATAGCTCAGCTACTCACGGCATGTGGCCCAGCTCATTCCTCAGTTCTCTCAGATACTCCTGCTTCTCGCTAGCGTATTGGCTCCTGATCTTCGCAAGGAAGGGCTCAGCGTTGCCCTCCTCGTCCTGCAAGAGACAGCAGGGCCCTTGGCACCAGAGCCTGGCTCTTGTGCACTGCTCCACCACAAGCCCCAGCAGAACACACTCCTGGGTGTATTAAAGACTTGAATCTGGAGGCTCTTAATGCATTGAAGCAGCATCCTTTGTGCCAGCAGAACTGGGGTGTAACCAGCACTCTGGCTGTGGGCAGCTGCTGCATGCACTGATCCCCACCTCTGCCAGCCCCCTGGAGCTCTTTCGGAGAGAGCAAAGGTTTTGGGTGCAGCGCTCAGAATCCCACTCCCTGCTGGTTTCCTACCCAAGGCCAGCCAGAGCGCTGGTGTACTCCTCTGGCCAGCTAGCAGCATGCTGGGATGGCAACCTCTAGCGCTACTGGACTGAGGGGAGCTGAGCACGGTGGACATGAAGCAGGGCATGTGGAATGGAGGGTTAAATGCTGACCAAGCGTATGGAGTCTGGCAGGGGACTTCCGGTGCATAGGCAATGAGTGAGAAATGAGTAGGTAGAAGGGGCAGAAAATACAGACTTTGGGGATTGTGGGATAGCATTGGAGGACCATCAAAACCTGAGCTCTTCAGGAGGCATCGTCACTGCAAAGTAGGCAGATCAGAGCCCACCTGGATTCTAATCTCTACCCCCATCTAGGAAAGCAAGCCCAGGCTGATGACACATATAAGCCTGGTCATGAGGGTTATACATGGGAACGGTGGGGTTTGGGGTAAGAGCCCAGGGTAAGCCTGCAGTGAGAACATACTGTAGGAGCGATGTTAGATTTTGGCCTGGGGGCCTGGGCAGGATCCCCTGGGAGAATAACATGAGGGGGAAAGGAGTCCAGGAGAGCTGGCTGTATTTTAAAGAATCCTTATTGAGGTTACAGGGACAAACCATCCCGATGTGTAGAAAGAATAGTAAATATGCCAGGCAACCAGCTTGGCTTCACAGTGAAATCCTTGCTGATCTTCAACACAAAAAAAGAAGCTTATAAGAAGTGGAAGATTGGACAAATGACCACGGAAGAGTATAAAAATATTGCTCGGGCATGCAGGAGTGAAATCAGGAAGGCCAAATCATACCTGGAGTTGCAGCTAGCAAGAGATGTTAAGAGTAACAAGAAGGGTTTCTTCAGGTATGTTAGCAACAAGAAGAAAGTCAAGGAAAGTGTGGGCCCCTTACTGAATGAGGGAGGCAACCTCGTGACAGAGGATGTGGAAAAAGCTAATGTACTCAACGTTTTTTTTTTGCCTCTGTCTTCACGAACAAGGTCAGCTCCCAGACTACTGCACTGGGCAGCACAGCATGGGGAGGAGGTGACCAGCCCTCTGTGGAGAAAGCAGTGGTTCGGGACTGTCATAAATATAAAGGGAAGGGTAAACACCTTTAAATCCCTCCTGGCCAGAGGAGAAACCCTTTCACCTGTAAAGGGTTAAGATGCTAGGATAACCTCGCTGGCACCTGACCAAAATGACCAATGAGGAAACAAGATACTTTCAAAGCTGGAGGGGGGGGAGAAACAAAGGTTCTCTTTGTCTGTGTGATGCTTTTGCCAGGAACAAAAAAAGGAATGGAGTCTTAGAACGTAGTAAGTAATCTAGCTCGATATGCGTTAGATTCTGTTTTGTTTAAATGGCTGAGAAAATAAGTTGTGCTGAATGGAATGTAGATTCCTGTTTTTGTGTCTTTTTGTAACTTAAGGTTTTGCCTAGAGGGATTCTCTATATTTTGAATCTGATTACCCTGTAAGGTATTTACCATCCTGATTTTACAGAGGTGATTCTTTTACTTTTTCTTCAATTAAAATTCTTCTTTTAAGAACCTGATTGCTTTTTCATTGTTCTTAAGATCCAAGGGTTTGGGTCTGTGTTCACCTATGCAAATTGGTGAGGATTTCTTATCAAGCCTTCCCCAGGAAAGGGGGTGTAGGGTTTGGGGAGGATTTTTTTTGGGGGGGAGACGTTTCCAAGAGGGGTCTTTCCCTGTTATATATTTGTTAGATGCTTGGTGGTGGCAGCAATAAAGTCCAAGGGCAAAAGGTAAAATAGTTTGTACCTTGGGGAAGTTTTAACCTAAGCTGGTAAAAATAAGCTTAGGGGGTTTTTCATGCAGGTCCCCACATCTGTACCCTAGAGTTCAGAGTGGGGAAGGAACCTTGACAGGGACTATTTAGAAAAGCTGGACGAGCACAAGTCCATGGGGCCAGATTGCACTGCATCCGAGAGTGCTAAAGGAGTTGGCGTATGTGATTGCATAGCCATTGGCCATTATCTTTGAAAACTCATGGCAATCGGGGGAGGTCCCGGATGACTGGAAAAAGGCTAATGTAGTGCCCATCTTTAAAAAAGGGAAGGAGGAGGATCCGGAGAACTACAGGCCAGTCAGCCTCACCTCAGTCCCTGGAAAAATCATGGAGCAGGTCCTCAAGAAATCAGGTCTGAAGCACTCAGAGGAGAAGAAAGTGAACAGGAACAGTCAGCATGGATTCACCAAGGGCAAGTCATGTCTGACTAATCTAATTGCCTTCTATGACGAGATAACTGGCTCTGTGGATGAAGGGAAAGCAGTGGATGTGTTGTTCCTTGACTTTAGCAAAGCTTTTGACACAGTCTCCCACAATATTCTTGCCAGTAAGTTAAAGAAGTATGGGCTGGATGAATGGACGATAAGGTGGATAGAAAGCTGGCTAGATTGTCGGGCTCAACGGGTAGTGATCAATGGCTCCATGTCTAGTTGGTAGCCGGTATCAAGTGGAGTGCCCCAAGGGTCGGTCCTGGGGCCGGTTTTGTTCAATATCTTCATAAATGATCTGGAGGATGGTGTGGATTGCACCCTCAGCAAGTTTGCAGATGACACCAAACTGGGAGGAGAGGTAGATACGCTGGAGGGTAGGGATAGGATACAGAGGGCCCTAGACAAATTAGAGGATTGGGCCAAAAGAAACCTGATGAGGTTCAACAAGGACAAGTGCAGAGTCCTGCACTTAGGACGGAAGAATCTCATGCACTGCTACAGACTAGGGACCGAATGGCTCAGCAGCAGTTCTGCAGAAAAGGACCTAGGGGTTACAGTGGACCAGAAGCTGGATATGAGTCAACTGTGTGCCCTTGTTGCCAAGAAGGCCAATGGCATTTTGGGATGTATAAGTAGGGGCATTGCCAGCAGATCAAGGGACATGATCGTTCCCCTCTATTCAACATTGGTGAGGCCTCATTTGGAGTACTGTGTCCAATTTTGGGCCCCACACTACAAGAAAGATGTGGAGAAATTGGAGAGAGTCCAGCGAAGGGCAACAAAAATGATTAGTGGACTGGAACACATGAGTTATGAGGAGAGGCTGAGGGAAATGGGATTGTTTAGTCTGCGGAAGAGTAGAATGAGGGGGGATTTGATAGCTGCTTTCAACTACCTGAAAGGGGGTTCCAAAGAGGATGGATCTAGCCTGTTCTCAGTGGTAGCTGATGACAGAATGAGGAGTAATGGTCTCAAGTTGCAGTGGGGGAGGTTTAGGTTGGATATTAGGAAAAACTTTTTCACTAGGAGGGTGGTGAAGCACTGGAATGCGTTACCTAGGGAGGTGGTGGAATCTCCTTCCTTAGATGGTTTTGAGGCCTGGCTTGACAAAGCCCTGGCTGGGATGATTTAGTTGGGAATTGGTCCTGCTTTGAGCAGGGGGTTGGACTAGATGACCTCCTGAGGTCCCTTCCAACCCTGATATTCTTTGATTCTATGACTGAAAGAGCTCAGCTGAGAGAGACATGGCAGAGGAGACAGGTCCCTCTGGCTGAGAGAAGCCCAGGGTTAGGACACACATACAGAGACAACAGGGACAGTGTAGACTCCTGCCAGGGAAGTAGAGAGGAAAAGACTTCCGTAGCCCAAGAGGCTAGGAGAACTGTTCAGTTTTGTTTGGACTTGTTTATGATATCCTGGAAGGAATCTGAACTTAAGTGACTTGGCCGGAGGGCAGAGCCACAGAAGACTTGGGGCCAGAGACAAGCGGCCAGCAGGAGGTGCGGGAGGCAATGCCTCACACCAGTGCAAGGGTGAGTGAGCCATGCCACAGGCTTCTTTTACTCATCCTAAATGAGAGGGCGTGAGGTGCATTTTCGTCCTCTGCAGGCTGCTTTCAGGATGTAGATTCTACAGTGGGGATTGCAGTTCCATTAGCACGTGGATTCAAACCATTCTTCCCTGGTGAAACCTAAACCAGAACCAGAAGAAAGACTAAAGAAGCTGCAGCCTACCTCCATGAATAAGGACCTGTAGTCAATGAAGTCCTCTGTGCTTTGTGTCTTGTACCTGCTTGCATCTATTAGCTCCTGGATCTGATCATTACTTTTCAAGGGACAAGCGGCCCTCAGTGCCAGGCTGTATGGAGAAAGAGAGGAGCATCACAACCACAGGTATGTGTGGCCCAGTAGCGTGTGCGTGGACACCCACTCGGAGCATGACCAGGCCCTCCAATCAAGGGGTGCATGGCCGTGCAGGTGCATGGCACACACTGTTGGCTGTGCAGCACCCCCAGAAGCACTCCAGGAGCAGGTTTTCAAGAGCGCAGCATTTGCAATCAGGGCAGGGTCTTCAGAAGAGTTCAGCCCCTGTGCAGGCATCAAAACAAGGGCCACATTTGCAGTAGAGCTCAGCACGTGGGTGCATGCTGGGTGCTGAGCTCTTGGGGAAATGTGGCCCAGCTGCGGGTGCTGACTGCCAGACAGTCTGGCCCCATGTGACTAGCAGCTCTGGAGAGAGGCACATATTCCTAGTAGAAGGGCTAGTGGATGTAGCTTCTGCCCCACTTCAATGAATCGTTATCTGGACATCTCCCAGGGAACCACTTAATCTGGCACTTGCCAGTTGCTACAACAGTTGCTTAACTGGGCAAGAATCAGCAAAAATGATCCCTAGAGCAGAATGTTCAGATGTGCTTTGTCCTCACAGTCAGTGCCAGATTTCCCAAAGAACCTAGGCTCCCATCTGGGCACCAAAATACGTGGCCAGACTCCAGCAGAGCTGTGCAAGGTGGGGGCCAAGTGCTTTTGCAAATCTGCTCTAGACTGTGGGTGCTGAGCACTTGGCAACCTGGCCCTGAACACTTCAGAAAATCTGACCCTGAACCTGGACTCATTTCACCAGTGCCAGAGTGTTACAGGGTGTCTCTGCCTGAATCTTGTAATACAGCTGTTAGCAGAGTGGTGAGATTCTGCCCTCTGGTGGACTCCTAACTTCTGCTGAAGCCTCTGGCACTGTGCAGGGTTATCTGAGGTCAGAAGGTAGCCCAGGATGGAGATGCAGATGGTGCCCAATCCCATGGAATTGGTGTTCTCTGCTGGCACATGCACAACTCTGGCAGATCACTCTGCCAGGGAGAGAGCCAGTGAAACCTGCTGGTGAAACTGGCATTGCAACACAACTCTGCTTGGGACTAGTCCATTCCCTGCCATCACAGTGGCTTGGGGCACCTGTCTCTCCTGTTCTCTCCCTTTGGCACACAACAGTGAGTCTCCCAAGGACTACAATACTATGGTGTAACTGAGTTATTGGGCTTAATGTAGGGGTAACTGGGTGCAATGTAATGGCTGGTGATTTACAGGAGGTCACAGTGGGTGATCGAATGGACCTGGCTGGCCTTGAACACTAGGAAGCTCTAAGATCTTCTACCCTGGATGGCGGGGCTCAGACAGCTGCAGCACCTCTTACTTGAACTGTTCAGTCATGAGAGTTCCGCTGTTTGAGCTGTCGCTGGCCATCAGCTCCTTCAGCAGGTTGGAGATTAGCTGGTTCTGGCCATGGTATAGTCCTTCATCCACCTGTGAAACAGGAAGCGTCCACAGGTCACTGACAGCACCACCGAGGAGCTAGCCTCCCAATGTAGAAGGAAAGTCAGGGCAGTAATGGGGAAGATGGCACCACCCAGAGACAGCACGTCATTTCCATCCAAGCATCTTTTGGTGATTTACAAATCACTAAGCAAGCCAGATGGTGCTCCCCCCGAGGCTGGTATTATAATCGCTTCGTATAGAACACCCATCCTTCCAAAGCAGCTTATGTGCAATGACATACTGGACCAGTGAAAAGCAGCCCTCTCTGGGGTGGAGCGCAGCTGCCAGAAAAACAGCACATTGCACGACATAGTGAGGCGTGGTGCTGTGGCAATCCCTCACCTTATTGAGCAGCAGACAGGACCTCTGCTTTGAAAGCCCCATATGCAATGAACCGCTGCATCCAAGTCCGCTTCTTAGCCAGAGGTTGGAGACTTTCATTGCCCTCATGGTTGACTGTATCCATGCCTCTCAACCACTCCTGAGCAGGACGTATGTAACTCCTGGGCTGCTGTTTCCATGCAGTATCCAGAGCATCGTGTGTACGGTGCAGGAGAACTCTATAATGTTGTGGGGCATTGGCAGCTTAGGAGGAGTGCAACCAGAGGCATGAGGAAGTACAGGAGACTTTTCCATCTCCACAGGGTGGGAATGAGCCCCGTTGAGCTGCCCAGCCCAGGGGAGCACTGCAGCTGGGAGATGTGCTGTTTTGTGGATTGTACAGGGAGTGTAAAGGACTAGACGTCAGGGAGCGAAGGGGATTGTAAGTATGTAGCTAAGCAAACTGTGGCCCTCTGACGTCAGTGGGAGGATGTGATGTGATCAGTGCTCCTGAAAGAACAGGGGCCTTCCAACAGGAACCTGAGAGTTTCCACAACATGCTGAGTAACCTCACTCCCATTGTGAGCAGTGGGGTGTGCGGGTGCTCAGCCCACCACAGGGCTTCCCCCCAGTTCCCTCGCTCTCTCACAAGGAAGCAGAGGTAGGACACCAGGTTCCCAGGCCACTCACCTTCCCACTCAGTATGTCATAGAACAAGCTCATGGCTTCGTTTGATCGGTACAGCTTGATGTTTTCATAGATGGTGTAAGCCCATTCAAAGGCAGAGGCGTCTCCATACCTCTTCTGGAGGTAGTTAAGGAAGAACTCTGGAAGGCTGGATTGCTTCCCTTTCTGCCAAAAAACAAGACAGCTGCTCCAGAAAACAGGCTGAGGCTGGAGGGGGCTGATCCCTTCAGAGCTGCTCCTGAGCTCCAAACACCAGAGAAGACCCAGGCCACCTTCCTTCTCCTGAGGGTGTTCACAGCTGGATGAAGCACAGAAACTCCAGCTGTCCCCTGGATCTGAGCAGTGGATATCACTCCCCATCCCTAAACAGGAGACAGCTCAATGGCCACTCTTAATTGGGAATGAGCACTAAATCTCCTCCTTCCACCCCACATTTGTAGGGCCCTCCATGCCCCAGGTTGGAACCACACATTTGCACATCTTGCCCTCTGCCAGCACATCTGGACACTGCCATTCTGGCCAGGGTAGGGGGGGAAGGCTTTCCCCAAACCCACCAGGTCACCCCAGGAGCAGAGCACCCCTCACCCTACTGGCTAAGGAAGGGGCCTGATCTCTGGTCTGTAGAACCATGCAGAGCACTGTTATCAGTGTCATGCTAGAAGCTTCCCTGACTCTTCCTGCTGACCACAGTGACACTCGTAACTGCCTTAAGGTCCCCTTGTGCTCAGCTTAGTTAGTAGGCTGCACGGTACCTTGGGTGTGTGGTTTATGTCTGTTAGGCCCCTGTACCAGGATGGCTGGCACAACACCAAGGCACTGCTTGCCTAGCCATCCTGGAGACCTGGTTACAGGAGCACCATCACTCACCAGGGTAGCAGCAGGCAGGTACATCCCAGAAGTGACAGTGGGGAATGGGGGCTGGAAAACAGCAAAATGACTTGCTCCTACAGCATCCTCGGTTGACAGGGTCAGAGAGTGACACGAACTGTGGCTTAGGTGCAGCCCTGGCTTCCCAACCCCTTCCAGCCAGCAGGACTGTCCCAGTAGCTGACAGCAAGGAATCAAGTAGTTTTTAGTTATGGGGAAAAATAGGATAAAGAGAACCTGCAGATCTGCTGAAACTTTCTCTTTCCAGATCTCCTTCACGATGTTCACCACATCCTTTTTGTTTAGCTTCTTGTTCTTCACCTGGCCTTCGTACCTCAGATACACAGGGACCTTGTCCCCTTTGCCCTAGATAATACAAGAGACCAACAGGAATTCACATCAGGTAGCAAAGAAGCTATTTCCATAGAATATGGAGCCACGGAAAAGGTTCGTGTCTCGGGGTAAGCTCACAAGGTGGGAGCCATCTGGGACAGGTTCTTTCATTCCCAGTGTTTCATAGGAAGTTCTGGTGCCACAATGAAGCCACAACGGTGGACATGAGTCAGTTGGAGTCTGCACTAGGCGTGTCTCCTCTTTCCTCCTTGCAGTGAACTAGATCAAACCCTTGCTACATGAGTGACTCTTCTTGTGACTCCTATCTCAACCCCATTGCACCCATGCAGCTGTGAACATGACTTCTGTGCATGCCTCACAGTACAGAACGATGTTCCTCTGACACAGATGGTGAGCGTGTCATGCAGGTGAGACACACAGGCTGGGTAACCCTCCAGCCCATATTAGTGAATGGCTATTTCCCAGGGAGGAGTAACATTTCCCTGATCTCTGACATGCAGTTTGATGGCAGCGCCTGGCATCACTTAACATGGTGCGTGTTCTGGGGGCAGTTTAGAAAGTGCACTGAGTAGCTGCTAAAGAGAGACACTTCGCCACAAAGCGGGGGAGGGCCAAGGGCTTTAACGTAACAAAAATGTGGGGACATCCTCCTGCAGTGATGCAGAGAACATCTGAGCAGAGGGTAAAACCATTCAAGCTCCTGGAGAAAACTAAGGAGGAAGAGACCTGTTGTAAGTGGGAGTCACCAACTCATGAGGGCAGGTGAAAGGAAATCTGAATCCACACGTGACAGATTAGCTGCTTAGTACAATGTAAACAGTCACAGCAACATCACCCCGGGTTCACTGAGCTGCTTGTTAGGGAGGCATCAGCAAGGAGATCTTTATATAATGCAGCATTTGTCACTTGTTTGTTTGGGGGCTAGGGAAGACACAGTGGCAAAGTGTGTCTATCACAGGTTACAAGCAATAGGCAGTGTCGGCAGGGAAAGGACACCCTTAGCCCAGTAACTCCTGGGCAACAATTCCTTAGCTAATACTTTGCACTTTCAGTAGCTGCTGGTAAATCTCAACTTGGAGATTTATCTCCTAGTAAGAGGGCAACTGGTTGTTCTTGGCCTAAGGTTTCCAGCAAAGGATTACTCTAACAATCTGATCTTTATGTATCAGTATTGCAGTCATGAAAACAGCTGTGGAATTCTGAATGGGAAAGGCTCTTCCCTACTTTGCCAACAGTCAGATATGTATTACTGAGTCCTCTCAACAGAGCAAAGCAACCAAGAAAGAAACACAAATACCAGTCCAGGGAAGGAGTCTTTCTCCTTCAGCACTCCTGTTCCTATTTCCTCCAGAAGCACATCCACCAGCTGGTCACTGGTCTTCCCCTCTTCCAGATAGCTCCACCGCACAGGCCCACCAGAAATCACCTCTGTAAGAGCAGAAACAAACACAGCTGTTGAAGGAGGGAGAGCATTCCCAGCATGTCCTCCAGCTGGCGTTGGTGGGAGTTTTAGATTTGTACGGATCTGTATCGGTGCTCAGCCCTTATGTTAAACACCCAATACAAAAAAAGAGTCACTGAGCCCCTCCAGCTCTCAGCTCTACCCCCTCCATAAAAGCCTGTGTGGGGGAAATGGGGCTCTGCACTGTGCCCAGAGGTTAACAAATGCAGCAACTCACAGCACTTTGAGATGAGATGTCCAAAGCAAATCATCATCAACGATGGTACCTGCACATTTTGCCCAGTCAGGCCGGGGCGTGGAGCTGCGCTGAACTTGCTGGAGTTCGTTGTAGAAGCAGTCTCGCTCTTCCACAGTCTCTTGGTGGATTTCCAACAGAGTGTCATACTCCTTTTGGAGGTCATCAAAATCCTTCTGCAGGACTTCCATCTAACATAAGGGAAAGTGGGGCAGAGATAAACCAGTGCTGATGACTCTGGACTTCTTGCAGTTATTCAATCCCTTTTCAGACTGAATTTTAGACCAGAGCTGGCCAAAGAGCAGCACAGGCGAGCCCCGGTTAGTCCACAGCTTTCTAGAGTATGGCTGCTCATCTTCAGAATGGAGGTGGAGCCCCAGAATGCAATATTCCACTTGGCCACCCAGATCAAGCAGAGCATCTTTTGCGGGGACTTGTAGCCTCTGAAAGCTGCCACACTAATGGGAAATTGCTGCTTTTTAAAGGTGAACTGCAAAGAATTTTTGTAAAGGTTTTTTTTTGGGGGGGGGCGGTTATGGGGCTTGAATGGTGCTTTATTTTTTGTTCTTTAAGGAAAAGGTCTTGGGGGCACTGTGCCTGTGGCAGACCAGGTGCCAGCTCATGCCGAAGTACCCATGCCTCAGTTGAACACTGTCAAATACCTAACTGGGATCAGTCTGACTCCTGTGTGTATAGTGTTGTTAAAAGAGGTATTAGAATTTGTCAGGGTTCCTTCCCCACTCTGAACTCGAGGGTACAGATGTAGGGACCAGCATGAAAGTCCCCCTAACTTTATTTCTACCAGCTTAGGTTAAAGCCTGGTACGCTGCCGCCACCAAGCGATTTAACAAAGAATCAGGGAAGAGAGCACTTGGAGACGTCTTCCCCCAAAATATCCCCCCAAACCTTACACACCCCTTTTCCTGGGGAGGCTTGAGAATAATATCCTAACCAACTGGTTACAAAATGGACAAAGACCCAGACCCCTGGGTCTTGGAACAATGGAAAAATCAGTCAGGTTCTTAAAAGAAGGATTTTATTTAAAAAAAAAAAAAGAGAGATAAAAATCACCTCTGTAAAATCAGGATGGAAAATACTTTACAGGGTATTCAGATTCAAAACACAGAGGATCCCCCTCTGGACAAACCTTAAAGTTACAGAAAACAGGAATAAACCTCCCTCTTAACACTGGGAAAATTCACATAAACCAAAAGATAAACTAATCCACCTTGCCTGGCTCACCTCTACTGGTTGCAATATTGGAGACTTGGATTAGGATGGGTTGGAGAAGATGGATTTCTGTCTGGCCTCTCTCAGTCCCAAGAGAGAACAACCACATAAACAAAGAGCACAAACAAACCCTCTTCTCCCACCCCCCAGATTTGAAAGTATCTTTTGTCCCCATTGGTTCCTTTGGTCAGGTGCCAACCAGGTTATTTGAGCTTCTTAACCCTTTACAGGTAAGGAGGAATTTTAGGCTATCCTCATGGTTATGACAGAATTATAGAGGTGAGTTTAGTGTTTGGACATTACTGAATGCTTGTGAGTTGCTGCCTGCATTCATCTCACCTTATAACAGCTGTATCCCATATGATAAGGTAATGGTTGAGTGTTTGCATTGTAAGCCTATGTAAATCACCAAACGGAGAGACATTAACTAGTCTGAAATGCTGGCCTCCAATATAAGCTTTTATGTCCTGCCCAACAAGGAAGGCCCATCAACACCAGACAGACTAGAAAGGAACATTAAAGAAGGTATAAGACTTTGTTGTTTGCTCTCCTTCCACTGCATGAAGAGGAGTCTTGCAAGTGAATTCCTCCCATCAGTTGAGTTTGCATCTCAAAGCTGAAATGGGGAAGGGAATAAAAAGCCCTAAGAACAAGGAACTGTATCTTTATGCTACTTGGACTCCTGGGAACCACGATTACTAGGCATAAGCAAAAGTTCCCCAGCTGCTTAGCCTGGGTTAGCTCTAAAGGACATACAGAACTTGCTTATCACAGAAGCTTCTGTTACTTTGGAAACTTAAGATTGTAACTCATTTGTGTGCATCTATGTTTAGGTGCTATAACCATGTAAATAAATCTTATTTCCTTTTCCTGTTAATAAAACTGAATATAGTTTATTATAGAATAGGCTACCAGTCTTGTCTTTGGTGTGAAATCTAAGGTGCAATTGACCTGGGGCAAGACAGATCGGAGCACCCCAGGGGGACTGTCTGTGACTCCATGGTCAGGCTGTTATTGTGCCTGAGGAGTTCACACTTCATAATTGGTTGGTGAAATCTAGGTATAGAACTCGAAGCTGTATTGGGGTTTGTGCCCTAGTTCGTAACACTCTGCCTTGAGGTTGCAACCCGCGCTCTTGAACCAATGCAGGACAGCTTGACATGCATCTGTTTGTTACTTGAGAAATATCTGGTCTGAAGTGACCTGTTTTTGCTATCTGTCCTCCTGAAGGGTGGAAGCACTAGCAAGATTATGACTGAAACGCAAACCTTGAGAGGGAGAGAAAGGGAGTTTTATTCACACCTTCATTGTTTATGACTCTGTTTATGATATCTATAACTCAAACTCCTGGGAGAAAAGTTCTCTTTGTGAAAGATCCAACACCTGCTTCTCTGTAACTGAAGGCTGAGAGCCTTTGCTCCAGCAAAAATAGATACATTAGAAATACTAGGCCTTATGTAATAACCAGGCAGAAAAGCTTCAGAAACCTGCCAGGCCTCAACCCCTCAGAGGGAAGCAAAACAGGTGCATGCACTATATATATTTTTTGCAGTTCACCTTTAATGCAAATTTGGGCACCCCCTAACTAGACCCCTTGCATAGATACATCAACTTTCTTCCAGTGCATCAGGCAGCTCTTTGCTCTTTCAGAGGAGAGGAGTTACTCTGAGCCAAGCCCCCTCCACACCCCCATTCCTTTGCACCCTGACCAATGGCAGGAATGATCCTGAAACAACCAGGAGGCTTGCTACAGACTGACTGAGGGATTCCTTGCTCTGGGGTCTAGTCCAGCTGGGAGCTGGGTTGAATGGCCTCTTCTAGCCCATGACAGCTCAGGAGCAGGGCTAAGCCTAGGACTTTGCTCATTTTTGTTCATTATGTCCTTTGCTGCACTGTAGGAAAACAGGCGCTGCTCCTGTGTGTGCACTGCAAGCCGAGTGCTCACACTGTTTGCTTTGAAAAGGAGGCAAACAAACAAAGCGAGCCACCTACAACAGAAGCTATTTAAGCCCTCAGTCCAGCTTGGGGAAATGTCTTCAGTCCACTAGCAGCATGGTGACCCTGGAGTCACAGAAGACTAAGGAACCCATTTCATATCCGAGGGAAATGCAGCAGCACCACCAAGCAGACACAGAAAACTACCAGCTGAGTGCTTCTTTCAGTAAGCAGAACTATGGAGAGGGCTGTGGTGTAAGATATACCTACTTCATTAACTGATTTCACCAGTGTTTTACAGCACTACACGCAGCTAAACTTGACTCTCTCTTATTAGCAGTAAGAGAGCCGGCTATGCAGTAGGATATTTATGCTAATCAACACCTATCCAACTCCGTCTATTACTGTTAATACACCATGGCAAAACCAACAGTGCTTTGAATCCAGAGGTTACAGCTGTTCAGAGATGGCTCCTTAATTGTTCTATGGGAAGCCCCAATCAAGGGGATGTGACATTTATTTGTGGGGAGGAATTAAACAATGTATTGAAACATTGCTAAGGCTGAGATCCAACCTGTCAACAGGCAGGCACTTCTGCGTTACCATTTCATCCCTACCTTATCTCCTTGTGCCAACAGACAAGAGCCAGGTGCAATGGGACAAGTTAGGGTTGGAGTGAGCACCTCCTGGCTTTACTTAGTCTGGCCTGCACCCCAAGATACAGGATGGTATTTGTGTGGTAGACACAGCCTTATGATCACCTTCTCAAACAGATCAGAATATTTTTTCTCCTGCGATTCGAAGTCTCTCCTGGGTACAACGTCTCCATAATCTGCTTTCATCGTGTTCAGCTCCACCTGGGCTTTCGTGAGGTCCTGCCGAGCTATCTTCAACGCCAGCGTTACCTTGACCAAGTCTTCACCCTTGACGTCTTTAAACAACAATCATCAATGCACAGTCAGATGGAGGGCCATGACCGCAAGCCCAGCTCTCTGGAGGCACGTTCTCAAGTGAGCGTTATTAAAGCCCTCAGAGGTTCTGATGTGCTGTCCCTACTGATGCAGTGCTGCAGTCCTGGTGCTCCCAGCTTTTGACAGCTGAAGAGTCACATGAGTCTGGCTGGGTCTGGAGCCCATCTGCTCACGGCATGAGAATCTCCAGTCCTCTTGTGAATGTCAGTCCTGCCTTGGGGGGGGGATCCCCCATCTGACTGGCTGCCTTCCCCACTGCCCCACCTCCTGGGGAAGAGCAGCCAATCAGGGCTTCTGCAGGGGGCAGGCAGAACTCTCTCCCCTTTCCCCAGAAGCTGACACTGCACTCACAGGATGGGGGTGGAGGGAAGAGAGAACTAAAGAGCGCAGCAGCTCAGGGTGGCTCCATCCCTTCTTCCCCCCTCCCCTCCTGTGAGCAACAGGGGCAGGATGGTGCCTCTGCACCACCTGGAACACCCTGCCTCGGAGCAGGAAGGTGGGTTGAAGAACCCAGGAGCTATAGGAGGAGCAAACGTGGGACTGGGAGGGCAGATCTGATGTGCGGCTGAGGAGGTGCACAGTTAATTGCTGGGCTGAATGAGGAGCAGATGTGGAGCTGCTCCTCCAGAATGGAGGAGGAGGAGAAAGGGGACTGGAGAGTAGCTGGAAGCTTCGCACAGCAGGGCCAGAATTTGGGAGACTCAGCAGTGCTGTAATGGCCATATACACAAGGGATGGGGGTGGGACCCCTCTCAATCTGCCCTTCCTGCTTGACTTGTGAACCACTGATAACTACTCTCTGGGAATGGTTTTCCAATCAGTTATGCACCTACTTTATAGTAGCTCCATCTAGGTTATATTTCCCTTGTTTGTTTATGAGAAGGTCATATATATGTATTTATGTAAACACTTATTTGCATAGCCCTTCAATCCCCATTGGTGCCTCTGGCTGCTATTGTAATGCAAACATTCAATACTAAAATCAGGACTAATAAAGAACAAGAAGAAAGGCTACTTACCAGTAACTGTAGTTCTTGGAGTAAATTATCTTTGCGGACCCACAGTCCCTGCCCTCCTTACCCATATTCAAAGTCCCAGGCTGAATTTTGGGTTAGCGGGAAAGGACAGAGCAGAAGCAGGGATGTGCTATCTTTGGGTCTGAACGTTCAAATCCATATATGGGGTGCTCATGTGGACACCTAGCTACTGCTTTCCTGCAAGTTCCCAAACAGCAGCACTAGGGGTGACTCTGCAGGGGCCACCTACTCAATCACTATCACAGGTAAATAACCTGGCTGGCACAAACTCAGAGCAGTTTTGTAAACACAAATGCTCAAGATCCTTGACTTCCAGAAGGTTCGCTGGTTCCGAGGGATCGACCCTGCAACCTGCCTGTCACAAGATCCTTAAGCACCAACAACTTCCACTGAAGTCAAATAGCACTAAGGGCTCTCAGCACCTTGCAGGATCTGGCCCTGGAATACCTGTTTCGTTAAGTAGCGGGTGAGGGCTGAGTCTTCCATGCAATGTTGGTTATATGGCTCTGGATTTGGGGCTTGTTGCAGGATAAGCTCTTACAAAAATTTGCTTTCTCTACCTTGGACTTGGCGAAGCGACATTTCCAACTGCTGATTGCGCATTTCATTCAGGTCTGCTAGCAGCAGCTTGCGTGCATCACACTCATTAATGTAGCGCATGTATTCCTTGGCCATATTCTTCCGCAGCATGTTCACCTGCAGGGGACAGGATACTGGGCTGACCACTGAACTCAAGCTCTCAGATACTGTAGAAATGAGCACCACTGAAAAGCCCATGAGAAAACTAATCGTTCTGTCTTCAGATCAGGGTTTGAATAGTGTGCAGTAATTAAGGCCTGGGGCCACACACAGAACAATGAGGAGAAAACTAAATATTGAATAGCTGCTCATTCTCTGAGCACTGTCCACCCTGTGCACTGAATGAGGCAGGCTCCTGCGGGAAAACAGCATGTGATCATGTACTTAAAGCCTGTACCATAATGCATATGCACCAGGGGGTCAAATTAAGGTTGCAAAGGCAGCATTAATTTTGGCATTTCCTTCCTTTTGAGTGATTGACTTTGCAACCTTAATAGCATTCTTTGACTTTTTTTGGTAGTAACATTGTACATATACAAAGATAGCTTAAACCACCTTTGTCCATCTCCCTCCCCACCCCACCTCCCCATCGTCTGAACCTCTGAGAGGCTTGGCACAGAATCTAGCCCCAGCTTCCATTCCCAGATCTGCCAGAAGTGACGTTGTGCAGCCTCTCTGTTACCCCAGCTGTACAATGCAGGGGCATGAGGCTCTGCTCATCAAGAAGGGCTGTGAAGTGCACAGAACCATAAGCACCAGTCAGTGAGGAGCTGAGACTGGAACTCATGGTCTGCGCCTGCCTGGTGCCCAGAACTCCTTCCCCCAGTGGTTAAAATAGACTGAAATAGGAGCGAGTTTTCACCGCACAAGCCGAGGAGCAGTAAGTGGGGTGGCGAGTTGCACCTTCAAGCCAAGTAGAGGAGTGGGAGTTTGACCTTTTGCATTTAGAGAGTGCTGAGCTTCCCACACTTACCTTTACTTGCCTAACCCCTGCCTTTCCCTAGCCCAACGGGGTGACAACAGCTGCTGCTGCACCATCCCCCAGTCAGGAGTTCTAGCTCTGTGGCTGCAAGAAGCATGCTTAGTGTGGAGGGACAGCATGTTAGGAAGCACTTTGTGGCTGGAGCATGCTCAGTGAAGATGGACTGGTTGGAGATTTTAGCTAAAGTTCAACTAAGTATGTGCAAATGGTGATGCTCTGTAGTCATAGGTCAGCTAAATCTGGGTGGATTTTCATGAGGCCAGCAAAAGGCACTTCCTCAACCCCTGCCCCATTTAAAGTTCCCGCTTCAAACCCTGGAGGTGCCAGAGCTCCTTAAAGAAACAACTGAATATATCTTTTGACAGTGTCAAAACTATACCCATTTTCTCCTAACTTCTCTTTTAGAAACAGCTGTCATGGAGTCACCGGCGTGCTGCTCTGGAACTACTTCATACGAAGCCAGTCAGGACTCTGGGGGAGCCGCTTCCTCTCTCTGAGCTTACTGTCACCTGGGCAAGAAGCTTACACAGCTTCGACCTTCCTGGGTCTGACCTCGGAGCATTCAGCATCCCCTTCCACACTGTGCCCTTCCCGCAGTGAGTCCTCCCAGGCGGGGCTCATGGGGAAGCCAGAGGGCCCTGCACCCCAACTCTGCAGTCAGACAGGACTCTCAGGCAGTCAGTAAAACAGAAGGTTTATTAGTCCACAAGAACACAGCGTAGGACAGAACTTGTTAGCATAGAAATCAGTGACTTTCAGCCAAGTCCATCTTGGGGGGACGGGAGCCCAGAGCCAGGGCTCTGCTCCTCCCCCTGTGTCATAAGCCAGCGGAAACTGACTGGCTGCCAGCATCCTGGGCCCTGCCCTGCCCGTGACTCCTCCTCTGGCCTTTGTCTCACTTCCCAGGCCAAGAATCACCGCATCCCCCTCCTAGGTTTCAGGTTACTATAGCATTGGTACAGGCAGCGGGAGCAGCCTCCGCAAAAGTCACACTCCCTATTCCCACCACCTAGACATTGGTGCAATACACACGGAAAGTGAGTCACACAGAGCATTCATGCAAAACAGTAAGACTCACATAGGCTCATATACAACATAACAAGGGAAAATCCCCACTTTGTCACAACAGCTTAACTCAGTTCTTGCTGAAACTTAAAAAAAATCCACGAGGCAGTGTGATGGGCCAGTTAACCTCCTTGGCTGCACCTGGAGGACGAGCCTGGGAGCAACTCAGATTAATTAGAGACAAGGCTCTGCTGGACAGAAACTGGAGGGGCCCGTATAAAATCCAGGAGCTGAGAGCAGCTGTGGGTGGCAGAGTGAAAAGCTACAGTCACTCCTGAGGTGAGAGAAGGCAAGGTAGGAAGCAGCCCTGGGATAGGACTGTACTGACCTTGACTGCTTGTTGTAAGGTCCCTGGGCTGGAATCCTGTGCAGAGGGCATGCCTGGATTCCCCTACCAGCCACTGGAGAAGTGGCACCATTAAGGGGGCAGTGAAAGAGAAGACTGCCTAGGACAGTGGGTCCTGAGAGATGTTGATACAGTGGAAGGGGAGGACAACAGGGACTTGGTCAGAGGACCAAGCCACAAAGTGGGAGCAGATGAATCCTGAGGGCGTGAAAGTGCTGGAGTACAATTGCAGGAAGTGGTATTGACCTTGCAGAGCAAATCCCCAGATGGGGCCAGAAGGAGGTGCTCTATCAGTGAGTAGAGCACCCCGGTGACAAACAGACACCTCATATTCTAGCCTAAGCAGTTTGTTTGACAAAGTTATAAGCAACTGAAAACTTATAAATGGAAAATGTTAGGCAAGCCTTCACTGTAAGTGTCACTACCAGCATCACCTACAATAAAATGAATGATAGATACAATATGGACAGGTAGAGACAGGTACACCCACACCCATAAATGGAAGTGGGAGTCATGTGACAAACTTTGGAGCCATGAGGTCAATTGCATTTCACATGCATTGCTGACTGGCTCTCTGCCCACTAACTCGCCTCCCCTGGGACTCATCTAGTATTCCACAGTTCTTAGCAAATTAAGCCATTTTAAATATTTCCTCCTTCTCCCCAAAATGGGGATTTCCCCACAGAAAATCAATCTGCCCAAAATCCAGGCCAGAAACATCCTTTCTAGATGTAAAAATGTCATGGCTTTTTTCTGATCTGATCTTCATCCCACTGGAAGAGGGAGAATTAGAGCAGGACCCAGTGGTCACTTCCAGCTCTGCAGGGCCATGAGACATTGGTGTTTATCATCAAGTCAGTTTTTAGATCTCTCTTAGATTACTACTAATAGGCTAATACTAATGCTCTCTAATACTCTCTTTTAGATTACTCTGATAGGTTTTGTTATGTGGTTGGTATAAACATTTTCTCAACACTCGTGAGGGAAGATCTAAATAACTCATTTGTGGCTTTGTCACGTGTCAGTAATGTGCCCATCCCATGTATTGTGTACACAGACACAGTGAAAAGTATTGACATGATGGCTGGGGAAGACACTGCCACAGGGCTGCCCAGATGATTCAGTGGGCCTGGGGTCTTTGGCGGCAGGGGTTCTTCTGCTCCAGGTCTTCGGGGCACTTCGACAAAGATATGGAGCGGAAGGACCCCCGCTGCTGAATTGCCGCCGAAGACCCAGAGTGGAAGAAGCAGCGGTGGGTCCCTCAGTCCGGGTGTGTTCGGCAGCCCAGAAAGACCCCTGCCATTGAATTGCCGCCGAAAACTCTCGTGGGGGCCCTTGAAAACTCTTGTGGGGGCCTGGGGCAAATTGCCCCACCCCTCTGGGCAGCACTGCACTGCCACCTCTAGGGTTGGCAGTTCATAGCCCTGGCACCCCTGGGCTTGCTGCATCAGTTATGAAAGTGTAAAAATTGCTTGAGCCCTGACACCTCTTTCATTACAAATTAAGCACTAGGGAAGACAGACCTACATCCACAACTCAGAAGAGTTTTGACAGCGTAGCACAGTGGAACGTGCCATCTGCAGGGAACACTGTGATGGAGATCTCTGCTTTAGCACTGAATCAGGCTGAGCACGCCAAATCATCAGCACCTTACGAGGCCTATGGCTGCTCCCATTGATTCAGTGGGAGCAGGATCGGGCTGTCTGGGACTAGATGCATAAGGCTGGGGTGGGAAACATCTGGTTGACCATTTTACCTGAGTCTGCAGGGAGCCCTTCTCCTCCTTCATTTTGTCGATAAGCTTTAACAAATACAGTTTCTCTTTCTTCAGCTTGGTTATTTCAGCTTTCTCCTCCTCCTGGAGTGCCACGATCTGCCGGGTGCACTCATCTGACACACACACCAGCATTGCCTTCAAGGGCTCCAGGGAGCGGATCTTCTCCCTCAGGTGAGCTAAAGGAGGAAAGGGTGGGCTCTCTAATTAAGGACTCAACAGGGCTATGGAATTAGGCAGAAGAGTCAATCTAAGAACTACTGTTCAAGACTGGAACCTGGGAAAAAACCAGCAAGTATTTCTTCCACCTGCTATGGTGAACAGCTGAGGGCTGGCTTTCTTTGGCATTCTAGCTTCTGGGACTATATTCTGCTGATCTCTCTTCCTACAGGTCTAAGCTCCATGTAGGCTGCTGATCTTAATTCACTGCTATTTATATTAAAAAGAAAAGGAGTACTAGTGGCACCTTAGAGACTAACCAATTTATTTGAGCATAAGCTTTTGTGAGCTACAGCTCACTTCATCGGATGCATAAAGTGGAAAGTACAGTGAGAAGATTTTATATACACACAGACCATGAAAAAAATATACACTGTAAGGAAAGTGATCACTTATAGATGAGCTATTACCAGCAGGAGAGTGGGGTGGGGGGGGGAGAGAAAACCTTTTGAAGTGATAATCAAGGTGGGCCATTTCCAGCACATTTCCAGGAGTTAACAAGAATGTCTGAGGAACAGTGTGTGTGGGGGGAGGGGGGGAGGAATAAACAAGGGAAAATAGTTTCACTTAGTATAATGACTCAACCACTCCCAGTCTCTATTCAAGCCTAAGTTAATTGTATCCAATTTGCAAATTAATTCCAATTCAGCAGTCTCTCGTTGGAGTCTGTTTTCGAGGTTTTTTTGTTGAAGGATAGTCACTTTGAGGTCAGAAATCGAGTGACCAGAGAGATTGAAGTGTTCTCCGAGTGGTTTATGAATGTTATAATTCTTGACATCTGATTTGTGTCCATTTATTCTTTTACGTAGAGACTGTCCAGTTTGCCCAATGTACATGGCAGAGGGGCATTGCTGGCACATGATGGCATATATCACATTGGTAGATGTGCAGGTGAATGAGCCTCTGATAGTGTGGCTGATGTGATTAGGCCCTATAATGGTGTCCCCTGAATAGATATGTGGACACAGTCGGCAACGGGCTTTGTTGCAAGGATAGGTTCCTGGGTTAACCATGAATTTAAAACTCGATTTCAGACCTAAAGGTCGCATTATTAAAACAAAAAGACTTCGAAAACAGACTCCAATGAGAGACTGCTGAATTGGAATTAATTTGCAAATTGGATACAATTAACTTAGGCTTGAATAGAGACTGGGAGTGGTTGAGTCATTATTCCAAGGTTCCTGGGTTACTAGTTCTGTTGTGTGGTGTGTGGTTGCTGGTGAGTATTTGCTTCAGGTTGGGGGGCTGTCTGTAGGCAAGGACTGGCCTGTCTCCCTAGATTTGTGAGAGTGATGGGTCGTCTTTCAGGATAGGTTGTAGATCCTTGATGATGCGTTGGAGAGGTTTTAGTTGGGGGCTGAAGGTGATGGCTAGTGGCATTCTGTTATTATCTTTGTTGGGCCTGTCCTGTAGTAGGTGACTTCTGGGTACTCTTCTGGCTCTGTCAATCTGTTTCTTTACTTCAGCAGGTGGGTATTGTAGTTGTAAGAATGCTTGATAGAGATCTTGTAGATGTTTGTCTCTGTCTGAGGAGTTGGAGCGAATGCGGTTGTATCGTAGAGCTTGTCTGTAGACAATGGATCGTATGGTGTGGTCTGGGTGAAAGCTGGAGGCATCTAGGTAGGAATAGCGGTCAGTAGGTTTCCGGTATAGGGTGGTGTTTATGTGACCATCGCTTATTAGCACAGTAGTGTCCAGGAAATGGACCGCCTGTGTGGATTGATCTAGGCTGAGGTTGATGGTGGGATGGAAATTGTTGAAATCATGGTGGAATTCCTCCAGGGCTTCTTTTCCATGGGTCCAGATGATGATGTCATCAATATAGCGCAAGTAGAGTAGGGGCATTAGGGGACGAGAGCTGAGGAAGCATTGTTCTAAGTCAGCCATAAAAATGTTGGCATGCTGTGGGGCCATGCGGGTACCCATCGCAGTGCCGCTGATCTGAAGGTATACATTGTCCCCAAATGTGAAATAGTTATGGGTGAGGGCAAGTCACAAAGTTCAGCCACCAGGTTTGCCGTGACATTATCGGGGATACTGTTCCTGACAGCTTGTAGTCCATCTTTGTGTGGAATGTTGGTGTAGAGGGCGTCTACATCCATAGTGGCCAGGATGGTGTTTTCAGGAAGATCACCAATGGATTGTAGTTTCCTCAGGAAGTCAGTGGTGTCTCGAAGACAGTTGGGAGTGCTGGTAGCATAGGGCCTGAGGAGGGAGTCTACATAGCCAGACAATTCTGTTGTCAGGGTGCCAATGCCTGAGATGATGGAGCACCCAGGATTTCCAGGTTTATGGATCTTGGGTAGCAGATAGAATGCCCCAGGTCGGAGTTCCAGGGGTGTGTCTCTGCGGATTTGTTCTTGTGCTTTTTCAGGGAGTTTCTTGAGCAAATGCTGTAGTTTCTTTTGGTAACCCTCAGTGGGATCAGAGGGTAATGGCTTGTAGAAAGTGGTGTTGGAGAGCTGTCTAGCAGCCTCTTGTTCATATTCCGACCTATTCATGATGACGACAGCACCTCCTTTGTCAGCCTTTTTGATTATGATGTCAGAGTTGTTTCTGAGGCTGTGGATGGTATTGTGTTCTGCACAGCTGAGGTTATGGGGCAAGTAATGCTGCTTTTCCACAATTTCACCCTGTGTATGTCGGCCGAAGCACTCTATGTAGAAGTCCAGTCTGTTGTTTCGACCTTCAGGAGGAGTCCATCTAGAATCCTTCTTTTTGTAGTGTTGGTAAGAAGGTCTATGTGGATTAGTATGTTGTTCAGAGGTGTTTTGGAAATATTCCTTGAGTCAGAGACGTCGAAAATAGGATTCTAGTTCACCACAGAACTGTATCATGTTCGTGGGGGTTAGACGGGCAGAAGGAGAGGCCCTGAGATAGGACAGATTCTTCTGCTGGGATAAGAGTATAGTTGGATAGATTGACAATACTGCTGGGTGGGTTAAGGGAACCATTGCTGTGGCCTCTTGTGGCATGTAGTAGTTTAGATAGATTAGTGTCCTTTTTCTTTTGTAGAGAAGCAAAGTGTGTGTTGTAAATGGCTTGTCTAGTTTTTGTAAAGTATAGCCAGGAGGAAGTTTGTGTGGAAGGTTGGTTTTTTATGAGAGTATCCAGTTTTGAGAGCTCATTCTTAATCTTTCCCTGTTTGCTGTAGAGGAAGTTGATCAGGTGGTTCCGCGGTTTCTTTGAGAGCATGTGGCACAAGCTGTCAGCATAGTCTGTATGGTATGTAGATTGCAATGGATTCTCTCTGGTCACTCAATCTCAGACCTAAAGGTCGCAATATTAAAACAAAGACTTCAAAAACAGACTCCAACGAGAGACTGCTGAATTGGAATTAATTTGCAAACTGGATACAATTAACTTAGGCTTGAATAGAGACTGGGAATGGATGTGTCATTACACAAAGTAAAACTATTCTCCCCCCCCCCCAGCCCCCCACAGTTCCTGTTAACTGCTGGAAATGGCCCACCTTGATTACCACTACAAAAGGTTCCCCCCCCCCGGCTCTCCTGCTGGTAATAGCTCATCTTAAGTGATCACTCTCCTTACAGTGTGTATGATAACACGCATTTTTTCATGTTCTGTGTGTTTAGAAATCTCCTCACTGAATGCATCCGATGAAGTGAGCTGTAGCTCACAAAAGCTTATGGTCAAATAAATTGGTTAGTCTCTAAGGTGCCACTAGTACTCCTTTTTCTCATTACACAGACAGACTCTCCAGTTCACAATAAGTACAAGAGGTAGTTAACAAGAGCCCATTTATTATTATTTTGGCATTGAAGCCTGTCCCTACTGCTCATCCTGTAACTATCTGATACAGCTAATCTACTGTGTAAAGCCACCTGTCTAGAATGACTGTTACTCTCAGCAGAACAGAATCCAAGATCTTACCCAATGTAACTTCATACTCATTCTTTATGGCAGACAGCAGGGGCTTGTAGGTTTTGAAGTCCTCTATGAAGAACTCAAAGATCTCTCTATAAGGCTAACAGAAGAGAGAGAGAGAGAGAGATAGGGAGCACTATCAAGGACTCTGTTCATTTTCCTTATCTAGAACGTTGGGCTAGCTGTTGAGGCAATCACTGTTGCTGTCTTAATTACTGCACAGATTATGATGATGTTGTCAACATCCTTTTAAAAATACTGTTAAGTCTTAATAAAATAAACACTGTTACATTAGCTGCATATTGAGAATTGGATCCCAAAGTAAGTCACAAAAAATATACTTCCAGCTTTGCCATTGAAATGCAACGACCTCTGGGGTGGAGGATGACAGACAGTAATGGGAAATTTTGGCCAAATCCCCAATCATATGAAAAATGCCATGGGATCTTTAGTGTCTGAGCAGAGCTGACAGGACCTCAGGTTTTGGGGTGAGCAAGTTTTGTTCTGGGTGGAAGCTAAGTTATTTTCAGAATATGAGCCAGTTGTGACTCATCAGGGTTTGCCCTTAGATTTCAAAATAATAACATGATGTTTATTACCAATATCTCCAAAATGCCTTACATTTGGTGCCAGTGCTTGGTATTCATGGAAAGCCTGGAAAAGGAGCTATCTAGTGACACCAAATTCCATCTAAAATTCCAAGCCACTATAGAGCTAGACCTGGACATGAAACGAAGTAATCTGGTCTTTTCCATAACTCTTCCCTTGTTTAATACAGACGTTTACTGCCAAGCAGAACAGCCTACAGCAGTAACAGGTAGCTGTAAAGGGACTATATTCCCATACACACATCTGTAATGAACCACTTCTATTTTCTTCTATTCATTTCATTTTAACTAAGAAAGGCATTCCTGGCACTGATTCCGAGTTCCTCACATCCCCACTGCATGCTGAACTCTCTAATCACTATGGGGTGTGCCTCCATACTAAAGATAAGCGAAAAGAGACATTGCTTTGGCCCTTTGTCAGTTTAGATAGTAAGGGCTGCCAGGCAGGAATTCTCTCTCCCTACCTGTATGGTCAGTGCTCAGCACAAGAGGGTCAAACTTGTTTGGGAGGGAGTGGAAATTAGTACCTTTCAGGTTTCAGAGTAGCAATTAGTACCTTTCAGTCAGTGTCCATGGGCTGGAGTACCATGCGCCAGGAAGGGCTTCCCAGTCTCACTGACTGCAGAGTGGACCCCTTTACTGAGGCAGTTACAGGGTTTCACTTAAAGAAATTTCTCATTTATGAACCTTCTTCCCTCTGTCCAATTATCTCTCTTTATTCCCCTCCACCCAACCCTTTCCCCTCACCCCCACTGGGGTTCTTTCCCCTCTCTTGTGGCCCCTTTGGGGATTTGTCTCTGTCTCCACACAACCAAAGTGTGTGAGTGGGAAGAGCAAGAGCCACTTCCCTGAACCTGGGGTGATCTGATCTGCAGAGGGGGAGGCAGGGAGAAGCAGCCACTCCTCTGAGGCCAGGGCTCAGAGGAGCAGAGAAGAGAGAAGGAAGAAGCCTCTCCACTAAACCTCTACTGTACGCATTGGTCAGCAAGGCTATTCAAAGGGGCTCAGCAGGAGGAGGGGGACACAGTGACCCATGCCCAATCTAGCATGAGGCTGAAGAAATGGGTCTTGGGGTCAGATCTGGCCCATGAGCTGTATGCTTGGAACCCTGGCCTAGGAGAATGGGGTCCTGGTCAAGCGTGGGACCTGTTTTTTGTATTACAGTAGTGCAAGGCAATGCATGACGGCCATAGCGTGGAATTTCAGCAACTGCATTTGGCCCACAAGTTGCATTCTGGAGCCCATTCACATTTCCAAAAAACAATGGAGAAACTAGGTAGTGGCTGGGCAAGAAAATGTGAAGCGTTCTAGGAGGTGCTAAGTGTTATCATCCTAGCACAGTAACACTGCTTTGTGCACATGGCTTCAAAGTGCCAAGCAAAGCCAGTTCTCATTCAGCACTGGCCAAAGGGTCTTCTCTGTCCATCTGCTTTTCTTTTAAGGAACCTATGAATGGCCAGTTTAAAAAAAAAAAATCCATCCCACTCTGCACTGATGTTTGAATTCACCAGTGTCTCCCTTCCATCAGACCTGGAGCTTAAGTTCCTGGGCGTTCTCTTTAGTCAGGTCCAGAGACTGCAGCTCTTTCCTTAGGTAGGATTCCAGCTCCTCCAGGTATCGTGGTTTTGCAATGGTAAGAGAAGCCAGTTTCTTGCTGCAGACAGACAGAAAATGACAGGCAAAATTCTACCACATCTATGGTTTACAATCCATGAGCTCTAGGGTTCTCTCCCCCCACCCGCCATAGCTTTAGAGTGGATCACTTTACTGTAGCGGTACATCCTTCCAGTATATGAGACTCAGTGTCCTGAGCAGCTCACAGGAACAGAGGCAGATTCGATTGCCACCCAGCCAGACTTTACCTCACTACTCAGGTCCAATAGGGCTGTGCCTCATATATAGGTTGCACTACAAAGAGACTCACATTTTTCCCTGCTCAATATCTGTGAAAAGAAGTATTGGGGTCCATCTGTATTGTGTCAGACTGGAGCACTGTGTGTATTTGAGGCAGAGAGCAGGTCTTCCCCCCATTATATTTTCTGTCTTTCCATCTAGGCCCAAAACTAGAGGAGATCTGGCATTGGAGTTCTCATCAAGGTGTGTGCGTGTGAGAGAGAGAGAGAGTGCACATGTGAGAGAGTTTGTCTGTCTGCTCCTCCATGTGTATGTGGAGCCTCGCCTTGCACCAACCCACTTCCCATTACTAACTTCGCAACCAGGGCTAGCCTTCGGTGTCCTGGCTGGCTGGCCAAGCTGCTGGCCTGCAGGGAGCTGACAACTCCCAGCGCCATCAATACAGGGTTCAGCTGCAGCCAAATTTACTAGAACACTTATTTACATCAATCAAATTTGTTCTAGTTGGAGCCTGCCCTGTTGGCTGACAGGAGTTGTAGTCAACTCTGTCCTGGAAAGCACCTGACTGCCTAGGCAGGATACCCAGGGAAAGGCCTGAGAGGTCTTCATATCAACTGTTGGGAATGGGCCACATCCACCATGATTGAATTGGCCTCGTCAGCACTGACCCCCCACTTGGTAAGGCAACTCCCATCTTTTCATGTGCTGTAATATATATACTGCTTACTGTATTTTACACTCCATGCATCTGATGAAGTGTGTTATAGCCCACGAAAGCTTATGCCCAAATAAATTTGTTAGTCTCTAAGGTGCCACAAGGACTCCTTGTTGCTTTTGCTGACATAGACTAACATGGCTACCCCTCTGAAACCTGTCTTAATGTCTGGTAGACCCAATGTAATGCGAAGCAATGCATCAAGACCGAAGGACATTTTCAGCTTAAGAACCAGTTTTGGTTTTTGATTAAGCACTGACCACAAATCACTATTAAACAAACCCTTGGTGTTTCCCACACAGCTGCTGCTCAGAACTGGCCCTGCTTTGTCTGATACCAGAAGTCCCTAGGGATGCTGCCAGCACCCCACACTAGAGTTCCAACTGATGCAGCTGAGTAGCAACGCTGGTGATTTTGTTCTATAATTCCTGGGTATAGACAAGCCCATTTTCTGCTACCCTGCTGGAACATCCTGGGCCTATTTCCGAGATCCCATGCTGTACGCTGCAGTTTTTCCTAGCACTTTTAATAATAAAGTGCTAGTCTTACCTTCTCCCCTCTGGACTACAACAGGGTTTCTGATTCTGTAAGATAGCCTGCCCAGATGCATATGCAGGCCATGTGGACAAATGACCTCCAACAGAAAACCGGTAGGCCTGAAAGAAAAGCAAAAATCACACCTGTGAATCCCTCTGTGCCCAGTGCTTCTAATTGGGGTTAGAATAATCAGGTGCCTTTCTAGAACCAGCACAGATGGCCCAGTGCAGGATTGTAAGGGACAGTTAAACTCAGGAAAGAGAAGGTGCCAGAAAACCCCTTTCTCTCAGCTAGGGGAGGAATAGCTCAGTGGTTTGAGCATTGGCCTGCTTAAACCCAGGGGTATGAGTTCAATCCTTGAGGGGGGCCATTTTGGGATCTGGGGCAACAATAAGGGATGGTATTTGGTCCTGCTGTGAAGGCAGGGGACTGGTCTCAATGACCTTTCAAGGTCCCTTCCAGCTCTATGAGATAGGTATATCTCCATAAGCCATGGTAGCATGTCTGCTGCTCCTTAATGTAACCAAGAATAATCATTTATGGGGGGAGGGATAGCTCGGTGGTTTGAGCATGAGCCTGCTAAACCCAGGGTTGTGAGCTCAATCCTTGAGGGGGCCATTTAGGGATCTGGGGCAAAAAAAATTGGGGATTGGCCCTGTTTTGAACAGGGTGTTGGAGAAGATGACCTCCTGAGGTCCCTTCCAACCCTGATATTCTGTGACATCCAAAGACTAGTTGAACTATTGTCTGTCTCGCTCTCTTTTTTGTTTTTTAAGGAAAATGACCTGCACTGAGTGGTTTAGTTAATTAAAATAGTGCAAGTCAGTGTGTAAAAAAGCCCATGGTGGCTGTGGGACATGCTTCTTAGACTGCATGTTCCTCGGGGCAGGGGCATGTCTTTCCACAGATGTCTGGAGCCCCAGCACAGACTAACACAATGGTCCCCCGATCCTGACTGAGGACTTTGTGTGCTATTGCAAAATAAATATCATGTCAACAAAGCAGCATTCTGGTCTCACTTCCAAATCTGTATGAAAACCAGAATTTGATGCTTCACTTGGGCCTTGTCTCCATTAGGAATTTATGCACTGTGGGAGCTGTCCCATGCAACCCCTCAGTGGAGCTGTAATTGTGCTGATGGAAAGCCAAGCACGTATTGGGGTTGTTTACCCATTTGGAACCAGAGCATGTCACATCCATGTAAGCCCCACTTTACATTATGCAGCACATCATCACTGGGGGTTTGCAGGGATGCAGCACCGTGCATGCAAATCTCCCTAATGGAGGCAAGCCCTAAAGAAAAGAATCAATTGCCAATAAAATTGAATTTCCTTTCAAAACACTGAATTGCCTCTGAAAAAAGAAGCAGACCCCTGTGGTGAATTCTGAAAGCCTACCAGCCATTTCAGAACTTTCCCACCGCTGCATCTTGCAGCGTTTCTCAGTGACACACTGACTTCCATAAATCATTATTTCCTTGGAGAAAAGTGTCGGAGGAGGTGACTTGCCACTCTTTATGTTCACTATTATCACGGGATAGTTGGAGTTCTGATTGTCTAAGACAAATTCCTAATGTCTGGAAACTTTATAAAGAGTTATCCATGGGAGAAGTTTTAATCTCAGGATGCCAAAGATGATCCTGTGATAGTTTAAATGTCCCTCTGACCTCGGTAAGAAGTGGAGAAATTGTACTGGTGGAGCATTGTGACTCCAATTTACTGAGACTTGAAGAAGATATTGTGTTGTGAGAAGTTCTAAAATGACTTCCCAACTGTAGGAACAAAGCAGTACAGTTTGCACGGAGAGTTACTGTATGAGTAGGCTATACAGCTCACTCCAGGAGCTGACGCATTCCCAGAGTGCCACTAAACTCTCACAATGGTGTTGGTTTTTTAAGAAACAATGTGTGACGTGTCCAACTCCTTCTGCCCTCCCAAGTTATCTACAATAATATGGTGTTTCTGGAGTTTGCTCTCTGTTAGTGGGACACACTTCTACAAGCAGGTTAAGGTTTTATTTTACTCAGTATGACTGCCACTTTTGAAGGAACTGATGTTCTTTTAAGTAGCTTTTAGCTCATGATTACATAGCATGTGATGTCAGGTCTAATTCTGTTTACTGCACTGGCCAAACTCTGGCTTTGGTCGTCTGCCATATTGTGGTTATACTAAAAAAAACTGCAGCCAAGAAGAGAATTGAAGCACAACTGTTATTTCTCCCCCCCACCCATCTGCCACTGATTATTCAAAGACTCCAGCCTGCAATACCGTTTCTTGATCTGAAAAGCAAGGGATTGCAGCACTGCATGCCGAGACCTGTAGCCTCTGTGGACTGCACAGAGATGAAAGCCGCTGAAATTTGCTTCATTTTATAAGTGTCTGGCATGGCCCTTGGGCTTCTGGCAAGTTGTCAAAGCATCCCCAGGTGGACCAAGATTAGGTGCTCCGTGGTTATATTTCCACTCACCAGAGTCTTTCGTTTCTTCAGAAGGATGTGTTTCAGACTACCAGTCTGTATTTGGTAACTTGAACTCTCCGGTGAATGTAGACTAGGTGCCCATCTGTAATGGCAGAAAAGAAACCTACATTTCAAAAAATGTGCAACAACATCCAAAATACTATTCTGAATGCCACTGGGCAACAAAAGGTATGTAATCCCATCACCATCAGCTGGAACCCAATACGCTGCAGAAACCAGTGGTTTAGTGGGCTGTCCTAATAGGATGGGGGTGATAGCAATGGAAGAGGGAAGAATCCAGGGGCAAGGTTACTTACTCATTATGCCTGTGAAAGTCTGTATCTTTTTCACATCACTTTTCCCCATTTGTTGCTACCAATGATACTCAGCACTTATAATTTCAGAGCTCCATGTGGCTGGAGTAGATTAGTATTATTGTCCCCACCTTCTAGACACAGTAAATTAGAAATACAATCCTGTTGACCATCTCTGCTTCACTTGTCAGAGAAGATTCAATGAATTCAAGCCCACTGCTGACCAAACACCGACTCATCTCTCAGAGTAGGCGTCCTGCTGCCTTTGATTGTAATGTGTAATTTCCTTTGGCAGCTTTCATTTTCTGCCTGCTTAATCACCTTTTGGATTCACTAGCCCAGATTTCTGGGTTGGATATGCAGAGGGTGTAACCAGAGCATGCCTTCCAAGACCAGCTGCTTATAAATGCAGATGACTAGAGTTTATAAGGGGTACAAATATGGCTGCATTCACATCTTTTGGGGAAGTAGGGTTGCCACCTATTTGACTCCATGATACAGCAAAACTATGGTTATTTCTGGATGTTTTGATGAAGTTACATTGTCACTTTGTCACACACTGGCACAACACTGATCTGTCACTCAGGCTTGCAACTTGGGAGTCCTCTTCAACTCATATCTCTCTCTAGGTCCTTACATCCAGACTATGTTGAAATCATACAGATTCTTTCTGCATAACATCTCTAAGATACGGTCTTTCCTTTCTATCCATACAGCTAAAACTCTCATCTTGCATCTCAATTACTGCAGCCGCCTTTTCTCTGGTGTTGACAAATGCAACTATGCAATCCATTCAGAATGTTGTTGCAAAGGTCAATTTCCTAGCTTGTCACTATGTGTCACGCCCTCTTTGAATCCCTCCAGTGCCCCCCCCCTTCTCAACTGCATCAAACATAAGCTACTTATCTTAACTTTCAAAGCCCTTCGTGACCTACCCCCACTCTACCTATCATCTCTCTTTCACTACTGAGATGTTGACTTCCATCGATCACGATGCCAGCCTCCATTCTCTCACTCTTTAAATTTTCAAACAAGCACCTTTGTGCTTTCTCTCATAGAAGAATCATAGAATCATAGAATAACAGAGTTGGAAGGGACCTCTGGAGGCCATCTAGTCCAACCCCCTGCCCAGAGCAGGACCAATCCCAACTAAATCATCCCAGCCAGGGCTTTGTCAAGCCTGACCTTAAAAACTTCTAAGGAAGGAGATTCCACCACCTCCCTAGGTAATGCATTCCAGTGTTTCACCACCCTCCTAGTGAAAAAGTTTTTCCTAATATCCAACCTAAACCTTCCCCACTGCAACTTGAGACCATTACTCCTTGTCCTGTCATCTGCTATCACTGAGAATAGTCTAGATCCATCCTCTTTGGATCCACCTTTCAGGTAGTTAAAAGCTGCTATCAAATCCCCCCTCATTCTTCTCTTCCGTAGACTAAACAATCCCAGTTCCCTCAGCCTCTCCTCATAACTCATGTGTTCCAGTCCCCTAATCATTTTTGTTGTCCTTCGCTGGACTCTCTCCAATTTATCCACATCCTTCTTGTAGTGTGGGGCCCAAAACTGGACACAGTACTCCAGATGAGGCCTCACCAATGTCGAATAGAGGGGAACGATCACATCCCTTGATCTGCTGGCAACGCCCCTACTTATACACCCCAAAATGCCATTGGCCTTCTTGGCAACAAGGGCACACTGTTGACTCATATCCAGCTTCTCGTCCACTGTAACCCCTAGGTCCTTCTCTGCAGAACTGCTGCCTAGCCATTCGGTCCCTAGTCTGTAGCGGTGCATTGGTTTCTTCCGTCCTAAGTGCAGGACTCTGCACTTGTCCTTGTTGAACCTCATCAGATTTCTTTTGGCCCAATCCTCCAATTTGTCTAGGGCCCGCTGTATCCTATCCCTACCCTCCAGCATATCTACCACTCCTCCCAGTTTAGTGTCATCCGCAAACTTGCTGAGGGTGCAATCCACACCATCCTCCAGATCATTAATGAAGATATTGAACAAAACCGGCCCCAGGACCGACCCTTGGGGCACTCCGCTAGATACCGGCTGCCAACTACACATGGAGCCATTGATCATTACCCGTTGAGCCCGACAATCTAGCCAACTTTCTACCCACCTTGTAGTGCATCCATCCAGCCCATACTTCTTCAACTTGCTGACAAGAATACTGTGGGAGACCGTGTCAAAAGCTTTGCTAAAGTCGAGGAATAACACGTCCACTGCTTTCCCTTCATCCACAGAACCAGTTATCTCATCATAGAAGGCAATTAGATTATGCTACCCCTCACATGCTACCCTTCACACTTGGGAGGAGTGCTGATGTGCATCTGCAAAGCTACCTCATTATCCTCCTTCAAAACCCCCTTTAAAACTCTCCTTTGGCATGATGCCAACAAAAAACTTGAAAATGGCCAGCCTGCTGGCTTGCTAAGATAACGGTCCATCATGCTCACTGTTTCCTTGTACTTTCCCATCAGTATCCATCTGTTGTCCCTGTCTTCTACTAACAGTGTAAGCTTCTTGGGGCAAAGGCCATCTTTTGTACAGCGACTAGCACAACAGTCCTTGACTAAGGCTCCTTGGCATCACAGTAATGCAAATAATTATGTTTAAAGGGAGTCAAACCTAGTGTGTTGTTCATAAATGTACAAGCAGCCTAAGACTCTTAACTGGGAATACTTTAGAAACCTAAAAGTCTAGTAAATAAATTGCTTCAGAAAATCTGTTCTCAAAGCTTTTGTAGGTGTCAAGAAGAAAAGAGGTCTCCGATATTTTGAAATCCTACATTATTGTTAAAGTGGTGAGGTACTGTTGGCAGATAAACACAGGCTGCCGCTATGTGCTACTGGAAACATTTCTGTATATCTCCAGTACATCACAGGCTGTAAAACATGAAATAACTTGCATCTTTAAGGATTTGTAGCAATCAGATAATGGAACTGCAATTTTAATGCATCTACTGCTTAATTTAATCAAAATGGATCCTAACCATCCAGAGACGAAAATCATATAATCACACCTGTAGCTAACCATGCACTAAGCACCCTCAATCCCCAGTGACTTCAATAGAAATTAAGTTAATTTAGCATTCTGGAGAACATGGTCAGATTTTTGCAGGGTTGGGCCTTCAGATTGATTGCCACTATCAGCTAGCTCCCACAAGTGTCAGGAAGGCATTTTTCTCTCAGATGCACCACTGGACAATTGGCCAGGTGCATGCTGGGTTTTATTTCTCTTCCTGACAGAAGCAGGATCTCAGACTAGATTGGCCATGGTTTGGTATGGAAAATTCCATGCTCCATACCTTGTGAAATGTAAACAAATTTTAAAGAAACCCACAAGGAAAAAGTTGTGTCTAGATCAGAGGTGGGCAAACTATGGCCCGCGGGCCCGTCCTCCCAGCCCTTGAGCTCCCGGCTGGGGAGGCGAGTCCCCGGCCCCTCCCTCGTTGTCCCCCTCCTCCACAGCCTCAGCGTGCCGCCAGTGCGGGAGGGGGCTGCACTGCGGGGGCAAGGGAGAGCAGGAAGGTGTGGCGTTTAGATGCTCCTTGTAATGATTAGAAATGGGAGCACTGGCTGTTGGAAGTCTGAAAGGACAGGAAACAGGAAGCTGGGGGGGAAGTTGAGGAGGCGGAGTGAGAGCTACCGAGGGTGCAGCAGCAGCTTGGTAAAGAGGTTTCCACTTTAAAAATAAAGTCCTGTTGAAGTTCGTTAGTACCTTGCCTGGTTGCTACAACATTTTGGCGACGAGGATGGATCTTCTGTCTCTGAACCCACCTGCACCCTTTCTGCAAAGCCCAGGTGAGCCTCCAATTGCTTTTACTGCCTGGATCCATTTGTTTGAGACTTATCTGCTTGCAATCACTGCTACAGAGATTTCTGAAGTAAGAAAGCGTGCTCTGCTAATCCACTGCCTTAGAGCAGAAGGGCAGCGTATATTTTACACCTTTCTCTTTGCAGATAATAAATATGAGACTGCACTCACTGCATTAAAGAACTTTTTGTGCCAAAAGTGAATGTAGTAGCTAATTGCTACAGATTTCGCCAGTGTGAGCAGAAAACAGGGGAGACTATAATGCAGTATATTGCTTCCCTGAGGAGTCTGATTGTAACTTGTGACTTTGGGAATGTGGCAGATGAGATGATTAGAGACCAGCTCATTGAGAAAACAACCATGCTTCATGTAAGAGAACACTTGCTTCTACAACCACAGCTTACATTAGAAAAAGCAATAACCCTTGCTACTCAGATTGAGTCAGTTACAGCTGAAGCCAAAATAATGAGCATGGATATAGGAGGCACAGTCCAGGCTCTGACTCCTTTGCAGAAAAGTTCACTATCGCTGCAGACAAATGATTACAAGAGGAAAACTAATGGAAAACCACAGAATCAGCTAATTCAAAATACAGTAAAAGCATACTTTCGCTGTGGATCCCCACATCACCTTGCAAGCTACACAGGATGTCTGGCAAAAGTAGCTCAGTGCAATCATTGCAAAGAGATTGGACATTTTGCTAAAGTATGTCGTAGCAGCCAGTTCAATCAACAGGTGCATGCAGTTACAATACCAGATGTTACTGTGCTGAGCGTGGACAAAATCACTACTGCACATATTCCAGAACAAATAAAGTGCACTGTAAACATTTCCGCCACACCCTCAGGCAAATCACACTCTATTCAGCTAATGTTGGACACTGTCTCAGCAGTATCTATACTACCTGATTCCATTTATTTGCATTACTTTAAAGATGTGCCTCTTACTGAACCCAAACTTCACTTGGTGTGCTATTTGAAAAAACATATTCCAGTACATGGCTGCCTGCCAGCAATAGTTACTTTTGGTGATTGCTGTGTAACTGCAGAGTTCTACATTGTCCACCACGGCACTCCTATCCCTGGCAGAGATTTATTGGCTGCTTTAAATCTCAGGGTAGTTAATGGATGAATTGATCTCCCTCAGCAAAGCACTCTTGCGGTACACACACAAGTTTCAGCTAGGACCCAACACCAGGTTGAGGAGAAACTCGGCTGTGCTTATGGGCTTCTGAATAAAGTTAAAATGCGGAATAATGTGATGCCTGTACGACAGAAGTTACGGCGCTTACCATTTTCAGTCAGGGAAGCTGTTTCAGAGGAACTTAGAAAACTTGTTCAAAAGGACATTATTGAGAAGATTGACTCCTCGGAATGGGTTTCACCTATAGTAGTGACACAGAAGAAGGGTGGAGGCATTCGCCTTTGTGTGGACTTACGGGAGCCAAATAAAGCTATTGTGATTGACAGCCATCCTCTTCCTCACATAGAAGAAGTATTTGCAGAACTCCGTGGAGCAAAGATGTTTTCTACTCTTGATTTGCAGACCGCATACTACCAGGTTATGTTGCATGAAGATAGCAGAGACCTCACAGCATTTATTACACGAGGGACTATTTCGTTTTAAACGTGTTCCATATGGTCTCGCATCTGTCCCAAGTGCCTTCCAAAAAATGATGTAATTGATTCTGAAGAATCAACATGGAATTCAGTGCTACCTGGATGATATTATCGTGTTTGGAAATACTTTTGAGGAGCATGACAATAACCTGCAGTCTGTACTAAACTGCATCAGCAAAGCAGGCCTCAAGCTCAATAGGTCCAAATGCAAATTTAGACAAACTGAACTCTCCTTTCTGGGGCATATAATTTCACAGGCTGGACTAAAACCTGATCCAGATCATATCCTGGCAATTTCAAATGCTCCTCCTCCAACAGATTTGCAAACCTTACATTCCTTCTTGGGTCTTACCCCCGGTATGCAAAATTCATTCCCAATTATGCTTCTGTCATTGAACCGTTACAAGAATTACTATGGAGAAGTTCAACCTTAGTGTGGACAATGGATGCACAAGCTAGTTTCGAAACGGTGAAAGACTTGATTGTACATAGTTCAGTACTTGCACTATTCAGTCCTGCATTGCCCACAATTGTAACTACTGATCCTTCTGATTATGGACTTGGGGCTGTCCTCACACAACTTCATGAGGACAACACAGAGAGGACTGTTGCATTCGCTTCGAGGACACTAAGTAATGCCGAGAGGAAATATTCTACAGTCGAAAAAGAAGCACTTGCTTGTGTCTGGGCTACTGAAAAATTGAGAACTTACCTGTGGGGCTGCACATTCAAGTTGAGCACAGACCACAGCCCTTTGACGATGTTGCTCACCACGAAAGGACAGGGAAGAGCAGGATATCGTATTGCTAGATGGTCTGCAAGACTACTCTTTTTCAATTATGAACTGGAATATAAGCCTGGAAACCAAAATGTGGTAGCTGATTGCCTTTCTCGCCTGTCTTTGCCTTCACCAGATGGTCCACCGGAGGATGAGGATGTAGTAGTTGTGCATATTACAAGCACTCTTACTGCAGTTACAAAAGAACAATTTCAAGCTGCTTGTTCAGCGTGTCCAATTCAACAAAATCGACAGGAATTTCTGACAAAGACGGCCCAATAACCCTAAAAACCTTGACCCAGTTTTGCTGCCTTATTTTAGAGTTCGGGATTAACTTTCTTTGCTTGATGGTTGTGTGCTACGAGGTACACACCGGCTACTTGTGCCAGAAGAATTACAGTCAAAACTCATACACCTGGCGCACAATACTCATCAAGGAATTGTCAGAACCAAACAACGACTGTGGGATCTGTATTGGTGGCCAGGGACTCTCAAACTGAAGCACTCATAAAATCCTGTGTCACTTGCCAAATGCATGATAAGACAGCAGAGACAGGTACCCCTCCATTACAGCCTGATCCTCTTCCTGAATCTCCATGGGAAAAAGTGGTGATTGACACTGATACTGCTCCAAGTGACTGCCGTTATGCCATCACATTAATAGACTATTTCAGTAAATGGCCTGAGGTAGGGTTTACATTACAAATCTCTTCTGCTACAGTAATTAAATTCCTCTCTTCGGTTTTTAGCAGGGAAGGTAACACCAAAGAACTGGTTTCAGATAATGGTAGTCAATTTACTTCCCTGGAGTTTGCAAAAAGGAAAAGGAGTACTAGTGGCACCTTAGAGACTAACCAATTTATTTTTCTTATTTTTCTTTTTGCGAATACAGACTAACACGGCTGCTACTCTGTTCCCTGGAGTTTGAAACTTTTCTAGCAGAGAGGAACATTTTACGCAGAAGGTCATCCCTATATTACCCTCAAGCCAATGGGGAAATCGCACAATTTAACAGAAGTTTGAAAGAGTTTGCAAACGGCTAAACTGGAAGGACGATTGTGGATAACCTTCGCTACTGATTTCTTGCAAGCATACTGGGCTACGACATGCCACAATGCAAAGATCACCCGCAGAGTTACTGCACGGGAAATAGATGAATACTAAACATTGCTGGATTGTTAAAGGCACGACCTGATGCCCCAACTGAGGATGATGTGAGGAAAAACAGTTGAACAGAACCAAGCAAAGTATAAGGCTTTCACAGAGAAGCGGCGGGGTGCTAAGGAACAAAAGTTTGAGTATGGTTCCTTCGTTAGAATACGAAAACCTGGAATTTTACGCAAAGGGGACCATAAATTCACAAAAAGAAAAGGAGTACTTGTGGCACCTTAGAGACTAACAAATTTATTTGAGCATAAGCTTTCGTGAGCTACAGGTCACTTCATCGGATGCATTCAGCTCCTCTTAAAATCATAGAGACCTTACACCTATCGACTTTCTGATGGGCGGGTATGGAATGCTTCTTATCTTGCACCTACCTATGCACCTACCAACACCCAGACTGCATTGGATGACTTCACAGTAGTATCAATACAACAAGACATTGCACTGGAACCAGGGCTTGAGAGAGAGCCTGTCAGACCCAGACAACCACCTGTCTGGACTAGAGACTGTTATGTAGTATCTACAGTGTTTTTTCAGTGTAATATTTCTGCCAACAGTATAGTGTCTTGTTTCATATTTGTTCCTGTGGTTAGAACAACAATGTTTATTTTAATTGGGAGAGCTTCTTAAGAGAGGAGGGAATGTGGTGTTTAGATGCTGCTCGTAACTATTAGAACTGGGAGCACTGGCTGTTGGGAGTCTGAAAGGACAGTAAACCGGAAGGGGGGTGGAGTTGAGGCGGCGGAGTGAGAGCTACCGAGGGTGCAGCAGCAACTTGGTAAAGAGGTTTCCACTTTAAAAATAAAGTCCTGTTGAAGTTTGTTAGTACCTTGCCTGGTTGTTACAACAGAAGGGAGGCTCACCTGCAGCCTCAGGGAAAAGGCAGGCGGTGCGGGTGGCAGGAGCGCGGCGAACATGGGCAGGCGACTCAGGAGGAGCACCGGGCAGCCGGCCGGAGAGAAGCGGCGCTTTAAAGGGGAAACTGCTGCTTCTCTCCAACTACCCCTGCTCCTCCTGAGTCCTCCGCCCATGTTTGCAGGGCCACATTCTGAAAGGGGCTTTAGAGGGGGGCCTGTCAGGGGGCGGGGGTGTGGATAGGGGGCGGAGCAGTCAGGGAGCAGGGGGTTTGGATAGGGGCAGGGGGTCCCAGGAAGCGGGGGGGCAGGGGACAAGGAGAATGGGGGGTTGGATGGGTTGGAGGTTCTGAGCGGGGCAGTCAGGGGGTGGGAAGTGGGACGGGGTGAATAGGGTTAGGGTTTTGGGAGGCACAGCCTTCCCTACCCAGCCCTCCATACAGTTTTGGAACCCTGATGTGGCCCTCAGGCCAAAAAATTTGCTCACCCCCGGTCTAGATCCTCTCCACAAGTGATAACAATTGTATCCTGGACTACAGTGCAGAAGGTTAGATCCAAAAGGTAGAATCTGCTCGGTATAATGTCAGCACAGTAATGTTTAGCAAAACTGGAGTTACAAGAAATGCTAGTTGATTTGACACAGGATGCTTCTCAGCCACTGTCAGATAGACAGAGAGATCCTGTAGAGGCAAGAGGTCAATACCCACAATTTTCACTTAATGAAGGCTGCTTTTATTACATGTAAAAATCCAATTTTCTCATATCATCCACTAAGGCTGAAGTTCTGTAAATTTATATTAGTAAACAACCACACATTTATTTAGGATGTAAATAAAACTAAATACCAAAGAAAATGCAAGTAAACAAAAAGAGCAGGTCAGCATAAGAGTTACATAAATCAATACAGGGCATTTTCAAAATTGGTCACAAATCTAGCATTTCTTATTGCAAGCAAAAATAAGTCACTTCTAGGGTGCATGTAAGATACTCCACATGTAACTTAATATAAATATTTTGTAAATACAAGTAGATAAGACTATATGGTGGAAGAGAGAAGCAAATATCTAAACTCAAAAATTTCTGTTATGTTAAAATGTAAATGCTCTAGCAAAAATATAGGTTTCAAGTTATAAACTGTTATGAGTTCTATAGTTTGGAACTTACTGTCTCGTGTGCATTTAAAACTTACTTCCTAATATTGCATTAAACGTTTGTTTACATTTAATTTATAGGTTTCAGAGTAACAGCCGTGTTAGTCTGTATTCGTAAAAAGAAAAAAGAAAAGGAGTACTTGTGGCACCTTAGAGACTAACCAGTTTATTTGAGCATGAGCTTTCGTGAGCTACAGCTCACTTCATCGGATGCATATGCTATGCATCCGATGAAGTGAGCTGTAGCTCACGAAAGCTCATGCTCAAATAAACTGGTTAGTCTCTAAGGTGCCACAAGTACTCCTTTTCTTTTTTTTTTTTTTTATTTAATTTATACTTCATCTTTCTTAGGCATCACTTAGAAGCCTTTGATATTGATCCCCTGGATATCTTGACAGGTAGCTAATGGACAGCTGCTTGAATCACTTGTGGTCTTTTGCTTCAGGTCTGGTTTCATCTTGCTTTTGTAATCTGGTTGGGTTTTGCCTTCTTTTGATTGGGGTGGCCTGGATCCAGGATTGCTTCTTAAATCTACCATGCTAAGCAAAATTGGCTTCTTAGGTCACTCTACAAACCCTGTCATCTCCACTGGGTGCTATTATAATCTCCCTTAATTCAGCAGAACTCTGTCCCTGAAATATCTGATAACTAACTTTCAATGAACTGTTAGAATAAGATTTCTAGTTAATTGTAGGGAAGCCATAAAGGCTGTTGTTGAGGAACATATGATGCATTGATTGATGGGTCAGGAGCTCTTTGTATTCTAGCCCTTTACCCTTACTTCCTAATCTTAAAGACTGTTTCTGTTTACAGTTGTTATCTAAGGCTGTTTATAACAAGTCTTCTCACTCTCCATGATAGTGGTGTTACTGGATGATAATTGCAATTACTTGCATCCTGGGTCTCTCAACCACTCTTGACAGATTTTTCATGAGTTTACTAATAAGTATCTGCAAAATCCTGGTATAATTAGAGTTGGCTGATATCCCTCTAATTATCTTGTTGCAATGAAGAATGAAAACAGGGAGGCAAATGGCCTTGGTTCTCATACTCAGGGGATGTTTTTGAGGTTTTTTTTCTAGGATCATTTACCAAAATACTGATTAAAACTTGCAGATGTTTCCTATCTGTTTCACTCTCAATCACTGTGTTTTTCAGGAAATTTAGAAAATATTAATACTCAAGTTTTTTCAAGCCCAGGGTAATGATTCCTACACTAGCTTTATAAACGTACTTGCAGCTATAAATGTACAGTAAAGCAATCAAATAGTACATAAATAGCTCATGAGTCAATCAACTCCTTCTCCTGTGACCCTGGAGCTTAATTCAAAGCTTATTACCTTGTTTGTGTAGTATAATCCCTGGAATAAAAAGTGGAAAATCAGGTCATTTTATGACTGCAAAATCTTTGCTGTAACGCAAGTAGAAGTCATTCGCCAGGATTGCAAGTTTTATGAAATCATAAGATGGATCATGGAAGCCATTTAAAAACCCGTGAAACCTAAGATAGCCTCTTCAGTCTAATTCTCTTCCTAATTATAGTTAAATATGAAAAACTATTTTAAAGCAACATTAAGGAATTTACTTACATCAACAAAAGCCAAGATTAAAAGGCCATCACAGGTGACGACTACACTCATAAGAACATAAAAATGGCCCTACTGGGTCAGTCCAAGGGTCCATCTAGCCCAGTATCCGGTCTTCCGACAGTGGCCAGTGCCAGGTGCCCCAGAGGGAATGAACAGATCAGGTAATCATCAAGAGATCCATCCCTTGTCGCCCATTCCCAGCTTCTGGCAAACAGAAGCTAGGGACACCATTCCTGCCTATCCTGGCTAATAGCCATTGATGGACCTATCCTCCATGAATTTATCTAGTTCTTTTTTGAACCCTGTTCTGGTCTTGGCCTTCACAACATCCTCCTCACTTAGCCTTAGGAAACTGCACTGACAATGTGCTTATCTGTGGGATTTAGGGGAGGTTCCAGCAATAAGGAGGTTAAATGAGTCGAAAAGCATTCCACTCCTGACCCAACCACCTTCAAGAAACCCTTTTAATTCCCAAAACATCTCACCCCATTGGTCCCAAACTGCACAGATTAGCTAGCATCCACTCTTTACCATATTATTATTTATTTCCATTGTGGTGATGTTTAGAATAGTGGTTCTCAACTGATGGCCCACGGGCTGCTTGTGGTCCAATCAGCACACAGATGTGGCCCATGTGACATCCTCAGGGCCATACAAGTAGTATATATATTGTGTGGCTGCAGCCCACATAACACACAGAGAGCTGCATATGCAGCCCACAATGGTAAAGAGTTGAGAACCACTGGTCTAGAGGCTCCAATCAGTGGTCAAAGCCCCTTTGTACTAGACACTGTACAAACATATAACAAAGGGATGAACCCTGCCTTGAAAGGTTTTTAATCTAAGTATAAAGAAGCCAGGTGGCCAAATGACCAAAGCCATCTACTCAGAACTGGCCAGTTTTCCAAGGGTTATCACATCCTGTTTTTCCTATGTATTGAAGCACCCCTGATGCAAGCATTAAGCACTGCTCTGAAACCCTGCCAACACCTACAACAAGAAAGGAGAGTTAAGTCCCAAGTGGCATTCTTAATCATTCCACTAAAAATGGGGCCACAACATTATTTATTAAAGGAAAAACCTAGCAGCAGCAGCACAGCACAGACTGAGGGCTTGTCTACACTACTGCTTAAGTCGATGTAAGTTATGTTGCTCGGGGGTGTGAAAAAAACATCCCTCTGAGAGACGTAACTTACATCAACTTAAAGCGGCATCTACACTGAGCTATGTCAGCGAAAGAAGCAGAGTAATTACGTCAACGTAATGCATCTTCACCAGACACGCTACATCAGCGCCGCAGAACCAATTTAGCGCGGTAATGAAGACAAGTCCTGAGACCCTACACTAACAAATCAGAGCAAAGCCTTGGTCATACATACTATGTAAAAGGTCACACCCACATTGCAGAATAAAGAATAGAAAGGGTCTCTTTGGTAGTGTCTCTAAAGTGAACCCTTATCTTTAACGTAGAACTTGTGTCTTGAAATGGTAATATTCAAAAATATTCACCATCAAAGCACTCAGCATACCATCATCATATTGGACATTGGGGTACTCTAGATTAGATGGATTATAGATTTATTCCAAAATGGCATTTCCTACATCCATTAATTCAAGTGAAATCAACAGAATTTCAGGGTGAAGGAACAACCCTGTAGGAACTTTAAAACATTTAAAAACATTTTGTTTATGCAGGCCACTGCAAGTAACCTCCTAGGACTGTCCCCATAGGCATTCAACAGAGCGTAGAGGGTGCCCACCCAAATGTTTCCCAAAGCAAAGTACCAAACAGAATGGAAAAGAATAACGCACGCTATGCCATTACTGAACTAAGAGTGGTAGGTCCCTGTGATACTTGTTATGAAAATGATTGGCACATCCATGGATAGATATGAAGAGGCCAAGTGAAGAAGTAAAAGGGGAAAGGTATATTCTCTCCACTGTAGGGACTATAATCTCCAAATTAGCTTGTGCAACAATATGTTCGCTAGTGTTGATGTCTGGGTAGTGGAACAGAATCCAAGCTGAAAACTTTTATAATACAGTTCAGAAGGTATCATTTTTGTAACCTCTTGTTTGGCATCACAAGCATCCCAGCAATTTTCCAGAGGAAAATTGGAGATTCTCCAAGGTTGGGAGGGAATGGAAGTTCATATGGATGACATTTTATTTGATAGGGGAGTCAGAGAAAGAGCATCATAAACCAATAGCAAAATATGCACCAGGAAAGTCATGAGTAGTAGATGACAGTGGGGTAAGCCCAGCTCATCTGTTTATGGGCCAAGAGATCAGAACAAAACTGCCAACCTTCATCCCAAGTGGCTCTACTTAAAGGATCTGAGGTAGAGATGCCAAATGTAAAATCTCAGGCTTTATCCTTTAAACATTAGAATGCAACTAACACTTACCCAAGCTTAAACAAGGAGACCCAGTCCAAATAAAACTGAATTAGGAAAGATATTGGACAACTCCAGTTGTTAATGGATGAAGCTGCACCCCAAGATCCTGCATGGTTCAGGCTAACAGAGGTACAAAGAAGCTTGAAGAACAACCGGCAGGTAACCAACACAACTGATTCCAACCACAGATGCATGTTTCCCTTATAGCAATAGCACTCACAGCACAGCTGGAGTGAATGGGTGAATTCAGTAAATCTACTGAACCAGAGCCTACATCTTTGGGATTTGATAATCCAGATCAATCAACTGGACAAAACCATTCTCAATCACAAAACTGTGAAGCTAGTGACTCATCTGGGTAATTTGTTGTTAAAGATTATTTCTTGTTACAGGTTGTTTATACAAAAAACCCAGGGTGGATAAAAAACAATGATTTTTTTTTAATCTGACTTTTTTTATTTAAATAAAATTTTTTTGATAAGTTTTTTCCCTCAAAAAGCATTTTATCTAAAGATAGTTTTAATTAAGATACATTATTGCTCAAAGATATATCATCATGGAGTAGGGATTATAAATTCTAATTCTATAGTATGAGACAATATATTCATGTAATGTTTAAAAAAAGTTTTGTAAATGAGTTCCAATAGTTAATGGATTACGGACCCAATCTTATAGGGTTCCACAGGCTTCTGTATAGATTATTTAGGCTAATCTTTCTGTCTACCCAATGGGACTCAGTGCTCAGTCTAGAACAGTGGTTCTCAAAGCCGGTCTGCCGCTTGTTCAGGGAAAGCCCCTGGCGGGCTGGACCGATTTGTTTACCTGCCACGTCGGCAGGTTTGGCCGATTGCAGCTCCCACTGGCCGCGGTTCACCGCTCCAGGCCAATGGGGGCTGCGGGAAGGGCGGCCAGCACGTCCCTTGGCCTGCGCCGTTTCCCGCAGTCCCCACTGGCCTGGAGCGGCGAACCGCGGCCAGTGGGAGCTGCGATCGGCCAAACCTGCGGAGGCGGCAGGTAAACAAATGGGTCCAGCCTGCCAGGGGCTTTCCCTGAACAAGTGGCAGAGCAGCTTTGAGAACCACTGGTCTAGAATACACCATCAGAGATGCTTAGTTTTGCAGTTCTCAAACTGTGGATTTGTGTCTCCAGAGGTAGCAAGATGCTTGTTAACAGCAAAAATGTTTTTAAAAAAATAATATATAAAGGTGAGAAATAACAGACCTCAACTCTATTGTCCCTCTGCAAATTTGTCTACACAGAGTCTATCCCTTACCTCTCTCTAAAACTGCAAAGTTTCAAAAAGTTCAATGAATAGAAGATTGTGGGGGCAAAACATTGGACAAGGACAAGTCTGGAGATAAATGTGAGACGCGAGGGACATATGCTTGTTTTGTTAAAATATTATATGTTTGCTGTTGAAGAAAAAAAATCCAGAATACTTAACATTTAAACAATTTAAATGTCTGTCTGGTGATGTTCTCATCCCAATACAGCATGGCAAGAAAATCCTCCAAATATTAATGATTAACCTGTTGAATTGGAGATAGTTCACCTCTCAATGACTTCATAAACATCTGCTTCAATTGCCTTTGGTAAATGAAATAACCAAACAATCATTCATTTTCTGATATAGCTGTAAAACTAATCTGAAAAGTTTTCAAAATAAATACTGTTTAAAAATGTATAGTGTGTACCTTCTAAGAATGAAACCTACATCTATCTCTGAGTTGTGAAGAATATGTATTAAGGTTATATTAACCAACAAGAATGCACTTTTATGTAGAAAACCACGATTAAATAGAGTCTTCCTGACTAGTGATTTAAATCACGATTTAAATCAAATCCACCCTGAAAAAAACTCAAACAAACAAACAAAAAACCAAAACCCAACCAACCAAACCTATTTTATTCATTTTAATAAAGTTCCTTGTCCAGTATTAGAAGAAAGCAACTCTTTCTGAGATTCTTTACTAATGTTATATAACAGTACATGCCCAAAACATGAATAGAATATGGTAGGGCAATATCCTCAGGGTTCTAAGTACCTATATTGTTCTTAACTGACCACTTTGTTTCAAAATGAAATTAAGAGAGCAGAGATCACTGTTCATGAAACAAAATCAAAATGCTTCCTCTATTTACAGCCACATTTAACTATTAAAACAATTGCAAGAACTAGGCTGACAATAAGGCTTATTCCAAACTAGGAAACAAACAAAAAAAGCCATGCTCAGGGAAAGCAAAATCAATGCTTACCACATGGAAAAGACTGGTAGAGAGAAAAATGTTATCTTCAGACTTTGTAAAGGGAATAAATTATAAACAATTGAAATGTTAAATGAAAATATTAAAGAGTGTACTTTTTATTGTAAATGTGTATAATTGTGGCTAACACAATGTTATACATTGACAGAACAAAACCTATCATCTATGCCATAAGACTGGGATATTCTGAAGTATTGCAATAGGAATATATCTGCATACCAACTGTCCTTCATTAGGAGCCTATGGCCAGGATGATCTGTGATAATATCAGATCTCAACCTTCCAAGGTGGTGTTAATATTAAATTTACTCCTGGGGGAATTCTGTAACAATGTGCACATGCAGAATTCATGTCCCCCTGCAAATTTTTTTCACCACAGAATACAGATTCTGTTGGAGAGGTGATACAGTTACACCTTTAGCCCACCAAGGGCTGCTGTGGCACCAGAAGAGAGGGCAGCCAGCAGCTGTGTTCCTCACAGCTGGGCCAAGTGAGGAGTCATGGGAGAGACAGAGTAGGGCACATGGGGTTGCTGGGGAGTATGTCACAGACTGGGGTTCAGAATGGCTAGTGGGGGACAGAATGGGGTGCAGGCTCAGGAGCTAGTGGCATGACAGCATTGAACCAGGGGTTAAAGGGGGGGGTGTTGCAGGGCCACATGGGGTTGGGGGAGGCGGGTGCAGGGAAAATGTGCCTGACTGAATGGGAGAGGCTAGAGGTCAGCCAGGGTCTGCATGGGGGAAGCTCCCTAACTCCCAAAGAATCCTTCCCCCCACTGAAAAAAATCCATTCCATATTTCTCCCACCCACACCCAACAACCCTCCAGATTCACTCCCAGGCTCCTTCCCTCTCCCTCAGCTCCTCTGTTACCCCTTACCCCACAAGCCTTTCCACTGCCTCTGGGAGGTTCGAGAAATATGTTTCGGTATTGTAGTTTGAACAAATTATTACTCAAAATTCTGGACTAATATCCCTTGTAAGGAATCTCTGTCAAACGTATCCTGAGTCTTTTTTGTGTGTCTCTCTGTATTGTTACAGACATTCTTGTTGACAGGTATTTTGAAATAAATTATGCAAATAACCAAAGCTAATGTGATTATCTTGTGTTACACTGACAACTAAAATATGCAGAATTTTAAAATACAGTGCACACAGTTTGTAATGTTTGGGCGCAGACTTCCCCTAGGAGTATCCATCCAGCGGTGACCATCGTGCTGTAGGGCTGGAGCGGCTCTCAGGTGGAGGAGGCACAGAGGCAGCTCCTTCAAGTGCCAACAGCAATTTCTGCAAGCCCTGCCTTATTCCCAGGCAGAGGAACCTGACCCATCGTGTCCTGCCCACGCAGCACGCCCGTCACTGCACCCATCTCATCCTACTTGTACGGAGCCCGCGGAAGCCGCTGCGTAAATAACCCCCTGAGCAGTGGTTTCTCCGGGAATTGAAATTAGGGGGGTGTTTGAATTTACAGGGGTGTGTGTGTGTGTCAGGGCCAATGAGGAGTGAGACTGTGAGGGTGAAGGTGCGCTGAATGGCACCATAGTAAAAACTGAAAAAATGTTTCATGACCATTTTATTAGATTTAACTCGTGTTTTAAAATCATCACACAAATTAAAGTTGGCTACTCAAGCTTCCTATGAAGCACTACGTCTACATCCTTCTTGGTTTCTTGTTATAGTTTTGCACAACTCAGTTAATGAACTTCTTGAATGCAATGTGTTCATCTTTGGTGGCTTCTCGTGTGTCCGGTACTTCCATTCTTTCAATTGATATGCTCATTAGTTCATTCACATGATCAGAACGAAGACTACTTCTTTTTCATCATTGAATATAATTTTGTGTTCTGAAAGAACGCTCAAATTGTAGCTGTTGTGACTGGGAGTAGCAAGAGATGAATTCCTACTTCTTTCATCCCAGGAAACATAGCACAAAGATCAGGTCGAGTCACTAGCGATGATAAAAAAAGAAGTTGAAGTCAAATCTTCATTCATTCGTCGTATGATATTCCACTCTGTGTTCAAATTCTCTATTCTGTCCTGAGCACATGGCAGCCCCATCGCTGGTAGTGCCTCACTCCACTCACCTGCCTGTGTTTTATAGGACAGGCATCTGTAAAATCTACGTAGAGGTTGAGTAGAATCTAGAAGTTGCTGTTGTAGATTTTTAAGAATCAAGTCTGTGTACTTTTTCAGTTGTCTTAAACACTTCTTGTCCTCTTCACTTAAGGATTCAATATAAATGCCTTCATTAGTCAACTTCTGGACTGAAGTCTTTGCTTCTTCCAGTACTTTTTCAATGGATAGCTCTCTGATTGATCCAAATGTAGCTTCTATTGCTGGACAAAGATCTACTACTGTTGTAGCAGATGCCTGGATGGCATTGTTTAATGACCCAAGCAGTTTCAACAGTAGACTTATGAGAGAGAGAATGGCAATAGTCTTCTCTGAACGTAGTAGCAAAAGTAATCCACCAGCCTCACTACTTAGATCCATCCCATCTTGATAGATACTTTCCAAAGCCAGTAATAACAGCTGGAGTAATTTTAAGACAACAGCCAAGGATCGCTCATGAGAAAGCCAGAGGGTTTTCCCAGGTTGGACTAATATGAACTTCAGTCCCAGTGTATCTTCTATATTTTCCAAGATATTTAGTCTTTTTGGACTCTTGCTGAAAAAAGAATATAATGAAGACATTAAATTTATAGCTTTTAAAATGTCTTTTGAAGATTCTGCAGCTCACACTAGTGCTAGTTGGAGTAGATGGCCTCTGCAGTGTGTATAGGAGAGATTAGGATTACACTTTTCTCTGAGCAAAGCTTGTACTCCACCATGTCTTCCAGTGAAGTGTGCAGCTCCATCAAATGCACAAGCAGCCATCTGTTTGCGGTCCAACTGACAAGCATTTAACTCTTCTAAGATGTGGGTTGTTACAGATGCAGCCAATGTGTCTTCTATAACTTGAACATCTAGAAATGCATTTACTGGCCTACCGCTGACATCAAGATAACGTACTGTGACAAAGTTCCTCCTCTACCTTGGTGGGTCTTGCGCTTATTGGTGGATTTGCTCGCCTTGGAGCTTCACAGCAGCCCTCAGTTTGGCCAATTTTGTGAACCCATAGTCCAGGTTAACTCCTCCTGTGTCTGACCAGGAGTTGGGAGGTTTGGGGGGAACCCGGGCCCGCCCTCTACTCCAGGTTCCAGCCCGGGGCCCTGTGGAATGCAGCTGTCTAGAGTGCCTTCTGGAACAGCTGTGCGACAGCTACAACTCCCTGGGCTACTTCCCCATGGCCTCCTCCCAACCCCTTCTTTATCCTCACCATAGGACCTTCCTCCTGGTGTCTGATAATGCTTGTACTCCTCAGTCCTCCAACAGTATACGTTCTCACTCTCAGCTCCTAGCGCCTCTTGCTCCCAGCTCCCTTTTTTTTTTTTCCAGAGCACCATGATTTATTGTCTTTGTGCACATATCTTCCCCAGCTGAGTCAGCTCACAAGGAATCGTTTTTTTCCCCTTTCAGCAGAAGCCCCGGTTTTGGCCTCTGGTTTACAGCAGACTAAAGCATTACCAATGCCATACAGTCACCAGCCCATGCATGGATTTGCTCAGGCACAGCAGGTGAAGGCTGCAGTAAGAACAGGGGACGGTCCTTTCAACAGAGGCAAGAGCTGGGGCTGGCAGGTACAAGTGACACAATTAAAAAGAAAAATCAATAACCATTCCTGGAAGCATGACACACAACATCCATAGCCATGTTACAATCCGCAGTACGGTCCTGATCGGGTGCTGGGCTGCACAGAGGCACTGTCCGTGCCAAGATTACTTTGGTTTGCGCCATCTCACCAGACCAGGAGCATGGGCTGGAGAGGCAGTGTGCAGAGCTGGCAGGAGGGGACGCCAGACCTCAGGGCAGAGCAGAGCAGGGACTCTGGCAGGAGTCTGCCTTTTCTGCCCAGAGCAGCTCCCAGAATAGTGTGTGGCTTTGACACGCACAAAAGCGCACCCATGGGAGGTCAAGGGCTGCGGTCTACTATGCTGCATTGTCCAGCTAGAGCAGACCCCCACCCACGCCCAGGAGAGCCTTGCTGTCCAAAGCAAATCAAGGGTCCTCCACTGTTGCGTGAGAGGTTGTTTTGCTGAAAAAGGTTTTTTACATCCAGCTGGTTTACAAGGGAAGAGGAGATGTCAACGGATCCCGATTCTCCACCCACTCAGTGTAAAGCCTTACTCACGAGCTACACTGGTGCTCAGCGAGAAGAGGGGAAAGGGGCCTGATCCTGCCCTCCGGGGGCCTAATTCTGGTCACTAACCCATATAAGTCAGGAGTAACTCCAGTGACACCTAGGGAGCCGCACTACAGCGGAGAGGAGAATCAAGCCCCGAACCTGTGCAGAGAGTACAAGTGCGCGTGCCTCAGTCGGGATTCTTTACTACTCACAGCTGCAGAGAATCCCAACACAGGAGCATTTCCCCGCAGGGCTGATCAGACACAGGCAGTGCAGGATGGTGGAGAATCAAACCTGGCCCATCCCTTTAAACCAGCTGCTATCCACAGGTGAGAGCAGCTCTTGATATGCACCAAATGAAACACCCCAACACGTAGTATACATATTAAAAACCACACACATCCGAACGGGCTCGTTACAGCACTAGAGAGCTGGAAACGCAGCCATTTAAATTGCGCCATGATATAAAACTCCCCCTGCCCTCCCTCCGCGCCAGATACCCCTGGCAGACCCAGGTGGCCCAAGCTGTGATGTTCAGCTCTGACCACCCAGCCACGCTTGCGAGCAGCAGGACTGCTAAGGCCCTGGCTTGGATTCCACAATCACCAACACACATCTGTATAAATGACACACTATTATATTAAGAAAAGGTCCCCACACTGCAGAGAAAGCTAGACCTTTGTGTTACTGTCTCACTGATAACTGTACCAAAGCTTAAACAATAGCGATCTGGCTTCAGAGGGCTGTTTGCTCAATGCCAATCTACACGGAGGCACTAAACAATGGGCTAGTTACTCCCACTCAGGGCTGGCTCCCTGGACAGCTTCTCCGCTGAGCTTCTGTCAGAACTAACAGATCACTCTCCCTAGTCCAAAACCAAGCAGCCAGCAGGGGAGGGGGGCGCTGAGTCCTGCTTGGACACGTCTTTGAGCTTTTCACACAGATATTTCACTCCTTTGCCAAGGCTAGGTAAGTGCTAATGCATGCATTCGGTGGGATCTACACCCCCTATATGCCACTGGATTGTATCCAGGGCTGACCCTGCGATGTTTTAAAGCACTCTGTGGCGAGTAGCGAGTGGAAGTGGGGTTAGGCACCAGCCAAAGCAGGCTGTTGCAGTCTGTGGTAATTGACCCCAGGTTCTTCCCCTGCCTCCCTGGTTTGTGAAATGCAATTTACAAGTTATATGCTCCAGGCAGCTGCTGGACATTCAGGTCCTGATTCAGCAAAGCACTTCAGCCTCTGCTGAAGCTTTAGGCTCCTGTTGAAGTGTTTACTGAGCTGGGGAATGAGACCAATTCAGATGCTCAACGGCAAGGTCAGAGCCGCTGAAATGCTAAGACCGAAAGGGAACTGTTTTGTCACAAAAATACTGCTCCAAATTCACCCCCGGGGGAAGCCAGAGTCACCTAGGGACAGGCTGTTTGTGTTTAAATGAGCTTCCAGGGAGCGCAGCTACTGCTGGGAGATAGCACCACGCCCAAGGCAGGGCTAGGCAGACTGGTCTCACACCATAAGTGTGGTGATATCTGGCAGCTGCAGCAGGTCCTGGAGTCTCCCTGGAGGCCAGTGAGTCAGAGAAATGAGGGCAGGATGTGGCCCGAAGGGGCTGAGATGAAGGGCCCATCTCCACTATTCAAGAGCGATCTTGTTCCCCCAGCACCAATAAAAGCACAATTCCATTTTATGAGAACAGGACTTTCACCATCGCCCCGAACCTGGCTGGATTCTGAATCCAGAACATGGCTTGGGGGGCAGAAGAGACACAATCAAGATCCCATCTACGCTACAAGAGGGAACAGTGCCGCAACAACAGCTAATATGCATTTGACAGTGTCAATGGGCCCTCGGCGGGAATCCTGCAGGGATGACGCTTCCTCACCTCCCACCAGCCACCCAGCTCCTTACAAGCGCACCACAAACTGAAGTGAACTCCTTTTTAAAATCAGGTGCCCTGATTAGCCTGCCTTAATTGATTCTAGCAGCTTCTTGATTGGCTGCAGGTGTTCTAATCAGCCTGTCTGTCTTAATTGTCTCCAGAAGGTTCCTGATTGTTCTGGAATCTTCCCTTTTACCTTATCCAGGGAAAAGGGACCTACTTAACCTGTCTTCTATTACTCTATTCTATTACTCTCCTGTAGCCATCTGGCCTGACCCTGTCACAGTACACAATAACTTAATACTTGATGCCCATTTGCATCGGTGCATTCATCAGCCATGTATGCAAGTTTTTTGAATGTGGTGAGAGTGTTCTTCACTTTTTCAACTGTTGAATCTTTCATTGTTGCACCACATGCTTCTAACCAGTCAGTTGAGTTTCCTTCAGAAATATAGTGAGTATTTTCTGGTCTTGTTTGGAACCAGTGTTCAACTACAGGATGAACAAGTGACAATGCACTTAACATTGACCTCCAGTTTGTAGTGTGCGGTATCTCTTGCTTAAATAGAAAGTATGATGGCACGGCCATGTTTGTTCACATGAACTGTGTTGTGTCTCCAGCATTCTTAACAGCCTCATTAAGTACTTGTAAAATTGGCTTTGAAAGTGGGCTTATAAGGCTTTCTGCATGTTGATGCAGTCCAGAGGCCTGGTGTTTTGCTGCCTTTTCACATAGTTTGTCATCACTGGCTTTGCTGATCGGTCTGACAAACCAAGCTTCTCCACTTTTACCAGTTATAGCATTGGAAAGCTTTCCTTCTTTGTAAGTTTTTCTGCAAGAGGTGCACCAGTAGCCATCTTTTGTAACTTCAATAAATGGGAACACTTTGACCAACAAAAATTAGGAACTGCCTTTAGGTTTTGAAGACACTTTCTTCAGTAGGGAGCTGTATTTGTGCTTTGGGCTGGTTGGATGTAGATACACCACCAAGATGACATGTTGATATATTCAAGGTGAAGAACACATCAAGAACCAAGGTTAGTTTTTGAGGCCTTTGAGTGGAAAAATTATTGTATTTTTTTGTCTTTTCATTTTCACTTTGACCTGCAATATATAAAAGAGATATGAATAAAGTAAATGTTTTGTTAGGATAATGCAAATTTAACACAAGGATAATGCAAAATACACCAAAACACATAACAGGTCTAGATTTCTAAAAAAATATAAATTAAAAAAAATGTATTTAATTTAAATTGACTTTTGAAATGTAAGCCATCATGGGATAAGAGGGAAGTCCTCTCATGGATCAGGAACTGGTTAAAAGATGGGAAACAAAGGGTAGGAATAAATTATCAGGTTTCAGAATGGAGAGAGATAAATAGTGGTATCCCTGAGGGGTCCATACTTGTAGCCAGACAGACAGCCTCCCCCCCCCCCCTCCTCAGACCAGCATTGCTGGAAACACACGGGAGCCAAAAACCACAGGGCACTTAACATGAATTCCAGCACAGCCTTTGAAGCTGAGAGAAGCACAGGTGTGCTGCTACAATGTGCCACTGGGAACATATACAACAACTGGGCTCACAGCAGGCAGAGGCGCTGTGACAGACATGGCTCTTAGCCCCTACTAAAACAGCATGATGCACACACACCAACATCCTAGGTGGGAAAATATTTACCCTAATAAAAGGAATGTCCAGTAGTTGACACTTATTGTTTCTCGCCCTTGCAAGTGTAAACTACTCTTGCGAGAGCTGGCGTCACCCAGATAGACCAGCCCCAATTTGGCATAAGAAAGGAGAAAGAGAATAAAGGAGTACAGAGGTATAAGTAGGGGACCTACAGCACCATGATTTTTGAGTGCTTTTCACTATCTATCTGCTGGTCAGATAAGTGACAGCCTCCCAAGGCTTCTGCAGCTAAGAGGGTCCCTGAGCCTTGTCCCTTATTCGTCTTTCCGCGGAATTGAGTGACCGATCCTGGCTTGGCACCGCTGGAATCGAGAGATGCAAGGAGGGTAAGAAGCACCCACACCTGATCTCCTATCTTTAGTGTACACATATTTTGAAATAGAGCTCTATACTTTGGTTTTCTTTCTTTGGGATTGTAGCTTCAGTTTTGTAACTTGTTTGTGTGTGTAACATCTCTACACTTAAATAAGTAGGCACTAGCAATTTTGTAACCACATGATTAGAATCTAGTTTAATAAATTTTGGTAACCATTTGTGCATAAGCCTGACTTGTTTCTCTGGTTTACTGTAAAGCAGCCAACACAATTAAAGAACCTCAGCCGTTTTGGCTATAAAGCCTGGCCATTAGGTGAGAGTACTAAGAGCCTAGCGTTGAGTTGTGCCGCCTCCACGGGGCAAACTCTTGGGGCACCTGTCAGTCAATCCTGACTGCCTGCTGCGAAGGAGCTCTGAGCTCTAGCAGTTAAAGTCACGGGTGTGGAGAGGCTCTTAGTGCTGCCATTGGGGCACCTGTCAGTCAGTGTTGACTGCCCGCTGCGAAGGAGCTCTGAGCTCTAGCAGTTAAAGTCACGGGTGGTTAGGACCTTGGGGCATCCGTCAGCCTAGCCCGGGCTGCCCGCCGCGAAGGGACAGTGCGTCCTAGCGGTTAAAGTCACGGATGGTATAAACGGGCATAGCTGGCACCTCACCAAACATCCCTGGCCATCGGCTAACAATACTGGGACCATTACTGTTCAACATGTTCATAAATGATCTGGAAAAATGGGTAAACAGTGAGGTGGAAAAGTTTGCAGATGATACAAAACTATTCAAGATAGTTAAGTCCAAAGCAGACTGCGAAGAGTTACAAAGGGATCTCACAAAACTGGGTGACTGGACAACAAAATGGCAGATGAAATTCAATGTTGATAAATGCAAAGTAATGGACGTTGGAAAACATAATCTCAACTATACGTACAAAATGATGGGGTCTAAATTAGCTGTTAACACTCAAGAAAGAGATGTTGGAGTCATTGTGGATGGTTCTCTGAAAATATCCATTCAATGTGTAGCGGCAGTCAACAAAGCAAACAGAATGTTGGGAATCATTAAGAAAGGGATAGAGAATAAGACAGAAAATATATTGCCTCTCTATAAATCCATGGTACGTGCACACCTTGAATACTGTGCGCAGATCTGGTCACCCCATCCCAAAAAAGATATATTGGAATTGGAAAGGGTACAGAGATGGGCAACTAAAATGATTAGGGGTATGAAACAGGAGGAGAGATTAAAATGACTGGGAATTTTCATCTTAGAAAAGGGATGACTAAGGGGGGATATGATAGAGGTCTATAAAATCTTGACTGGTGTGAAGAAAGTGAATAGGAAATGTTATTTAATCCTTTACATAACACAAGAACTAGCAGTCTCCCAATGAAATTAATAGGCAGCAGGTTTTAAAAAAACAAAAGGAAGTACTTCTTCATACAACATAAAGTCAACCTGCGAAACTCTTTGCCAGGGGATGCTGTGAAGATCAAAACTATAACAGGATTAAAAAAAGAACTCGATAAATTCCTGGAGCATAGGTCCATCAGTGGCTATTAGCCAGGATGGGGAGGGATGCAACACCATGCTCTGAGTGTCCCTCGCCTGTCTGCCAGAAGCTGGGAATGGGCAACACGGCTTGGATAACTTGATTACCTGTTCTGTTCATTCCCTCTGAAGCATCTGGCCTTGACCACTGTCAGAAGACAGGATACTGGGCTATATGGACCATTGGTCTGACCCAGTATGACCATTCCTATATAATAATAAAAATGTTTAGTACAGAAACTCACCAACATAATGACCTCTCAAGATAGCAATGATGTGAGATAACAACGCTGGCAAATAATGTATTTTAAAAATCTTGGCCTACTAGGAAACATATAGATATAAGTTTCCATTCCCAGTCACAAATCTAGCATTCTGGAGCAAAGTCACTAAAATATAGTCCCACAAACAAATGTTTATTTAATGTGCCCCTCACTTTTCCCTCCACCGCACCCCACTCACCGGTGTTGTCCTCGGTCAGTGGAGACTCAGAGTTCAGAGGTGCTTTCACGTGAGTTCGCCTCCCAGGTGGGGGGTAAGAAGGCAGCTTGCTTGTTCCTCCAGCTGCTCACTGTTCGCTCTGTCCACTGTTGTTCGTTGTGCCATGTTCACTCCACTGCTCTGTTGCCAATGGCCCTGTGCAGTCACCTTCTGCTGCCACCTGCCACTGTGACCTCTGCGAGTCGGTCTCTTGCGGTTCCACCGGCTCTCAGTGATTTCAGCTGAGATCTCAGTGGGGGAACCTCACTACTAGTGCAGACTGGGCCGTCTCTTCCACAGAAACACTGTCCCCACAGCAGGACTAAGCACTTAGACCTGATTATCAGTGATTTCAGCTGTAGTGGTCACTTAACAGAACAAAAGACTCTCTATGGAGCCTAATCAGCTCTGTCTTTAAACAGTGGAGAGGGACAGGTCAAATCGTACTTGTGACTCAGGCAGACCATCAAGCAAAACACTTGTCCCCACCCTCTCTCTTGATGCCCTCAATCAGCACAGGTCAAGTACAGTTCTACTGCCCTTTACTCCTACAATAAGAACAACAACATTTCATTATGCCCCCTCCCCACTGCCCCTGCATTCCAGTGATTTGTAACCCAACCCCAGCCAAAATCTATTACTTGGGCAACACAGCTCTGTTTGCTGGATACCTAGGTAGATTAGCTGTGAATGTAAATACAACCTGGTCCTGAAGCCTTCCCCCCCCCAGCCCCCAGCTCATCACTAGCTGTCCGGGAGAGCTCATTTAGACTTTGCTTCCAAATCATAATTTGAAATTATTAGGTTGGCCAACATCACCGACATGAATGCACTGACATGGTCATAAAAACAGCAGCTGTAGAAGGAAGCTAGCCTATGCTCACACTTCTCAAATTACTCTACTTTTTCAGATACACGTCTTTTATCAGACACTGCATATGCTTTTAAAGGGAGTATTAATGTTTCAATTTCAATTCACATTTCCAAACAGTCACTACACTGGCATGTAACTAGTTCACAAGACTGGGGGGGGGGGGGGGTCAGGAAATCACTGCCCCCGAGTAACTGCGGCTCCGTAAGCTGAGCGGCCCTTCTCCAGCCCCGCGTGCGCGGGTCGCTCGTGGGTCCGCGCCGCCCCGGGGCTCCGTCCCGCCGGCCAGGCTCGAGCCGCGGGGCGCGGTCCTCCGGCCGAGAGGGGCCGGCCCATGGCACGGGCTCCCCGCGGCGCGGACCCCGGCTCCCACCGCCCACGACCTTACCCGAGCGAAGGGGCCAGGGCCATGGCCGGGCGCAGGCACGGAGCGGAGGTTGTTGATACGGTCACCATGGAGACAAGCCCGGCCCCGCCGCCCAGGACCCCGCCTCTGCCATAGCTGGCCGGCGGCCGCCTGACAAACAGCTGCGCGCCAGTCCGAGCGCGTGGCGTGGCGTGGCGTGGGGTCGGGTCGGGGGGAGGTAGGGACGGCTGGGCCTGCTTGAGGTGTCCCCGCCGAGGTGACCTAGCCCGCCAGCGTGCGTCCTGGGCAAGGCGACGAGTAGCGCTGAGCCGGCTACCTAAGGGGGGGGGGTACCCTGGGGAAGGCGGAGGGCAGGCCGCAGGGGGGTACCCTGGGGGAGGCAGGCTGTAGGAGAGTACTTGGGGAAACCGCCGGGGGGGGGGGGGAATGCAGGCCGCAGGGGGTACCCTGGGGGAGGCAGGCTGTAGGAGAGTACTTGGGGAAACCGGAGGGGATGCAGGCCGCAGGGGGTACCCTGGGGAAGGCGGAGGGCAGGCCGCAGGGGGTACCCTGGGAGAGATGGGGGGTGGGGTGGATGCAGGACGGGTGCCTTAGGGAAGGCGCGGGGGGAAGGGTGCAGGGCGGGTACCTAGGCAAGGCGGGGAGGAGGACGCAAGGGAAGGCAGGGGGCAGGCGAAAGGGGAGAACGCAGGGGGTAGTTACCCTGCGGGACCAGGGTTGGTGTGTGCGGCAGGGGTTTAGCCCTGGGAGAGGGCGTTTCCCAGGACGTTGGTTATGGGGGTCCCCACACCGGTATGCGCGGGGCACAGTTCTGAACACGGCGCCGTGCCTGGCTCTTCGGCGGCGCTCTGGGGCTTGTAGTGCCTTGCGCCACCTTGCCAATGTGGGCAGCAGCTCCAGCGAACTCTCCTTCCCAGCGTGCAATGCGCCACAGCGCGGGGGCGGGGCCTTTGGCACGGTGCCTCTCGGGAGTTGTAGTCAGGGCGTGCGGGAAGTGGCTTGTCAGGGGCGGGGAGCGGACTCGGATTCCCGTCGGGGCCGCGGCCCCATTGTGGCCGGGCCCGCAGCCCATTGGCTGGCAGAGGGAGCTGGGCCTCGCTCCCCGTCTGGTGACACAATAGCGAATCCAAGATGGCGGATCCGGGTGCAGGGAGCTTGGACGGGGGGCTGTCGTGCCCGCTCGAGGAGCAGGAGCTGAGCCAGCGCCTCCGCCGCCTCTACCCGGCCGTGAACCAGGCCGAGACGCCGCTGCCCCGCTCCTGGAGCCCCAAGGACAAGTACAACTACATCGGCCTCTCGCAGGGCAACCTGCGCGTCCACTACAAAGGTGCCGGCAGCCGCGCCGGGAGCCCCGGGCCGGGAGTCCGGCCGCCCTCGGGGCCGCGGGGAGCCGGCACCGGGCTGGTCCAGGGCAGCCGGGCCGCTGAGGCGCGGGGCGGGGGCCTGGGCGCAGCCTGCAGCTCCCTGGGAAGAGGGGCCGGGGGGGGGGGTGGGTTCTCCCTGCCCAGGCGGTCCCTTGCTGAGGGGGAGCGGAATCGGGCCGGGCAGAGGGGCCGTAGTTCGGGGATCGTGTGTCTACCCCCCACTCTCAGTCGCTACCACAAACCACGCCGAACTGCCCCTCTGATTTGTGGGGGCGGTTTGGGGCTTGAGCCGTCCCTGGGGTTTCCCCGGGCGAGGGAGAGCTAAAGCGGCGCTGAGCCCAACCTCCGCGTTCCTGCCTTTTATAACACTTTGCGGTGTCATTTAGCTGGGGGCCTGGCTTCTTCCCTGTAAGGCTCTGCCCCCGTAGGGTCTCCTGTTGTCTGTGCCACCCCCTTACAATGCTGGCGAAAGGGGCTCCTGGCTGGGTACCTCCACCACTTGAGTTCACAGGAAACCAGTCAAGTTCAGAGCTCTAAGACCCATGATTTCATGTTTCTTCCCTCACCACTGTGATGGAGGCTGCCTTTCCAGAATAGCCAGAGAGAGCTGAGCATACCGTCTCCCCTCAGCCTAATAAACACTGATGTAATCTTCATCTTACACAATTGGTTTATTTTGGGTGCTGAGATTTCAAAACCGGGGGTAGCATTATGCTTCTTTCTCAGCACCTTAAGAGGGTAGGCAAAGGGAAAGCTGCAGGAGCACATATTGTAGGTTATTTACATGGTGGCAGTGCAGGCTTGTGGTTTTTTTTAACTGACTGAGGAGTCATCTTCTAATTTCTCAGTAGACGCAGAATGAATTTTGCTGTTGTAAGTCCTTTACTCTGTTCATGTGGTGTTATTTTGAAATGAAGGGCCTGGGACCTTGCACCCATTAAGTACTCTTTCAACTCTTTCCTAGGTCATGGGAAAAATCACAAAGATGCTGCATCAGTCAGGGCTACACACCCCATCCCTGCAGCTTGTGGCATTTATTACTTTGAAGTGAAGATTGTCAGTAAAGGTAGAGATGGGTAAGTGCACTGTTCTAATTTGATTCCAGTGTTTTATATATGTTTACTAGCTCTGTTTTGCTCAATCTCCCTTGTTGGAAGGGTTAGAGGTCACTCAGATGACATTTATAATAGGCAGATATGTGGTGAGTGGTTATGTCTGTGTAGTCAACAGGTGGCAAGCCAATAATATATATTGGAATGTAGCTGCTCTCTTTGCTGTTTTGTATGGGTAATTATGACAACTTGAGAAGTACTAAGTCTCTAATTTCAGTATCCCTAGCCTGATTCTTGCTTGCATATTTATCCTTAGCCTGATTCTTGCTTGCATATTTATACCTGCCTCTGGAAATTTCCACTACATGCATCCGATGAAGTGGGTATTAACCCACGAAAGCTCACGCTCCAGTACGTCTGTTAGTATGTAAGGTGCCACAGGACTCTTTGCCGCTTTTAAGTCTCTAATGCAGTTTGAAATTCAATACTGTTCCTTTCGTTTCAGTTATGTCTGAATAACTAACAGACTGCTGGAACTGAGTAAACGAATATTGCAACATCCTTGATAGCTGGACTGGTTTCCTGTATCCCTTAACTTCAGGGGAAATGGAAAATTGTCTCTGTTTCTAAAGTCTGGGAGGGGATAGCCCATAAACTGAAGTATTTCCCGTCAAGGATTCACTCATGTCAAAATGTGTGGAAGCTTTGCTAAACAGTTAAGGCAATGTAGTGAATGAGGGAGTGACATGGGTCATTAATCACGGAGAATTGCGATTTTGTAGAGCCTGCTCTACATTAGAGTGCGGTTGACCCAGCTACATTGCTCATAGGTGGGAAAAATCCACATCCCTGAGCGATGTAGTTAAACCGACTTAATCCCTGTTTTAGACAGCACTAGGTCGACGGAACAATTCTTCTGTTGACCTGTATGATACATGAGAGGGAGGGTAGCTCCCTTTTGTGGACACCCAGCCAGCCAGTTAGCTCTAAAATCCCTCTTGGTAGCTGTAGTCTACTTTACCTGTAAAGGGTTAAAAAAGCCCATAGGTAAAAAGAAGGGCGTGGGCACCTGACCAAAAGAGCCAATGGGAGGGCTAGAATTTTTTAAAATTGGGGAAAAAACTTTCCCTTTGTGGTTCTGTTGTTCTCTGGAGAGAGGAGACACAGAGCAGGAACAGGGCTGAACTATGATGTAGGAAGCTTGATGCCAGGTATGATAAACCATCAGTTCATACCTAGAGATTGCTTATCTGAAATCCCAGATATGTAAGTAAATCAGGGAATGTCTAGGAAGACATGATTATTTCTTTTATTTCTTATTGGCTTGTGGACTCCTCTGTGCTAACCCCAGGTGCTTTTGTTTTGCTTGTAACCTTAAGCTGAATCTCAAGAGAGCTATTCTTGATGCTTAATTTTTGTAATAGTTTTTTTTTTTTTTTTTGATTTAGCAAAAAGCCTAAGTTCCAGATGTATTTTCTTTCTTTTTGTTTTTAATAAAATTTGCCTTTTTTAGGAACAGGATTGGATTTTTGTGTCCCTAAGAGGTTTGTGCATGTTGTTTAATTAGCTGGTGGCAAAAGCTGATTTCCTTTGTTTTTCTTTCTCAGCTCTTCCCCGGAGAGGTGGTGAAAGGGCTTGAGGATGGAATTCCCAAGTGCACCTTTCTGGTTCTCAAAAGGGTTTTTTTTGCATTTGGGTGGTGGCAGCATCTACCCATCCAAGGTCAGAGAGAAGCTGTAACCTTGGGAGTCTAATACAAGCCTGGAGTGGCCAGTATTAATTTTTAGAATTCTTGTGGGCCCCGACCTTCTGCACTCAAAGTGCCAGAGTGGGGAATCAGCCTGTCTACTGCCTTTCTGGATAGTGGAAGAACTCTTCCCGTCACTGTAGGGATGTCTACACTGAAGTGCTACAGTAGTGCAGGTGCAGCACTGCTTCTGTGCTGCTGCTGTGTTTCAAGTGTAGACGCTCCCTAGCTTTATTCACACAAGCCAGCCAGCCTCCTGAAAGGCCCAATTGAGAAATCAGGACACTTTGGGGCTGGCTTAGTGACTAATATTCTGATACAAATCCTACTTCTAATGCTGGCTTTAGCCCTCAGTGTTTGGAAGTGTAGCAAAGGGTGGTGATTTCCAAATCTGAGGTCTGGAAGGGCTTGAACCTTATGTCTCAACCATTACGTTTGCTGGATGAAAAGGAGTAGCAGTAATTGAGCTCTGGGAGGAGGTCATTCATCTTGTCCAGAAGCTATCTGTGTGCAGTGAGAAGAAGAGCTATCTAAAGGGAAGAAAAAAAGGCCTTTGTGAATGTAGGTTGGAACTGTGTATCTTCTACCATCAGTCTCGGCCATGGATTTCCACTTGATTAGGTTGTTTTCTGAAGGCTGATTACACCATAGGGGTTAGTGACAGGCAACAGCTGTAGGATTGGGAAATCCTAGTGCTGGAGGCAGAATGCCAAAATTAGACTATTCTTCCCATTAAATCTAGCCATTGAAATAACATCGGTTCCTATGGGCTGACTTTGGATTGATTTTCCAATCGAGCTCCGTAGGGCAGTAACGGCTGGAAGCACAGCAGAGGTGGTACATTGTGTCCATGGTATTAGAAGCTGAATGTGAATGTTGTCACTTACAGTGTTCTCCAAGAGGCAGTTCAGTGAGTAGTGTTGAGTTTGAATCCCATCCAGCCCTCTGTTGCATGTTTATCACTACAGTAAGCATTTTTCTGGGAGCAAAATTAAAGGGTGTATTGGGGGTCATGGGACTCTGCATTCTGCTAGGGATGTTACGAGGAGAGGGGAAAATCTAATGTAATGTTGTGTAGTTAGCAAGCATGGTGACTGTTACATCTGGTTCTCATCACCTGGCTTGTGTAGATGAGCTAGCCAGGATGAAATTGATGCCCACCGGCTGTACAAGTATTTTCTGTTGCCTGAAGTGTGAACACAAGTGTAGCTATCCAGAGGGGACAACAATCTAGGGTGAAATTGGTATAGTACAGGAGTCCTTTGCAGGTGTGAGGACACATTGGATACAAGGCAGTGTAGGAGATTGTGAGAAGGAGAGTGAGGAACCTAACCAAAATCAAATCATGGGCATGGTTTCTCATTTGGGAAGGGTGCTGCTTTCACCAGTGAGGACTGAAATCAGGAGATGTGACTGTCTATAAAAAGAGCTTCATAGAGGCCTTCTGCCAGCTTGGATTGTAGGGGCTAGGTATGGCATGATATTTACCAGAGGTGTTTATCATCACCTGGGGAAAAACTAGTTAATCCCAGTTTAAGGCATTTTCTATTTTAAAAACTCTTCCATTAATGCACACCATGTTACACTTAGTTTTAGTTATATATTCAAATTGTGGTTGCCTAAGACAGTAGATTTGCAGATTTACAATTGTACAAACAAAAAGTAAAATGCATTAGGATTAATACTAATATGTACTGAATATTGAAATATCTATATATTTTGATTTGGCATTTTCTCAAAGAAGTTATGCATGTTATGACTCATATTTCAGTGTTCAATATTGTGTAAACAGGAGTCAAACATTTGATTACATGAAAACACCATTAATGCAGAATTGTAGGCTTGATGCATTAAGCAATCAGAAGCATGTAGAGTTGCAAACTTCCAGTCCAGGTCCATTTGGCCATGCAGCATTCTGTAGTGGATAGACCAAGCCTATTCCTCAGTTTTGACTGGATGTATCCAAAGTTTGAAAAGATTTGTTATATGCTTGCTGAACTTGCTGGACACTGATGCAATTATTTTTCCAAGTTTCCCAGTTTAACCTGCCCTGTCCTAAACTGTGTTTTCCCCAGGAAATTGCCAGCCATAGGAGGGATTCCAATTTGGACTGCATTAGTAGGAGTAAATATTTATATTATGATAGCACCCGAAGGCACAGTTAGTTTGTCCTTAAGGTGGACTAGGTCCATCTCGTGTGGAGATGGCAGAATCATGTTAACTTGCTGGTTGACTCCCGAGGGCAGAGCTCTTGATCTTGAAAAGCCATTTCTCTGTTGCACGCCATAATGGTCATTATTTCCCATCATAATCTTATGAAGTACACTGCCATGTCTACCAGCACCGTAGTGGTGTAAAAATCAAATGTCAGTAAGCCTATGGCGATGACACGACAACACCATACCAAAACAATGTGTTGAAGGGTTTGCCAAGACCTCGTTTTGATGTCGAAGGCATGTCTGTGCTTGTTTCCCTGTTGCTGGAGGAGGGAGAAATTAGATGCACAGCTGCATTGAGAGTGCTCAGGCTGAGACCTAAACCACAAAAGCATGTAGGTTCTGTGTTATGGCTGCTGCAGCACCCATAAAGATTGCTTGTCCTAGGCATTGCAGTACTGGATCCTCTAGGCTGTGCAGCACTATACATACTGTGCTAACTTTTCAAAGACCTCCCAGGGTTTGTAACATCTTTCAGGTCTGGGACCCTTTGCTAAATTGTGCTGTGGTACCTGGAAACAATAGGGCTACTACAGCCCCACTAACTCAGAACTTCCTTTTGTGGGCTTTGTCTGATCCTTAATGTTTTACTTTTCAGACTGTTGGTTTGGGGCCTAGAGTATTCGTAACGGTGTGTCAGGTGAATGTGTCTATACTGCTACTGAGTTTGGCAGTGCTTGGTACATCCGTGATGCTAATGACTTCAGTTTAATGACGTGGAATACCGGAATTGAGTAAGGAGGAGAGAAGAAGAGTGTTCCAACAGTATCTGAAATCCCTTAGAAAGCAGGTCAAGAGGACTCTTGAAGCTTGTTTCCAAGCTGCCTACTTCAAATCCATAATTTCAGCTTCGTAGCTTGTAGGTCTTTAAACATACTGTTTCTTGACAACCATTTAGTTTGATGATGGGATGAGGGATATGTAGTGCTGCTGCTCGCTGGGTTTACATTGCTGGGTACTGTGATGTCTTATATGCCCGTGTTTTGAAATGGCTTAATGATCAAATGAAATGGCAAAGGAAGGCTGGCTGGATTAGGGTGCTGGGAGAACCAGTTTCAGTAAGTGTGGTTGTGGTTTTGGATGGGGATGTCTGAATATGATTTTGCTTAGCATGAAGTAGGTGACTTTGTTTTATTAACTGCATTGGAGATGTGACTTTTCTGATTAGCGAGTGGCATTATGGCAAGACTCCATGGCCAGGCCTAAGTAAAGTGGTGGCACTTGCCAACATACATGGCCACTCTGGGCAGCTTCCACAGTATAAAAGGAGCATTCTGAGGGAGTCAGATTACTAGCTTTTATTTCACTCCATGGCACCGAATTTTGCTTTTCTACAATACCTTTTAGATAAAGGGGAGTTTATGAACTGGCACCAGAGACTGATGTGCCTTGAGCTAGTGCTGCTATCATGCTAGGGTTATTTGATGGTGATAAGGTGGTGCTGATGGAGGCAGGGCTAACAAACTTTCCCAACACTTGTTCTCATTCAGTAAGCTCTTTGGACCCAAGACAGAATTGAATTCTTGGAGACTCTGTAAGTGGCAAGAACTGAAAACATGTTGGTAGCTCTTGACCACAATGCAGAACAAAACTGTTCTCCGCCCATTAACAGAGCAGCTTCTCTCCATGTTGTCTTTCCATACTGTTTAATGCAGCTTCTCTTCTCAAGATGCTCTACTGGGGGACTGCATGTACACAGAGAACCCACAAAGACCTGTTTCCTTGCCCTTCCCCATCCCTAGGCTGCTCTGTTGTCTAAGCATTGGTAAACATTGGCTTGGGTCCCAGGTGGATGTTACAAAACAAAGTGCAATATCCAAAGAGCACTGCCTGGTGCCCCATAAGGAACCCTTGCCCATTTTTGAGCCTATCATAGAATCACAGAATATCAGAGTTGGAAGGGACCTCAGGAGGTCAGCTAGTCCAACCCCCTGCTCAAAGCAGGACCAATCTCCAATTTTTGCCCCAGATCCCTAAATAGCCCCCTCAAGGATTGAACTCTCAGCCTTGGGTTTAGCAGGCCAGTGTTCAAACCACTGAGCTATCCCTCCCCCCTTGGGTTTACCCACTCTCCCCAGCTTTACTCCCTCCACATTCCAGGCTGTGAGTTGTGACCGCCACCCTTATGGCTAAGGAAGGCTGACTGGGGTTCACTCTGGAGCCTGTCAGTACTGTTTCTCAGTTTGTCAAATAGATGTGATGTCTGGGAAGGGCTGTCTCACAACCCCTGCTGGCCTAGGGGCAACAGCTCAGGACTTGAAGGCACACCTGGGTGCCTCTTTGTACGAGTAGAGGCTTGTAGGGGCTTTGTGCTGGGGGAGAAGCTGAGCCCTGATTAGGGGGCGGGGCTTCTCTGACTAGGGGTCCTAAAAGGTAGCCATCCAGTCAGGCAGCGGCACAGACAGCTGCAGCGGCCCAGGAGCCAGCAAACAGAGCTGTAAACAGGGGAGTTTGAGTGGGAATTCTGTAAGGGGGGTTTGTCTTGTGGTACTTGTTTGGGGTTTGGTTTTGCGTGGGGGGTGGTGTTTTGGTGTGGTTTGTGTTTCCCAGATTAACAGGGTTTAGGTGGGAAGGCTATGGCAGATACAGAGGCAGCAGTGAGAGTGACCCATGTAGTGGAAGACACAATGAGGATGACTGGATGTGGAAGCTGCGGTATGTACATGATCCTGGAGGGGGTACCTGGTAAGAGTAGGGGAGCAAGAGTAGGGGCATGAAATGCCGTCTGATAGAGCTGATGGAGGAAAAGAGTCGAGGTTTGGAGATGTAAGTGGAAAGTCTGGTTGAGTTTAGGACGGGGTTTGAGCAGATTATGGAGCAAAGACATGAGGTATCTGAAGGGAAAAGCTCAGACTTGCAAATGGAAGCAGGGCTGGGGAATTCTGAGGGGAGGCTGGGTGAGGAAAGTGGTCAGTGGAAGCATGTGACTAAAAGAACCAGGCAGAGGAAAAGATGGGCTAGTGAAGGAGAAATAGAGCTCAAGAACAGGTTTGCAGAGTTGAAAATGAAGAAGGGGCTCAGCAGGTAGTCGCTGAAGGTGGAAGGGCAAGGAAGAAGAGAAGAGCGGCTAGTGCTATAGGAAAAGGGTAAGAGTCAGCGGAGACTACACCAAATATGAGCCCCAGGCGGATATAGGATGGGTTGAAGAGGGTTACAAGGGAGAATAGAAATGGAAAGAACTTGCAGCCAGAGGGAACAGGGGGTAGACTGGAGAATAGCACCGTCACCAGGAAAAGGCAGGTCTATGTGATCGGGGACTCTCTACTGAGAAGAATAGACAGGCCTGTAACCAGAGCTGATCCAGAGAATAGAAGGGTGTGCTGTCTTCCAGGTGCTAAGATACGGGATGTAGACCTGAGGTTGAAAAGGATCCTAAAGGGAGCGGGAAAGAATCCACTGATTGTTCATGTGGGAACAAATGATACGGCTAGATTCTCACTGGAACGTATGAAGGGAGACTATGCCAGGCTGGGAAAGAAGCTTAAGGAAATCGAGGCTCAGGTGATCTTCAGTGGGATTCTGCCTGTTCCTAGAGAAGGGCAACAAAGGTGTGACAAGATTATGACTATCAACAGATGGCTCAGGCAGTGGTGCTATAAGGAGGGCTTTGGGATGTATGGCCACTGGGAAGCATTCATGGAGAGAGGACAGTTCTGTCGGGATGGACTTCATCTGAGTAGGGAAGGAAATAGACTTCTAGGATGGAGGCTGGCACAACTGATTAAGAGAGCTTTAAACTAGGAATTTGGGGGAGATGTCCAGGTAATCTCCACGCCGGATTTTAGCATTGAGAGGGAAGAAAACGAAGTAAGAAAGGATACAGCCGTGGGTAGGAGAATGGACATAAGGAGGAAGGGCAGTGTGGACACCAGTCTAATAGGTTATACTGGCTGTAGAATGACCGTGCCTAATAGGGTACAGAATGCGAGCGAGGCCAAACAGCAAAAATTAAGATGTTTGTACACCAGTGCAAGGAGCCTAGGTAACAAAATGGAGGAACTAGAGCTACTGGTGCAGGAAGTGAAGTCATGACTGGACTACAGGTATTGAAGGGTGTGTGCTGTTTAGGAAAGACAGAAATAAAGGTAAAGGTGGTGGAGTAGCATTGTAGATCAATGATGAGGTAGAATGTAAAGAAATAAGAAGCGATGGAATGGATAAGACAGAGTCCGTCTGGGCAAAAATTACATTGGGGAAGAAAACTATTAGAGCCTGCCCTGGGGTAGTGCTTGGGGTGTGCTATAGACCGCCGGGATCTAATCTGGATATGGATAGAGCTTTCTTTAATGTTTTTAATGAAGTAAATACTAATGGAAACTGCGTGATCATGGGAGACTTTAACTTCCCAGATATGGACTGGAGGACGAGTGCTAGTAATAATAATAGGGCTCAGATTTTCCTAGATGTGATAGCTGATGGATTCCTTCATCAAGTGGTTGCTGAACCGACTAGAGGGGATGCCACTTTAGAGTTGGTTTTGGTGAGTAGTGAGGACCTCATAGAATAAATGGTTGTAGGGGATAATCTTGGTTCAAGTGATCATGAGCTAATTCAGTTCAAACTGAACGGAAGGATTAACAAAAATAAATCTGCACCTAGGGTTTTTGATTTCAAAAGGGCTGACTTTCAAAAATTAAGGAAATTAGTTAGGGAAGTGGATTGGACTGAAGAATTTATGGATCTAAAGGCAGAGGAGGCCTGGGATTACTTCAAGTCAAAGCTGCAGAAGCTATCGGAAGCCTGCATCCCCAGAAAGGGGAAAAAATTAATCGGCAGGAGTTGTAGACCAAGCTGGATGAGCGAGCAAGCATCTCAGAGAGGTGATTAAGAAAAAGCAGAAAGCATACAGGGAGCGGAAGAAGGGAGGGGTCAGCAAGGAAAGCTACCTTATTGAGGTCAGAACATGTAGGGATAAAGTGAGAGAGGCTAAAAGTCAAGTAGAGTTGGACCTTGCAAAGGGAATTAAAACCAATAGTAAAAGGTTCTGTAGCCATATAAATAAACAAATATCTATAGCCAATATCTAAACAAATCCTTTGCCTCAGTCTTTAATAAGGCTAAAGAGGATCTTAGGGATAATTGTAGCATGACAAATGGGAATGAGGCTATGGAGGTAGATATTACCATATCTGAGGTAGAAGCGAAACTCGAACAGCTTAATGGGACTAAATCGGGGGGCCCAGATAATCTTCATCCAAGAATATTAAAGGAATTGGCACCCAAAGTTGCAAGCCCATTAGGAAGAATTTTTAATGAATCTGTAAACTCAGGAGTTGTACTGTATGATTGGAGAATTGCTAACATCGTTCCTATTTTTAAGAAAGGGAAAAAAAGTGATTCGGGTAACTACAGGCCTGTTAGTTTGACATCTGTAGTATGCAAGGTCTTGGAAAAAGTTTTGAAGGAGAAAAGTAGTTAAGGACATTGAAGTCAATGGTAAATGAGACAAAATACAACATGGTTGTACAAAAGGTAGATCGTGCCAAACCAACCCGATCTCCTTCTTTGAGAAAGTAACAGATTTTTTAGACAAAGGAAATATAGTGGATCTAATTTACCTAGATTTCAGTAAGGAATTTGATACTGTGCCACATGGGGAATTATTAGTTAAATTGGAAAAGATGGGGATCAATATGAACATTGAAAGGTGGATAAGGAATTGGTTAAAGGGGAGACTACAACGGATCCTACTGAAAGGTTGGTGAACTGTCAGGCTGGAGGGAGGTTACCAGTGGAGTTTTTCAAGGATCAGTTTTGGGACCAATCTTATTTAATCTTTTTATTACTGACCTCGGCACAAAAAGTGGGAGTGTGCTAATAAAAATTTGCGAATGATTCAAAGCTGGGAGGTATTGCCAATTTAGAGAAGGACTGGGATATAATTCCGGAGAATCTGGATGACCTTGTAAACTGGAGTAATAGTAATAGGATGAAATTTAATAGTGAGAAGTGTAAGGTTATGCATTTAGGGATTAATAACAAGAATTTTAGTTTTAAGATGGGGACACATCAATTAGAAGTAACGGAGGAGGAGAAGGACCTTGGAGTATTGGTTGATCATAGGATGACTATGAGCCGCCAATGTGATATGGCTGTGAAAAAGGCTAGTGCGGTCTTGGGATGCATCAGGCGAGGTATTTCCAGTAGAGATAAGGAGGTTTTAGTACCATTATACAAGGCACTGGTGAGACCTCACCTGGAATACTGTGTGCAGTTCTGGTCTCCCATGTTTAAGAAGGATGAATTGAAACTGGAACAGGTACAGAGAAGGGCTACTAGGATGATCCGAGGAATGGAAAACTTGTCTTATGAAAGGAGACTCAAGGAGCTGGGCTTGTTTAGCCTAACTAAAAGAGGGTTCAGGGGAGATATGATTGCTCTCTTTAAATATATCAAAGGGATAAATACTGGAGAGGGGGAGGAATTAATGATTTAATTGGGGATCGGTCCTGCTTTGAGCAGGGGGTTGGACTAGCTGACCTCCTGAGGTCCCTTCCAACCCTGATATTCTATGATTATTTAAGCTCAGTACCAATGTGGACACAAGAACAAATGGATATAAACTGGCCACCAGGAAGTTTAGACTTGAAATTAGACGAAGGTTTCTAACCATCAGAGGAGTGAAGTTTTGGAATTGCCTTCCAAGGGAAGCAGTGGGTGCAAAAGATCTATCTGGCTTTAAGATTAAACTCGATAAGTTTATGGAGGAGATGGTATGATGGGATAACATGATTTTGGTAATTAATTGATCTTTAAATATTCATGGTAAATAGGCCTAATGGCCTGTGATGGGATGTTAGATGGGGTGCGATTTGAGTTACCCAGGAAAGAATTTTCTGTAGTATCTGGCTGGTGAATCTTGCCCATATGCTCAGGGTTTAGCTGATTGCCATATTTGGGGTCGGGAAGGAATTTCCCTCCGGGGCAGATGGGAAGAGGCCCTGGAGGTTTTTCATCTTCCTCTGTATCATGGGGCACGGGTCACTTGCTGGAGGATTCTCTGCTCCTTGAAGTCTTTAAACCACGATTTGAGGACTTCAATAGCTCAGACATAGGTGAAGTTTTTCGCAGGAGTGGGTGGGTGAGATTCTGTGGCCTGTGTTGTGCAGGAGGTCAGACTAGATGATCATAATGGTCCCTTCTGACCTTAGTATCTATGAATTCACAGCTACCATAGAGCTATTCTACATATTTGTCATGGCTGGAAGCACAAGCTCTCTCCCAGGGAGTGTGCGCCATCTGTATATTACTGCAGTAAGTTGTTTCACTGTCCAAGAGGTCCACCTATGGTTTAGGGCACCAGGACACTTATAAAACCTCAATCTCAGATGAGTGTCTAGGAGGAGTGGAGAGGGCATGTTGTTTGCTGACACTGCTTCCTCTTTATGGAGGTACCATGCTCCTCATCTCTTGGAGATTGGAGAGGAAGAACTGAATAAGCTGGCCTGGTACAGTGGAGATCCCAGCAGTCTGCTGCAATTGATTTAAGCTCCCCTAAGACTTGCTGGCCTTTGAACTTCCTGTGTCGTCATAGCGCACTCTTGAGCATCAGCAGTTAGCATGGCTTGATTCCTGCGGTGTCCTGTAGCTTACCTTATTTAGCAAAGCTGGCAAAACTGTTTGTGGTGACCCTCTTCTGTTCATGACCTGTCCACAAACAGCTCACGATTTTATCAGTGTCACGTTCATAACTGTTTAGCCTGTAGGTTTTGCAAACAACGCTGAGATTTTTGTGAACTATTTGTGTCTTTGCTCCTGTGTGTATCTGCTATTTGAGCAGTTTGATTGGTCACAGGGTCTCAGTGTGTTTGCTCCCTGGATTGGCTGACCTACACGTGTAAACAGGAACCTTGTCTGAAGACCTCCTTGGAGTGTGGAATTTTTCAGGGACAGGGTGGTGGACAGTTTGCAGAGAGGCTTAGCCCTGGTCTACACTAGGACTTTAGGTCGAATTTAGCAGTGTTAAATCGATGTAAACCTGCACCCGTCCACACGATGAAGCCCTTTTTTTCGACTTAAAGGGCTCTTAAAATCAATTTCCTTACTCCACCCCGACAAGGGGATTAGCACTTAAATCGGCCTTGCCGGGTCGAATTTGGGGTACTGTGGACACAATTTGACGGTATTGGCCTCCGGGAGCTATCCCAGAGTGCTCCATTGTGACCGCTCTGGACAGCACTCTCAACTCAGATGCACTGGCCAGGTAGACAGAAAAAGAACCGCAAACTTTTGAATCTCATTTCCTGTTTGGCCAGCGTGGCAAGCTGCAGGTGACCATGCAGAGCTCATCAGCAGAGGTGACCATGCAGAGCTCATCAGCAGAGGGAACGGGGGCCTGACGATATATACCCAGAACCACCCGCGACAATGTTTTAGGCCCATCAGGCATTGGATCTCAACTCAGAATTCCAATGGGCAGCAGAGACTGCGGGAACTGTGGGATAGCTACCCGCATTGTAATGCTCCGGAAGTCGACACTTGCCTCGGTACTGTGGAAGCACTCCACTGAGTTAATGCACTTAATGCACTTAGAGCATTTTCTGTGGCGACACACACACTCGACTATATAAAAACGATTTCTACAAAACCAACTTCTATAAATTCGACCTAATTTCGTAGTGTAGACATACCCTTAGGAACTAAGCTGGCTTAGTCAATTTCGGGACATTTAAGATCTTTTCCTGTCCTCTCTTGCACAGAATAATTATCATATTTGGCTAAGTATGTTATACCCCAGATTTTTAAAATAGCTGGGATTCTTCATGGCTAAAGGAGAGAGCCAATAAATCTGGCCTTTATATTTCTGTCTAGCAGACTTCTACCAAGTAACCTCTGCTTCCTTCCCCCTTTTCCCTCACTTGCAGTGCTGCTTTGACAACTTTGTTTCTTTTTAGCTTGTGGTGGGTCTGATGGCTCTCCCTGTCAGTTGCCTTTTGACAGAGTTCTGATGGCTCCCAGATACCAGCAGATCTATCTCTCTGGCCATCTGCTTTCGGTAGTGGTGGTTTTATAGCATGGCTGTCCCTGGGTATCGATCCATCGCCTGGCCATACTGCAGACACCTAGTTCCATGTTTTTGGAGATGGACGTGTTCATGATTCTTTACCTAATCATTCCCATAGCTGCTTTTGCTGAATGATCCCTTGCTTTTATTTAATGTTCCTATGTTTTTAAATTACTGGCTTTCCCCCTTTTTTTTAGTCTTGTCTCTGATACCCTTACTCCCAAGCAGCCAGCACATATGGGGTGGCTGTGGGAGCGTTTTGAGAGGGAATGTTCGTTTGCATGCTTGTTACTGACGTTTGCAGGAATAGAAGCTGCTCCCCAGACATTTAAGCAAATCAAAAAGACCTGAATGTTCAGGGCAAAACGACCAAAAAGGAATGAATATGGTTAGAATTAAGTCACAGTTCAGATTGTGAACATGTTCACAAATAATCTTGCCTAGCTCTGCTGCTGATTGTGGCTGAATTCACTACTCTGTGCTAATCCTTCGCTGCTATGAAGTGTGCACAGGCTTTAGGTTTCTTTGTAACCCTTGCTTCAACGATAATACGTGCCATTGAACGCTCTTTTGTGCCCTGCAGTGTTGCTTTGCTAAGATCTTATCAACTGGAGCACTATTGAAAGCAGAGCTTGAATTTAATAGCGGTCTGGTGTTCTGAAGGCTGGGATCTCTGGAATGTGTTTGGGAAGACAAGCTTGTGGTGAGCCCTGACATTGTAAGTTTTGAGGGTGATAGATCAACCCCCATTGGAGGCAGAGAAAGCAAGGGTGTCTTATCTTTACCCTTTCTCAATTGCAAGACCTTTCTAACCCCAGCCTTGTACCTGGCTTCCTCCTGTTACCTCACTGTAGAGCACTGGGCTTTGGTGCAGTTGTGATTAATGCCCTAAGGTGCACATGGAGTGAGGGATGTCTTTCAGGTTTTGTGCTGGACTGGTTTATCTTGTCCTACTGAAGATTGGTTTACCTGGTCAGGCATTTATTTATTTGGCATATGCAATCCAGTGAAGCCAAGCCACAGCATTCTTATTAACAATGTTCAAGGCACAAAGATCTTCAGGAAGTTGACATTTTGAAGTCCTCAGCAGTGTGTGTCATGGTTTGTGGCTGGCCACATTGACATAGTGGACTGTGTCTAAAACGTCACTGAAATTCTGCTGCAGCACAAATTCCATGTCCGGTATGAAACCAGTTCAGAAGGCTCCATTACCTTTGTGGTAAATCACATTGAGTGGGGTCCAAGTCAAGATAATTATTTGTCACTTTCTTTGCAGACCATGAAGCTCGCCGTGTGTCCTTTACTGTAAATCCCTCTCCCCATAAACTTATCCACAACAGGTGACGGGGAGGGCAGATGACCATGTGGTGGATTAAACAAGTCTTTAACGGTAGATGTTGCATATCATGCAGTTTCGTCTCTAGCTTGGCTATGCTTTCCTCTCTGTGAACATTAAATGGAGCAATATTGCAGAGAACCGGTAACCATGGTAGAGGAGGAGTTGAAATAATATGCACGGTGGAATTAAGTTGTACATTGATCATCTTTGTGTGAGATGAGCGAGCCCATACTGGAGTGCAATATCCACCGCTGGATAAGAGTGCCAAGGCTGAAGTGCGTAAAGTTTGGGTGTTGGCGCCCCATCTCGTTCCGGCCAGTTTTCTGAGCAGGTTGTTGTGCATTTTGACCTTAGGTGCTGTATTTGTAAGATGGTCACAATATGTGAGAGTTCTACTCAACATGACACCTAGATAGTCCTGTTGTGAATCATGCTTTATTCTCTGGCCATTGAGAACTATGTTCAGCTCTCTGCCCACTTGTCAGGCATAGGCACCATCCTTCAATCAGAAGTGTTCCTTTCCCTTCCTGGATCAGGGCTACGACATAGTAACTGCCATATAGAGACAGGAACAAAGGTCTCCTTCCTCTTCAGAGCACCAGTTATCCAAATAAGCCATGATGACAGTAGCACAGTGTACTCTTTTGAACTTGAGATCATATTTTCAGTGTCAATCATCCAATCTCAGGATCTGAATTCACATTGTCTCTGCTAGGCTGTGCTGAAGCGTCAAGAGGGCAATGCTGTCAGTTTCACCAGCAGGCTGTTCAGCTATTAGTTGCCAGTATGGAACATGTCTCCTTTTCGTTTGCAAGTCGTCTCCTGTGCACTGGTTTTGGCCTTGCATCTTTGATAGAATGGCTTGTTTTCATTTAGCAGCCTTCAGACTCCCATATGCACTAGAAAAATGACCTGTTGCTAAGCAGCCCAGCTTCTTGTTAGCTGAGGAAACTGGTTGAACCACTAATGTACATGGGACAAAACAGTTTTTAGCAATATTAGTGTGATTGGGACCATGCTTTGTTAGTCTACAGGACAAATAGGATAACAATTGCACTCATCTGGTCTACAATCAAAATGAATAAGCAGTGAATGAATGTGGTTTGTAATCACCAATTGCTGGGGTACTTAATCATAAAATCATAGGAATGTAGGGGTGGAAAGGTACCTCAGGAGATCATGTAGTCCAGTCCCCTACATTGAAGCAGGACTAAGCATTATCTAGACCACGTCTGACAAGCGTTTTTAAAGAAAAGGTTATACAACCTCTGAAGAACAGAGTTTCCACCATCTCCTTAAGTAACTTGTTTCAGTGCTTAACTGCCCTACAGTGGGGTCCCTCCCCTCTCCAAACCGTGGTTCACTTGTAGTCATCCTTGATGGGATATTGTGAATTCCCACCATTTCTCTGCCTATCTCATCTTCTCCTAACCTGGCGTTATGGCAGTGTTTAATTTTTATCTGTGGTGAACTAAATTGGGATTCTCCTTTGAGCCAGGCAATGGTGAGTCTAAAGTACAGGTTATAGAGCAGTGCAGTTTTTATTCCACAGTATCATGTTGCTCTAAGACTCACTATATTCAGCTATAGATGAGTGTCAAGTGTTTTCAAGGCCACTATCTCATGAACCATAGGTGCCCAAAACATTTTATACAGCTGGGAAGCTGAAGTTCCTTGTTTTTTAATGGGATAAGGCATGCCTCAAGCATTGAAAGGATGATAGGGTTCAGGTCTTAAAATAATGCCATTCTGATTGCCATCTTTTTCCTTACTTAAGTCTGACCTGATTTTAGCATCTAACTCAAATGGCAAGAACTAGAACACAAAGCCTTATGCCCTACAAACAGCATGAGGTCCCATCATTCGAATGATATAAAACATTAATCTCTGATTCTAGCTATTTGTGAGATCTGGAGCTAAATCATGTTAGGACTCAGTTGGTGGTGAGAAAGCAAGTTAATTGGAAGGACAGGATTTTAGGGTCTCGTAATTTATTTGTGAAGGAGTATAAATGCTTTCAGGATCCAATAAGCTTTCCACACACTAATCTAGTTCAGACTTGGAACAATTTACCAAAGATTGTGGTAGATTCTTTGTCACTGGCTATTTTTAAACCAAGATTGGATTTTTTTAAAAAGATCTGCTCTAGTTCATACGAGAATTATTATGGAGAAGTTCTCTGGCCTGCATTATACAGGAGGTCAGACTAAATGGTCCCAGTGGTTCCGTCTAACCTAGGAATCTATGAATAAGAAAAGGAACCCTTGTATAAGTTAATTTTTATTGTTCAGGGGCCAGTTCTATGCATTCACCTGCTTCCCTGGTCCTCACTGGCCTGTATAATAAAATGTGAAACCAAGGAATTATTGTTGAATGACAACATTAGTCCAGAGCACGCCATAGCCTTACTGAAGGTGGTGGCCTGCAAAACAAGCTAACCCATGGCGAATGCAGTCTGTGTTCTGATTCCTCTTTACTTGCGTATAAGTGTTCTCATTCTAGGAATACAGCCTGATGTTCAGGCCTGTAACTTTGCCTCTTGAAATTGATGTGATTTGTAATAAATGTCCAGTGTGGTGGTGTGGCACTCTCAAAAAGAAATGGGTACCCCAGCCTGCAGCAAGTAGATAATTGACATGTGCTCGCAATGTTCACTTTCTGCCTCCATTTCCCTCTTCAAAATGGGGCTGAGCCTTGTCTACCTCATTGGGGTTGAGGCTTTTTTAGCATTTGTAAAGCACCGTGGGGAGGAAAGTGCTAAATTATCATTTATCAAGGTGCAAATCTCATTTTTAAGCTTCTCAAAGAATTTCAAACACAAAGGGGCAGAGATTATTTGTAATTTGTAGTATCTGGAGTTGTCTGAGAACCAGGGGGAAAGCACATGTTCCTTTGTGACTGAATTAATCTGCACTCCCCTATCGTTTTATTTACTTATGGTAGCACCCAGTGTGTGCTGAGCGCTTTCCAATCACACAAGGTGCATGGTCTCTCCTCCAAGGAGCTCATAATCTAAGAATACCAGAAGTCATGCCTTTTGCCAGTGAGGATGTAAATACATTGCCTTACTATTGCTGCATCCCCGCCAGCCTGGGTTTACTTCCTGTGTGTGTTTAACTGTGACAGCAGACTGAAATTAGTGGAACTTCAGGATATACCAGGTACACTTAGCATTACAGGGCAGGTTTGTTTTTCCCAGCTGTCTTCCTGTGCTCACATGAAGCTCTCTGAGTAGCTTACGCTGAATGAATGCTATGGCTAGTTTGTGAAAGCCATTAGGCTGTAGGTGGTGGATGAGCTATTAATACAATAATATACAACATGAACTGGGATTTGTGTAGCTTTCACAGTAACTTTATATCCATATATAGAGAGAGAGAGCATGTGGTATTTGTAATGCACTTAGAAGCCTGCAAATGAAGATGGCTGAATCTTGTAACATCCCCAGCAGTGTCACTTCTAAAAGGATCTGAATTGTCAGTCTTTCCTCTCCTGTACCTGTGAGGGGGTCAGTGCCAACTTGCAGATGAGGGCCTCTCTGTGCTCTCTGACGTCATGATGGAGAAGCTGTTTGTCTGTACTGGTATCTTGGTCTTTGGCAGGTTCCCCAGGGACTCATGCTGGCACTACAGGAAAGCCTTTCAGCTGCTGAGGTTGCCTGTCACATGGATAGACTTCTCCCTTCTCCTGGGGGCCATTTTGCTTTGACTCACCTAGAAGAGCTAGAAATTGGTCGCTTGTGGTGGTTGGAGACTGAAATCTATAAGGCAGGTTTTCGAGGTTTAAACAGTGCTTTGGGTGTTGGGACTCCAGAATCCTATTCTGGTTCTACCCTGGACTCATTAGTTTTGGATGAGCACTTCAGAGGGCAGGTCTGAGTGGGGGAATGGCATCATGTCCAAAGGGCATATAACTTTACCTTTTGGGGTTTGTCAGGCTTAATAAATGTAGAACACCTGGAATCCTAGCGGAAAGGTGCTGCAGAAGAACAAGTTATCTTCTATGAAGTCTTCAAGCCTCTTTCATAAGGCACATTTGCATCTAGTTAGCCGTAACAGATAGGCTACATGACCCACGATGGAGCTCTTCCCATGCAAATGGTTCTGTGCCATTAAAATGTGTGGTGGTATTGAGGTGGAAGGGTCATTGAGGTGATGTTCGAATGCTATGGTGTTAGACCGGTATGTTAAATTGAGTTAATGTGTTGTCGTAAGCAACAACTGAGAATATATCTTTAGTATCTGTCTGTTCCCTTAGTGGGCATTTATTCGTTCAATCTGACTGGCAGACTGAAGGTTTAGGACTATGCTGCAGGTCAGGATTGAAGTCCAGCAGCAAAATTGTAGGGTTGGTGGTGGCTGTGTGAGTCCTCCAAGAACAAGAGGTGCTATGGGTCTGGATGTAGGTACATTGACAGAGCTGTGTGCACATTCCCTTCTGACACTTTACAGTGACTGAAACACTGAGTAACTTAGTCTAATACTTTTAATAGACTCAGTTGCAATTTCCTTCCTTAAAAAAAAAAAAAAAAAAAAAAGCATTGATTGGGAGCTCCTTGGGGTCAGAAGCATGATTTGCTAGTACTGGCACCTGCATGATAGTGTCTCAGTCCTAGTTGGTGGCCTTTGGGCACTTCTGGAAAACAAATCAAAATTCTTAGGCAGGGGTGCGGTGAGGAGTGAGGGGTTGCTGTGGTATCTGCACAGATAACTGAGGTGACAGTCACGTCTTCATCTGTTCTGGTTGAATCATTGGCTTATTCCTTTGAGTGTGTTTCTGGGTTGTTTTCTTCTTTAGAGGATGGTTTATCTATGAAGTGAGTGGCAGCATGATCCAAAGCTTATTAGGGTAGGACTCTTCCAAAGCTCTCTTGTGCCTGTTGTTGAGATGGCCCTTCCTTGAGTCTTAAGCCTGGCCTCTTAGGGCCTGGCTACGCTGCAGTTAGACAATTGTGGCTGTCACATGCCAGCTGGCTCGGGCTAAGGAGCTGTTTAATTGTGGTGTAGATATTTGGGCTTGGGCTATAGCCTGGGTTCTAGGACCCTACAAGGTGGGAGGGACCCAGAGCTCAGGCTACAGCCCAAGCCTGAATGTCTGTCTGCACTGCAATTAAACAGTCCCTTAGCCCGTGTCAGCTGGCAGCCCTCGGTATCTAATTGCAATGTAGACATACCCTTAGTCATAATTAAGGTGCATGTCTTCTGTGGCTGGGATGGTAGCTTTAAATAGTGCAGACCTCCCCTTACTATCGCTCCAGCCCACTGCCAGTTTAAGCATCTAAAGACTTCCTTGTTGAGCTCCAAAAGTGTGCCGCAGTGTGATTCTCTTTATCGCTCCTGGGCTGCTTTTACCAACACTCCTGCTAGCCACAGTTCCCCCTCCTATGGTCTTTCAAGGACCCCCAGGAGGGGAGGCCAGTTCATGAGTGGAGTGCCCTGTGTACTCTGGCTAGCTGGATCAGAAATCTGCAACATGCGCCCTGGTTTTGGAGCTCTCAGCTATGGTGAACTAAAAGTTCTGTGGAAAATACACAGGTACTCCAGCAGTAGTGTTTTTAGTGAATTCAGTATGAAATTTAATACAAACTTACAGTATCCCTGTTCTAACTGAATATCAGGACAACAAAGTTTTCTTTGTTTCAGTTTTTTGGACAGCTGGAGGTTTGGGATTTTTGGCTCTCAGGAAGTCGAGCAGTTCTGGTTTTTGGCACTTGGAGACAGATTGAGGATTGGAGATGGCATTTTCTTTACCTCTTCATTTTGAGTATGGCACAGGCAACATTAAATTTTAGAGTAGATAGGTCTTGAAATTAGTTTTCCCCACCTGGTATCTGTCATCTTATCCAGCTGTGATAGATCAGCAGGTTAGCTGTACTCTGCTGAAATGATCAGCAGCGAAATAGGTGATGGGGTTAACATTTAGAGTGTAACTCTTAGGGTTATGTCTACAGTATGAAATTATTTCTAAATTATTCTATTGGAATTTTTGGAAGCTATTTTATACATTGGGTCTTCTGTGTCCCCACTAAAGCGCGTGAATTCAGCGGATTGCATCCACAGTATCAAGGCTAGCTTCGAATGTCAGAGCGGTGCACTGTGGGTTAAGCTCTCAGTGCATAATGGGGCAAAAACATTCTCACAGGTGTTTCTGGGTGTGTGTCGTCAGAAAGCTACGGCAGACAATCGTTTTGCGCCTTTTTGGTGTGCAGACGCCGTACTGCTTTCAGCAGATGGTGCACCGCTACTCTCCTGCTACTATGAATCCACCTCTCTAACTCAACTCTGCTCAGCCATCATGAACCGAGCAGCACAGCTTCCGCCACCAACTCTGCTCTCTCGCTATTGCCACGCTTCCGAGCTTCTCCATGTTGTCTTCTGTAGCTTTCATGGAGGTGGGAGCCCAGGACAGACAACCATTTTCCGCCGTTGTTCGGCTACCATGAACCGAACAGCACAGCTTCCACTGCCACTCTACTCTCCTACGTTTCATGCCCTTTTTCCAGGATTAGCCATGGAGCCCGATCAGATCTCCGCTGCAGTTTTGACCATTGTAAATACCTCGCGCATTGTCCAGCAGTATGTGCAGTACCTGCAAAACCGGGCGAGGAAGCAACGACAGCGCGATTACTATAGTCATGAGGACATGGACACAGACGGCACGGCATGTGGCGATTGGGAGATCATGGTGCTATTGGGCCAGGTTCATGCCATGGAACACCGATTGTGGGACCGCATAGTGTTGCAGGTATGGGATGATTCCCAATGGCTGAGAAACTTTTGTATGCATAGGGCCACTTTCATGGAACTTTGTGACTGTCCCCTGCCCTGAAGCGCAAAGACACCAAAATGAGAGCAGCCCTCACAGTTGAGAAGCAAGTGGCCATAGCCCTGTGGAAGCTTGCAACACCCGACAGCTACCGGTCAGTCGGGAATCAGTTTGGAGTGGGGAAGTCTACTTTGGGGGCTGCTGTGCTGCAAGTAGCCAGTGCAATCATTGACCAGCTGCTATCAAGGGTAGTGACTTTGGGAAATGTGCAGACCATTGTGGATGGCTTTAATGCACTGGGGTTACCTAATTGCGGCAGGGCGGTAGACAGAACGCATATCCCTGTCTTGGCCCCGGAACACCGGGGTGGCCAGTACATAAACCGGAAGGGGTAGTTTTCCATGGTGCTGCAAGCACTGATGGATCACAAAGGACGTTTCACTGACGTCAGCATGGGATGGCCGGGAAAGGTGCATGACGCTCGCATCTTCAGGAACTGTGGTCTGTTTGAACAGCTGCAGGAAGGAACTTTCTTCCCGGACCAGAAAATTACAGTTGCGGATGTTGAAATGCCTATAGTTATCCTCGGGGACCCAGCCTACCCCTTAATGCCATGGCTCATGAAGCCGTACACAGGCACCCTGGACAGTAGTAAGGAGCAGTTCAACTATAGGCTGAGCAAGTGCAGAATGGTGGTAGAATGTGCGTTTGGACGCACGCTGGTGCAGTTTACTGACTCGGTTAGATCTCAGCACAACCAATATTCCAATTGTAATTGCTGCTTGTTGTGTGCTCCACAATATCTGTGAGAATAAGGGGGAGACGTTTGTGGCGGGTTGGGAGGTTGAGGCAACTCGCCTGGTGGCCAGTTTCGCACAGCCAGACAACAGGGCGTGCTGCACATCAGAGAAGCTTTGAAAGCCAGTTTCATGACTGGCCAGGGTACGGTGTGAGAGTTGTTTGTTTCTCTTAGTTACCCGCCCCGTATATATATGTATATGTGTGTGTGTGTGTGAAAGGAAATAAAGTCACAATTGTTTAAAAACCGTTCTTTATTATTTGTTGCACAAAACATTGAGAGAAATCAGAAGCTAGATGGGGGAGGGGGGGTATGGGGTTGGGGGGTGGAGGAGGAGGGAAGGACAAGTCCAGAAACCCAATCAAAATTTAGGATATGCCAGCTTTCTGCTGCTTGTGCAATCCTCTGGGGTTGACTGTGTGGGTCCCAGTAGCCTCCCCCCCCTCCCGTGTTCTTGGGCGCCTGGGTGAGGAGGCTATGAAACTTGGGGAGGAGGGGGAGAGCGGTTATTCAGGGGCTGCAGCGGCAGTCTGTGGTCTTGTTGCCTTTCCCTCATTAGATCCGTCATACAACGGAGCATGTCAGTTTGCTCCCCCGTGAGCTTGACCATAGCATCCTGCCTGGTTTCATCGCGGACATCCCTCCTCTCTTCGTATTCATGTAATGCTTTACGCGACTCCGCAATTGTTCGCCTCCACGCATTCAGCTGGGCCCTATCAGTGCGGGAGGACTGCATGAGCTCGGCAAACATGTCGTCCCAAGTTTGTTTTTTCCGCCTTCTAATCTGGACCAGCCTCTGGGACGGAGTAGATAGGGGCCACATTGAAATATTTGCACCTGCTGCGGGAGGAGAAAAAGGGAGGGTAGTATTTTAAAAGATGCATTTTAGAGAACAAAGGGGACACAGTTTCTCAGTGAAACAGGCAATTCATAGTACACAGCATGTGCTCTTTCTGTACAAGGTCTCATTTTGCCTCTTATACTGAAGTGCCTGTCACTTTGGTGTGAGTAAGCCATCACATTAAGTCAGGCAACAGAATTCAGCTTGCAGGCAGCCTGCGGGCTCTCTGGGATGATCGCTTTACACAACACCCTCCACCCCCCACACACACCCACCCACTATGGGGCTCCGATGAGGCTCTGAGCAGGGAAGAGCCCTTTAAACTAAATGCGAACAGCCCAGCATGGCTGGGTTTCCCCCCACCGCGTGGCTCTGATCAAGCTCTCACTCACCAGAAGTGCCTTCTCCAGGGTCATAGTCCGGGAGCATAGTCTGGTCATGCAGCTCACCGTAGAAGCGGCATGTATGGGGCTGTGACCCAGAGTGCCCGTTTGCCTCCCTGGCTTTTTGGTACGCTTGCCTGAGGTCCTTGATTTTTGTACGACACTGTTCTGTGTCCCTGGAGTAGCCACTTTCCTTCATAGCCCTGGAGACTTTAGCGTACGTATTTGCGTTTCTTTTTTTTGGAACATCGTTCTGCCATAACAGATTCGTCTCCCCAACATTCAGTGAGATCCAGTACCTCCCATTCGGACCATGCTGGAGCTCGTCTGCGAATCCGGGACTGCATGGTCGCCTGTGATGGTGGACTCTGCATGGTCACCTGTGATGGTGGACTGTGCTGATGGTCGCCTGTGCTGATGGTGACCAAACAGGAAATTCAGAAGTTCCCGGGGCTTTTACTGCCTACCTGGCTCATGCATTGGACTTCAGAGTGTTCTCCAGAGCGGTCACAAGGGAGCATTCTGGGATAGCTCCTGGAGGCCTATATAGTTGTGTTGCGTCCACTGTACCTGTAACCTGGAACTGCGATCTCATTTTTAGTGCTACTCTACTTGCTGAGGTGGAGTACAGAAATCGGAGTAAAGAGCCCTTTAAATCGAAAAAACTGGTTTGGTCGTGTGGATGGAATCCGTTTTATTTTGAGTTAACTCGGCTAATTCCGATATAACCACGTACTGTATACCAGGCCTTAGGCGTCAGGGTTAATATCCATAGAGATGAAAAGAGGCAGTTTGCACATCTTAGATGTGGTGTTTCAGGTTGTGTGCAAACTCAAGCAGCTTTGTATTGGTTATATTTAGTTTATTTTATCTATTATCTTTGCAACTAGAAGGCCTAGAATCTTAAACTTTTATTAGAATTTAGAATCTGGAGCACAGTTGTGTAAAGAAAATGGTACTAGAATGTCTTCCTTGTTCAAGCCATTTATGAGAGTGCAAAGTCAATAGTCAGAACTGCTAGTGGTGAAACAGACAAACTGTCAGTAAAGGTGGGAGTGCATCAGGGATCAGCATTGAGTCCTTTCTTGTTTGTTCTTGTCCTGCATACCCCACAAGGAACGTATAGAGGGAGACATCTTGGTGTGTATTGTCTGCAGATTATATCATTCTATGCAGTGAGGAGAAAGCTCACCTAGAAATGGATATTGATAAATGGAGAGATGTGTTGGAGAAACACAGGCAGAGGAAAAAAGAATAGATGGTATGTAATTTCAATAATATGAACACTGAAGAAATATCCTTGAAACTAGATGAGTAGAGAGTACTGAAAACAAAGGTTCAGGTGTCTGGGTTCCAGAATCTGGGGAAACAGAGGATGAAATGAGAGCTAGGAAAATAAATGCCTGGCTCAAATGGAAAGAGGTAAGTCATGTAGTATTTGGTAAGATACCAGTAAGATTAAAAAGGAAGTCTATGAAGTGATGGTTCATCTAGTTTTAATGTACGGTACTGAGCGGGCAGTAAAGAAGAAACATGAACAAATGATTGGTTCCACAGAAATGCGAATGTTCAGATGGAGGAGTAGTTTAAGCAAGAAAGACCATATGAGGAATATGTGTGTTAGAAACATGCTCCACATACATAAATGAAAAAATAAGGGAGCACAGGCTCAGATGGTTTGATCATGTAAAGCGCACTCCTGGCAACTATGAGGGTAAGAGTCCAAGAGTTCGAGACTGAAGGAAAAAGACAGAGGCTAACCCAAGAAGAAGTGGTCAGATGTCTTAAAGGAAGACGTGTTAGCGTGTGGAGTAATAGAGGCTCTGGCATTGAATAGAGCACTTTAGTAGGAGAGGACTCATAGAGTAGACCCCATCTGGTGGAATTAATACATGGAGGAGGAGGAATCAGCCCTCAGTTATGTGACAGTTGAAGCAAAAAGGATAATTATGTGGCCATTTATGCCAGGGGTTCTCAACCTTTTTCTTTGAGGCCCTTCAACATAAAAACTCCACGGCCCTGCATGTGGGTGGTTTTCTGCATGTAAAAGCCAGGGCTGGCATTAGGGGGTAGCAGGCAGGGCAGTTGCCTGAGGCCACATATGACAGGGGCCCCTGCAAAGGTAAATTGCTCAAGCTTTGGCTTCAGGGCCCCAGGCTTCAGCCCCATGCGGTGGGGCTTTGGCTTTCTGCCCCAGGCCCAAGGAAGTCTAACCCTGGCCCTGCTTGGAGGACCCCCTGAAATCTGCTCGTGGCCCCCCAGGGGGCCCTGGACCTCTGATTGAGAACCACTTATTTACGCTGTCTGTGTTGTGATGAGTTTTCATACTGTCAAACATCTAGACTTAATCTTAACTTCGAATGTCTTGGCCTCCTAATACTTGGTTTTTGTAAAACTACAAGCTCACAACCTTAACTCAGCTTTTGTCTAGGAATAGATATATCTGTTATGTATTTTCTTGATCTTGCATATATCAATATGATTTTAATATCTTTTGAATAGTCAAATAACAGTTGTTCAAGCCACTTCATTCACTTGAACTAGAAACAAAGAGTTAAGATTGTTTGGGGCAGAAAAGGGGGAGGTGGGCTCTTCAGTGACAAGCGAAGGGGCTGCAGGGATCATTCAGGGGCAGTCCCTAGGGTTGAGGGAGAGGCCATGGCAGGGGGCTGCATTACAGAGGGTCTCTGCCCTGCCATCACATCTTGGGCCCTGTAAATCCTGGAAATGGCCTTGCACTCTGTATTGGCTACATTGTAATAAAACGCTACCCTACCAAATACCTTGTCATAAATGAAAAGTTATGGCAGAAAGCATAACTATTCAGTCAATAGCCTTTACTTGGAGATGTTACCAATAGCTCTACATCTGGCAGAGTGAAGCGTTGAAGTTTTAATATATTGTCCTAGAATAACTGCTCCCTCCCCCCCCCCCAGTATAAAAGCTGGGAACATATTAAAACTGGAATGATTTTAAAAGGTTTCTGACTAAGATTTTACAGAAAGTTAAATCTAGATCCCTTCTGTAAGTGAGTCTGGGAAGGCAATAGATTGGTTTTCTTATGAATGAAATAAGTCCCCAGTTAAGGCTACATTTAAAAATAAAGGTTTCAGAGTAGCAGCCATGTTAGTCTGTATTCGCAAAAAGAAAAGAAGCACTTGTGGCACCTTAGAGACTAACAAATTTATTTGTGCATAAGCTTTCGTGAGCTACAGCATCCGATGAAGTGAGCTGTAGCTCACGAAAGCTTATGCTCAAATAAATTTGTTAGTCTCTAAGGTGCCACAAGTGCTTCTTTTTTAAAAAATAAACTTGAACTGTGGTGGTGTGACCAGTGCCTGGATTTTTATGTAAGTGATTAAAATCTGTAGGGCTTCTATAGCACATCACTGATGTACCTCAGTAGCGATGTGTTCTTACGCCACACTTGCTTGCCCTTCAGTGTTGCCGTGACAAGAGTTTGACGAGAAAGACGAGTGAATAGTAGGAAAGGCAACAAAGGAGTGGCTGCTTAAGATCTTCCCCAATGTAAATGGGGCACCGACTTAATTAGCCCCAATTGAGCTGCTTCTGTCTTGTATGAAACCTTCCCAGGTTTCTTAATGCTCCTTTAAACATTCTAGTTTAGCCACTGTATTGTGCTAGTTCAGTGTACGATGCCACTTTCCCTGTGCGTAGACACCCACTGTGGGTGGATTTGGAGTCTGCCGTCTGCCTGCTGAAGCAAGACCGCGTTTTTGAATATGACAGACTTCTACAAAATCCTTAGTAGTCAATGAGTGGTTGCAATTAACCCAGTATTTGGGATGCTACAGAATTGGGTGTTCAGGAATTCAATAAACTTTGTAAAAGATCAGACTACTTTTGGTGTTCAGTGTTCTCTCCCCACTCAGGGCACTTCAGGACAAATATCTGCTTAAGTCAACTTTCATTTTGGTTTCCTCTGTAAAATAAACTATCGGTTCTAGGTGCACTTCCCTTTCTCTGTCCATTACATCTCATACTGCAGTCCATCCTCATGCTCTAAATGGGCATCAACAATGGAATGTACTCATTCTTACCAAAAAAAAAATACCCAATAGAAAATATACCCAGTTAGGGCTCTGATTAATAATAAACAAAACACTACCCAGTGTACTGAGTGAATAATCTTATGTAGTCACAGCACTATTATGGAAATGTTTAGGCTGGCGGTGGTTTGGGAGCAGATGCTATTCCAGTCTATACCCTACCAGACTTTGTAGCCATAATACGCACTGGTACAGCTCCAACAGAGATAGCAGTGGTGGTGCCCGTAGTATAGATGGGGCTTGGGCATAGCTACTGTTGTCACCTAACCCTGATCAGTAATACTTAAAATACTGCCACTGATGTTGAAGTACGTTGTTGCTGTTAATCTGTGAGAGCACTTGCTATGTGCTAGGAGCTTTCTAAGCACTTGAGGACTGTCCCTTCTCCAAGGAGCTCTCGCAGTCGGAGCTCTCTCTCTTCAACATGCTTGGAGCAGGGGAGGATGTTGAAATGTGCACATCTTTTTTTTTTTTTTTTTTTTAATACACCTAACTTCTGCCCCTTCCTTCAATGAGTTCCATTTGGAAGAACTGTCTCTCTTCCTTGTTTAATATTTGCCCAACCTGTGTAGTAACCCCAGGGCATTTAAGCCAAATATATCTGTTCTGCAATACAGGGTTATTATGTGTCTGTGAGGACTTTGTAATTGACAACATTTGGAATTCATGAGCCAGCCCTGTGTCCTTTCCTCTGTATTATTCTTTGCTGTCATTCGTGCCAAGCCAGGTAGTAGGTAATATTTAGTGAAATAATGGAACCATAATCATCCAGCGTTGTGAAGTGCCTGTTATGTTACTGCTGATCTTGGCTTTTTACCATCCTACGGGAATGATTGCATGATGTTCGTTCTCTCGGAGGCAGTGAATAAACACTGAATTCATAATTAATATATAGCACAGCTACAGTTTAATTTGTGTGTTGCCCCACAGAGCTGCAATTTGCTCCCTGTAACTAGGTTAAATTAATTTTTGGCTATTAGTGGACATATATTAATCTGACTTGCAAGTCTCTGTTAAGCAGGATACCCAAGTATTTCATGTTATAGAAGCCGATGCAACCTTGTTCATTGGATGCCCTTTCCAGTGAATGACCTGGTAGGTCATGGGTATGTCCAACCGAGGTAGGGAAATTCATTAGGTGGCAGGATCTCTTTGGGTACTCTGGTCAGCAGTGAAATAGGTATGACTGCAGGAATGTCGGTACTGTTTAGGAAGGAACAATCAATTGCACACGTACAAAATGGGAAATGACTGCCTAGGAAGGAGTTCTGCGGAAAGGGATCTGGGAGTCATAGTGGACCACAAGCTAAATATAAGTCAACAGTATAACGCTGTCTCAAAAAAAGCGAACATCATTCTGGGATGTATTAGCAGGAGTGTTGTAAGCAAGACACGAGAAGTAATTCTTTCGCTCTACTATGTGCTGATTAGGTCTCAACTGGAGTATTGTGTCCAGTTCTGGACACCACATTTCAGGAACGATGTGGACAAATTGAAGAAAGTCCAGAGAAGAGCAACAAAAATGATTAAAGGTCTAGAAAACATGACCTATTAAGGAAGATGGAAAACATTGGGTTTGTTTAGTCTGGAAAAGAGAAGACTGAGAGGGGACATAAGTTTTCATGTATATAAAAGGTTTTTACAAGGAGGAGAGAGGAAATACTGTTTTTCTTAACCTCTGAGGACAGGACAAGAAGCAATGGGCTTAAATTGCAGCAAGGGAGGTTTAGGTTGGACATTAGGAAAAACTTCCTAACTGTCAGGGTGGTTAAGCACTGGAATAAATTGCCTAGGTTGTGGAACCTCCATCATTGGAGATTTTTAAGAGCAGGTTGGACAAACACCTGTCAGGGATGGTCTAGATCAGTGCTTCTCAAGCTATCTGATGTGGGGGACTGGCAATTTTTTTTTCTAATGGGCGCGTAGACTGGCAGCTCATGGACTCATGAATGGCTCATGGACCGGCACCAGTCCACGGACCACCACTTTGAGTAGCACTGGTCTAGTTAATACTTAGTCCTGCCATGAATTCAGGGGACTGGACTAGATGACCTCTCGAGGTCCCTTCCAGTTCTGTGATTCTATGTTTGGGGTAGCAAACACCTTCCCCTGAATTAAAGCTGGCAGGGGAAGTTGAGGTGACCCTTGGTACTATGGTTTTTCATGCAGGCTCGCCAGGATAAATCGCAACATTGTTGAATCTGTTTGAAGCCAGAAGGGCTAGAAACTCCACCCTTTAAAATGAAAGCTTATGTTCTGCAGGCTTCTGTAAAAACGTGCGGGAAGACATTTAAACCCTTGTATTTTTAATGTCCTGTGCCAGGGGAAGCCTAGGAGTTGTGAACAGCAGAAACTTAATCAAATCTTATTGCCCTTTCTCTTACCTTAGGGGCGTATAAAGTGCTTAGAGTATGTCCGTGTGGGCCCCACGCTAGATGCTCATGCACGCAAGATGGGATTTTGTTTGAATAGCAGCGAGTGTCAGGGGCATGCACCCTGTGCTGTCTCATGCTCCCTAGAGAAAGTGTGGTTGTGACCATCCATCAGTTCCCTCATACTGTTTGAGACAGACCCCAGCAAGCGTCCAATCTGTGTCTCTTTTCAGAGACCCTAAATTGAGTCTTTCAGCTAGCTTAGTGAAGGAATCTTATCTTCACACTTCAATCTAAAGGACATTCCTGGAAAGAAAAATCTGTTCAGTTCCCCCTGTACACTTTGTGCCAACCTCCACCCCTCATGGCAGAATCCAGACCCTAGAGTTTAAACCCTTCCTGACCTGTGACAGGCTTATTCTCAGCAAGGATAGACACGGCTAATGCCTCTCTCCCTAAGGGAAAGCCATATCCCAATACATGTTCTAGGGCAAGTCCTTTCTCTCCAGGACCTGCAGGTCCAGGAACGCTTGTCTCAAGCTAACTCTGCTTGAGCAATCTGTGTGAGTCACTAGTAACTGTCACCTCTGGTTTCTAACCAGTGTGAGGTCGCATATAAACCAACATGTGCCCTCACTCCCTTGAGTACACATCACACTCCAGGATCAGGCAGTGGTAAGAAGGTGAAGAGGATGCCCACAGAGTTGGCACAGACAGTATTGACACTGACCACCTTAACGTTAGTGAAGTTCCTGGCGCACAAGACCTTGCTATTGACCACCCTGGTATCAACAGCCCCAGTACCGGTTTCAGCTGCCTCGATGATGGCACCTCAGGCTGTGTCACTCCCCAAATGAAAGAGGTTCTTTATGGACAGCCCAACATGGGTGGACCCACTCTGAAGATCATCAACTACTTATTACACTTAAAGTAGACCAGTCTGTTGTTCAGCTCTATTTCAAGGCCCATCTTACAGTGATCCCAGCTTGCCATCCACCTGTACCGTTATGCTCAGACTCTTCTTACCCCAGGGTATCAGAGTTTCTCAAAGGGTTATAACAGGTTATCCACCATTCAGAGAATCAACTCCTGCCTGAGACCTCAATACAGTCCTCCTGAGGCTCAAGGAGCCTCCGTTCAAACCTCTGTCAGTTTGCTCCATACGCCACCTCACTCTGCAGTGTGGCCTTCCTCGTGGCTGTCACTTCAGCCAACAGTGTGTGAGCTTCAGGCACTTGCGGCCAGACTCCCCATACAATATTCCATAGGGACAAGGTGGTACAACCAAAGCTCATTCCTAAAGTAGTTTCAGAACTTCATCTGAACCACCCAGTCAATCTGCCTGTCAGCTTCCTGAGGCCACTCTCGGCACTGAGAGAAACACTGCACTCGCTAGATCAGGGGTGGGCAAACTTTTTGGCCCGTGGGCCACATTGGGGTTGCAAAACTGTATGGAGGGCCGGGTAGGGAAGGCTGTGCCTCCCCAAACAGCCTTGCCCCCGCCCCCTATCCACCCCCCTCCCACTTCCTGCCCCCAACTGCCCCCCTCAGAACCTCTGACCCATCTAACCCTCCCTGCTCCTTGTCCCTCACAGCCCCTTCCCAAGACCTTCTGCCCCAACCGCCCCACCCCCTATCCACACCCCACACCCCTGACAGGCTCCCCAGGACTCCCATGCCTTTCCAACCCCCCTATTCCCCATCCCCTGACCCCCCACACCCCTTGAACCTCGGTGCCATCCAACCTCCCCCTGCTCCGTGTCCCCTGACTGCCCCGACCCCTATCCACACCCCTGCCCCCCAGGACCCCACCCCCTATCCAATCCCCCCATCCCCTGACTGCCCCATCCCATCCAACTGCCCCCTGCTCCTTGTCCCCTAACTGCCCCCCAAAACCCCCTGCCCCTTATCCAACCGCCCTGCTCCCTGCCCCCTTACCATTCAGCTCAGAGCGGCAGGAGCTCGCAGCCACGCTGGCATGCTGCCCAGCAGGAGCGGCGGGCCAGAGCACTGGCGGAGCGGCGAGGTGAAGCTGCGGGGGAACACTGCAGGGGAGGGGTCGGGGGCTAGCCTCCAGGGCCGGGCAGGCTGGTCCCATGGGCCGGATGTGACCCACCTCTGCACTAGATGTATTCAGGTCTTCATTATATTGACAGGATCAAACCATTCAGGCTGTTGCCCTCTCTATTTCTCACCATAGCCATGCATCTAAAGCAGGGGTGGGCAAACTTTTTGGCCCGAGGGCCACATTGGGGTTGCGAAATGGTATGGAGGGCTGGGTAGGGAAGGCTGTGCCTCCGCAAACAGCCTGGCCCCCCTGTCCCCTATCCACCCCCTTCCACTTCCCACCCCCTGACTGCCCCTCTCAGAACCCCTGACCCATCCAACCTCTCCCAGTCCCCTTACTGCCCCGACCCCTATCCACACCCCTGCCCCTAAGCCCCCCCTGGACCCCACCCCCAGCTTCTTGTTCCCTGACCACCCCCTCCTGGGACCTCCACCCCTAACTGCCCCCCCCCGGGACCCCACCCCCATCCAACCCTCCCACTCCCTGTCTCCTGACCCCCCCCCCCCGAACCTCTGCCCCATCCAAAACCCCCCCCCCCGGGTATCCCCTGACTGCCCCCCGGGACCTCCTCCCCCTTACCCAACTCCCCCCGCTCCCTTACCATGCCGGCGGCAGGACAGGCTTATTGGAAAGCCTGGGAGGTGGGTGGGCAGAAGCGGTGCTGCTTGCGTGGTGATGCGGGAGCGGCCGGGGACTAGTCTCCCCGGCCAGGAGCTCAGGGGCCAGGCAGGATGGTCCCGCGGGCCGTAGTTTGCCAACCTTTAGATCAGAAGTGATCTCATCACAAAGGATATGGAAATAGATAACACAGTGTGTCTCACTGTTACCAGCTGGCTGGTGGACAGTCCCACCAAACATCCCTGCTCACTCTCCCAGAACACAAGCAACATTTTCAGCCCGCTTCAGGAGCGTGCCAGTATAGGATCTTTAAGGTGGCAACCCGGAGTGTCCCACTGAATTTTGTCGAACACATGCCTAGATTTAGCTGCAAAGTCAGATGTCAAGTTCAGGAGAGCAGTACTACAATGACTGTTCAGCTCATGCAGCTGAAACTCCTCATTCCCACCATCCCGGGAGGATACTGCTTGCCAGTTCTCTACAGCAGGGTCCACACTGACATGTACTCAAAGAAGAGAGAATGGTCACTTACCCTATGGTAACTGTGGTTCAAGATGTACTGAATGTGGATCCTACAACCTGCCCTCCATCCCTGCTTTTCAGAGTCCCCAGCTACCTTGGGCTTTGAATTGCACCTGCTCTGCTTTTGATGCCTTCACATAGGAGCATGAGGGGGCACAGGCTTGTGCTGCCCTAACAGACACATCTATTAAAAAGTCCAGTCTCCCATACATGAGGCATATGTGCCCCTACAGTGGGATCCACACTGACAACACCTCAGCAGAACCACAGTGAGGCCAGGTGTACGCTAAAATGTTAGTCAACCTAGCCACATCACTCAGGGTTATGAAAAAGCCCCACCCCTTGGCATGTAGATAAATCCACCTAATCCCCAGTGTAGACAGCGTTAGGTCGGCAGAAGAATTCTTCCATCAATATAGCTACCATCTCGTAGGGAGGTGGATTAACTATGCCAAAAGGAGAACCCCTCATGTCAGTATAGGTAGGGTCTACACTGAAGCACTATGGTGATGCAGTTGTGCTGCTGTTGCATTTCAAGTGTAGACAAGCCCTCGCTGCAGGGCAAGTAACTGTTCTTTTCTGGGCCCCAGCTTAAACCTGAGAATTAACTGGAGTTTGCAGGGCTCCCTGAGATGCTGCTTAAACAACTTTTACTATGGAGTCCAGACAAGGGTGGAGGCTGTTAGCACTCATTCAGTTTGGAGAGCCATAAAGGACAGAGAGCTAATTCTGGTAATCATTGACATTTTCTTAGAAGGGAAGCGTATTTGTACTGCTCTGTTTTCTTGGGGGGGAAGTGTGTTAACCTATTGGGAAGCCTGCCAACTACTCTGAGGAGCCAGGCTGAGACTGCCAGTGCAGCTGTGCACTTGGAATAAAAGAATTGGTATGGACCATTCCATTAGCTCAGGGGTGGGAAAACTTTTTGGCTCAAGGGCCACATCTGGGTGTGAAACTGGAGGGCCGGGTAGGAAAGGCTGTGTCTCCCCAAACAGCCTGGCCCCCGCCCCCTATCCACCCCCTCCCTCTTCCCGCCCCCTGACTGCCCCCCTCAGAGCCTCCAACCCCCCGCTCCTTGTCCCCTGACTGCCCCCATGCCCTATCCAACCCCCCTGTTCCCCATCCCCTGACAGGCCCCCCTGGACCCTACCCCCCCACCCCCTATCCACACCCCTGCGCCCTGACAGGCCCCCTGGGACTTCCACGCCTATCCAACCGCTCCCTGACTGCCCCCCTCCCCCCCAAGAACCTCCGCCCCATCCAACTGCTCCTTGTCCCCTAACTGCCCCCCCCCCAGGACTTCCTGCCCCTCATCCAACCCCCACCCCCTTACCATGCAGCTCAGAGCAGCAGATGCTCGCAGCCCAGCCGGAGCCAGCCACGCAGCGTTGTGGCTGTGGGGGAAGGGGGACAGCAGGGGAGGTGCCGGGGCCTAAACTCCCCAGCCAGGAGCTCAAGGGCTGGGCAGGATGGTCCCGCGGGCTGTAGTTTGCCCACCTCTGCATTAGCTGCTTCTACCACGAACTCAATCACTTGGTGGTAGTGTGCAAGTTCACTCTCCAGAAGTGGTTGTCAGCTTTGTGACAGTGTCATTAAACAATGTGCCAATACCCTACCAGAAGAAGTTGAGATTGGCAGTTCTTTGGGGCTGGGGCACTTTCATTCACATATTTTGCGGCACTGACCACGTCATCAGTGCTAAACTAATCAGCTTCCTTGAAGGTTCAAATCTCTCTGCACGTAACTAGGCCTGAGCCCTCAACTTTCCCTGCAGAATGAACTGTCTGGCTGCCATTTATTTACGTAACACCGGTGGTTATTTCCTTAATACCTTTAGTGATCAGCTGCTATTTAGGCTAAGCATGGTTAAATTGTGACTACAATCCAAATGCATCACTCAGATAAAATCCTCTTTCTCTGAGTTGCAGTGCCACTATTCTGTAGCACCATTTGTTGTATTTGGAAGCACCTGAAGCCAGTGGCACTGGGGATGGGGTCTAGCAAAAGTGGGGTGGGCAGCATCTTGTTTCCTCTGCCTGAGGCTCTTTGAGTGGGCTGAGTACCTCTGTTCTGTGGCCACACTAGCAACTTGCCGGGAGCCTGTAGGCAACCTTTGCTTTTGAGCAGTTGTATTTAAAGGGATTGTTTCTGTAAAAGGATCTGATTTTTATTTTTCTGACCTTTTGGCTCTCACCCTTAAGTTGGTATGTTTCATTGCTTTGCTGTAACTTCCTAGTAGTCACTTTCATTTATTAAACATTGACACTTTCCTAGGGCTTGTCTATACAGAAAATTAAGCTGAATCAACTAAGGGCATGGCTACACTTGCAGATGTAGAGCACTTTGAGTTAAACCCGCCCTCGGAGACCGCAGCAGGGAAAGCGCTCAGTGTGTTCACGCTGTCAGCTGCAAGCGCACTGGCGCGGCCACATTGGCGACACTTAGAGCGGCATTGGGAGCGGTGCATTATGGGCAGCTATCCCACAGAGCACCTCTTCCCATTCTGGTGCTGTGGCTTGTGGGAAGGGGGCGGGGAGTGCGGGGCATTCTGGGTCCTGTCCCAGTGCCCCATGATGCATCGCGTCACATCCCAGCAATCCCTGAGCTTCCGTCCACATTTGGTGACATCTTTCAATGTTTTTAGTACTGCGCATGCTGTCTTTCCTTTCAGTCTGCGGGAATGGATTCTAAACTTGTGAGGAATATGCTGATGGGTCACGCCAGCACGTCACGAATTGCAGTCGAGTTACTCCTTAAGCTACAAACCGACAGTGAGGGCTCCGACGATGATGTTGACTCGCATAACGCATATGGCACGAGATTGCTTTGGCATTCACAGACATGCTCACCACAGTGGAATGCCACTTTTGGGCTCAGGAAACAAGCACCGAGTGATGGGATCACACTGTCATGCAAGTCTGGGATGACGAACAGTGGCTGCAGAACTTTCGGATGAGAAAAGCCACTTTCATGGGACTGTGTGAGGAGCTCGCCCCCACCCTGCGGCACAAGGACACGAGATTGAGAGCTGCCCTGCCGGGGGAGAAGCGGGTGGCTATTGCAATCTGAAAGCTGGCGACTCCAGACAGCTACTGATCGGTCGCTAACCAGTTTGGAGTGGGAAAGTTGACCGTTGGAATCATGTTGATGCAAGTTTGCAGGGCCATTAATCGCATCCTGCTCAGAAGAACCGTGACTCTGGGCAACGTGCATGACATTGTGGCTGGCTTTGCACAAATCATAGAATCATAGAATATCAGGGTTGGAAGGGACCTCAGGAGGTCATCTAGTCCAACCCCCTGCTCAAAGCAGGACCAATCCCCAATTAAATCATCCCAGCCAGGGCTTTGTCAAGCCTGATCTTAAAAACTTCTAAGGAAGGAGATTCTACCACCTCCCTAGGTAACACATTCCAGTGTTTCACCACCCTCCTAGTGAAAAAGTTTTTCCTAATATCCAACCGAAATCTCCCCAACTGCAACTTGAGACCATTACTCCTTGTTCTGTCATCTTCTACCACTGAGAATAGTCTAGAACCATCCTCTTTGGAACCACCTCTCAGGTAGTTGAAAGCAGCTATCAAATCCCCCCTCATTCTTCTCTTCTGCAGACTAAACAATCCCAGTTCCCTCAGCCTCTCCTCATAAGTCATGTGTTCCAGACCCCTAATCATTTTTGTTGCCCTTCGCTGGACTCTCTCCAATTTATCCACATCCTTCTTGTAGTGTGGGGCCGAAAACTGGACACAGTACTCCAGATGAGGCCTCACCAGTGTCGAATAGAGGGGAACGATCACATCCCTCGATCTGCTGGCAATGCCCCTACTTATACATCCCAAAATGCCATTGGCCTTCTTGGCAACAAGGGCACACTGCTGACTCATATCCAGCTTCTCGTCCACTGTAACCCCTAGGTCCTTTTCCGCAGAACTGCTGCCTAGCCATTCGGTCCCTAGTCTGTAGCGGTGCATGGGATTCTTCCGTCCTAAGTGCAGGACCCTGCACTTATCCTTATTGAACCTCATCAGGTTTCTTTTGGCCCAATCCTCCAATTTGTCTAGGTCCCTCTGTATCCTATCTCTGCCCTCCAACGTATCTACCACTCCTCCCAGTTTAGTATCATCCGCAAATTTGCTGAGAGTGCAATCCACACCATCCTCCAGATCATTTATGAAGATATTGAACAAAACCAGCCCCAGGACCGACCCCTGGGGCGCTCCACTTGACACCGGCTGCCAACTAGACATGGAGCCATTGATCACTACCCGTTGAGCCCGACAATCTAGCCAACTTTCTACCCACCTTATAGTACATTCATCCAGCCCATACTTCTTTAACTTGCTGACAAGAATACTGTGGGAGACCGTGTCAAAAGCTTTGCTAAAGTCAAGAAACAATACATCCACTGCTTTCCCTTCATCCACAGAATCAGTAATCTCATCATAGAAGGCGATTAGATTAGTCAGGCATGACCTTCCCTTGGTGAATCCATGCTGACTGTTCCTGATCACTTTCCTCTCGTCTAAGTGCTTCAGGATTGATTCCTTGAGGACCTGCTCCATGATTTTTCCAGGGACTGAGGTGAGGCTGACTGGCCTGTAGTTCCCAGGATCCTCCTTCTTCCCTTTTTTAAAGATTGGCACTACATTAGCCTTTTTCCAGTCATCTGGGACTTCCCCCGTTCGCCACGAGTTTTCAGAGATAATGGCCAATGGCTCTGCAATCACATCCGCCAATTGGGTTTCCCTAACTGAAGAGGGGTGATAGATGGGATGCTGTAAAGGTTCGGACTCACCCCTGCAGCGCCTCCTGCTGGTAGTAGTCGGGAATTAGCTCGTCCAGCCACCGGAGCGTCCTCTGCAGGTCAGTGATCCGCCTTACCGCCGGCCCCCGTGTCCCTCCCAGGATCCCTTTCTCTGCGGTGCTGCCCCCCCGGCAGTACACCACCCCCCCACTCTCAGGTTCTGGGTCTCCCCACCCAGGGGAACCCCCACCCTTGAACCCCACCTCGCCACCGTCTGGGCTACTGCCAGTCCCCACTTAGCCCCTTGTATCGGGGGCAGACTGCAGTGTATATGCCACTCATCACAGGCAAGGGGGTTTTGGACCTGCTGCCTCCGCCCACCCATGGGCTGCCCCTTTGCAACCCTGCACCTATTCAGCCTGTAGTCAGGCCTGCAGCCTGAGCTCCCAGCCCCTCTGGCCCTTCCCCAGCCCTGCTCCAATCTAGGTGTCCTGCTCAGCACCTTGCAGCCAGGCCCTTCTCCCTCTACAGGCAGAAGGAGACTGACTGGGCCCCTGGCTCACAGCCTCTTATAGGGGCCAGCTGGGCCTGATTGAGCTGGCCACAGCTGCGGCTGCTCCCTTCATCTGGCTGGGCTTTTCCCCACAGCCTCAGCCCTGTCAGGGCCGGAGCGGGTAACCACCCCGCTTGAGACGCATATTCCAATTCGGGCAGCAGACCTCCTAGCCACCAAATACATAAATCAGAAAGGGTATTTCTCTACGGTTCTCCAGGCGCTTGTGGATCACCGTGGGTGTTTCATGGACATCAACGCAGGCGGTCTGGAAAGGTGCATGACACACGCATCTTTTGGAACACAGACCTGTTCAGGAAGCTGCAAGCTGGGACTTTCTTCCCAGACCAGAAGATCACCATAGGGGAAGTCCAAATGCCCATTGTGATCCTTGGAGACCCTGCTCACCCTTTAATGCTGTGGCTCATGAAACCCTACACAGGGAGTCTTGACAGCAGCAAGGAGCGGTTCAACAACAGGCTGAGTCGGTGCAGAATGACTGTTGAATGTGCTTTTGCCTGTTTAAAGGGCCTCTGGCGCTGTCTGTATGGGAAATTGGACATGGCCGATGACCACATCCCCACAGTTATAGCCGCATGCCGTAACCTCCATAACATTTGTGAAGGGAAGGGGTCAAAGCGTCACTCATGCTTGGACCACGGAGGTTCAATACCTGGAGGCTGAATTTGAACAGCCAGAGAGCAGGGCTGTTAGAGGGGCCCAGCACAGGGCTGCAAGGATTAGGGATGCCTTGAGGGAGCAATTCGATGCTGAAAGCCACCAGTAATGTCTGGTGCCCTGAACGGGAGTGAAGTGCAGTGGTTCTGATGCTAGTAGGGATCAGTCTTTGCTACATATGATGCACTGACTTGCAGTGCCTGTTGTTTTCCTGGGCTACGGTATCTTTTACTGAATGCAATAAAGAATGTTTTCAAAGCCAAAAAATTCATTCATTGAAAAAAACCCACAACTGCTGGAGTAACAGAAAGGGCATGACACATCTGTGCTGTGTGGGAGCAGGGAAGGGGGCGGGGTGAGGAACAGGACAATCAGATTTGTATATGTCCTGTTATCATATTCAACCTTCCTGTCTGGAGTGCCGTGCAGTGCTAGTGCTGCACTTCAGGCTGGCTAAAATGCGTGGTGATGGGGGTTGAACGCAGTGGGTAAGGGTCCTAGTTTGCAGGACTGGGTGGTGAAGCTACAGGTATTGGAGGCAGCTGGTGGTGATAAACTGGATGTTGGGGGAAGTGGGTTGGCGGTGACATGGGGGCACACTGGAAAGTTTTGGGACAAGGGCTGCGGGGGTGGGTGGGTGCGGATCTGCTCCGTCTGCAGTGCTTACGAGCACCTGTATAGAGTCCGCTTGGCGCTCCATAATGCTTATGAGCCACTCCGTGCTTTGGTGCCAGCGATCCGCATTCGGCTGGCGGACCCTCCTGTCAGTCTCCTGCCACTCCTGTACTTTTTGAAGTCATGCAGCAGATCCTCTTTGGTTCTTTGCGTACGTGTCCTGATTCTTCGTAGTCTTTCGGCAGTTGATAACAAGGACGGCTGGGATCTCAAGGTTGCATCTGTAAAGCCAAAACGCAACACTTAACAGAGGCAGCATTGTTCACACTAGACAGAGCAATTATTTGGCTGTACTTAAAGATAAGTACAGTGTACACAATAGCAGAAAGTGCTGGTCCCAAAACGAGCGCACATAACCCACAGGAGCCCCAAAATGGTAAGCACAGGGGCAAGAGGGACTGGTTGTTTCACAGCCGTACTGTCCTCTGGGTTTCTGTGCCTTGGGGAGAGCCAACAGCTGCAGGGGGCCCCTATACTGAACACTGTCCCCACATTTTCCACAGGATGAGTTCGTCCTGGAAGCTATCTCGCTGCTGAGGGTGACCTGGGAAGCAAGGGAGGGTCTTCTACTACAATGCGGCTTCCGCCCTGGCCGTTATGCTGCTTGCCTGTGTGCAGCAATGGTCCCCCCCGCCCCTTGCGGTACAGTGTCACGGACATGTTAGCCTTACTGGGACATGGACCACAGTGGCTCTGCTAAGGAACCTGCACAAGCAGATTGCCCAGCTTCTGCATGAGACCTTGCTCCCATTTTTCCTCCTCGTGCCTTGTTGAACTCTGTTCTGATACGGTGGAGGTGGGGTCGCCCCCAAGTATTACATCCAGCTCTTTGTAGAAACGGCAGGTCGCGGGGGCAGCACCGGAGCGGCTGTTTGCCTAGCGGGCTTTGCTGTAGGCATTCCGCAGCTCCTTCACTTTAACCCTGCACTGCAGTGCATCCCGGTCATGGCCCCTTTCCAGCATGTCCCTTGATATCTGCCCGAAGGTATCGTAATTCTTACAGCTGGAGCGCAGCTGGGATTGGACAGCTTCCTTCCCCCCAAACACTGATGAGGTTTAGCAACTCGCCATTGCTCCATACTGGGGCTTGCCTGGCACGTGGAGGCATGGTCACCTGGAAAGATTCTCTGAGAGCACTCCACGCCTGGCTGAGCAAACAGGAAGGGAAATTTCAAAATTCCCAGAGAATTGAAAGGGCGGGTCGATGGTTGGTCACCTGAGGGCAGGGCAGTAGAGTTCAAAGTGATGACCAGAGTGGCTAGAACAGGCATTGTGGGACACTTCTAGAGGCCGATCAGAGCGCATAAATAGACCAGGGCGTCTGCACTGGTGCCGCAGTGCTCCAGCCTGGGAGAAGCAAGCTTTATGCTTCCCGTGGAGGTGGATTACCGGGGCGCTCCAGCCGCAGAGTCCTCAGCAAGTTTGCAGATGACACTAAACTGGGAGGAGAGGTAGATACGCTGGAGGGTAGGGATAGGATACAGAGGGACCTAGACAAATTGGAGGATTGGGCCAAAAGATATCTGATGAGGTTCAACAAGGACAAGTGCAGAGTCCTGCACTTAGGACGGAAGAATCCCATGCACCGCTACAGACTAGGGACTGAACGGCTCGGCAGCAGTTCTGCGGAAAAGGACCTAGGGGTTACAGTGGACGAGAAGCTGGATATGAGTCAACAGTGTGCCCTTGTTGCCAAGAAGGCCAATGGCATTTTGGGATGTATAAGTAGGGGCATTGCCAGCAGATCGAGGGACGTGATCGTTCCCCTCTATTCGACACTGGTGAGGCCTCATCTGGAGTACTGTGTCCAGTTTTCGGCCCCACACTACAAGAAGGATGTGGAAAAATTGGAAAGAGTCCAGCGGAGGGCAACAAAAATGATTAGGGAACTGGAACACATGAGTTATGAGGAGAGGCTGAGGGAACTGGCGATGTTTAGTCTACGGAAGAGAAGAATGAGGGGGGATTTGATAGCTGCTTTCAACTACCTGAAAGGGGGTTCCAAAGAGGATGGCTCTAGACTGTTCTCAGTGGTAGCAGATGACAGAAAAAGGAATAATGGTCTCAAGTTGCAGTGGGGGAGGTTTAGGTTGGCTATTAGGAAAAACTTTTTCACTAGGAGGGTGGTGAAACACTGGAATGCGTTACCTAGGGAGGTGGTGGAATCTCCTTCCTTAGAAGTTTTTAAGGTCAGGCTTGAGAAGGCCCTGGCTGGGATGATTTAAATTGGGGATTGGTCCTGCTTTGAGCAGGGTTGGACTAGATGACCTCCTGAGGTCCCTTCCAATCCTGATATTCTATGATCCTATGAGTCTGGGTGCTCTACGTGCCTTGCCAGTGTGGACACCTCAGGAGTTAGGGTGCCCTGGATAGATTTAATGCACTGTAACTTGCAAGTGTAGACAAGGCCTAAGGCCTTGTCTACACTGCCACTTTAGAGAGCTGCAACTTTCTCACTCAGGGGTGTGAAAAAAAACACCCCCCTGAGCGCTGCAAGTTTCAGCATTGTAAAGTGGTAGTGTGGAGAATGCACCAGCGCTAGGAGCTACTCCCCTCTTGAGGGTGGTGTTTTCCCAGCTCTGGTGCCGCGACTACACAGCCATGTTAAAGCATTGCCATGACAGCGCTTTAATGTTGCTAGTGAAGACATACCCTAAGTGTGAATTTAAAAGTACTTCATTTTGGAATTGAATTAAGCTAAAGCAAACTAAAGCCTCTTCACTTCTCAATGAAAGTGTCCACACAGGGATTTAATGTGTTTAACAAATGCACTTTGAATTCAGACCTCTAGTTAATTCAGCTTAACTTCCCTTGTATACAAGACCCCAGTGTTTCTATTGGAGTGGAAACCTACAGGGCTTTTTTTCTGTTGACTTTTTAAAACTTGAATTTCAGGGAGGAGAGAGTGAACAAATATATAGCTTATGGGCTATGGCTGAAGAATCTCAGTACAATGAAGGACTATTCTAGGCACCTTCTAACGTGCAAGAGGATAGGAGGGGAGAGTAAATCTAAACCAGACTCTTAAAAATCCACATGCAATTTCATATGTAAAAATGTGTATGCACAACTATTGTCTACATGGGTTCATATACTCTGTGTTTTTTTTTAAAAAAATAGCTAGCTTACACTGCATGTGCAAATTAAGAACACTTTAAAAAATGTTAATGTGTATTTGCAGCAGCTTCATGGATGATGTAATCATGGACATAAGTATGCATGTAGATCTGAGAAAAGAATATAACTGCTTGCCATGGACGTGTTAGGGAGCTTATATATCTGGGGTGACACTGAGTTCTTAAAAATTATCTTAAATTTTTGGGGTTCTCCTACTTGAAGGTCTGCGTGTCTAACTGAAAGAAACCTGAGTCAATTTGGGCTACTTAATACACATACATTTCATTTCTAATAAACACCATCATAAGCCAGTGACTTGGAAAATGGGAACAACTCTTCCATCCTTATGTGGAAGGATGCCACTCATGCACTTTGGGATACGTGGATACATTGATGGAAAACATTCCGAAGCCCAAGGTCCTCAAGACCTACTTTAGGTCAGTTAGGTATTAGCTCCTCCTGATTTCTCATAATCTAGTGGGAAGGAGGGTAGTGGATGGTCCTTTAGGTATGCTCGGCCTAGACTGAGACCTCACTAAAAGTAACATCTTGAAGCACAGTTGTAGCATAATATGCAGCCAGTGCAATTTTTGGCATGTGGGCTTTTCCAGTTGTTGCGGACAGCCTTTCAGTGGCCATGCTACTGTGTGATACAATACATAAAGTGTTTGTTCATGTTTATGTGCTGTGACAAAGTTCCTGCTCTACCTTGGTGGGTCTTGTGCTTATTGGTGGATTTGCTTGCCTTGGAGCTTCATGGCAGCCCTCAGCTTGGCCAATTTTGTGAATTCACAGTCCAGGTCGACGACTCCTGTGTCTGACCAGGAGTTGGGAGGATTTGGGGGGAACCCGGGCCCGCCCTCTTCTCTGGGTTCCAGCCCAGGGCCCTGTGGAATGCAGTTGTCTAGAGTGCCTCCTGGAACAGCTGTGCGAGAGCTACAACTCCCTGGGCTACTTCCCCATGGCCTCCTCCCAACCCCTTCTTTATCCTCACCATAGGACCTTCCTCCTGGTGTCTGATAGTGCTTGTACACCTCAGTCCTCCGACAGTCCTTGTTCTCATTCTCAGCTCCTAGTGCCTCTTGCTCCCAGCTCCTCACACACACACCACAAACTGAAGTGAGCTCCTTTTTAAAACCCAGGTGCCCTGATTAGCCTGCCTTAATTGATTCTAGCAGCTTCTTGATTGGCTGCAGGTGTTCTAATCAGCCTGTCTTAATTGTCTCCAGAAGGTTCCTGATTGTTCTGGAACCTTCCGTGTTCCCTTACCCAGGGAAAAGGGACCTGCTTAATCTGGGGCTAATATATCTGCCTTCTATTACTCTCCTATAGCCATCTGGTCCGACCCTGTCACAGTGCCTATCCAGGACTCTAGGTGCTGTACAGTCATTAAATTCAGTAAGTTAAAATGACCAATGACTTTCTGAGCTACCATGCTAGACTGTAGGGAACAACTCCGCAGTTGCAGTGGAACAGACTAGAAAGATTGCTTAATGAATCTTTTCCACCTCAGTATTGCAGAACGCAGCCATAGATGCAATTAATGGCTTTTCACAGGTAGTTTCAAGCAGCCTATTGCAGCGGTCACCTAGCTCTAGATGTCAAAAAACCAAGTGGTGTTCAGATTGAGAGAAGTTCCATATATTTTCAAAAGGAAAGTCATTGCTCAGGCATTGTGCTTCCACATTTAGCTCATGGTGAGGGATGAACGAACAAAATAATTGCAGTTTAGAAATCCCTCAGATAAAACTTTAGGCGCATGAGGGAGTTCCCACCTCAGCCTTTTCCAGGTTGAAGTATCAGATAGCCCTGCTGCAGTCTTAACTAGCCACTGTGATAGCACCAGTAGCCCACTGTATTTTCCACTGAATGCATCCGATGAAGTGAGCTGTAGCTCACGAAAGCTTATGCTCAAATAAATTTGTTAGTCTCTATGGTGCCACAAGTACTCCTGTTCTTTTAGCACCAATATAGTAATATACATCTGAGTGTTTTCAATGCACTGACAGGCTTTACACAGTGCCACTGTTTCAATTCATAAGAACAGCCATACATGGTCAGCCCAATGGTCCATCTAGCCCAGTATTCTGTCTTCCAACAGTGGCCCATGCCAGGTACTTCAGAGGGAATGAACAGAACATGGCAGTTATCAAGTGATCCATCCCCTGTCCAGTCCCAGCATCTGGCAGTTTGAGGCTTAGTGGCACCCAGAGCATGGGCTTGCATCCCTGACCATCTTGGCTAATAGCCAATGATGGACCTGTCCTCCATGAACTTGGCATAAAAATCTAAATTGTTTGAGAGATTTGGAGTTGGAAATTTAGTTGTCTTAGCTACAACTGATTAATCGCACTTGTACTCTGAGATCCTGATTTAGATTTAGCAGTTTATTTCTCCCTTCCTCTTCAAATTCCAGTTGTGTGGTGAAGATGTAACTACTCTTGTTCAAGGCAGTCTATTAAGTGGTGCATGCTAGATAAAGGTGGAAAGACTTAAGTGATAAATGCTCCGTTACCAGCCTTGTGTGTGTGATATTTGGTATCTCTAACCTACATGGGGTAGGAGAATAGCTGAGGCATAAGGTCATATCTATATTAGGAAACTTGTACTAATGCAATCAAACAGATTTAAAAGTGATCTAATTGAACTGGTGCATACCTTCAAGGTACACTCGTTTGAACTGAGTAAAACTTCCCTTAACTCAGTTCAGCTTAACTTGGTAAGTTTCCAAAGTAAACAAGGTTTAAACTGATTTGAGTGAGTCTACATTAGTAGTTTGCACTGGTATAACTAGAGACAGTGATGCAACTTTTCTAATATAGACCAGACCTAAGACTTCAGGAGGACACTGTTAGCTCTGCTCCCCATTGTCGGGGGATTGGAGCAGGCAGCCCCAGAAGCGGAGCCCCTTACAGGAATCCCTTTTGACTGTGTTGTGGATTTACATTGGGTAAGGATCAGGAGTCAATGTGTTGAGTTGCTTAGAATTATCTGATGCTTAAATCTTGTTCGCTCTCTTGTCAGCTGCTTGTAAGTCATCACCTTATCTTGATGCAGGAAAACCAAGGAGCTAGCTGCTCTGATTACTGTGAGGTTCTAGTTTTCATACCAGTTAGGAGCTGCAGGAATGTAGCTGCAGTTGGAGAGCAGAGAGGCATCAGTTCCCATGGCTGATTAAGGCATTTTCTCTTTGATTCCAGAAACTAATACAAGTACTGAGGGAAGTCTCCAGTGAAACACTGCGTTCTAATTTAAAATGGTTTCCTGTATTTCTGGAGGGGAGAATCTCATGCGACTTGACCATTCTGGGTTTAACTAACAGAATTTTGTTTGTTTGAAGGTACATGGGAATAGGACTCTCAGCCCAAGGAGTCAACATGAACAGACTTCCCGGTGAGTCATGTTAAGAATTGTTTGTGTGCAGTGTATTAATCTTTGCAGTGAAATCATATGATTCTCAGAAAAACATGGTCTGTTTCATCTTCATGAGGTTGGAAGCAAGGATGCTGTTTGGAGAACGGTACATCTGAGTTATGGATGTGTTTGTATTTTTTAGGGCTTGTCTTTCCAGTCCATGACTGTAAAGCTCTTACTTATTGGTGTGGAACTCCTGGCTGTATGTGGGATTCCGGTCTTAAAATGAGTTGGCACTGAATGTGCACATCAAGTTTGAACTCTTTTCTGCTGTTGTAAGGCTACTCCACAGAAAGCTTGTGTATTATTATACCACCACCACCACCCCCCCCCAAGCTTGGGAGCCTTTGCTACTGAGCTGCTGCCAATTATTATATCGCCTCCTTACTCTTCAGCATTACTTTTTAATGTAAGATCGTTGAGTTAGTGAGAGTTTTCTTTCTTTAAAAGATGTCAAAGTAACACGATATTGTAAATGATTCTTAATAAACAGGAAGGAATTCACTTTTAGACCTTGGGTCCTGGTGACCCAGTTCTTTCAGCTGACTGACATTAGAATATTTCTGTGTTTCTGTGGGTGGGGGAGAAGGGAGGTAGAAGAATAGAAGGGAAGAGAATAGGTGATCAGAAGTGGAGGGAGAAGGATTTTTTTTTTAATTTTGTTTGTTTACATTAGTGGGACAAATGAATTAGGATGCATCTGATTAGGATACACCAATTGGTTGATCTGGTGGTCTATAGTTGAAGCAAACGTAGAAAAGGAGAGGCAAGTGATGCATGTAAATTCCAGATTATTTGAATAGTTCAGGCAGGCAGTGGCTCTCAACCTTTCCAGACGACTGTACCCCTTTCAGTAGTCTGATTTGTCTTGCATACCCCCAAGTTCCACCTCAAGTAAAAACTACTTGCTCACAAAACCAGACCTAAAAATGCAAAAGTGTCACAGCACACTATTAGTGAAAGATTGCTGACTTTCTCATTTTTACCATATAATTATAAAATAAATCAATTGGAATATAAATATTGTACTTACATTTCAGTGTATAGTATACAGAGTAGTATAAACAAGTCATTGTATGAAATTTTAGTTTGTACTGACTTCGCTAGTGCTTTTTATGTAGCCTGTTGTAAAATGAGGCAAATATCTAGATGAGTTGATGTACCCCTGGAAGATCTCTCTGTACCCCCAGGGGTACGTGTATCCCATAATGAGAACAGGGGACAAAACTCTGACAAATTTCTGAAAAGTGCAGTTCTCATTTCAGTGGATGCTTCCACATTTCAGATGATCTGAGTTGTGGACAGCTGCATTTGCCTGGACGCTTACTGTCTATGAGGCTGTCCTCTTTTATGTTACTTGTTTGAGGTATTTTTCTAGTTTGGTAGGATCTTTGTAGCCAACTTTCTCCCAGAGAAGGAAGTGGGAAATAAAGCAGTATAAAATTAAGTCCCAGTATAACAGCCAAAAAGCCCTTCAAGGGAAGGAAATTTTAATGTGTTCAAAGTCTAGGGGGAAAAGTCTCTTGCAGTAACTGGAATGCACAGACTGAAACAAATGTATCCAAAGCATTCAAGAGAAGTCAAAATGATCAGGACTGGTACAATAAACCTTAACAAACTGTCTCATTCCCAGGTGGATAATGCCTGTGAATTGACTGCTTATGAAGGACTTTTCCCATCTTCTAGGAGAGCTACTGTGGGAAATCAATGAAAATCTCCTGCAGCAGGGGGATGGGACATGTAAGGACTCTGTCCTGACCCTCGACTCCTCTTCCTGCTGTCACAAGATCGTACTGATCTGTAGCATAGCGGTCAGTCAGCTCTCAACCAAACCCTCTGACTCTGAACTAGAAAGAGAGATGGCTGGATGGGGTGCACATCTGAGGCCTTTGGATGGGAAATCTGTATGAAGCCAGAGGCTGCTAAGGTGCGAAAGATATAGGCTGGGGGCAGAATAGAGCTGGGCAGAATCTGGGTGGCGCATTGTGCAAGGCATTGGGAAGAAGGAACAATCAGCAGTTGTGAAGAGGGACTGAGGAGGAAAAGTTGACTATATTTCTCCAGCATTCTAAGGGTTAAGAGTGAAGTCAAAAGCAATTTTTGTCTAATCTCAAGCCTAATATTTGCTCTGAGCATCATGTTTGTCTTAAAAGTGTCACAGGCCACTAGAAGATACAATCGTTTATATGTTTTACAGCTCTATAAGTTAAGTTAGAAAAGCAGCTACTGAGGCTTGCCCTGCGGACCAGCACTGCTGTGATCTGTATGTGGCAGCACTGGCAGTCAGCTGGGCCTTGCAGTGGTGCGTGCGTTCGTGTGTGTGCCTTACAGTGACTCCTTTCAGCTAAGCAAAGAGTGGGGCTACAGAGGTCTGAACCCTTCCTACACCACATGGTCATTACGATGAGCAAAAGTTCAGAGTCACACATTGCCAAAAGAAGCAGCGACTGGGTTTCTCTAGTAGCAATCCTTCTCCCAGGTCTGTCAAATCATACCTGTGTATTGGAAGGACCAGGGGTTTGAGGCATTGTAATGGTTCCTTTTTGGATTATATGTGGGACCCATGTAGTTTGTGGTTCTGGAATTTCCTGTAGATTCCCACCCCTTTTTCTGCAGAACCGTTTCAGGCTTCCAATGAATTGTTTTTCTCGCCTGTTTGGTTGCAAAGAGAACCTAACAAACATGAACCAAGTGCAAAGTGATGCAGTAACATCTGCATACTTGCTGAAACAAGGCTCTGTGTTGTGAACTGGCCCATTCTTTCAGAGGATTGATGCTGAACCCTAATGATGATTGAAAAGTCAACAATTAACTCTTTCACTTCTGATATCTTCAGCAGAATCATCAAACTAATGTGTTTATCCCACAATCCCAAACTGCTTCCCATGGCTTCCAAGGTGCAAAAAGGCCCAAGCACCCCCTTACCTTAATGCCAAAACCTCCAGGTTCTCCTTGTTCATTTCTACAAGGCAGTTGTATGTTCAGTACAAAATTCTGCAGTGCACTTACAATTAAAAATGATGCGGCCTTGTAAAATTAAAATGTAATATCTTAATAGTCCAAGGATAACCTGGACAAGGGTAATCTGCTGGAATTCACTTTTGTGTTTAATTGAATACAAACTTCTTTTAACTTCTGCAACTGCTGCAGAATTTTTAATTTGCTGCATGGGAGTGCTGCACAATCCACGTGCCATGCTGAAAAATTTAGGTCAAGCTTACCGTACAGTAAACTGGCTCTAAACCAGTTCATTCGTTGCAGTTTAGGATGGTGTTGTGGTAGAAGGGTTGCTCTTAAAGCTCCGAGGTCACCGTGCTTCCTTGTTTGAACTTTCGTGTGTTCCCTTCTCTGAAAGACCCTTCTCTCCTGTGAACTTGGGGCCAGTCAGAAGTTGGAGTTGAAATCTCAACAGTGAATGAGTGATGATAATTAAGGCTACATTTATGTCACGGAGGTCATGGAATCCGTGTTTTCCAGAGACCGCTGTGACAGTCTCTGCTTCAGCCTCAGGCACTGTGGGACTCGAGCTGGCAGCCAACGGGGTCCTAGCACGGTTCCAGCAACAGCAGCGATGGGGGCCCCCTGCAAGTTTCCAGTGACAGGTAACAGATTCCCAAGGGAGCCGCCCTCAGAGTTCCGGGAATGGGCGACAACCTCGCACAGGGGGAAGGAGGATGCCTCAGGAGAGTGGCTGGGGATGTCCCGTTTTCTCTTTGGGAAATATGGTCACCCTGCAGCTCCCAGCTTCCCTGGGCAGAGGGGGAACCCCACTGCTCCCAGCCACCACGGTGGCAGGGGCAATCATTTTGCCGCAACAGCAAAAGACACAGACAGGTCATGGCTTCTGTGAATTTTTTTTATTGCGCGTGACCTGTCCGTGCCCGTCTGTGACTTTTTCTAAAAATAACTGACAAAATCTTAGCCTTAATGATAGGTAGACTGGGGATATGCCATTAAGGGGCTTGTAAGTGAAGACAATTAGTTTGGTTTTTTTCTGCTAGAGAAGGGAGAGCCAGTGGAGGGATGAGATGGTTAAAGAGACGGGGTAGGAAAATGATCTTTGCTGCAGCATTGTGAATGGAGGTGAGTGAGGACAATATTGTATTTGTCAACGCCAAAGAAAGGGATGTTGCGGTAATTGGGGATGTGAGATGAGAGCCTGGATGAGAGTTTTAGCTCTGTGGCTGTAGAGGAAAGGCCATCTCTTAGAAATGTTAATAGAAAGAATCTGCAAGATTTAGACAGTCTGGATGAGAGGACCTAGAGAGAGGTCTGAGTCAAAAATGACACCCAGGTGATGGTCCTTAGTGACAGGCAGGATGGTGGCAATGTCTGCAGTGATGGAGGAAAGAGGCAGTGGGAAGAGTAGGAGCTCTGTTTGGCCATGTTGAGCTTGAGCTGGTGGCTAGAATTCCATAAGGAGATGTCAGATGGAGAGGCCAGGAGATGGATCTGGAGTAGAAGTAGATCTATGACTCATACGCATAGACAGGGTGGTTGAATTTATGTTTGTGGATGAGATCACCCGGGGATAAGGTGTAGAGGGAGAAGAGAAGGGGACCAAGGACAGAGCCCTGTGGAACCCTATTAGAAAATTGGATGAGATGAGGAGGATCTGTGAAAGATATGCTGAAGGCGCAATTAGAGAGGTTGGAGGACCAGGGATATGGCTACATAGCAGTTGGGAGTGTGCTTCCCAGCGTGAGTAGGCAGACGCACTTGCTCTGCTCAAGCTGCTGTGCTAAAAATAGCATGGCTCTGGCAGCCCAGGCTAGCCACATGTGTATGTACCCAGGAGGCTGAAGGGGAGGAGGGGTTTGTACTCGGGTGGCTAGTCTGAGCTGCTGCCTGGGCCACTGCAGCCTCATGGCTATTTTTAACATGCTAGCTTGAGCAGAGCTTGCATGTGTCTGTTTGCCCATGTTGGGAAGCACATTCCCAGCTGCTTTGTAGACATACCCCAGAAGAAGACAGAGTCATGGAGGCTGAGAGAGGACAAACTTTCAAAACAAGAGCATGGTCAAAGGTGGCTGTCCGGTCAAGTAGGATGAGGGTGGAGTAGTGGTTCTGAGCTTTGGCTAGGAAGAAGCCATTAGACTTTGAGAGCAGTTTCAGTGGAGTGCCGGTGTGGATGCTGGATTGGAGAGGGTCTAGGGTGGAACTGGAGGAGAGGAACTCCAGACAGTGGTTTGTAGACAGCGCATTCCTCCACTGGGTGGAGGGAGATACGTGGGGCAGGCGAGGCACCCCGTGTTTGCAGCAATTCCCAAGGCTGGTCTAATTTCAAGTTAGAATTGCCTGGTTTCTCCTCTTAACAGCCAGTCTGAAGCCTTTGAGTGGACCTGCCTGTTCAGGTTTTAAGGTGGACTCTTTAACATTTGAAAAGTAGTTCTTTGTAGATAAATTGTTCACCTGTAAAGGGCCAGTTGGTAGCAGTCTGCACTGATCCCTGTGACAAAGGGCTCAGACACACACAGTGGACTTTGCTGAGGGTTCCCTGCTGTGTATTTGTGTAGGCTGTCTTTGCAAGAGGATTCATTTGTATAGCTGGTGCCACAAGTACTCCTGTTCTTTTTGTATAGCTGTGTTTTCAAAGCCCCATGCATGTAATATGTAGAGTTAATTTCCTGGGAATTTTTAATTAGTTCTTGGTCTTTATCTGTTTTAATTGTATAGCGTGCTCCTTTCCATGCATCTCAGTCCAACTGGTCTGCCCAGTCGGTTGTAGGAGAAATGTAATTTTGAAGGAAAAGGGAATAAACGGCTGGAACTGCAAAAGAAACTATCCACATCAATTTGCCATATTAAACTGAAACGATCAATGCCATTCATTCTCCACAACTCCTTGGCACAATATTAATTAAGCTTTTGCTATTCACTCATAAGGGCTTTCAGTGTATGTGACTCCTCCGTGTTAGAGGATGTCAATGATGAAATTGTCTTTTGAACCACTACATTTCAGTGATTCCTGTCTTTCGTGCCGTTGCTCTTGTTCCTGACAGCAAGAGTTATCTGTTCTCAGGTTAACTGAGCTTCACATTGACTGATCACCTTGTTCATAAGTGCTCAGAAATGTGTATTGTAGCATAATGTAAGTACTTCCATGAATTTCTAGGAGACTCCTGCTTCACCTAATGAAGTGTGTAAAAGCCATATCCTCCACTTAATATTCAGACAGAATTCCATATACCTCAGTGATGGTTTTGAGTAAGAACTGCCAGATTTGACCCTAAATCTGGAATAGGCCGAGGCAGTAGAATTTCTTTCTTTTGCTGGGGTAATTGCACTGCAACAAGATTCTTTCCCTTAGATCAATTTTTAATAAGCAAGTTTATTTTCTCTTCACCTGACAGCCACCTATCAGGGCAAGCTGTGACAGGGAATCACATCCAAATACCACAACCAGCTTTACTTGTTGGCCAGACATGTCCTCTTTATTTCAATGAAATCCAGTCTCTTAAGTCATATTAACTGCTCCTTGGATTAAGGTATGCCAGCCAGGCTTAATGTCGTAATACCTGCAATACGTTGGGCAAGGGTTCTGTGTGGCAGTGGAACCTTAGCTTCACAGTACATGATTTGAGGCCTTATGTACGTGGAGAAATTGCGCCGGTGTAAGTTGTGAGGTTAAGCCAGCGCAAACCCATGTGGGTGCTTTCGTTTTGGTTTAGCGTAAATCAATTGAGAACAGATTTAAGTTAAAACAAAATAAGCCCCTCAAATGCTGTCTACGTGGGTTTGCACTGTTTTAATTAAATCAGTTTTAAAATCTAATTTAAATTTAAGTGGTGCAACTTTTGCATGTAGACTAGGCTTTAGGTTTGAGCTATACAGATTTTGAACTAGTATAGCTAATTCAGTTAGGGATGATCTTTTTTTTTAACCAAAACAGTTGATTCTGGTACAAGCCCCCTGTGTTACTGCAGTTACGCTGGTATAAAGGCGCCTTATACTGGTATAGCTTAGGGTATGTCTACACGTACAGAGTTTTTGCACTGTAAGTTTCACTGGTGATATGGAACCGGTGAAAGTAAAGCGCTGGTTTGTGTACTCACTCAATTCCTCAGCCGGCAGAGAGTGTTTACACTACCAGCACTTCCATCTCTGATGAGAGCAGCGCTGTAGGGCAGCTATCCCACAGTGCAGCTCTCGCAATAGGTCTTGTGGGAAGTGGTGGGGGGGGGGGGTTCCTGCTCAGTTCCCTGTGCTGCCCTGCTTCATGTCTCAGGAGCCCCATTACTTCCTGGTTTCTTCTGTGGCTTTTTTTTTAAAAACCTCCTGGTGTCTGGCTGCTTTCCCCGCCACAGCTACAAACAAAGGGAAAGGGAGCTTCAAACTTCCCGGGGCTTACAGGGGGAGGGGCGGACATCCATGTGTCAGAGCAGCAGAGATGCTGGCCAGAGTGGTCACTTTTGGAACTGTGGGATATCCTCCAGAGGGTGTTTACACTGGTGGAACGTGTCTTCACTTTCACAGCAGCGCAAAAAGAACAGCGGTAAGAGCTGTACACCTCTCGTGAAGGTGGTTTTCTTTCTGCGGTGAAACTTCTGAGTTTCATCGCAAAAAGTCATTAACAAGTGTAGATAGTTCTGCGGTTTTAGCACAAGAAAGGGTCTTTCTGCGATTTAAATGGTAAGTGTAGACATACCCTTATTCCCTCTTCCCACACAGGAATAGCTGTATTGTGTATAAACACCTTTATAATGTTATAACTGCGTCCACACTGAGGGGTGTACCTCTTTTTACCTGTACTTGTATACGTAAAGCAGTACAGCCTTTTCTACAGGCAAGGCCTTAGTTTTCCATTTCCTTCTGTAGTTTCTTCCCCTACGACACTTAGTTTTTTAAAACCCTCTAGGTTCTGCTGAAAAGCAGTTTCATGTAAGTGAGAGAATACATACAACCTGCTTTCATTCCTTTAACAGTGGGCCCCGTGAAATTTCATTCTTTAGAATATGTCTAGGGAATACTGTATTGATTTCTGAACAGATTTCTCTGTATCTCTTTGAATTTTATTTTATTTTATCCCTCTGGCTGCTATGTCATTATACTTCAAATCAGTTTCCAGTTACATGGGAAGCTTTCATCCAAACTGAAGACTTTTTAAAAAGTTTTTATTGAAAAAGTTGTTCTGTTAGGATCTTATCAAATATGCAAATATCTTGTTAGCTTTTTAGATAATTGTTCTCAGTGAAGATACTTTTCAGGGTGTTTAAATTGTAACTAATGATATTTTGCACTTACTTAGACGTTCATCTGAGGATACAAAATAACTTCACAAACACTAAGCATCACAACTGCCCTGTGAAGTAGTAATTATCTGTTTTATGGATGTATAAACTGAGTTTATGAATGTTTAGTAACTTGATTAAGATGACATCAGTAAGTCGCTGTAAAACTTTTGTTATCCCTAGCTCATTACCCAGACTAATGACATATTTAAGTACTTTCCTCAGGTGAGATACACTGGCTGTCTGGGGGGAGGGAGGTAGAACCCAGTCTTCAAGGTCATTTACCTAGGACAGAACAGCTTTTTCTTTCTGGGGTTGAGAGTTAACTAGCCCCACTCCTGATTGCAAGTGGGACTAGAACCCACAGACTGCATGGGAACTCCTGTCTGACGAGCTTTAGGCACAGAATGGGGCCGTCTGCTGTTTGAATGTCTTTGTGCTGTTTATATACAGTGTTGTAGCTGTGTCAGTCCCAGGATGTTCGAGAGACAAGGTGGGTGAGGTGAGGTAATATTTGTCCTGTTACATTAATTCTGGAATCTGCTTGCTGAATGACTGCGGGTCCTCTTTCTGAGGGTGATAAGTTCAGTGAGGAGTTAGTGAATGTTCAAGACCTTCGGTTAGCATTTAACTGCTGGGTTTGAGCCCGTGAACCTGTTTATGAAGTCACATGCAGATCAGCCTTTCAGGAGAGCTCTGTGGGCATTATTAGAGTGAGCGCATGTGATCTATGCTATACTCATTGCTTAGCAATGCATTAGAGCTTTGTTCACTGTTTAACCTTTTCAGGGTTGATAAGAAATGTATCTGAGAGACAAGGTGGGTGAGGTAATATTTTTTTTATGGGACTACTGTTGGCGAGAGAGACAAGCTTTCAAGCTTACACAGATCTCGAAAGCTCGTCTCTCTCACCAACAGTTGGTCCAGTAAAAGATATTATCTCACCCACCTTGTCTCTCCAATATCCTAGGACAGGGGAGGGCAAACTACAGCCAGTTTGTGAAAGAATAAATAACACTTCCTTATTCACTTTCTCCTCTCCATTCATGATGTGTTAGACCTCTGTCCTATCCCCCCTTCATCGTCTCTTTTCCAGCCTGAACAGTCCCAGTCATTTTAATCTCTCCTCGTATGGAAGCTGTTCCACACCCATAATCATTTTTGTTGCTATTCTCTGTCCCTTTTCTATTTCTAATAATCTTTTTGGTGATGGGATGACTAGAACTGCACAAAATGTTCAAGGTGTCTGTGTACCCTGGGTTGATGTAGTGATTTTATGATATTTACTGTCTTATTGTCTGTCCCTTTCTTAAGGGTTCCCAACATTCTGTTCACTTTTTTGACTGCCGCTGCACATTGCGTGGATGTTTTCAGAGAAGTGTCTCTTTTTTGACTGGTAACAGCTAATTTAGATCCCATCATTTTGTACATTGGGATTGTTTTTTTCCAATGCGCATTACTTTGCGTTTATCAACATTGAATTTCTTCTGCCGTTTTGTTGCCCAGTCACCCAGTTTTGTGAGCTCCCTTTGTAACTCTTTGCAGTCTGCTTTGGACTTAACTATCCTGAGTAATTTTATATCATCTGCAGACTTTGCAACCTCACTGTTTACCTCCTTTTTCTAGAACATTTATGAATATATTGACTAGGACTGGTCCCTGTACAGATCCCTGGTGGATACGACTATTTCTCCCTCTCTGTTCTGAAAAATGACCATTTATTCCTACCCTTTTGTAATAAATATAAAGGGAAGGGCAAACACCTTTAAAATCCCTCCTGGCCAGAGGAGAAACCCTTTCACCTGTAAAGGGTTAAGAAGCTAGGATAACCTTGCTGGCACCTGACCAAAATGACCAATGAGGAGACAAGATACTTTCAAAGCTGGAGCGGAGGAGAAACAAAGGCTCTGCGTGTGTGATGCATTTGCCGGGAACAGACAGGAATGGAGTCTTAGAACTTAGTAAGTAATCTAGCTAGATATGCGTTAGATTCTGTTTGTTTAAATGGCTGATAAAATAAGCTGTGTTGAATGGAATGCATATTCCTGTTTTTGTGTATTTTGTAACTTAAGGTTTTGCCTAGAGGGATTCTCTATGTTTTGAATCTAATTACCCTCTAAGGTATTTACCATCCTGTCAAACTGTCCCCACAATAGACACTCAGATACTCACCAACACAGCCTCCTTAATGCAGCCCTTAGTGTACCTCCTCTCAGGCAGATCCCAGGCAAACTCCCTCTGTTAGCCGCTCTGCTGTTCGCTGAAGCACTTAGAGGAGAGGAAAGTGATCAGGAACAGTCAGCATGGATTCACCAAGGGCAAGTCATGCCTGACTAATCTAATTGCCTTCTATGACGAGATAACTGGCTCTGTGGATGAGGGGAAAGCGGTGGACATGTTGTTCCTTGACTTCAGCAAAGCTTTTGACACGGTCTCCCACAATATTCTTGCCAGTAAGTTAAAGAAGTATGGGCTGGATGAATGGACTATAAGGTGGATAGAAAGTTGGCTAGATTGTCGGGCTCAACGGGTAGTGATCAATGGCTCCATGTCTAGTTGTCAGCCGGTATCAAGTGGAGTGCCCCAGGGGTCGATCCTGGGGCCAGTTTTGTTCAATATCTTCATAAATGATCTGGAGGATGGTGTGGATTGCACTCTCAGCAAGTTTGCAGATGACACTAAACTGGGAGGAGAAGTAGATACGCTGGAGGGTAGGGATAGGATACAGAGGGCCCTAGACAAATTAGAGGATTGGGCCAAAAGAAATCTGATGAGGTTCAACAAGGACAAGTGCAGAGTCCTGCACTTCGGACGGAAGAATCCCATGCACCGCTACAGACTAGGGACCGAATGGCTCGGCAGCAGTTCTGCAGAAATGGATCCAGGGGTTACAGTGGACGAGAAGCTGGATATGAGTCAACAGTGTGCCCTTGTTGCCAAGAAGGCCAATGGCATTTTGGGATGTATAAGTAGGGGCATTGCCAGCAGATCGAGGGACGTGATCGTTCCCCTCTATTCAACATTGGTGAGGCCTCATCTGGAGTACTGTGTCCGGTTTTGGGCCCCACACTACAAGAAGGATATGGAAAAATTGGAAGGAGTCCAGCGGAGGGCAACAAAAATGATTAGGGGAGTGGAACACGAGTTATGAGGAGAGGCTGAGGGAACTGGGATTGTTTAGTCTATGGAAAAGAAGGATGAAGGGGGATTTGATAGCTGCTTTCAACTACCTGAAAGGGGGTTCCAAAGAGGATGGATCTAGACTGTTCTCAGTGGTAGCAGATGACAGGACAAGGAGTAATGGTCTCAAGTTGCAGTGGGGGAGGTTTAGGTTGGATATTAGGAAAAACTTTTTCACTAGGAGGATGGTGAAACACTGGAATGCGTTACCTAGGGAGGTGGTGGAATCTCCTTCCTTAGAAGTTTTTAAGGTCAGGCTTGAGAAGGCCCTGGCTGGGATGATTTAGTTGGGGATTGGTCCTGCTTTGAGCAGGGGGTTGGACTAGATGACCTCCTGAGGTCCCTTCCAACCCTGATATTCTATCATTCTATCATTCTGTGATTTTACAGAGGTGATTTTTACCTTTTCTTTAATTAAAATTCTTCTTTTAAGAACCTGATTGCTTTTTCATTGTTCTTAAGATCCAAGGGTTTGGGTCTGTGTTCACCTATGCAAATTGGTGAGGATTTTTATCAAGCCTTCCCTAGGAAAGAGGATGTAGGGTTTGGCAAGGATTTTGGGGGGAAAGACATTTCCAAGCGGGCTCTTTCCTAGTTATATATCTGTTAGACACTTGGTGGTGGCAGCAATAAAGTCCAAGGGAAAAAGGAAAATAGTTTGTACCTTGGGGAAGTTTTAACCTAAGCTGGTAAAAATAAGCTTAGGAGGTTTTCATGCAGGTCCCCACATCTGTACCCTAGAGTTCAGAGTGGGGAAGGAACCTTGACTCCTTTGTTTCTTGTCTTTTAACCAGTTACTAATCCATGAGAGGACCTTCCCTCTGATCCCATACTGCTGGGTTTGCTTAAAGGCCTTTGGGTGAGGCACCTTGTCAAAAGCTTTCTGAAAGTCCAAGTACTCTATATCCACTGGATCAACCTTGTCCACATGTTTGTTGGCCCCCACAAAGAATTCTAATATATTGGTGAGGCATGATTTCCCTTTACAAAAGCTGTGTTGGCTGTTCCTCAACAAATCGTGTTAATTTATGTGTCTGGTAATTCTGTTCTTTACTACAGTTTCGACCAATTTGCCTGGTACTGAAGTTAGACGTACCGGCATAGAATCATATAATATCAGGGTTGGAAGGGACCTCAGGAGGTCATCTAGTCCAACCCCCTGCTCAAAGCAGGACCAATCCCCAATTCCTCAGATCCCTCAAGGATTGAACTCACAACCCTGGGTTTAGCAGGCCAATGCTCAAACCACTGAGCTATCCCTCCCCACCCCAATGTAATTGTCAGGATGGCCACTGGAGCCTTTTAAAAAAATTAGTGTCATAGTAGCTACCCTCCAGTCCAGTCACCTGGTGCATACCACAGTTAGTAGTTCTGCAATTTCATATTTGAGTTCTTTTAGAACTCTTGGGTGAATACCATCTAGTCCTGGTGACTTATTCCTGTTTAATTTATCAGTTTGTTGCAAAATCTCTTCAATCTTGGACAGTTCCTCAGATTTGTCACCAAGAAAGGATGGCTGAGGTGTGGGAATCTCCCTCACATCCTCTGCAGTGAAGACCAATGAATAGCATTCATTAGCTTCTCTGCAACAGCCTTGTCTTCCTTGAGTGCTCCTTTAGCACCTCGGGCATCCAGTGGTCCTGCTGAATGCTTGGCGTTCTTCCTGCTTCTGACATACTTAGAAAAATTAGTTAGTTTTTGTCTTTCTGTAGTTGCTCTTCAAATTCTTTTTTGGCCTGTCTAATTATACTTTGGCACTTGATTTGCCACAGTTTATGCTCCTTTCTATTTTGTAGCCTAGTGAGAGGCTTCCATTGAAGATGGGGTGTGCTGTGCAACACAGTTGGCAAACCTGGAAATAGTTTGGGTTCCTTGAGCCACCCTGTCATCCCTGGGTGATCGTTAAAGTAGACCTTGCATGACCTTTGGTAGACATTTGCCTAGAGCTGGCCAGAGCGTTCTCAGCTCTTACCTCTAAGTTTTGACAGCTATGCTGACTCATCTAATTTTTGTCTCCTTTTCTGTTCTACAGTAGAATACTTACGTTAGTATCCATGATCATAACTAACACATGGGAGATACTTGGAAATTGTGGATCAGGATTTGAACCTGGATCTGCACATGGAAACTGACTTCCATTTTTGCATCCTGTACAGGAGATTCCTTGAGGTGGATAAGTGATACTATTCCAGAGTGGGATGTTAATACAGTCTACTGAAAACAGCCTGTAACAGATCTGTATTGGTCAAACTGAGACCAGGTGTTTCCCTGTCCTTTACTGGACTGTCTCAAATTCTGTTAAGGGAGATGAGATACAGGAGGTAATATCTTTTATTGGACAAAGTTTTGTTGATGAAAAACACAAGCTTTCGAACGGACATAAAATCAGTTGAAACTTAAAAGTCAATGGGGACATGTGTTGTAAAACAGTCCATGATGCACGAACCTGCAAGCACAAGAGCTGGGATGCACAGTGCTGAGTACCTGTGTCTATTTGAGGAAGGTACAAACTTTCATCTCATGGTTTGATTACTGGTTACTGTTTCCCATCAACATGTTATGCTGATTTTTATTTTGAAGCCTGTTATTCCTACGTCTAATTCTTTTATAGTAAAGCTAAACCCTTTTAGTACTTCCTTCCTGTATCCTGTTAAAACACCAACCAGTATGTGTCTGTTTTCTGGGGAAACATTTTTAAAAAGTGAATACTGTAATGTCCAGAAGGAAGTGAGAAGAGTAGCTGCCCAGTTCTGCACTCTTAATATTGAAGCCAAGCTGTAAGCTAGGTTGTGTTGCACAAATCCTTTTAGAACCATTTGGTGTTGGGGTACATCATGCAAAACTAGTTTTGTGAAGCTTGAAGTGCCAGTTTAACTCTTCTGCACAAGGACTTCATCTCCTCCTCTGCAGCTGGACTGTGCTTGGAATTATGAATGAATAGATGGGCTTTAATCCATCTGGAAGAGCTGTTTAAGGTTACATGCTGTAACTTTACCCCATTGAGAAGATTTGGAAATTACAGGCTACCTTAATAGGCTTTTAAAAAAAACCCAACCCTTTAAGATTACATAGAAAAATGATTCAGTTCTCTGGTCCCTATGTCTGTAGTAAGGAACTGCAGTCTTCCTGGCCACTCTGATGCTGCATTAACAAGTAAACAACAGTAGGATTCTTCTGTAGGCCGCCTTGTTTATTTACTCACCCTGTATCTCTGCCAGCCTCCCTTATAGCGCTAACTAGGACAACCAGACTAAGCCCAAATTAGACTGTTGGCAGCTTGCCAGGAACTAAAGGGTTGCACCTAATCTGCATAAAATGGAGGCGACTAGAATCATCCACATCATTAATATGGAAATTAGATTCACAGATTCCAAGGCCAGAAGGGACCATCGTGATCATCTAGTCTGATCTGTAGAACACAAGCCAGAGACCTTCCCCACAATGATTCCTAGAGCAGATACTTGAGAAAAACGTCCAGTTTTGTTTTAAAAATTGTCAGTGATGGAGAATCCACCACAGCCCTGGGTAAATTGTTCCAATGCTTAATTACTCTCACCGTTTAAAATTTCTGCCTTATTTCCAGTCTGAATTTACCTAGCTTCAATTCCAGCGATTGGATCGTGTTAGACCTTCCTCTGCTAGATTGTAGTACCCATTATTAAATATTCCCCATGATATGGTCCATGGAGACAACAGGTTGCCACATGCAATGCTCAGTCTTTAGCCAGGTGTCCTTACTACTCCCATAGAGAGAGAATTTTCATAGCATTTCATCTGCAGACCCCTGCAGCTCTGTGAAAGTAGCAGTGGGCTTCATTGTTGGTGTTTGTGGGTGATGTTTGGTAACTGGCTCCTGCTGAAGATCTTGACCTCCTTCCTCGGATGCATTTATGTCACATCCCATACCTTATTCTTGGTATCACAATACCCGTTTCACAACTTGTGAGTGTATGCCAACAGTGTCCTAGGCACTTCAGACATAGGAAAGTGCTCCTTGCACCAAAGAGCTTAAAATCTAAATAAGGCAGCATAGGAAGAGAAATACTGATGTAAAACTAAATACCACCAATTAAACCTTTTGGAAACCCCAAGCACTGATAAACAAACCCTAGATTGGTATGGCTCTGACTGTGTAGGTCAGGGGTTCTCAAACTGGGGTTGCAAAGGTATTACGTCGGGGTCGTGAGTACATGCATAAAACAGAGAGCAACTGCTATAAAATATGTAATTTAAATCTAGTGTGTTTGAAAATTACACACACATTTCTCTCACAATGTAGTGTATTTACTTCAAAAAGTATTGTAAGCTTATAAAGCAGTGATTGTTGTTCCTAAACAAAATATATGTTTGTATTATCACCACTTTAAGGAAATTGGACTCTGGGGATTGTAGTATATTGTGCACACAGGTTTGTTGTCTTGAGACTAAAAAGGTGGAAGTGGTCACTGGCACACGGTGGGAGGAAAGGTCTCCCTCCCCCCTCATCCCAGTCAGCCTCATCAGAGGTGTCCTAGGTGTCCCATTTTGGCCTTGCTTAGCAGGACCTCTGTTTTTGGTATTCACCTCTTGCTAGAAAGTTCTGCTAATGTGATTTGGTTTAAAGAGTCCTTCATTTTTTGACAGACCTGCATGGTCTCTAAACATCTGGAAGAGTGACGATCCTGTTCACAAAGGGCCCTGTCCACAGTGAGCATCAAAATGTCTCTTGTTTTCTCCCCCCACTTTGTACAAGGTCCCAGGGGATTTCCCCCCCCTTCCAAAATGTGGCTTTTCCTGTATATTAAAAAAAAAAGCAGCGTCCTACCTGCCCCTCTCCCAATCAGCCCTACAATAACAAAGCAATATGTTCAAGTTTAAATAAAAATATTAATCAGGGAAAACAGATTTTTGTTTCATACTCCTGGACTGTAGGTTATAAAACAGCACGGGAAGGAGTCCTTGTGAAAATGAACGGACACCTATTTAATGGCTGGTTCCAGTGTTGCATAGACGTCTGCTGATGCTGCAGTGAAAAGGTGCATGTTACTGCAGAACTGCATCCCACCTCTCTCTGCTCTCTCCCCTTCCATTCCTTTAATACGGTCCAGGTGCTTCTTTGAGCGACTGCGCAGACTGTATGGGTGGGGTGGGAAAGAGAGCTATTGATAAAGCAGCTGCTGCCCCATGACATCTGCACCAGAGAACGGGCTCGTTGCCTGAGTATCATTTTCTTTCCTTTCTTTACAGTTTTGCTAGTGCATTAATAGCCACTTTGACGGACGTGCCTCTTCTCTCCCTGATGAACGACATCCTTCCAGGGGATGCAGTAGGGAATGGGAGGCAGAGAAACTCATTTAGAATCTGCTTGTGTGCTTCACACTCGCCACTGCTAATTGCTTCCTTACAGACAGCTCACTGTATACTTTCAGCATTCACGCTACAGAACTCATCTACCCAGGAAGGAAATGTCAAATTTCAGGCCTGAGGTGCTTTGAATAATAATACAGTGGCAGTCTGCACTTAGTGTCCAGCCATGACATCAGCAGGAGGAACCTCAGCTCAGGAGCCAAGCAGCCCAGGTTTGGGGTAGTAAAGATGTCAGTTCAATAATGCACTGGCTGGCCCTGCCGTCTGTTGCAGAAATACCTGTCTGCATTGCCCGAGAACTACGGCTCTTGCTTTTGTGTAAATGCTGGCAAACACAGCCAAACAAGTGCTGGCTATCCTATAAGCCAGTAGATTCCCAGTTTTCCCTCAGATTATTTTTCCTGAAATAAAATCTCCTTAGTAAATAGGTGTTGCTTTGGCTTGTTCAATGGTTGTTCTCATGGTACTTGCAGTATTTCGCTCTCTGGCTGTCTGGATGGTCTGGTGTCTAGATTGTCCAAGTGACTATCTTTGGAAGTCACCTGCTGCAGAGTGATTTTGGGCACCCCTCTGAGCTGTCCTGAAGCTGCAGCATGTGTGGTGTACCATCAGCAATGACGGGTAACCTAGCCGATGACTAGAGGCTGCTAGAAGACTGCAGTATAGTATGCTGCTGAACACAGCAGTCCAGCCAGACCTTGCCTGCTGTTTTTAAAAGGAATTGCGAGCAGCCGGTGAAATATTCTAGAGCTAGTCAACTCACCTGACTGAAATACAAGTTTGTATTTGAGTAGGAAAAGTTAAATAAAAAATTGAACCGTTTTTTGCTCTTGCACTTACTAAGCCTCTTGCTGAGTTCTCTGACAACCCTGATGACCATGTGGAAATGATTGAGACCCGTGTAATGGGCCACACACAGCAACCGTTGCATGAGGGATTGTGACTTCTCAGCAGGAACGGTGGGCAAAAGTCACATTTGCAAGCCCACTGTTCTGTAAAATGATACACAAATGATGACTGTTCAGTATGTCTTATTAAATTTGCTCGAAACATTCGACAGTACTTTGAGATCGTAGTATTATGTCAATGCTTGGAGGCCTCCCGTCAGTGTCAGTCCTGCAACCTGACCTGAACCCGATGGGACCCAACTACAAGTGTCAGGTCTGGGTCAGGTGGGAAAACAATCTCTCTGTTGTGTCAGATCTCCTCCTCTTGCACTTGGGGTAGGCGTGGCAGCAGCTGCATGCTCTGCTTCTGCCGAACACCATCACCCCACTGTGCTGTGCATGCTGTGGAGCGAGTGTGCCGAGAAGTTGCAGCAGCTTTCACTGCACAGAGAGAGTGTTGGATGGCAGGAGCAGGGCACCCAAGCTGCCGCCATGCCAACTACAGTGGCCACTGCGGGGTGTCCCAGTACTTCAGGAATAGCATGTGCCCACCCCCAGTGTCATGACCTCACACACACCATGCATGCAGTTCGTGGTGCAGTGGCGTGCTCTTCAAAGTGGTGTCTCCACTTGACGTTGCCTCACACGCGTAGCATGTATGATGTCATGCCCGCAGGTACGGAGTGACTTGCCCTTCAAAATGCCCCCCTCCCCCTGTTAATATCGGGCAAAACTACATCCAGCTTTGGCTCCATACCAGACAGAGACAAGCCACCCAAAACAGGACTGTCCAGTTTAAAACCAGACAAATGGCCTGTCTAGTGCTGACCCCATGGTGGCAGTAACCCAGGTTCGGGCGGAAGGGTTGGGTTGGAAAATGACTCGATCCTCTCGGGCTCAGACTGGGCCTAAAAATTAGGCCCGAGCAGACCTCTACAGAGCCCATTATGCTAGAGGCTGTGTAAATACAGAGAAATGGTCCCTCCCCAAGAGCTCGCAATCTGAAGCGACGAAGGCAGGGGAGGTGGCTGTGGTGCACAATGGTCAGGGTGATGTGTGCTTGTCGCAGGTTGGTTCCATGTCTCTTACTGGGGCATTTCTTATTGCTGTTACATAAACTCTAGATTTTAGGTTTCTTTGGGTCAGTGCAGAGGGCTGGAGAAGGGAAAGAGGAGGAGTTGGTTGAAGTAAGAAGGGTGGTGGGTAATATGGGGAGTCTGAAGGGGAAGGCAAGGAGGTTGAGAAGCCCACCAGGCACAGGGGAGAGTTGAGATGGGCAGCGGTGGGGGAAGGGGTGGGATGAAAACAGTGGTGATACTATTGCAATGAGACAGCAGAGCCCAGGTGCCACAGTCAAGTGAACATCAGGCTGTGAAGGCTCCTCCTGGCTGCCATTATTCTCCTTTTGAAGGTGGAAGGATGCTTCCAGTGCGTGCCTCTGGGGTCTCTTGAAAGGGCACAAGGGGACTGGAAGGCCCTGATTTTTACCCTCTATATTCTGTGCCATAGTTGGTATTTGCTGCATTTGGGAAGGAGGTCTGGAGACTTACATAGCCTATAACCCCTCCTGTAGGTTCCTTGTAAGTGTGACTTCTTCCCCATGCAGAAGCAGGCTTAGGGCCTCCCCTTCTCCAGATGAGCCCCTCTAGTCTGGAGGTCGGATGTGATAGAAGGAGGGCTGGGAATTGCCTGCTGTAGCTAGCTAGCACTGACTGCTTTGGAAAGGAAGGGCCCAGGGGCCTGCCTTCACCTTGATGCTCTTTTCCCCTGGCCTTCATCTATGTTTGGTCTCTTTAGATTGTAAGCTCTCCAACCCAAGCCGTTCAGCGCTCCTATGACACAAGTAAAGATTTAAGTCAGTGTTGTAGATCTCAAGCAAATTAAGCAAAGCATTGCAAAATCTCTAATTTGTTCAGTCCTGTTTTATAGAACCCTCTGCGTGCAATATTTGAACTTTAAAATCTGCTCTTGGTTACCCCATTCATTGTTGGGTAAATGTGAGATGACAAATCCCAGTGTAGAAGGTAATTACACAGTGGATTTTCTCAAATGTAATTTGATTCTGACATGGCTCAGCTGTATTTAAATCCTCTTCCCTTGCCAACTGGGAGGAGATTTGACTTTACTGGATTGTTTTATTTGTACAACCTTCAGTTTAAGTCCCAGGTTCCACATCACCCAATCCTGCGCTCTCCCCATGCTGTTGATAGAGAGGTAGTAAACATGGGTGGTTTATAAAAACATGCTACACTTAAGGCCTATGGAGATAAAAGAGAGTGGAAAATTTTTTTTTTTCCCCCATCCCGGAGCATCTTTGCAGACATGGAGTGCAGTACAGTGTCACTATTCTTTCCTGTCTGTGACTTGTTCCTCTTTTCAGCCTTGTGTACAATGTCCTGCCATCTAGTCAGTGGTCAGCCCCTAAGTTGAACTGTCCCTTGGCTGGAAATGTATGGTTATGTAATGGAGAGAAGTAAGGGGGAATGTGGGCATTGATATATGTAAATATCCTTGAATTGTCCCTCTGGATACCTCTGGAAATTCCTAGGGAGCCTTGGAAAATGTTAATTTGAAAATGTGAAACAAGCTGGGTCATGTTTAATTAGGGATTTAGTTCAGAATGGGCTGCCTAGGTCTTTGAACAACATAAACAAGAATCTGGGATTTCAATACATGCAAGTAAGATGCGTTTATAAAAGAAATTTGATGTGATAAAAACAAGATGTGCTTCGTGAGACGGCTCTGCCGGAAAATGTGTTGATCTAAATCTTCATTGACTATTTATGCGATAATTGAGAGGAAGTTGAGGGGAGAAAAACCAACTTAAATTTGTCATATGATCTTGGAGAGAGGGCAGAAAACTGGTTCTCTGACAGAGGTTGTTGTAGGATTGACCCCATGTGTGCTATTCTAGACCCGTATTGGGCATGGTTAGCAACGCTCAGCAGCAAAATGGTTTCTTGTAGTGTAAAAAGGTGGAATTTCATGCCTATGGTATTGTGTTCATGTCTCATTTTACCCATTTTAAAATAAGAATAATACCCAACATACAGGGGTGCTAGGAGGCTTAACTGATGATTATGAAGGGCTTTAAGCCTGATGAAAGCTGTGCATTATACCTAGTTTGGGCACTATCCAAAATGTAGCTGCTCTGTGTCAAGCTGCAAAAATTGAACCACAAATGTGCTGTGTTAGGGTCTTCCTCACCCAAACTGTGCTGCTCAGGCTGAGGTTACTTTTGCCAAATGTAAAGGCATTGTTTTACTTATTACATTATTTGGTCAAGGAGTTGATTGAAAGTTAGAAATTTCCCCCTTTATTCAAAAGTGTCCAACTGATCCTAAAGATTATGTGCTCTCTCTCACCTGACTCAGTTCTGTCCCCTAGACACTGGCCTGCTTTCAGTCACACTCCTGACCACACTGCTGTTCCCAGCTCTTTTGCTGACTTGTCTGCATCTGGGCAAGTTACTTCCTTTGCTGCCCCTGTCTCCACATCTGTAAATTGAGGATAATCATACTTGCCCATCTCATTTTAGCTTTTTGAAACCTATGGATGAAAAGCCTGTTCAAGGGATTGTTAGTAAAATAATCAACAAAATAACATTCTTGACTTGATTGGAATTACTTCTGGATTTCGTTTCAAATTCTATCATGAATGCGTATTCTTAGAGGAAAGAAAATGACAACTACAATATATTGATTTGCTGTTGTTGCCTTTTTTACTTTTACATTGTATAATTAAAGTTAATGCTTATGAAACAGAGGGATGGGTTGATTATAATGGTTGAAACAAACCCTTTACTGCTCCCAGCCAGATCTTGGCCAGTGCGCTGTCTTCTCCCACCCCTGTGCCTCACGCGTTGCCAGTTGTGTGTGATGTGGGCAGATTTTCACTTGGACCTAGGAACTGGGATGTGACTGTGATGCTCTGTACCTCGGGGGAACACTCTGCACCCCCATGTTCATCCTTATAATATGGTTGTGTGGTATCCAATGCAAAGTTTGTCATGTCGGGTGTCTTCGGAAGGCTCATGATGCACTGAGCATTGTCGTTATAGTGATGTTGTAGTAATTGTTGTTATAGTAATGTTATAGGCTGTAATTTCATGTATATAGTTAGGAGGCTGAAAATGAGTCCTCATGGCTTAAAACAAGCCCAGGCAAAAACTCTCCAAGAGCAGAGGGGCAGTTCACACCTCATCAGGACATGTATGGGACAAACCCTGCCCAGCCTCACAGGAACAAAGGACACTGGCCTAGGCAGCAACAAAGGATCTGTTGGACTCTCGAGTGAGTCACCCCCCTTCCTTTGGTCAGTTTGGGACTACAATGAGGTAATGCTCACCTGACCCTGAAGGGGGGGCAAAGCCAAGAGGGAAGAAAGAAGATGGTAAAAGGGAGAGACGTTTGCCATGCTCTTCCTCTCTCTTCCACCTCCATCTACAGACATCATCACCAAGCAACTGAAGCGCTGATCAAAGGAGAGAGCCTAGCTGAAGGGCAACCAGCCAGCCTGTGGAGAGAAGCATCTAAGTTTGTAAGGGCACTGAAAGTGTTACGATCAGCTTAGAATGCATTTTGCTTTTATTTCATTTGACCAAATCCGACTTGTTGTGCTTTGACTTATAATCACTTAAAATCTATCTTTGTAATTAATAAATTTGTTTATTCTACCTGAAGCAGTACATTTGTTTTGAAGCATGTCAGAAACTCCCCTTGGGATAACAAGCCTGGTACATATCAATTTCTTTGTTAAATTGACGAACTCATATACGCTTGCAGCATCCAGCGGGCATAACTGGACACTGCAAGATGGAGGTTCCTAGGGTTGTGTCTGGGACCGGAGATATTGGCTAGTGTCATTCGGTTGCACAATCCAAGCAGTTTACTTGCTAGAGGCTGTGCGTGAACAGCCCAGGAGTGGGGGTTCTCACAGCAGAGCGGGGTAAGGCTGGCTCGCAGAGTTGACGATTGGAGTGATTTAGCAGATTACCAGTCCAGATAACACCAGGGGAACATCACAGTGACTTGGATATTAATTTCTGCCAGTGCCCAAGTACAGTTTGCACACCAAGGTGAGCATAGTGCTATTAAACTGTGTGCCCCCCAGCTTCCAAATACTGGAGCGAATGCTGCCTGGTGACATGGAAGCTCATTTGGTTGGTCCTGTTCTAGATTTTGGTTTCATCACTACACGCTAATTTGGCAGGCACCCAATGAAAGCTTTAAATGGGTGTTTTCTAACTCCTTGCGTAAAGATGGAGAGCCTGTAAGGTGTGAGAATCAGGAACACTTGAGAGAGGGTGTGGTGGTTAGGACTCCTACAATGTTGGTCATTCCACCGCTCAATTAACTGTGGGCGATGGCTTCGAAAATTGGTTTGTACCAAAAGTTGCTTTTGTCATCTTTCAATGAGATGATTACAAGCTGGCGGTGTATTTGGAAATTATAGTGAGCTGTCTCCTGTAATGGGGGCAAGAAAGAAGTGGGTCGTTCTGTTCCTTAGGGCTTGTCTGCATGAGGTGGGTTAATCTGCAGTTTTTCAAGTTAATCTGCTTTGAAAATTCTTGCGTACACATGGTGCAGTTCATTGACTCTGCATTTATCGCAAACTCTGGAGCCCTCTTTGAAAGTGAACTAACTTTGCTGTGAAGAATTTCATGCCTTGAGCACTGTAGTTAGGTTGACCTAACCCCAGTGTAGATGCAGTGAGGTAGATGGAAGGATTCTTCTGCTGATGTAGCTACTACCTCTCTGAGAGGTGGGTTACCTACATTAATGGGAAAAACCCCATCTGTCAGTGTAGGAAGTGTCCTAGTGTAGACATACCCTTATTGTGCAGCATCCAAAGTAGTCTGGTAACGTCCCAGTACCTGGACCCACTTTAAATACAGTTGTGGGAAGCGCCAGCACTTCATGCTGCCTCCACCCTGTGAATTTCCCAATGCTGTGCAGTAATGACGCTCCCCTTTGAGAAGCCACGGAGGTTTGGAATCGGAGAAGGCCTGAAGAAGCGTTTAATGCTTCCTCCTTCATGTTGAGCTTGTCCTCAGCCTGTTGTCTCTGCCTGACCTCCTCTGCTCCATGCAACTCGGTGTCCCCTCTCAAAAGGCTGCTCCCTCGCAAAGCTCTGCTCCACCTCTGGCCTCTGCAAACCTTATGCTGCTCCAGTATCCCCAGGAAGCCTGTTGTTCCTGACCCTGTTTTGCCCTACCTTGCCATACCCCTTTGCCTACCAAGCCCTGCTTACTTGCCCACCATTCTCCTCCTTCCCAACCCCACCTCCCATCACCCTCACTTCCCATATGGGTGTCTCTCACTAGCCCACCACTTCCGAAACTCCAGGAAATTCCCATCCAAACTTCAGCCCAAGTATAAGTGTAGCTTAGCTGCCTTATTTGGGAAAACACTCTCTGAAAGCAGCCCTAGCATCCAGTGCATCCTCAGCCCTGATACTGCACTACCCAAATCCTCCACTCTACTTCCTTTCACTTCAGCTCCAAGTCACTCTCACATCTGGAAGCAGGGCCTTGGATTTTTAACATGGTAATAAGAGACTTCTGAAGAAAAGGAGTGTGTATTGATAAATCTGAATCTTGTTGATGTCTTAGTTAAGGTGCACTTGAATGCAATTAGAACAGCTGATGGTGTGTTGTCGGTGGCTGTATGATGTGAAAAGGGAACGTGGTGTGGAGTGAGGACCCTGCATGGATGTTTTGATGTTTTGTCTCTAAGGTGTATGAATTAAGGTTGGTCTGTATATTGATGTTGCCTTAACAGGCAGGACTTCCTTGGTGTGAAGAGATTAGGATGCACTGACAGAGGACAAGTGTTTTGATGTAAGATTATCTAATTTTTGTGAAAGCAGCAGTTGCAGGGTACGCTCCTCAATGTTGAGGATAGCAATAGGAATGAGCTTTCCTGCCAGACAGTCCATGGGAAGGTGGATGGTACATGTGACTCTCTTCCCTCCTGGATTGCGAGCTCCCACAGAACCTGGCAGGGGATTCCAGCCGATGTTACTTTCCTGGTGGCAGTGTGAGGAGAGCTTGGCGGGTGCAGCACTCAGGATAGAGGGTGTGGGGACAACAAGGAGCAGCTCTGGTTTCACTGAGTCAGGCCCTCCTGAGTCTCCCCCTCTGCCAAAGACAGCCTGGACGTGGTTCTGTTAGTTTACCAGTGCTGCTCTGTATCATTCTGCTTGAGTCACTCAGGATCTGAAGAACTTACTCTCCCACCGCTCAATTGTGATGTCTCCACCGCACCGCCCAGTCTCCCGTGGCTTGAGGAGCTTGGGATTTTGTACTGGATAGGGGCAAACTGTCTGGCCCACTCTGACTGTGTGTACCTTGCCCAGAAAATGCAAAGATTTGTTGTCTGGATTGTATTTTGATGTGTCTAAAGTCTCTCCCCCACTCCCCCTTTCCTTAATAGTGGGTGGTGTTCCCCAGCATGTGAAGTTGAAATGGGGCCTTCCCCATGCTGTCCCTGAGCAGTATGGTTTCTTGTATGGTTACCCAGTTTATTGCGCAAAAAAAAAAAAAAAAAAAAAAAAAAAAAAGCGAGGGGGGCATGCTCAGACTCTAATCACTTCTCTTGTTGTTAAGACCAAGCCTCTACTTATGCAGTTTTTTGGGGTTTTTTGAAGGTGCAGTTTTAAAACGATTGGGGTTTTTGCAGAACTGGCAAAGTCGCACTTGGGTTCACATCTGTGTCTTGCTATTTACCCTGCTCCTCTAGGTAGCTGAAGTACCCAGGAACCAGAACTTCCTCTCCCTGTGCACTCCTGTGGTCCATTGATCACATGCTCTTCCCCATATCGGATCGTTTTGTGCACAGCAGGGTTTAGCTTTTCTTAGGTGGGGCAGTTATTTGGAAGTGAGCTTTCTGCTGACAGCTGATATTGCACAGGTCTGCAGGGCATGGAAGGGGGACACACTGATATCTTAGATCAGCACGTGGCACTCGGTGTTGATCGTCACTGGCTTGTGGAGTCAGCTAAGGTCACTGCACTTTGTTTGACCTGGGCTCAAATACATTGGGGTTTGAGGGTAACAGAAATAACGCGCAAACCCCAGAAAATGGGTTTGGTTGGAATTCAGTTAAATGCTATCTCATGGTTAATATTGAGATATTTATTTCAAAATTAGACTTGCACGGGGCTGCCCTTCCCCCTTCCAAACCTACCTCAGTGCAGTGTGGATGGAAAATTGGAGGGTGTCCCCTTCCCAGATGAGCCTCGGATATATTTGGCAGCTCTGTGGGATTGTGGGTTTTGTTCAGCCCTGTGTTCTGCACTACCATTTCTCTGTTGAGCGAAATAATTTTGTATTTGTTTTTTGATTTTGCATGCATCGCATCTATCATAAGGTACACGGTTTAAAATGCACAAAATAGTTGAAACAGTGAGCCCAGCTTAAGAACCCCAGCAACCAACCAGTCTGGCAACAGATCACCCAATAACTAGCTAGCCCCTTTTTCTTTCCGAGACACACACCCCCCCCCCCCGCCCAAACATGCTATTAAAAACTCCACGGCCCACCTGTGCCCCTGCAGTTTTCTGCATATAAAGGCTAGGGCCAGCGTTATGGGTTAGCAAGCAGGGCAATTGCCTGGGGTCCCACACCACGGGGGGCCCCGCAAAACTAAGTTGCTCAGGCTTTGGCTTCAGCCCCAGGTGGCGGAGCCCCAGGCTTTGGCTTTCTGCCTTGGGCCCCAGTGAGTCTAATACTGGCCCTGCTTGGTGGCCCCCTAAAACCTGCTCGCAGCCCCTCAGGGGGCCCCGGACCCCTGGTTGGGAACTACTGATCTAACCTACAGATCCCAGCTCCCTGCATCACCCAATTTTTCCCATTTTATGGGAAAATAGATGGGCCTTACGGCATGCCCTGAAAAACAATTAATTTAGGCTATTGTGGATTAAATTCCAAAACCAAGATCCTTTCACAGAAAATGTCTTGCCACCATCACTCTTCTTTCAGTGGCTGATGGCTCCAGTGTCTCTGCTGAGTGAAGCTGTGGTGGTATCCTAGAGAGACAGCCTCAGGTAGGCTGGTACCGTCATATGTAGAAATAAATCTAGTTTTAATGTTAGGCCCATGTAGACTGTATTGCACTAGCCTTGTCTTTAGGTCACAAAGGTATGTGTTACTGTAGCAAGGCCTGAATCCAAAACAGAGGTGAATGGGAAAAGTACTCTTGGCTACTGCTTTTAGCGCCTCTAAAACCAGCTGATTGTCTAGAATCATAGACTATCAGGGTTGGAAGGGACCTCAGGAGGTCATCTAGTCCAACCCCCTGCTCAAAGCAGGACCAAGGCCCAATTTTTGCCCCAGATCCCTAAATGGCCCCCTCAAGGATTGAACTCATAACCCTGGGTTTAGCAGGCCAATGCTCAAACCACTGAGCTATCCCTCCCCCGAAATGGTTCTCCCAAATTGCAAACTCAAAAAATAATCCACAGGGTGCCCATTTGTTAAGGGGTTAATATAATCTCCCTCCCTGCCTGTTGCTTTCCCAACTTACCCACCTCACGTCAGTCTTGTCTTAATATTCATGCAGCTAGCTCTCATTTATGCCCTAATCTCAGCCAGATATTTGATGAGGACTTCAACTGCACCATCTTCGTTGAACAAGAAGGATGGCTCAGTGGTTAGGGCACTAGCCTAGGACTTAGCAGACCTGGGTTCAAGCCTCTGCTCTGCCACAAATTATCTGATGGACCTCAGGCAAGTCACTTAGCCTCTCTGCCTCAGTTCCCCATCTATACAGTGGAGACAGCAGGGTGTTGTAAGGATAAATATGTTAAAGATGTCTTACTGAGGGGGGCCATAAGAACTTTAGATAGATGCATAACATGGAGACAGAGAACTGGGTGCATGTCAGCATACCAAAAGCACCATAACAGAGCACTCCTAACAGCCTTCTCTACATGTTCAATGAGAGAGACTGGCAAGACGAAACCGTCTCCAACCCATTTGAGAGCCCATGGGACACAGGAGTTGTCTGGGACTCTGGGGCTTAGAGGAATGGTGCTGCTTGAGTGACTCTGTTCAAGCCAGGTGAGGTGTGAAGGGCAATCTGACGATCCCCCTACACACCTGGTTTTCATCCATTGTCATGAGGAGAATGCAGTTTCCATACCATTCACTGGTCTGATCTCACATTAACAAGAGTCAAGGGAATCTAACACAGCCAGATAAGTTCTCACTACAGTCTTCTGAACAATCTTACTCAATGGTAAGATATCAGGAAAGTGATAACTGACCAGAGATATAGCAATGATATTGTAGCAGGGTTGGTCCCAGGACATGAGACAAGGTGGGGGAGGTAATATCTTTTATTGGACCAACTTCTATTGGTGAGAGTGACAAGCTTTCCAGTGACTCAGTACTGAAGAAGAGCTCTATGTAGCTCAAAAGCATCTCGCTCACCAACGGAAGTTGGTCCAGTAAAATTACCTCACCTTCCTTGTCTCTCTCTGATAGCATCAAGCAGCGGCTGGAGAGGTGCTGCCTTAAACAGCTTGTACCCTGCCCGCTGTAAAGGAGCTGTTGAAAATGTCCAAAAATGGCCCTGTTCAGGGCCTGCCTGCACTACAACTTTTAACTGGGTCAGGGGACAGCTGAGTTGCGACTGGGTCACCAGACCGGGTTTAGCAACCCCATAATTAATAACCATGCTAGTGCTTAAAGGAACTCATGATTAAGAGCAAGGGGTCAGACTCAACTCAGTCATGTGGTTTTGGGCAATATCCTCCCCAATAACTAGAAACCGAAACTATTGGATATTTTTTATGTGATGTGATTAGTCAATGCAATATGCAGTTAATCCTGTATGACTACTTCTGTAATCCTGGCTAGACATTGGAGACCATTTGAATATTTTGGTAACAAGCTGAAAAATCTTGTTTGCTAGCAACTGAATGTACTACCAAGCTTTCTTACCTGAATCTAGCTCCCAGCCACAGGAGCAGGCCCAACAATCACGTACTTTCAACTTTTTTCACCCAGAAGGCTAGTCAAGTCTCGCTGCAGTAGCAATACAGGGCAAGTTGAACTACTGCTAGAGAGGTTTCCTACCCTCCTTTGCCCTGAGAAGATTAGGACACTCCCTTCTTGCAGATGACACTAAACTGGGAGGAGTGGTAGATACGCTGGAGGGTAGGGATAGGGTACAGAGAGATATAGACAAATTAGAGGATTGGGCCAAAAGAAATCTGATGAGGTTCAACAAGGACAAGTGCAGAGTCCTGCACTTAGGACAGAAGAATCCCATGCACCCCTACAGACTAGGGACCGAATGGCTCGGCAGCAGTTCTGCAGAAAAGGACCTAAGGTTTACAGTGGACGAGAAGCTGGATATGAGTCGACAGTGTGCCCTTGTTGCCAAGAAGGCTAACAGCATTTTGGGCTGTATAAGTAGGAGCATTGCCAGCAGATTGAGGGATGTGATCATTCCCCTCTATTCGGCATTGGTGAGGCCTCATCTGGAGTACTGTGTCCAGTTTTGGGCCCCACACTACAAGGAGGATGTGGAAAAATTGGAAAACGTCCAGTGGAGGGCAACAAAATGATTAGGGGGCTGGAGCACATGATTTATGAGGAGAGGCTGAGGGAAATGGTCTTATTTAGTCTGCAGAAGAGAAGAATGAGGGGGGATTTGATAGCTGCTTTCAACTACCTGAAAGGGAAAGGAGGACTTGTGGCACCTTAGAGACTAACCAATTTATTTGCGCATGAGCTTTCGTGAGCTACAGCTCACTTCATCGGATGCATACTGTGGAAATTGCAGAAGACATTATATACACAGACACCATGAAACAATACCTCCTCCCACCCCACTCTCCTGCTGGTAATAGCTTATCTCAAGTGATCATCAAGTTGGGCCATTTCCAGCACAAATCCAGGTTTTCTCACCCTCCGCCCCCCCACAGACAAACTCACTCTCTTGCTGGTAATAGCCCATCAAAAGTGACCACTGTCTTCACAATGTGTATGATAATCAAGGTGGGCCATTTCCTGCAGAAATCCAGGTTCTCTCACCCCCTCACCCCCCTCCAAAAACCACACACACAAACTCACTCTCCTGCTGGTAATAGCCTATCCAAAGTGACCACTCTCCTTACAACCTGCATGAAAATCAAAGTGGGCCATTTCCAGCACAAATCCAGGTTTTCTCACTCCCCCACCCCCATACACACACAAACTCACTCTCCTGCTGGTAATAGCTCATCCGAAGTGACCACTCTCCCCACACTGTGTATGACAATCAAGGTGGGCCACTTCCAGCATAAATCCAAGTTTAACCAGAACGTCGGGGGGGGGAGGAAAAAACAAGGGGAAATAGGCTACCTTGCATAATGACTTAGCCACTCCCAGTCTCTATTTAAGCCTAAATTAATAGTATCCAATTTGCAAATGAATTCCAATTCAGCAGTTTCTCGCTGGACTCTGGATTTGAAGTGTTTTTGTTGTAAGATAGCGACCTTCATGTCTCTGATTGCGTGACCAGAGAGATTGAAGTGTTCTCCGACTGGTTTATGAATGTTATAATTCTTGACATCTGATTTGTGTCCATTTATTCTTTTACGTAGAGACTGTCCAGTTTGACCAATGTACATGGCAGAGGGGCATTGCTGGCACATGATGGCATATATCACATTGGTGGATGTGCAGGTGAACGAGCCTCTGATAGTGTGGCTGATGTTATTAGGCCCTGTGATGGTGTCCCCTGAATAGATATGTGGGCACAGTTGGCAACGGGCTTTGTTGCAAGGATAGGTTCCTGGGTTAGTGGTTCTGTTGTGTGGTATGTGGTTGTTGGTGAGTATTCGCTTCAGGTTGGGGGGTTGTCTGTAGGCAAGGACTGGCCTGTCTCCCAAGATTTGTGAGAGTGTTGGGTCATCCTTCAGGATAGGTTGTAGATCCTTAATAATGCGTTGGAGGGGTTTTAGTTGGGGGCTGAAGGTGACGGCTAGTGGCGTTCTGTTATTTTCTTTGTTAGGCCTGTCCTGTAGTAGGTGACTTCTGGGAACTCTTCTGGCTCTATCAATCTGTTTCTTCACTTCCGCAGGTGGGTATTGTAGTTGTAAGAATGCTTGATAGAGATCTTGTAGGTGTTTGTCTCTGTCTGAGGGATTGGAGCAAATGCGGTTGTATCGCAGAGCTTGGCTGTAGACGATGGATCGTGTGGTGTGGTCAGGGTGAAAGCTGGAGGCATGTAGGTAGGAATAGCGGTCAGTAGGTTTCCGGTATAGGGTGGTGTTTATGTGACCATTGTTTATTAGCACTGTAGTGTCCAGGAAGTGGATCTCTTGTGTGGACTGGACCAGGCTGAGGTTGATGGTGGGATGGAAATTGTTGAAATCATGGTGGAATTCCTCAAGGGCTTCTTTTCCATGGGTCCAGATGATGAAGATGTCATCAATATAGCGCAAGTAGAGTAGGGGCGTTAGGGGACGAGAGCTGAGGAAGCGTTGTTCTAAATCAGCCATAAAAATGTTGGCATACTGTGGGGCCATGCGGGTACCCATAGCAGTGCCGCTGATCTGAAGGTATACATTGTCCCCAAATGTAAAATAGTTATGGGTAAGGACAAAGTCACAAAGTTCAGCCACCAGGTTAGCCGTGACATTTTCGGGGATAGTGTTCTTGACGGCTTGTAGTCCATCTTTGTGTGGAATGTTGGTGTAGAGGGCTTCTACATCCATTGTGGCCAGGATGGTGTTATCAGGAAGATCACCGATGGATTGTAGTTTCCTCAGGAAGTCAGTGGTATCTCGAAGGTAGCTGGGAGTGCTGGTAGCGTAGGGCCTGAGGAGGGAGTCTACATAGCCAGACAATCCTGCTGTCAGGGTGCCAATGCCTGAGATGATGGGGCGCCCAGGATTTCCAGGTTTATGGATCTTGGGTAGTAGATAGAATATCCCAGGTCGGGGTTCCAGGGGTGTGTCTGTGCGGATTTGATCTTGTGCTTTTTCAGGAAGTTTCTTGAGCAAATGCTGTAGTTGCTTTTGGTAACTCTCAGTGGGATCATAGGGTAATGGCTTGTAGAAAGTGGTGTTGGAGAGCTGCCGAGCAGCCTCTTGTTCATATTCCGACCTATTCATGATGACAACAGCACCTCCTTTGTCAGCCTTTTTGATTATGATGTCAGTTTTTTCTGAGGCTGTGGATGGCATTGTGTTCCGCACGGCTGAGGTTATGGGGCAAGTGATGCTGCTTTTCCACAATTTCAGCCCATGCATGTCGGCGGAAGCACTCTATGTAGAAGTCCAGTCTGCTGTTTCGACCTTCAGGAGGAGTCCACCTAGAATCCTTCTTTTTGTAATGTTGGTCGGGAGGCCTCTGTGGATTAGTATGTTGTTCAGAGGTATTTTGGAAATATTCCTTGAGTCGGAGACATCGAAAATAGGATTCTAGGTCACCACAGAACTGTATCATGTTCGTGGGGGTGGAGGGGCAGAAGGAGAGGCCCCGAGATAGGACAGCTGCTTCTGCTGGGCTGAGAGTATAGTTGGATAGGTTAACAATATTGCTGGGTGGGTTGAGGGGACCATTGCTGTGGCCCCTTGTAGCATGTAGTAGTTTAGAAAGTTTAGTGTCCTTTTTCTTTTGTAGAGAAGCAAAGTGTGTGTTGTAAATGGCTTGTCTAGTTTTAGTAAAATCCAGCCACGAGGAAGTTTGTGTGGAAGGTTGGTTTTTTATGAGAGTATCCAGTTTTGAGAGCTCATTCTTAATCTTTCCCTGTTTGCTGTAGAGGATGTTGATCAGGTGATTCCGCAGTTTCTTTGAGAGCATGTGGCACAAGCTGTCAGCATAGTCTGTGTGGTATGTAGATTGTAATGGATTTTTTACCTTCAGTCCTTTTGGTACGATGTCCATCTGTTTGCATTTGGAAAGGAAGATGATGTCTGTCTGTATCTGTGCAAGTTTCTTCATGCAGTTGATAGATTTCCACTCCATACGGCTAAATGCAGTGCCTTGCATAATGACAGGTTTCAGAGTAACAGCCGTGTTAGTCTGTATTCGCAAAAAGAAAAGGAGGACTTGTGGCACCTTAGAGACTAACCAATTTATTTGAGCATGAGCTTTCGTGAGCTACAGCTCACTTCATCGGATGCATACTGTGAAAATTGCAGAAGACATTATATACACAGACACCATGAAACAATACCTCCTCCCACCCCACTCTCCTGCTGGTAATAGCTTATCTAAAGTGATCATCAAGTTGGGCCATTTCCAGCACAAATCCAGGTTTTCTCAGTGGCCCACCTTGATTGTCATACACAGTGTGGGGAGAGTGGTCAGTTTGGATGAGCTATTGCCAGCAGGAGAGTGAGTTTGTGTGTGTGGGGGGGTGTGTGTGTGAGAGAACCTAGCTTTGTGCTGGAAATGGCCCACCTTGATTATCATGCACATTGTAGGGGAGTGAGTTTGTGTGTGTATGGGGGTGGGGGAGTGAGAAAACCTGGATTTGTGCTGGAAATGGCCCACTTTGATTTTCATGCAGGTTGTAAGGAGAGTGGTCACTTTGGATAGGCTATTACCAGCAGGAGAGTGAGTTTGTGTGTGTGGTTTTTGGAGGGGGGTGAGGGGGTGAGAGAACCTGGATTTCTGCAGGAAATGGCCCACCTTGATTATCATACACATTGTGAAGACAGTGGTCACTTTTGATGGGCTATTACCAGCAAGAGAGTGAGTTTGTCTGTGGGGGGGCGGAGGGTGAGAAAACCTGGATTTGTGCTGGAAATGGCCCAACTTGATGATCACTTGAGATAAGCTATTACCAGCAGGAGAGTGGGGTGGGAGGAGGTATTGTTTCATGGTGTCTGTGTATATAATGTCTTCTGGAATTTCCACAGTATGCATCCGATGAAGTGAGCTGTAGCTCACGAAAGCTCATGCTCAAATAAATTGGTTAGTCTCTAAGGTGCCACAAGTCCTCCTTTTCTTTTTGCGAATACAGACTAACACAGCTGTTACTCTGAAACCTACCTGAAAGGGGGTTCCAAAGAGGATGGATCTAGACTGTTCTCAGTGGTAGCAGATGACAGAACAAGGAGTAAAGGTCTCAAGTTGCAGTGGGGGAGGTTTAGGTTGGCTATTAGGAAAAACCTTTTCACTAGGAAGGTGGTGAAGCACTGGAATGGGTTCCCTAGGGAGGTGGTGAAAGAGGTTTTTAAGGTCAGGCTTGAGAAGGCCCTGGCTGGGATGATTTAGTTGGGGCTTGGTCCTGCATTGAGCAGGGGGTTGGACTAGATGACCTCCTGAGGTCCCTTCCAACCCTGATATTCTATGATTCTATGATTTAAGTTACAACCTACTCACACAGGTTTAGAGTGAATATCCTAATGTACACCTCATTCCCAGGCAAATCTGAGTGGAGTTGGAGTCAAGATGCTCAGAGGAATTTTAAGGTCAATCTAAGCTAGCAGGTCTCCAACAGTGGACCCTTGAACACTGGCAAGTTGTGTGCTGCAACAGAAACATAACAGGGCATACCACAGATCTGGAGAGCTGCCTGGGAAAGCAGTTGCTTCTCCCACGAGCCTAGCTGATCCTAGGTTAGTCCATCACTCCTGCTATCAGAACAGGAGGATAGCTGCCCCCACAAAGTGCTTGAAGAGCCTTGGGCAAGGAACAGCATTCTGAGCATGCTTGAGCAGCATGTGGGGAGTAGAGGAAAGAAAACACCTGTCTACAGGAGTACGGATGAACAGACCAGATCAGGAGGGAAGCTGGAGGTTACAGCAAGTAGGGGCAGCAAGTACTTTTGACACTGGTGGAGGTAGTTGCGGGTTGAGGGCTAAGCACATTAGCAGGATGTTTCTGCCATATGAACAGGAGCAAAACAGTTAATATTGATATGTAAGTTATAATGTTTCATGATCTGACAGACTGATGTCCCAGTTCTGATTCTCCTCAAACTGATATCACCCCTGGGGATTTATTTCAGTTAGCGCATGGCAACTGTTGCCCCTTTTGGGAAGCAAACGTTATTGATTGAGGGTAGAGTTTATTACTCCAGGTCAGATCGAGCCTAACTGATGACAAAGAGTGAAAGGCACATGTGCCACAAAACCAGGGCTCTAGCTCAGCAAGGATTTCACTGTTAAATCAAAACCCCTCTCCTCCGTAAATGGTGATTTTAAAACCCATCTAATATCTAGTCTTGATTTTTCTAGTCCTGCTAGTGAGCTATGATTGCCCTTAGAAATGAAGTGGCCATTCTGGAAATTTACTAGCAACCCCTGCCTGGCACATATAATATTGAACAGATGGTGTTATTGGTTATGCAGCTGGTGAAGGAGAGCCTGGTCGTCTTTACACTCTTAACCATTATCCTGCATTGCACTGGAGCAGTTACTGCTGAAAACCTGGGGTCGCTGCTGTAAATAGAAATCTCTGCACTTACGGAGTGCTACCCTGTACCGATGATTGTGGCAGCAGTGAAGGACTATTAAACATGGTGATGAGACCTAGCAAACAAGGAGGACTAAGTCCAAGACAGTCATTTTTCTATGGAATTCAGCTGCTTTCAGTGGAACTGTCAATGTTGGTTTTGTGAACTACAGGCCCTATTGGAACAGCAGGAGTTTGTCCTTCAATCGGATGGAGATAATGTTATGTAGATGGAAGGGTCTCCCTGATCCATTGTTCTACCTGTGAGACTGCAGTGTCTATCTGAGCGGACACTTCAAGCCTTCCTGGGGTTTGTCCTCATGCACTGAGGTACAGCGGGGTGCTCTAGAGCTTTCCTCAAGTTAGTCCATTGTAGTATGTTCCCTTGATTTGTAATCATTTGGAATATCTAAACATAATTTATAAATGCCACTGCCTAACAGACTAGAGATTGGGCAATACAACCTATGGAAGCTCCAAATGAACCTATAGTCTAGATATTTGCAGCGTTCTTTCTTCTGGGCAGTCATGAGACCAGCTGTTATCCTACGGAAGGGGTAACTAGGCAGAGGCAGAACCGTGATTGGTCTATAACAGGTTCTGTGATGGTCTATCATGTGGGGAGTGAGTTCAAATGATTTCCATATGCCAGTTCTTGTTGAGGTCTCCTAATTGCATGGTACCTAGACTCACAGCCAGCATGAATGAGATCAGGAAGGCTGTAGTCATGTTGTCTAAGTGATGGATGTTCATACTGCCAACACATGCTAACTTTAATTTTTAGAATGGCCATTTAGAAGCTTGAAAAAGTCTGTCTAGTTTTGTCTTTTTTTTTTTCACATTCTAAATCATTGATCATCAAGTGTGCTTAATGAAACGGAAACAGACTGTTTTGTTCCCCAGTTATCTATTAAACTTTAATGCCAACGCAAGAAAACGTCACTGAGTAAGCAGCATTGCTGGTGTCAGCAAAAGCTGCCTTTTATGTTAACTTGTGTGGTGATTTTGTTTTGTGGACCACTGTGCACTAGGGACTGTGCCACCACCAGACTCAATTCAGTTGGAGTCCAAATGGGGCTTTGAATGCAGGTCCTTGAAAGTAAAATGTGAGTACACCTCTTAGCCCTGCCTCGTTACCATTTTGAATGCACAGAGTCATGTTAATGTATTGAAATTCACGCTAAGCTGCAGACCCTATCATGTTCTGTCCGTAGTGTTCCAAGGAAGCCTCTACAGCCTGAATTTATCAGGACAGAAGAATGAAATTTAATACTTTTTAATGTAGATTAAAACATTTTGCGTTTTTTCAGAGGGAGGATTTTATGAATTTTAAAAGTTTTACTTATTTCACCTTAACCACAAGCTGCCCCAAGTTTGGCTTGTGCTGATCTGAGCCAGGTAGGGCACGTTTAGAAAACAAATTAAGTTGCAGTGAATGTGCTCTGGGAATATAGACACACTGAGATACTTTGTATGAGCCCTGGTAAAATGGCTAAACCCTTTAGGGTGGGATTTTCAAAGACCTTAAGGGAGTTACCCAATTCCTATTAATTTTTTACATTGTTTAAAAATGACTCTCTTGCATGTAGCTGCCTTCCTCTAAACAGATCCCAGAATGCTGTATAAGAGTTTAATTGGCATTAGATTAGGGCTACCCCACCCTCTGCATGGGTGAGTTACTGTACAGAGATCAAGGGCTGAATATTTCCCAATGTGTACCGTGGATCAGTCTAACTTTGCACTGGAGGGGTTGGTGAAGAAGAAAACATGGGAAGTATTGAAAGTTTCCTCAGTGCTTTCGAATGTGAGATGGATTAATGGATGGCACAGGTAGTCTAACAAAGATGCAAGATGATTGCTCTTTATTTCAGGAATATCCCCGCTGTTTGAACAAGAATTACTCTTGCCACATCCAAGGTGAATTATATCAGCAGTTTAACAGCTCACATCACCACTACAGAACTATAGAAATGTAGGGCTTGAAGGGACCTTGAGAGGTCAGCTAGTCCAGCCTCCTGTGATAAGACAGGACCAGGTATACCTGTTCTAGACCATCCCTGACAGGTGTTTGTTTAACTTGTTCTTAAACAATGTGACATTATAGAACAGGAAGTGAAGAAAAACATCATATTTATTCAAAACTGGATGATGAAGTTAAGCAGACAGGATATAATTACATAAATTGGATTTTCCCTAGGCTGCTGATTTGCGTTCCTACCTCTCTCAAAAAGTTCCATGAGATCTTTGAAAACTAGAGATGGTCAGGACCTGGTTTTGGGGTCTTATCCAAAAGTCCTCACCTTTGGTGACCCAGTGCCCTGAAACCACTGGATCAATAGTGATTTGGGGGAAGGGATGCCACTTTCTGTAGAATTTAAGTGTTCCGTGGAGATGTGCCATCAAAGTGCTAATCCAACTCAAGCCTCCTCAGATTGAAAGCACAAGGACAGGATGCCAGCACAAGGGCGATGACTTGAAGTATTCAAGGAAAGTCCCCAACATAGCTACAGCCCTTAGCAGCGGTAGCGTAGACACTTCCTACATCAACTGAAGGGGCTTTCCGTTGATGTAGGTAATCCACCTCTAAGAGTGGCGGTGGCTAAGTCAGTGGAAGAATTCTTCTGTCAGCCTAACCACATCTACACCAGGGCTTAGGTCTGCATAGCTTTGGTGCTCAGAGGTGTGAATTTTTCACATCCCTGAGTGATGCAGCTAGGTGAATCTAAATATTAAGTATGGGGCAGGGCTAACTCTTCCCTTATAAGAAAGGGAATGTCCTGGTCGCAAACCAGTGGAGCGTTGAACTCAGTGCCCAAATGTCACTGACCTCTAGAAAGCATAACCAGAAGCTAATTATAATTGACCTTCATAGCTGTTGATAGAAACATTTGACAGTGGTATTCTTAAATTTGATCTCTTGGTTATCACCTAGTTAGGAATCAATTGACAATGTTTGGGGAATCCTCAACCTGTCCTGCTTAAAGATGCTCATAGGGTGCTCTGACAATATATACAGGGCTCAGTTAACTTCAGTCATTAAACAAGATAAACTGAAATTGCTTCTGAAACACTTTGTCTTTAGACTAAAAATATGACCTCCTCAAACATCAGTTGTACTGATAGCTGAAAACAAAAGGCCTCACTTTCTCAGTAGCGAGGCACACTCTTGTCCCATCCTCTGTGTTAGAGGATTTAATCCAAACAGCACCAGCATTGTCAAACTCAGCACAAATCTAGGCACTTGTAAGAGTAAAACGTGACAAAAGGCTGGGCCCTGTGAAAGGGGAATGAGTGGCTATAGCACAGAAGAAATGTAAACTTAATTTCTAACCTAGGGCAAACAAAACAACTAAAATGTCTCCGTGTATTCCATGGGTCACTGACTAGGTTTGAAGTCTTCAGTTGACTGTACGCAAGGATTTGATTTTTCAGACAGGTCTGCAGTGTCCCTAACCTACCTGTGCAGTTTTGGCCCCTCAAATAACCACCTAGTTGCCATAGAAAACGGTGTGTGGGCACAGATAGCTGACGTACATACAGCCATAGAAACTCTGGCAGCAGAGTAGACATACACTTGACTGCACCACTTTCTGAATATCAAGCTCTGCTCTCTCTCTCTCTCTCTCTCTCACACACACACACCCACCCCTATTTAGGCTGTTCCATAACTGTGCAATGTTCCTCTGCATTAAAACATTTTGTTGGTGCATCCTAGTGCTGTGCCCAAGCTAACCCCTGAGATATGAACATGTGCATCCCTAACTTTGGGAAAGTTCAGATTGGGGTCAGAACTTTGCAGTAGAAGTTGGGGAATTTAGAATGAACCTCTTCCCCCCCCCCCCCCCCCCAAAAAAAAAAAAAACAACCACTCACTGTGTCACACATACTCCCTTTGTACTATGCCTTTGTGCTGAAGAATAACTGTGCCCTTTTGTGCCTTGGCACATTGCCAGTGGTTGACAGTGCCATTTTAAATTTTCATCTGAATTTTCAGCCCTCATCAGTTTAAGCCAATCCCTTAATGCTATTTTAACCTAGTTTTTTATTGTAGAAAGAAAAGGATTTAGCATTGCAAGGCACATGGTAACTTTCCATGTGTTTCACTGCGTTTGTTCTGAGGATGCATTAGTTAGCTCACCAGATAGTCCAGTTAAACAGCATTCTTGACGAGTAGCCCTTAATAGTACTGACAATTGAGACAATTTGCCTTTCGCATGATCCTTGTATTCATCTCAGAGCTGCACAGTCCTGCAAGAAGTCAGGCATTTTTTTTGCAGCCAGGGAAACTGTGCTGTCCTGGTGCTGGGCTGCCTTCTCTCGGGGCTGATGGTATGCACCTCCTGTCATCAGTCTTTCTAAAATCACAAATATCTCTCCTATAGTCAGCTGTTTAAAGCTGGTTACAGCTGTATTTTCAGTGTAAAAGGCTGTGACGTACATAGTGCAGTTCTGAAGTCTCACATCATATAGGACTAAATTTGGAGCATGGGACTTAAGATTGCATCCTCTAGGACAGTGGTTCTCAACTTGCAGCCCAATTAGCACACAGCTGTGGCCCATGTGACATCCTCAGGGCCATTCGGTTAGTATATATTATATGGATGCGGCCCACATAACACAGAGAGCTACACATGAGGCCCACACTGGTAAATAGGTTGAGAACCACTGCTCTTCTAGGGTATACTTGTGTAGTGTTTTTCCTGGCCATTGTGTGTAACAGGCATGGTCTGAGCTCAGGACTGGGAGCCCCAAATGCTGAAGTTCTTTTCCTAGCTTGGACACTAACTCCCTCTGTCTCTTTGGGCAAGTTCACTGAACTGCCCTGCCTCAGTTCCCTCATCTCTAGAATGGGGTGGGGGAATACTTAGTTGAGGATTTATTGGCTAAAATTTGGCATGCCTTACTTTCTAGCAAAGTGTGTGTACATAAAGTAAATATGTGCCCATTTCACTTTGTCTTGTTTTCTATTTGGTAAATACTGCTTTTCTTACATATTTTGGATACTATTGAAATTCATATGTATTCTCTTCTGTCCTGCACACCTGGATACATCAGTACATACACACAATATCAAGAGCCCTGGGAACTGTTGACTGATAGACTAAATGCATTATGAGATCTTGACACGTATTGTGGGGCCTATAGAAATAATGTTTTTTATTTATTTCAGTTTCTCATGACTGAAATGGTGAATTTTAAAATATAGAATGCTCCTCAGACGGTTGTAGCTATTTTAAAGGAAGTCAGTTTTGATTCTTAGCTTTTGATCCATCTCTCTAAAATATGTAGGTCTCTGAAGTTTGTCATCAATGGACAGTATTGCTTTTGCCAGTAGGCCTAAAAGGATCAAAAATAAGTGGGGGGAGATTTAAAGGGCTAACTCAGTGATACTCAGACGGAGGCTCTCGAGCGGCAAGTGGCTCTTCAATGCGTCTCCTGCGGCTCTTTGCAGCCCAGGATATTAAAACACTCTCTGATTGAATCTATAGCACTATAGTAAATGAAACAGTGAATTTACACGACTGTGGCTTTTTGGTAAACCTGATCCCTAATATGGCTCCTGAACCACTGAGGTGGGAGTATCAGTGGGCTAAGTGATTTGTCAGTGCCCAAGATCTTCCTGACTCTCTACTCAAACTCTTAACTTGCTAGAAATGTGGAAGCAGGTCCATTTCCTTTTTTTCATTTTCTACACCATTGATTGCTACGTTACCTGCTATGGAATTGCAAACAGCTATTAACCCTTCTAGGCGAGGGTAGCTCTATAGATTCACTGTATTACTAAGAAAAGGAGTACTTGTGGCACCTTAGAGACTAACACATTTATTTGAGCATAAGCTTCAGTTCACTTCATCGGATGCATTGTTAGTCTCTAAGGTGCCACAAGTACTCCTTTTCTTTCTGCGAATACAGACAAACACGGCTGCTACTCTGAAACCTGTATTACTAAGCTAAGTGAATTTAATTTATACTCTCCCTGATTACATCATCTTGATTATTTTGGCCCCCACTTCTCTTTAGATGTTTGAATTTCTAAGTAGACCATGTATTTATGTTGAACTGATAAATGAGATGTAGTGTAGCTTGGGTGTTTGGTGCCTGTGAGCTCTTTCTCCCCATTCCTCCTCCCCTTGTGCTAATCTCACTTACCTTTTTATTATCCCTGCCTTCTGGTTAGTGACCTAGCAAAGGGAGGAGGGAGCAGCATGACTCTCATTGTGGTTTGGTGCATGCACTAATAACTCATTCGTCAGAGTAGATAAGATAACAGAAAGTCATCCTCTTGCCAGCAGGCTGTTGGAATTGCTCTGTGACTGGACAGAATGAGCCGTTCAAAATAGTCCTGTGCTGGAGAACGCCAGCCTTTAGAAGGAACACACATTTGCCAACAGTTGAGAGCAGATTCTGCAAATGGAGAAATTCCTCTGTCTGAATAACTGAATTGGCATGTTGGCTGGCGCTCAGCCTAGTTACGGGATGGCTTTGTAGGGGAATGTTTGAAGCCAGCCAGCCTGCCTCTAACATACACCCAGCTCTCACTTTCCACCCTGCAAACATTGCAATGGCTCCCTCTTGTAGATAGGGAAATGAAGGCCCAGAGAGTTGATGGTCACATAGTGAGTCAGTGGCAGAGCCAAGCAAAGAACCTAGCAGTTGTGATTCCTTCTCCCCGAACCATTAGACCACGTTCTGGGATGTCCATCTAGCTTTGGGGATGTGGGAAGTTTTACAGCATAGGCACTGATGAGAAGGGCAGGGGAAGTCACCTAATTTGGGACTGGGGCTTGCACCAGGTAGTTTGACGCTTTTCTTGAGTCTGTTCTGTGGTTGTATGAGCACAGCCGAAACTGTCCTGTAAATCAGTGACCTCTTCTCCTTGGCCATAATGGAGACGAAATTATGTAACATGGTTATTGTTAGCACACGTTGAACAGGGCCTTTGAGAATGTTCATGGGCAGTATCACTTTTGGGGTAACTTGAGGTGCATATACAATGTGATTTTTCCTTTCCTTCTATGAGGGACAGTGTAGGGCTAATGGACTTCATGCTTCAGGTCTAGGGGTCTCAAATTCCCTGTAGTGACGTTCCTCCTAATTCATGATCATGCTCCCTGCCTCCCCTCTGCTGATTGAAGAAATGTGGCAATTACAGCAATTGCTGCCATGGAAAAGTAACACTAGGAAATACTTAATGTATTTTTAGCTGCTTTTCATGTAGTTTGGTAGCTAGAAATAGTAAAAGGCAGCTAGCATCATGTGACTGGGGGCCATGCTTTGGGAACCACAGCTCTAGGCATTAGTTCTTTTCAGAAGGGGAGCTGAAGAATAGACTCTATCCTTTTTCTGGACTAGGACATACTGTTGTAGGCCTTAATGACCTCAGTGCCTCTGGAAGCCTCCTCTTTGCTATGGTCCATGAATAGCTTCCAGAATTCTTCCTTGTTTATCGCATCAAACGCTTAACGATGTGTCCATATGTTCATATTATCCTGCAGACCAAGCCTCTTTGGTCTTGCTGATGCGGGCCATTCCCCTCTGCCAAGCAGAACTAGTCTGTGAGACATCTGCTGAGCATAGTTTTAATATCTTGAATAAGCCTGTACTTCCAGCTGTAAATCACTATCGGGGGAGAAGACACCTGCTGGTGGTTTGGGCAGTCCCTGTGTTAGTTGTAGCTGTTACACCGTGTGCCTGGGGGAACTGGGCAGAGCCTGGACATTCCTGGGGATCTACTGAGTTGCGCTGTTTTGGTTGAACTCCTTTGAACAAGGTGGAGAGTTCATTCTGTCACCTCTTCTCAAAAGCCAAGTCACTCAGGCAGGTGGAAAATCAAATCATCTGGTAAACACGTAAATTACCAGGGCTTTGAAATTCAATTGTGTAGCAAGGTGGGAGTTATGGATGCTGTTTAAAATGTTAGCAGGATATTTACAAGCCAAGTAACCCTGCTCGCGCTCACTTCTCTGAAGTAGGAGTTGGAAATTAGAACTGCTCATGGAAAGTGGTTGGAAGAACAGCCACTTACAGTTTTGTTTCTTAAAGCACTTTAACTGTTTCTTTGAGCATTTGTATTTAATTTCCTTGCATCATGATTCGTGGGTGGCTTGAATTTGGAACAGACTCCAAGTCAGCCCTAGTGGTTGTGTACCTTATTTGGAGAAGGAGCTGCACAAATAATTTTTTTTGCAAGAGGAAGGGATCTAAGGGTCTGGGCCCAGAGGTGGTGGATTTGATGCTGTGGTTGGAAGTTGCTCTGATTTCAGTAGTCAATCTTCTCTTGATGATGGATGAAGACCAAATAGCCATGTTGTTTCTGTAGATCTGACAGCTGCCTTTGATACTGATAGCCCTGAAATGTCAACATGTCTGCAGACTCTAGAAGTGATAGAGACCCAGCGGTTCTCAAACTGCGGTTCTCAAACTGTGGGTTGGGACCCCACCTGGGGCAGTGAGGGTCAGGCTGTGGCCCCCTCTCCCCTCCCACCCGGGGCAGTGGGGCTCAGGCTCTCTCTCCCCCTCCCTTGGGGTCCTGTAGTAACTTTGTTGTCAGATGGGGTCATGGTGCAATGACGTTTGAGAACCCTGTAGACGGAGTCTGTCTTAGGCGGCGTCTAGCACTAGAGTATCTACGTGATTGAGTGACTCTCTGCTTTTCTACTGGAGAGAAGCTGGAAGTAGTATTGGACAATTGCTTATCTCCCCAGAGAGGATGCTAATGGCGTGCTGCGGGGTTTACTCCTCCTGTTCAACGTGCATGCAAGGCTGTTAAGAGTTAGTGTGAGGGTCTGGGTTACGATGACATCAGGACCTTTGATGCTCTTGTCACTTGTGCAAAATATGTTTGCACCATTACTATTTTAAATGTCAGGCCCTAATTTTATTTTTGTCCAGATGGGTTTAAGGGGGCACTTTCAATTCCAGTACTTGGTAGAGTCCATGTTGTTCAGGGAGGGAGAGAGATTGGGGGAGAAGGTAAGTGTCCTTCCACCTGCCCTCTCTAGTTTAAACCCTCTCTTTTGTGAGGTGTATCTATTTTTGTATGATCACCATAACCCATTAAACACTCAGCTGCTAAAAACCAAAGGGAGGAAACTAAACTTGGAGAAGTTGACTCCTGATACATCCCTGGGCCCAGCGGGAAATAGAGGCCTAGGTTCCCCCACTTGCTATTCTCAGTCCTGGCCCAGTGTCAGAAAAGCACAGTTACGAGATAGCCGTCTGTGAAGTCGTGTCATGCTGCTACTTTTTTCTAACCTAATTTTGACATGATTTTATCAATCATCTCTTGAACTGCTAGAGCCAACGCCAGCATTTTCACGGTAAAATGGTTACTTCCTAACAAGCAGCTTGAAAACTATCTGCTGCAAAAATCATGTTGCAGTTGAACTGCGGCTGGAGTGGATGGGAGAGCATGCTGTGAGCATGATGTGGCTCAAGGCTGGCGAGTCTCATCAGTTGCCAGGGCTAGAGGTGTTTTGGGACCAGTACAAAAGCTTTCAGTGCTTGTAACCTCTTCCACGCACCGCTTCCAGAAGAGAAGCGTTCAGTCATTGGTGCGACCGCTGGAGGCATGCCTCTAAAAACATTGCAACTGACTCTTCAAAGTGCCTTAGATACCAAAGTGGAATAGAAACATCACAGGTGTAACAAAGAGCAGGCATGTACTGGAGACAACCCCAAAGGAAGTTAAATATAAAGGGACATACAACAGAGGTGTTCAAAGAATACCTTGTATATCCCCCAGCTAGAAACAGCCCACAGGGGTCTACCGTATAGAGCAGGTGATCAATCAGCTTCAACATGGAGGAGACCCCTGTGAAATCTCCAGATCCCAGTGTGCACTGCTTCCCTTTGGTGCAAGCAGTCTCCCAAGTCAGCAGCTACGCATTAAAGATGAGGGATGTTCTGGGGCTGGTGACTTCTCTCATATTCCTTGCCAGTGGACTAGTGATTTTTATATGCACATGCGAGTCGGGGCCTAAACAACTCTCAAGGGTCCCTGTTTAATGGGAAGTAAAAATTGGAAGTCAAGGAGCAGAACCAAGCAGAGGGATCCCAGTGCGTGGGGTTCATTTTCTAGGCTCTAAGCGGCTGGCACGTTTTGTTCTGGACAAGCTGCGAGTTATTTCTATAGCTTTCCTAGCAGGGTGGAGGATCCTGCTGCTCTGCCAGCCCAAGTGATCCACCGGAGCAGCATGTTCACAGGGTATATTTAGCCATTGATGGCTTGTATGGGGCTTGTGTAACATGACGCTGCAATACAGCCTTGCTTGGAATCTGTGTGGTTTATATTAAAAAAAAAAAAAAGGAAAAACGTGTCTCCAGTGTTCAGCTGAGCATAAATCTGCCTAATGCGGCACAGGAGTTCTGTGTTCTGTGAATACAAGACTCCTCTATTCATATGAGGAGGCCTTCTCTGCAGCTGCTGAAATAGGGGCTTTAACGTGTGCCCTGTGGTTTTCCCATCCAATGCACAGGTGCTTTTCTTGGCTCTGGCTGGCAGGAATCTGGAATCTGATTGTGCAGAAGGCAGGGCTGTACTCGGGTTGGGTCCCTCTCCCAGTCTCCCTACACCTTGAGACTTTAGCTATCCATTTCTAGATGTGGATTCAGGAATGTTCAGACCCTCCCAGAGGGCTTAGTTTTCTTGTGCATGCTGGCATAGACGCTGTACCCAGAGTCCTAGGCTGTCAAATTGTTGTGCCCCTTCTGTTTAACGTTTGGCCGTTCATTGATCACAGTTGGGATGGCAGAGAGGACAGCTACTGTTTGTCCATACCTGGCAGTCCAGCTGTACAGATTGTATTACGTGGGTATTCTTCTCTTTGCTTTCCTCTGTGCTGTGTCCTGTTGGCACTCCTTCCCTGTGTTCTGTACATTCTAGTAGGTAAATACATCTCTGGATTTGCGCCAAAAACATTTGGGCTCTGCGTCAGTGACCATCAGAGACCTTCGCGCTCATCACTCAAATGCTTGCCTTGTGCCACTTTATCTACAGAAACAGCCTGATAATGATGATGAGACTCATTTCTCAATGTCCTCAAACTTGGGAGGGGTGGGGGAGGAGGGATTTATGCTTTGCATTCAAGTTGGCGTTTCTGAAGTGCCTGCTGGCAGCGGCTATGAGCATCTGACTAGAGTTGGTCATGCTGCTTTAAACAGCGTAATTCATTTCTCTTGAATAATATCCTCCTGCTTTGATTGTTAAACCAGCAGAACAGCTGATTGGAAACGGGTTTTTCCTGCGTTGGGCCCTTTTGCAGCCATGCTACTTGTAACTTACAAGCTTTGTCCCTAGTTCATAGCCAGCTAGAATCTTTTCCTCCCTGAGACTGTTCAGACCCTTCTCTGAGTGCGTCACAGGATGGGCCTGGCCTTTGTTACACCTTCCACTGTGATTCTTTCACATTTCCTCCTTCTCCATGCAGTCCAAGCCTCTCCCTCCCTTTGCAGAGGCAGCAGGTTCATTTCCCAGCTGAGAGTCATGTATGGCCTTCGCGAATTACTACTGTATCATTTGTCTGAGACATGTCTATGCTTACTTAAATCCCAAGAGTATATTAAGATATGAGGCTACAGATAAAGGAATGATGAGGCAGAGAATCAGGGCAGGGAAACTGCCTGTGTGTGTTTTAAATGAGACACAAAATTCCCATTCCCTGGCTTGTAAAACACATGATTCAAGCAGGAAAATCCTGCAGCTTGATCACCCTTTGTAACAATACTGGTTCTGGCGGGACCCAACTGAGGGTGCCAATTCAGGACAAATTGCTTCAAGCAGGGCAATTACAGCCCAAGGCTGGGGTTTCTATGCACACCAAGGCAAACCAAACCAGCCAATCAGAGAAGACTTTGGTTTTGCCCCACTGGTTAACCACAAGTCACACAAGCAATTCCCTTAGACACTCCAGTTTCCCAGTATCACCACCAGTGCCACTCATTATGGGGACAGATGGTTATGAAAACCAGTACCCCAGTAAAAGAAAAAAGGTTCAAGATTAAGCTCGATAAGTTTATGGAGGAGATGGTATGATGGGATAACATGGTTTTGGCAATTAATTGATCTTTAACTATTAATGGTAAATAGGCCCAATGGCCTGTGATGGGATGCTAGATGGGTGGGATCTGAGTTACTACAGAGAATTCTTTCCTGGGTATCTGGCTGGTGAACCTTGCCCACATGCTCAGGGTTCAGCTGATGGCCATAATTGGGGTCGGGAAGGAATTTTCCTCCAGGGCAGATTGGAAGAGGCCCTGGGGCTTTTTCACCTTCCTCTGTAGCATGGGGCACGGGTCACTTGCTAGAGGATTCTCTGCACCTTGAAGACTGTAAACCACGATTTGAGGACTTCAGTAGCTCAGACATAGGTGAGAGGTTTATTGCAGGAGTGAGTGGGTGAGATTCTGTGGCCTGCATTGTGCAGAAGGTCTGACTAGATGATCATAATGGTCCCTTCTGACCTTAATATCTATGAGTCTGAGGGTCTCTTGATCCCAAAGGACCAAGCCCCAGACCCAGGTCAATATACAAATTAGATCTTACCCACAAATCACACTGGTGCCAATCCTTTAGAATCTAAAATCTAAAGGTTTATTCATAAAAGGAAAAAGATATAGATGAGAGCTAGAATTGATTAAATGGAATCAATGACATACAGTAATGGCAAAGGTCTTGGTTCAGGCTTGCAGCAGTGGTAGAATAAACGGCAGGTTCAGATCAAGTCTCTGGAGAACATCCACAGCTGGGATGGGTCTTTCAGTCCTTGGTTCAAAGCTTCAGTGTAGCAAAGTCCCTCCAGAGGTAAGAAGCAGGATTGAAGACAAGATGGAGGAGCTGCAGCAGCTTTTTATATTCTCTTGCCATGTGGTCTGTCTTTCTTTGTTCCAAAGACAAGCTGCCCATCACATGGCCTGGAAAAACCTCAGAGTTCTGTCCATAGGCACCTCTCTGCACACGTTGCTGAGTCCCAAAGCATGTCTGCCTTCTCTCAATGGGTCAGTAGTATAGCTGATGGTCCTTAATGGGCCATCAAGCAGGCTAGGCAGAGCTGACACCAACTTGTCTGGGGTGTCACCCAGAAGCATAAGTTTGAAATACAGACCATATAGAGCCACTATTCATAACTTCAACTACAAAAATGATTCACACATATACAGAGCATAATCATAATCAGCAAACCATAACCTTGTCTTAGACACCTCATTTGACCCCTTTATATAAGATTTGGTGCCACTACAGGACCTTGGTTGCAACGATGATCTATACGGTCCCAGATTATATTAATAACGTCACACCCCTGCACTCCTGTGCTATGTCCGTTCCCCATACAGGATCAGATGTGTTCATGTGGGGTTGGGTCACTGCAGTTCATTCTCATGCTGCTTGTCTTGTTAAGGATGCTGTAACACGGCTAGTTTGCAGGTGCAGAGGTGGTGGTGGTGGTGTCCTGTGTTATAGGTAGTGGGGTAGAAAGGAAGAGAGAGAGAGATGCATGAAATTCAGGGACACGAAAGTATCTGATGGAGACAAGGGAAAGTGAGGGGGAGAGGTGGGAGTGGTTAGAGAGGAGAAAGGAGCTGAAGGTCTCTTAGCCCATCCTTGTCTGGGAGGAGAGAAGAGGTCCTGCATGAATGAAACAGAATTATAGGGGGAGCTGTAGCAATTCCCATTCTGAGGTTGTGTGACACTTTTCATTATAATTGATTAATGCTTTTGTGGAAAAGCTCCAACACACCAACGCTGGAAGCAGTCCTTTGAAATTTGGCGGGGAAGAAGTCCTGAGACTACAGAAAGTGTCTTTTTCTTTGTCCCATTAAGTTTTGTTCTGGGATCGCTGAGAGATCAATAAGTGAAATAATAATTTCTGTTCTCTCACTTGCATTTGTCCGGGAACTTTTGGTAGTCTGCTAAAATAACAGACCACACAGACGTGCCAGAGTGACCACCCCGCTGCAGGAACTACCACATGGGGAACACCTGGGAGCTGCCAGAGATGCTATAGCAGCAAAAGTTGAAGGGGGAGCTGAGCAGGGCTCTCTGTTATGCTTTTGGACCCAGGACATGGCAGCAACAGTCAATCCCAGTCTCTGGGGGCCCCACATGGGCGGTAGCTCCCTCCCTCCTGGAGGAGTGGGAGGAGAGGCCTGGGCCAGGCTCCCCAGCATATGGTGCCAGCAGCTCATCCCCATTCTGGGATAACAGCCCTTCTCTCACTGCCAGCTAATGCAATTAGTCCTGTAGCTCAGGTACTTGAGGTCAGTGCTGAAGGTTCAAGCATCGAACCCTGATGCATGATGTCAGGGGGTTGCTACACTTTTACATGGTGGAACTCATTTTCACCTTATTTTTAAAAAGTAGGAAATTTATACCAAAAACTGCATTAAAAACATCATTTAGGTTGCAAAGTCAAGCACTAGAAAATTCCAGATTTAAATTTTCCCGTGTAACCTTCATTCTGCCCCCGGTGTGTTTGCATTATGATACGGTTATTTGGTCTTTCCACAGGACCTGTGTGTCATTCATTGCACAGGCTGGATGCACAAGCTGACCAAATTAAAGTTGCACAGACAACCAAGTGTTTCCTAACTTTTGACTGCTTGGCATTGCAACTCAAATAACTTTCTTTTAACAGTATTTCTGTAGGGTATTTACTTTATACAGACGCACGGCATGCCCTGTGCTCTCACGTTTATCTTCCTGTGCCAGAAGGCATGGGAGAACTCAAAGCAAATGTTTTTTACCTAAGAGCAACTAGAGGGGTTTTCTGTCTATTTGCCTGGAGACAAAGGTGTTAGTTTTTGGTTGGTTTTTTTTTTAAAGATTTTGATTTTTTGAACAAGAAGCACAGATCTTAAAAAGGAAAAAAAATTTTTTTCCTTTGGGCTGCTGAAAAGCAGGTTTTAAGCTGAAAGCAGTTAGTTTTTTTTTTTTTTTTGTCTGCTTGGGGGCCAGAGCAGAGACAAAAGGGAATTGTCTTTTGTGAGCTGGAGTTTTCTCTAACTAAAGGCAGGGAAATTCGTGCCTCCTGCAGGGAAATTTATAAGTCTTCACAGACCTGAAGAAGTTTTTTTTTCCCCCCCTAAGAGCAACTAGAGGGGTTTTCTGTCTATTTGCCTAGAGACAAAGGTGTTAGGGTTTTTTTTTAAGGATTTTTCTGTAGGCTGACAGTCACTATCAGAGAACATAGGTATCCGGACAGCACAGCAAAATTTTACAAACCAAGGGTTTTTTTTGTTTTGTTTCTGTCGGGTGTAAAGTTAGTTAAAAACAGAGAGGTTAGGATGACAGACTGCACTGTTCAACAGAAGCTGGAATTAGCCAGATTTGAGGCTGAGGAAAGACAAAAGAACATGAAAGACGGGTAGAACTCAGACAGATGGAGATGGATGCACAAGCGGCCAAAGAAAAAGAAATGGAGGCTGCCCACAGGAGAGCTATGGAGGCAAGGGACAAAGAACTGGAGGAGAAGGAAAAAGAGAGGAAGCATGCGGAGGAGGAAAAGGAAAACGAGAGGAAGCATGCACTGGAGATGGATAAGGCAAAGGCTCAGCAGAATATGCCAACAAACCCTAGCACTCCTTCTCCAGGTACCACTTCCCATCCAAGAAAGTTCCCCATCTACAAGGCAGGCGATGATACCAAGGCCTTCTTAGAAAACTTCAAAAGGGCCTGCCTTGGGTACAGCATCTCTACAGACCAATACATGGTAGAGCTGAGGCCGCAGCTCAGTGGACCCTTAGCTGAGGTGGCGGCTGAAATGCCTAAGGAACGCATGAACCAGTATGAACTGTTGAAAACCAAGGCGAAAGTCAGAATGGGGCTAACGCCCAAGCATTCCCGTCAGCGGTTCAGAGCCCTAAGGTGGAAACCAGACGTGTCATTTACCCGACATGCCTACCGCATTGTGAAACATTGGGATGCCTGGATATCGGGAGCAAGTGTTAAATCTCCAGAAGATTTGCCCTTCCTAATGCAAATGGAGCAGTTCTTAGAGGGTTTTCCTGAGGAAATAGAAAGATACATCCTAGATGGGAAGCCCCAAACTGTAATCGAGGCAGGGGAGATTGGAGCCAAATGGGTGGAGGTGGCAGAAAAGAAAAAAACTGGTCGCAGTTGGAGCGGATACCAGAAGGGACAACCTCAGACTACACCCTACTACCGGGGGCAGCCCAAGGCCCCAACTACCCCCCAAGGAACCCTCCAGACACCTTATCGTCCCACCACACCGTTCTCCAGCAACCCACCTTCTCCCAGTGACCCGTCAGCTGGACGATGTTTTAAATGTAACGAGCCGGGGCATGTAAAGGCCAGTTGCCCCAAGAACCCCAACAGATTACAGTTCATTGCACCGGAATCACACCAGAGGTCCTCAGGCCCAGATACCTCCCAGATACCCTCAGAGCGGAGGGAAACTGTGAGTGTGGGCAGGAAGAAGGTCACCGCATGGAGGGACACTGGCGCACAAGTGTCGGCTATCCACGCTTCCTTAGTGGACCCCAATTTAATCGACCCAGAGATCCAAGTGACGATTCAACCCTTCAAGTCCAACTCTTTCAATTTGCCTACAGCCAAGTTGCCTGTCCAGTGCAAAGGCTGGTCAGGAATGTGGACTTTTGCAGTCTATGATGATTATCCCATGCTGTTGGGGGAAGACTTGGCCAATCGTGTGAAGCTAGCCAAGAGGGTGGGAATGGTCACCCGCAGCCAAGCTAAACAAGCCGTCACGCCTAGCTCTGTTCCGGAAACTTCTACCAGGACCCGGTCAGAGGTGATGGACCCGGACCCCAGGCCAATGTCTGCAACAGCAGTAGTGGATCAAGTCCTAGAGACCCAGACAGAGCCAGAACCGGAACCGGCAGAACAACTAGCACCAGACCCATTGCCAGCACTGAACCCAGTACTTGCAATCCCAACACCAGAGGGCCCCACCGAACCTGAACCGGCAGCAGCCAATAACCCTGCACAAGAGGCTCAGCCGGAGCCTGAACCCCAACATAGTGCACCAGCGGAGAGCGGTTCACAGTCCACGGAAACAGCCCCATCCCCTACATCGCTTCCAGAGGGACCAAGCATAGGTCCACAATCCAATGAGGAACTGATGTCTCCAGCGTCAAGGGAACAATTCCAGACTAACAGGAAGCAGATGAAAGCCTCCAGAGAGCTTGGACGGCGGCATGGAGCAACCGACCGCCTCTCAGCTCTTCTAATCGGTCCAGGTTTGTTGTAGAAAGAGGACTTTTATACAAGGAAACTCTTTCTGGTGGACACCAGGAAGACTGGCATTCTCAGAGACAGTTGGTAGTTCCAACTAAGTACCGGGTCAAGCTCTTGAGCTTAGCCCCCGATCATCCTAGTGGCCATGCTGGGGTGAACAGGACCAAAGACCGTTTGGGGAGGTCATTCCACTGGGAGGGAATGGGCAAGGATGTTCCTACCTATGTCCGGTCTTGTGAGGTATGCCAAAAAGTGGAAAACCCCAAGACCAGGTCAAAGCCCCTCTCCAGCCACTCCCCATCATTGAGGTTCCATTTCAGCGAGTAGCTGTGGATATTCTAGGTCCTTTTCCGAAAAAGATACCCAGAGGAAAGCAGTACATACTGACTTTCATGGATTTTGCCACCCGATGGCCAGAAGCAGGAGCTCTAAGCAACACCAGGGCTAAAAGTGTGTGCCAGGCACTAGCAGACATTTTTGCCAGGGTAGGTTGGCCCTCTGACATCCTCACAGATGCAGGAACTAATTTCCTGGCAGCAACTATGGAAAGCCTTTGGGAAGCTCATGGGGTAAATCACTTGGTTGCCACTCCTTACCACCATCAAACAAATGGCCTGGTGGAGAAGTTTAATGGAACTTTGGGGGCCATGATACGTAAATTTGTAAATGAGCACTCCAATGATTGGGACCTAGTGTTGCAGCAGTTGCTGTTTGCCTACAGAGCTGTACCACATCCCAGTTTAGGGTTTTCACCATTTGAACTTATATATGGCCGTGAGGTTAAGGGGCCATTACAGTTGGTGAAGCAGCAATGGGAGGGATTTACACCTTCTCCAGGAACTAACATTCTGGACTTTGTAATCAACCTACAAAACACCCTCCAGACTTCTCTAGCCCTTGCTAAAGAAAACCTACAGGATGCTCAAAAAGAGCAAAAAGCCTGGTATGATAAACATGCCAGAGAGCGTTCCTTCAAAGTAGGGGACCAGGTCGTGGTCTTAAAGGCGCTCCAGACCCATAAAATGGAAGCGTCGTGGGAAGGGCCATTCATGGTCCAGGAGTGCCTGGGAGCTGTTAATTATCTCCTAGCATTCCCCACCTCAAACCGAAAGCCTAAGGTGTACCATATTAATTCTCTAAAGCCCTTTTATTCCAGAGAATTCAAGGTTTTTCAGTTTACAGCCCAGGGAGGAGATGACGCTGAGTGGCCTGAAGGTGTCTACTACAAAGGGAAAAGTGCTGGTGGCGTGGAAGAGGTGAACCTCTCCATGACCCTTGGGCATATGCAGCGACAGCAGATCAGGAAGCTGTGCACTAGCTACGCGCCGACGTTCTCACCCACCCCAGGACTGACTGAACGGGCATACCAGTCCATTGACACAGGTAATGCTCACCCAATTAAAGTCCAACCTTAGCCCAGGAAAGAAACAGGCACTGCAAGTCAGCGTAGCAAACACAGATTCCTAATAACATTGGAACTACTGCACTTCACTCCCGTGCAGGGCACCAGACATTACTGGTGGCTTTCAGCCTCAAATTGTTCTCTCAAGGCATCCCTAATCCTTGCAGCCCCGTGCTGGGCCCGTCTAATAGCCCTGCTGTCTGGCTGTTCAAATTCAGCCTCCAGGTGTTCAACCTGCAAGTTCCATGCCTGAGTGAAACTTTCACTCTTCCCTTCACAAATGTTATGGAGGGTACAGCACGCGGCTATAACCGTGGGGATGCTGTCATCAGCCAAGTCCAGCTTCCCATACAGACAGCGCCAGTGGCCCTTTAAATGGCCAAAAGCACACTCCACAGACATTCTGCACTGGCTCAGCCTGTTGTTGAACCGCTCCTTGCTGTTGTCAAAACCCTATGTAGGGTTTCATGAGCCACGGCATTAAAGAGTAAGCAGGGTCTCCAAGGATCACAATGGGCATTTCGACTTCCCCTACGTTGATCTTCTGGTCATGGAAAAAAGTCCCAGCTTGCAGCTTCCTGAACAGGCCAGTGTTCCAAAAGATGTGTGCACCATGCACCTTTCCGGGCCAGCCTGCGTTCGTGTCAATGAAACGCCCATGGTGATCCACAAGTGCCTGGAGAACCATAGAGAAATACCCCTTCTGATTAACGTACTTGGAGGCTAGGTGGGCTGGTGCCAGAATTGGAATATGTGTGCCATCTATCGCCCCTCTGCAGGTAGGGAAACCCATTTGTGCAAAGCCATCCACAATGTCCTGCACGTTACCCAGAGTCACGGTTCTTCTGAGCAGAATGCGATTAATGGCCCTGCAAACTTGCATCAACACGATTCCAGCGGTCAACTTTCCAACTCCACAAACTGGTTAGCGACCGATCGGTAGCTGTCTGGAGTTGCCAGCTTCCAGATTGCAATAGCCACCCGCTTCTCCACCGTCTGGGCAGCTCTCAATCTCGTGTCCTTGAGCCGCAGGGTGGGTGCGAGCTCCTCACACAGTCCCATGAAAGTGGCTTTTCTCATCCGAAAGTTCTGCAGCCACTGTTTGTCATCCCAGACTTGCATGACAATGTGATCCCATCACTCAGTGCTTGTTTCCCGAGCCCAAAAGCGGCGTTCCACTGTGGTGAGCATGTCTGTGAATGCCACAAGCAATCTCGTGCCCATATGCGTTATGTGAGTCAACATCATCGTCGGAGCCCTCACTGTCAGTTTGTAGCTTAAGGAGTAACTCGACTGCAAGTCGTGACGTGCTGGCGTGACCCATCAGCATATTCCTCACAAGTTTAGAATCCATTCCCGCAGACTGAAAGGGAAGACAGCGTGTGCAGTACAAAAAACATTGAAAGATGTCGCCAAATGTGGACGGAAGTACAGGGATTGCTGGGATGCAAACCAATGCATCACAGGGCGTTGGGACAGGATCCAGAATGCCCCACACCCCCCGCCTCCTTCCCACACGCTACAGCACCAGAATGGGGAGAGGTGCTCTGTGGGATAGCTGCCCATAATGCACCGCTCCCAATGCCGCTTCAAGAGCCGCAAATGTGGTTGTGCCAGTGCGCTTGCAGCTGTCAGTGTGGACAGACTGCAGCGCTTTCCCTGCTGTGCTCTCCGAAGGTGGGTTTAACTCACAGTGCTGTACATCTGCAAGTGTAGCCATGCCCTGAGAGTGTAAAACAGACAGAGTGGACACATACTGGGCCCTTCTCCTGCTCCCAACTATGCTGCAAACAACCAAGACACTGAGAAGAAAAGACTGCAGCAGAGGAGATTGGCCCAGATTTAAGGAACAAACCTGAATACTAAGGACTGCAATATCAGGTGGAGTGAGAAAAACTGCTTAATCTAGTTGCTTCCCAGTCTAATAGGGTTGAGAGTTTCGACCGTGTGCTTATATTTTATTTTATTTTGGTAACCACTCTGACTTGTGCTTTGACTTATAATCACTTAAAATCTATCTTTATAGTTAATAAATCTGTTTGTTTGTTGTACCTGAAGCAGTGCATTTGGTTTGAAGTGTGTCAGAGGCTCCCCTTGGGATAACAAGACTAGTACATATCAATTTCTTTGTTAAATTAACGAACTTATATACACTTGCAGCCTCCAGCGGGCATAACTGGACACTGCAATGTGGAGGTTCCTATGGTTGTGTCTAGGACCAGAGATATTGGCTAGTGTCGTTCTCTTGCAAGTAGCTGGGAGAAGCATACATGTCAGAGGCTGTGCGTGAACAGCCCAGGAGTGGGGGTTCTCACAGCAGAGCAGGGTAAGGCTGGCTCCCAGAGTCAAGGATTGGAGTGGCCTAGTAGATCACTGGTCCAGATAACACCAGAGAGGAATGTCACAGCATTCTCACGTCTGCTCATTTTTAGCATGAACACTGTGTGTTGCAAGGATTTAAATTGGTGTTTGTGTGGGAGTATTTCCAGGGGGCTGACAGCCAGCAGGGGACTAGGGGTTTGACAGAGGGAATTATTAATCTTTTGTAGACTTTGCTGTGTTGCAGAGTCCTTTGCACCTTTAAGCGTCTGACCTAGCTCGAAGCACAGGCAGCATTGGCTGGGGTATGTTCTAGAGCTGGCCCAGCACTTGACCTTCCCATTATAATTCTTGCATCACCATGCATTCATCAATCGGAGGCAGTTGAGAGCTGAGGAACAGAGCTGTAAACAGGGAAGTTTCAGTGGGAGTTCTGTTGGAGGAGAAGGTATTTGTATTTGGTTCTGTAGTTGTATTATTTGTATGTGTAGAGGCTTGTAGGGGCTTTGTGCTGGGAGAGAAGCTGAGCCCTGATTAGGGGGCGGGGCTTCTCTGAGTAGGGGTCCTATAAAGGGAGCCATCCAGTCAGGCCGCGGCACAGACAGCTGTAGCGACACAGGAGCCAGCAAACAGAGCTGTAAACAGGGGAGTCTGAGGGGGAGTTTGTAAGGGGAGTTTGTCTTGTGGTGCTTGTTTGGGGTTTGGTTTTGCTGTGGGGGGTGGTGTTTTGGTGTGGTTTGTGTTTCCCAGATTAACAGGGTTTAGGTGGGAAGGCTATGGCAGATACAGAGGCAGCAGTGGGAGTGACCCATGTAGTGGAAGACACAATGAAGATGACTGGATGTGGAAGCTGCGGTATGTACATGATCCTGGAGGGGGTACCTGGTAAGAGTTTTGTCTGCATGAAATTCCGTCTGATAGAGCGGGAGGAAAAGATCCGAGGTTTGGAGATGCAGGTGGAAAGTCTGGTTGAGTTTAGGATGGGGTTTGAGCAGATTATGGAGCAAAGACATATGAGGTATCTGAAGGGAAAAGCTCAGACTTGCAGATGGAAGCAGGATTGAGGAATTCCGAGGGGAGTGGAATTCTGAGGAAAGTGGTCAGTGGAAGCATGTGACTAAGAGAACCAGGCAGAGGAAAAGACGGGCTAGTGAAGGAGAAATAGAGCTCAAGAACAGGTTTGCAGAGTTGGAAAATGAAGAAGGGGCTCAACAGGTGGTCACTGAAGGTGGAAGGGCAAGGAAGAAGAGAAGAGCGGCTAGTGCTGTAGGAAAAGGGGAAGAGTCAGTGGAGACTACACCAAATATGAGCCCCAGGCGGATACAGGATGTGTTGAAGAGGATTACAAGGGAGAACAGAAATGGAAAGAACTTGCAGCCAGAGGGAACAGGGGATAGACTGGAGAATAGCACCGTCACCAGGAAAAGGCAGGTCTATGTGATCGGGGACTCTTTACTGAGAAGAATAGACAGGCCTGTAACCAGAGCTGATCCAGAGAATAGAAGGGTGTGCTGTCTTCCAGGTGCTAAGATACGGGATGTAGATCCGAGGTTGAAAAGGATCCTAAAGGGAGCGGGACAGAATCCCCTAATTATCCTTCATGTGGGAACAAATGATACGGCTAGATTCTCGCTGGAACGTATGAAGGGAGACTATGCTAGGCTGGGGAAGACGCTTAAGGAAATCAAGGCTCAGGTAATCTTCAGTGGGATTCTGCCTGTTCCTAGAGAAGGGCAACAAAGGTGTGACAAGATTATGACTATCAACAGATGGCTCAGGCAGTGGTGCTATAAGGAGGGCTTTGGGATGTATGGCCACTGGGAAGCATTCATGGAGAGAGGACAGTTCTCTCGGGATGGACTTCATCTGAGTAGGGAAGGAAATAGACTTCTAGGATGGAGGCTGGCACAACTGATTAAGAGAGCTTTAAACTAGGAATTTGGGGGAGATGGTTGGGAGATGTCCAGGTAATCTCCACGCCGGATTTTAGCATTGAGAGGGAAGAAAACGAAGTAAGAGAGGATACAGCCGTGGGTAGGAGGAAGGGCAGTGTAGATACCAGTCTAATAGGTTATACTGGCTGTAGAATGACCGTGCCTAATTGGTACAGAATGTGAGCGAGGCCAAACAGCAAAAATTAAGATGTTTGTACACCAGTGCGAGGAGCCTAGGTAACAAAATGGAGGAACTAGAGCTACTGGTGCAGGAAGTGAAACCGGATATTATAGGGATAACAGAAACATGGTGGAATAGTAATCATGACTGGACTACAGGTACTGAAGGGTGTGTGCTGTTTAGGAAAGACAGAAATAAAGGTAAAGGTGGTGGAGTAGCATTGTAGATCAATGATGAGGTAGAATGTAAAGAAATAAGAAGTGATGGAATGGATAAGACAGAGTCCGTCTGGGCAAAAATTACATTAGGGAAGAAAACTACTAGAGCCTCCCCTGGGGTAGTGCTTGGGGTGTGCTATAGACCGCCGGGATCTAATTTGAATATGGATAGAGCTTTCTTTAATGTTTTTAATGAAGAAAATACTAATGGAAACTGCGTGATCATGGGAGACTTTAACTTCCCAGATATACACTGGAGGACAAGTGCTAGTAATAATAATAGGGCTCAGATTTTCCTAGATGCAATAGCTGACGGATTCCTTCATCAAGTAGTTGCTGAACCGACAAGAGGGGATGCCATTTTAGATCTGGTTTTGGTGAGCAGTGAGGACCTCATAGAAGAAATGATTGTAGGGGACAACCTTGGTTCAAGTGATCATGAGCTAATTCAGTTCAAACTAAATGAAAGGATAAACAAAAATAAATCTGCACCTAGGGTTTTTGATTTCAAAAGGGCTGACTTTCAAAAATTAAGGAAATTAGTTAGGGAAGTGGATTGGACTGAAGAATTTATGGATCTAAAGGCAGAGGAGGCCTGGGATTACTTTAAATCAAAGCTGCAGAAGCTATCAGAAGCCTGCATCCCAAGAAAGGGGAAAAAATTAATCGGCAGGAGTTGTAGACCAAGCTGGATGAGCAAGCATCTCAGAGAGGTGATTAAGGAAAAGCAGAAAGCATACAGGGAGTGGAAGATGGGAGGGATCAGCAAGGACAGCTACCTTATTGAGGTCAGAACATGTAGGGATAAAGTGAGACAGGCTAAAAGTCAAGTAGAGTTGGACCTTGCAAAGGGAATTAAAACCAATAGTAAAAGGTTCTATAGCCATATAAATAAGAAGAAAACCAAGAAAGAAGAAGTGGGACCGCTAAACATTGAGGATGGAGTGGAGGTCAAGGATAATCTAGGCATGGCCCAATATCTAAACAAATACTTTGCCTCAGTCTTTAATAAGGCTAATGAGGAGCTTAGGGATAATGGTAGCATGACAAATGAGAATGAGGATATGGAGGTAGATATTACCATATCTGAGGTAGAAGCGAAACTCAAACAGCTTAATGGGACTAAATCGGGGGGCCCAGATAATCTTCATCCAAGAATATTAAAGGAATTGGCACATAAAATTGCAAGCCCATTAGCAAGAATTTTTAATGAATCTGTAAACTCAGGAGTTGTACGGTATGATTGGAGAATTGCTAACATAGTTCCTATTTTTAAGAAAGTTAAAAAAAGTGATCCAGGTGACTACAGGCCTGTTAGTTTGACATCTGTAGTATGCAAGGTCTTGGAAAAAATTTTGAAGGAGAAAGTAATTAAGGACATTGAGGTCAATGGTAAATGGGACAAAATGCAACATGGTTTTACAAAAGGTAGTTCGTTCCAAACCAACCTGATCTCCTTCTTTAAGAAAGTAACAGATTTTTTAGACAAAGGAAATGCAGTGGATCTAATTTACTTAGATTTCAGGAAGGCATTTGATACTGTGCCACATGGGGAATTATTAGTTAAATTGGAAAAGATGGGGATCAATATGAAAATTGAAAGGTGGATAAGGAATTGGTTAACAGGGAGACTACAGCAGGCCCTACTGAAAGGTGAACTGTCAGGCTGGAGGGAGTTCCTCAGGGATCAGTTTTGGGACCAATCTTATTTAATCTTTTTATTGCTGACCTCGGCACAAAAAGTGGGAGTGTGCTAATAAAGTTTGCAGATGATACAAAGCTGGGAGGTATTGCCAATTTAGAGAAGGACCGAGATATCATACAAGAAGATTTGGATGACCTTTTAAACTGGAGTAATAGTAATAGGATGAAATTTAATAGTGAGAAGTGTAAGGTTGTGCATTTAGGGATTAATAACAAGAATTTTAGTTATAAGATGGGGACGCATCAATTAGAAGTAACGGAGGAGGAAAAGGACCTTGGAGTATTGGTTGATCATAGGATGACTATGAGCTGCCAATGTGATATGGCTGTGAAAAAGGCTAGTGCGGTCTTGGGATGCATCAGGCGAGGTATTTCCAGTAGAGATAAGGAGGTTTTAGTACCATTATACAAGGCACTGGTGAGACCTCACCTGGAATACTGTGTGCAGTTCTGGTCTCCCATGTTTAAGAAGGATGAATTCAAACTGGAACAGGTACAGAGAAGGGCTACTAGGATGGTCCGAGGAATGGAAAACCTGTCTTATGAAAGGAGACTCAAGGAGCTTGGCTTGTTTAGCCTAACTAAAAGAAGGTTGAGGGGAGATACAATTGCTCTCTATAAATATATCAGAGGGATAAATACCGGGGAGGGAGAGGAATTATTTAAGCTCAGTACCAATGTGGACACAAGAACAAATGGATATAAACTGGTCATTGGGAAGTTTAGACTTGAAATTAGACGAAGGTTTCTAACCATCAAAGGAGTGAACTTTTGGAATAGCCTTCCAAGGGAAGCAGTGGGGCCAAAAGACCTATCTGGCTTTAAGATTAGACTCGATAAGTTTACGGAGGAGATGACATTATGGGATAACATGATTTTGGCAATTAATTGATCTTTAACTATTCATGATAAATAGGCCCAATGGCCTGTGATGGGATGTTGGATGGGGTGGGATCTGAGTTACTACAGAAAATTCTTTCCTGGGTATCTGGCTGGTGAATCTTGCCCATATGCTCAGGGTTTAGCTGATCGCCATATTTGGGGTCGGGAAGGAATTTTCCTCCAGGGCAGATTGGAAGAGGCCCTGGAGGCTTTTCGCCTTCCTCTGTAGCATGGGACACAGGTCACTTGCTGGAGGATTCTCTGCTCCTTGAAGTCTTTAAACCATGATTTGAGGACTTCAATAGCTCAGACATAGGTGAGAGGTTTTTCGCAGGAGTGGGTGGTTGAGATTCTGTGGCCTGCGTTGTGCAGGAGGTCAGACTAGATGATCATAATTGTCCCTTCTGACCTTAATATCTATGAACCTTGAATGCCTCTGGCCAGCCTGAGAGCCTTATTCAGGGCACTGGAAGGAGCCATGCCAATCCCTTCTGAATCAAAAGGGGTGTGGGGGGTGGGGGGGATGACACGGAGCACGGGTCTGTAAAATGGAGGGTGAGGCTTAATGTGTTTAAAGAGCTTTGAGAGCAGAGTGTTTCTTGAACCGTCTGGCAGTGCACAAAGCCCGCTTCCACAGAAAATCATTTACAGTGCTCTCCCCATTACTATTGAGGTTGTGCAATTACTGGGATAGCGTGTGGGACCATGGTTGCTAGACGGGCACGCTGAGGTCGCTCAATCAGGGCAAACCGCAAAGAGTGGGGCAGACGATCCCCAAAACTGGTGGTTTATTTTTATAAACTGGATTCACCAAGCCAGTCACAAAACAACTTCTATAATACCCTACTGGTTACCAAGAAGCTAAAATACAGTCCCTTTAAGCAGTCCAGGCTTTGGCTCCCACCCAGACAGCCAAGTCAAATATGGTGAGGATTACTACATTTGTAAGTTGCACTTTCATGATAAAGAGATTGCACTACAGTACTTGTATGAGGTGAATTGAAAAATCTGATTTCTTTTGTTTGCCATTTTTACAGTGCAAGTATTTGTAATAAAAATAATATAAAGTGAGCACTGTCAAGTTTGTATACCGTGTTGCAATTGAAATCAATCTATTTTAAAATGTAGAAAAACATTCACAAATATTTAATACATTTCAGTTGATAGTCTGTTGTTTAGCAGTACGATTAATCACGATTAATTTTTTCTGAGTTAGTCACATGAGTTAACTGCAATTAATCGAATAAAGTGCCCTAGAATAAAGTGCTAGGAAACTGACCCAAGAAGAGATGAGCTGCTGATATGTTAAAAAAAAAAAAAAAAAAAATCCAGAATCAATTCCAATAGTCAGTCCATGTGTAGAATTTGTTTAAGTTCTTCCATGGGAAACAGCAGGGTAATCCAGAATGGACCTGGAGACCTCAATCTTGCGACTTAAAAGTCTCCTGACCCAGTTTAAGCTGAGATGGTAAGGATGAGGCCCTAGAATTCTTTTATAGTCCTCTAGCAGGCTGAGAGAGCCTCTTGACAGCGGATAATGCAACAGGTGTTCCTTGAATGAAGAATAGGTAATGCACATTGTTGCTTTGAAGTAATATCTCTATTTCCTAGGTAAATAAATAAATATCTCTATTTCCTGGTAACTAGATGCATTCATTAGTGTAATATAACTAACCATTCTAGCAGTTCATAGAACATTTACTACAAACTTCAAAGAGAAATATAGACAATGATGTTATTACACCTAAGTTTCATCTAAATCAGTGGTTCTCAACCAGGGGTACTCAGAGGTCTTACAGTGGGTTCATCAACTCATCTAGATATTTGCCTAGTTTTACAACAGGCTATATAAAAAGCCACTGATCTAAAAGTTAGTATTCTTTTTTGATCTCTGAATCAATAAAATGTAGTAACAGACAGGAACAGAAGTTTAGCATCTACAAGCTAATCTGGTTACATAGTTAACATCTAACAAGATATAGGTAAACCCAGACAAATAATTAGTATTTTCTTCTAATTCACTAACAATACAGGTTTCCATTTCAAAGCATTTAGTCTACTTTCACAGGGCTTTGATAGCTATCTACAAGGAATGGTACTGATTACCACCTCAATAATTCTCTAATATGTCCTTAAAGGTTGATTTTAGATCACTTAGCCTGCTGGTTGCTTAACCCTCGCTGGCTCAGTGTCACAGCATGTAACACTCCAGAAAGCCTCAAGGGCAGAAACATCGTATCCCCAACTCTCCCAGTGACTGGCCACCCCCGTTGTCTCATTGTTTCCTCGTACTCTCCCACTGGTCTATCTGTATCCATCTGTTGTCTTTGGTCTTATATTTACACAAGTAAACTTTACCAGTGGGGGGCAGGACCTGTCTTTTTGCTCTCTCTGTACAGTACGCAGCACAATGGGGTTCAGGTCTAGGATGGGATCCTGGGAGCTACAGTAATACTGATAATAAATTACAATTAGCACTATTTGAAATCTTCCATTGCCTCGTTGCAGGAAGTGCTCTCTACCTGCTAACACACCTGCCCTCTGAACCTCCACAGTTTGATCTTGCACGCCTTTCCCAGGCCCTGGCTCCAATCGCCAGAGGGTTCTTGGCCCCCTGAATGCCACTTTTGTGGTGTGAAAGGTTTGTTTGCTACGAGTGGCTTCTGTCTCAGAAGCATTTGGAGCAGCTTACTGCCAAATTTCTGGCTGAAGATCCAGCCCTGTCTTGCTAGATTGAGGCTGTTCTTTTGGCTCAGGCTTTTCAACACTTGTTCCTCTTGTAATGGTCGTGGTTCAGCTTGTCATTCTCCTGCAGCAAAATTAGCCTCAGCCACCTTTTCCCTCCCCCATTACCTCCTGGGCAGCTGATGGCTACTCTCAAGGCTTTGCCCTTTTAAAGGGGTTTAAGCTCTAGCTAGGATCAAGTCTGGAGCAGGCTGTGTAGTCCAGCATCAGTGCTGTTATACTGCCCCATGGAGAAGGGTGTGCATTTTCTATGCAGACAGGTCCCTTTCCCTAGTGCAGAGGATGGGAGTGCGGAGTGGGGGCAGAGTGCCTCAGTCCTGACGGGCTGCAGAGCACTTCAGCTAGGGTGGTGTTATCCTTGTCACAGGTTTTGCTACAGGAGGGGAGGGAGGGAGGGAGAGTCTGAGCGATGCTGTGGGGACAGAGCCCCCCAGGGCAGAATGCCCATGAAAGCCAGATTCCGGCATGCACAAGAAAATGGGATCCAATGCTATGTCTCACTCCAAGAGCAACTAGGATGATTTACTGACCTTTGAAGCATTACATAAGCTACAGCTTCTTTAAATTATGAAGAATTGGACCCATTTTTCATGCTTCACTGTGATGCTTAGCTGGTCTGAGAAGCAAAACATAAATCCCCTTTGAGCTCACAGGGAGATATTGCTCAGGTGGGATGGTGCTTAGGTGGTATTCACAGAACCACGGAGGGGCCTAGCATGCTGAATTTTATTTTCCTGTTTCCCTTGTGCTGCTTGTTAAAGAAACCCAGCCTGTAAAGAGAGACCGAGGTGTTGCCTGGAAGTCACTTTCGCTTTTAGCTAATGGCTTAGTCGCCTCTGCGTAGTTCTGGGAGTAGCCCAGGCAAACTTTGCAGTGGCATTTTGCATTTCAAAACACAAGGAACCAATTATGAAACCGGTTCGTGTGCTTTGACTGGCACTAATTGGTTTTGCTGGCATTTTTGTCTCGTAATTAGAGCCTTTAGACACTGTGCAGTGGGCAGCATTTGTGTGCCATGCACACCGTCCCGCCACCCCTCCTTCACACACAAACCTCTTCCTGATGTATTGTGCATTCCTGCTGGAAGAAAGGTACACTGAGGAAACGCGGTTAAAGGGAACATTTACTGTGCTAAAGACATGAATCCGGAGTTCCACATGCCCATGCTACAGGTTCTTTGGTGTCCCTGGTATAAGGTTTGGCGTCTGTCCATTGGTTTGGAGGCCAACACCTCACTGCCAGGACCTGAGGCTGGGTCTTGCAAAGTCTCTTGTCAGTATGTTTCCTCCTTGCTCTTTTAGAAACTGCCATGGTTGCACTTGCAGTAGAAATAACCTTTTTTGAGCCTGGTCAGGTAATCAGTTGGCTGGAAGAGGTGCATCTGCCCTTCCTCATGTGCATGTTCGTGTCCCCTTCCAAGATGCTATTAGGTCTCAAAATGTAGTTGTAAACTGGGAATCTCATCGAGCTGGTGTTTCTAATGGGGTATCATGGGGATCGGTTCTTAGCCCTACACCGTTTAACATTTTTGTCAATGACCTGGAGGAAAACACAAAACCATCAAAGTTTGCAGATATCACAAAAATTGGTGGAGTGGTAACTAATGAAGAGGACAGGTCACTGATAGAGAGCAATGTGGATCACTCGGTAAGCTGGGCTCTGGCAAAATGTAAATGTATATACATCTGGGAACACAGAATGTAGGCCATACTTACAGCACAGGGGATTCTACCCTGGGAGGGAGTGACTCTGAAAAACATTTCAGGGTTGTGCTGTAGCCAAATGGGCTAATGCGATCCTCAGATACGTAAACGGGAATAGCAGAGAGGTTATTTTATGTCTGTATTTGGCACTGATGCGACCGCTGCTGGAATCCTGTGTCCAGTTCAGATGTTCACAATTCAAGAAGGATGTTGACGTATTGGAGGGGGTTCAGGGAAGAGCCCCAGGAATGATTAAAGAATAGAAAACATACAGTGATAGACACAAGGAGTTCAATCTATTTAGTTTAACAAACAGAAGGTTAAGGGATGACTTGATTAGTCTGTAAGTACCTGCATGGGGAACAAATCTTTAATAGGCTCTTCAATGTAGCAGAGAATGATATAATACAATCCAATGGCTGGAAGTTGAAGCTAGACAAATTCAGATTGGAAATAAGGTGTACAGGTACATTTCCAACAGAGTTATAAACCATTGGAGCAACTTACTAAGGGTTGTGGTGGATTCTCCATCACTGACAAGATGGGATGTTTTTCTAACAGATCTGCTCTAGGAATAATTTGGGGGCAGGTCTCTGGCCTGTGCTGTACAGGAGGTCAGACTAGATGATCACAAGGGTCATTCCTGGCCTTGGAATCTATGAGTCTGTGCCCATTCTCTCTCCACTAGGGTGCATTTTGGAGGCTGCACAATGGGGTTCTGCATCCGTTTGGCAATATAGTGCTGTACTGACAAACCGACTGAGCGTGGGTGTTGATGAGGGAGTTTAACAGTTGGTGACCTGTTGCCTCAGTAGTGGAGCTGGCTGAAAACAAAAGTCTCAGAAATTGAGCACTTGGCAAAAAAAAATCAAAACTTGAAATATTTTGGCTGAAAACTGGTGGTGCGTCATGGGAGTTATAGTTCAGATGCATCACTCTCTACTTCTTCTCTGAGGCCACCTGTCTGGTCGAGCTACACCTCCTGCAGCACTCCCTGGTGCCCCCCATGGTGTAGGCAGTGCATAATGGGAAATGAAGTGTGGCAAGGGAGACTGCCCCAGAGGTGAATGGGACCATGAGGTACCCAAACTACAAGTCACAGGAGGCAACTCAGTGGTATTTCAGAACTGGAATATTTTAGGGTTTGGACAAAAAAATAATTGTTTGGATTTAGTAAAAAATCCAATTTTCTATTGAAAACCAATTTTGATGGAAAAATTTTGGCCAGCCCTACTCAGTAGTTCTGTCACCACACGGGGCCTTGGGTGTTGGTGCCAGGCTCCCTGCCAGAGCTGATGGGGGCTCAGAGTACTGTATGCAGCATGCTTAGCCATCCAGGAAGGTGCAGCTGAGAGAGTGGGATAGGCTATTTATGTGCTGCTTGACTGCATTGCCTACTAGTCAGCCATAACATTCTCCGCTGTCTAGAGAGCACCTGACCTTGAGGCCTGTGCATAAGGGGGGGATCTGCATGAAGTAGCAGGTTCAAATCATTGTATGAGTTGGGGTTGTAGTGTCAAAATTGCCCATTTCAGCACTTTTGAGACAAAAAATTCAATTTGCTTGGTTCAAAATTACTTTGTTTTTAAATTTAAGCTAATTATAGTAAAAATATATATATATTTTTTTAACTGAAAGGTTGAGCTCAAAATCAGACATCTGGATTGACCCTAGCTGAAATGGTTTTTGGATTGTTGATTTGTGAAAATTTGAGATTTAAACTTTTCAGCCCTCCTTGGGACAGGAAAAATATTCAAAATTTCGAAAATTTTCCTGGGATGGGAAAACTGTTTCCCACCCAGCTCCAATAACGGCATACAGCTCCTTGGAAACCTCCCTCATTACTGATCTGTTCTTTTTCCTTCTACAGGTTGGGATAAACATTCGTATGGTTACCACGGTGACGACGGGCATTCCTTCTGTTCTTCTGGGACAGGGCAGCCCTATGGCCCCACCTTCACTACTGGAGACGTGATTGGCTGCTGCGTCAACCTCATCAACAACACCTGCTTCTACACAAAGAATGGCCACAGCTTAGGTAGGCAAAGAAGGGTATCCTGAGGATGGGCCACCCCAGCCTACAATCACTTAGGACTCTCAAACTCTGTCACATATGACGTAGCTCCATTTTGCAATTGGGAGCAAGGCTTTAGAGAGAAATAAGAACACACAGTGACCACCAAGAGCTGTGAGATTCCCCAAAGCCATAAACGTTTCCAGTGCGAGTAACTAACTGTTTCTGTGACTGCAGCTGCCACATGTGCTGAACTAAATTACAGACCTGTCCCCAGGCCCTTCAGCTGCTGTCCGTCCCTGTGCCCCTGCACAACCATAGATGAGATAGGTAGGGCATTTAGAGTTTGGGCAGCAGGGAAATGTAATCACAGAAAGTTTGTTTTGTATATTACCCAACAAATTACAAAACCATCACCAGTGAGTCACAAAGCTCTTTGTTTTTAACGGGACTTCTGTCTTTGTGAGTCTCACTCCATGGACTAAAACTCCTAGAGTTCTATGCATTTGCAAAACATTACAAATTCTACTTTAACGTTGTCTTGGTTGTGGAATGATCCAAAATACCCTTTTAGTTGACTCCTTACGTTTCAGCTAAGGACATTCAGGTTTTGCCCCACAAAATGTCATGTTGGCAGCTTCCAGGAGTTCAGAGCTGCACCCAATTTGTATAAGATAGCACAGGTTGCAACCACCTTCATCCTGAATATGCTGCCCCTAGAGACAACAGGCCCATCATGCAATGCTCCAGCTTGATCAGATGAGCTCTCCTCCTTCCACAGTAAGTGTGATTCCCTGTCATTTGATTTGTCAGAGGAAAGTGTTTAGCTTACTTTGGTGAATTCCTCTAACCTTCTGAACTGTAACACATTTGATTTGGCTGGGGACAAACGCTCTCTGTTTCCTTTGCTTCTCTCATAGCTGTGTTGATCCTAGTTTCCTTCAAGCTGAAGAGGCTGGTACAAAAAAACCCAGATAAAACCCCTGCCAGGACAAAAGTTGTACTGAGTGAGCAATTGGGTAAAAGGAGGGGGAAGATGGTAAAGGAGGAGTGCAGGACCGATGTGTTCTTCAGGCAGGCATGATTGCTGCTGCAATTGCTGAGATGGGTGTGGGGAGGAAGGAGCTGCATTGCGGGTACATCTGAGTCATGATCCTGCGTGTGGATTTTGTGTCACAGCCCTGAGGCTGTTACGCAGCAGAGCCTGAGGGATACTGAACTTATGGGAACAGGATTTTTCTTGGAAAACAGCAAGCATTTGGGTCAAGCGCAGAGCCCGAGTTGGGCTAGAATTTTTGTAGTCAGTATTTCTGATTGGGGGCTGGAGGAGGGTGTCAAGGCTGATTCCCCACTTCGGCAGTTCGAGTGCAGAAGGTCGGGGCCCGCAAGGATTCTAAAAATTAATATTGGCCACTCCAGGCTGGTATTAAACTCCCAAGGTTACAGCTTTTCTCTGACCTTGGATGGGTAGATGCTGCCACCACCCAAGTGCAAACCCCCCCCCCCACCCCCCACCACCACCTTCGAGAACCCAGGAAGGAGCACGTGGGAATTCCTTCCTGTGGGGTACCCTTAAGCTCTTTCACCCTCTCCCCCTCCGCCCCCGGAAGAGCTGAGAAAGAAAACAAAGGAAATCAGCTGTTGTCACCAGCTAATTAAACACATGTGCATAAACTTCTTAGGGACACAAAAATCCAATCCTATTCTTAAAAAAGGTAAATTTTATTAAAAAACAAAAAGAAAGAAAATACATCTGGAACGTAGACTATTGCTAGTTTTTAAAAAGAGCGAATATAATAATTAAGCATCAAGACTGGTTTTCTTCAGGTCCAGCTTAAAGTTTATAAGCAAAACAAAAGCACCTGGGGTTAGCACAGAGGAATCCACAAGCCATAAAGAAATAAGAGATAAACCTAATTGTGTCTTCCTAGACATTCCCTGATCTACTTACATATCTGGGGTTTCAGAGAAGTAGTTTCGAGGTATGATTTGATGATTTTTCATACCTGGCTTTAAGCTTCTTACAGCATTGGTGCTCTGCGTTTCCTCTCTCTGGAGAACAACAGACCAACAAAGGGAAAGTTTCTTCCCAAGTTTAAAAAGTTCTAGCCTTCCCATTGGATCTTTTGGTCAGGTGCCCACTCCCTTCCTTTTACCTGTGGGCTTTTTTAACCCTTTACAGGTAAAGCAAGTAGTGAACAGCTACTAACAGGGATTTTGTAGCTAAATGGCTGGCTGGGTGCCACAAAAGGGAGCGCCCCCTCCCCCACCCTTCATGTGTCTCAGAGGGGTTGATGGGAAATGTGGCCCAGTTACAGGCCTTTTTGTGTGGAACCTCAGGTGCGTTTCCAGTGTTAGTCTTTCGCTGCCCCATCAGTTTCTAGTCCTGTCGCTTTGCCGTCCTCCTCCATGGGGCAGCAATCCAGAGCGACTTCCCTCGGGGCCAAGTGGAAGAATCTGTTTAAAATTTGCCCTGTGGCATTCAGAGATGGCAATTGGAGCCATTGCATTCAGACCCCTGCAGCCCTAGCCACAGCTAAGATAGTGTGTCTGAGTGGCTCTCTGGGGGTTTTGCTCTGGCTTGTCTTTGCCAACCTGACTAGCTGTGATGTCACACAAATGATGCTTTATATTTAAAAATGTTGTGAGCCATAACTAAGGCTTCTGGTGTGGGACATTAACAAACCAGTCAAAGGTGGGGAGGGAAGCATTCCTTGGCAAATAACATTAGGGAAAAGCCCAGTTTTCTGACTGCACTCAAGCCTTTTCTGATCTGGTCTCTCATCAGCCCTGTGCTGTGGAGAAGCTTAAAGGTGTGTGAAGCTGACAGTGTAGACCTAGGAGCTCCACAAGCCATCACTGGAGAGGAGGCAGGTTGAGTAAAAGCAATATTTATTGGGACACTTGTCTTTTTGCCAGGATTTTAAATTAATTTAAACATCAACCTAAAGACCACCTGGGAATCAAAACCAGTGACACCCCTAGCTTGGAAGAAGTGAATTGTTGAGCCCGTCACTTCAGCTAGAGGGTGCCAGTTACGATAGTAATTTAGGATATTTCACTAAGTCTGTGCTTTGATTAGTTTTGTTCATGTATGCACGTGCTGGAGTAACATCATGACCCCCAGGGATTCAGGTAGCCTCTCTATCTTGTGGCTGCCTATGGGAGAACTACTCCAGCTTCTCCTGCACTCCCTATCCAGAGTTGTGACTCACTTTCTCTTGATCACCTCTCCCACTGTCCTTGCGTGCTTCAGGCTTATTTGTTCCCAGTTTCTCCTTTGTTCAAATGGCTGAGTTCCCACTTCTGTATTTTTCCAGCCCAGCATCATTAGTTCCCCCTCCAGCAAATCATTGGTGGTGGTTACAAAATCCTAATGTGGCGCTGAATTATAGTGTGAGTTTCAATTAGTTTCAGAGCACTGATGATCGAGGGCTTATCACGGAAAGCAAGGAGGATGTGGAAGCCGTTGTGGATGAGAGACGCCTGTGTAAGCTTCAATTAGTGCACTGCAGCTGGGGAAGGTATTTTCCTTCGCTTGACACAACTGCATCCGTGCCACTGCGTTCTTCCATAATGAAAAAGTAATGGCTGGAAAGGGACTGAGTCTACTGTTTAATGCGTTAGTATCAGCACCAGATCGAAAGGGGATCTGCAGAGCGGAGAGGATGTGGCTAAGCCTTTCAGTTGTTCCTGTCGTCATTTCGCTCGTGTCCATGCTGTGATACAGCAATGTCACACTTCACTGGCCGAGCGGATATGACAAAACAAAGGGAAGCAGGTTATCAGTGACTTTCACATCAGACTCAGTTATTAAAATCCCCTGATTCTGTGCCTCGTATTCCGCAAGGAGTTCTGTTCTGCTCTGCTCAGGATGCATGTAGAGATGGTTACAGGGGTGATGCACTTCTCTTCCCCACTTTTCATTTCCATTGCTAGTTTCTTTCGAGAATACTTTTCTTCCATGGAAATTTTGTGGTAGCTGATTCAAAATTATCCCAGCTTGAGCCTCCTGATTCTTTTGTTGTGAATTCCTGTCAGGCAAGAGAGGAAAATGAAGTGATTCAAATTCTTCTCTCAGCAGACTAGAGAGGTCATTGGCATCACAGCCTGCTGTTTTAGGAGATGGGCTGATCAGTTTCAGGCTGATCCGGGGTGTCCTACTGCTGAGCCAGTGGAATCCGGTGGCATCATGAATGTGACTTGAGTGCAGGAGCGAGCAGTGTGTGGGAAAGGCTGCAGCTGTGACTACAGACTGTCAGTTCATGTCCCAACACTTCTCTGGGCTCACACAGAGGGATGTATAGAGGAGGCAAGCAAAGGGATGCTTGGTGCAGTGGTGGATTTGCAGAAACCCTGGCTAAAGGCAGAAGGGAATAGTAGCAGCTACTACCTCTCCCTTCAGAAAGGCTGGCAGAACATGTAATGTTTCTCTGGGAAAATGGAACAGACGTCTCACCCAGAAAGGCTAATGGTGACTGGTGTCTACCTGTTGCTGTTTGAGAAGGAAGCACAAGGTCAAGAGGAGAATCATCCATTAGTCAGTGCTTTGAGCTGGGGAAAACACATTTCTCAGCACCAAGTGATGGCAAGCACAAGCAGCCTATCAACCGTGGCAAAGCTCTTCACTGGAGATGGGCCGAGTGATTGTGACAGGAAGGGGTGGAACATGGATTTCTGTGCGGAGCGGATGCCAGAGGAAAACGAGCACCTTCAGCAGGCCAGGGACCCCTAAGCACCGGGGGATGCATCCTAATGAAGTCTAAATATTGCTTGTCTCTTATCTTAATGACAGACTGAGAATCCAGGATCTGTGTTGTGTAAGCTGGAGACTGACCCAGAAAGGGAGTAGTGCACTGTTTCCTTGGCACACACTGAAGCTGTAGGTCCCTTCTCTAGTGAATAGGAATAATGCAGCTCTCCCAGGAGGGCTCACAAATGTTCCAGGGAATAGCCAGCTACTATTCTGCCCCGCCCCCCGGGAGTGTCTTGGTACCTGTTTGTGCTGATAGTACAGTGTGAAGGCCCCTGACATTCAGCCTGTTCTGGATGCTGCTTGTATCTAACTGAAATACTGTAATTTCACTCTTTACCCAGAAGGCAGGGTCTTCCTTTGTGCTGGTAGTTATATAATACTGCTGTAAGAAAGGAGGAAGTTTCCTGTGGTGAAGGTATAGGACTGGAACTCAAAAGCCCTAGGTTCTGTTCCCAGCCCTGCATTGCTCTGTGACTTTAGGCAAGTCACTGGCGTAACCTCTCTGAGCATTGGTTTCCTCATCTGAAAAATGGGGCTATTATAGCACTTACCAGTGTAAGACAAGACAAAAAAGATGGATGACCCAAGCAGGCTGAGACTGGGTAACGATATGATTAGTGCAGTGACCCAGGCAGGCTGAGACTGGGTAATGATATGATTAGCTGATCAGGAGCAGTAATTGCAGCTTGCTGCCTGTCTAGCAGTTACCAGAGTGCAGTTTTTGGTCTGCACTGCAGAAGAGAGTTAAAAGGAGGGATCTGAAGGACGATTAAGGAGATGGCTTCCTAGATTGACCAGTAGCTTTTCTCACTGATATGGGGTGGTTTGGGGAAATCAGTCAATTGAGGACAGCATTGTTAGCAGAGCGAAGGCAGGAGCCAACCTTGTGATAAAAGAGAAGGTTGGATAGGTAGAGAGGAGCCAAAACTTGAAGGGTAAAAGCAAGCAAGAGAAGTGTATGTTTGGGGTGGAGGGACTTGGAGAAGGGTGACAGAGCCACAAGCTGGGAGGAGAACAATTGGTTGTCACAGATGGATTGAGATCTTCTGGGAAGGCCCTAGCAAAGGGATAGTATTCCTGCCAGACATGTGGGCCTGGCAGGCCAGTGCTCTGCCTACATCTTCCCTTTTGCACCTTCCTGTAAGTTTAAACTCACTCTTTTGTTTTTGTTGAAACTTTCTCTCTTGGCACCCTTCCTTGGTCTTCCATGCTTTCTGTAACCTTTCATTGTGACCTTTCTGTCAGGAATGACTTGGGAGCTAATGTCTCAGCACCATCTTGGGGGAAGAGATACATGTCATTACTTCTGGACATTCCAGTTGGTGCTAGAAAACATAGTTGGGGACCTCAAGTGAGAACTGTTTTGCATTGTCATTTCAAGGCCTGGAAGAAACAGTTTTTATATCTCAACAGTGACTCCTTCCAGCTGCTGAAGGAGCAGCGTTGACACATTCCAAAAGGAGTGTCAACCAAAAGGAAGGTGACAGCTACACATGGCCCAGAGCTGGCGGATGTAAATCAGGGGAGGTGGGGTGTCATAAATATAAAGGGAAGGGTAAACACCTTTAAATCCCTCCTGGCCAGAGGAAAAACCCTTTCACCTGTAAAGGGTTAAGAAGCTAGGATAACGTCACTGGCACCCTGACCAAAATGACCAATGAGGAGACAAGATACTTTCAAAGCTGGAGGGGGGGGAGAGAAACAAAGGTTCTCTCTGGCTGTTTTTTGTTTTTGTTTTTGTTTTTTTTTTTGCCAGGACCAGATCAGGAAGGCAGGTCAGAACTCCTGTAAAGGGTTAATAAGAAATCTAGTTAGATATGCGTTAGATTCTGCTTTGTTTAAATGACTGATAAAATAAGTTGTGCTGAATGGAATGTATATTCCTGTTTTTGTGTCCTTTTTGTAACTTAAGGTTTTGCCTAGAGGAATTCTCTGTTTTGAATCTGATTACCCTGTAAGGTATTTACCATCCTGATTTTACAGAGGTGATTCTTTTACTTTTTCTTCAATTAAAATTCTTCTTTTAAGAACCTGATTGCTTTTTCATTGTTCTTAAGATCCAAGGGTTTGGGTCTGTGTTCACCTATGCAAATTGGTGAGGATTTTTATCAAGCCTTTCCCAGGAAAGGGGGTGTAGGGTTTGGGAGGATTTTGGAGGGAAAGACCTTTCCAAGCGGGCTCTTTCCCTGTTATATATTTGTTAGACGCTTGGTGGTGGCAGCAATAAAGTCCAAGGGCAAAAGGTAAAATAGTTTGTACCTTGGGGAAGTTTTTAACCTAAGCTGGTAAAAATAAGCTTAGGGGGTTTTTCATGCAGGTCCCCACATCTGTACCCTAGAGTTCAGAGTGGGGAAGGAACCTTGACATGGTGGCAGAGTGGTGGGATTAACTTGAAATCATTTTGAGATCAATTTGAGATTTTTTTTGAACCAGAAGCACAGATTTTTTAAAAGGAAAATTTTTTTTTCCCTTTGGGCTGCTGAAAAGCAGGTTTTAAGCTGAAAGCAGTTAGAGGGTTTTTTTTGTCTCTGCTTGGGGGCCAGAGCAGAGACAAAATGGAATTGTCTTTTGTGAGCTGGAGTTTTCTCTACCTAAAGGCCGGGTAGTTAACCTCCTGCAGGGAAATTCACAGGTCTTCACAGACTGGAAGTTGTTTTTTACCTAAGAGCAACTAGAGGGGTTTTCTGTCTATTTGCCTGGAGACAAAGGTGTTAGGGGGTTTTTTTAAGGATTTTTCTGTAGGCTGACAGTCACTATCAGAGACCATAGGTATCCGGTTACAGCACAGCCTATATATATATATATATATATATATATATATATATATATATTTTGACAAGCCAAGTTTTTTGTTTGTTTGTTTGTTTTATTTCTGACTCTCGGGTGTAAAGCTAGTTAAAAACAGAGAGGCAAACATGACAGAAACCAAGGAAACAGCCAAAGAGGCTGCCCAAACAGCGAAACAGGCTCTCAAGGAGAGCAATGGAGACAAAGGAAAAAGAATGAAAGCATGCTGAGGAGGAAAGGGAGGCTGCCCACAGGAGAGCTATGGAGGCAAGGGAAAAAGAAATGGAGAAAAAGAAAAAAGAGAGCAAGCATGCTGAGGCGGAGAAGGAAAAAGAGAGGAAGCATGCACTGGAGATGGAGAAGGCAAAGGCTGAGCGGAATCTACTGGATAACCCTAACCATCCTTCCCCAACAATCCACAAATGGGAGTGACTATGTCCACAATATGATGAATCCAGTGATATTGCTGAATATTTTCTCACCTTTGAGAGACTGTGCAGTCTCCATAAAATTTCTGAAGCTCACATGATGACCACATTGGTCGCAAAATTAACTGGAAGAGCTCTGGACATATTCAATAAGATGCCTGTTGATGAGGCTTCTGACTGTAATAAGATCAAGGATTTGGTTTTAAAGCAATTTCAAATTACATCTGAAACGAACAGAGTAAAATTTACAGCCCTTAAGAGAGGGCCTGGACTAAGTAATGTGGCTTATCTAAACCAGATGAAGGATCTCTTAGATAAATGGGTCCAAGGAAGGGGTGTCACTAGCTTCGACGGAATGTGAGATTTGATAGCTCAGGAGCAATTCCTGAATATGTCCAAGGAGGAAATAAAACAGTGTTTATGGGATAAGGAAATGGACTCAGCAGAAAGTCTTACTTCTTATGCTGATCGATACGAGCTGTCCCAGACCGCCAAAGAGGCGGGGCAAGCCGGAACAAAACAGGTTGAGAAAGGAGAGAGGAACAACCCTGGTCGCAGTTGGAGCGGATACCAGAAGGGACACCCTCAGACCACCCCCTACTACCGGGAGCAGCCCAAGGCCCCAACTATACACCAAGGAATACTCCAGACACCTTATCGTCCCGCCACACTGTTCTCCAGCAACCCACCTCGCCCCAGTGACCCGTCAGCTGGACGATGTTTTAAATGTAACGAGCCGGGGCATGTAAAGGCCAACTGCCCCAAGAACCCCAACCGAGTACAGTTCATTGCACCGGAATCACACCAAAGGTTCTCAGGCCCAGATACCTCCCAGATACCCTCAGAGCGGAGGGAAACTGTGAGTGTGGGCGGGAAGAAGGTCATCGCGTGGAGGGACACCAGAGCACAAGTTTAGGTTATCCAGGCTTCCTTAGTGGACCCAAATTTAATCGACCCAGAGATCCAAGTAACAATTCAACCCTTCAAGTCCAACTCTTTCAATTTGCCTACAGCCAAGTTGCCTGTCCAGTACAAGGGCTGGTCAGGAACGTGGACTTTTGCAGTCTATGATGGTTATCCCATCCCCATGCTGTTGGGGGAAAACTTGGCCAATCATGTGACACTAGCCAAGAGGGTGGGAATGGTCACCCGCAGCCAGGCTAAGCAAGCTGTCACACCTAGCTCTGTTCTGGAGACTTCTACCAGGACTCGGTCAGGGGTGATGGAACTGGACCCCATGCCAACGTCTGCAACAGCAGTAGTGGATCCAGTCCCGGAACCGGCAGCAGCCAATAACCCTACACAAGAGGCTCAGCTGAAGCCTGAACCCCAACATAGTGCACCAGCGGAGAGCGGTTCACAGTCAACGGAAACAGCCCCATCCCCTACATCGCTTCCAGAGGGACCAAGCCTAGGTCCACAATGCAATGAGGAACTAATGTCTCCAGCATCAAGGGAACAGTTCCAGACCAAACAGGAAGCGATGAAAGCCTCCAGAGAGATTGGATGGCGGCCCGGAGCAACCCACCGCCTCTCAGCTCTTCTAATCGATCCAGAGAATTAAAGGTTTGTCAGTCTACAGGCCAGGAAGGAGATGACGCTGAGTAGCCTGAAGGTGTCTACTACGAAGGGAAAAGTGCTGGTGGGGTGGAAGAGGTGAATCTTTCCATGACCCTTGGGCGTATGCCGCGACAGCAGATCAAGGAGCTGTGCACTAGCTACACACCGACGTTCTCAGCCACCCCAGGACTGACTGAACGGGCATACGACTCCATTAACACAGGTAATGCTCACCTAATTAAAGTCCAACCTTACCGGGTGTCTCCTCAAGCTAAAACTGCTATAAAACGGGAGATCCCGGATATGCTACAGATGGGGGTAATCCGCCCCTCTGACAGTGCATGGGCATCTCCAGTGGTTCTAGTTCTCAAACCAGATGGGGAAATACGTTTTTGCATGGACTACCGTAAGCTAAATGCTGTAACTCGCCCAGACAACAATCCAATGCCACGCACAGATGAACTGTTAGAGAAACTGGGATGGCCAAGTTCATCTCTACCTTGGACTTACCAAAGGGGTACTGGCAGGTGTACCGCTAAATGAATCTGCCAAGGAAAGGTCAGCCTTCAGCACACATGTCGGGCTGTATGAATTTAATATACTCCCTTTCGGGCTGCGTAATGCACCCGCCACCTTCCAAAGACTTGTAGATGGTCTCCTAGTGGGATTAGGAGAATATGCAGTCGCCTACCTTGACGATGTGGCCATATTTTCGGATTCCTGGGCAGAACACCTGGAACATCTACAAAAAGTTTTTGGGGACCGCATTTCCACCTGCAAACTGACTATGCTGCGCTACAGTGGCTTCATACCGCAACGGGAAATAACAAAAAGCTTATTTGGTGGAGTTTAGCTCTCCAAGATTTTAATTTCGACATCCAACACATCTCAGGAGGGTCTAACAAAGTGGCTGATGCACTCTCCCGTGAAAGTTTCCCAGAATCAACTGGTTAAAATCGTCCTTGAGATGTGAAAAATATTGTTAGTCTTTATATACTTGGTAGTATATTTAGAGGTGCATGTGTCTTATTAACTCTGTTTTCTCCTAGAGCTCCAGGAAGAAATCACAGTCAGCATTTCACCTTATCTGTGATTTGGTGGGCGTGTCATAAATATCAAGGGAAGGGTAAACACCTTTAAAATCCCTCCTGGCCAGAGGAAAAACCCTTTCACCTGTAAAGGGTTAAGAAGCTAGGATAACCTCACTGGCAACTGACCAAAATGACCAATGAAGAAACAAAATACTTTCAAAGCTGGAGGGGGGGAGAAACAAAGGTTCTCTCTGGCTGTTTGTTTTTTTTTTTTTGCCGGGACCAGATCAGGAAGGCAGGTCAGAATTCCTGTAAATGGTTAATAAGGAATCTAGTTAGATATGCGTTAGATTCTGTTTTGTTTAAATGACTGATAAAATAAGTTGTGCTGAATGGAATGTATATTCCTGTTTTTGTGTCTTTTTGTAATTTAAGGTTTTGCCTAGAGGAATTCTCTGTTTTGAATCTGATTACCCTGTAAGGTATTTACCATCCTGATTTTACAGAGGTGATTCTTTTACTTTTTCTTCAATTAAAATTCTTCTTTTAAGAACCTGATTGCTTTTTCATTGTTCTTAAGATCCAAGGGTTTGGGTCTGTGTTCACCTATGCAAATTGGTGAGGATTTTTATCAAGCCTTCCCCACGAAAGGGGGTGTAGGGTTTGGGAGGATTTGGGGGGGAAAGACCTTTCCAAGCGGGCTCTTTCCCTGTTAGATGCTTGGTGGTGGCAGCAATAAAGTCCAAGGGCAAAAGGTAAAATAGTTTGTACCTTGGGGAAGTTTTTAACCTAAGCTGGTAAAAATAAGCTTAGGGGGTTTTTCATGCAGGTCCCCACATCTGTACCCTAGAGTTCAGAGTGGGGAAGAAACCTTAACATGGGGAAATGAGAGGAATGAACATCAGGGCTTCAACCAGAGTTTATTCTCTGCGGAAGTGACAAGAGGATATGGCTAAGTTATAAACCTTTGTATGTAATAGAAGTGGCCAAATGGAACAGTACACTCAAGGTGTTCTGGAGGAGTGTTTCAATTCTTTGACTCTGTAATCGGGTGCTCAGGTCCCAGCTGGACGGGATCACTGGGATTATGAAAATAGCACGTCCTCCTCCTTGAGAGGTCTATCTGAAGACGCTTCCTCCAATCTGTCTGATTTACAATGCCGATACTCGGGGAAAGCACACGTTCTCGGGTGGACAAATGTAATCTCTCTGCACAGCTCCTAGAATGGCTAACGTAAAGTCAGGGCATGGAGAGGCGCACAGCAGCAAATGGAACTAGACAGGATGCAAACATGGTGCTTGTTTTGCCAGTTAATGGCAAAAGCTGTTTCACTGGCTTGATGCTGTTTGCCGGATGCAGTGTCATGGGCAGACAGGAGGGATTGTACTCTCAGCATGTTATGCAGATGAGGCATAGAACTAATGAGCATTAATATTAATACACCTTATTCCCAGGCCTTCCCTGTGAATGCTCCAACCTGAAGACATTGGCTGTGAGAGACCTCCCTCTCCCCCAGTAACAAACTGAAATTGTCATGGACCAGATCACCCTCCCACCCTCTGGCTTCACTCAGGTTTGGCAGGTTAGCTAACAAGCTTCACAGGCCACTTCTGGAGAACAGTGGCAATAGGATGAAAAGAGCCCACTCTTCAAACCAAGTCTTGGCAATTGGACTGCATCAAATTGGTGGAGATGCATCAAACCTGGCTGAGCTTTGTTCCTGCCCAGTGGCTTTGCCTAAGTAGTCTGATAGAATAGCAGCTGTTTGGCTCAGCCCAGCGACGGCTCACAGGTAAGTCTTTAATTACAATTAGCATTCGGAGCCTGCTCTCTGAAGGGTCTGTCTTGGCAGAGTGTGGTGTGTCCTATGCTGCTTCCACTGGCACTCCCTCCAGCTCATCACTGGCAGTGAGATTGCCCCCTGCCTGGAAGCCGAAGCCAAAGGAATTTGCTAACACCTTTCCCAAGTAGAAAGCTAAGACTGTGTCGTGGGAGCAGTGTTTTGGGGTGTCCTGCATGAATTGAGGAGGGACCCCTGGGATGGAGGAGAGCAGGCTTACATAGATTCGAGGGCCCTTGGGTAGGGAGCATTTTTTTTGTTCTGTCTGCACAGCACCTAGCACGATGGGGTTCTGATCCAGGACTGGGGCTCTTAGACACTACGCTAATACAAATCATGATTGCTATTAATAATAATTGGCTATTCAGACATGAGCAGAAAGGCGGGATGTAGATAGTAAGGGGTGAACACAGCTGTCTGAGGTCCATGTCACTTAAACCCTTCTCTGTGTACATGAAGTTGTGGATTAGTCTCTGTAACAAAGGTGTCTGGAACCAACTGTGGAGATGGCCTCTAACTCTGAGGCAGAACACATGGTCACTTTTGGCTGGAGGGGAGGACTTGGCTTGGAGATCTCCTGATTACTGTGTGCATTGCTTGTATGGAGCTGTGGAAAGGGGAAGAGTCTTTAAGTAAAATTATGGATGAAATCTCTGTTTACACTGGTACAAGGGGGTTAGTTGGAGCTGTGCTCATCTTGATTTCCTTCCCACAGAAGTAGCTATTTGCCATGGACAATGTCAGTGTCAGATTGCCACCTGCTTTCCCATTTCAACTAGCAGAGCATTGTCTGGAAGACTAGACCAGCTCCCAGAAGGGCTTATCGGGGGCGGGATTGGGCAAATACAGTTTGACATTTTAATGAAAAGTTTAATTTTTATTTTTAACAAACTTTAATACAAAAATGCCATGTTGTAATAACACTGAGGCTCGGGCCCAAATAACTGGCCAGCTTGAGCAGCCAGGCTGCCTTCTGGAGCAATGGGGGAAGGTAAGGACAATGCTCATCAGCCTGCACTTGCCTTTGCTGAATTTTTCAGTTTGCTTCACTGCTGCCTGTACAGGTGGCCGCTTCTGTTCTTGTGTGTATAGCTGGGAACCCCTCTGTCCTGAAATGCACCTTGCCGTGACACAGTTCTTCAGATGCCTGAAGGAGCAGCTGTACCACAAGGGAGTAGCATCCTCCTGCGCTAACCACTTCCCATGTGGCTAAGTGAACAGAAGGATGTTCCAGGGCTGTTAGCAAAGAACACTTTTGTCATATCCCTTAATTGTTTTCCTGAATAGTTTTTGCTGCTCTTTCAAAGGCTGCTGGGAGACATCCATTCCAGCCCAGGCTGCTTTCTGAGTTTGCAGGACAATCTGATTGGATTGTCTGTCCTCTTGTAGGAAAGATTCCTTAAGGAATCTGCTTGATTTCACATGGATCCAGGAGTGGCCTCTGAGCCTTAGCCCTGCAGTTTTTCTGCATGTTTCACTTAGCATTCTCCTCAGTGTGACGTGTATCGAAATGAGTGGCAGAAAGCTTTCACCAGCTTTCCTTCCTGGATCCCTGCTGGATGTTTCCTAACTAGCTAATCCTTCTTCTTGAATGTGGACAGATGTTTCTACGTTGTATAGCTAGCCAGCATCTCTGATGCTTGGAAGCTCATTAGTTTTTTTCCCCACATTTTGGAGCACTTCGGAGATTAATAATGATTGTGATAGTGGTAAGCAAAGACCTTTTGATCATACAGTCCATCCTCTACCAGGACAGGATCTAGTTCCCACAGAGAGGCTATCCTGTGTTGAATTGGTCTGCTCTGCATTTTAGCCAGAAAGCAGAGAGGCACAGCTTCTGGTTGAGTGAAGGAGCACTGTGTGAGGCCATCCCCCTCTAAAGTGCATTGAAGCAAAGAGGCTGTTTCACTCAGTGCACGGAGTAAGCGTAGCATGAAAGGGTTCATACTGGGTCGCACAGCTTGGTTAACTATCTCCCCTTGGAATTGTGATTGCAGATCTCTTTCCTATGTTACAATGGATAAGTCAATACCACTGCCCTCACTTGCTCAGACCAGCATTTGGAGGGTTGAGTTGAATTTCACAGCAGTTCTGCCTTGTGCTCTGGAATTAATTTACCTCACTACTTCATTAAGTTGTGCCCCAAATTGCACGGCGTCCAGGTGAGAGAGTGGTGGTGATCCATTTTTTGTGCATTCCAGAAGGAGTCTGCAGAAATCATAAGCTTTTGTGCAGTGAAGAATATCAACAGAGCACTTTTCTGATAGCAGAAATCCTGGTATTTAGGTGTTACTAAAAATGACTATTAAAAAGTTCCTAATATTTAGATTTTAGGGAAGATGGTAACACTTTGGCCATAAACATCTCTAAATTATATCCCATTTTACTTTTCTTCAGTCTAAATGGACGGGGAAAGAAATCAGTACATTCTTTTCAGTATCTGATCAAATAAACCACGAAGCAGTGACAAAGCAGCAGCATTTAAGTAACTCCTTTAAAATTATTTGTCAAAGGAAGAGTCCTGTTCATTGAACGTTCATTGTCTGAAGTCCTGTGGATGGACTCAGAGAGCAGATGTCTTCAATGCCCTCTCCTATGTTGTACATATGTGTTTGAAAATTTATCTTTAGAAGAACAATTGTCTCTAATCTCACGCTCACCATGAGAAAAAGGAATTAGTTCGTTTACTCCTCTGTCAGGTGTTGTTTAAGAGACTTGGGGTGTGACATGGATCACTAATATACTGCATGTCTTTACACAGTACATACTTCCATAAGTTTTTGATGAATACCTGAGAAATGTTGAATCTAGCTAAAATAGTTTTCCAGTGCAAAAAAATATACAATACAGTTAAAAACTGTGTATTTGTCAATTTACATTCTCAGGCTGCAGTAGATTCCAGAATCCGCATGTTCCCTACTGATCGCAACCCCTCTGGAATCCACCAGAAGAGCTCTGTGTAAGCTTCAAAGCTGGTCTGTCTCACTGACAAAAGTTGGTCCAATAAAAGATATTACCTCCCCGGCCTGTTTAATGAAATTCTGCTCTCTCATAGCCACCACTTTATTTGATCGTTGGCTAAATGACACTTCCCCCAGTGTACTCACAACTTGACTTTTCATTAGGGCCTGCAGCCAGCCACACCGTAGCTAAATGTTTTATTAGCCTGTGTTGGAAGTGCTGGCTTTGTCGAGAGAGGGCAGCATCCCTGAAAGATAAACGACTGTGTCAGCACTGGTGAAAGGTGGTGGTATGCAGAGGCAGTGTGCTTTGTGCCTACCTGCCAGTGAACTCCCCTTCTGACCAGGAGAGAGTCTCTCTGCAGGCAAGGGGGATAGCTCAGTCTCCGCCCAGTTTAGTCCTTGGGATCTCTGCTGAGATTATCACAGTGGCAGTTGATATCAGAACTATTCACTTGGAGCTGCACGGACACATGCACATATTGTATCCAGACCACTGAACAGTTATCAGAGGTTAATGACTTGGCCAGTACTGCCCTGGCTTGGATTTGAACCACAGACTTACAGGAGAGACCCTTTGCATTCTCTTCCTATACTGCCCAGTCCTTGAGTCACCACCACCCTAAAACTGGCTTTGCAGCTATCTCTATGCACTTGAATTGCTCCAGGGGGGCAGAGTAGAGTTGCTTTTTATCCAGCTGAATAGTTAAGGAGCTGTTATCCCTTTTTAATTTCTGTTAATGACTTTGTGGTGTCTGGACTACAGCTGGGCTCTGTTTAAGCAGTTTGCTGGCTGTTTGACGCAATAAAACTGAATGACAGTTTCCCACTGCCCTCCCACACGTGCACTAATCAGCACTGCAGCATGGTCCAGAGAGTTTTATTGAGATTATAAAATGGAATGCTGTTGAAGTAGCATCTTTCATAGTTACACTTGGATTAGTATTTCCTTGTTCAGGACGTGGGGCATAATACCATTTTCTGTTGAGAAACCTGATCTGTGTCCTGTGTTGTAGAAGAATCTGAGCAGAGATCTGGCTACCTCTAGAGAAGAGTGGGTGTGATGCAACCCTGCTTCAAAGAGGAGAAGGGTCTCAGTTTAAGTGCAGTGACGGTAAATTTCCTCCTCTGTGCGTACCTTGCTTCCTGGGGCTGTTGGTTCCCTGCACTGCAAATGTGATGGCTGGGGGCGCACCAGTGGGAGAGCTGCAGTCCACCCACAGAAGACTGAAGGATGCCTGGTACAGAGCTGGAATTGTAGCTAGGCTGCAGAACCCTTCCCTGCTGCCGTGGTGGCTAGATCATCAGGTTAATTTCCTTTTGTTGTAAAGGTGGTAACAAGCTCTCAGCCAGCTGGCCAAACAAAATATGAAACTTAACCAATGTGGTGGAACCCCACAGAAAGCAGTTCTATTGGCGAAGGATATTTGAGTGGGGAGATGGGGTGAGAGCAATGCACAGAGGGGTAGGTGGGGAGACCAGACAAATGGCCAGGACGGGGAAATCCTTCTTTGAAAATTTCCCCCCATCTGTTTATTCCAGTGTGTTTAGAATATTGATCCATAATTTTGTTGGCTTGTGATGAGGCTGCCTACTGGAAAGTAGCTCCAAACTCTGTGGTAGGTGAATTAACCTCATGGCCCTATAAGCTGTTTAGCTGGTCACGATCCAAGACTTTCTCAGCCCATTTGATCAAGAATCTGTGTTGCTTCAAATAGTGCACTTTTTAAAATTGCGGAGAAAGTGTGCTCTGAATCAACAGTTCTGTGTTAAAAGGAGAGAGTGAGAATGAATTGTCTCCAGCACACGGAGTTTGACTATATGGGCAGGTAGTGCACTGCAAACTGGGGTGTAAATCTACCGTGCGTAAATGGTCTATAGTACACTTTGCTCTACTCCTGTTACAAACTGGGGTGTATCAATGCTCAGAGTGGACCTTTTAGTGCACTGTAGTAGGGTCCACGTGCTATGCACTAATGTTTTTCACTGCAGTGTGGAGCTTTTTTCACACCTGGGGTCGAGAAGCAGCAGACTGTGTAAAAGAATCAGTGCACGCTTCTTTCATCTGATCCCTAGGGAGCACCACAATTCCATGCCTGCGAAAGAGGCCTCGATGTAGTGTTTAGCATGTCAGGAATAATTAATAGTCTAAGCCTTGGAAGGCAGTGCTAGAAACCTCCTCCTTGCCACCTGTCTTTACGTCTGTCAATCTGGTCTGCCATCAGTCAGTGGAAAGGGTAGTGGTGATCCCTGCACTGGTCATGACTCCAATCCCTTGCAGATGCTGATCCACTCTTCTATACCTGCAGCTGGACCTCTGTCATCTTAGCAGTGTGAATCTCTTATCTGTAACACTCACAGCCCTTGGGCCTTCTGATGCTAGTCCTACTCCAAGGGTACGTCTACAGTATGAAATTATTTCAAAATTATTCTATTCGAATTTTTGGAAGCTATTTTATACATTCGGTCTTCTGTGTCCCCACTAAAGCTCATGAATTCAGCAGATTGCGTCCACAGTACCAAGGCTAGCATCGAATGTCGGAGGGGTGCACTATGGGTAGCTATCCCACAGTTCCCTCAGTCCCCGCCATCCATTGCAATTCTGGGTTAAGCTCCCAGTACATGATGGGGCAAAAATATTCTCGCGGGTATTTCTGGGTGTGTGTTGTCAGAAAGCTACGGCAGACAATCGTTTTGCGCCTTTTTGGCGTGCAGACGCCATACTGCTTTCAGCAGACGGTGCACCGCTGCTCTCCTGCTATTATGAATCCACCTCTCCAACTCAACTCTGCTCGGCCACCATGAACCGAGCAGCACAGCTTCCGCCGCCAACTCTGCTCTCCCGCTATTGCCACGCTTCCGAGCTTCTCCATGTTGTCTGTCCTGGGCTCCCACCTCCATGAAAGCCACAGAGGACAACCATTTTCAGCTGTTGTTCGGCTACCGTGAACCGAACAGCACAGCTTCCGCTGCCACTCTGCTCTCCTACGTTTCGTGCCCTTTTTCCAGGATTACCCATGCAGGCGCCATAGCCAGGGAGCCCGATCAGATCTCCACTGCAGTTTTGACCATTGTAAATACCTTGCGCATTATCCAGCAGTATGTGCAGTACCTGCAAAACCGGGCGAGGAAGCAACGACAGCGCGATTACTATAGTCATGAGGACATGGACACAGACGGCACGGCATGTGGTGATTGGGAGATCATGGTGCTATTGGGCCAGGTTCATGCCGTGGAACGCCGATTCTGGGCCCGGGAAACAAGCACAGACTGGTGGGACCACATAGTGTTGCAGGTACGGGATGATTCCCAGTGGCTGAGAAACTTTCGTATGCGTAGGGCCACTTTCGTGGAACTTTGTGACTGTCCCCTGCCCTGAAGCACAAAGACACCAAAATGAGAGCAACCCTCACAGCTGAGAAGCGAGTGGCAATAGCCCTGTGGAAGCTTGCAACACCCGACAGCTACCGGTCAGTCGGGAATCAATTTGGAGTGGGGAAATCTACTTTGGGGGCTGCTGTGCTGCAAGTAGCCAGTGCAATCATTGACCAGCTGCTATCAAGGGTAGTGACTTTGGGAAATGTGCAGACCATTGTGGATGGCTTTAATGCGCTGGGGTTGCCTAATTGCGGCAGGGCGATAGATGGAATGCATATCCCTATCTTGGCCCCGGAACACCGGGGTGGCCAGTACATAAACCGCAAGGGGTACTTTTGCATGGTGCTGCAAGCACTGGTGGATCACAAGGGACGTTTCACCGACGTCAGCGTGGGATGGCCAGGAAAGGTGTATGACGATTGCATCTTCAGGAACTGTGGTCTGTTTGAACAGCTGCAGGAAGGAACTTACTTCCCGGACCAGAAAATTACTGTTGCAGATATTGAAATGCCTATAGTTATCCTCGGGGACCCAGCCTACCCCTTAATGCCATGGCTCATGAAGCCATACACAGGCACCCTGGACAGTAGTAAGGAGCAGTTCAACTATAGGCTGAGCAAGTGCAGAATGGTGGTAGAATGTGCGTTTGGACATTTGAAAGCGTGCTGGTGCAGTTTACTGACTCGGTTAGATCTCAGCACAACCAGTATTCCAACTGTAATTGCTGCTTGTTGTGTGCTCCACAATATCTGTGAGAGTAAGGGGGAGACATTTGTGGCGGGTTGGGAGGTTGAGGCAACTCGCCTGGTGGCCAGTTTCGCACAGCCAGACAACAGGGCGAAGAGCACAGCAGGGCCCGCTGCACATCAGAGAAACTTTGAAAGCCAGTTTCATGACTGGCCAGGGTACGGTGTGAGAGTTGTGTTTTGTTTCTCTTAAAGTTACCCACCCCATATATATATATAAAGAACGGTTTTCAAACAATTGTGACTTTATTTCCTTTCATATATATATGAAAGGAAATAAAGTCACAATTGTTTAAAAACCGTTTTTTATTATTTGTTGCACAAAACATTGAGAGAAATCAGAAGCTAGACGGGGGAGGGAGGGTATTGGGTTAGGGGTGTGGAGGAGGAGGGAAGGTCAAGTCCAGAAACCAAATCAAAATTTAGGCTATGCCAGCTTTCTGCTGCTTGTGCAATCCTCTGGGGTTGACTGTGTGGGTCCCCATAGCCTTTCCCTCCCCCCCCTCCCCCCCCTCCCCCCCCGTGTTCTTGAGCGCATGGGTGAGGAGGCTATGGAACTTGGGGAGGACGGAGAGCAGTTATTCAGGGGCTGCAGTAGCAGTCTGTGGTCTTGCTGCCTTTCCCGCATTAGATCCACCATACAGCGGAGCATGTCAGTTTGCTCCCCCATGAGCTTGACCATAGCATCCTGCCTGCTCTCATCGCGCACGTCCCTCCTCTCTTTGTATTCATGTAACGCTTTACGCGACTCCGCAATTGTTTGCCTCCACGCATTCAACTGGGCCCTATCAGTGCGGGAGGACTGCATGAGCTCAGCAAACATGTCGTCCCGAGTTTGTTTTTTCCACCTTCTAATCTGGACCAGCCTCTGGGACGGAGTAGATAGGGGCCGCATTGAAACATTTGCACCTGCTGCGGGAGGAGAAAAGGGGAGGGTAGTATTTTAAAAAGTATTTTAGAGAACAAAGGGGACACTTTCTCAGTGAAACAGGCAATTCATAGTACACAGCACGTGCTCTTTCTGTACAAGGTCTCATTTTGCCTCTTATACTGAAGTGCCTTCCACTTTGGTGTGAGTAAGCCATCAGATGCGGCCAGACAACAGAATTCAGCTTGCAGGCAGCCAGCGGGCTCTCTGGGATGATAGCTTCGCACAACACCCTCCCCTCCCCCCTCCATCCCCCCCAAACCGCAGGGCTCCAATGAGGCTCTGAGCAGGGATGAGCCCTTTAAACTAAATGTGAATAGCCCAGCGCGGCTGGGTTTCCACCCACCCCCCACCGCGTGGCTCCGATCAAGCTCTCACTCACCAGAAGTGCCTTCTCCAGGGTCATGCTCCGGGAGCATGCTTTGGGAGTAGGGGGAGGCTATTGGCTCCAGCGTTAAGAATAATTCCTGGCTAGGGGGGAAAACAGATTCCCCACTTGCCTCCTATGCACTCTCCTCCTCCAAAAACTCATCCTCCTCGCTCCATGCTACTCCCTCCTTGCAGGTGTCCACAAACAGTGGTGGGGTAGTGGTGTCATCACCCCCCATAATTGCATGCAGCTCATCGTAGAAGCGGCATGTATGGGGCTGTGACCCAGAGTGCCCATTTGCCTCCCTGGCTTTTTGGTACGCTTGCCTGAGCTCCGTGATTTTTGTACAACACTGTTCTGTGTCCCTGGAGTAGCCTCTTTCCGTCATAGCCCTGGAGACTTTAGCGTACGTATTTGCGTTTCTTTTTTTGGAACATCGTTCTGCCATAACAGATTCATCTCCCCAACATGCAATGAGATCCAGTACCTCCCATTCGGACCATGCTGGAGCTCGTCTGCGAATCCGGGACTGCACGGTCGCCTGTGATGGTGGACTCTGCATGGTCGCCTGTGCTGATGGGGTCACCTGTGCTGATGGTGACCAAACAGGAAATTCAAAAGTTCCCAGGGCTTTTACTGCCTACCTGGCTAGTGCATTGGACTTCAGAGTGTTCTCCAGAGCGGTCACAAGGGAGCATTCTGGGATAGCGCCCGGAGGCCAATATTATTGAGTTGCATCCACACTACCTGTAACCCGGAACTGCGATCTCGATTTTAGCGTGACTCCACTTGCCGAGGTGGAGTACAGAAATCGGAGTAAAGAACCCTTTAAATCGAAAAAACTGGTTTGGTCCTGTGGACAGAACCAGTTTTATTTTGAGTTAACTCGGCTAATTCCGAAATAACCGCGTACTGTAGACCAGGCCCAAGTCTGAGATGCAGTCTAGCACTTGTTATTGCAGCCAAGGTGGCTGGGGTTGCTCCTGTGAGGAGTGAAGGAGCTCTGTGGATGCTGGTGTAGTGGCAGCACAGAGAGGCATACACGCTCCTTCTATAGAGTTTGGGGCCAGAGAGCCTAGGAGATAGACGGGGGCGTATCCGGCAATGAATAGTCTTGTGAGGGGTTGTTTTACTCCTGGAGTTTTGTTAGTGGTGATTGGGGAAGAGTGTCCATGCATTTTGTCACTGCCCAACATGCTCCATGTGGAGGCAAGCAGTTAGGTGGAAACCAGCCCTTCTCCCAGGTGCTGTTGGTGTCCTTCAAGTCTAAGTACTAGCACGTGTTCTAGTGAGAGAGGACTTGAGTTGCTGCTGTATGTAAATAGTCTGTGTCTTTTGTTGGAGCCTGGAAGTAGTTAATATGTAGTGCAGATGCCTCATGGTCACCAGTCAGCACTGCCGTGCTCTCTACTCTGGGAGAAGTGGTTACCCTGTCAGCCCTCCTGCTTCTGGAAACACGTTTTACATGTTCTGCTCCCGAGATAGCTTGACTTGGTGACTTGGAGCTTTTGGTACTGTTCAGAACCTGTGGCTGAATAATCTTCTCATCCGTGCTTTAGCAAATATAAGAAACCTTTGTTTATATGTAATTTTTGCCTCTTTTCTGACTTGTCAGCTTGAAATTAAGAGAGAACCCATAAATCTTTTCACTTCTGTTATATTTGCAAATATCAGATTTGAAGTAGAGAGGTTATTTTACCTCTGTATTTGACACTGGTGCGACTGCTGCTGGAATCCTGTGTCCAGTTCTGTTGTCCGCAATTCAAGAAGGATGGTGATATATTGGAGGGGGTTCAGAGAAGAGCCATGAGAATGATTAAAGGATTAGCAAACCTGACTTATAGTGATAGACGTAAGGAGCTCAATCTATTTAGTTTAACAAAGAGAAGGTTAAGGGGTGACTTGATCACAATCTGTAGGTACCTACTTGGGTAACAATAATGGGCTCTTCAGTCTAGCAGAGAAAAGTCTAACACTATTCAGTGGCTAGTAGTTGAAGCTAGTCAAATTCAGACTGGAAATAAGATGTACACTTTTAACAGGTGAGAGTAATTAACCATTGGAACAGCTTACTAAGGGTTGTGGTGGAGTCTCCATCAGTGACAATTTTTAAATCAAGATGGATGTTTTTCTAAAAGATCTGCTCTGGGAATTATGTTGGGGCAGGTCTCTGGCCTGTGTTATATAGGAGGTAAGACTAGATAATCATAGTCCCTTCTGGCCTTGGAATCTACGAATGTGGAAGAGGAAGCTGAGCACTACCATTATCTCCATTGCTGCATATCTGAGAAACTGCTTCTGACTGCAGCCCTTCCTTAGTGCAAGGCCCAGTCCCTGGGAATTGTACAGGGAGTTTAATGCTCAACTCCACAGCTCTGGCTGGAAAGGAGAGGTAGCCTCAGGCCAGACCACAGCAATATTAAAGCACCACAGCTTCCAAATCAGAAATTTGTCTTGAACTGAAGCTTTACCCAGTGGCTTCTTAGTGGAGTCCTGCAGTGATGTGAGGGAGAAGCAAAGGAAAAGGGGGCTGCTTTTGTGAAGCTTAATGCACTAAAACTGATGGGAAAGAGAGTCTGAGAACACTCAGACTCTGATCTGAATCTTTGCCAAACCACAGGGTCCAGGTAGAGGGAGAAGGGGAGACTCTGTTAAATAAATGATGAAGTGAGCTGTAGCTCACGAAAGCTTATGCTCAAATAAATTTGTCAGTCTCTAAGGTGTCACAAGTACTCCTTTTCTTTTTGTTAAATAACAGGTCGCTAAGTCCAGGGCCAGAGCTGAGATTTACTGAAATGTAGTAACGTTTTGTAGCATGTTAAGTCTGTAGGCGCATGTGGGGAAAAATCCTTTGTCTTTTTAATTCTAATATTTTTTCCCCCCACAGGTATAGCCTTTACAGACCTCCCTGTAAGTACAACTATTTTCAGTATTTTAACTAGGGATGCAAGTGAAAGGGAGGGGGACAGTAACTGGGATGTGTGATGTCTTCTGTTTAATGCCATGTTAAAGGGGTAGCACATATTCCTGAATGATATATGTTTCCCGTCTGCCTCTGTTGCACTGGGATGAGAGTGCTCCCTTTTATGAGACTGCACAGTCTCATCGCCAGATGTGTGGTCTCTCACAAGATCCCCATTAAGAATAGTTACCGCTCCTGGAACTGCAGCATGAATTCCTGCTTTATTACACCTTAAATGGCTGTCTCCTAAGAGCAGCCTTGTCTGCAGGGAGCACTATGTAGTGTTCACTTGAGGCTCAGCGTATGATAATGCGCTTTAGCATCTCAAACCTTGTTAACAGAAAGCACACTTCCTTGTTTGATGTTACTGCTTCTAAACTCCCCTTGCTCCCATCCGAATGCTGCAGCAAAGGGTCTTTCCCTTTCCAAGGGAGCGATTAGGGATTGAGTGTCTGTCAGAAATGCTCAATTGTTCCTTCGTTTTTAGGTCCCCTTATCCGCCATCACCTAGGTACTCATTACAGCTCCGCTAGCTGTTGGCAAGCCCTGCACACACCCTCTGTAACCAGCCATAGGCAATGCTACTGCGAAGATGTGCTGAGCTCTGCTCTCTAGGGTTTGATAGTCACTTCTTGGCTCTGCCAGCCTGAAATGTGTCAAGCTGCTCTCAAATCAGGAGCTTCCACATGGCGTTGCACTTAACTGCGCCAGAGACAGTGAAAAGTAGTTGTGAGATTATAAGAAGATGGCTGCCTCAATGATTGCCAAGGAGTCCAAACTTTGTGGGCATCCTACATGAGCCAAAATTTTCTGCTTGCTCGTTGAATATGCTGTTCGTCTATAATGCTTCAAACATGCAGGTCAGGAAGGAATTTTCCTTCATGCGTATGGGCAGGGCCAGTGGGTTGTATTCCACTCTATCCTGAGATTGCAGGGAGTGTGGCTGGACTTCGGGCATTCTCCATGTACAGCAATAATAAGGTTAAATACTCCCCCTGCAGTCCTCAATAGATGTGCAGTTATATAGATAGGTTTCAGAATAGCAGCCGTGTTAGTCTGTATTCGCAAAAAGAAAAGGAGTACTTGTGGCACTTTAGAGACTAACCAATTTATTTGAGCATGAGCTTTCGTGAGCTACAGCTCACTTCATCGGATGCATTCAGTGGAAAATACAGTGAGGAGATTTATATACACACAGAACATGAAAAAATGGGTATAATACACACTGTAAGGAGAGTGATCACTTAAGATGAGCTATTACCAGCAGGAGAGCGGGGGGAGAAAACCTTTTGTAGTGATAATCAAGGTGGGCCATTTCCAGCAGTTAACAGGAACGTCGGAGGAGCAGTGAGGGGTGGGGGAAATAAACATGGGGAAATAGTTTTACTTTGTGTAATGAAACAAATTGACAGAGCCAGAAGAGTACCCAGAAGTCACCTACTACAGGACAGGCCCAACAAAGATAATAACAGAACGCCACTAGCCGTCACCTTCAGCCCCCAACTAAAACCTCTCCAATGCATCATCAAGGATCTACAACCTATCCTGAAGGACGACCCATCACTCTCACAGATCTTGGGAGACAGGCCAGTCCTTGCTTACAGACAGCCCCCCAACCTGAAGCAAATACTCACCAGCAACCACACACCACACAACAGAACCACTAACCCAGGAACCTATCCTTGCAACAAAGCCCATTGCCAACTGTGCCCACATATCAATTCAGGGGACACCATCATAGGGCTTAATCACATCAGCCACACTATCAGAGGCTCGTTCACCTGCACATCTACCAATGTGATATATGCCATCCTGTGCCAGCAATGCCCCTCTGCCATGTACATTGGCCAAACTGGACAGTCTCTACATAAAAGAATAAATGGACACAAATCAGACGTCAAGAATTATAACATTCATAAACCAGTCGGAGAACACTTCAATCTCTCTGGTCACTCGATTTCAGACCTAAAGGTCGCAATATTAGAACAAAAAGACTTCAAAAACAGTCTCCAACGAGAGACTGCTGAATTGGAATTAATTTGCAAACTGGATACAATTAACTTAGGCTTGAATAGAGACTGGGAGTGGATGGGTCATTACACAAAGTAAAACTATTTCCCCATGTTTATTTCCCCCACCCCCCAGTGCTCCTCGGAGGTTCCTGTTAACTGCTGGAAATGGCCCACCTTGATTATCACTACAAAAGGTCCCCCTTCCCACCCACCCCCCGCTCTCCTGCAGGTAATAGCTCATCTTAAGTGATCACTCTCCTTACAGTGTGTATGATACCCATTTTTTCATGTTCTGTGTGTATATAAATCTCCTCCTCCTTTTCCACTGAATGCATCCGATGAAGTGAGCTGTAGCTCACGAAAGCTTATGCTCAAATAAATTGGTTAGTCTCTAAGGTGTCACTAGTACTCCTTTTCTTTTAGTTATATAGATTAATGCCCGTGTTCAGCAAGGTGCAGCCTCGGTTCTGAGAGCTGCCTTTCAGTTTAGGCTCACAACTCTTAGGGTGTCAGCTGAACAAGTCCTGTGGTGACGCTCCAGAGTGTTCAGTACAATGTATGCAATAATGGCTAACAGTGAGGGTATTTCCTGGCCATTATTGCTCTTATAGGTCTAACAGAACATTTCCCTCTAGTCTTTTTGCCCTGGCACCCAGATCTCTGTGGTGCTGCTCATGTGATGTTTTGTGTACAGCATCGGTCTCTTCCAGGAAGCTAGTGCACAGGACAGGACCCAGTGGGAAAGCAGGACTTCGTTGTGAACACTGTTAGGGTTTGGCCTTGTGCATCTCACACTGTTGAGTACAAACAAGACTGGAAATGCTGCAGACAGCCAGTGTCGCTTTCTTCAATGTGTGAATGCACTGGCTCTTCCCACAGCCTCATACCACCAGTGCACCCAAGGCATGTCAGCCCCAGCGTGCCACGCTGTGTACTAGTGATATCTTCCCCTCTGCCTGGGCCTGTCCCCGCTCTTCAGCAGAGCGCTGAATGAAGGAATGGAGCGGTCCATGCTCCCACGCCATAGAGGTGCTGAGCATGTCACCAGAGACCCCAGTTCCTGCTTGGTAACTAGAGCAGAAGTGATTCTCACGCCCCCTTGGAAGCCCATTTGGCAGTGAAGTGTACACGTCCAATTATGGAGCTGGCAAGGGGCAGAGAAATGCTGTAGAGCCCAAGACTTTGTATCAGCGCTTCCTCAGGAGAGGCAAAGGAAAATGGGTTTCTCTCAGTCGGGGACTGACAGCAGGCAGGTCTTTCCCATCCAGGTCCTTCCTTCCTTCGCAGCCACAGACACCCGTGATGGCAGCAGGCTGCTGCTTGCAATTTGCTGTCTGGATGTTGTTTTATATCTGCTGACTGGTAGCTTGCCCGGACCTTCGACCTCACAGTCCCTGTGCTGCCAGCCTCATCCCCTGTCCTCCCTTTCCCATCCCAATTCATGCCCCACAAAGTCTCTTCTTCCTTCCTTCTCTCCCTCCCCCCACTCCCTTGCTCCTGTTTACTCACCACCTCCTGTTGTCCCCTTTCCCTAGCTCTCCCCAGAGTCAAACAAACAGAGATAACAGGCTGTCTGGCCTCTCTGCTGCTGCTTGATACCTTTCCCCACCCATTGCCTGGGTCTCTTCAGGGGCATAGACCACATCTTTCTCTGTTTCTTAAAACGGTGTCCAGGAGGTTTGGTCTCTGATCCTGACTGGTGCCCTTGGGTTGCACAGCAACATTAGGACTGATCAAGACACTTTTTAGGAATGATAGCAGACCTCGGATATCATAGTGCTTAGCATCAATACAGCTTCCAAGTGCTTTAGACCTTAGGTAATGTTTATGCATTAATATAGCAAGGGAGACTCGTTCAGATTAGTTGAAACACAATGTGCATTCATTGTAAGGTACGGCAAAGAGAACATAAAGTATAAAAGATGTTAAATATTAACTGCATTCTTCACATCCTTCACCAGGGCTGTGAAAACTCTGTTCTAGAAGTTTTGCTATAAAAGGGAATGAAAATAATGAAGCTCTTCAGAAATCTTAACTGAGTGAGCCTTGTAGGATCCAAGGGCCTCGGACCCTAATAGGGCTTGTCCTGTTCCCTTGAAATGGGATTTCTCTTTTGACCACACACACGGTGGTCTGATGTTCCTCTTGGGCACTGGGTGTACAGGTTTCCCCCTCCATTTGTGGCCTATTCTGCTTGAAGCAAATTTTCTAGAGAACACCAACAAGACAGGCAGTAAGCAGCACTTCCTTGACCAGTTGTAGGGAAGTTGTGGGGGCTGAATTCACATGTGGGGTGACTCTGACTTCAGTGAGCTTACACCAGGAATTTAAGTTGGTCCTTCAGCCCATTACCTGTCGGGGAACAGTTTCCTTACAGAGAGTTCAAAACCAATTTCTTTTCTTTTACTGTAAGGGTGGGCAACCTTTTATGTATCAGGAGCCACTGATGCACCGAAAAAAATCAATGGCGGGCCACACACCTGTTCAACTCACCTGCTCAGGGGGGCGCAGAGGCTTGGGGCTTCCCCTGCAGTGGGGTGAGCCGGCGCTCAAGGCTCCAGCCCCACGGAGGTGGCACCAAGACTCAGGGCTTCCCCCCTGCGGTGCGGGGAGCCGGTGCTCGCGGCTCCAGCCCTGCTGTGGGGCATCGAGGCTCAGGGCTTCCTGCCAGCAGCCCCGGGGAGCGATGAGGCTTGGGGCTTCCCTCTTGTGGCTCCAGCCCTGAGGGTGGGAAGCCCCGAGCTTCGGGCCCCTCACGGGGCTGGAGCTGCAAACGCTGGCTCGCCCTCTGCGCCCACCCCCTGGTGGGTGAGTTGAACATGTGTGGCCTGCAGGCTGGATGAAAATGAGCAAGGAGCTGGATCCGGCCTGCGGGCAGTAGGTTCCCCACCCCTGCTTTACTGGTATCAATGGGCCTTGGGTAAAATACACAGCCCCTAGCAGCACTGCTTATAGGTTAGGTGGTGAGTGCTGATTTTCCAATCTGAAGAAGTGTAAATGGAGACACTCTGCTCAAAAATTGCATTTCTCTGAAAATGTTTAGCTACATTAGACTGTTATCACTGAAAAGTTAGCCAGAAATGACTTCAACAGGGAACAGGTTTAAGTGAATAAAAAAAGAAGCCACTTTTAAAGTGAGTTGAGCATCCATGCAGGGGTTTGCATTGGTTTAACTAAATCCGTTTAAATTTAAACAGTGCAACTTTCTCATGCATCCAAGTCCAGACAGTGTCAGACAGTCTTGCCTTTCCTGAAAAGACCTGCATAAATATCAATGGGAGAGCAGAAAAGCCCTTGCATATTTTTCAGGGCATGTTTTTAATGTCAGGCAATACTGTTTAAAGGGGGCTATATTTTTAAGTGTTTAAATCAGGATTGGATGCTTTTCTGAACAATATGCTCTGGGGATTATTTGGGGGAAGTTCTATGGGCTGTGTTATACAGGCGATCAGGTTTGGTTCTGTCTGACCTCAGAATCTTTGAATATAGCAGAAATGGGAATTGTTTTAAAAATGTAGTCAGTTTAAAAAATTCGTATCGTCAGTACCCCTTTAATATCTGCCCCCAGTTATGCCTACGCCCTGATGAGAGTTGAGGCAGCCAGTTGTGCAAACAGGGTCCTAAAAGTGCAGATCAGCTCCACAAAGTGACCTGCTCCCTGTGTGCTGCAGAGTCCTATCTGCCATCTGCCAAAGGTTTTGGTAGTTTGACTTTCATTAACTTTGTAGATCCAGTACGTTTTCAGTGGGTGTGAAGCCAGGCTGCTCTCAGGGAAGATGATGGCCCCTTAATCGCTGTGCTAGGAACATGCAGAGAATGAGGCTGTGGGAGAGGAGACAGCAGCGAGGGGAGCTGTGTTAGGAAACTAAGTGGGGTCTGTGGACTGTGGAGCGCAGGAGGTAGACTGGGGGAGCAGGGGATGTGGCGTGACCGAGGGAAATATGAATGGAGAGAATGTTCAAGTGAATGCAGGAGGTAGGTGGGGAAGAGGAGACAGTGGGGGGAGCATTGAGGGAGAACGCAAGGCAGGATAGGCAGCTGCCCCCCTCGGTAGGGACGGGGTAGAATGGTAGCTCCCTGCACCCCGTAGGATCAGAGAGTGTAAGTGACGATTACTCCAATCAGCGAACAAGGAGGCTACGGTTTGTGTGCAAGAGAGGCTGCATTGTGACCACTCTCCAAGGGGGGACTGGCAGCTTCTGCTGACGGTGAAGAAATCTGAAGGAAAAACCACTGTGACATATTGTTTTTAATGGGTTGGGATTTTTTGGGTCTGACTTACGGCCTTGGGCTGGCCTTACTGAAACAGGTTGGAGGCCTGATGCAGAGACTGACAAGACGCTAATGTCTGTTGGAGGCTTTTCCTTATTGCCAGTTCTGTTTGAAGGGGAGGGGGATCTCTAACTCCGCTCCTTAAATATCACAATTCCTCCCTGTGCCATCTCCTCGCTGTGCTGTGGTGCACACGCATAGCAGCCCCTAGTGATAAGGCACTGAGTGGTGTGAGCTGCATCTGAATTAGCCCACCCACGTAACCCACCAGTTGTTCTTGCTCAGGGATATGATACAAAGGAGATGCTGAGTCAGTGATGCAGCCAGCTTCGTTTCCTCCTTTCCTTTCCCAGCCTGGGGGGGAGGAGAAGAGAAGGGGAGGAAATTAGTGTTATGTGGAGCAGCTGCTTCCACTTCGTTTTGGCATTTCAAACTCCAGAAACGTACAGTGCCAGCCGTTCATATCTCAGTCGACTCAACAGCAGCTAAATGCAGATCTTTTGGTCGAGAAAAGCATGCTCCAGTTCACTGAACTTGAAATGCCAGCTTTGCTGGGAGGTTCTTTGGGGAAGGGAGAAGTCGCACTGTTTCATCTGCCCAGCATACCTAGTGCTTTTGAAACCTTAGAGCAGAAGGAAAGGGTCCAAAGGAGTTCTTCAGTCACAGAATCCAGTGAGGTTGCTTAGCTGTGGAGAGTGAAGCCTGGACCATCAGGCTGCTCTCAGGCACTGACATTACCTTGGGACAGATCCCTAGCCGTGTCCAGAGAGGTGTCGCACCAGCATCTACTGCTGTTCTGTTTTATTATATCTCACATGGCAGCTGGAAAGTGTGGCCCACCATTTAGCACTCACTAACAAGCGCATGAAACTAAACAAGCCAGAGTTCTGGCTCTTCCTCTCTCTGTGACCGGGCAGATTTCAGGAGCCTCGAAGTGGCAAGTAAGCAGTGTGGCCATCTCTCGGAAATTCCACTCTGCCTTTATTCCTTTTAACTCATAACAGGAGGTGGCATCCCTGGCTCCAGCATAGGCTCCCATATGGTCAGGTTGGAAGGAACTGCTTGGCACGTGTCGTCCAGTGTCATATATCAAAGAGAGGACCCGTGGCCATCTCTGCAATAAAGTTCTCACCTATCCTTGAACTTTTCTGACTGTCCCTAGTTACTGAGCTGTGTTTCTCTGTGTGATAGCACTCGGGCAGGAAGTTCAGTTTTTCCCTTAGGAACTTGGGCCCATTTTGCTCCTTGTTTTACCATGATGGGGCCCTAATGTGAATAGTTAGCTACAAGGCAACAGAATAAAGCAGAGAGATATTTACTGTCAGTGGTTCCCAAACCGCGGGCCTCAGATCACCACTGGTTCCTGGCTCACTTGCTGCTGGTCTATGGACAGTGGTCTGGTCACATGATGCCACCTTTGCCCCTTGTTTCCAGTGACTGTATCACACTGACTCCTCCTAGCTTCCTGCCTAAACGATTGCTGTAGGTGCCCCATGGATGTGATCATGAACAGGAGAAGTGGCCAGGAGACTCTCTAAGATGTCGTCCACACAATGAAATATTTGGCGAGCCCTTGCTCTGTGTGTCGTCTCCCCTCATTCTTCCACATGCCATGGACACTGGATACCTCACAGCACCATTTTGAGAATCTCCAAAGGTTTTGATTGGGTCAGGATTGGTATGGGGCTAACTTAAATGGCATTCATTTGCTTGTACTGTGTACAGTGACCATCACCCAAACTTGAATCACATCGTCTCAACCCTCCAGGAGCTCTGAATGATGTGTTGGTTGATGTTTGGAGAGACTGTCACATTGGCACAGCCACTTGGAAATGAAATTGAACCCAGGTAGTGAACTTGCTGGTTTGGTTGGCATCATTGGCGAGCTGAGTCAACTACAGGACCCTCTTACTACCCCACCTGCTGTGCTGGACAGCCCTTGTCGCGGGGCTGATTGAGGGGGTCCTGCATCCTTCCCCTTTTGCCCAGAGGTGCAAGATGTTTGGATAGCAGCTATCTGTCAGGGTGTGGGGAAATGAAGGTGAAAGGGTTCCCTAGAACAGAGAGCTGGAGAGCCTGTCTGGACCAGGTCTAGTCTAGTTGGGTTAGTTGTGGTAAAGGGGAGTCCTCCTCCAAGATGCTAGCATGGGAGCTCTCCCATCTGTTGGGTAACTTGTAGTCACCTTACTAATGCAAACACTTGTCTTTCAGTCTTTGTAACTGTCCCGGCTCCTGCATTGTGGTAGAGATCACACAACCCTCTGGAAGAATAGATTGACAGGTCACACATGCTAGTTGTGACATAGATCTCAGTCCTTCGGGAAGGCAGCCCAATGCGCTGGTTTCATGCCACGCCTTTTCGAGCAGCAGGAACTGGGCTCTTGAGCCTGGAGGCTGTCACCAACCTAGAGCAGCCACAGTTGCCTCTTGCCCCTTTTATTACAAGTCATGGTTTTAAAAACTAGCTTCCCCTACCCTTGGAGCCCATCCCTGAGGGCCAGAGACAAACCCATGTGCTCCTCTCGGAGCCCATGGGAAAGGGTTGGGAAGCATTAATGTGACTTTCTTTCTTTTTTGCAGTCAAATCTCTATCCCACTGTGGGGCTGCAGACACCAGGAGAAATCGTAGACGCCAACTTCGGGCAGCAGCCGTTCGTGTTTGACATTGAGGACTACATGAGGGAGTGGCGAGCAAAGATTCAGGGCACCATTAAGCGGTTTCCCATAGGAGACAGACTAGGCGAGTGGCAAGCAATGCTGCAGAAGTGAGTCTCTGCTGCAGTCTTTTTTTCTTCTACTTTTCTTGGCTTAGATGTAGCACCTGTCTGACAGATACTGCAGAATGAGCAATGGTAACGTGAATTCTGTTGTGCTCCCTTACACTGTGTGACGATACTTTGTGCCACAGTCCAGGGAGGCCGTCTTAGTGTTTAGAGGCAGGCTCTTGAAAGCATCACTAAGCGTTCTCCTGGTGAAGATCCGAAACCTGATCTGCCATTCCTGCCCTGCTCAGGATGAAACCCTTTTCCGCTCCGATCTTTAGGAGATATGTCAGGGTGAGAAGATTAAGGGATTGGTGTAAACAGAGTTGAAGGCCTTCTCTACACTTAAAACTTAAGTCAACGTCACTGTGGTGCTCAAGGGTGGGAAAAAGCCACACCCCTGAGTGCTGGAGCTAATCTGATCAATCCCACAGTGTAGGCACAGCTAGGTTGATGGCAGCATGCTTAGGTGTGGGTGCACTAAAAAGCTAGGTTGACCTTAACTGAATGTTAGCTGTAGCATTTCAAGTGCAGACAAGCTTCTGTCAGGTAGGTAGGCGGTGTTCCTACAGTGATGGGAAAACCCCTTCCATCGTCATAGGCTGCGTCTGCACCTCAGGGTTATGCCAGCTTAGCTACAGGGCCATAGCTGCTATGCCCCTCCAGCCGCTGTAGGGTAGACATGGCTTAATTCAGCCCTTTGGAGACACAACTCTTAAGGGAACTCATGGAGTCCACATCAGCTAGGCACTCGGGATTGTTTCTTTGGTGCTTTTCCTGAAGGCCTCTACAAGCCTCACTTTTAGTCTTGTGCCCATGAACAGGGCAAAACTTGGCTCCTCTTGAGGCAGCCAGCCCTCCCTCTCCTCCCCCGCAGTCAGTTGCAGGGTCATTAGCGAATGCATAATGCAAGTTTGCCCTCATTTGCTGCGTAATTGGGCTCCAAAGACTAAGCTGCCATTCTTCTTAAAAGTGTCTGGTCCTTCTGGCTCTGAAATGAGCCCTTCAAAGGTGGACAATGTCTGCCTGAGTCTGCAGACATCCTGAAATGACAGCACTGAGGGGTGTGAACTGTCTCAATGGGCTGTTTGAAACTTAATGACCATTTACATGCCAATATTTGCTTCACTGCTGATGGTTTTGGTAAAACATCATGCTGATGTGCTTATCCAGATGTGTGGCTCTAAGCAGCAAGTTACAGACATGGTATGTTGGGACAGCTGTGAAGAGCTATTCATAGAGAATAGAAAATGAATTCCATTCCCTTTCCCACTCTGAGTGCGGGCAGGAGAGGGAAGGAGGAGATGCTTTCAATATGGAGGAGATGATGTCTCTACTGCTTCCTGGGGGCCAGGAGCCCAAACAGCCTTCCACATTTTCTCAGTGCCACAGGCTCCAATTTGCCCCTCACCTGGGAATCCACCTCCTGTTTTCCCCAGGACAGTGTGCTCGGGACAGTTACGTGGTGCCAATGCAAAATCTGCAGCATACTGAAAATTGTAAAATGAGAAATGTATTGAATTTAGTAACAGAGATCACAGGAGCTCCTGTACTGGTTAGGAGTGGGCAGTGGGCGGGAGGGCTGGGCATGGTGACATGAGAGGTCCTGGGGGGCAGTGACACGTGAGGGAGGGGTAATTTGGGTGTCATGTGCCACACAAGACATGGAGCCTTGTCAGAAAGGAATGCTGGCCTAGTCCTCCTTGCAGGGGGGCAGAGTGCTCTGTGGCTGTTTTCTCCAGGTCCCTTCCAGTCCAGGAACAAAGGAGCTGGAGTCCTGAGCTCCGGACATGTAATAAACTCGCCACCTCATGGAAATACGAGTACCTCCTCCGTGGAGAGGGCTAACCAGGGATCAGCTGAGGGCATTGGGGAGTCAGGCCACGTCTACGCTGGGAATGCTTTGGAATAGTGGTGTACCATGCTGGCACAGCGCTGCTCGACTGAACACAGCTATACTGGCCAAGTACAACCACCCCTTCTGACTACAACAAGCCACACCAGTAAAAGCACAGCTCTGGCAGTACGGCTGTGTCCACCCTAGGGACTTCTGCTGGCACAGCTGTATTGGTCAGAGATCACACCTCATAGCACCCCTGAGCGACAGCTACGCAACCAGACATCTGTAGTGCCAATAGGCATGCTTTGTAATTTCAGTAGCTGCTGTTTGGTCTGAGAGCAGCCCACCAAAACAAGCCAACAGGATGTGGTCTGTCCTCCAGGAACTGATCAGAAATGTGGGTGTCCTGCAGAACTGACCCCCACGTATCAGGTCCACATGACCCCACGTATCAGAGTCCAAAAAACACTCTGTGCCCTGAACTCCTGGGTATTACATTCTGAAAGGCACGTACGGAGACAATGTGGTCCAGGGGAATTGACTGGATTGGGCACATGTCCGCAAGGTGAATGATCACCTGTGCTTGGAGAAGGAAGCTTGGTGTGGCAGCGTTCCTGAAAGGGAGTTCTCCAGCTGTAAGGGACACCTCCCCCTCTCCCACCACATACACCAGTTTTCACTTGTAAGAGTGGTTGATAAAGGGATGCAGCCACTAGCAAGGGCTGCATATTGATAAATAATTCTTCCTTCACGTTATTCTGATCCCCTGGTGTCCATGCTGACTGATTTTAGCCACTGCCATGGAGAATCTAAAATAGCGTGAAATGTAGCTGAGCTGGTGTGGCTGGCAGAGAGAGATGTGTAGGATCTCAACACTGGTAATGCACCTGAAGTGTGCCTGATGGCATCTCGACAGAAACCAGAGGTACAAGACAGCAGAGGAAGGAAGCAAGCCTGGATGAGCCAGAAAAGCCCCCAGCACTGCAGGCTGTACCCAAGTGCGCTCCATGCTTGTGCTCTGAGCACTCACTTTAAGGCGCATAGCCCCTACCTGTAGTGTTTCTGTAAGTTCTGTGTCTACAGTCCCACCAGCACGCTTGGCTTTGGGGATGTTTATCAGTCTGGCACCAAAGACAAGACCTGGTCTAGCCTGGGACTGTGAAGATCATTAGCTTTGCCTTGCCTTAACATGAAAGCAGCCTGCCAGAGCAGCCAACAGCAGTTTATTTTGAGACCATGTAGCACGTTCCTCAGAGGAGCAACATCTCTCAAACATTTCAGGAGCTGTTCCTGGTTGGACATGTGGCACTCAGCTAGCCAGTGCAGAGCATTGTATTGCGGTAAATATGCAAGGCATCTGACCCGTGAGTTGGTGCTGGTAGTAAACTAGTACAAAGGACAGGGTACTGCACTGGTCAGTTGACGGGGTGGTTGCTGAGAGGCTGTGACGCCAAGGACAGAAATATAAGAATGCGGGGCAGCTCTGATTTCATTTAGCTGTATAGTGCAGTTTAAATACCTATGGTAAGGAGTTAGATAGCTCTGGCTATTGAATTCAACTTAACAGAAAGCCAGCCCAGTTCTTAGCTCCCATCCACTTGCCGTGTTCTTAGCATTTCAGCCGTAGTCTAACTTGGCCATCTTAATGAGAGATGTTTGCTGTTATGTCCCAGGTTACTAGACATTCGAGCTTTTATTGATCCTGTCTGCACTGCACTGCAGTCATTACACTTCCCGAGCCCGGGGCTCTGTGTAAAGTATGGGATGGGTTCAACAGACACAGTCATCTTGGTTGTTCCAAACTTCTGATCAGGAATCCGAAAGGGTTAAGCCCATGATGTTATGCTACCAGACCAGCCTCTTGGGCTATTCTGTGCCAGAATTGCAGCATGTAAACTCACTCTATTTCTGACTTTAATCATGAGACACTCAGTCACACATATGCTGCAAACTGTCTTCCAAAATTTTAGCATGAAATGATTCAAGCTTCTGCAGTGGCACCAGGACTGTCTTTACAAGCTTTTCAGACAGTTTGGTGGTAACTACTGCCATTTGTTTCCAGTGTGGCTATGTCTCTGTATTGCCTTGCTGTAGTGAAGAGGTTCCCAGATAGGGAACCCAAAGATTGGCTGTTGAAAGAGCTATTAAAAATAGACAAAAATTCTTTGGGTTGCAGCTCATTCACTTGGAGTTTGCCTTTGGGCGCAAAAGATGGCCAGAAAGCTGGCCCCAGAGAGAGGCTGGCTGGCTGTGAAGAGGGATGGCTGGTCAGCACCTTCTGCAGTGCATACCAAGCAGGCTGGTGTTACAGTACTGTGTGTGGTTGTGACAAGGAGGATCCTGGCGAGTGCTCGCTTGCCCTCTAATAGCAGTGAATGGAATCCAGTCTCAGAGCAACTCACTGGGCAGTTTTTTAAAATAATAAAGCTGTTAATCCCATCTGAACTGCAAATGTGTTGCTGTCTCCCAAAAATATTTCTGTCCTATAGAGAGAGTCATCAGTTTGAAAATCCATTCTGGCCCTGTCTCCTTGGTCAGTCTTAATCAGCAGCCAGCTTGGTGGAGAAGCTATTTCCAAGCCAGTTTCCAGGCCACCATTTAAGGTGTTGATGAAGTCTACATAGCACTAACATTTAAATGACAGAGACAATGAGAAGGCGCAAGATGGATTCAACAAGGAAAGGTCCCTGCTGTCACTGGGGAAATATATTTCTACTGCGTATATTGTCTGACATCACAGTGAAAATATTTGTTTTTACTTCCAACGTTTAAGGATGAAAACGTAATTCAGAAATCAGTAATGCATGTGCTAAATAAGTGCTCAAATTTTGACTGTATGGTAAATCACTTGTTAGTGTCTGGGAGTAATATAAATATGAAGGCATCCATTCAATTATCTGTTGCGTTGTTGAAAAAAGCATTTAATGATCAGAACTCAGGACACCTGTCACTCAACTTCTCGATGTCTTGGTTTTTCTGTCTGTAAAATGCCGATCCTGGTCTGCTTCCAAGGAGACTGAGGCTAAATTAATTAGTTTGTAAACTGCTTTGAGATCTTCGTACAGAAAATGCTGAGATAGTAAAGATCAAAACAAAGCAAAAGCTCTTATGGTCCTGAATGGCTTGTAGCATTGGTAATGGAATGTGGAATCTTTCCCTTTTGGGTCACATGTCCATGTCCAGCCCAGGTCGATTATAATAAGATAGATATATCTGATGTCTTGATGTCTGTTTTTAGACGATTTTGGGGGCCTCAGCCCAATTCCCAGTGGACAGGGGTTTATGTTGCAGTTAGCACTGATTGGGCCCCGGGAGCAAGACACTGGTTGTGTTCCAGCAGGGGCTGAGCTGAGTAGCTTTCCCTGATGCTGAAACTGCAACAGACCTGTGTTGATTTCCCTCCCCTCCTTCCTGTGGTTCCTCTGTTTTAGTGATGCATGTCATGCTGTTTTTATTTTCTTATTTCCTAGTATGGTGTCTTCCTACCTGGTTCATCATGGGTACTGTGCAACAGCGACGGCCTTTGCCAGAGTGACAGAAACCACAATCCAGGAAGAACAGACCTCCATAAAGAACAGGCAAAGTAAGACTCCGTAGAGCACTCTTCTTCCTTAGGTTCCATCTCCAAGTCACAGCTCTTCCCTTCCCATCTCTCTCCTTCACCTCTTAGGCTCCTATCCTTGCAAACTCATGGCCTAGCAGCTTGGCACATCAGGATAAGAGTTGCTCCAGGGCAGGAGGTACTTTCTTGGAGATGGGGCCCAGTTCTGGAACAATGTAGCTGATTACCTCTGCTGTTAAAGAGCTGATCTCCCCTAACATTTGCACTGAGACCCCAGAGATATCTTTAATTTGGGGCTTTAGATTCCTGCTGGCAGCAGTCTCGTTAACTTGATTCTGAGGGCTGGGGGCCGTAGAGGCCTTAATACATCTGCCTGGTTTTACTGTGGCACCCATTACAAAGGAATCAAGCCAAACCCTGGTCAAATTCATTTCATGTTTTCTGCTTATGAAGGGCTTTGCAGTGAGCAGAGCTGGGTAGAGAGCAATGCACCACACCTGTCTGCTTTGCCTGCTACATCAGCTAATAGAATCATAGACTATCAGGGTTGGAAGGGACCTCAGGAGGTCATCTAGTCCAACCCCCTGCTCAAAGCAGGACCAATCCCCAATTTTTGCCCCAGATCCCTAAATGGCCCCCTCAAGGATTGAACTCACAACCCTGGGTTTAGCAGGCCACATCTCAAACCACTGAGCTATCCTTCCCCCCTTCACCTCTTAATGTCCAGGCCACCAGCTTCCACAGGCATGAAATGTGCTGCTTTGTTTTCTTTGAGCCATTCTAATGAACTTGCTCGTGGAAAAATACATCTTTGAAGAGAACCCTCCCTGGATCCAGAGAACTGGATTACTAAGGACTTGGAGAGCAGTTGGAATGCAATCTTTAGAATCCCCCTGATTTTTTTTTTTTTTTTTTACAGAATCGCAGAGCATTGGGTCCAGTCTCGCATCTTTTTCCATCTTCTCCTGGCTGATTTCCATTTTCATCCCCTGATGCTCTGCTGTTCTGTCCTCTGCTGCATGTGCCTCCTTCCTCCTTGTGATCTGTCTCCCACGCGGCTATTATGTCATGTCACACCTATGTTACATTCCTCTGTAGTTGTCTGGAACACACATTTCTTATACACGCTCAATGAGTGTTCAGGCTGGAAGAATCCTCTGCCCAGCAGCCTGGGATGACCTGCAGTTGCTGCCCAGCGCTGCACCTCCCTCCAGAATGCCCATGCAAGGATTATGACTGTCCACTTCTCTGCTGACAGGCCACATCTAGAGCAGCAAAGCAGAAACAGCTTGAAATGGACAGCACTCTGCCCTGCTGCCACTTTGATGGGAGAGGGAAGAGGCTGCAAAGCAGGAGAGCTTTTTGTAGATTTCAAGCTGCTTTGATGTCATTGATTTTATTAGTACATGGGTTGTCTGCCCAACCTGATGGGGATATCTGATGTGGGGTAGTACTGCTACAGTCATCTGTGGGAAAGGAGACTAAACAGGAAGTGTGTTAGAGAAGGAGATGTCTCTGTGTCCCGGTGAAACTGAGACAGATTAAAATGGGCTCTGTAAGATACAGGCAAATCAAGAGAGGAACAACACAGATAGGGAGACAGAAATAGAATCGAAGGAGGAGAAGCATCAAAGGCAGAGAGAAACCAGTGAAAGCCTGCAAACCAGTAAAGCAAGAGAGGGGGAAAGAAAGGCAGTGAAGAAACTGCTGGCTGGTGTGTGACCACAAGCGTGGTAACCTGGCGCTCATAGAGTCACAGAATATCAGGGTTGGAAGGGATCTCAGGAGGTCATCTAGTCCAACCCCCTGCTCAAAGCAGGGCCAATCCCCAATTTTTGCCCCAGATCCCTATATGGCCCCCTCAAGGATTGAACTCACAACCCTGGGTTTAGCAGGCCAATGCTCAAACCACCGAGCTATCCCTCCGCCCACTGAGCTATCCCACCGCTCCTGCTTTGTATCCCTGAATCTTTTAAAACGTCCAGATTGTCAGGTTTGAACCAGTTTAGTCTTCATTGTTCCTGGAACCAGCTTCCTGAGATCTTGGTGTGCAGCTGATTTGGGATTGTGCCTCTGTAGAGAGAACGCAGAATGGTCCAGGCCCTTGTTTCCCCCAGCAGCCTGATGGGCCCTGACCAGGCTGCCATTCCCTGCTTAACTTCAGTAGCTTGCTAATGTTCTGAATAAAAGAAGCCTTTGGTTAAGGCTCAGCACCCCACCCCTTCACTTAGGAAGTTACAGGCGCACAATGCACATCCCTTGTATCTCCCACTGGTTCTCCAGCAACTCCTGATATTTCTGAGGTATCAACAAATCCCCTGCCTGTCCTCTCAGGCTTTCTTTCGGTGCACAAATGGCATAAGCTCAGCTCTACCTAGACCCTTTGCGGGTGACCATTGGAGATGTGTCTCTGGGGGTATGAGGGATCTGTGGGGGCTCCGTGTGTCATCTCAGTGAGCACAGTACCTGCTGTCACTGGGCTTTCCTTGGTGCCAATAGATCTCCTCTCGCTTGCAGGAATACAGAAGCTAGTCTTAGCAGGCAGAGTGGGAGAGGCTATAGAGGCCACGCAGCAGCTCTACCCTGGCCTCCTAGAACACAACCCTAACCTGCTCTTCATGTTAAAGTAAGTATGTTTAGCTTTGTGCTGGGAGATGCCACTGGAAAGTCTACAGAGCCGAACCAGGCAGTCCACAGGCCTCACTGTGTTAGGAACCAACATAGTTCTTAATTCAGGCAGATTGAGGCCGCTGTTAAGAGCGGTTACCCTGTGAGCAAGGTGGGAAGAAACGCTGGCTACGCTTGTTAGCGCTGCTCAGGATCCGTAGCTGTTGCTGGTCAGGCTTTGCCATGTCCTGTCAACTACAGAGGGGCGAACTAGGCACCTTGCTGGCCTGACCCGTTCTGCCTGTCCCACAGAGATCCCCTCCACCTGAGCAAAATGCCAGGTCTGGGGAAAGCGCTGCGGCCATGCGGAAGTGGTGCGGATTCCTACCCCGGTGTATTACCACTGCCTTTGGTCTTCCCAGTCCGTCCTGTTGTTCAGGCAACATGAACGTGGTAAAGTTCGGTTCATCCCCACTTACAGCCTGCTGAGAAGTGTGGGCGCGGCTGTGGGGATTCTTAGAAAGAAGCTGGTGTGGAAAAAGGTGGAGTTAAAGCAGAGACAAAGGGAAAGTAGGAATTGGGGGGTGTGTGTGTTGGTGTCCTGAGTCATTCAGGGCTGGTTCATGTGTCCTCTTACTCTCTGCTTACCCTAGGATATGGAGTATCTGTCAGCTCCCAGTAGAGCGGAGTGGAGAGCTAGGCCTTTGCCAGCCTTTCTCTGTAGATGAGTGTTTTTACCTTATATTGTTTTCTCTTTTGTAGTGGCCCCCAGCATAGGTTGATTGGACGGTGTGGGAGGTGCGAAGTTCGGTGCACGCTCTAGAGTAACCATTTGTTGCCATGGACAGCACAGTGGAAATCACCTTTTCACCCTTGGGCTTAGAGAGAATACCTGTGATGCGAAGAACATTAGCCATGCAGTGCGATATACCCCCAGTTCCTTGGCTTGCACTCCCTGTGTGAATTCTGGTGGGTTCAGATCAGTGCAGACATTTAAACAGTTGGTTAACTAGCAGGAATAGTGTCTGAGCACTCAAAGTTACCTTGCCCCAGGAGTAGAATGTCATAATTGCTCCCGCTGTTTGGAATCAGTGCCTCATCCCCCTCCCCCTGCCCCCCCCACCCCCAATCCTGTGGTATCTTGTGCTTTCGTAGCCAGTGCTGTTGACACTGTAATATGGTCTCTGTCCATGTCTCAGAGTGTGATCTGTTGCCTTGGCTGATCCAAGCTGAGATGCAGCATCTTGTCAGTTACATGTAGAACACACTTAATCAGCTAATACTGGGCTGGAAGCTACAGTGTAGGTATCTGCTCTTGAAACAGTCTTGTTTATGTATCATCTTTTGTCCATCCTTGTACAGGTCTCCAGGTTCATTAGCATCTGTTTCTAGGCAGCAGTATCAAAACTCCCTTCCTACTCCAGCATTCCCAACTTGAAGACACGGGGAGACTTGAGATGCCCTCTTCAGAGCTAGGACCCCTCCTAAGCTTTGGTTGATCCCAGTTTGCTGCTGCTCTGGGACGTATGATAGCAATCACTAGAAAAGCACCAGCACTGAATCTAATTCACATCACCCTCCCCTTCCTCCTCGGTGTCTCTGCCCTTGTCTGACACAGGTGCCGACAGTTTGTGGAGATGGTGAATGGAACAGACAGCGAAGTGCGATGTTTCAGTGCCCGCAGCCCCAAGTCACAGGACAGTTACCCAGCATCCCCCAGCCTAAGCCCCAGACACGGATCGAACAACTCGCATGTTCACAGCACTGGTAAGTGCTTTTCTGTCCATCTCCATGTGAAGCAGGTCAGGTCTTGGGGATGGGTCACTTTGTACACAACCTGCTGGGGTCTGTCCTTTGCTCTTTGAAAGACATCTGTCCTCCTAACCCCAGCAGGAAAGATTTACTGTTACTGGAGGTGATCTTTCTGACAGAAATGGCATACTGTTGATTTTGAATCAATTATTTTAACAGACTAGGTTGTACAACCGCCTTTTGCAGAAGTTGCTATGTGGAAGCTGACAGAATATTCTTCAAAAGGACTGCCTCACAGAACAGTCCTCGGGCAGAGCTATATAAGCAAAGGCCTGGCTCGCACAGCTTGTCTCTTCGACCGCAGGGCCCACAAGGGATAACTGCTCTCCTATGGACTTCCTAAAGTCTACAGGAGAACCTCCCCCTCCTTCAAGGTGTCCAGTGCACTCACCACTGCTTCCTCCACTCCAGTACCCCATCCCGTTTTCTATTTGGAAGCCAGGCTAAGCATGTATAACAACAATGTGTTAAAATGTGTGTCTAGGAATTAAGGACTTACAGTTTACAAGCAAAACAAGTGAGAGCGAGGGGCATAAAGTGCTTGCCTAAGATCAAAGCAGAGGGTGGAGATGGACGGAGTGGGCCAGGGAGCCAGAGCTGCTCTGTTTGAAGCTTTACATTCCCAGTGGAGAAATCCCTTGCTGACACTCAAGCTGTCTCCACCTGGCAGTCAGAGCTGCTCCATGTGAAAAGCTGAGGGTGCTAGAAGGAGAGAGCTGGAGCATGCATAAAAATGGTCTCTGCTGGGCATGCAAAGGCTTAAATGAAGGGGAGACGATTAGCTGAGCAGCTCCATAGCCCCACTCCCTTCAGCCATGTTTCCAGCCTGGGGCCTCAGCCCCTGTTTGTCTTGAGACTGGATGTCTTTCTGAAAAATAGCTAACTCCACCACAGGATGTGGACTCAGTGCAGTAATCCCAGGTTGAAATTCTCTGGCCTGTGTTATCCAGGAGGTTGGGTGGCTGATCAGAACAGTCCCTTCTGGCCTTAGAATCTGAGTGTCTCTGTGTTAATGGATTTTTGCAACTAGGAAATTCCTACATAATAAACTCAATGAACATCGAGTTAAGACAGACTTCACCTCCAGCATTGTCCCGGTCCACACACATGAACATGCTGCTGTCGCGGCGCTTGATCCTGTCAGTACACAGATTGGCTTTCAGAACAACGTTGGGCCCCTTCAGTGCACACGTCAGTGAGCTGACACCAACTCAGCAACGCACGGCCGTATCGTCAGCCTGTGATGCATTTTGCTGTCACATTATGAATGCACACGTGAAGTGGCAGGCATGTATTGTCCTCACTTGTGAGTTTGTAGGATATGTTGCAGAGCCAGTCTGATGTTTTGACAGTCATGTCTGTGCATGTATATATAATACAATTGGTTAGTGGCAGATGAGGCTTTGCATATGTAATCAGTGCTGTCATCTGTGGTACCAGGCACATGGTGATAGTGTTGTGGGCCTAGGTCTCCTTCCGCTTGCTCCTGTAACTCCCAAGTGAGGAGAATCAGATTAGTCATTTTAAGATGTCAGTAAATTATAAATAAGTGTCACGTGGCAGGTTGGTGTTGAGTTGCCTATGTCCCATTATACCATGTTTCATCCTATGAGGTGGAGTTTGTAGTTTGTGGGAGGTTTTTAAAGCTTCTTCAGCTTTAATTCTCTTGCAGCAGGTGGATTTTGGCTTAGTTTTTTACCTGTGCACTGAACATCTAGATTTCTTCCCCAGGTATGTTAGAGGGATGAGAATTCTGGTTTCAACGAAGACAAACTTCGTGGGCTGCTTGTCTCATGTGCTTCTCTTTGGGATCCTCAGTCCCTCAGGTGTCTGAGCTGGTTGGGGCGGATCTTATCCGCTGGATTGTTTCTCACACTCACTGAAGCACAGGTGTTGCGAGTGGGCGCTGCAGCTCATTTGGGGTTTGCTTGTGTTTTCCTAACACTGTGCCCAATGTAAAAAGCAGCTCTAGTATTTTGTGAATTGCAGCCTGCCCCTATTTCCCTCCCCTGGGGCCTGCTCCTCAGTGAAAGGAGCACAAGCAATGTCTCCTGCTGCTGACTTCAGCCCAGAGCTGCCTAGCCCCTCCCCTCTGACACCTCTCTCCTTGGCTTTCAGGAGCAGACAGCCCAAGCTGTAGCAACGGAGTCACGTCCACAAAAAGCAAACAAAGCCACAGTAAATACCCAGCACTGAGTTCATCGTCGTCCTCTTCCTCCTCTTCCTCTCCTTCGTCGGTGAACTACTCTGAGTCCAATTCAACAGACTCCACCAAATCCCAGCAGCATAGCAGTACAAGTAACCAGGAGACCAGGTATTCCTTGCTGTGCCTTTCCCACGCCTGGGCAGGAAGGGGCTTAGCCTGCTTTCTGAGCACCTCATCAGCCATTCGGTCAGCGCTCTTTCCATCACTGGGGTAACCATGAGTAGCTATAGGCATCACTGCTGAGCAGCCAATGGCAGGTCGTCTTCCACACTCTCCCTCCCACCTTGGGGCTCAATTGGTGCTGCCCATTCCCGTAGGAGAAGCAGGATAGCCTTGAGTAAACAGTCCCCAAATGCCTTTGGGGCAGATGTCCTGCCAGGGTGATGCTCTGACTGTCCCAAAAGGTAGTCTAAAAAGCAGCAGCCCTGCCGCGCATGCTCCCGCACTCTCAGCCAAACGGTTTGCTTATGGACAGCACAAGGGCCTCCTTCCTCCAGGAATCCGTGTGCTCCCGCGGGGAATAAAAGACTGAGCTGGTTGCAGGAAGCAGACCTGAGTCTTCTGCACGGCAGCCCAGACCCTTGTCACTTAGACGTGTCCCTTTTGCATGGGGTCACATTCTGTTCACTGGACCAGTTCATTAGATGCTGGTGCCATCGGGCCGAAGGGCCCTGTGAATTACAGGCATCTCCATTGAGTCACGGGGGTTTCAAGCCTGGAAGGTCATTATTGCTGCATTTATTGGGGTTTGAAATAGACATAGACTATCAGGGTTGGAAGGAACCTCAGGAGGTCATCTAGTCCAACCCCCTGCTCAAAGCAGGACCAATCCCCAACTAAATCATCCCAGCCAGGCCTTTGTCAAGCCTGTCCTTAAAAACCTCTAAGGAAGGAGATTCCACCACCTCCTTAGGTAACCCATTCCAGTGCTTCACCACCCTCCTAGTGAAAAAGTGTTTCCTAATATCCAACCTAAACCTCCCCCACTGCAACTTGAGACCATTGCTCCTTGTTCTGTCAAGTATGCTGACCAAGCGTGAGAGCTGAGTTTCCTCTCTGCTTAGCTGTTTTGGTGGCTGCTGCGGGGCTCCCTAGGACATGTTGGGGCAGAGATCTTTGTGATTAATGAGGGGTCCTCAGTAACTGCCAGCTGACATTCAGACTCACTAAATGGGTTGCTAAATACCATGGTCAGGGAAGCCTCTAGCTTCCGCTCTGAACTCCACATGGTTGTACAGCTCATAACTGAGTGAGAGACATCACATACTGGAGTCCTACGAATCGTCTGCACAAACGCTGGGTGATGACAGCTCTATGCCAGCGGGGACGGCGTAGATCTGAAACACAGAGAATCTTTGAACTCTTGAGTTCAAGTCCTGGCAGATCATCTCAACCCTTCAGCCTTCTGAGTTAGAGCAGTGGAGGTCTCCTGCAATTTGCTGTGTAGAGGTCTTGAAACCGTGGCCCTGTCTGCTCTGTGAGGATATTAAAGAACCTGTGGGACACTTTTTCTAGGGCTGATGGTTTGCCTCAGTGCTCTTGGCTAAAATTTCCCCTGTATTGTGTAGAGTGTTGTATGTTGCTTGGCGGCTGTTCTCCACCCCAGAAGTGGCTGCAATTTGAAATGTTAAATTAAGTACTTCACACCTTCCCTCCTCCGGGACCCCCTTGGGTTGGAAGCGCACTTTATAGATAGAGGCCTTTGTTGTTCTGAACCTGGTTTTGCCCTGCTGGATAGATTGTTTTCTTGTCTCCTGTGGGCTACTGGGTGTCTAGCCCTGGCAGCCTACTGGTCGGCCATTGGGCACGCTTCCTTCTGTAGGACTTTCCCTTTGGGGAATGTTTCTGCCCTTTCTAAGCCCTCAGGCTTTTCTTTTCCTTTTGCACTCCAGTGACAGTGAGATGGAGATGGAGGCTGAGCATTACCCCAATGGAGTCCTTGAAAACTCCTCCACCAGGATAATGAATGGCACCTACAAACATGAAGAGATCCTCCAGACGGACGAGTCCAGCATGGGTAGGGCCCTGGAAGGAAGGAGTGCTCTCCTCTCCCTCACAAAAAGTTAGCGGGGGAATGGCACTGCTGACACATGTATTAACTCTGTCTGGGACTGGATCAGGGTTGGGCATTGCCCTGTGGGTCTGTTCCCCAGCCCAGGGTGCAGGCATGAGATTCTCGGGATCTCTAATCCGATGGGGGGAGAAACCATCTGGGAATTGAACTAATCTAGACTTTTTGGGGGGCTAGGTGCTTAATGCTGATTCAGACAGGGCTGGGCAGCTGAGTTTGCTCACTGACTTGATACATGGGGTGGGGCTCCCGTTACAGGGGAGTCAAACAAAAGGTCTAATTTTTCATTGTATCCTGTGTGCAAACTGCCAGTAAAGATGACGTGTGTTAGACCTTCACCCTGGGGGATCCTACTGCCCTGGAACTCCTGAGGTGCGGGATACAGAGGGATAATCAGCTGGCTGGTGATGGGGCAGTGGAGGCCAGAGCCTGGTCACCAGTCACATCCAGCTCAGAACAGTACAGACAGTTGCCATCCTCTGTTGGTGGTTCTGTGGCCTCTCTGGGTAGGTCTACCCAGCAACTAGACACCCGCAGCTGGCCCGGACCAGCCAGTTTGGGCTGTTCCACTGTTGTGTAGCCGTCCAGGCTCTAGGACCCTGCGAGGTGGGAGGGTCCCAGAGCTCGGGCTCCAGCCTGAGCCCAGAAGTCTACACAGCAATGAAACAGCCCCACCGCCCGAGTCACCTGGCAAAGTCTAGCCACCGGTGTCTAGTCGCTTTGGTGACATGCCCTGTGAGATGAGATGAGGCTGTGAAGGTCTCACTCTGTTTCCTGGTTGTCAAGTGCTCACCATACAAAAACCACCTAGACTGGCGTGGATTGCCCTCCTCCTTGGCAGCCTCAGCAGAGGGGGCCCAGGATGGAAAGTGACAGCCAGCCCTCCTCTTGGGAGTCGGGCATCCCTGCAGGTCCAGACTCAGAGGGGCAGCGACTTGTGGGGAGGCTCTAACTGTTTGGGGGGAGAGGGGGTTGTCAGTGCAGCCCCTCCTCCGGGGCTACATTTCCACACTCACCACAAAGGTGATAACACAGCGCAGTCGCAGTGTGGACCCCTGTGTGGCTTGGTCATGAGACTTGATGAGCTGTTAATGCTGCCTTCCTGTTCATCCAGGGTAGATCCTGGACAGTATCATGCCTGTGTGCACCCCACCCAGACACCCACTGCCTGCTGGCAGACAGCTGGGCACCGGGCTCAGGGCACAAAGAACAGCAGTGGGCGTCTGCTCTGCAAGGCTGTCCTTAAAGCAGCCCCACCAGGGGAACATTAGAGTGAGGGTGGGCCTCGGGGAAGGACTTTGTGGACCTGAAGCAGGGCTGAGCACCAGGAGTTGCCTGCCTGCAGGGCAGTCATTTCTCTTCCCCTCTGGCCTTTTTTCAGAAGACGGCTGCCCCCAGAGGCAGCTCTGCGGGGGGAACCATGCTGCCACAGAGCGAATGATCCAGTTTGGGCGGGAGCTGCAGACTCTGAGCGAGCAGCTCTGCAGAGAGTACGGGAAGAACACGACGCACAAGAAGATGCTGCAGGTGAGGGTGTGCCTCTGGCCGGGCTCACAGCAGCACCCGCCACATGGACCAGAGCTGGGGTTTTCCCTGCCGGGTGCTGGGAGGCCGGGAGCTGTGCGGGTGGAGAGGGGTGGGAACAGCGCTAGAGCCAGCAGTGGCCCTCAATAACACAGGGCACCTGTGGCCAGCTCCCACAAGCCAATGTTCATTCTGCACTGGGGGGAGGTGCATGTCTGCCTCCGCTGCTGGCACCTCAGCCAGGAGGGAGAGGTGCATGTCTCCCTCAGCAGCCCCTTGCCCAGCTGCCCTCATTTGCTGCCAGAGCTGGGGCGTTCTTGTTGGCAGATGCCTGCTACCTGGCTGGCTGGGGAACATGCCCTGGTTGACTGTTAGTCCCTCCCCTTTTTCTGCATTGCTGCTCGCCTTACTGCCCGTGTCTCTCTTCCGTCCCCAGGACGCTTTCAGCCTGCTGGCGTACTCTGACCCCTGGAACTGCCCTGTTGGGCAGCAGCTGGATCCAATCCAGAGGGAACCTGTGTGTGCTGCTCTCAATAGTGCTATATTGGGTAAGGCAGGGGGCGACACCTCTGCCGCAAGCACAGTCGCCCCGGGGCAGGTGCTTGGGATGTGAGGGGGCCTCCGAAATGTGTGCCTGGAGCTCCCTGTGTTCCTGCCGATTGCTCCGAGGGGTTGTGGCCTGGGACAGTGACAGCTGGGGTGACTGGGGAAGGGTAGAAGGGAAGCCAGATACCCACAGCCCTACCCCCATTCCCTGGCCAGCACACAGCTGCTGCTGCTGCTCCTGCTCTGTTCCCCTCCTGGCTCGCACCCAGTCGTCTGTCCCAACACTCCTCTGAGGGTTCTCGTCAGGAATTTCCACCTTCGCTGCGAGGAGCTAAGCCACCTCCAGTGCATTGCCCCTCTCACCTGGCCCATCAGCGGACATCACCTCTCTCCTCTGAGGTCCTTTCAGTGCAGGGATTGACCGCCACACCCCTCGGGTCTGTAGCTGACCCCACTGTCAGGGGAAGTGTGTTTCACCGTCCCATCAGTAGAATTCATTTCAGTGGTGCTTGTCCTCACCTGAGGGCCTGTGGCTGGAGAGTGAAGAGGGCAGATTTGTGATTGCTTTGGGGGTTTTCATTGAACAGCCGGAGTTTCAAGCATTTAACTGAGCTTTCTTCCCCGAGAGAGGGTTCCTGAGCCTTCTTGAAAGCCATTCCCTCTCCCTTCGCCTGCCTGTAGCCAAGATTATAAACGGGCCATGCAGCCCACCCAGGGCTGCCCTTTCCAACCTGAGGGTAGCTGGATGTGGAGTGACCTTGCTGCATGCACAGAGATCTGTCGTGGGGTCTCCTCCAGCTGATTAGTTCTCATTGTGTTCCCAAGCCACATGTGCAGCTGGGCAATTGAGTTGGGTCTGGTCTTGGCCCCAGAGTTCTGGGGCCCCTCTGCATCCACAGTTGGGTGCCAGCACCTGCTGTCTAATTGGCCTCTGAAGGCCTCTTCCCCAGCCCAGCACTCACTGCGTAAGACCTTCACCCCTTGCGCATGCCCCATAGACACAGCTGCTCCAGGCTTTCCTCGGGAAGGTGGCCTTGTACTCCAGAGCCCTGATCTGCCTGAGGATCAATAGCAGGCTCTTGCTTTGCTTCTGAAGAGTCCCAAGTGAGGGAAGTCAGCCCAGAAAAAGTAGGTTTGGGCCTCTCAGCCTCTGGCCCAGGGTGGAGCCTGTCCAGACGGCAACTGGTCAATTCCCAGGGCTCGTTGGTGCAGAAACTTTCTATGGTAGTGAAGCTTGTTTGCAGGCAGGATAGGGCCGGTACAGCAACAGGACCCCTTGCAGCCTGGCTTCCTCTGACATCTTGGCAAAGGGTCGAGGGAGGGATGGTTACTCTGGCTGGCAGCCACGTCATCCCCCTGGGCTCTCCGAGAGGGCTGATCACTACACAGGGTCCCGTGGTGACTCATCCACCCTGCTCCCTCGTTCCCCACTGGTCTCGGCCTGGGGCTTGGCCGGGGGCCTGAAAAGCCACTTTTTGATTTTTTTAGTCACAATTTTGAAAACTAGAAAACGGGCCCGTTCTGCCAGGGCCTCAGGGAGGCCGGGCGCCTGGCCCAGCTCCCTGTACACCCAGCAGGGCGGACAGGACTGAGCAGCGCTGCCTGCAGGGGCTGTTGTGACATCAGCACTGAGGGCAGGGGACTCGCCCGCTCCCAGTGCTCCACCTGCTGGTACCATCAGGGAGGAGGCAGTGGCAGAGCTGGCTCCCTCAAGGCCTTTGTGGCAGAGAAAGGAGGGTGGGAATTAGACTCTGAGGATGGGGGGCAGGGGTTGGAGCTTGATCCCCAAACTCTCTCCCTCTTCCCCATTCCCTGGTGGGGCTCAGTTTCAGCTCAGGTCAGTCTTTCCCCCACTGGCCAAGCTCCGTGCACGATCCAGCTCCTCTGTCTCACAGAGCCATGTTCTGGTCCTAGGAAGGCCCCATACGTCGATAGTCTGGTCTGTGTAATCCACGGCTGTGGCTGTGGTCTCTAGCGCAGCATGACGAGCAGTAACCTGAGAGCAGCAAGCTAGAGGGGAGTTAGGGCTCCAGCCCTGTACCTGTCTGCACCCTCTGTCAGACACACATGGAGGAGGTGGAATTTGGGGAAGGAAAGTCTCCTCTGGGGATCAGGCTGCTGACAGCCACATGGGGCTGCCTCAGTATCAGCAGCAGGGCAAGGTGCTTGCCCTGTTTGCTCGCCCACTGGAGGAGATGAGAAGTTGCTGAAGGATGTGGCCTGAGGGACTTGTCCCCAGACATGCTGTGTGCATCCTGTGATCCTTCTGACACCTTTACTAGGCTGGTGGCACCAAGCGTCCTCCTTTGCTGGTACGCCTGGCTGCGGTCTCAGCAGAGGCACAGAGCTGGCTGGAGTATTTCCCCTCCAGAGAGATGAGCAGCATAAAACTGGAGAGTACACTTGAGAAAATGAAGGACTCCAGATCCACAGCTAGGCCCGAGGGGGCTGGTACTGCAGGCTAGACGCCCATGAGTAGGAGCAGACAGCGGCCACCTCGGAGAAGGTCACTAACTAGCATCCCACCTTGCTTCTGCCTCCATGTTCTGCTCTCCTGGGTCTCAGGGGTTCAGCGGCTGGAACGGGCTGCGCAGCCCCATAGTCTCCCTTGGACTCAGACTGGCAGCACCAGTGCTTGCTTGTTGGCCCACGCAGCACTGCTTTCCAAAGGTCCTGCTGCCTCACGCTGCTGGGGGGCGCGTCCGGCGAATGTGGGAGTGAGTCTGTGCAGGGACAGCACCCTGGCAGACCCAGCGTGAGCAGCTCGGCAGCTCTTTGTAGCAGCTGCCCAGCCTGTGCTCTGCTCGCTGTCGAGGGAGCACTTAGGTAGGCCGCTCTGGCAAGGTGCCGTGCTCAGCCTTCCAGCACGGCCATTCTGAGACGCTTTCTTCTCTCTTCCCCACAGAATCTCAGAACCTGCCAAAGCAGCCCCCGCTGATGCTTGCCCTGGGCCAGGCCTCCGAGTGTTTGCGGCTCATGGCTCGTGTGGGCTTGGGTTCCTGCTCCTTTGCCAGAGTTGACGACTGTTTGCACTAGCCACCAGAGGAGATGGAGTGACGTCCTCCAGTGCTGCCCTTCACCCTCCATTGCCACCACCGCCTCTTCCCTCACCTGACCTCCCTGCTGCCCGGCCCCCCCCCGCCCCGGGAAGAGACAGAGCGCTGACTGAGTCAGTCCCTCCGCACCAGGCATCCCCGTCACGTGCCGTTGGCGGAGCCGGGCAGCAGCTGGCAGACCTCTCCCATCTCCCCACCGTCACCGCGGCTGCAGCAGCACTCAGTATTTCGCTGGTTAATCTAATGTAGAGCCTTCCGATTTAGGTCTTTCTCTTTTTTTTTCTGACTGAGCCACCAGTATTTATATCTGGAGAGTTTGTGCTGACCTGGTTTCTGCTAATTTAGTGATAAAGCTCATCCACCTGGGTGACAGCTTCTTATTTTCTTAAGTAAAAAAGATCTATACCCATCCCCACACATGAACATCCAGTATTTATCTCCAGTGCTAGTGACCTGAGCTCTTCCCCAGAGGGCAGCTCAAGGTGTTTATTTGGATCCCATTCATTAAAAAGGTCTCTTCCACCTCAGCCAAGGCATTCATGTATTTATTCCCCACAGCCCAAGCTCTGTTATTCCCCCCCCAGCAGTCACTTTAGGCTTCATCCTGGGAACTGAAGGATCTCTGGGCTTCACCAGTTCTGCCCCTTCAAGAGCCCGGGGCTGGTCCTTTGCTGACCCTGTGAAGGGCCAGACTAGTGCAGTGGGAGACATTGCCTTGTTCCTCATGTCAGTGGGCTAGGCTGCGAATGCACCTCCAGCCCTGGAACAGCCAGCCTTCGGGCTTGGAGAGCACCTCGCTGTGGTTAGAGGCTGGAAAAGCAGAGGGAGTTGGAAATCACCAGGTTTGGATGAGCCCCTGGCACTAACCTCCAAGGAGCAGCTGCTAGGGCTGCCTGAGCGAAGGGTTTGGCCGTGTGTTCCGTTACGGAGCCCCGTTCTCTGCGGGTTAGGCCACGCTGGTGTAGCTGGGATCTGGGCTGCATCCCCCAGCTAGAGCTCTGCTGGGAATCTTTACTGATCACCCATCCCAGATGTCCAGATGGCTGCTTGGATATGCCCAGGTGTCCATTGGGAGAATTGACCTGGAAGTGTGGAGTGTGCTTGTATCACCCCCAAAGCTTGTAAATGTCAGGTTTTTACAGGCTGTGTGTGTGGACCAACAGCATTATAGACGGCAAGATTTTAAATACATAACAGCCAGGCCATTACATTTAAAGGCAGCAGCTCTGTTTTCATAAGGATTGTAGAGTAAATATTGAGTTTGGAGCCCCACAATGACCCCAGCAAGGAGCTGTGACGGCTTAACACCAACGGAGGCTGAACTGGTTCAGCAGTGCTGTCACAGGCGTCCTCACACGTGCTGCTAGACATGCCGAATTGAAAGCGTGCGTGTGCGCGCGTGACACTAACGATACCCAATGGCTTTACACACTGCGTGTGTGTGTCTGGGTGCCGTTGCTGACGGAGAGCAGGGTATGGTGTGACCGAATGTGGCGAGCGGTCTGCCTGCCCTTCCACAGATCTTCGCAAAGGGGAAATGGGGTTTGCAGCACTTGTCTCTGCTGCTTTTTCTGTGTCTAATTTGAAATTTTTTCATAAGGGGAAAATGAAAAATAAAATTTGTTCAAATTCAGTAATGCCAAGTGGAGGGCATTCAGGCTCAGAATCCTCGCCAGCCCCTCCGTGGGCTCCACCCTGGGAGTGGGCTTACACACCGTGCTGGGGGAGGAATGCGCTGTGTGATTAGCTCCCGGCTGTATGTTCAGCACCACGAGTGGAGGCTGCAGGTGGAGCAGGAGACCCTGGGGCACCGCTCTGCTGAAGCCCAGACCCTGCGTCACTACTGCTTTTGCTGATGGTGTAGCAAATGCTTGAGGGCCCGGCGGAGGAGGGGTTGGATGCTGCCTACGGTGGTGGTGAGGGATCCTTTGCAGACAGAACTGGAAGGGGGAGAGGGGGGGAAAGCAAGAGGGTGACAGTTCCATTGTGAAATCATAACCAATGTGTAAATGGCTAGTGCCACCTGTTGATAAAAATGTGGAATTGAAAATGCGTCTTGTGTAGATGCACAGACTGACCTAGGGAGGAATCTTCCCGCAGCCTCATCACCAACCGCTGGGCCTGGCTTGTACAGTCCAGTATAAACAGCCGCCAGGGGTTGCTGCATTGGCATCTGCTAAAGCCAGCCTGGCGTTGGAACTTGTAGCCATAGTATCTCTTACAGCAGACCTACTTTCCAGCGCCCAGTCTAATGTCCTCTCTTGGCCTGGGGTTTGCCAGTTTGGGTTAGGTAAGTTGGGTCTACATTTACTTACCTAACCATGTCCCCTAAGGATGGGGACAGCCCCAGTGGCTGGTCAGCTTTACCTGTTTCTGTCCTGGCTTGCAGCTGGCCTCTCTTCCCACCTTTGTAACAACGTCACCACTTCCTTTGCAAAGATTCCCTGGAGGTTGTGCTTTTTGCTACTCAGTACTGTAGAGGTTCCACTTCCTTTAAGCAGTGCCTTTTCTTTGTCATTGTGCAGCTGTCCCCTTGGGTCCCTGTGTTGGCCTTGCACCATGGATCATTTTCTTCCTTGGCAGAATTGTTCGAAAGCTTCTTACTCCACAGTTGCATTTACTCTTCCAGAGCAGTTGTTTTATCTTCAGTTTCTCATTCATTACAGGTAAAGCATCTAAATGCTCTTGGGCTAAGGCTTCTGGTAGCTTCTCTGGGGTATCTGGAGATGCAATGGACTGGCCTCTCCATGTCTTCAGCCAGTTCTCCTAAGGGTTATTCATGTTGGATAAGCCATCCTTGTGTTGCATTCCAGTCAGTTCCATGTCCAACTCCACGACTGGTTATTGCAATTGTGAATACTCAGCCATTTCTCCTGTCCTCCTGCGGCATAGTAAGGGCAGATCATTGAGCCTGGCATCAGGAAACAGTGCTTCTCTTCCTCTCTCCTGTTGCTCTGCTTATCTCCAATTCAAGATCCTCCAGGCTGATTTTTCCTTCATCCCTGACCCGTCTCTGAATTGGCCATGTAACCGACTGACTCTGCAGCTCTTGCTCTCAAGTTCTAGTGCTTGGAAGCTTGGTTCTGGCTCCTTGGGTTAAAGGAATATTATGACTCTTCTGTCACAACAGCAGTTTTCTTAATGACTCTAGGTTGCCATTCAATCTCCAGTTGCTTCTGCACATTTCCTAGCTCTTTCTCCAGTTTGTGGTGAGTTCTTGGTGTATATTCATATGCACTTGGTAGCAGTTTTGTACATTTCTTGACTCGCTGGGGAAGGTTGTATTATTTGCAATGTTTGTTTTTTGCATTTATTCCTGGTGAGGTCTTTCACTTCGGCCCTGTCTTGCCTTCCTTTCCATCAGCATTTCTAAAACCCCGAAGACATTCACTGTCAGGTGTCGGGGCTGTTCCTGTGACCTCTTTGGAAATGCTCCCTAATAGCACCAGGTGTTAGGGAAAGAGTTGAACACTCTTCAGGAGCTGTCTTCAGTCTCCAAGACTTGTAACTTGACAAAAACAACCGGTGACCAATAAGAAGGTAGGATTTGTCACTCCGTATCAGTCTGGGATCCTGCTGCTGGTGGTGGCCAACAGTGGGCGTTTCAGAGAGGCCAAAAAAAAACCCATAATGCAACTGGTTGATTGTGAATTTTCTCCCTGACTCCTGCACCATCTGTGTTACATTCTGTGTATTTCGTGGTGTGTGACCCATTCCCCGTCAGTGCATGGAGGGGCAGATACCCAATACAATCGAATGGTGAGATGCGTGTCACTGGAGAAAATGGAGCCTGAACTGCAGCCGACGTTCCCCTTTGCCTAGCGCCCTCGGTGCCACGTTACCACTGGCTGCTCCGCAAGAGTGTTAAGCTTCTTGCCAACACTTCCTCTGGGGCCTCTCCCAGCCTCCGTTCTTCTCCAGTGACTTACTGCAGAGTTAACAAAGTTACCCCAAGTATAAGCTAAATAGAAAGTACAAGCCTAAAATCCCATGTTTCCGAATGTGGTCCAGCAATAACAGTTTAAGAACCATTCTCCGTTGTATCCCTAGTTGGTCTTATGCAGACTAGCAGGGAAGCTGCTTCATTCTCTGCTTTCCCCAGGAGGTGGTGGCAGCAGTTTCACGTTCGCCCCATGTGTAAGACCAGCTGCTGTTTGGAGTCCGCTGTGATACCTGGGAACAGCAGGGTGGCTCTCGGCATTAAGGCCACCTCTGATGATGCCCATCACGTGTGGTGGTTCCATATCCTCCCCTGTCATGGTGCTGATCGGTGGCTCCTGGCTGAGTGACCGCACCATACTCTCGTCTGTCGTTTCCTGTGTGTGGAGACAGTATTTGTGTGTCCATTATTTCCTCACTGGGTCTTAGTGGGAATCTGAACAGATCGGGTGACTGACACAGTATGAATAGTAACTACAGTAAAATTTGTTTTATCCGGCTCTTGACCAGCCAGAAAGCTCTATAAACCAGCATTTCTGATCTTCATTGAAAGTCCGGTTTATAGTCCAGTTGGTGCGGGGCTGGCAGGGGGTTGGGGCACGGGATGGGGTGCGGAGCGCAGGCTCTGGGAGGGAGGTTGGGCACGGGAGGGGGCTCGGGGTGTCGGACCTGTCCCAGCTGCTCCTAGGCAGGGGTGCGGCGGGCAGCTCTCCATGCTGACTCTGCCTGGAGGCACTGCCCTTGCATCTCCCAATGGCCACAGTTCCCGGCCAATGGCAGCTGTGAACCTAGCACTCTGGGCAGGGCAGGGGCAGCGTGCAGAGCCGCCTACCGCACCTCCACCTAGGAGCAGCTGGGACAGGTCGCCACTTGCAGGGAGCTGCCCAAGGTGACCGGCCCCTGGATCTGGCACCCCGAGCTCCCTCCCAAGCCCAAACTCCCTCCTAGAGCCCACGCCCTGCACCACTTCTTGCACCCAAACTCCCTTCCTCTTGGTTAACCGGCATTTTTCACTTACCGGCATCCCCCCTACTCCCAACGTGCCAGATAAAACAGCTTTTATTGTAGTGTGAATTTTAACAGCATGGGCATCCTTCATTTGGTTAGGGGTCCATTGTGCACATAACAGAATTTCCCCACTCTTGCCCCTGGTCACTTACCTCCTAGATGCAAATCTCCATACAGAGCACTTTAAAATGTACCTTGGTGGGCAGGTAACTGCAGGGGCTCCAGAGCCGTTCCCATGTAACCGTGGATCAGTCTGTAACACGGCAGCCTAGCAACCTTCAGTGTGCATGAAAAACATCACAGCTGAGTTGGGCCTGCTACTGCATCTGTGTGGAGTAAATTGTGTTTGAAATGTCCAAAATCGCACCGTTCTCGTCACAGGCAAATGGGCTGTGAAATCTGTCCTTTGAGCAGCTGGGATGGAAAATGGCTCAAACTAGCTTCTTTTTCCCTACGAAAAAAAGAATAAAAAATATTACTCTGTGCAGAGAACAGCACACGGCCGGCCTTGGAGAGCCAGAACAGAGAACTCAGGGCACACCGTCTGATCCCTGGGCACGCTGCAAGAATGACTGACCGTCTTCCATGGTCAAGCTCAGAGAGAGCCTCTAAGTCGTTGAATAACAGGCCATGCTGAGACCTCTTCGCTCTAGCGGTGCAGCCAGGCCCCACCGTGATACACGCTCCCAATCGCACCTTTCCAAAGGGTCTGCAGCTAGTTGTGTAAAATCCCCTTGCACTCCTCCGTAGCTGCACCAGAGGGTTGCAGTACTTCAAGCACTTACCCAGATGGCAGCCCAGAAGGGATGTTTATCCCTGGAGCAAGCATGCTGGAATGACTCTGGTTTGCATGGACCGCTGGGGTAAGCTGAGGATACTGCTGAAGTGCACAGCTCGCTGGTTTCATGCTCCCTAGTAAAGGGACCCATTGCATACAGCCTGGTGCAACGAGCTTTCACTGAAGGGGGTTTGCACATGGGCGTGTGGCAGCTTCCTCCGAGGGGCTGGCTTGAGAACCTGGAGCCTTGGGGAAGGTGCCCTTTCGGTGGCTCTGTGCAGGGAGCGTAGTGGGGCAGAGTCGCCTCACCTGCTCTCCTCGGGGGACGGGTTCACCCTGACTTCCTTTGCTGGGGAGAGAGGCGGCGTCGGAATCCCCCGCTGGGCACTGCGGTGCTGCATTCGGCGCTCTGGGCTCAGGAGAGCCCCAGGCTGGGATTGCAGCCGCTGCTGGTCAGGATTAAAGGTCATCGGCAGTGGTGGGGCAGGACTGAGGGGTGTTGCCAGAGTTTGGGTGTGGGGTGGGGAGCTAGATTGAGGGGCATCAGAAGAGTGGCAGAGGTGGCATGCCAGCTTCCCCGATCTACATTGTTTGGCTAGTGGCACCATGGCATCAGAAGAGGTAGGGAGGAGCCGGGAGAGGATGGCTTGGGGACCAGTCAGAATTTACACTAATCCCAGAGTGCTCTCCTGGCTACGTCTGAGCGCTGGCCGCACGCATGCCTTTTCTCCCCTTCTTGTCTCGGTGGTGTATACGGAATAACCCGGTGGGGTCAGGGTCTCTGGGGGGCTGTGAGCCGATCAGCGTGCAGGGAACTGAGAGCTTCCTCCTTCGCAAGGATCCTGCCCGCCGCTGGTGTGAGTGTCTCTGCAGCATAGATAACTCCTCAAACCTGCTTCCCTGCGTTTCTGTGCCCATGGCGTTGTGCTGTTGGTCAGGGGATGTCACCAGCAAGTGACTGACAGGCCACAAGACAGTCGCGCTAGGCTGGTAACAGGGAACAACGCCCAGGAGCCTTTCTAAACTCGCTCCTCTCTGGGCTCCAGACCTGTTGTTTTCAGGTCCGAAATGTTGAGAGTGCTTCTGGTGTGAGCGTGCCTCAACCTCAGCCGAGTTCTGGTGAGTCCTGAGGGCGCCGTGAGACACTGGCGTGAGGGCAAGAAACATCTGCTCCATTGGTTCTCTAGCATGCACTCGGTGCTGCAGGGAAGGGCAGAAGCAGAGGCTGGCCGGTGTGGCTCTGACTCCAGGAGGCTGTGGTGTCCTGTGTGTATGTGGGAAAGGAGGGTCTGAGGGGATCAGCTGGGGTGGGGGCTTCATCTGAAGGTCGCCTGGGACAAATTCTGATCTTCCGGATGGAGCCGTGGTTCCCCATGGGAAGCGTGGATTGGCCATGCTTTGCCTGATGCGGCTTGATGGGTTTGAAGGCCTGCTCTGCAGTGACTCCGGCCACCCCTTTTCACAGGCTGGGCAGCTGTGGTTGCTATTTAGGCACTTGGCCCTGTCGAGGAGCCCGGTGGGCCATTTCCTCCAGGGTGTTGCTAGTAAAGCAGCTGTGTGGATCCAGCCCTGGGAGGAGCTGCAGCCATCCCCGTGCCCTCCTGCACTGTGGCCCCTGTTCCTGATTGCAGCAGTGGTGGGTACCTGGCATGTGGGGCAGGCTCCTGAGTGAGGAGCAGGGCTTTCCTCCATCAGCTCTGCCCTAGGGCGGCCGTGCTCCTGGCTCATGCCTGTGGCTGGAGCAGTTGGGTGGAACGAGACTCCTTGCAGAAGGGCTTGTGCTGCTCCCTGCTGGATGTGACCCTGGCTCTGTCATGTTGCCCAAGTTTGGAGCCTGCTGGCTTGAGGAGTGGCCGGGCTGTTCCTGGCATGTCCGTAGCTGTGTTTGGGGAGTTCGTGTGCCTCAGGAGGCATCACAACTACCTCCCGAATCCTCTGCCCTTCTGCCTCCAGGCCCCACAGGCCTGCTTCGGTTCTCCCCTGGTGGAAGTCAGGGTTAACTCCACTGTTTTACACCGGTGTAAATCTGAGACCAGCATCCCCCCCGTGGGTCAGGCGGGGTATTTCCTGCAGAGTCTAGATACGGAAAAGGCCCACTGGACCAGTCAGTCCATCTCCCAGGGCCGAGTCCTGCCACGCAGCTCTTAAGGGGCAGTCTGGAATGTGCGTGGTCAGCCCTGCGGTGATGGGACCAGCCACGCTGAAAATGGGCTGGCTGGATAAGTGCCATGGTCATTCACGTTGGAATCAAACTTGGCAACTGCCTATGTGTGGGTTGGGGCTTGGCTGGCCATGGCGTCCCTGCCGGAGAGAGGGGCCCAGCAGTTCCCCCCAGGCTTGTCAGGAAAATGGACAGACGCTCACCTTGGCTGCACTTCCCCATCCTATCCCGGGAGGAGAGGGGGGCAGCAGCCTGCAAGCTGGTTCTCAGCAAGTACTAGCTCACGCACGTTCACGGCACCAGTTGCCGGGGGAGGATGTCGACTTATTTTGTGCCTTATCTCGCTGTTTCCAGACCTTTCAGTGACCACTTCCTACCCCCACTAGCGCGAGGCAGTCCCCAGTGCACATCTCTCCAGCAGCAGGGCACTGCCCGGGGACACTCGCTTGTGGAGGAGAACGGGCCCCGTCCATAAGTATTGCTGGAGGCCAGAGGCCCTGATGGCGCCCTAAGTTCTCTGCAGCTGACTGCACCCCCGCCTGCCCCCGCCCCTCGGTCACTGCTGCTGGTGGACGTGAGCAGCGGCTCCATCGAGGAAGACCTGGGCTTGGTCTATGCCCACAGCTGCCCTGGTGAAAGTGTGATGTTAAACGGGTTTAGCTGAAGTGCTCCAAGCCAGGTTTCAACCAAAGGGAGAGAGTCCACACAGAGCTACGCCAACCAGCGCCACATCACAGCCTGGGTTGAACTGGTGGAGCTCGGGCGCGTCAGCCAGGCCTGGAGGGAAGGCCGTGCTGCTGCATGCCAGCCTGTGCACAAATCAGGTAGCTGAGCGCGCTCCTCTTACAGGAGGCAGCCTGGGCCACGGGCAGGATGCTGGACTGCAACTCAGGAGCTCAGGGCTCTATTCCGCATCTTGCCACTGGCCTCCTGTGACCTGGGGCAAATCACCTCACCTCTCTGGGCCTCAGTTTCCCCAGTGCTCCCTGAGGTGCTTGAAGAGCCACGGATGGAAAGCCCACGGATGTTAGCAGTAGCATCCAGCTGGCTGTTTGTGCACGCCCCTAGCTGCTGTTCGTGCTGTTCAGGGCAATGTACATTTGTAAAGAACTGCCCCAAAATTGCCTTTAAATCTGCTTTCTAGTGAATGAAGCCTGTTCGGGTTTCTTTTTTAAACTGGCCCCAAATCCCCAAGACACATGGCAGGTCGACTGAGCTGGGGCTGCCCTTGGTCCGAGGAGGCGAGGTGGTGGTGGTGTGGCTCGTGCACGGACCTGGTTGGGTGAGGGCAGTGCTGCTGCCCAGCGCCTTGCCACGCCTTCAAGAGTGTCAGGGTCAGAGGGAAATTCCAGGGGGTTGGCTCTTACCGTTGAGCCAGACGGTGGGTTTGAGCAGGGTCCCTTCCCTGGGCAGGGAGATGAGGCCCGCTGGCCTCCAAGAGGCAGGTTTGGGAGGCGTTTTAGAGCAGTCCTGCAGGGGGATGGGAGCCAGCTGCCGCCTAAAGAGGAAGCACTGGGTCTCTTTGGTGAGGGCTCACATTTACCCCCCACGTGAGACCAGATACCCGTCACCAGCAGCGGCAGGTGAATCAACGCCCCGTGGCTCTTTTCTCTCGACTGAGCCAGCGTTGTTCTGGGTCTGCAGGCTGTTGCCAGCTCTGTGCCCCCCAGCTAGTTACGTGAGATGGAAAGTATCATGTCATCCTAGCCAGAGAGCACCCTCAGCGGAGTTCACAACTCCAGCCTTGGGGCAGTGCTGGGGCTGGGATCTGGATCTGGTTCTGGGCGTGCACCTGGGAAGCTGATCACATAAGAGGAGGATCTATAATGAAAAGAAACATTATTTTACAGGCAGTTGTTTTAACCCCCTTTTACTCACCGCAACTAGCTCACTGGGGGGGTTTGCACTTTAAGTCACAAGACATGTTCCATATGTCCACATATTCCAAATGTCCACACAACACCCCCTGCCACTTAGAACCACCTTCAACCACTTCGTTTTTCTTCTGTTCCCCACGTGCTTCGAAAGACAAATGCCAGGACCCAGGAGGGCTTTATCCCAAATTAGTAGGAAAAGCACAATGAGGGAGTTGGGTTTTGCACGGTGGGCTCTCATCGCTTTGAAGTTGGAAATAGAAACAAACAAATGCCTGTGGGGGCTTGGGGGTTTTTTACAGAAAATGTTAAAACTAAATACAAAGTGGGTGTGACACTATTTAAGGATAATATCCTCTCTAGTGATAGGAGTTGGGTTTTTATTTTTCACTTGTGGACCTATGCTCCTCTTGGCTCTGTAGACGGCACCATGTGGAACGCCGGGCAGTAGGAGGGTTCTGATGACCGCTTCAATTTCTGTGTAACAGTATATTAAAAAGGAAAACCAATCCAGTGAAGTATACATTGTAATTTAATTTTCTTCTTCTGATGGCTCAAAACTCAGGTATGAAAAGTTCGGCTGCAGCATGGAATGTGAGGACACTTTGGTTTTGTTTCCTTTTTACCAGCCATGTCGGCTATTAAAAAAAAAAAGAATCCCCAGTACAAATCGTGAGTGAGCGGAGTCTTTGCTCTTCCAGACTTTTCAGCGTCATTCAAGGGTTTATTCTTTCTGTTAATAACAGTGGCTAAATGGACTGTGCACATTGGTTCCGTCTAAGCTTAGTATTTGTGAGCTAAGTTATCCAATGCAAGCATGAAACCCTCGAGGGGGGGTGGGGGATTTTAACTGAAGAAAAAAAATGTAGAACTGTACTGGAAATATGGTCACATTCTGTTGTATTTTGACAGATGTATTTTTATTAAAATACACATCCATGTGCAAGAGCGGGTGTGGAGATGTGTGCTTTGTGAGTCTGCACTTTATTTATGCAATCAGGGTTATCTGTTGTCTCCCCAAGTTAACCCCTCCACTACCTCACTGGCTTGCATGGGCTGCTAACGCTACTGAGTTTGTTGTCAAATGATGGGCATCGGAGGGGGCTGGGAGAAAAGACAATGCAGTAGTGGACTTCACAGCATGTGCTCTCCTCCTCCCATGTATCTGGGGCTGGTCTACAGATAATGGCACCAAAATGCCTTCAGTTGGGTTCAGTTCACATGTTGGTTACTTTGCAGACCTGTGTGGACATTCTGATTTCTGCCTCTTTTGATTTAGTGTAAACTTGTTAGGATGCTCGTAATCCCCAAGAAGTGTCCTCCCGCAGGTTTGCTTCAGCATAAGCACTGCCACCTCTTGTGATATTTGGTGTGTTTCTTTAAAAAAAAAACAAAAACAAAAACAAAAAAACCCTGCCGTTGGAATCAAGAGAGTCTTGGTAACAGTGTTTTTAGCTCTCATGGTTGCAGAGAAAAGCCTGAAACTGTCACCTGCAGGCTCAGCAACCAGAGGGCAGAAGTGTGTTTTAAAATATATCCTGATACTCCAGGGTGTCTCCCCCACCGTTTTTGAATGTGTAGGCCATCCGGCTAACAAGAGCTGTGTGTGAACGGTAATTGGGTTACATCTGCCCCAGAGTGTGTGGACCACCTCTCGTCATGGGCCTGTCGTAAGCTGGAGCCAGGCCTGCAACTGCCAGGAAGGACCAGCCATAGCCACCCCAGGTCTCTGCTGCATTCCATGAGTTGAGATGTGTCCCCTCCTTCCCCTCACTTTGGACTATTCCTTAAAGGACATTTGGGTGGAGAAGAAACGGAGGGTGGTTAGGCCGGGCACCCCGGCTGTCCCCACTGTCCAGCATGAGGAGGTGCAGGGCGCACACGTGGGCCAAACAGACAATGCTAACTGAATGTCTCTGATCGAGGCTCGAGAGCCACATGCACACTTGAAGTGGAGCACCCAGAGCGGGACACATCTCAAAGAACCACAGTTACTGCACACGGGGAGTAACCTCTTCTTCTTCTTCATCATCATCATCATCATCATCATCATCATCATCAGAATCCTAGACTATCAGGGTTGGAAGGGACCTCAGGAGGTCATCTAGTCCAACCCCCTGCTGAAAGCGGGACCAATCCCCAACTAAATCATCCTAGCCAGGGCTTTGTCAAGGCGGGCCTTAAAAATCTCTAAGGATGGAAATTCCACCACCTCCCTCGGTAACCCGTTCCACTGCTTCACCACCATCATCATGAAGTCCTCCTGAGACGGGCAGATAAAACTACCCAACCTCCCTTCCAAAACCAACCAACCCACCCATCCACCTTCACTCCTCCCGCTGCCCAAAGGCAGGGCCTGCTAAGTGCCAGCCGTGGGGACCAAAGCCTGGCTCTGCTCCCTGCAGAGAAGCTGCTAACTGCTGCCCCTGCACTGCGAGTGACTCCCTGTAAGGGCAAGTGTCCCCAGCGTCCTAGCACACCACACAGCCAGCTGAGGGGAGGGGAGAGAAAGGGGAACTGACAGCAGCAGCTGAATGGCCTGAATCAGGTACTTTGCAATGGCAATGAGGGACCACGGGACGACTTTAAAAATCAGGACCAGATGTGGGATGTCCTGCACAATTGGGACCAGTTGAAAGGTGTACCCTACACACATCTGCTGCAGCACTGGGCAAAAGGGAGTGGCCAACCCACAGGGTTCAGAAATGATCAACCTGCCCCAAAATCATTGGCTTGTCTTAAAATGCAGGAGGTTTTAAAAAATAAAAAGTTGGATCTTTTTCTTTGCTTTCTGGTCTCTGAGCCTGAGGTCATGCTCGGGTCATGTTTTCAAGCTTTTAGCTGCACTCGCAAAGGCTAAAAACTTATTTATTTATTTTTTAAAGAAGCCGAGATTCTCATGTAATCACATGACACAGGAGCTGGGGCTTTCTGAAACATACCAACTATCACAAGCTTCGCTGCAGAGTTAGCAACACTATAGAAAGGGCATTTCAACATCCCTTCCATGCACTTTCTGGAAGGGGAGTAATTCATGTGTGTTGTCATTACGAACTGCTAACGCAGCCCCAGTGTTTTTATGCTGGCACTGGAGGTGTAATTTCCAGCTCAGGTGGCCATACCTGCACTAACTCTGATCGAGGTACCGCAATCTACGTAGAAGTGTAGTCACGGCTACGGGGTAGTGGGCCGGGCAAACCACCCCACTTACAATCCCATCTGAAGCCTTAGGTATGTACTTGGTGTAATGAGGCTGGTTCTGGCGGGACCCAACTGCGAGTGCCAATTCAGGACAAATAGCTTAAAGCAGGGCAGTCACAGCCCAAGACTGGGGTTCCTTTGCACACCAAGGCAAACCAAACCAGCCAAACAGAGAAGACTTTGGTTTTACCCCACTGGCTAACCACAAGTCACACAAGCAATTCCTTTAGACGCTCCAGTTTCCCAGTATCGCCACCAGTGCCACCCGTTATGGAGACAGATGGTTATGAAAACCAATACCCTAGTAAAAGAAAAAAGGTTCCCTCCATCCCAAAGGACCAAGCCCCAGACCCAGGTCAATATACAAGTCAGATCCTACCCACAAATCATGCTGTTGCCAATCCTTGAGAATCTAAAGGTTTATTCATAAAAGGAAAAAGATATAGATGAGAGCTAGAATTGGTTAAATGGAATCAATGACATACGGTAATGGCCAAGGTCTTGGTTCAGGCTTGTAGCAGTGATAGAATAAACGGCAGCTTCAAATCAAGTCGCTGGAGAACATCCACAGCTGGGATGGGTCCTTCGTTTAGAGCTTCCGTTTGTAGCAAAGTCCCTCCAGAGATAAGAAGCAGGACTGAAGACCAGATGGAGATGAGGCATATCCTTATAGTCTTTTCAAGGTGTAAGAACACCTCTTTGTTCTTACTGTGCAAAATTACAGCAAAATGGAGTTTGGAGTCACATGGGCAAGTCCCTGCATACTTTGCTGAGTCACAAGGCGTGTCTGCCTTCTCTCAATGGGTCAGTAGTATAGCTGATGGTCCTTAATGGGCCATCAAGTAGGCTAGGCAGAGCTGACACCAACTTGTCTGTGGTGTCACCCAGAAGCATAGCATAAGTTTGAAATGCAGACCGTATAGAGCCAATATTCATAACTTTAACTACAAAAACGATACACACATATAGACAACATAATCATAACCAGCAAACCATAACCTTGTCTGAGACACCTTATTTGACCCCCTTTATAAAAGATTTGGTGCCACTACAGGACCTTGGTTGCAACCATGTTCTATATGGTCCCAGTTCAAGTCAATAACGTGACACTTGGGTTGGCTCATCTCTCCTGCCACCCATGCAGTTGGGGCTATGCTTCTATTTTTCAATTGGAGCAAGCACAGGTATGTCTGTACTGAGGCCGGGGGTGCTGAAGAGGAGGGTGTATGTGGGGGGCACAGAGGTGGTGTGGGGGGGTGCTGAGACAAGTTGTATGGGGGGATGTGGAGGCAGAATATGGGGAGGGTACAGAGGTGGGGTGTGAGTGGGGGATGTTGAGGTGGGGTGTGATAGAGGCAGGGTGTATGAAGTGTGACAGGGTCCCTGCAGTGCAACCTGGACCATGGGACCAGAGAGTCCTCCAAACCCACCAACCTGGGCTGCCCCTCCCTGTGATGCTCATGTCAAGCTACGAGCCTCCGATAGTCACTGCACCCACACAGCCATCTACAGGCAGGGACACAGCTGAGTTATGTGAATGATCTCCCAGCCACTCATGAACGATACATCAAGAGGGAGGCTTCAGCCAATTCCCCCCAGTTCTCCAGTCTTACACCCCAGAACTGTACCGTTTTGTACTGGTCAGAAGTCTGACCAGTTAAACTCATTACCTAGTTTGCCACTCCCTCAGTGTGGAATGGACACACACTAGCCTTTGTAGTCTGAGCTGAGGTTTCCCAAGCATTTCAACCTAAAGACACTGTTTTAGGTAAAATATAAAATTTATTAACTACAGACAAATTTTAAGTGATTATAAGTAGCAGGCATAGAGATCAAAGTCCATTATCTGAGAAATATAAATAAATTTGACGTCTGAATTCTAATTTAAACAGACTAAGGGCTTGGCTACACTTGCGAGTTACAGTGCATTAAAGCAGCCCCGGGCGCCGTAATTCATGACGCATCCACACTGGCAAGGCAAGTAGAGCACTCGGACTCCACGGCTGGAGCGCCCCTGGTAATCCACCTCCACGAGAAGCGTAACGCTTGCTGCACCCCGGCTGGAGCACCGTGGCGCCAGCGTGGATGCCCTGGTCTGTTAATGCACTCTGATTGGCTTCTAGAAGTGTCCCACAATGCTTGTTCTAGCCAGTCTGGTCATCGCTTTGAACTCTACTGCCCTGCCCTGCCCTCAGGTGACCAATCATCAGACCTGCCTTTTAAATTCTCTGGAAATTTTGAAAATCCCCTTCCTGTTTGCTCAGCCAGGCGTGGAGTGCTCTCAGCGAATCTTTCCAGGTGACCATGCCTCTACGCGCCAGGCGAGCCCCAATATGGAGCAATGGCGAGGTGCTGGACCTCATCAGTGTTTTGGGGGAGGAAGCTGTCCAGTCCCAGCTGTGCTCCAGCTGTAGGAATTATGATACCTTCGGGCAGATATCAAGGGCCATGATGGAAAGGGGCCATGACCGGGACCCACTGCAGTGCAGGGTTAAAGTGAAGGAGCTGCGGAATGCCTACAGCAAAGCCCGCAAGGAAACAGCCGCTCCGGTGCTGCCCCCGCGACCTGCCGTTTCTACAAAGAGCTGGATGCGATACTCGGGGGTGACCCCACCTCCACTCCGAGTACCACCATGGACGCTTTGGAGCCCAGTTCAACAAGGCAGGAGGAGGAGCAGCAAAGCGGGAGTGAGAGTGCTGAGGCGGAGGAAGACACACTGGTATCCCTAGATGCATGCAGACAGGAGCTGTTCTCAAGCCAGGAGGAAGGTAGCCAGTCATGACAGCTGGTGCTTGGGGAAGGACAAACACCAGAGGAGGTTCCCGGTAAGCAGTTTTTATTTTGGGAAGGAAGTTGTTTGGTGCGGGCTCTTGGGGCGAGGATGGTTAGGGCCGCATGCATGCCTAGATGCGGAATAGGGTGTTGGCGTGCTCTCTCACATCGCGGTAATCGGCCTCAGTGATCTCTTCAAAGGTCTCATCCAGAACTTGGGCAATGTGCTTGCGCAGGTTTCACGGGAGAGCCACTGTGGTCCTGTCCCAGTAAGGCTAACTTGTCCACGACACTGTGCCGTGAGGGGCGGGGGGACCATTGCTGCACACAGGCAAGCTGCAGATGGGCCAGGGTGGAAGCTGCCTTGCAGTAGAAGACCCTCCCTTGCTTCCCAGGTCACCCTCAGCAGCGAGATATCTTCCAGGACGAACGCCTGTGGAAAATGTGGGGACAGTGTTTAGAATAGGGCCCCCCCTGCCACTGTTGGCTCTCCCCAAGGCACAGAACCCCAGAGGACAGTAGGGCCGTGAAACAATCAGTCTGCTTTGCCCCTGTGCTTGCTCACCATTTTGGGGCTCCTCTGAGTTAGGTGCGCTCACTTTGGGACAGCAATTTCTGCTATTGTGTAGACTGTGCTTGTCTTTAAGTACGGGGGTGTCAAGGTTCCTTCCCCACTCTGAACTCTAGGGTACAGATGTGGGGACCTGCATGAAAACCTCCTAAGCTTATTTTTACCAGCTTAGGTTAAAACTTCCCCAAGGTACAAGCTATTTTCCTTTTTGCCTTGGACTTTATTGCTGCCACCACCAAGCATCTAACAGATATATAACCGGGAAAGGGCCCACTTGGAAACGTCTTTCCCCCCAAAATCCTCCCCAAACCCTACACCCCCTTTCCTGGGGAAGGCTTGATAAAAATCCTCACTAATTTGCATAGGTGAACACAGACCCAAACCCTTGGATCTTAAGAACAATGAAAAAGCAATCAGGTTCTTAAAAGAAGAATTTTAATTAAAGAAAAGGTAAAAGAATCACCTCTGTAAAATCAGGATGGTAAATACCTTACAGGGTAATTAGATTCAAAACATAGAGAATCCCTCTAGGCAAAACCTTAAGTTACAAAAAGACACAAAACATTGAGGTCTGAATTCTAATTTAAACAGACTAAGGGCTTGGCTACACTTGCGAGTTACAGTGCATTAAAGCACCCCCTACATTCCATTCAACACTGTTTATTTTCTCAGCCATTTAAAGAAAACAGAATCTAACGCATATCGAGCTAGATTACTTACTAAGTTCTAAGACTCCATTCCTTTTTTTGTTCCTGGCAAAAGCATCACACAGACAGACATAGCCTTTGTTTCTCCCCCACTCCAGCTTTGAAAGTATCTTGTCTCCTCATTGGTCATTTTGGTCAGGTGCCAGCGAGGTTATCGTAGCTTCTTAACCTTTTACAGGTTAAAGGGTTTTTCCTCTGGCCAGGAGGGATTTTAAAGGGGTTTACCCTTCCCTTGATATTTGACACGCCCACCAAATCACAGCTAGGGTGAAACGCTGACTGTGATTTCTTCCTGGAGCTCTAGGAGAAAACAGAGTTAATAAGACACATGCACCTCTAAATATACTACCAAGTATATAAAGACTAACAATATTTTCCGCATCTCAAGGACGATTTTAACCGGTTGATTCTGGGAAACTTTCACGGGAGAGTGCATCAGCCACTTTGTTAGACGCTCCTGAGATGTGTTGGATGTCGAAATCAAAATCTTGGAGAGCTAAACTCCACCCCATAAGTTTTTTGTTATTTCCCATGGCGGTATGAAGCCACCGTAGCGCAGCATGGTCAGTTTGCAGGTGGAAACCCCGTCCCCAAACATATGGGCGTAGCTTTTCCAGAGCATAGACAATGGCGTAACATTCCTTTTCACTGATTGACCAGTTCCTTTCCCTCTCAGACAGCTTCTTGCTGAGAAACACTACAGGGTGGAATTCTTGATCCGGTCCTTTCTGCATTAAAACTGCTCCCACACCACGCTCGGACAAATCTATGGTTACCAGGAACGGTTTGTCAAAGTCTGGGGCCCTTAGTATAGGGTCAGACATGAGTGTCGCTTTAAACTGGTTAAAGGCCTTCTGATACTCTTCGGTCCACTGAACGGCATTTGGCTGTTTCTTTTTGGTTAGGTCTGTCAGTGGGGTGGCAATTTGGCTGTAGTGCGGTACAAATCGGCTGTAATAACCGGCCAAGCCTAAGAAGGATTGAACCTGTTTCTTTGACCTTGGAACAGGCCACTTTTGGATAGCATCCACTTTGGCCTGTAGGGGGCTGATAGTTCCTTGACCCACCTGGTGTCCAACGTAAGTCACTCTGTTTAGGCCTATTTGACACTTCTTAGCCTTAACAGTTAGTCCTGCCTCCCTTATGCGCTCAAAGACTTTTCATAGATGTTCCAGGTGTTCTGCCCAGGAATCCGAAAATATGGCCACATTGTCAAGGTAGGCGACAGCATATTCTCCTAATCCCGCTAGGAGACCATCTACAAGTCTTTGGAAGGTGGCGGGTGCATTCCGCAGCCTGAAAGGAAGTACATTAAATTCATACAGCCCGACATGGGTGGTGAAGGCTGACCTTTCCTTGGCGGATTCATCTAGCGGTACCTGCCAGTACCCCTTGCTTAAGTCCAAGGTCGAGATGAACTGGGCCCATCCCAGTTTCTCTAATAGTTCATCCGTGCGTGGCATTGGATTGTTGTCTGGGTGAGTTACAGCATTTAGCTTACGGTAGTCCATGCAAAAACATATTTCCCCATCTGGTTTGAGAACTAGAACCACTGGAGATGCCCATGCACTTTCAGAGGGGCGGATTACCCCCATCTGTAACATATCCTGGATCTCCCGTTTTATAGCAGTTTTAGCTTGAGGAGACACCCGGTAAGGTTGGACTTTAATTGGGTGAGCATTACCTGTGTCAATGACGTGGTATGCCTGTTCAGTCAGTCCTGGGGTGGCTGAGAACGTTGGCGCGTAGCTAGTGCACAGTTCCTTGATCTGCTGTCGCTGCATACGCCCAAGGGTCATGGAGAGGTTCACCTCTTCCACGCCACCAGCACTTTTCCCTTCGTAGTAGACACCTTCAGGCCACTCAGCATCATCTCCTCCCTGGGCTGTAAACTGAAAAACCTTGAATTCTCTGGAATAAAAGGGCTTTAGAGAATTAATATGGTACACCTTAGGCTTTCGGTTTGAGGTGGGGAATGCTATGAGATAATTAACAGCTCCGGGCGCTCCTGGACCATGAATGGCCCTTCCCACGACACTTCCATTTTATGGGCCTGGAGCGCCTTTAAGACCGTGACCTGGTCCCCTACTTGGAAGGAACGCTCTCTGGCATGTTTATCATACCAGGCTTTTTGCTCTTTTTGAGCATCCTGTAGGTTTTCTTTAGCAAGGGCTAGAGAGGTTCGGAGGGTGTTTTGTAGGTTGGTTACAAAGTCCAGAATGTTAGTTCCTGGAGAAGGTGTAAATCCCTCCCATTGCTGCTTCACCAACTGTAATGGCCCCTTAACCTCACGGCCATATACAAGTTAAAATGGTGAAAACCCTAAACTGGGGTGTGGTACAGTTCTGTAGGCAAAGAGCAACTGCTGCAACACTAGGTCCCAATCACTGGAGTGCTCATTTACAAATTTACGTATCATGGCCCCCAAAGTTCCATTAAACTTCTCCACCAGGCCATTTGTTTGATGGTGGTGAGGGGTGGCAACCAATTGATTTACCCCAAGAGCTTCCCAAAGGCTTTCCATAGTTGCTGCCAGGAAATTAGTTCCTGCATCTGTGAGGATGTCAGAGGGCCAACCTACCCTGGCAAAAATGTCTGCTAGTGCCTGGCACACACTTTTAGCCCTGGTGTTGCTTAGAGCTCCTGCTTCTGGCCATCGGGTGGCAAAATCCATGAAAGTCAGTATGTACTGCTTTCCTCTGGGTGTCTTTTTCGGAAAAGGACCCAGAATATCCACAGCTACTCGCTGAAATGGAACTTCAATGATGGGGAGTGGCTGGAGAGGGGCTTTGACCTGGTCTTGGGGTTTTCCCACTTTTTGGCATACCTCACAAGACTGGACATAGGTAGAAACATCTTTGCCCATTCCCTCCCAGTGGAATGACCTCCCCAAACGGTCTTTGGTCCTGTTCACCCCAGCATGGCCACTAGGATGATCGGGGGTTAAGCTCAAGAGCTTGACCCGGTACTTAGTTGGAACTACCAACTGTCTCTGAGGATGCCAGTCTTCCTGGTGTCCACCAGAAAGAGTTTCCTTGTATAAAAGTCCTCTTTCTACAACAAACCTGGATCGATTAGAAGAGCTGAGAGGCGGTGGGTTGCTCCGTGTCGCCGTCCAAGCTCTCTGGAGGCTTTCATCTGCTTCCTGTTCGGTCTGGAACTGTTCCCTTGACGCTGGAGACATCAGTTCCTCATTGGATTGTGGACCTAGGCTTGGTCCCTCTGGAAGCGATGTAGGGGATGGGGCTGTTTCCGTGGACTGTGAACCGCTCTCCGCTGGTGCACTGTGTTGGGGTTCAGGCTCCGGCTGAGCCTCTTGTGTAGGGTTACGGGCTGCTGCCAGTTCAGGTTCGGTGGGGCCCTCTGGTGTTGAGGTTGCAAGTACTGGATTCAGTGCTGGCAATGGGTCTGGTGCTAGTTGTTCCGCTGGTTCCGGTTCCGGTTCTGGCTCTGTCTGGGTCTCTGGGACTGGATCCACTACTGCTGTTGCAGACATTGGCCTGGGGTCCGGGTCCATCACCTCTGACCGGGTCCTGGTAGAAGTTTCCGGAACAGAGCTAGGCGTGACGGCTTGTTTAGCCTGGCTGCAAGTGACCATTCCCACCCTCTTGGCTAGCTTCACACGATTGGCCAAGTCTTCCCCCAACAGCATGGGGACGGGATAATCATCATAGACTGCAAAAGTCCACATTCCTGACCAGCCTTTGCACTGGACAGGCAACTTGGCTGTAGGCAAATTGAAAGAGTTGGACTTGAAGGGTTGAATCGTCACTTGGATCTCTGGGTCGATTAAATTGGGGTCCACTAAGGAAGCGTGGATAGCCGACACTTGTGCGCCAGTGTCCCTCCATGCGGTGACCTTCTTCCTGCCCACACTCACAGTTTCCCTCCGCTCTGAGGGTATCTGGGAGGTATCTGGGCCTGAGGACCTCTGGTGTGATTCCGGTGCAATGAACTGTAATCTGTTGGGGTTCTTGGGGCAGTTGGCCTTAACATGCCCTTGCTCGTTACATTTAAAACATCGTCCAGCTGACGGGTCACTGGGGCGAGGTGGGTTGCTGGAGAAGGGTGTGGTGGGACAATAAGGTGGCTGGAGGGTTCCTTGGGGAGTAGGTGGGTCCTTGGGCTGCCCCCGGTAGTAGGGTGTGGTCTGAGGTTGTCCCTTCTGGTATCTGCTCCAACTGCAACCAGTTTTTTTCTTTTCTGCCACTTCCACCCATTTGGCTCCAATCTCCCCTGCCTCGATTACAGTTTTGGGCTTCCCATCAAGGATGTATCTTTCTATTTCCTCAGGAACACCCTCTAAGAACTGCTCCATTTGCATTAGGAAGGGCAAATCTTTTGGAGATTTAACACTTGCTCCCGATATCCAGGCATCCCAATGTTTCACAATGTGGTAGGCATGTCAGGTAAATGACACGTCTGGTTTCCACCTTAGGGCTCTGAACCGCTGATGGGAATGCTCGGGTGTTAGCCCCATTCTGACTCTCGCCTTGTTTTTAAACAGTTCATACTGGTTCATGTGTTCCTTAGGCATTTCAGCCGCCACCTCAGCTAAGGGTCCACTGAGCTGCGGCCTCAGCTCTACCATGTATTGGTCTGTAGAGATGCTGTGCCCAAGGCAGGCCCTTTCAAAGTTTTCTAAGAAGGCCTCGGTATCATCGCCTGCATTGTAGGTGGGGAACTTTCTGGGATGGGAAGTGGTACCTGGAGAAGGATTGCTAGGGTTTGTTGGTATATTCTGCTGAGCCTTTGCCTTCTCCATCTCCAGTGCATGCTTCCTCTCTTTTTCCTTCTCCTCCTCCACATGCTTCCTCTCTTTTTCCTTCTCCTCCAGTTCTTTGCCCCTTGCATCTATTTCTTTTTCCCTTGCCTCCATTTCTCTCCTGTGGGCAGCCTCCATTTCTTTTTCTTTGGTCACTTGTGCATCCATCTCCGTCTGTCTGAGTTCTACCCGTCTTTCATGTTCCTTTTGTCTTTCCTCAGCCTCAAATTTGGCTAATTCCAGCTTCTGTTGAACAGTGCAGTCTGTCATCCTAACCTCTCTGTTTTTAACTAACGTTACACCCAAGAGTTAGAAAGAAAACAAAAAAAAAAAACTTGGCTTGTAAAATTTAGCTGTGCTGTCCAGATACCTATGGTCTCTGATAATGATTGTCAGCCTACAGAAAAATCCTTTTAAAAAAAACCTAGCACCTTTGTCTCCAGGTAAATAGGCAGAAAACCCCTCTAGTTGCTCTTAGGTAAAAAAACAACTTCAGGTCTGTGAAGACTTGTGAATTTCCCTGCAGGAGGTTAACTACCCTGCCTTTAGGTAGAGAAAACTCCAGCTCACAAAAGACAATCCCCTTTTGTCTCTGCTCTGGCTCCCAAGCAGAGAAAAAAAAACCCTCTAACTGCTTTCAGCTTAATACCTGCTTTCCAGTAGCCCAAAGGAAAAAAAATTTCCTTTTAAAATCTGTGCTTCTGGTTCAAAAAGTCTCAAATTGATCTCAAAATGATTTCAAGTTAATCCCACTGCTCTGCTACCATGTCAAGGTTCCTTCCCCACTCTGAACTCTAGGGTACAGATGTGGGGACCTGCATGAAAACCCTCTAAGCTTATTTTTACCAGCTTAGGTTAAAACTTCCCCAAAGTACAAACTATTTTCCTTTTTCCCTTGTACTTTATTGCTGCCACCACCAAACGTCTAACAGATATATAACCGGGAAAGAGCCCGCTTGGAAACATCTTTCCCCCCAAAATCCTCCCCAAACCCTACACCCCCTTTCCTGGGGAAGGCTTGATAAAAATCCTCACCAATTTGCATAGGTGAACACAGACCCAAACCCTTGGATCTTAAGAACAATGAAAAAGCAATCAGGTTCTTAAAAGAAGAATTTTAATAGAAGAAAAGGTCAAAGAATCACCTCTGTAAAATCAGGATGGTAAATACCTTACAGGGTAATCAGATTCAAAACATAGAGCATCCCTCTAGGCAAAACCTTAAGTTACAAAAAGACACAAAAACAGGAATCTACATTCCATTCAGCACAGCTTATTTTCTCAGCCATCTAAAGAAAACAGAATCTAACACATATCTAGCTAGATTACTTACTAAGTTCTAAGACTCCATTCCTGTTCTGTCCCTGGCAAAAGCATCACACAGACAGACATAGCCTTTGTTTCTCCCCCACTCCAGCTTTGAAAGTATCTTGTCTCCTCATTGGTCATTTTGGTCAGGTGCCAGCAAGGTTATCCTAGCTTCTTAACCCTTTACAGGTGAAAGGGTTTTTCCTCTGGCCAGGAGGGATTTTAAAGGTGTTTACCCTTCCCTTTATATTTGACAGGGAATCATTGCTCTGTCTGGTGTGAACAATGCTGCCTCTGTTAAGTGTTGCATTTTGGGTTTACAGATGCAACCTTGAGATCCCAGCCGTCCTTGTTATCAACAGCTGAAAGACTCCAAAGAATGAGGAAGTGTCCGCGAAGAACCAGAGAACTTAGTGAAAATCAAAAGGTGCAGGAGTGGCGGGAGAGTGAATGGAGGGTCCGCCAGCAGAATACGGATCGCCGGCACCAAAGCACAGAGCGGCTGCTAAGCATCATGGAGCGCCAAGCGGACTCGATATAGGCGCTCGTAGCTTCCACGCCTGCCCTCCCCTGCAGCCTTTGTCCCAAAACTCTTTCCCTTTTGCCCTCATGTCACCTCCAACCCACCTTCCCCAACATCCAGGGTCTTATCACCACCAGCTGCCTCCAGCACCTGTAGCTTCACCACCCAGCCCTGCAAACTATGACGGTTACTCACTGCACTCAACCCCCATCACCACGCATTTTAGCCAGCCAGCAGTGCAGCACTCATTGCACGGCACTCCAGACAGGAAGGCTGAATATGATAACAGGACATACGCAAATCTGTGATTGTCCCGTTCCCCATCCCACCCCCTTCCCTCATCCCACACAGCACAAATATATCATGCCCTTTCTGTTTCCCAAGCAGTTGTGTTTCTTTTCAATAAATGAATTTTCTTTTCAATAAATGAATTTTTTCCCTTTGAAAATATTATTTATTATTGCATTAAGTAAAAGATACCGTAGCCCAGGAAAGCAACAGTCACCTCAAGTCAGTGCATCATACGTAGCAAACACAGATTCCTACTAACATCGGAACCACTGCACTTCACTGCCATGCAGGGCACCAAACATTAGTGGTGGCTTTTAGCCTCAAATTTCTCCCTCAAGGCATCCCTAATCCTTGCAGCCCCGTGCTGGGCTCTAATAGCCCTGCTCTCTGGCTGGTCAAATTCAGCCTCCAGGTGTTGAACCTCCGAGTTCCATGCCTGAGTGAATCTTTCACCCTTCCCTTCACAAATGTTACGGAGAGTACGGCATGCGGCTATAACCGTGGGGATATTGTCATCGGCCAAGTCCAACTTCCCATACAGACAGCGCCAGTGGCCCTTTAAACAGGCAAAAGCACACTCCACAGTCATTCTGCACCGACTCAGCCTGTTGCTGAACTGCTCCTTGCTGCTGTCAAGGCTCCCTGTGTAGGGTTTCATGAGCCACGGCATTAAAGGGTGAGCGGGGTCTCCAAGGATCACAATGGGCATTTGGACTTCCCCTATGGTGATCTGGTCTGGGAAGAAAGTTTTGGCTTGCAGCTTCCTGAACAGGCCTGTATTCCGAAAGATGTGTGCGTCATGCACCTTTCCGGGCCAGCCTGCGTTAACGTCCGTGAAACGCCCACGGTGATCCACAAGCACTTGGAGAACCATAGAGAAATACCCCTTCTGATGTATGTACTTGGAGGCTGGGGGGCTGGTGCCAGAATTGGAATATGCGTGCCATCTATCCCCCCTCCGCAGTTAGGAAAACCCATTTGTGCAAAGCCAGCCACAATGTCATGCACATTACCCAGAATCACGGTTCTTCTGAGCAGGATTAATGGCCCTGCAAACTTGCATCAACACAATTCCAATGGTCGACTTTCCCACTCCAAACTGGTTAGTGGCTGATCGGTAGCTGTCTGGAGTTGCTGGCTTCCAGACTGCAATAGTTACCTGCTTCTCCACCGTCAGGGCAGCTCTCAATCTCGTGTCCTTGTGCCGCAGGGTGGGTGCGAGCTCCTCACACAGTCCCATGAAAGTGGCTTTTCTCTTCCGAAAATTCTGCAGCCACTGTTCGTCATCCTAGACTTGCATGACAGTGTGATCCCACCACTCAGTGCTTGTTTTCTGAGCCCAAAAGTGGTGTTCCACAGTGGTGAGCATGTCCGTGAATGCCACAAGCAATCTCGTGTCATATGCGTTATGTGAGTCAACATCATTGTTGGAGCCCTCGCTGTCAGTTTGTAGCTTAAGGAGTAACTCGACTGCAATTCGTGACATGCTGGTGAGACCCATCAGCAAACTCCTCAGCAATTTGGGCTGCATTCCCGCAGACCAAAAGGGAAGACAGAGCGCACAGTACAAAAAACGTTGAAAGACAGCACCAAATCTGGATGGAAGCACAGGGATTGCTGGGATGCGAAGCGATGCATAACGGGGCATTGGGACAGGACCCAGAATGCCCCGCATCCCACCACCTCCTTCCCACAAGCCATAGTGCCAGAATGGGAAGAGGTGATCTGTGGAATAGCTGCCCATAATGCACTGCTCCCAATGCTGCTTCAAGAGCCGCAAATGTGGCCACACTAGTGCACTTGCAGCTGTCAGTGTGGACAGACTGCAGCGCTTTCCTTATTGTGCTCTCCGAGGGCTGGTTTAACTCACAGCGCCCTACATCTGCAAGTGTAGCCATGCCCTGAGCAAGATTTGAATCAAGCACTCTCTCACCCTAACAGATGGTGCAAGCAGGTTACAATTCTTCAATATGCAGCCTAGACCTCCTTCCAGCCTGGGACCAAATTTAGGGCTAGTCTACACCAGCAGTGCTAAAGTGCTTTAACGTGCCTTCTGTGGTCGCGACGCAGCACTGGGAGAGAGCTCTCCCAGTGCTCTAAAAAACCCACCTCCACAAGGGGTGCAGTTCCCAGCGCTGGGGCACTGTCTACACTGGTGCTTTACTGCGCTGACACTTGCTGCGAGCAGGGAGGTGTTTTTTCACTCCCCTAAGTGAGAAAGTTGCAGCGCTGTTACTTGCCAGTGTAGACAAGCCCTTACCCAGTTCAAAGTCTTTGTCTTCCAGATGTACCTCCAGCTTTTGAGATGGGGGGAGGGCCAAGTGATGACCACTCTCCCCCTTTTATACTTTCTTCCAGCTGCTAGAAAGATCCTTGTTGTAACCGGATTAGTCCGCCCCCATGGGGAGTCTCTAGGATACCGGATTGGGTGTTGATGAGTCATTAACGCCTGTCTGGCCAGTGATGGCTACTCCTTGGTTGCAACTGAAAGACCTATTTCAGTAACACACATAGCAATGCTGAATAGCTTCATATACACTGATCACACACCCAATCCAACAGGCCATTCATGTTCAGTGGATCAAGATTTTAAAAATTATACCTCACAAGATATACTTTGTACAAAACATATAATTATAGGACAGTGGTGAATATGGGGGTTCCAGGGCGCTGCTTCGAGGTACAGTGTCACAATGGGTCGGTGGTGAGGCGGGCTCTGAGGGAGGGCACAGCGGTGGGGTGTTGGGGGAGGGCGAGGCAGGTTGTACCTGGGGTACTGAGGCTGAGTGGGGGGCCGGGGCTCAGAGGTGGGGTGTATGTGGGGTGGGATGCTGACGCTGGCTGTGTGGGGATGCGCTGAGGTGGGATGTGTAGGTGGAGACACTGAGGCTGGGTGTGGGGGAAGGGTGAGACGGGGGTGGGGGGTTCTGAGACGGGGTGTATGGGGGCTGAGGTGGGAAGTGTGTCTGGGGGAGTGCTGGGCGCAGAAGGGCAGGTTGGGGGGTGCAGCCCCAGGGGTCAGTGCCAGGTGGGGGCGAGGGAGGTGGCGTTATCCCTGGGGTCAGCGCCATGCACTGGTGGGTAGTGCCCAGCAAAGTCTTGGGGGGCTGCGAGTCCTGGCTGCGGGCTGTGCTGCAGGGTCACTGTGCCCTGTGCAGGGCCGGGAGAGAGGCTGCGCGGGTGCCAGTCTGTGGATCTGGCCCTGGTCCCCCACTCTTTTATTGTGGGTCCTACTGTAACCCGCCCGCGGGCTCCCCCTGCCGCTGCTGGCGGCCTAGCGCAGGGCCTGTGAAATTGGACGCGGCTCCTTTAAGGATTAAGAGCCCCACCCTTCCGCGCATGCGCGCGAACTGCCGGGGTGGGCAGAGTGTCTCCCGCAGAGCCTGAGCGGCGCGCGCTGCGGCGTGCACTGCCAGAGAGGGGCCGCGCCCAGCACTCAGCCCGGCGCCGCGGGAGCGCGCCCCCTCCTCCCTCTCTGCCCCGCGGGAGCGCGCCCCCGCCCCCGCCCCGCGAGGATGCGCCCGGGAGCGAGACGGGGCCGCTGGACTTCACTGCCCCAGCCCGCTGCCCCGTGCCGCCTCCGGCCCGCAGGTGAGGGACCGCCCGGCGGGGCTCTGGGAGGAGCCGGGGGGGTGGGTGGGGGCGCGGAGCTGGGGGTGCTGGGGGAGTGCGGAGCGAGGGGAGGGCGCGGAGCTGGGGGGGGTGCTGAGCGGGGGGCGGACCTGGGGGCGGTGCTGAGCGAGGGGGGGCGGGGGGCGCGGAGCTGGGGGGCGGTGCTGAGCGAGGGGGGCGCGGAGCTGGGGGGCGGTGCTGAGCGAGGGGGGCGGGGGGCGTGGAGCTGGGGGGGGTGCTGAGCGGGGGGGGCGGGGGGCGCGGAGCTGGGGGGGGTGCTGAGCGAGGGGGAGCGCGGAGCTGGGGGGGTGCTGAGCGGGGGGGGTGGGGGGCGCGGAGCTGGGGGGTGCTGAGCGGGGGGGGCGGGGGGCGCGGAGCGGGGGGGGGTGCTGAGCGGGGGGCGCGGAGCTGGGGGGGGTGCTGAGCGGGGGGGGCGGGGGGCGCGGAGCTGGGGGGTGCTGAGCGGGGGGGGCGGGGGGCGCGGAGCTGGGGGGTGCTGAGCGAGGGGGGGCGGGGGGCGCGGAGCTGGGGGGGGCTGAGCGAGGGGGCGCGGAGCTGGGGGGGTGCTGAGCGAGGGGGAGCGCGGAGCTGGGGGGGGTGCTGAGCGAGGGTGCTATGCTCTAATAAATTTGTTAGTCTCTAAGGTGCCCCAAGTCGTCCTTTTCTTTTTACGGATACAGACTAACACGGCTGCTACTCTGAAACTAGCAAATCACATAGTGATGGCTGGGAAAAGTCCGCATTTGTCAGCAGTTTCTCCCAGTTACATGTTGTGTGCTCTAGTTTGTCCCTATAGTAGAATAGGTCTCTGCCATCACTGTGGGGTAGTGATTGACAAATGTGGACTTTTAGTGGTGAGTACTCTAGTCTTGAAGCCTTTACACTTGCATATCCTTTGTGTTGCCTCTCTTCTTTTCCCATCTGCCCATGATCTCTGTATTGAAATGTGTAAGAATTTGCTGTGGTAGGAGAACAGCCCATAAGTAAGGAGCTTAGAAGCAGATGTGGAACAAGGTCAGTAGTGCTACATATCTGCTCTTGGAATAACTGATAGCCATTGATGCACCATCATTCAAAATGTTACTTTCAGTTAAAGCACGGGACTGACTGGGTGTTTGGAGATCTAGGGTTCTGTTAAAAACAACAAGGAGTCCTGTGGCATTACGCTAGCTGCCCCACTAAGGGGGGCTGGGAAGGAATTTTTCCCTTACCACTATATTGGCCAGGTGCAGTGGGGGTGTTTTCGCCTTCCTCACAGCAGGTTCAGGTGGGCTCTGTTCATGCATAGCATGACGGGCGGTAGGCCATGTCGCAACTCTTTATTTAAGTGTATAGCGGATGTTCAGTGCAGGTATTCCATAAATGAAGGCACAAAAGAACGGAAAAATGGCTTGGAAAAGGAATTAAGGAGAGGTGCTTGGTAATGCCACAGACTTCCTGTGTGACTTTAGGCAAGTCTCAATTTCCCCATTGGTAAAATGGGGTTAATACCAACTCAGGGGCACTTTGAAAAGTAGATTATTTGTAAAGTATTTTGAGATTGAATATCTTTTCTACACAAGAGAAAATTTACTTTTGCAAGAGCTATGTGGTGCCCCCTAGCAAATTTGTAACATTCCTTGCATCTGCATGTAAAATTGCTCAAACTGTTTACACGCATACACAATATCATTTGGGTCAGTACTGTTATGAGCTGGGTGAAATCTTGACCCCATTGAGGTTGATAGGTGTGAGTTCTGTTAACATAACTAAGCATAAGCTACACCTAAAGCAAAAGGTGTGTCTGAAACCACCCAGGACTTTTGGCTGACTGTTGTGTTGGGTAGCGGTGGTGTTTGTGTGGGACGAGAGATCATGCACACAAAATGAGAACCTACAAGAACAAAAAGAGAGGGAGAGGCCAGGCAAGAAAGCCAATCAGGAGCCTGTAAGCAAAGTTTGACCCTGGAAAAAGCTAGAAAGAGAGCTTTTGGGTCTGGTATTGGCTAAATAAAGAGGCTTGCTGGCTATGTAAGCTCAGTAAAAGGTTCTTTTGTTCTTGGTTCTATATTCTATATTCAGAGACACAGGACTTTGTACATTCTTTGTAAATAAACAAGATTGCATCAAAGAAAATATCAGACTTCATCAATTTCTACTTCCAACTGGAAAATATCCAAGGCCCCAAACTTTGACTAGCCACTTGTTGCCCCTTTTCAACCCAGTATTTAGTGTCTCTGAAAGCAAATCTGATTTAGTCTGAATCAATTCAGCCTGCATGCATCTACTGCCAGTGGGAATGGTACTGAAATTGTTCAAATACTCCTCCCGCTATTGTCCCATAGTGTACCAGAGTCTTTCAGAATCTGAGTCCACTGCTTCTGTGTGTGCAGTGAACTATGGGATAGGTACCCAGAGGGAACTGTAAGTGAAGTAGTTCAGAGCAGTACTAGTAGGGACATAGGACAAAGCTTCATGGTTCAGAATACAGCTCAGTATGGCTAGTGTGGCTGCAGTGAATAGTTTGTGCTTAAAACAGTTCTGTCAAAAGCACTTCAGTTATTCAGATCTGTGCAGTAGATATAGTCTAAGACCATGTCTATACGGCAAACTTTGGTTGACGCAAGTTATGTTGGCATAAAGCCAGCCCACTGTTAGTATATTGCTTGTGAGTGTGCATACTCGGCTGCTTGCATCGGCGTTGTGCATACGCACCCGGAGTGCTTGTGTCGATGCACAGTGTAGTGCACCATGGGAGGTATCCTAGCGTGCAACACACCACTGTCCAGCACACTCTGTTGGGAAATTTTGGAAATGGATAGTGGGGCAGAAATGAGTTGCGGGGGGATGACTGTGAGCAAGGGGTCAGCTTCCCAGCGTGCAATTGTCCCCATCCCATAATGCCATCTAAAGCCTATAATTTTTATGACTTTTTAAAAAAATCCCACCAACCCATGTGGGCTGTCTTCTCTTTTTGCTGATGATGGCAAATCAACTTGAAGCACTCCTTCCATTTTTAGTCATTTCTAACATTAAAAAAATTGATCAGGTATGATGATCTGAGCATTAATTGATTAAATTGTGGCCCTTGACTGACTGACTACTGTATTAACTTTGAGAGGACTACCTGTTAGACGTGTTAACATATAATTTTAAAAAGTTGATTTTTAAATGTTTTCTTGAATATATATTTACATAATTGTTCTAGACTTGTCATGTTTTGTACCTTGTGTTTGTGGGAGAAAGGGCTTTCGAATGATTACCTAACTTGACCCATTTCCAGAGACTTTATATTATAAAAATATCCACCAACTGAAGGATCTGGAGCTGAGGGGGCAGCAAGTCCCTCCACTTGCCATGTTACAGAGGATGATACCATTGAAATTATGATTTTTACAAATCAAATGACACTTCCCTTTCCTTTCTATCATTAACTTGCCCACGGAATTACACATGCTCCCAGACTGATAGATACGGTGAATTTATTCAGGGACATCTTTTGATCTGCAGAAGTTCAAAGATGTGACACAGTCTTTATCATCAGGCACAAATGGGTTTTCCTAGATAATGCAGAATAAACCAAAGTGTATTTTGTTTTCACGATAGTTAAAATTTGTGTTGTCATAGACCATTCTTTTATACAAAAGGAATCTATTTACAAGCAACCACAATGCATCTGGTTAATACACATTTAATGTTGCTTGTAAAGTGAGGAGGCAGGGCCGGAGAAATGTGGATCATGATGAACCTCACCACTTTCTGCTTCAAGTGTGCAACGCACATTTCTTTGATCCTGCCTTCCCTGACATAAATATATAGCAACATGTATATTAAAACCAACAACCTGAAAATATACTAAACCAAGATAATTTACTGTACATGCTTCTCCCCTGGGAGAGGATGAGACAACAAACACGACAGCTGTGTAGCGATCTTCCTTACTGCACGAAGAAGGTGCTCTCATACTAGAGCGATGACTGTAGTATAAGAACTTATTGAATACAATATTAGAGTTTGCTTTAGTTCATATTTGACTTTGTCCATTAATCTTTCCCTGCCTAGTCCTCCTAGACTGTCTCATAAGGTTTATGACGTCTGAGGCAAGCCATAAAATACAGAAATACACAAAATCCAAGAAGATTCCCACCAAGATTTTCATTCAGAAAGTTTAATGCCAGAAGGGACCATTAGGTCATTTAGCCTGACCTCCTGAATATTGCTTTTACCTGTTTAACCCTGTATTAAGCCCAGTAACTTTTGTGTTTGGCTAAAGCCTATCCTCCAGAAAGATATCCAGGCAGTCTTGGTTTGAAGACATCAAGATGTGGAAAATCCACCCCTTCCCTTGGTATTTTGTTCTTACCGTTAAAAATGTATGCCTTATTTCTAATTTGAATTTGTCTGGCTTCAGTTTCCAGCCACTGGTTCTTTTTATGTATTACTCTGCTAGATTAAAGACTCCTTTTGTATCTGGTATTTTCTCCCTATGAAAATACTTACAGACTGTAATCAAGTCACCTCTCAGTCGTCTTTTTCATAAACTAAAAACAGATTAAGCTCTTTAAATCTCTCACCGTAAAAAAGCCATTTTCTCCAATTCCCCAAAGCATTTTTGTCTTTTCTGCACCCTCTCCAGTTTTCCAACATTCTTTTAAAAATGTAGATTCCAGAGCTAGACACAGTATTCCAGTACCTGACTCATCCATACCATATGCAGAGGTAAAATCCGCTTCATGCTCCTACTCGCTACTTCAGTTTTTATACATTCGGGGATCACATTAGCCCTTTTTGCCACAGTGCAGCACTGGGAGCTCATGTTCAGTTGTTTACCCACTATGACCTCTAGGACCTTTTCAGAGCCACTGCTTTCCAGGATACAACCCCCCTTCTGTTGGTACGGCTTGTATTCGTTGTTCCTAGATATATAACTTTGTATTTGGCTGTATTAAAACACATCCTATGTCCTATAGTTTAAACTTTATCGTGTTAACTATATGTTTGAGTGATTTTTTTTGTGTGTGTGTGAATTCCATGCTGATGAAAGGTGCCAGTCTAACAGCCTTGGAGACTGAAGACTCTTATCTGTAGGACAGGTACTGCAAGAGCAATAGAAATACAAACTTCACCTGTGTGCAGCCAATATACCTTTTCCCTGATCTGAAAAGACTGACTCATATTTGAGAGAGTCTCGTTTCAGGATATAGGTGTACACAAATTTATTATCCATTTTGACACTTTTTTTTTTAACTGATAAAGTGGATTATTTTTCCTTATGAGCAGCCTCTCCTGATTGCTTGATGGATTTGAACCCCATATTCAACTTTCAGAGAATGAACTGCCACTTTCAATTTTGATCACATTTTTTCTCTTGGGAGAGTCAAATGTGTTTTTTCAAACTTCTCTCGGTCTGCCTGCATTCCTCTCATATTCTGCTTGTAATACCTCTCTTATACTGCCTGTAATTCACAGAAATGGGTATACTGGAGTGTCTAAGCAAAACATAAGGTTGTATGGGTACCTGTGTTAGGACTTTTATAACTGGGGTTGTATTTGCCTATTGAATATCAGCAAACATTCTTTTAAAGTCAGATTATAGAGCAAATATGTAATGGCTCCCTTGGAACCAATATAGTCAGCCGTGTAGTGAATGCAGTATGCTTGAGGCAACACAGTATATACTGTTCAGACAGCAATACAGAGTTGTTGTAACCATCAATCTTTAATATAAATGCTACACAAATGCACAGTAGTTGACTATTCATATGGTATAGTTTATGATACATTAAACTTCAAAAAAACAAAACAAAACTCACCTATGTCCAGGTTGGAGGTGACTGAAAATTGTTCCTGTCCAGCTGTTTGGCCTGTGTGAAATAAATACAAATAAACATCGGATAAAAATAAGCACATAAATCACATTGACAATTGGCAGGAATTGGCCCCTTTGTTTGAACTTAGTAGAGAGGTGAAGTATTGAATCAGCACCAGAAATTAAACTTTCCTTTCGCCATCAGGCTGAGATTGAGAGAGGTTATTAATTGCAGGGAGGGGTGTGTGTGAGAGTGAGGGGGAGAGAGAGAGGTATGCCCTTTTGTTTTTAATCTATGAGGTATAGGTTTTGTGCATAGACACAAGATTTTGATCTCCACCGTATCGATCTGGCACATTCCCCCTGCACTAAATTAATTAAAAAACAAAACAAAACACTACCTCAGATGCTTTGCCTCTTGTTGAGGTCCTGCAAATATAATTTTTTTTAAAAAGGCTTTGAGTTGTACCCGTGCAAAAAGTCTGAAATTAGCAATATCATAGAGAAAACCTAAAGGTGACTTTTTGTTCAGGGCAGTGAAGTGCTATCAGAAATTCACTAAATAAGGTAACATACTGGACGCCTCATTGTAGTAGGAAAAATGGGTGTTCAGGGTGCCTAAGATTTTTGTTTGTTTGTTTGTTTTCCTCTTGTACTGAAGTCTCCCAGAGTGATGCTCTGAAGCCCCAACACACACCATGGGGAGGTGTAGTCTGAGCACAGCACAGGGGTCTGATTTACTGATTTACCATTTGAACTTTGGCAAGTCATTTCACTTCTCCCTATCTTAGTTTTTCCAACTTGTAAAATGGAGTAATACTTGCCTCACAGGGGGATTGTGAGGGTTTGTTAATGTTTGAAAAGTGCTATGTATTATGCTATAACAGGGGTGGGCAAACTATGGCCTGCAGGCTGGATCCAGCTGGTCAGGGCTTTGGATCTGGCCCGTGGGATTGTCCCCCATGGTGCCGCAGGTCCTGCGCCGCTCTCGGAAGCGGCCAGCACCACTTCCTTGGAGCCCTGAAGGAGGCAGAGGGCTCTGTTCGTTGCCCTTGCCTCCAGGCACCGCCCCCTGCAGCTCCCATTGGCCAGGAATGGGGAACCGCAGCCAATGGGAGCTTCGGGGGCGGTACCTGGAGGTGCGGCAAGGGCAGCATGCGGCGCCCTGTGCCTACCCCTCCCCCAAGGGCCACGCAGGGATGTGGTGCTGGCCGCTTCCTGGAGCAGCGCGGCGTGGGGCCAGGGCAGGCGTGCAGGGAGCCTGCCCTGGCCCCGGTGTGCGCCGCTGCCACCCCAGAGCCACTTTAGGTAAGCAGCGCCGGGTCGGAGCCTGAACCCCTCCTGCACCCCGCACCCCCGTGCACCCCAACCCCCTGCCCTGCGCCCCCTGCCACACACCGCACCCCTCCTGCATCCTAACCCCCTGCCCTGATCTCCCTCCTGCAGTCCGCACCCCTCCTTCACTCCAGCCCCCTTCCCTGAGCCCCCTCATATACCCCGTACCTCTCTTCTGCCCTGAGCCTGTTCCTGCACACCGCACCCCCTCCCACACCTCGCACTCCCTCCCGCACCCCAACTCCCTGCCCCGGCCCTGCACACAATTTCCCCACCCAGCTGTGGCCCTTGGCCCAAAAAGTTTGCCCTACCCTGTGCTATAATGTCACAGCTATTACAGAACTGGTGTGGGGAGGGAGAAAGCAAGCGTTTACAGGCACACCTTCAGTTTAGAAATAGCACTTTAATATGAAAAATGTTTACTTGTTACAATAATCTTTGATATGACCAGTAACTCTAGAATTTGAGGGGGAAATCTCTCTCATCAGCTTTTGTGTGTGTGAAAGCACCTTGTGTATAGTTAGTTTTTCCCTATAGCTTTCTTGGATCTTTCACATAGCAACAGGAGGAAGAAAAGGAGGACTTGTGGCACCTTAGAGACTAACAAATTTATTAGAGCATAAGCTTTCATGGGCTACAGCCCACTTCATCGGATGCATAGAATGGAACATATAGTAAGAAGATATATACATACAGATACGTTGGAAGTTGCCATACAAACTGTGAGAGGCTAATTAGTTAAGGTGAGCTATTATCAGCAGGAGAAAAAAACTTTTGTAGTGATAATCAAGATGGCCCATATAGACAGTTGACAAGAAGGTGTGAGGATACTTCACTTAGGGAAATAGATTCAATATGTGTAATGACCCAGCCACTCCCAGTCTTTGTTCAAAAGTTAATGGTATCTAGTTTGCATATTAATTCAAGCTCAGCAGTTTCTCGTTGGAGTCGGTTTTTGAAGCTTTTCTATTGCAAAATTGCCACCCTTAAATCTTCTACTGAGTGGCCAGAGAGGTTGAAGTGTTCTCCTACCAGTTTTTGAATGTTATGATTCCTGATGTCAGATTTGTGTCCATTTATTCTTTTGCGTAGAGACTGTCTGGTTTGGCCAATGTACATGGCAGAGGGGCATTGGTGGCACATGATGGCATATATCACATGGGAAGATGTGCAGGTGAACGAGCCCCTGATGGCGTGGCTAATGTGATTAGGTCCTATGATGGTGTCACTTGAATATATATGTGGACAGAGTTGGGCTTTGTTGCAAGGATAGGTTCCTGGGTTAGTGTTTTTGTTGTGTGGTTGCTGGAGAGTATTTGCTTCAGGTTGGGGGGCTGTCTGTAAGCGAGGACTGGTCTGTCTCCCAAGATCTGTGAGAATGAGGGATCATTTTTCAGCATAGGTTGTAAATCTGTGATGATGCGCTGGAGAGGTTTTAGTTGGGGGCTGAAGGTGATGGCTAGTGGCGTTCTGTTGTTTGTTGGGCCTGTCCTGTAGTAGGTGACTTTTGGGTACTCTTCTGGCTCTGTCAATCTGTTTTTTCACTTCAGCAGCTGGGTATTGTAGTTTTAAGAATGCTTGATAGAGATCTTGTAGGTGTTTGTCTCCGAGGGATTGGAGCAAATGTGGTTGTATCTTAGAGCTTGGCTGTAGACAATGGATCGTGTGGTGTGTCCTGGATGGAAGCTGGAGGCAAGTAGGTAAGTATAGCGGTCAGTAGGTTTCCGGTATAGGGTGGTGTTTATGTGACCATCGCTTATTAGCACAGTAGTGTCCAGGAAATGGACCGCCTGTGTGGATTGATCTAGGCTGAGGTTGATGGTGGGATGGAAACTGTTGAAATCATGGTGGAATTCCTCCAGGGCTTCTTTTCCATGGGTCCAGATGATGAATATGTCATCAATATAGCGCAGGTAGAGTAGGGGCGTTAGGGGACGAGAGCTAAAGAAGCGTTGTTCTAAGTCAGCCATAAAAATGTTGGCATACTGTGGGGCCATGCGGGTACCCATAGCAGTACCGCTGACTTGAAGGTATATATTGTCCCCAAATGTGAAATAGTTGTAAGTGAGGACAAAGTCACAAAGCTCAGCCACCAGGTTTGCCATGACATTATCAGGGATGCTGTTCCTGACGGCTTGTAGTCCATCTTTGTGTGGAATGTTGGTGTAGAGGGCTTCTACATCCATAGTGGCCAGAATGGTGTTTTCAGGAAGATCACCGGTGGATTGTAGTTTCCTCAGGAAGTCAGTGGTGTCTCAAAGATAGCTGGGAGTGCTGGTAGCTTAGGGCCTGAGGAGGGAGTCTACATAGCCAGACAACCCTGCTGTCAGGGTACCAATGCCTGAGATGATGGGGCATCCAGGATTTCCAGGTTTATGGATCTTGGGAAGCAGATAGAATACCCCTGGTCGGGGTTTTAGGCATGTGACTGCACAGATCTGTTCCTGTGCTTTTTCAGGGAGTTTCTTGAGCAGATGGTGTAGTTTCTTTTGGTAATCCTCAGTGGGATCAGAGGATAATGGCCTGTAGAATGTGGAGTTAGAGAGCTGCCTAGCAGCCTCTTGTTCATATTCCAACTTATTCATGATGACGACAGAACCTCCTTTGTCAGCCTTTTTGATTATGATGTCAGAGTTGTTCCTCAGGCTGTTGATGGTGTTGTGTTCAGCACGGCTGAGGTTATGGGGCAAATGATGCTGCTATTCCACAATTTCAGCCCATGCATGTTGACGGAAGTAATCTATGTAGAAGTCCAGTCTGTTGTTTCGACCTTCAGGAGGAGTCCACGCAGAATCCTTCTTTTGTAGTGTTGGTAGGAAGGACTCTGTGGGTTAGTATGTTGTTCAGAGGTGTGTTGGAAATATTCTTTGAGTCGGAGACGTCGAAAGTAGGATTCTAGGTCACCACAGAACTGTATCACGTTCGTGGCCCTGGAGGGACAAAAGGAGAGGCCCCAAGATAGGACAGACTCTTCTGCCGGGCTAAGAGTGTAGTGAGAAAGATTGTCTCATTTTAAAAATTTCTCTTAACTGTAACCCACAAAACTGGCAGGGGCATTCAAGGGCAGGGATAGGACCTGCAATTACTTTCAACTCATTTTTAAAATTTAACTATTTAAAGCTGACTATATCAAATTCCTTTCTGAAACTGTATAATGTTTGGGATATAAACTTGTTTATTTCATATTGAATCATATGCTTAATCTCCCTGAATGTAACTGCCTATCTGTGACTTGGAACGTTCTGCTCAGCCTTAGATCCAGAATATCACCAGCTTTGTGTAATATTATCTGAGCGGGTTTCAGAGATTAATCGTTATTAAGAACAAGCCGTGGCCATTGTGATCAATCTTGTATAATCTGTGTAGCACAGACCATAGAACTTCATGTGGTGATCCCTGTATGGGGTGTGGTAACTTGTGGTAGAGTTAGATCGTATCTTTTAGAAAGACATCCAGTCTTGATGTAAAGATTTAAAGTGATGGAGAATCTACTGCATTCCATATTAGGCTGACCCAACAAATTGAAAAGGAGTACTTGTGGCACCTTAGAGACTAACAAATTTATTTGAGCATAAGCTTTCGTGAGGAGTTACTCAACCAATTTCTAACTGAGACTAGGGTTTGGTTGAGAATGAGCAGATTGATACTCGGTCTAGACAAAATGAAGGCGACGGCTGTGGAATGGAAGAAGGAATTGGAAGAATTAGTGGAGGTAGTTTCAGCTCTTTGGTTGGGGGAAGAAATATGTTTGCTATTTTTCACACAAGTTTGCAACCTAGCAATCTTGTTGGTTGCCAGATTTTCTAGGTTGCATTTGTGCTCCAGGCTTTTTTCTTTCTGCACCTGGCTAGAAGTCTGTGATTATTTTGTTCAGACGTATGGGTCTTCATCACTTGAAGATTGGATTGCTGTAATGCTCTGAATGTAGGGCTGCATGTTAAGATTTGGAATTGTCAACTAATGAGGCAGCCTTCGTACTTAGTGATATTTCCCACAGGGATTGCATCACAGCTGTGTTCTTCCTTTGCACTGGCTTCTAGTTTTGATTTTGGGTGTAATTCAAGGTTTTGGTTTGATTTGTATGTGATACAACTACGGTTGAGAGCAGCTGAGGCGTACAAGCTGACAATCCTCTGTGTTTAACTGAGTATGTTGCTTGGAGAACGTTTCAGGGAGGGGCTCTAAAGCTTGCTTTACTCCCCTGCTCCAGCAAAGCCCAAGTCTGACCTTTGAGGCATGCTTACAAGGTCAGTGTGTTTTCCCAGGCTTTTAAGAAGAGGGAGGGTAAGGAGGATTTAGGGAGCTGCTGATTGTTCTGATGGATTAATTGTTTAAGGCAGAGTAAGCTATTTCAGCTTTCTTTTTATTCACTTTTAGCAATTTAAAAGAATACAGTAGTTATAAAGAAACATGTTAACATAGCCAAAAGATATGTAAACTTATGTTTTTTCTATGACTCAGTGATTTTGTCCGCAGTTCAATGTTGAATGACCATTCATAATTTAGCATAGAGTAACAGCAGAATGAAATCTCATCAAGCATAACTTAACATTTAAAAAGAAAAGGAGTACTTGTGGCACCTTAGAGACTAACAAATTTATTAGAGCATAAGCTTTCGTGAGCTACAGCTCACTTTATTGGATTCGTGAGCTACAGCTCACTTCATTGGATGCATCTGATGAAGTGAGCTGTAGCTCACGAAAGCTTATGCTCAGATAAATTGGTTAGTCTCTAAGGTGCCACAAGTACTCCTTCTCTTTTTACGGATACAGACTAACACGGCTGCTACTCTGAAACTTAACATTTAAAGGAACTCTGTCCAGTTAAAAAATCATTCTTCCTTCTTAAAAGAAAATCGAGTATAATTACAAATAAAACTTAAATTCTGAAAGTTTAGAAGGGAAAATTTGTTTTTAGTTTGTGCATTTTATGTTTCGTGGTTTCCTCTGCATTATCAGTTAGGTTACAATCTTGTAAAGACTTAGCGTGTGTTAAACTTGATTGAAGTTAAGCATGTGCATAAATCTTTGCAGGATTCAGGGCCAAGTACTCCTTTTCTTTTCCCTCTGTTGTGTTATTTCATGCAACAGAGAAAAGAGAAAGGTTTAAAAGGAAAATGTGTTTGTAAAACCAGAGAACTGGACAGTTACAAAGCAGATTGTTTTTACAGTGCCCTGTACAATGGGGCTTAGGCCTCTAGGTGCTACTGCAGTACAAATAATAATAAATCAGAAATATTTTAATACCACTCCATTAGTTAAAAAGGTCTGACTGCTTGTTCTCATTGCGCTGTACTTTATCTGACTGTTCTTCTAATCACTCTTTCCTCAAAGGAGCTACTTTTAGTTGATAAAGTTCTAGTTTTATTTCCATTTTAGTGTGGGGCCATCCATTCTAGTGTAGAGTGACTCCAAAAGTTGTGGGTAGAACAATCTTACTACAGAGATGGGAGGAACAGGTTATCTGCTGCAATATGTCCTGCACAGCAGCATTGTTTACTTGAAGTGCATTTACAGCAACAGTCTAAATCAGAGGGTAGTAAGACTTCTGGCTGCATTGTCTTAGGAGCTCATCCCAAATACTTCTCTCTCCTTTACTGCTGGTCTCTACCCCATTATTGGTTTATTCTTTGTAAAATGTGTTGGTGTATGTGCTGCTAGAGTACTTGGATAGGTACATTTTTTAAAAAAAATCCAAATCTACTGCTTTGCTTGGAAAAAAGAAATTGCAAATTGAAATGACCCCTGACATAGCCCTGTGCCTCAAAATGAATCAGAAGAGAATGGATATCCAAGATAACTGCACCTCTGTTTGTTTTAATACATGACTGTAGTACTCAGATTAAATTTGACAACTGAAAAATTCATTACGTTTTAACTGTGCTTTATTTGCATATTGATGCTGACAAGCCTTGGCCAGAAAGACTTAGTTATTTAAGAACAAAATATTTGAGAGTAGAAGGGTGTAGAAGATGTAGTAAAATTTATTTCTTGCTATTGAAATCATCCTACCAAAAGTCCTACCCTAGTCCTCTTGTCATAAAGATTTTAAACGCGAGCTGAATTGACAGAGAACAATATTTCAGTTTTACCCCTCAGGTTTAATTCAGTATTTCCTCATTTTGGTTCAGCAACCATTAACTGTATTTAATCAGGGAAGTATCCACAATTACACATCAAGAACTAAATTGACACCATTCAAATGCTATGGAATAAGGTATTCTGGCTCAGGGAGAACAACTTGAGAATGCACTACATGACCTTGTCTTTGACTGACACTGGATATTTGTTTGGGATATTTTGTGCATGTGTGTGATATTAGGGTAAAATGTAGAGTAGGTCCAAAACCAAGGATATTGTGTCGTCATATCTCTATAATTAGTCATGCAGCCAAACCTGAAGGTATAGTTTGGAACTGAAACAAATGAAATTGGCATAGCAGCATTGTATGTCTGTCTGTTCCCCAAGAACAGTTCGCACAAGCATATGCTGCTCAAGCTGTTTCTCTGCCTTTTGTTCAAGCTGAAAGTATATAAATGCAGTAGTTCAATGAAATATATTGTTCTCTGTACATTTTGCCACCAGTACAGTTTTCACCTGGACAGTCCGGGGTTTTGGCTTGTGTGTCCGGGTGCCATTTTTTTCTTTTAAATGTGGGGCGCAATTGGCGGAGAAAGGGGTGGGACTTTGGGGGAAGAGGAGGAGAAAGGGGTGAGGCCTCGGGGTCTGGTTACCAGCCATTAGAAAGGTGGCAACCCTAGATTAGACAAACACAAATTTACACACATTTATGTGTTGGAATACTAGAGATAAAGCCACAAGAGTTCTGTAAATTGATCAGCAAAAGCACATTAAAATGTAAATCACAGTGATGGATGATGAAGAAATCAGTTAATTGCAATAGCAGGTGTAATGTGGTATTGGGCAGGAGAAATGAAGGATATAATCTCAGGTTAACAGTGCTGTTCAATATGGTCTCGCATTTCAGTTAACAGGCCGGATTGTGATACCCTTACTCACACACTGAGTAGAACAATACTCTACTCATAGTCAGTGAGGACTATTCAAGGAGTAAGAGACTTCTCAGCATGAGTAAAGGTTGCAAAATCTGGTGCTCAGTAAAGTGTCAGCTCTGTATAGACAGTTCTTATTTTAATTTTCAAATATTTTATTTATCAATAAAATGTCAACACATTGATGCATCTAGAGAAAGAGGGGTGTGGTAAGAGCCTTAATTTCCATATGTTTCCACTTTATAGGGAAATAAAAACCTATTAAAGGAACACTGTTAAGGTGCCCAAGCAACAAATAATATCTCTCTGTGTAGCCATACATAGGACAAGAACATCTCACAAAGTAAACGGGCATTGGTATATTAGAATGCAAGTATATTGGTTGGTAAGGGGCTTGCAAAATACCATTGATCAAATTATTAAGGGTTATATAACTGAAACATAATAGTGTCTTATTAAATATTTCAGCAACAGAAAAATGAATATATAAAACAAGATGCTATGTGGAGAGATTACACATGGCAATCTTTCACAAAACATAGTTACATATAAACTGGAATTGTTTATATGAAGATGGAAAAATGTAACAAGTTTTCATTTGATTTCACATTTGTATTTAGTTATTAACTCATTTTTCTTTTATGTACCTTAAACAAATGTTAAACCAGAAATATAGTATGAACTGCTTCGCACCCTCTATTTTTCGTCTATTGTACACCTGCAAACTGAGGTTTTTTTTAAATAGTGTGTGAGCAAAAATAATTGTATAGCTAAGGATCATGCGGTTCTTGTAATAAAATACTTTTTATTTAAAATTCAATGGGAAAGATCTTGTATAAACTACTAGTTCAAGAAAATACGTTCTATCTGTTCTAATCAACTAAGTTTAGTAAAACTTCCTACCAGGGGCACTGGAGCAAATTTTAAGGGGAGATCCTGGCTGGAGTAAAAAAGCTTAAGCAGAACAAACACACTGAGGAGACAGTGTTTGGTATGGAAAGAAGCTTTTTATAGACAAATGCTGTGGAACATCCTTCCACACACTGGGCATCAGGAATACAAACTATCCATTAGTTTTCCTGTTAAAGTAGAGTTGTAAAACTTCATCTTATTGTCATGTCTCCCCCTGCTTGCTTCGTTTCACACTGCTTAACTTAAAGTACTTTTTACATGTACCAAGGTACTGTACCCTCACTGTGAAACATAAACAATGCTATGATAACTAAGAGACACTTTGAGGGGTATTTTAGTTAGTTGCTGATGTGGAAATTGGGCAGAATGGAATTACATCAGCTAGGCATCAGATGCACAAAGAATTTATATTTGGACTGCCACAAGGCACTAATGGTGGTATGTGGAATGAATCAGGCATAGAATGTAAAATGTGGGAAGGAATAAAAGCAAACTAAGTACACCTCCTTCTCCTTACTCTCACTGAAGAGAACACTTTCATCATATTAGTTGTTAAAACTTTGTTTTTAACTAAATCTTATTGTGCAATGATGATACTGAGTTTCCCTACAGTTAAATAGCTTGATAGGTTTCTTTGTTCTTTGCTTCCCTTTAACCCTTCATATGAAAGGTTACTGCCTCAGGCTTAGAATCTACAATCAGGAGAGGTTTTAGTAATATATGTATGCCAAGATTAGCAGGGCTGTAGTACCATTCTCCTTGGTTCTTTGTTAGACATTTTATGTCTCTTCTTTACAAGGGTGCTTTCTATTACGTATTCCTCTCTACCTACATTCCTAAACTTACCAAGGGTCTTAGTAGATTCTCCATCACTGGTGATTTTTAAATCAAGATTGGCTGTTTTTCTAAAGATCTGCTCTAAGAATTGTTTTGTGGAAGTTTTATGTCCTGTGTTTTTTACAGGGTGGTCAGACTAGATGATCACAATGGTCCCTTCTGGTCTTGGAATCTATGAAAACCAATATCTTTATTTCTCTGCTGACATCAACAGTCTGGATGTTACTGTATTCCCAAATTGTGGTGTGGCTGTACCATCTACTGTCTCCTCTTGTATCATTTATTTTTAGTGCTTAAAGTTAAACTAGTTAAACAGAGACCCACCACACTTGACATTTTACCAAGATAATTACTTGGAATATGTCTTGTTCAGAACAGTATATTTACTTATGTGTGACTATAGAGATCTACATTTATAACACAGAGACCGCAGGTCTGGCATGTCTAAACGTCACTGAACCATGCCAGATTATCTGGGGACTGCACCAAATGGGCAAAAAATGAGGCATATGGTATTCTCCTTCATCTTTAATGTGAAGATGTGGCCGCTAAGACTAAATATCTCAGTATGCAGTGTTTCATCTTGAGCCAAGTAGCCTCTTGGAAGCTCACCTGTTAAGATGTTGTTTCTCTGTTACACCTTCTCATTAAAGACATGGGCACTGTGGATCTCCTTTAGTCTGCTGGTTTTTGCTGCTCTATCTTAGGTTTATCTTTGATTTCACTTTGAGTGAGTCTCTCAGCATTTTGCATATGACATCAAAATGGTAGATCCTGACATTCAGTAGTGAATGCATTTGATGTAAAAATGTACCCTCTGGTAATATCCGACTGTAACATTTGCTGTTTTTAGGAGCTGTGGTTGAGATGGAAGGCTGAGGAGCTAAACCTTATGTTGGCGGTCTACGTATGGACACTAAGGCTTGAGTGAACACGCAATGAAAATGCTTCCTGGAGTGGGCGTTTTTGGGACTGGCAGCACTGCCCGGGTACTGGTGCCTTTGTTGAGAGCAGAGGGTTTCTCCATCGAAGCACTTTGGGGGAAGACTGAAGAGGAAGCAAAGCGGCTAGCAGAGGAAATGAACATTGAATTCTACACCAGTCAGACTGATGATGTCTTGCTGCACCAGGATGTAGATTTGGTTTGCATCAACATCCCTCCACCACTAACCCGGCAAATCGCTGTGAAAGCTCTAGGTACTGTGTTTTCTCTTTTGAGTCAGAGCAAAAGGCTTTTTTGACTATCTGATTGAAAAAACACTTTCTAATAGATTTAAATTTGCTGCTGTTGGCTTGTCAATGCATAATCAGTAGCACTATAAAAACGCCGTTCTAAATTGTGTTGTGTTTGGAGCTGGTAGTGCTGCCTGTCGTTAAAGTTACCTGACGCTTCCCATTATAAGACCCTGTTTATAATTTCTTGTAACTTTAACTGTTTAGGCTGAAATTTCCCATGCTGGGGGTCTTGGAAAATTTTAGAAAAAATGGTCAGCTACTTTGGAGAATGAGATTAGGGCAAAATACATTTTGTTGCCCACGTACAAAAATTTTTTTTACAAGGGTTTAGCTGAGAAGCTCTAGCGCCCCCATGCTGTGGTGGTGTGGTGCTGGCTCTTCTTTCTCCCCCACCCCATCAGGGATTGATTGATTGATTTTGCTGTTCACATAAATAAATGACAAAATTTGACCAAGTGATGAGGTTTAAAAAAATCTGCAGATGCTCAAGAGATTTCTGAGCTTGGGAGCTAAATTCTTTGACAATTCAGTACTGAGCATGCTCCATCCAGGGGTTGAGCTGGACTTGCCCTGCTCCTAGTTGCTGAGGGCTCCTATGGCACTACACACATGAATTGAAAGCCTGGAGAGTATCTCTTGTTGCTCCCTCTGCTGGCACCCGGCAGCATGGTGTATGAGGAGGAATCACCTTGACTGAAATACAGAGGGGACAAAGGCTGAGCCAAGAGAAGGGTGGAAGAAGTGGACTGGGACAAGAACTCTGGAAGGGGAGGGCTGAGAGCTGGTGGGGAGACGGAATGATACTGGGACTGGCTGGAGAAGGAGACTGGGAACTGGTTACATAAGCAATTTGAGTTCACCAACTTCCTAACTTTTGACTTCTTGACCTTAATGTTTTTATACAGGGTGGTGTGTGCCTATAGATAGTCTTGTAAATCTAAAGTTCGACTTCTTGTTGACTCTTAATAAAGCTCAAAGTGAATAGGTTTCTAGGACTGGGGATTTTGTCATGCTGTATCAACTAGGGTAATCCTTTATTCTCTGCCTTTTAAGTAGATTTTTGTGCTAAAGTAACTTGCTTTCGAAGTAAACATCTCATGCTAACCCTTCTAAGATGTCAGTCAAATGTTTGGGGAGGTGATCTTTGGATTTTGTCTTCACGTTGTTGTTAGACTTGTATTGAGTGCTTTATTACTGCTAGTCCTAGGTCCCAAGGAACTACTGCGATGGAACATTTAACATACATGTGAGAATTCATTGCTTGAAATATGCTAAAATCTCTTCTAAATGCTGTTTAAATGGTGACTGTTTCGCTTCCTACGATACTCTCTGTAGGTTAGATGAATTTATGTGGTTGAACCATTTCTGGTAAACTAAACTGAACACGAGACAAATTTAGGTTGTTAATAAAACTCCCATTCCTCAAAGGTAAGGAAACATGAAATGGCATCACTCCAATCAAAGAAGGTGAAGAAAATGAAGATGAAATGAAGATTAGTTGTGAGACAAGTGTTTATGTAGTTAATGGAAAGGTGAAAAGAGAGGGACTGATGGCTTTTTAAGAGATTATCAGATATCCTCTGGAACAGCAGAGGATTATTTACTTTTCATTTATTTTTATTTTCCCTAAAGTGCTCTCATCTAAAGACTGTCTGATGTGCCATTTCAGAGTCAATAGGTAATTACTAGTTCTCCTGTCTTTCAGCTTTTTCTAAATTTGTCTAGGATGTTCCTTAAACACATTTCTGGTGGGACCAAATTCCGGAGGCATGCACGTACTACCAAGAATGTTCTTCCTTGGTCCAGAATTTTGGAGGAACACCTGTTATATGATGGGCTCAGAGATGGCAAGTATGCCTGTTAGGATATCAACATTAATATAGCAATCATTACATCTAGAGCCTTTTTGAAAGGGAATTATATATGGCTGGGGGCATAATTGTGCTTTACCAGCTGAGAGATTAGGGAACTGAGAATGGCTAGACTGCTTGCTGCGCAATGAAAGCCAGTCTCACCATGTCAGCCGTTTGGCCATGGGAGGCGGCAGTGGTGCCAGGTGGCACTAATATTACTTTACATTTTTTTTAATTTATTGGTAATCATAAACAGTTAAGCAACAATCCAATAACACACATGGGGTGCACGCCTAACATAAGTGACATTGTAGTATTAACTTCGAGCCCGGAGCAAGGCATAGCTGATCAATGCCTAGGCAGTAATTAAAATTAAGACCAGCATGACTAATAAGTAACCAGTAAGGCAGAAACTATTTTACATTTATGTACCACTTTTCATCCCAAAGGATCTAAAGCCACTTCATAAAATGTCTCTCATATTTCCCACAACTGAAATGCAGCCACCTCTTGATAGAATGCCTCAGTTTAAGGTGGAAAGCAAAAAGAAACATTTAACTGAAATGGCTTGGGAACTTAGGGAGGCAGAATATTAGAAAAACCCAAATTAGAATTTGTTCAGGACACCAGAACACCTACCGTGCTGATCCTTTAAAGAGTTGCTCTATGGAGTAGATAAAGAGGGAGCCATTCATTTGCTCTCTTGGGTGGGTTTTTACGTATTTGAAAGATAAGAGAGATCTTTGTGATGTAAAGTCCATCTGGTTTTGTGGGATAATGTGTTACAAATACATTAAATGTATGTTTGTCTTGAGGTAGACAGAAAAGGGCTCTATCGCTGTTTTGCATTTTTAGATAATTCACCCTTGTCATTCCTGGAGCAGGTGTCCTGTGATGTTGACCAAGTATATTACTATTACCATCTGCATACAGCTTTTCCATCTCCTTATCGCAAGCAGTGGGAGGATTTTTGTGTTTCAGAGCTTGTGTAAACAGGAAGTAGCAAAATGAAGGAAAGCATTTTGGACTGAGTTTATCACATTCCTGCATAGACAGAGTTGTCACACGTTGGCAGTACTTCAAAACAGGCAGGATTTCTTGAGGTTTGAAACATAGCTGGTCATTTAATTGTGATTATGATTGAAATTGAAATTTGCTCAGTCCCTCCCAAATGCCTGTGGAGGACAGGGCAATAGAGAAGCATGCTTCTAGTTATTGATTATACATCTCCATGAAGTATATCCACATGCACTTCACTTCACGCTGTTCAGAACTCTTGAAGAGCCTGTGGACTAAATGACGCTAGGATTCTTTAAAATTTCCTTTGATAGACATTTTAATGTAGGACAAGTAGCAGTACTGGTTGTGGTGGGGTCAACATTGTCACTTGCACATTTGGAGGCAGGAGGGGCAAGCTGAAATGAATCTGGTATTTGTGAGAAGTGCTGGATAGACAGTTCTGGAAACTGCAGCCATGTCAGTTAATCACTGAATAGGTGCGTCAAGGATTGTGGTTGTAGGGTTGCGGAATAATTTTCCTGCAACTCAGCTGCCAGTGTGCACAAGCCCTGACCTTAAAGGGACCACACCACGCAGGAGCAAGAGGGGGAGTTTATTTTGTATCGCCCTTAGCCTTTCTGCTGTGACTGGCCAGAAGTGTGTGAAGTGTGATCTCAAAATTAAAAGATTGACCTGCCAGCTGCTTGACAGATTACTGTACAGCCTTCAGGTGACTTTTAGTCTCTAACAACCTGGGCCAGGGGTGGGGAAACTTTTTGGACCGAGGGCCACATCGGGGTGCGAAACTGTATGGAGGGCCAAGTAGGGAAGGCTGTGCCTCCCCAAACAGCCTGGCCCCTGCCCCTAACTGCCCCCTCCCACTTCCCACCCCCTGACTGCCCCCCTCAGAACCCCCGACCCATCCAACCCCCCACTCCTTGTCCCCGACCACCCGCTTCCAGGACCCCCTGCCCCTAACCACCTCTTCAGGACCCCACCCCCTATCCAACCTCCCAGACTGGTTCTGGTTCTCATGGGAGACTTCAATCACCCTGATATCTGCTGGGAGAGCAATACAGCGGTGCACAGGCAATCCAGGAAGTTTTTGGAAAATGTAGGAGACAATTTCCTGGTGCAAGTGCTGGAGGAACCAACTAGGGGCAGAGCTCTTCTTGACCTGCTGCTCACAAACCGGGAAGAATTAGTAGGGGAAGCTAAAGTGGATGGGAACCTGGGAGGGAGTGACCATGAAATGGTCGAGTTCAGGATCCTAACACAAGGAAGAAAGAAGAGCAGCAGAATACAGACCCTGGACTTCAGAAAAGCAGACTTTGACTCCCTCAGGGAACTGATGGGCAAGATGCCCTGGGAGAATAACATGAGGGGGAAAGGAGACCAGGAGAACTGGCTGTATTTTAAAGAATCCTTGTTGAGGTTACAGGGACAAACCATCCCGATGTGTCGAAAGAATAGTAAATATGGCAGGCGACCAGCTTGGCTTAACAGTGAAATCCTTGCTGATCTTAAACACAAAAAAGAAGCTTACAAGAAGTGGAAGATTGGACAAATGACCAGGGATGAGTATAAAAATATTGCTCGGGCTTGGAGGAGTGAAATCAGGAAGGCCAAATCACACCTGGAGTTGCAGCTAGCAAGAGATGTTAAGAGTAACAAGAAGGGTTTCTTCAGGTATGTTAACAACAAGAAGAAAGTCAAGGAAAATGTGGGCCCCTTACTGAATGAGGGAGGCAACCTAGTGACAGAGGATGTGGAAAAAGCTAATGTACTCAATGCTTTTTTTGCCTCTGTCTTCACAAACAAGGTCAGCTCCCAGACTACTGCACTGGGCAGCACAGCATGGGGAGGTGGTGACCAGCCCTCTGTGGAGAAAGAAGTGGTACAGGACTATTTAGAAAAGCTGGACGAGCACAAGTCCATGGGGCCGGATGCATTGCATCCGAGAGTGCTAAAGGAGTTGGCGGATGTAATTGCAGAGCCATTGGCCATTATCTTTCAAAACTCACGGCGATCGGGGGAGGTCCCAGATGACTGGAAAAAGGCTAACGTAGTGCCCATCTTTAAAAAAGGGAAGGAGGAGGATCCTGGGAACTACAGGCCAGTCAGCCTCACCTCAGTCCCTGGAAAAATCATGGAGCAGGTGCTCAAGGAATCAATTTTGAAGCACTTAGAGGAGAGGAAAGTGATCAGGAACAGTCAGCATGGATTCACCAAGGGCAAGTCATGCCTGACTAATCTAATTGCCTTCTATGACGAGATAACTGGCTCTGTGGATGAAGGGAAAGCGGTGGACGTGTTGTTCCTTGACTTTAGCAAAGCTTTTGACACGATCTCCGACAGTATTCTTGCCAGCAAGTTAAAGAAGTCTGGGCTGGATGAATGGACTATAAGGTGGATAGAAAGCTGGCTAGATTGTCGGGCTCAACGGGTAGTGATCAATGGCTCCATGTCTAGTTGGCAGCCGGTATCAAGTGGAGTGCCCCAGGGGTCGGTCCTGGGGCCAGTTTTGTTCAATATCTTCATTAATGATCTGGAGGATGGTGTGGATTGCACCCTCAGCAAGTTTGCAGATGACACTAAACAGGGAGGAGTGGTAGATACGCTGGAGGGTAGGGATAGGATACAGAGGGCCCTAGACAAATTGGAGGATTGGGCCAAAAGAAATCTGATGAGGTTCAACAAGGACAAGTGCAGAGTCCTGCACTTAGGACGGAAGAACCCCATGCACCGCTACAGACTAGGGACCGAATGGCTCGGCAGCAGTTCTGCAGAAAAGGACCTAGGGGTGACAGTGGACAAGAAGCTGGATATGAGTCAACAGTGTGCCCTTGTTGCCAAGAAGGCCAATGGCATTTTGGGATGTATAAGTAGGGGCATTGCCAGCAGATCGAGGGACGTGATCGTTCCCCACTATTCGACATTGGTAAGGCCTCATCTGGAGTACTGTGTCCAGTTTTGGGCCCCACTCTACAAGAAGGATGTGGAAAAATTGGAAAGAGTCCAGCGGAGGGCAACAAAAATGATCAGGAGGCTGGAGCACATGACTTATGAGGAGAGGCTGAGGGAACTGGGATTGTTTAGTCTGCGGTAGAGAAGAATGAGGGGGGATTTGATAGCTGCTTTCAACTACCTGAAAGGGGGTTCCAAAGAGGATGGCTCTAGACTGTTCTCAGTGGTAGCAGATGACAGGACAAGGAGTAATGGTCTCAAGTTGCAGTGGGGGAGATCTAGGTTGGATATTAGGAAAAGCTTTTTCACTAGGAGGGTGGTGAAACACTGGAATGGGTTACCTAGGGAGGTGGTGGAATCTCCTTCCTTAGAGGTTTTTAAGGTCAGGCTTGACAAAGCCCTGGCTGGGATGATTTAGTTGGGGATTGGTCCTGCTTTGAGCAGGGGGTTGGACTAGATGACCTCCTGAGGCCCCTTCCAACTCTGATATTCTATGATTCTATGACTGCCCCGACCCCATCCACACCCCCGCCCCCTGACAGGCACCCTGGGATCTCACCCCCCCCACCACCCCCCTGAACCTCCACCCCAGCCAACTGCACCCTGCTCCCCGTCCCCTGACTGCCCCCCGGGGCCCCCTCCCCCTTATCTAACCCCCCCTCCCCGGTTCCCTACCACCTTACCATGCCACTCAGAGCAGCAGGACTGGCTTATTGGAAAGCCTGGGAGGTGGGTGGCCGCAAGCCACGCTGCCCACGTGGCGACGTGGGGAGGAGGGACAGTGGGGGAGGGGCCAGGGGCGAGCCTCCCCGGCCAGGAGCTCAAGGGCTGGGCAGGATAGGCCTGCGGGCTGTAGTTTGCCCACCTCTGACCTGGGCTGTATATGAACCGCTGAAAGGCTCCATATCCCAATAATAATTCCCTGAGGTATCTAATGTGCATGCTCTTTCTTCAAACTAATATTAAAATGGCCAAGACTAAATGGATTACAGCAGAGTGAGAGCTCTGCTATAGTTAACCTTAAGACCAGCTTTCTGTTTAAAGCTCAACCCTAAGTGCTTTAAAATGTACATAGTTACTTGGATTGCTTTGAAATTTGATGTGCTTCATGGGGTTTCCGGGTTCTGTCGTGGATCCAAATTTGGGGCCATTTGACCCAGGGTTTCCTAAAATGCAGCCCTCGGGGGGGGGAGAGGAGAGACACAGACTTTTCTTAAGGCTGACAGATTCTAACAACTTATTTTTGCTCACAAATAGAGATCAAACCCAGGGCTCAGCTCATCGCTCCAGGGTCCCAAACGCTTGAGGGTTACCCCAACAGAATGCAGCCCTTTGGGGGGAAATCACATTAAAAGGTTATTTGATTGGAAAAGTTTACTACTTTAGGCACACTAAGGCTCATGAGCCTATTCTCACAACTTAAAGGTTACACTGAGCGTGCACGGACAAAGAGTTAACAGGATTGTTAGCCCCCGTAGTTCCACATGTGCTGGGTAGCTCAAGGGGATCAGCAGTCGTACTTTGAACTTGACCTACCCAGGTAATATCAGTTTGAGTCCCATGTTGGGCAGAAATTTGGAAAAGGCAGGTTGTGAAAATCTGCCTGTCAGGATTTTTGGATTTGTTTGTTTTTGGGGGCGAATGCAGGTAAAATTCTTTGAAATCTGCTGATGAAAATTACTATATAAAAGCTAGGTCTTTTGATTATTGTCTAGCCATAACATATCTGAGGTAGCATATCCACTGCAAGCCTCAGTGTGAACTAAAATGGTCTAAATGACCGTTAACGCCTATCGACAAACACTTCTTTTTCTGTTTAAAAATCTAGCAAATTAAATAGCAAAAAACTTCATTAACACAGATTTAAGGTTGCCCAGTGATAGTTCGTGCCCTTCCAAAACATCAAGTTCAGCAAAATCAACCTTCGGAGAACCAGGAAATACAGAGTTAAGGTAAACGCCCACATAGAGTTAACTCTGCCTGTCTGGTGCTGGCCATGGCCACTAGTAATTCTCTGCACACACTCCAGCTGTATTCACTGTGTTAGGTATAGCTGTTGGATGGTGGAGGAATAAGTTGGAGCAGCTTGGGAGAGCTGTGATTGTGATATGAGGAGATCTGGGTTTGCATTGTCTCTCTTCCCCCCCCCCCCACCCCCCCAACCCCCGCCCTTGTTATCAAAGGGAAAACATTTAAATGTACATTGAGGTTCCAGTCTGCATCATTTCAGTACAGAATTATGTAGCTTGTGTCAATACCAGGGCACTGGGGGCTTCTTGCCATAGGTATCCTCAGTAGTGAGGTGGTATAAGAGAGCAGTGTGTGGCTTTAATGATGGGCAGGGGAAATTATAGGTTTAGGGTAAAGGGGTTGTAGTGTAAAGTTCTAGTGTAAAGGGGTTGTAAAAGGGTACAAAGGGGTTGTTAAATTTTACAAATGTGGTGTTTGATCAGGGGAGCAGGCTCTCTGTTTGAGCATAGGGCAAGTGCAGGTAGCGCCTGTCCATTACAGAGAAAAGGCAAAGTGGGAGTGTGTGTGTTATGGGCATACTGGGGCATCACTTGAAGAGGGTAGAGTTAAGGTTGCATGGGCATTTACCTTAACGGTGTAGCCCCTGGTTTTCCAGAAGGTTGAGTTTTGCTGAACTTGCCATTCTGGAAGGGCATGCACTATCACCGGGCAACCTTAACTCTGTGTAAACAACTTTCCTTGCAATTGAATATGAAAGATAGCTTGGATGTAGTATTTCATCATAGAGATGCTACAATTGTCAGGACCCTGTATGTAACAGTTATTCTGCTGTGCAGATGCCTATATAATTTACCATTTTGCCTAAATCTCTTTGCCACACACTCCACAAAAATAACGCCTTCCAGTTCCTTGACGTATCCACCCATTTCACTTTCCTTTCTGTAGGCTTTTATCACAAGGGGGAGTTCAGGGCTTTTCCAGCAGTGCTGCTGTTAAAGGACAGAGCATGAGACCGAGAGAGAGAGATCCCGGATGGTTCAGAACAGCATGAACCATCTCCTAGAGCGCAGGCATACAGGACAGGTTACCAGTTATACTGGTATACCAGCCCTTGAGGGCAAGCTTATTCCAGAACAGATAGCTTTTTTGATTTCGCTTAAACTTCTGCCAAAGTGACACAAACTGTCGTCTAATAAACCTTCTGTTTTACTGGCTGGCTGAGAGTCACGTCTGACTGCGAAGTTGGGGTGCAGGACCCTCTGGCTTCCCCAGGACCCCGCCTGGGTGGACTCGCTGTGGGAAGCGCACAGAGGGGCAGAGGATGCTGAATGCTCCGAGGTCAGACCCAGGAAGGTAGAAGCTGTGTGTCCTGAAGACAGTCTGCTCACAGAAAGGAGACTTCCCCAGAGTCCTGACTGGCTTTGTAGGGAGCAGTTCCAGAGCATCGCCCAGGGACTCCGTGACACAACTTGAAAAGGAATCTGTGTAGCTGTCCTGGTAATATAATGTGTTGGAACTTTTTGGAGGGATTTTTTTTTTTTTTTTTTTTAAAGAGACCAGTCACATTAGCCTACAGCCCCTTTCCACTGTTTCATTCTGCAGAGTACTTTGTAAGAGACATCCTCTCACAGGCCCACCTGCTGTCTTGGCTCCCTGATCGCCCACATATTTTGGTTTTCAAAATATTTCATTCTCTGGCCACTACTCAAGAACTCTAACACTCTGTTCAAAATGTTTTAATAGGTGCAGTCTTTATAGGAACATGTATAGCTAAATTTCAGGGAAGACTTATTTGTCTTCTCACTTAGATCACGTTTGTAAAGCCCTTGAGTGCTATATAATTACAAAGTATTGAGCAAAACATTAAGCGTGATTTGCATGACATTTTGCACGTCTTGAATGTAGGTATTAACTAGGAAGAAGTATTGTTTTGAACACTTTTTACATTCAGCTTGAATTTTTTTACCTGTAATTCGATGTTTCTTTTGCATTCAGGGAATCATGCGGCTGAAATCTGAATTTGATTGAGTCAGAGTGTCTGCTTCATGTTTCAGACATTTTGTGAATTCAGTCGCTGTTGACCTTTTCGGAAATAGTAAAACACATCAGGCCACATTTGAACTCGTCACCTAGAGGTGAAAGGCTGTATGTTACTGTGACAATGTCATAGTAACTGCGCCTGTATTCCCCCCTTTGTGGTACCTCAAGGACACCCACATAAGGTTTCAGGATCCCTGCTGGTAGCTCTCTTAGGCCTTGCCTACACTGGCAAGTTTCTGCACAGTAAAGCAGCTTTCTGTGCTGTAACTCCCGAGGTGCACACACGGCCACGCCACTGAGTGCGCAGAAATTGCCCAGCTGCAGTGCTGTAAACAAACACACTCTATCGAGAGGCGTGGAGCTTTCTGCGGTGTAGACACCCTGGTCGATGACAGCACTGCGATTGGCCTCCGGGAGGTGTCCCGCAATGCCTGTTCTCGCCTCTGTGGTCATCGGTTTGAACTCTACTGCCCTGCCCTCAGATGACCAACTGTGAGCCACACCCCTTAAATTCCTTGGGAATTTTTAAAGTCTCCTTCCTGTTTGCTCGGTGATGCATGCAGTGGTCTCAGCGCATCTTTCCAGGTGGCCATGCCCGCTCTGCGCGCCAGGCGATCCCCCCGCTTTGAGCAATGCCGAGCTGCTGGACCTCATCAGCATTTGGGGAGAGGAAGCTGTCCAGTCCCAGCTGTGCTCCAGCCATAGGAATTATACCTATGGACAGATTTCACGATGCATGACAGAAAGGGACCATGACCGGGACACACTGCAGTGCAGGGTCAAAGTGAAGGCGCTGTGGAACGCCTACCACAAGGCATGGGAGGCAAACCGCTGCTCTGGTGCTGCACCCACAAGCTGCAGGTTCTACAAAGAGCTGGATGCAATATTCGGTGGCGACCCCACCTCCGCTGCGAAGGTGACTCTGGATACTTCAGTGGCTTGCGTGCCAGTCAAGAGTGGACCGAGCCAGGAAGAGGAAATCTTGGACGAGGATGCTGAGGAAGAGAGGGAACCAGAGGCAGAGGACAACTCAGAGGTCAGAGATTCATGCAGCCAGGAGCTCTTCTCTAACCTGGAGGAGGCTAGCCAGTCTCAGCTGTTGGAGCTTGGTGAAGCTCAAACAAGAGAGGAGGCCCTAGTAAATGGCTTTGATTTTGGGAATTGCTGAAGCAAGTTGTTGGGGTCACAAGGGTTGCAGAAAGTAGGCTTGTGTCTGTATGATGCACATACCACCACATGCCTAGTCTGAGCTGCAGAACAGGGTGTTGATTGACTTCCTCACTTCACAGGAATCTGCCTCAAGAGATCTCCACGAAACTCTCATGGAGATACTGGGCAATCTGCTGCCGCAGGTTTTTTGACAGAGCTGCTTTGTTTCTTGCCCCATTAAGGGTAACTTTCCTGCACCACTCTGCCATCACAGGGGGACTGACCATTGCTGCACACAGGCAAGCCTCATAAGGGCCAGGGCGGAAGCCGCAGTCTTGGAGAAGACCCTCCCTTGATTCCCTGTTCACCCTCAGCAGTGAGATATCTTCCATAATGAACACAGCCTGTGGAAAATGTGGGGACAGTAACGATTATAAGGCTCCCCCCTACAGTGCTGGCTCTTCCCAAGAGCCATGTGCCCAGTGTACAGTACTGTCCTGAAACACTGATTTCCCCTGCCACTGCAGTTACTCACCATGTTGGGGGTCTTGTGGCTCGTGTGTGCTTGTCTGGGGTTAGCCAGTTAGTGACAGGTATGTGAATAGTGGCTGTGTTTTAAATCACTGAATCAGTGGTCTCTATGTTGCAAACAACACTGCTTCTGTAAAATGTTGCATTTTGGCTTCACAGATATGACCTTGGGAGCACAGCCTCCCTCTTTGTTATTGCCTGCTGAATGGCTGCGCAGAATTAGAAAGTGGCCATGAAGAACTAAAGAGGACTTTGTGTGATGTCATGATACAATCCACGGCTGAAAAACAGCATATGAAGGAGTGGCAGGACAGCAAGAAGAGGGACTGAAAGCAGAATGTGGTGCGCCAGAACGAAGGCACAGAGCAGCTCTCGAACATTATGGAGCACCAAGCAGACACGCTCCAGGCGCTGTTACACTGCAAACTGAGCAGCTCTGGGCTCGCTCTCCCCTGCAGCCGCTGTCACAAACAGCGCCCCCCCCAGACACTGCCAACACGCTCTTATCAACCTCCTGGCTGCAGTCCGTATCCACTGCGTTCCACTCCTGCCCTGTCACAGTCCAGCCCTGTGGTCTCCCGGTACCCACTGCACTCAACACCCATCCCTCTGCTGAAATACAGTACCCGCTGCACTGTACTCCAGAGGACAAGGTTGCATATGATACCTGGACATACACAAATCTTTAACCGTCCCGGGACCCCACCTCCTCCTGGGACCCTCCCTTCCCCCATCCCCCACAGTGCTGATGTGGTTTTTTTGTTTCTCTCTCTCCCCTCCAGTTGTTGCTTTTTAATAAAAGAATGGTTTTGGTTTGAAAGCAAACCGAGCCCTGCAAAGCAACAGGCAATTTTCTTGAATTGTCTACACCAGTCACCTCCGAGCATTACAAGCACTGCAATCCCCAGCACAGCAACCTATCTTAGTGGCTTTCAGCTTCAAATTGCTGCCTCAAGGCATCTCTGATCCTTATGGCCCTGTGCTGCACCCCTCTAAAAGCCCTGGTCTCTGGCTGTTCAAATTCAGCCTCCAGGCGCTAAGCCTCAGTGGTCCAGCTCTGAGTGCAGCTTTCATCCTTCCCTTCACAAATATTACGGCACGTACAGCATGTGGCTATAAGCATAGGAATATTGTCATCGGCCAGTTCCAGCCTCTCCGATAGGCAGCACTAGTGGGCCTTTAAACGGCAAAAGCACATTCAACTGTCATTCTGCACTTGCTCAGCCTGTTGTTGAACTGCTCCTTGCTGCTGTCAAGGTTCCCCATGTATGGCTATATAAGCCATGGCATTAAGGGCTAGGCAGGGTCTCCCAGGATCACAGTGGGCATTTCAACTTCCCCTACGATGATCTTCTGGTCCAGAAAGAAAGTCCCTGCTTGCAGCTTCCTGAACAGGCCAGTGTTCTGAAAGATGCTGGCAACGTGCACCTTTCTGGACCAGCCTGCGTTAATGTCTGAAACACAGACAATGATCCACAGGCGCCTGGAGAACCATAGAGCAATACCCCTTCCGATTAATGTACTCGGTGGCTAGCTGGTCTGGTGCCTGAATTGGAATATGCGTGCCATCTATCGCCTCTCCGCAGTTAGGGAAACCCATTTGTGCAAAGCCAGCCACAGTGTCACGCACGTTGCCCAGAGTCACGGTCTTTCAGAGCAGGATGTGATCAATGGCCCTGCACACTTCTGTCAACACACGTCCGGTTGACTTTCCCACTCTGAACTGGTTAGCGACCGATCGGTAGCAGTCTGGAGTAGCCAGCTTCCACAGTGCAATCGCCATGCGATTCTCCATCATCAGGGCAGCTCTCGTTCTTGTGTCTTCGCGCCGCGGGGCTGGGCGAGCTCATCACCCCGTCCCCGGCATGTGGCTTTCCTCATGCGAAAGTTCTGCAGCCACTGCTCGTCATCCCAGACGTGCATGATGATGTGATCCCACCACTCAGTGCTTGTTTCCCGAGCCCAAAAGCGGCGTTCCACAGTGGTCAGCACCTCCGTGAATGCCACAAGCAATTTCGTGTCATAGCTACCGCGGGTGGCGAGATCGATGTCACGCTGCTCTTGCCTTTGTAGTTTAAGAAATAACTCCACTGTCACTCGTGACGTGTTAGTGAGACTGTCCTACCCATGAGAGTAGCCTACAGTTCCTCCTTACCTGTAAGGGGTTAAGAAGCTCAAATAACCTGGTTGGCACCTGACCAAAAGAACCAATGGGGACAAAAGATGCTTTCAAATTTGGCGGGGGGAGAGGCTTTGTTTTGGGTTCTTTGCTTCTGTGTTCGTTCGCTCTTGGGACTAAGAGGGACCGGATATCAGTCCATGTCCTCCAAACCATTCTGAACCAGTCTCTCGTATTACAGAAATTGTAAGTACAGCCAGGCAAGGCGTATTAGTTTGTCTTTGTTTTCTCAACTTGTGAATTTTCCCTTTGCTGGAGGGAGGTTTATCCCTGTTTTGTTGTAACTTTGAAACTAAGGCTAGAGGGGGTTCCTCTGTGTTTTGTGCATCTTTTGTTACCCTGTAAATTTATCTTCCAAACTGATTTTACAAAGGGGATTTTTACCTTTTCTTTTTTGTAAATAAAATTCTTCTTTTAAGAACTGTGTGGGTTTTTGTTTTTTTTTTCCTCAGTGTCCAAAGATCCAGAGATTTGGGTCTGTGTTCACTTTGTAACCAATTGGTTAGGATATTATTCCCAAGCCTCCCCAGGAAAGGGGGTGTAAAGGCTTGGGGGGATATTTTGGGGGAACAGGAACTCCAAGTGGTCCTTTCCCTGATTCTTTGTCCAAATCACTTGGTGGTGGCAGCGTACTGTTCAAGGACAAGGTGGAATTTGTGCCTTGGGAAAGTTTTTAATGTAAGCTGGTAAAAATAAGCTTAGGGGGTCTTGCATACGGGTCCCCCCATCTGTACCCCAGAGTTCAGAGTGGAGAAGGAACCCTGACAGAGACCGAGCAGCATATTGGTCAACAGTGCGGGATCCATTCCTGTAGCCCAAAGAGGCAGAGCGCGCAGTACTCAAACCGTTGAAAGATGGCACCAAATGCGGACGGAAGCCCAGAGATTGTGGGTTTTACTGTAGGATTTGGTCTGTTTCTCTGCTCGTATGATAGAAATGGAGGTGGATCAGCGTTTTGGTTTGTTTCAGGCAAGAAGGAAACTCTTTAGCCTGTCAAACTATGACATATTAGGGATCTCCTTTGGCTGACAAGCTGTTGTGAAAATCTTCTCATGGCCATCACACGCGGACTGTTTTAAAAGCTATGTCCGGTTCCACTGTCAAATGTACATCTGCTGGGCACTGATGCTTCCTTTCTAGGATTTCTGGCTGTTGTCTGCAAGTCCACAATTAGTTAAGCATTTCAGTTTATTCCTCTTTATTGTCTGTCTTCTAGAAGCATTATTTTTAAGTAGGTGGTGTACTGCTGTAGGTTAGTCCCTTCATTCTGGGGCCTGCTTTCCCTTAACAGGATATTATCCCTTCCGACCTCTCATCAGTGCACCTTTGAGCCCAGACTGCTCAGCCTAGAGACCAACATTAATGCTTCTCCAATAGAAAATCAACAAGAGATACTGGGTTATGGAATATTAGGGGAGAGGAATTGGTTTGTGTAAAGGACACAGATTTGAGATGAGTTGGGGTGCAGAGGCAGAAAGACACAAGACAGCTGCTCTAGGTGGTAGGTGCCACAAAGGAGAAGGCTCTTGCCTCAGCAATGGTGCATTTTTGAGGCTGGAGAAGACTGGGACTTGGTGAATGGGGAGGAGAATAGTGATCAAAGTCCATCTATGATTGCTTATTCCACAACAGGGGTAGCTCTTTTCAGCCCCAGTGCACCCCAGGCCCTTCCTGGCAGGAGTCTTTCTTTAGGAATCCTACAGTGTAGAGATTAATGTTAGGAAGGGCTGACGTGAAAGCAAATAGCATTACAGGGGACTGGGGGGGAGGATGGAGTATGTACGATCTGAAAGTAATGGTGTTCCTCAGGCTCTGTTTTAATGACCAGATTATTGAAAACTCTAAATGTGATTACTGCCAGGCTTGGATTACAAACCTCCTTTTGGAGGCTAGAAAGAGAGAGGAAGCATGACACAGCTGGGATAGCAGAGAGAAAGTGTGTCATGGTGCATTTAATCCATATTCTAAGGCAAAGCGCCTTCTATTGTTCCCTGCTTCCTGTTTTGATGCCTGGTGGAATCTTATTTTTGTAACAGGAAGTGCATCACTTTCTAATCTCATGGTGTCAGTGACAGGGATTTTGTTAAAAGCATCAAATCCCAATACCGCTCTCACTTGAGTCTCTAGTGCTAATGCTATCTGTCTGTCATCTTTCCTTTGTGTGGAGTTCATCTGACCTAGGAGGAAACTTTGCTGAGATGGGACTGAGGAGGCTACCTGCGCAAAGATTACCTTGCTCACAGGTGACTGTGAGAGATGCAAGTATTTCAAGGGAACATCCTGGAAGAAACATCTGGGACAAGTCTGTCTCCCCTTTCCTTCCTCCATAACCATTTCAGAGGATACATAAATCCTCCTGTGCATCTCGAAACTTGTTACAGTTAGTCGTAGCTCAGAGCAGTGTGATCCCCTGCAAACACCATCTGAAGGAAGCATAAGGAATACAACTGAATGGGTATTAATGAGCATATTGCAAAGTAGCTGCACTGTTACCCTCACATTGTAGGGCACCCCACCTTTACCCTTCCGTGGGCTCAAGGAATAACGCGGTTAATTTAGGCACTCACACCCTTTCCCAGTTCCTAGGGCTCAGGGCATAATCGTCTGCTGGTTTGCGGGGCCTTTTACCAGTGAAAGAGCCTTACATAGTAATATCCTTAACCTCTGTTTATTAATAGTTACCAAAACAGAATACACTTGTTAAGCATGCAGTGCTCATCACTCCCAATAAGACGGATGAACTTTTCTTGGTGGCTAGTTAAGATTACATCATCCAGGGCTCCAGCTTCTGCACAGTATGATTGGCAGTGTGTTAAGGTCTGGCTGCTCTGATCGTGGGCTGTGTCCTGGAGTTAGGTTCCAAAGAACTTGCCTCTGGACCCCACCGGTTTATATAGTTAAAACTTGAGTTCTACTTACCTATACCTTAACCAACCATTTTTAAACTAAAGTACTGCGGAACAGTATTTTTCATCAATCCTAGTCCATTATGAAATACTTCCTTAACCAATCATATGCCACCACTGTAGTTGATTTAAATCTTGCAAAATTAGTTATGCAGCAGACTGAAACAAAGAATCAGACAGAAACCACACTGATAAACAATAGAGAAATAGGGACCAAAAAGGCAAAGAACAATGAAGTAGTATAGATTTCACAGTCACAATTGTTGAGAAGTGGTTTCTTGCCAGACAGAATGCTATAGAAGTTTTCTTTAAGCATGTTAAGATCTGTTTCTTTACGTGGTGATGGTGGGTCCTATTAGGACAGGAGCGCCGTCTTAACAGCCCAGTATTACATTGTTTTGATGGAATGTGAGGATGAGACTCTCTGCTTCTTCGCTTATGGCTGCTCGGGCTCCTTAGTGCAGACAAAGGCCTCAGACCTTAAAGCATTGGGTTCACTCTCAGAAAAATGCTGCATTAATCTCTTTAAACAGTTTTCTTTACATTATTTTTGACAATTTCATAGTGTCTCCAAGTATCTGTGAAAATGTGTTTCTCCATTTAGACATCAGTTTTCATTATCTTCCTAAAGTGAGAGGGACAAGATGATGAGGTAAAATCTTTTATTGGACCAACTTCTTTTGGGGAAAGAGACCGGCTTTTGAGCTTACACAGACAGAGCTGTTCTTCAGATCTGAAGTGAGAGGGTTCGTTTCCAGACAGTGTTTTCTACTGTCTAGATTTCAAGCAGCTCTTCTTTACACAGAGCAGTGATCTCCTGCAATTATCTCCACTGAGACTCAGCTGAAACATATTGATTTTTACATTTTACCAAGACACATTATCTGCAGTGAGCCAAGAAACTACTTCACAACCAAAGAGAGCCTCTTGCCCTGTACACAGATCAAAAGGAGTCATTTCAATTATTTTTTTGTAGTATTCGGTCAGTGGAGGATCCCTCCCATACTTGTTTGCACCTTCCCCTTTAATGAAGACTGTAGCAGACAGATACATTTGTTTAGCCTGAAGATTGGATGGTACTCTGGAGCTCATATGTTGCTCCTAGACCTGGCTAAATTAAATCAGAATAGTCATTCTTCAGCTTTAGGGCTAGTTACAAGTAATCTTTATAGCTATATCATGATGTAAACTTAATGCTAATCTCTTACTTGCCACCCCCCAAATCATATTGCCTTCCATTCCGATAGCAACTTTTAACCTGAATGATTAAAAATGCATTACAATACATATACATAGATTACCTCTGAAATGCAGGATGGTGTAAGGTGAGCAACAGTGGACACAGGGACAAATCATTTCCCATACAAAAAGTGTCTTGACATCTTGTAATACCCACGCAGAGCAGACAGGACATCTGCTTTCACAGTTTTATCTGAGTGACCTACACACAAGCAAACTGCATGGGACTGAAAGCAACTCCTAATGGAACACGCATAATTTATTACAGTAGAATGATGGGAGATTAATGTATTAGGCAACAAACGTTGCCTAGCCAGAACCTATTAATAATTCCTTTGATAAATGCTGGCTTACAATGACCTCAGGATTTTACCTCCAGGAAACTGTTGTCCACCATAGCAGTGCCACTGCTCTTTGTGGGAAGGGAAGGAAAGAGCTGGTAGCAAAATCAGAGATTTTCAATTTCTGAGCACCTTTTGAAAGGGGGGAGGGATAGCTCAGTGGTTTGAGCATTGGCCTGCTAAACCCAGGGTTGTGAGTTCAATCCTTGAGGGGGCCATTTAGGGATCAGGGCAAAAATTGGGGATTGGTCCTGCTTTGAGCGGGGGGTTGGACTAGATGACCTCCTGAGGTCCCTTCCAACCCTGATATTCTATGATTCTATGAGATGCTTGATCACTTGAAAGATTTCTGCAGAAAGCTGACTTAACTAGTTCTCTGGTTGCTAACCAGAAATGAGAGTTCAGATTTCTAGCCCCTATACAGGGGAGGAAAATATCAATCTGACTTGTTCTAAAGTGTTAAACTCTCTTCTTGGTCGGTCTAAAACAGTTTAGGATTGTTTCAGTAGGGTATAAACTTCTTCTAAATAAGATGCCTTACTGGCAGAAACCCTATTTGGACCAGATTAAATCATAGAAAGATGAAAGGATTTTAAAAAAATATTTAGTCTATTTACTAACCAGGACACTGTTTTGGAAATTCTTGGCCTGGCTTTTGTTTCTCACATGTAGGATAATGATTATTTATGTTAAAGAGTTGTAGAAATGGTATCATATGATTTTTTTTCTTCCTCCCTTTTAATATCCAATTAAAGGGATATGAACATAACTGAGAATAGTGTTTCCTTGTTCACTGTCTAAGTAACAAAGGATTTAAAGTGTGGATCCACTCAGAAGAGTAAGTCTAAAGAAGGCAGCTTCTTGTGCACAAGAACTAGACTGGCTGTGTATTCAGAGTCAGAGCTGATCCTTTAGTGACAAAACTGAGTCTTTATTGTTTTTCTTCCCTGTGAGCCCTGCAGAGACAATGTGGCTAAATGTGAGTGAAGTGGATTCTGTTCCTCTTGGCATATGATGAGTTATTTACTATGCTGTAGTTGGTGAGTACAAGCCCATTCAAGGCAGTGGAGTTACTGGTGACTGTGTATAAGATAGAAAGGGCCTAGTTTGACTCTCAGATCCCAGGCTGAATTTGCACATCTGGCAGTCAGGAAAAACACTCAACAGTTGTTCACTTGTAATCTGAGCACCTTTTGAAACGGAAATTGGGAAGAAAAACATGGAGCCCTTGTCATAACCATACAGCTAACGGTAGCTTCCTTACCTGTACGGGGTTAAGAAGCTCAAATAACCTGGTTGGCACCTGACCAAAAGGACCAATGGGGAAAGAAGATACTTTCAGATCTTGCGGGGGGAGGATTTGTTGTGTGTGTTCTCTTCGGAAGCAGAGAAGCATCAGGTCAGAAAAGTCCTTCTCCTATAAACCATCCTAAAAGTCTCTCACATTACAAAAATTGTAAGTAAAAGCCAGGCAAGGCGTATTAGATTATTTTTGTTCTGCTTGTGAATTTTTCCTTTGCTGGAAGGAGGTTTATTCCTGTTTTTTGTAACTTTGAAACTAAGCCTAGAGGAAGTTCTGCTGTGTTTTTGAATCTCTTGTTACCCTGTAAAGTTATTTTCCATCCTGATTTCACAGAGGTGATTTTTACCTTTTTTTTTTTTTAAATAAAATCCTTCTTTTAAGTACCTTATTGATTTCTCTATTGTCCTAAGACCCAGGGGTTTGGGTCTGTGATCACTTTGTAACCAATTGGTTAGGATATTCTCAAGCCTCCCCAGGAGAGGGGGTATAAGGGCTTGGGGGGATATTTTGGGGGAATAGGAACTCCAAGTGGTCCTTTCCCTGATTCTTTGTTAAATCACTTGGTGGTGGCAGTGTACTGTCCAAGGGCAAAGAATTTGTGCCTTGGGGAAGTTTTAACCTAAGCTGGTAGAAATAAGCTTAGTGGGGGTCTTTCATGCGGGTCCTCACATCTGTACCCTAGAGTTCAGAGTGGGGAGGGAACCCTGACAGCCCTATAATCCTATTTATATTGGGAAGAAAAACATGGAGCCCTATAATGCCATTTTTAGCAGTTTTTAGAATCGTGTTTCAACTGCTGAAAAGCCTTTTGATCATTAGATGTGCTGTCTTGTTTCTATCCATCACTAAAGTTGCATTTATTCAGTTCCTTCTGGAAGAGACTTAAAACTGTAGAAAACCTGAAGAATATTTGGATTACCACTCTGTGTCTGCTCAAGAATTTGCTATTTGGCGAAGAGGTGTTCACATTCTTTCAGATGACCACCAGTGACTAGTGTGTTGGGACACTACTGCAGTAGTATATTTGCACTGATGAGTCCCTAAGTGTATTTATTAGAAATAACGTTTTAGAAGAATCTTTAACTTTGTTGTTAAACTTTTCATGGTTTGAATTAGACATATAATGGCAAGTGCTGATTTCTGTTCCTATTGTTCCTATTGGGCAAGAGGAATCAGTCTGTTTAAATGTGTCTGGAAAGTTTAGAAAACCTGGATTACATGGATTTATTGTTAAAGGGTCTAACTAAAACCCACAGAAGGTTTTGAGGTCTAAAAAACTTGCCTTCAGTGAGATTAAAGAACAATAATCTGTTTAGTTTATCCAAGAGACGGTTAAGAGTTGACTTGATCATGGTCTGAGTGCCTGTACAGGGGGAGGAGCTCTGATAGTAGAGGGCTCTTTAATCTATCAGACAAAGGCATAACAAATTTGAATGGCTGGAAACTGAAGCTTGACAAATTCAGGCTTAGAAGTAAGGTGCACATTTTTAACAGTGGAGGATAATTAACCTTTGGTAATTAACCAATTTACCATGGTATGTGGTGCATTCTCTGTCACTTGAAGCCTTTACATCAAGACTGGCTATCTTTCTAAAATATATTCTCTAGCTCAGTCAGAAGTTAATGGATTTGATGCAGGAATTCCTGGGTGAAATTATATGGCCTGTGTTGCAAGGGGACAGATTAAATGATTACTTTGATCTCTTCTGACCATAAAATCTATGAAAAGCAAGGACATTCTGAGATAAGAACCAGAATACACTCCAAGTGTGGAAGGGCTTTAAGATAAGTGGCTGCTGTCACTTGCCTTATTTTTTTTTTTTTTTTTTTAATTTCTTATGCCCAAAATGCTGAAATTTGAGTCTGACACCTGTTAATGTTTTCAGGTTTTAGGCAGATCTCTAATATTAAACGATGAGCTACTGCTCAGTATTTCATCAGAATAGGCATTGGGATAAGGGTGAAACTATGCTATTGAATGATGGAGAATGGAGAGTTTGGTTGAAGTTTACAGTGGAGTTGTATGTGCTATATACTATTTTGTAATCTATGAACTTGCATGTCATGCACATGTGTACACATAACAAGGAATAGGGTGAAGGATCCAAGTGTATGTTGAAAGTGGGTATTACATACAAACGAACATAAGAACAGCCATACTGAGTCAGATCAGTGGTTCATCTATCCCAGTATTCTGTCTTCCAACAGTGGCCAGTGCCAAGTGCTTCAGAGGGAATGAACAGAACAGGGCAATTGTTGAATGATCCATCCCCTGTTGTCTACTCCCAGCTTCTGGCAGTCAGACGCTAAGGATGCCCAGAATATGGGATTACATCCTCGACTATCTTGGCTAATAGCCATGATGGACCTTTCTTCTGTGAACTTGTCTAATTCTTTTTTTAACCCAGTTATAGTTTTGGCCTTCACAACATCCCCTGGCGACGAGTTCCACAAGTTGACTGTGCATTGTGTGAAGAAGCACTTCTTTTTTTGTTCTTGTTTTGTTTGGGGTTTTTTTGTTTCGTTTGTTTTAAACGTGCTGCCCATTAATTTCATTGGGTGATGCCTGGTTTGTATGTTATGTGAAGGCATAAATAACATTTCCTTATTCGCATTCTCCACAGCATTCATGATTTTTATATGCTCTTTCATACCATCCCTCATACCACGTCTCTCTTCCAAGCTGAACGGTCCCAGTCTTTTTACTCTCTCCTCATACGGAAGCCATTCCATCCCCTTCATCATTTTTGTTGCCCTTCTGTGTCCCTTTCCCAATTCTAATATTTCTTTTTTACGATGGGGTGACCAGAACTGCACACAGCATTCAAGGTGTATTCAGCGGCATTATGATGTTTTCTGTCGTCTTATCTATCCCTTTCCTAGTGTTTTTTAACATCCTGTTAAGGTTTTTTGACTGCCACTGCACATTGAGCAGACATTTTCAGAGAACTCTCCACAATGACTCCAAGATCTTTCTTGATTGGTAACAGCTCATTTAGATCCCATCAGTTTATATGTATGGTTGGGATTATGTTTTCCAATGTGCATTACTTTACATTTATCAACATTGAATTTCATCTGCCATTTTGTTGCCCAGTCACCCAGTTTTGTGAGCTCCCTTTGTAACTCTTCACAATCTGCTTTGGACTTTAACTTTCCTGAGTGATTTTGTCTTGTCTGTAAATTTTGCCATCTGTTGCCTCATCTTTAGATTATGTGTTAATTATATTGATTACTTACGAATCCCCAGTTATCACTTTGAGGGTTGACAGGTTCTTGTCCCAAGATCAGGCCCAGTATTATTTAAACTATTATATAGTTGCGAACCCTGATGTGCATAGCTGTAACACTCACACTATAGGAACTCTTTTATATTCACAAATATAGTTTAAAACATTTAGCACAGTCACAAACACTCCAACTTAGTAAGATAGATAGAGATACGACAGAATGTACATCTGCACATCAATATACTCTCACCATCTTCTGTAGAATAACCTGAAATGTGAGCCATCATCCTCCTCATCACCATCACCTTCCCTATCATCACCAGTGCCCGTCATTCTGGCACTTCCCAAGGACTACATCTCTGTCTCCTACCACCCCCAGGCTGGGATGCCACTTTTATAATACGTTACGCTGACGCCACTATGTTTGATGCATATTCAGTAGGGGATTTTTCCCCTTTTCCTTATTTGTATTTCCTCACCTTACTAATGTTGGAGTGTCTTTTTCCTATAGGTTAGTATATCAATGATCTCAACTTCTTATTTTATACATCAGTTCGTTACCATGGCCCTTTTGTGGTTAGGTATCACATTTTTATTTCTGTCCTAACCAGTCATTTTGATTCTTTCCAACTTGTGGTACCTGTTAAGTTTAAAAGGGTATGAATTTAGGAAAGCCCCTATGCCAACCTGCTTCAACGCATCCTGTATCTAGCTATTGCAATGGTCGCAGCCACATATGGACCTTATGCTTTATTTCATCACCATCTCTAGTTGAAAGGTCCCAAACATATGTATGCTAACTTTGTCCTAGCTTAACATACAAAATGTGGCTTGCAGGTCCCTTGTGTTACAGCCAAAATATAAACCTATTATAATAAAACTAATAAAACCCATAAACTTATAAGAAAAATCTGTCTGTTTGTTTGTTTTTATTTATATTTATAGAGATATAGAGATATAGGCAAGCAAGCAGGCTAGCATTAGATGTATCTTATGTACTGGTTATGTACATCAGTTCGTTTCCAGGACACTTCTGTAGTTGAATCATGTACCCATGGTCAGAACTTCTCCTTAAACACTATTTTCAGCTCCCTAAATACTTGGGGTTTTTCGCTGGGCCGTTTATCTGTTCAAAGTTTGTAGGCCTCAAGCCTTATGCTAACCTGTTGAAGCGAATGTCTTACAGGATACAGGCCTATAGATTTCTTGCATTACTGCTGAAAATAATGCAAAGCAGAATATAATGCAAAACAATGAATATAATAAAGGCAAGCTATCCCACTGGGCTACATGCCTCACTCTTTACCCATTTTTCCGGATCATTTATGAATATGTTGAACAGCACTGGTTCCTGTCCAGATTCCTGGAGGACACCACTATTTACCTCTCTCCATTGTGAAAACTGACCATTTATTCCTACCCTTTCCAGTGAGTGTTGACAATGCTCTGTATGTTTTATCTTGGCACATGCTTCTAGACAAAACAGTTGACGCTATTTAGTCATTTTAAAAAATGAAATGGAATCTGATACGTGCCTTTAGCTTAACTGCACAAGCAAATTGCCTTCAAAGCAATATTTTGCCTCCATGGAAGAATTTTGCCTCTATGGAAGAATTTTCACATCTTTCTTGTTGTCTGCAGGTATTGGGAAGAATGTGATCTGTGAGAAATCTGCTACCTCTGTGGATGCCTTCAGAATGGTTACAGCTGCCAGATATTACCCCAAGCTGATGAGCATTGTTGGTAATGTCCTCCGTTTCTTACCTGCCTTTGTCAAAATGAAGCAGTTAATAGAAGAACACTACATAGGCAATGTGATGATCTGTGATGTGCGAGTGTACTGGGGAAGCCTGCTCAACCACAAGTACAACTGGATCTGTGATGAGCTAATGGGAGGAGGTGGACTGCACACAATGGGCACCTATATTATAGACCTCTTAACTCATCTAACCAGCAGGAAGGCAGAGAAGGTCCATGGCTTGCTTAAGACTTTTGTGAAGCAGAACGCAGCTATCAGTGGAATCCGTCATGTCACTAGTGATGACTTTTGCTTTTTTCAGATGCTTATGACTGGAGGTGTCTGTAGCACTGTGACTCTCAACTTTAACATGCCTGGATCATTTGTTCACGAAGTCATGATTGTTGGGTCCACAGGTCGCCTTATCGCTCGTGGGACAGACTTGTATGGGCAGAAGAATACAGCACTCCAAGAGGAACTACTGCTTACAGATTCTCTGACCATCAACACTGGCCTTCTGGACAAGGGATTTAAAGACATCCCCTTGCTGTACCTGAAAGGAATGGTGTACATGGTGCAAGCATTGAGACTGTCTTTCCAAGACCAGGAAGACCGTCGGACATGGGATCACAAACCAGTCTCCATGGCAGCCTCTTTTGAAGATGGTCTCTATATGCAAAGTGTAGTAGATGCCATTAAAAAATCCAGCAGGTCTGGGGAGTGGGAAGCTGTGGAAGTGATGACTGAGGAACCAGATGCCAATCAAAACCTTTGTGAGGCACTTCAAAGAAATAACCTATAAAATATAAACATTCCTGGTGTCCATTATGGAAGATGAGAACAGTTGAAGATGTCCAGACGTAGCTATAGAAGTTTCTCAGTTTTTAGGACATGTAGGTTCTTATTTAATACTTTTGTTTTTTCATACTTGTGGGTAAAACATGCCATGGTCTGATGAAACTGTTCCTTCCTGGGCAGATGCTTTTGTTTTTAAACTCGTTTGGAGAGTTTTAAATGTTTTTGGGTTTTGGTGGGGTTTTTAGTTTGTTTTTTAAAGCTGAATTTCTGTTTTGGAGATTGTTAGGAAAACTTGAATTGCCCTTTGCACTTGCAGTAGCTAAAATGAAGCGAGGGATCTTTTGTTGTTGAATTGTTGGGAGACAGGACACAGTCCCTCTTGCACATAGTTGTTATTTTAATCTGAGAGCAAGTAGAGCAAGATCAGGGAGTATGTACAGCTCAGCTGTTCTTGCTCTCTCTACTAGGACTTTCACTGACATTTTTTAGGTTTATTCTTCAGCTTGTAAAACTTTATTAAAGAAAAGTGTAATGATATGGCAAATCTCTAAACTCAAGTGTTAAGAAGAGTAGAAGGGACAGAGCCAAGTCTGTAAGATATAGATCAGGCTTAGTGTTCTGCACATAGTGAGTGTGCTGAATGTTTCAAATTAATTTAAATTGGTGTCTGATTACCCCATGGATTCTCCATTGACATTATTGAGAGAGTCTCTCTGCCGCAAACATTGGACGAGTTAGAACGCTAGGATGAGTTCAGCTGCTGTTTCATCTGTGTGGCTGTCGGTCCTCCATAGTAAATACTTAGGAGACTAATACCTCACGTCAACTTTTTCCTGCTACTTCCCTCCCCCAGGCCAATTGTGATTTGTGTTCACTGCCTTGGCAGCATGTGTGCCAAATCTACATCAGTGTTTCCAGTCCTATGTGACATAGTAAAACCCCCAGTAGCTTGCCAGGTGGTGCATCTGGGTTCTGTAATGTGCTGTCTGTTTGATAATGAGACTGGAAGACATTAAGCCTTCTAGGAACTTGAACCTGGATGAAAAAGTAGGAAATATGCCATTACCATACTCTTCTAGTGATTCCCTTGCTGGCACAGAATACACAGGCCCTGCTAGGTAAAGAACACGGTGACTGAATCATTAGGGCAGTGACGGCCTTTGGTTTGAGTGAGCCTGTTTTAAATCATGAACACTGGATAATATTACCCCTCCACATACACACACCTTATAATTTTATACCCAGTGGGGAAAATTTGTGCTGCTGGCAGATCTTGAATGAATTTCCACTCCATCCCAGAAGTATATTTGTTCATTAGGCTGTTATTGAAAAGGAGAGAATTTTTATTGAGTTTATCTTGTTTACTTGAATGTTTTAATGTTTCCCACTAAGTTTTAACCCTGTATATTTATATAAAGCATTAACATGCAAACATAACCTTTTCATTAAATGGTCCTTTCTAAAAAGTGTGTCACTTGTTTTCTACATTAATAAACATTTAAGTTGGCTGAGGACAAACTTTCATAGAGCTGATTATTTTTTAGACAAACTGAAAAGTCCCCTAAAAAGGTCACCAGGAGACCATTATTTTTCTGTTACTGGCGCAAACCTCTCCTTTGTAACTTGTAGAACCATTAGTATCTGTTCATTGCGACCGTCCACAGAGATTGGGCTAGTTGCTGTCTGAGGAATCCCCTTATTTTGGTGCTGCTTTGTTCTCCGGTGAGACTAGGATGTGAAAAGGGGAAAGGTACTCCTTACCCCTTTTGCTGACTATTTCTCATCCTCAAGCTGTTGCATCACAAGTTCATGGGTGTATATGAGTTAGAGACCATGGTATATAGCAGAGGTTCTCAATCTTTTTCCTTCTGAGGCCCCCACAACATGCTATAAAACTCCACGGCCCACCTGTGCCACAATAACTGGTTTTCTGCATATAAAAGCCAGGGCCGGCATTAGGGGGTAGCAAGCAGGGCAATTGCTTGGGGCTCCATGCCACAGGGGCCCCCATGAAGCGACATTGCTCAGGCTTCAGCCCCAGGTGGTGGGGCTCAGGGATCTGGGCTTCAGCTTTCTGCCCTGGGCCCCAGCAAGTCTAATGCTGGCCCTGCTTGAGGCCCCCTAGGGGGCCCCGGACCCCTGGTTGAGAACCACTGGTGTATAAAATTTCAGTCTCCAACTCCTGTTTCCCTGCCCCTCCCTCACTCCTGGTTGGGGATTACCTGCTTTCACTTGCCATTTCATACAGGCCACAGAGCCAGTGAGCAGCTGGCTGAGATGATTGGGCTGTTCCTGGTGTACTTCATATGTCTTCCCTTGTAATTAACGGGTTCTCTGCTTCGTGTGGCTACCTGTATGTGGGTTTTGGTGCAGGAATACCTGAGAAGCAAGATCCCAGCGTTCCTGGTACAAATTGAATACTTGGTTTAGTTTATAAATGTAAATAGTCCTCCATTCTCTTGGCACACTAAATGTCTGCCGGAGACTGGTCTAGCATAATGGCATTTTAGAGGGAAGAAGAACTGCTTCTCTGTGCTACTGACAATATCCAGCATGACCTGCCCTGTCATTGGGAATCTTGCCACAGGATTTTTCGCTCCTTTGTAGACACTTAATGTGTGGTGGTATATTGAGAGCCACCCAACTGGTCTGCTAATTACACAGAAAAGACCCCTTGGAGTGCAAGGCAGAGCTAGGGCCTGTCTACACACCAATTTACTGTATTTATCACATTAGCCATACAGTACTCTGGGATTTTCACTATCCTTTAGCAGTGTCCACACGGGATGTTAACTGGGCAGCAAGCTGGTGCACAGCAGATCCACACATCCTGGCTTGCCATGCAGGGTCTTGCCTTGTAGACAAATCCATAGTTATGGAAACAAGCCTGGCTTTATTAATAAATGCACTTTTCTTTCTCTCCACACTGAACCACCTCTCCCCCTTGTTAAAGTTTGGTACTTTGTTTTTTGTAGGATTAAGACAGAAGCGACTTAGATACACTAAAAATAGATCAATACTAGAATCCATTTATATAGCCTGTCAGGTTCCAAATAAATCAAAAAGAAATGGAAAACAACCAAGCTTTGGTCTTAGGGGAAGTCTGTTTTCATTTAGGGAGAAACTTCATTCTAACTAGATGAAACAATGGAAGTAGAGAAGACCATTGGCTGTTTCACCTTGTTTTATACTGTGTATTGATGCTGGTCTTTTCTCATTTGCTGAGTCTTCAATTTATTTAAAGTTATCTTTATTATGTAAGTAAACCATAACCACAGCTGTATCCTTGAACATACAAGTGTTACTTCATTGTCTAGTGATGTGTAATTGAACCACCAGAATACACATCCTATATAATTTCTGGCTGCATTAGCTGTGTTCTGCTCTACTCCCTAATTAATGTGCTGTTCACCTCAATGCAATCAACAAGTGGAACAGGGACAGAGTGCCACATCCATCTTTTGTGAAAACTTAACTTTGTATTTAAACTCAGAATAATAGAAAAAAACCATTAATTAACTGGTGCTAATTGAAGTCCTTCTATTTCCAGGGTAAGCTGAAAGAACTCAACCATATGTCAAGCAGGCTGCTTCAACCTGTCTGTTCCCCTCCATTCAAGCTTAGCCAAAAGTCCAGTGCGGAGATAGGAAGAGGAAAGAAAAGGGGCTATGGGTGAGGGGAGAGAAGAGATTATCTAATACCTAATCTGCTTTTATTTTATTTATGTCTCAACATTATTTTAGAAGCTGATATTTTGTTACAAAAGAAATACTGTATGTTGCAGGTGTCACGGAGTGCCCGGGCGATGCTCTGGAACTGCTCCCTATGAAGCCAGTCAGGACTCTGGGGCAGTCGCCTTCCGGTGAGCAGCCTGTCCGCAGGGCAAACAGCTCACACGGCTTCCACCTTCCTGGGTCTGACCTCGGAGCATTCAGCATCCTCTGCCCCTCCGTGTGCTTCCCACAGCGAGACCGCTCAGGCGGGGCTCCTGGGGAAGCCAGAGGGTCCTGCACCCCAACTCCGCAGTCAGACGGGACTCTCAGCCAGCCAGTAAAACAGAGGTTTATTAGACGACAGGAACATGGTCTAAAACAGAGCTTGCAGGTGCAGAGAACAGGACCCCTCAGCTGGGTCCATTTTGGAGGGCAGTGAGCCAGACAACCACGTCTGCACTTCACTCCATGTCCTAGCCAGCCTCCAAACTGAAACTCCCTCCAGCCCCTCCTCCTCTGGGCTTTGTTCCTTTCCCGGGCCAGGAGGTCTCCTGATTCCTTTGTTCTCCAACCCTTTAGCTCTCACCTTGCAGGGGGGAAGAGCTCTGGCCATCAGTTGCCAGGAAACAGGGTGTCGGCCATTCTCTGTGTCCAGACTCCTGCACACACATGCCCTCTAGGGCTCTGCAATGATCATACACCCTTACCCCACCCCCTAGATACTTAAGAACTTCATAGGGGAAACTGAGGCACCCCCACACTATTCAGAGGAAACATTAAGAACAGTCCCACTTCGTCACAGCAGGGGAATAGGAAAACTAAAGAATGCCATTGTTTCCAGGAAAGTCTGACACATTCTGTAACAGGAAATATATTGTGACCAGGTACTGCCTAAAATTAATTACAAGTACAGAAATAGTTAAAACTACAATGAGCCTCTTTAAATGACAATGGGGTTTTTGACCTGTGGTTAGGTTTGGTAGAATTTGGTTTTTAATTTTTTGATAATTTCTACAGTATTTTTAAAGAGTTCTGTCCATTTCTATCAGACAGTGGGGAGGTGGGTCAGATAATTATTGAACAGCTATAGACACTGAGATTCAAAAACACAAATTGTCAATATCACATGTCAAAATATACAAAGTAAATAACCTGAAATCAAACTCGAATAAGTTCTCAAGCAGTATTTTTCTGACTTTGCCTATCTGTAAATTTCAATTATATCAATGGAAATATTTTTTGTCGGTTTCCATGTAGAGTAAAATCAATGTTTGATGTTCGCCACCTAAAGATCTAATCATAACAGGCGTACCTTTGGTACTGTATTGCTATGCAGAGCAATAGGTTTCTAAGGGCTGTGTTAGCCAGCCTAGCAAAGCTTTATCATATTTAAAACCATCCTAGTTGTGAAGTTTTACCCTTTACTTCTGGCTGTGTGCGGTATAGCCAAGTTTCATAACTCCACTCCAGTTGATTCCGAATATGTACCCTATAGCAATGAACTACAGAATGACTAAGTTGTCTTCTAAGTCCTGGGTATTGCTGTTATACAGTGACCTCTACTGGAGGAAAGGGAGAGGATGTTTACAGGTTTTAAAACAGGTTATCTTTATTGGTGGTGGTTTGAACACTTCTCATTCAGATTTGGAGTTGGCAGCTGTCTCTCTGGCAGAGTTTCACCAGTTCTGAGTTTGGCACCTGTCAGGGTTCCTTCCCCACTCTGAACTCTAGGGTATGGATGTGGGGACCCGCATGAAAGACCCCCTAAGCTTATTCTTACCAGCTTCGGTTAAAAACTTCCCCAAGGTACGAACTTTGCCTTGGCCTTGAACAGTATGCTGCCACCACCAAGCGTTTTAAGGCCATCTGTCTATCATGCTCTTTTTGTTTCTCTTCAGCTTTGAATCTGGCTTGCTCTAGTTTATTAGCTGCTTCACTGGTAGTCATTTTCCTGCTTTCTTGTGCTTAACTCTAGCTATACCTGAAAGTTGGGGGGGTTGGAGACTTGTGAATTTCCCTGCAGGAAGTTAACTACCCTGCCTTTAGGTAGAGAAAACTCCAGCTCAAAAAAGAAAAATCCCTTTGTAAAAAAACTAACACCTCTGTCTCCAGGCAAATAGGCAGAAAACCCTCTAGCTGCTCTCAACTTAAAAAAAAAAAAAAAAAAAAAAACCTCCTCAGGTCTGTGCTTTTGGTTCAGAATGATCTCTGGTTCAAAGTGATCCCACTGCTCTGCCACCATGTCAGGGTTCCTTCCCCACTCTGAACTCTAGGGTACGGATGTGGGGACCCGCATGAAAGACCCCCAAGCTTATTCTTACCAGCTTCGGTTAAAAACTTCCCCAAGGTACAAACTTTGCCTTGTCCTTGAACAGTACGCTGCCACCACCAAGCGAAACAAAGAACAGGGAAAGAGCCCACTTGGAGACGTCTTTCCCAAAAATATCTCCCCAAGCCTTACACACCCCCTTTCCTGGGGAAGGCTTGATGATAATCCTCACCAATTTGTACAGGTGAACACAGACCCAAACCCTTGGATCTTAAGAACAATGAAAAATCAATCAGGTTCTTAAAAGAAGAATTTTAATTAAAGAAAAGGTAAAAGAATCACCTCTGTAAAATCAGGATGGAAAATACTTTACAGGGTATTCAGATTCAAAACACAGAGGATCCCCCTCTGGGCAAAACCTTAAAGTTACAGAAAACAGGAATAAACCTCCCTCTTAACACAGGGAAAATTCACGTAAAACAAAAGATAAACTAATCCGCTTTGCCTGTCTTACCTCTACTGGTTGCAGTATTGGAGACTTGGCTTAGGATGGGTTGGAGAAGATGGGTTTCTGTCTGGCCTCTCTCAGTCCCAAGAGAGAACAAACACGTAACAAAGAGCACAAACAAAAGCCTCCCCTCCCTTCTCTCTCTCCCCCCCCCCCCCCCCCCCCGATTTGAAAGTATCTTGTTCCCTTATTGGTCCTTTGGGTCAGGTGCCAGCCAGGTTATCTGAGCTTCTTAACGCTTTACAGGTAACAGGATGTTGCCTCTGGCCAGGAGGGATTTTCTAGCACTGTATACAGAAAGGTGGTTACCCTTCCCTTTATATTTATGACAGCTCCGTATATCTGTGTTGACCTAATGGGGTGGAAATCAATAAAATACAGGGATTTTTGGTGGTAGTTCAATCCACTTCCAGAATTTCTGATGCAGCTACAGGAGAAGAAATCTGCTCTCATGTGCTGGGTAGCTTCAAGAGCCTTTTAAGTCCTGCCCCTTCACTCCTGGGCAATTCAACAGCCATTCTCTCTCCCTCTCTCTGACCTGTGGCTGCCACCAGTATGTACAAATGGGTCCAGTGCACCTCAGCTGTAAGTCAATCAGGTGGTAACCAACGTGGATGCAGTATTTCTATATATAGTTCCTCCGCCAGGTGGGCTTCCCCCATCTTCTGCCTAGGTGGAAGCAGCAACACCTTCTGTTCATCTTAGCCCCCAGCAGAGTTTCGGAACTGCAGGGGCCAGGGCAGGACAAAGGAAACCTCTTCCCAGAAAAACCAGGGAGGAAAGTCTGCTCCTGTGCCTCTGTCCTGGGGGGCAGGTCCCTTCTGCTTCCCCCTCCCCCTGTGGCCTTGTGCCCAGTTGCTGCAGCCAAGCCTGGGCAAGGACTGAGCTGCTCTGACCCACACAGCCATGCTCCTTTGTAGTGGCCCCCACATGCACACTTTGTAGACAGCTCCAACATAATCCTGGACACCCAGGGAGAGGCCCTACAGGTGGACCAGAACTCAGGTCAGAGTTCATGCCGAGTCTTGGGTCTGCACTCCCAAGAGAGCCTCCTCCCTCAACATGTGAGCTCCCAGCCCCTCCTACCCTCCATCATCCCTGCCCTTTAAAGTCTCCACGAAGTTGGCTCTCAGTCCTCAGAGATCCCCCTCCTCACACACAGTTGCATCCTCCCCAGCATACACCCACATCAGCCAGGTGGCCTATTTGAATTATCGAGATGGGACCTGGAGCATTTCCCTCCAGTAGGAATCCAGCATCCTCTTGCACAGGGCTGACAACTAGCCAGGGTGCCTCACAGCCCTGCAGGGGCCTGGCTGTCTGAATCTTCAGGCAGATGGGCTGAGCCAGAAACACCTCCTTCCAGAGGGAATAGCCCCTTCATTAGGAGATTTTCAGTCCTGCTGCTGCCTGGTCCTGGTTTCCCCCAGTCAACCTCTTCTTGTCAAGCTGCAGTTCCCTACTTCCCAGATACTGCAGTAGGTACCTGGCCACTCCCAAGGCCTGGGTGTAAGATGTCATGGGTGGAGGAGGTAGCTTACACCACCCCTTCCTTCTGTGACATTGGGTTGTGAAGAAAGCAGAAGAGAATTGGTGTTTGCGGAATCCCCCAGCCTCAGAAGGTCTATAGGAGCCTGATTTGCAGACCACATCTGGCTGTCCCCAGGTCTCAGTCTGTATCTACCAGACAGAAAAGACCATTCTGACCCTTTACGTGGCCCCATCCTTCTCATACTCAGGGCCTGACTCCCAAATGCTCCTTCCTCTAGAAGCTAGAGTTCCCGGGCTTGGTTATCACCCTTCCCCATTCCCAGACGAAGGGTTCTTTCTCCTTTGGCCATCCATAGGATTTTGGCCAGGAATTCGCTCTGTCCTGCAGCTCCCCCAGTATGGGTCTGAGGGAGGACTCTATGCTAGGTTTGATTCCAAGGCCGTAAGGGGACATTGTGATCATGTAGCCCAAACTTCTGTATAACACAGGCCAGACAACTTCCCCAAAATAATTCCTCTTGAACTAGAGCAGATCTACTTCCCTAAGGGTCTCAGCTTCCACCCTCAGGGGCTCTGTAGGCAGCTTCCCAGTGGGGGGGCCATGCCCTCATAACCAGATTCCTTAAGGCAGTATCTTACCTTAACCCCGCTGTTAAGTTACTCTTGGGGGAATTCTGTGCCAAAAAATAAATAAATTCTGTGCACAATATTTTAAAATTATGTGTATTTTATTTGTCAAAATAACACAATATAATCATGCCAGTTTCAGTTGTTTTGGTAATTTATTTTGAAATATCTGTTAGCAAGTATGTTTGTAATAATGCAAACAACAAAAAAGATTCAGGATATGTTTTTTGACAAATAGATTCCTCACTAGGCATATTAGTCAAGAACTTTGAGAAATAATTCATTTAAACTACAATATAGAAATTTCTTGCACCCCTCAGAAGCAGTGCAAAGGCTTGGGGGAGTCAGGGGTAACAGAGGAGCTGAGGGAGAGGGAAGTAATTTCTGGGAAGGAGCCTGGGAGTGAACATGGAGGGGTGTGGGTGGGAGAAATATGGAACAGTTGGGTTTTTTTGAGGGGGGATTGTTAAGGAGCTGGAGAGCCTCCCCCATGCAGATTCTGCCTGACCCCTAGCCTCTCCCTTTCAGTCAGGCACATCTGCCCCATCCATGTGTCCCCCTCCCCTGTCCCCATGTGTCCTTGCACCCCTACTTAGCCACCTCTTCCCCCTATCCCCATGTGTCCCTGAACCCCACTCCCATTCAGCCCCTGGCTCAATGCTGTCACCCCACTAGCTTCTGTGCCCCTGCTTCAGTCTGTTCCCCCCACTAGCCCTTCTGAATCCCAGTCTGTGACCCCCAAGCAGCCCCATGTGCCCAGCTCTGTCCTTCCCCCCCATATCCTGTGTCTCCTCACCTGGCCCTGCGGGCAGAGCTCTCTGAGAAGGCAGCTTCTGCTCTCCTCCCTCTCTGTGGCTGGCTGCTCTGGCCCTGTGCTGGCTGCCCTCTCTTCTGGTGACACAGCAGCCCCTGGTGACTGAGACATGTAATTGTGGCGCCTCCCCGGCAGAATCTGTTTTCCGTGGGGACATGAATTTTGTGCATGCGCAGTGACACAGAATTCCCCCAGGAGCATTAAGTGTCTTGTGTCTTTTGGAGCCTAAAGGTAACGTCCTGCGCTCTGAGCGGTTTGACCCATCCTTGCTGTTCCACTCACTCTCTCAGTCTGGAAAGTGACTGTTCCCTCAGCCTGGGGAGCCTTGGAGCTTGTAGCTCCCTGAGTTCTCACTTCCACAAGGAGACACTAGCTCTCTGAACGTGCTGAAGCTTCCTCCCTGAGGTGGTCTTGGCCTTCCACCTTAACCAGGAGAGCTCAAGCTGTTATCCCATGGCCAGACTCAAGGTTGATTGCCTGTCTCTGGATGTCCCCCAGGTGTTTTGGATCAGCCTTTCTCAAAGTAAACCCTTCTGCAACACCAGGTTCCTCTTCATGCTGCTTGAAGGGTCTCATAAAGGGATGAAGACTTCCAGAAAGATTCTTTGTCCTGGATCAGAGCCTGCAATTAGCATCCTCCCGTGCTGCCTGCCTCTTGCCCAGGAAAGGTTCAAACTCATTCTGCCCCCAGATTACCAGCAAGTGCATGCATTGGACCTAGTCTATGCACCCCGTGCACCTTTTATTAAAGTTCTCTTAGGGGTGCTCTCCGCAGCTCTTGTGATTCTAGTGCCCCCTGCCTCCAGTATTTAGCTTCATCCCCATCGGCCTGTGGTCAGTCTATGGTGCAATGACACTGCATTGCACAGCAAGGGCTAAATTAATGTGAGCATTTAATCCTTGCATCTTTCAGCCAGGTGTCACTGCAGCTGAGCACAAGTGCAGTAGCTTTTTTAACTATCTTGTCTCCTTTGAATAATCTTTTTTAGACATTGCTTTTGGATGTGTAAATAGAACCGCCGGCTTATTTGAGAATTACCTGGTTTAAAATATGTTTATCATTGTGTGAGCTGTATATTCTGGTAGCTGGATTGCTGCTGTATTTATTTAGCTCAGTGGTTTTACTTGCATTTTTCTGTTTAATTAGAACTGTTCAGAAGCATGTGGTCTCTTTTCAATAAAAGGGTTAATAGATGATTAAATTGTAGCTGTCTGTTTTGGTTGTAGATACAGTTCTATTTATATTTCTTTAAGATGGGGGTGAACCACGGGTATGGTAGCCAACTTGGTTGAACCTGACCCTGTGTATAACTTGGGGCTGTGCAAACAGCAATAAACCTGGCCACGTGGACAACCTTGTGAGTGAGAGGAGTTATAAGGCTGTGGTCAGGAAAGCAAATTCATTAATTAGGAGAAAGGAGAAGTATGTGGCGACTGGGTCTTTTTGTAACGTGCCTAGCACAATGAGGCTCTGATCTGAGTCTGTGCTAGGCGCTGCCGTAAAACCAACAATATAAGCCCTGTGGAGCTTACCCAAAGCAGATGTCACATTCCTTCAGGGAGGATCTCACTGGCTTATTTCCTGCTAACTTTATGCCCATTTGGAAGCTGTAATTCCTGAACTGACTCTGACAGTGTTCCAAATGCCAAGATGGTCTTGTACAGTAAAAGGAATAAATGTATTCTGGAGTGGAAACATTAAATGAAACACTGTTCGTCAAAGGAGAGAGGGACTCAGAAAACAATTCCAGATAGACCCCAGCAAGTCCAGCAGTGGAGTAGGAACCCTAGGAGGGAAGGAGAACATACAAGTGGAGTGAGAGAAGAGAGGACAACCGGGAGTGGCTTCTTTTGTGTTTGGAGCTGGGATTGGGCTTCCCATCTAATGGTGATAGCATATGGGGCACTGGCCAAATCAATGTTCAGCCCGAACCCCAGCAACCCAAAGTGACTCATGCCGCCCCACCTCTTGGTAGAGTGGGAGGAGATTTTGCCGCAAAACCCCCCGACCCTCTTTTTTAGAAAACTGGAACGTAAGCAGTGTCCGCACCTGCTGTTCGCTTGTGCAGCATGTTGTGGCTGGAGAGGTCTCTAATGCTATCTCCTCCAACAAGTGCGCTCTGCTGCTGGGGAAGGGCAGCCCAAGGGAACCTGGGAGCCTGAAGAGTCTGATGAACCAGAAATGTAATCAGCGGTTGACTCCTGCTCCAGGGCCAAACTAAGCCAGTTACAATGGTGCACTGAATCTTTAGACAGTTCTGAGAGCCAGCAATTTTAAAGTCTCCCTTTATTTCATAAACGAGTCAGAAAGGCACAAAAGGTTAATGCTCACCTCCCAGCCATAATGAGCAGCATCTGGGAGATGCAGGAGCTCATTATAAAGGCAGTGGCTTTTACCAGGAACGCTTGGCAAAAGCTGTCTTAAGGGTTCACTGCAGAGTTTTAAGAAGGCAGAAAGTCAACAGGCTTCTTTTATGCTAAACTGACAAGGCAGGAAACCTGTGAGATTATTTATACTGTGGTGAGAGCGGTGGCACCAGGTGAGCTGCACAGACACTCAGCATCTTGTCGATGTCGACTTGTGTTGACTTGTCGACCGCTGCCTGGGGTGGAGTTCCTGGGGAGCAACTCTCTGGATTATCGCTTTTTGTTCCTGAAATGGAGATGCAAGACAGGTGGGTATCTGAGCTTACCTCCCAGGGCAGAAATGGGTAGGATGATTCGTTTTTGGAAGGAGAATACCAGCTGGTGCCTATTTCAGATGGGAACTGAAGGGGCTCCTCTGCTGGGAGAGGTTCTAATCTGTCTGTCTAGGCCCTCTAGAATCTATGATAAAAGACAGACTGCTGTCAAATGGGGTGTAGTAGACCAGGAGCGTCCAGCTTATCTGGAACAGCTACAGCTGTAAATGGAACAAAAGTGGCAGGATCATGTCACAGGATCACATGGAGCTGTGCCCTCTCCAGGGTGGGTCCCATGCCTGGAGGTTGTGCTGCCATTTGAGTGTCACTCAGCTGCATGTGCTGAAGCCCTAATGATGCTTCGCAGCTTCCTAAGCTAACAAGAAATGATTCGAACACAAAGAAGGTTATAGCCTGTGCCCTTCATACAGGAAATGGGCGAGTGTGAATTGTGCGCCCGTTCCCTTCCCCTCTCTTAGGTAACTTAGAACTAGTGACTGGCACTGGCTCCTACATGATGCTGTTGCTGAATCTGAGACACAGGGGCAGACCCGTCCTGGCCTGCACAGCTGTGAGTGGAGTTAAAGCAATGCTGAGCGAGATGCTAATATTGCAGTGATGGGTTTCCCATCTGAGGCCGAGAGCTTCTGACCCAGACTCTTCCACTTCGTATCTGCCTGAGGCACAGCTGGGACACACAGGCTGGACTCATAGAACTCCCTGGCTGATTCACTGAGGGTAGCTCTGTGACTCTGCCGCAAAACATCGTCCTTAGGCCAGGCAGTAGGCGGCTGCTCTACACACCTTACGTCCACAAGAGCCCCCCAGCTCACTCCCTGACCATAGCTGGTCTCCTCTTCTCTGTCATCTTCCCATTACTGCACTCCCCATTTCAGCCACACTGGCAGCAGCCTTTCCTCACGCTGCTCCTAAATCCCCCTGGAGCCTGGGTGCCATGAACCTCCCCGGCCCACCCACATCTTCTCTCTTCCATGGCTCTCCCCGAGTTACTGATTAAAGGGGCTAGGAGCATTTTAATGCTTCTCGTATATTTACAGGCAAAAGGGAGACTGAGGCATGGTGCCTGTGCCAATGTTGCTCGGTGCTGTGGACCCCCCCACCCCCCTCTTGTGCGAGGGCAACTTTCCCAAAGATCTGCTCTAGCGCCCGCAGGAGTTCTGGGCTGGACACAGGAGATGGGTGCTCTCGCCTGTGCTGTAGGAATAAACAGGAGCTGCTGGTTCAGGGGTTGCCCAGGGTGTGAGGGTGTCTTCCTGTCCTCAGAAGGTCACGGGTCCTTTTCCCAGACATGTGCTAGTCAGGCCTGTGCCTCTCTGACCACAGCGAGGGAGCCCCTCTTGGTGCAGATCTAATTGTGGGGCTGGGCAGGGCCAGCCTGGCTCTTCCTCTGACCAATGCCCCACACGCCATCCCAGAGCAGACACACAGGCTGGCTGTACCTGCCCCAATGGATCATTTCCCTGCTACTACCCACCAACTAAGAGCATCTGGACTCACGTCTCCCGCAGGGGGGAGTTCTCATGGTCCATCCCAGGGAGCAATGAGCCCTCTGCCCCCAACCCCAATCCCGCCGAGCGCTGGAGCAGGTTGGGCCTGTCTCTTAGTCTGCATTGAAACCACCCCACAGCGCCATGGCCTGGCCTTTTCATTCCCACTTGGTCATGGGGAGATGGGGGAGCATGCTTCATTGCAGCTCTGCTGTCACTGGCACACTCGCAGACCTGGAGCATTTCACTCGGGGGCAGGCGAGGGAATGACCCCCGGCCTGTGATCAGCTTTTCAAACAAGGGTTCCACTCAGCCTGGGCCACACCCTCAGCAGGGAGCAGAGAAGAGCTCTTCTGGGCTAAGAGAAAGGCGAATCAGTTATTTGGGGCTGGAGGAGCAATTCTTCCAGCTTCCGAGGGGGAGTGATGCAGGGTGTGGGGGAGGCTGTAGGCTGAGGAAATCCTAACCCTCAGCAGCTCTTCCAAGCAGGCAAAGCATTTTGACTGTTCTCCCCTCCTTGCAAAGGTGCTGCCCCACCACGCAGGGAGTTGTCATCAAAGCAGCTGGAAATCGGTATTAATGTTTACAAAACACCAACCAAACCTGCAGAGCGTCCCTGGGGCAGGAGCTGCTGGCTGGCAGAGAGCTCTGCACACTGGACGGTGCAAGCAGGCTTCTTTCCGCCCTGGCTTGCTCAAGAGCTAGTGGTTCTCAAGGGGGGGGGGGGACCCCCAGGGGGTTGTGAGGTGACTACATGGGGGGCTTGAGCTGTCAGTCTCCACCCCAAACTCCTCTTTGCCTCCAGCATTTATAATGGTGTTAAATATAAACAAGTGTTTTTAATACGTAAGGGGGGTGGGGTTGCACCCTGAGGCCTGCTGTGTGAAAGGGGTCACCAGGACAAAAGTTTGAGAACTACTGAACTAGGGCCTGGCCCACCCGGCCTCATGGGGAGCAGTGGAAGCTCGCTTCAGCAGCAGTGACAGGGCCCAGCCTGCACTGGTTCCGAGAGCGACTCAGCCAGAAGCCACAGCGTTCCAGCCCTGGGACGGAGCAGATCACACGGCGCTGCCAGCTGCTCTGGGAAGCCCAGTGTGCTCAGGCAGGATGGAGCATTCTCTGTGCCCAGAATCAGTCCACAGGCCCCTCACTGCTGGGCTGCCCAGCTACCTGGCTGTGTCTCACAGCGTTCAGTCCATAAGCTTCCCAGTGGGTCCCCACTTCACGCCGAGCAGCACGGTGCAGTTCTTAGGACACAGGACTGGGAAGTGAGAGACCTGGACTCTGCTCCTGGCTGTGCCCCGGGCCTGTTGTGGGCCCAGGGACGAGTCACTTCACTTCTGGGCACCTGTTTCCCCCATGGTAGAAGGGGTGATACTCGGCCTGCGTTGTGAACCAGGCAGTAGTGCTGTAGGCGTGAGGAAGTCTGGAGAAGGCTGTGGGTTCTGGTGATGTTACTCTCCAGATGTAAGTGGGGCCCAGACTAATTCCTGCCCCTGCCCCAACCCCCTGCTTCCCCAGCTCGTGGAGCGCTGGGGCCAAAGGCAACTGGACAGCGAGGAGGGTAAAGCTGGGTCAGGTGGCCTGGCCCTGTCTTAGTGGGATCAGGTTTCCCTCAAGGTCAGGGCGCGTTCTGCCGGTGCTATCCAGCTGGGGCCGTCCTCAGCCGCCTAACGGGGCAGATGATTCGAAGTGCTTGTGCCCACAAACCCAAGGGAGGAACCCCTGTGTGGAAAAGGGGTGGTAATGAGTCAACATACACACACAGCACTGGGGGCTGCCCCTCGCTCTCCACAGGACACAGCTGGGCTGCCCCAGAAGGAACAGCATGAGCCCCCCATACTTTAACCCCCTTCTTGCCTCATCCCATGTGTCCCTGGCTGGAAGCCACCCTTTCTTGGAGCAAACTGCTGTGTTAGCCCCCAGCAATTGCTAGTCTGGTGGCTGGGCCCAGGCCCAGAGCCACAGCTCCTTCCCTGTTACCTGCGTGGTGAGACTCTTTTGACTCCTCAGCGTTTGCCCTGTCTGGGGCTCCCACGGCATCCCCCAGTGCAGCTGTCCCTGGTGTGTCGCTCTCACCCTCCGAAGGGCTGCTCAGCTCCGGGTTGTCATAGTTTATGTACTGGTATAAGGGTCGCAAGCGCTGTGGTCTCCCTAGCGGGGTGATACCACCCCTGCTGTAACACACAATACACCCCAGCCCCCCAGCCCCCCAGCCCCGGCCCTCAGGGCACCTCCCCAGCGCACGGCAGCACAGCCTCGTGGCCCCAGGGACGGTCATGATCCCTGGCTACGGAGGGGGAAACTAAGGCACCGGGCAGGGGAGGGACTTGCCCAGGATCACACAGTTCAGCAGTGACCACTCTCGCAAACGAGGTTGGTTCTGTGGCGAAGGCTCCAATCTCAGACTTGGGAGACCTGGACTCGGCTCTTGGCTCTGCTGCAGACTGGCCGGGTGCCCTGGGGCAGGTCCGTCGGTTCCCCATCTGTGCTCTGGGGATACCAACCCTTCCATCCCCCGCTTTGGTCTGTCATGTCTAGTTAGACTCTGTGCTGGGACTGCCTCCCTCTGTGCCTGGGAAGAGCCTGGGGCGATGGAACCCTAATCTCAGGCGCAGCCCAGGGGTGCTATCACCATAAGGAGAAGCTGGGGTATGTGGCAATGGGGGAGTCTCTCCTGGCTGAATCCTCTTTGGGGGCCAGCCCTAGGAAGGGCAGCAGGGCTCTTGGAGCATGATTGCCCTGGGGGCCCAGCTCTCTGAAGGGAAGCCCTCCCTGGGCTGGAGGAGCTCAGAGCTGGTGGTGATGGAAAGACACCAGGGAGGAGGAGGAGGAATGGAATCTGGCACTGGGGCTCGGCCCTTAGCCCCTTGGGGGGCGCCTGCTTGTATATATTTGGAGAGAGGCAGGACTCGCCCAATCTGTACAATGGGGTCTATGGGGAGGAGGAAGCAGACCAGGCCCCAGCTCAGCGATCAGGGCTGCTCCTTAGACCTGAGGCCAAGGCTGGCAGGTGGAGGACGTCAGGCGCGCACACAGCCTGATCCTGTAAGGAAACCGCTGCTGGGGACAACAGTCACCCAGACTCCACAACACACACACAGAGTCAGGGAGCCCAGCCTGGAGCTCTTGCCTGTCTGTCCCCAAACCACAGGTCTTTGCTACTTGAGCTACAGGAGATCCCCTTTAGCTGGTAGCACTAGCAGGGCCATTATCTTTTCTGGGGGCCAACCTACCTTGCCCTAAGCTGGCCCACCATACTGCCATAGACGGCACCGCAAAGGCACCGGCGTGCACTGAGAAGGAGGATGCCTGCTGCCTCCCACAGGTACAACGAGAACAGCGAGCACTGCCGTCGCGCCGGGAAGGGGGCTGTGCGATTCTGTTGTGGTGCATCGTGTGCACTTACTGTCCGTGCGCAGTGTGTCCGGGGGCACAGCCGCTGCCGTGCTGGCTGCAGAAGCAGGGAGGTCTGACGAGCTTTTCCTTTTCTTGGCTTTCTTGTGCTGCCTGGTAGCGAGGGGAGAGTCCACCTCCCCCGCCTTGGGAGGCAGCTTCCTGAAGTCAGCGTGCTGGAAAACAGGTACTGCAGGATCAGCCCTGTGGAGCAGAACCAGAGACAAAGGGACAGTGGGTTTGAGCTGCTGGGCAGAGGGACAGCAGCCCCTGGCAGGGCAGAAGCGTCCCCTGCTTCCCACACAACCTGCACCAGTGCCAGGAAACTTCCAGAAAAGAACCTTACCTTTGGGCTATTTTGACTCCTGGCCCTCCGCAGGCTGGGAGAGCATTTCCCCGGGGGCTTGGGCAATGCTGCTCCTGTCTGAAGCTCGAGGCATCACAGCTTGAAATGCTCTGCCCCTAGACCTTGATGAAGATGGAGAAGTAGGACCTCGCCCCTTGTGCAGATGGGGGAGCTGAGGCAGAGAGCGGGGCAGTGACTTGCCCAAGGTTGCGCCCAAAGTCAGTGGCAGAGTCAGGAGAAGAGAACCCAGGACTCACATTCCCAATCCCCTCTGACCTAACTGCGAGAGAACAGTTTATAAATTAACCCAACCCTTGCTGAACCTTGCGCTGGCTTTGTATCTTAGGAGAGGGTCAGGGCAGGTCTGCGTTTTAGCCAGCCTGCTTTACGCAGCCCTGGTGCAGCTGCCTCCCATAGCCTTGGTGCAGCTCTCCAGCAGGCTGGCATGTTCCGCTGTCTCTGCCCTCTCCTCTGGAACGGTGGGGAGAGGCTTCACCAGGCACGCCCGACGCATGTGTCTGCAATTCAGAAGCTGGTCATGGCGAGCTGCCAGGCTGCAGTGCAGCTGAATCCTACTCTGGACGCTGGAGTTACCTTGAGATGGTCCCAGAAGGGATGCTGGTTAGTAGAACCTGTTCTGGGTCCATTTCCTGATGTGTTATTAATGGGACTGAAGCTGGTATTATTTAATACGGCCGTGTTCTGAGAACACAGAACAGCCACAACTGCTGTGCCAGCTTCCCCTGCCGTGCCCAGCTGCCGTGCTCAGCCAACGTGCCACAGGCCCGCTCGGAGGGGAGCCCCTCTAAGGCAGCTCAGTCTCTGCTCCATTCAGCTCCTGGATCCTCTGCTGGGTGCCAGCTGTGGTGGGTACGAGCCCTGGCCACCAGTCTTGCTGGCTCATGTCGGAAAGGTCATGCAGCAGCCATCAGTGGGTCCTGACTTTGGGTCAATACTGACCTGGACTGGGTTCGACTCTCTGTCTCTGAGACAAGAGGGTTCAGGACTCCCAAGCTACCCAGTGTCCATATGCCATTGCGCTAACGACAACAAACACTTCCCCAGCTGTCCCTCCACCCCTCCTGCCACCAGGCCTGGGGGCTGAATGAATGGTGCTGTCACAGGAATGGCTGGGACATGCCAGGCTGGCCTATGACCATCCCATCCTTCCAGTCCTAGCATAGACTGGAGGCTCTCCCATGTTGAGAGATGGCAAACCCTGTAGGAACATACACGTGCAAAGCCCATCCACAGGTCCAGCAGCCTCTCCGTACCAGGGCCCAGCGCAAAGGGCTGGCGCAGAACACAGACAGCCCCAAAACAGGGCAAGTCAGGGCCTTCCAGCCCCTGCAGGATCCCCAGAAGGGCCTGTTTGGGGCACCAAGCCCAACAGCTCCCTTTCCCCCCACAAGAGGAGCAGCAGCAGCTGGGAGGAGCCTTCACAACCTGGCATCATCATTCACTCAGCTCCAACACCCTGTTGCTGCATTACCCTTGGGTGCCGGTGTCCCCCAACTCTCATTCTGGCCTCTGAGATTCTCACCTCCTCCCTCCCCCCCGTGCCCACTCCCTGCCCAGCTTCAACCCCCAGTGCCAAGCTACTTAATTCTCAACAGAACACAGGTCTGAGCCTGTGTGTAACCAGGCCTGGCACTGGGACGCCATGTGCTGGCCCCTGCCCTAAGCCCTTTGTGCATGAGTTAGGGCCCTGGTCCCAGCCTCTGTCTCAGCTCTTTGCAGGTGGTGAGCTCCTGGGAGCCAGAGGCTAGGCCTCGCCATTTGGTTGGTGCCCCCGGCACAATGGGGTACGATCCCACTGCTGTTTGATGCTAGTAATACAGCCCCCAGGGGACCCTCCAACCTACTTCACTGCCTTTGCTTTAAAGCCAGAGGTCAGCAGCCATGCCTGGAGCACGGAGACAGATCGCAGGGGTTTCAGCTCCGGAAAGAGCTCTTTGTGCTTCTGACCTTCTTCGTCGTACAGCTTGGTGTTCACAACCACTCCTTGCCCGTCCTCGTCCCACTAGGGAGGGAGATAAAGGTTACTGCTTGGGAAGTGTAAGATGAAAGTAACACTTGGCGGCGGCAGTGCCTGGCCCAGATGCCAGCTCTCAGACCAGCCCCGCGGCAGCCCGTTCTGTGCTGCTCCTCTGGTCCTGGAGGGGAAGCTGAGCTTCACATTGAACAAGTGGCTGGGGGTTTCTGGACTGTGAATTGCTTAAGCTACGTTTAAAATCCATCTGCATAAGAGATCAGGCGTCCTTGGACCTGTGCTGTGGTACAGAGCCTGCCCCCACCAAGCCATGGGACCGGCTAGCAACAGGACCTACATGGCAGCTTGAGGCCCGTGTGCTGCAGCTCGGAGCAAACGCTGGGTTCTGTGGTGTTAGACATACGCAAAGGCAGGATACAATAATTTCATGGTAGGATGCCAGGGCTCTGTGCTGCTATGAGACGAACAGCATGGGAGTGAGACTGCTGCTGAACAGCAATGCTGCGCGGCCAGCTACTGAGGCAGGACAGTGCGAGGGAGGCAGGTCGGCTGTAACTATCAAAGTCCCCTTGTAATGGGAACCCTGGGCAGGGCCTCTGGGGCAGGAAGGTGTCAAAACAGCCAGGAGAAATGTGAGCCCCAAATTACCTAGCTGGTTTTTCACACGAATGAACTGGAAACTTTGAAAATCATCATTTTGGGGCCCACTTCTTCTTGTTAAATCTCTTGCAAGGACGAGGTGGAAATGTAACAGAACTGGTAGGTTGCCTTTCTGGGACACAGCCCCTTCCCCAGGGGAGACGAGCTGGCTTCCTCAGGGCCTGGCCACGTCTCAGCCCCACATCGCGGCTGGAGGAGACGCATTCCCCGCTCCCCATGCGCCTGGCCAGAGCCCCTTGTGAACATGCCTGCTTCAGGCAGCCGCAGCTCTGCAAACGTGCCTGTTCCATTATGGCTCGCATTCTAAACGTGCGATCGTTCTTTACCTCCAGCGCCTTGATGGTTGGATTGTCCAGTGCAGCTGCCAACTGGGAGAGGAAGCGTCCGGGCACGGCCTTCCCCCCAGGCCTCTTCTCGCTTGGACTCCTTGCTGCAGTGGCCATTGCCTGAGAACAGGGCAATCAGTGACATCAGATACTGGTGCCTGCGCGTGCACTGTGTTCAGCATGAGTTGATCTGCTCTCTGATAATGATGCTTAGCCCTAGATCACTGCGCACTCCAGGCAGGGTTGTGTCAGTAGCCCCCCAGCCTGGGGGCAGGGAGATCAAGCTTTACGAATGTTGCCACCCTGTGCCCCTCTCACAAGACCCCATTACAGCTAGCACAGGTGAGTCCTGGCCACCTAGCAGCATCTTTCACAGCACAACTGAATGTGAATTTGGGCATCCACAGCGGCCAGGCCAGCCAGCTGTGTTGCAGTGAACTATGGAAAAAGCTGGGCGACTATCCCATAATGCTTCAGCAGGGGAGTGGATGCCTAGAAGACATGCACCCAGAGCAGTGCACTATGGGATGTCACAGTACTGGGAGGAATGGCTGACACTCCAGTTGCACAGATGCAGTGAGGGGGGCCATTCCTCATGGCAGAGATCACCAGGGAGCCAAGCCTGTGCCAGCCCAGGCTGCTGCCAGGGGCATAGCTGCCACAGTCACTGAGGGTGACCCAGGCTATGTGCAGACACAAGCTATGTTCGGAGCGGAGCAGGCCCTAGACCACTTCCAAACTCAGCTAAGAGCTGCACATGGACAGGTGCCCAGTCTCCTGCCTCGGATAACAACTGGCAATGGTCCCAAGGGCTTGGATTCTCTGTTCTACCAAGACCCCTTTACACCTCATGGGCAGTGTCAACAGGCCATACGGTGGGTGTCAGTTACGTCTGAATGCGCTTTAATGACACCTCATGCTGCCACGGGGCTCAAGTGACTGGTATAAATGAGAATAAGGACCATAATTTATTTGCAATGAATAATCCCACCAGCTCAGGCGGGAGATGCGATAGAAAGATCAGGTCACATACAAAGGTTGCTCCTAGGGTCTGAGCATGGTTCATCTGACCAGAGCAGACAGAAATTTTAATGCTATAAAAACCCACTTGGCAAGTATCCCCATCCAGGTTCCCAAGTGAATGAATCCACTTGAATGATCGTTTCACCATACAAATGCAGTGTCCCCGCTCTCACGGCTTTAACCAGAGCTGCCTGATGATTGGAGGTTTTTCTTAACCACCTGGGTCTGCAGTCCTGTGAATGCATAGAACCTCAGCTTTTGTTTTCTGAAGAATGGTTCTAGCCTTCATGGTTACAGAGAAAACCCTGGAAATGGGAACCCAAGAGGTTCTGCTGGCAAACAGAAAGCCCAGCACTCCAAGCCACGCTCTTATTCAAATCTCTGACTTAGAAGGTTGGATCCCATAGGTCTGGAGGCCTGATTCATGCTTTCTGAACATGAGGGTTTGGCAATGCTGGGCATGCTGAAAGCCCTTCCCATCTTCTAGTCACCAAGTACCTGACCAGGAGGGCCCAAACCAGGGAAGATAAGCAGGGTTCAAATATATGACTTTCAACTCTGAGCCTCAAATGCTTTCCACACAGGTCAACTCAGCTTTACCAGCGCTCTTTATCCCATTGGGTGTCCCCCATGCTGTGAGATTTACATTCAGTCACATCAAATAACCCTAACTATGAATTCCTCATCTCCTAGCCCTGGGGAGGAGGGGACCACACTCTGGTGCTAGGAATCTGTGCCGCCGTTGGTTTCTGTGCCCTTCAGCTTTTACGCTGCAAGTCTACAAACACTCGCTTGCAGCCTGCAGTGGGACCACCCACAGCAATCCAGGTAAGCCCACATGCAGGTGTTGGCAGGATCAGGGCCCAAAACGACCTCAACTCATCCTGCGGCTGTTTGTCTCCCTATGCTGCTGCAGCCTATTCCCGGGGATGCCCACACTGCGCTCTCCCATGGAAATGTGTCGGTGTTCTCTAGTGTCAGGGCTTCCTTAATCTAAGCAAGGCACTGTTCAGACAGCAAGCACAGGGCTGCTCTATGCATGGATTGAGAGGTGCCTTTGGCACTGGGCTTGGTAGTGTAACACCGACCCACCCAGGGGATCATACCTGGGCCCTCTGGAGCTAAATGCATGAATCTCCAGCTGGCCTAGCCACCACTAGAGGGGGACAGGGCGAGTAAGCCGGGGTTACGGTAGCAGATCTGGGCCCCAGGCAAACCATAAATTAATAAACACACCCGCTTAGCAGAGCATAGCTAACCCCTCACCCGCCTTCCAGAGCGTCCTGGTGTGCTCCTGGGAGCCATTCCCCCTGCAACTCCACTGCGAACCATTGGTTCCTTTCCCTGCATCGGTGTTACATTTCCGCCTCTCGGCCCTAGGGCTCACTCGGAGCATTTCCCAGGGTTGGTACGTGTTCCCTGCTCATTTCAAGCCTGCAGGTTTCACAGTCTCATGGAACTTGACAACATGGACTTTCCCCCACTGCCAGCCAGCAGGTGTCCGGCCTAACGACTTCCCCCCACTGCCAGCCAGCGGGTGTCTGGCCTGGCACCTTCCCCCCACTGCCAGCCAGCGGGTGTCCGGCCTAACGACTTCCCCCCACTGCCAGCCAGCGGGTGTCCGGCCTAACGACTTCCCCCCACTGCCAGCCAGCGGGTGTCCGGCCTGGCACCTTTCCCCTCTGTTGGCCCAGCACCTTCCCCCTCCCCTGAAGCCAGTGGGTGTCTGGTCTGGTGCCTACCCCCGACCCTGCAGCTGGTGGGCATCCAGCCGAGCAGCCGGCGGGCATTCTGGGTGGCCGAGGCTGAGTGTGAAACCGACCTCAGGCCAGAGCTGCAGGGTTTGGTCAGACGCACCCACACACGCCCCAGTCCAAGGCGCAGGCTGATCCCCTGGGAGGGAATTGCCCAGCACGCCATGCATGGGCCCAGCAGGTCATGCTGCACAAACACACCTCAGGGCTGCAGGTTCACTCTCGGCAAGAGGATGCCTGCCAGCCCCACCCTGTGGGGCAGAGCAGCCAGTCGGAACAGCTGTAAGAGCCCCAGGAGCCAAGCAGGGGTTTTGAGTGGAGGGAGGAGGGAGCAGCCTATGCCGTTTTGGGGGTCGTGGGGGCCAGAAAGAGCCAGGCAGCTCAGGATGGCTCTGCCCCTTCCCCTCTCGAGTGAGCAATGGACTAGTATGCTGCCCCCTCCCCCTGCATCCCTGTGACACCCAGCCTGGTGGGGCGGGGCGGGGTGAAGAGCCCCTGCAGCTGGAGGAACAGCAGAGGCAAGGCTGTGGGGTGGGGAGCAAAGGGCAGATGTGAGGTTAGGGAGGTGCATAGTTAATTGCTGAGCTGGGGGAGGGGCAAATGTGGGGGCTGGGGGCAGAATTAATTAATGAGAGCATTGGGGTGGGCAGCCACCAGACCCCCATGAGTGGGGCCAGAATTATTGTACTCTATACACTGGAGAGTGCAGGACTGCCCCTCACACTGGGGAGTGCTGGGATTGCTCCCCCACTGGGACAGCTGGGATTGGCCCCCACACATAGTGGGGAGCGCTAGCAGCTCTGGGACTGTCCCCCTACCCTGGAGAGGGAAGGGGGAGTTCAGAAATCAAACGAGAGACCAAACCCTACAATATCATCATCTTTAAAACCTCCCAGATTTCTGAGCCCTGGGGGCTGTCTGTGCTGTCTTTGGTCCGTGAGCTCGGTCTCTGGTGTTCTGTGCACAGAGATGGGGGGTGTTGGACTCTGCCAGCATCATCGACTGGCCCCGGTCTGTCCTTTCCACAGTAACCAGCTCTCAGTAGGGAGCTGGAGTGCTCAGCATGCGCTGGCTCCAAGCACATCCCTGACACCCAGCCAGGGACGCTGGGTTCCCCAGCAGTGGAACGGCGCTGGGCCAGATACTTGGGAGAGTGCTGTGGGACTGAGAGCCCATCAGGGAGCACTCTGGTCTCCATGGCCATGGATAACAGGGAGCCTTGTTGAAGCACATGACTCTGCAGATGAGCTCTGCTCTATAGACCTTTTGGGGTGCATGGGTCTTTGCAATCTCCATGCCACGCAGCTACGAGACAATGCAGACCATGACCGTTGGGGCTTATTGACGGCCTTTGTTGGGCGTTTTGGGGTAGGAATGTACTTTGCCATGATCCGACAACACATGCTGGATGTTTAGCGTTGATCAGGTCAGCCCATATTCTCTGTCTTGCCTTTTTGGTTAAATAACACTGTTAGAGAGCTTATTCCTTCACTCTCCCACTTCCCTGGTCCTTCTCTCATGAACAGAGAGCAACAATACCCGAAGTCCGAAGGTGCAAACAATTCGATGTTTATTGGGGTGAACTTCCAGCAAGCTTAAATACAAGTTCCTTTTTCCCTATTTTCGAATCCCAACTTACTTCCTGTTTGCCCCTAATTTATATAGTAATATTCTTAGCTATACCTTAACCAATCATTCTACTGAAATTTAACTAACCAATCCTAACATATTGTAACATGATTAGCTAACCAATTATATCCCACCACCTTAATTAGTTTACACCCAGCAAAATTAATTATACAGCAGACAGGAACAATCACAGAACCAGACAGAGACCATGCCAATAAACAATAGCAAAGTGGGAACTATAATGACAAAACCATACAGAAGTGAGGATTTTACATCCCAGTATTGATAAATGAGTTCTTGCCAGACAGGATGCTATCAAAACTAAGTTTCCTTTTACATCTTCTAGGCACTTCCCTTTCTCTGGAGGTGATAGGCACTATCAGGACAGGACTGTATTCCTAACAGCCCAATAGCACCTGATTTCAATGTGACTAGTTTGGAATGTGAGGATGTGACCGTTCACTTCCCAGCTTATGGCTGCCTCTGTCGCTTAGCCAAAGGCCTTAGCCTAAAAACAGGGCCTCAGACTGTCACAGTAAGAGAAGGACCTTACACTGGCAGACAGTGATTTTGATTCTTTCTTTCTTTTATACCTCTAACTAGCCAAGTGATAAGAATACACCTAAATTCTTAAAGTACAGGCCTTTACAGACAGGCCTGAATATCTATCCTAACAAACACCGGGGTCAGATGTGGTATGTAAACCATGCTCGGACCTGCCCTGGGAAGGAGGGGCATTTGGCGCTGTGATGCTGCTTTGAATTCCCTGTGCTCTGTGCCACCAAAACTGCTGCTCTGGAGCTGTCTCCACTGCACTGCTGGTGGCTTTCTGGTGTCATTTCCCTGGTGTTTTTTCACATAAGGTCTGTCATTAGCTGCATTGTTATCATAGAATAACAGAGTTGGAAGGGACCTCTGGAGGCCATCTAGTACAACCCCCTGCCCAGAGCAGGACCAATCCCAACTAAATCATCCCAGCCAGGGCTTTGTCAAGCCTGACCTTAACAACTTCTAAGGAAGGGGATTCCACCACCTCCCTAGGTAATGCATTCCAGTGTTTCACCACCCTCCAAGTGAAAAAGTTTTTCCTAATATCCAACCTAAACCTCCCCCACTGCAACTTGAGACCATTTCTCCTTGTCCTGTCATCTGCTATCACTGAGAATAGTCTAGATCCATCCTCTTTGAATCCACCTTTCAGGTAGTTAAAAGCAGCTATCAAATCCCCCCTCATTCTTCTCTTCCGTAGACTAAACAATCCCAGTTCCCTCAGCCTCTCCACATAACTCATGTGTTCCAGTCCCCTAATCATTTTTGTTGCCCTTCGCTGGACTCTCTCCAATTTCTCCACATCCTTCTTCTAGTGTGGGGCCCAAAACTGGACACAGTACTCCAGATGAGGCCTCACCAATGTCGAATAGAGGGGAATGATCACATCCCTCAATCTGCTGGCAATGTACCTACTTATACCAAAATGCCATTGGCCTTCTTGGCAACAAGGGCACACTGTTGACTCATATCCAGCTTCTCGTCCACTGTAACCCCTAGGTCCTTCTCTGCAGAACTGCTGCCTAGCCATTCGGTCCCTAGTCTGTAGCGGTGCATTGGTTTCTTCCGTCCTAAGTGCAGGACTCTGCACTTGTCCTTGTTGAACCTCATCAGATTTCTTTTGGCCCAATCCTCCAATTTGTCTAGGGCCCTCTGTATCCTATCCCTACCCTCCAGCGTATCTACCACTCCTCCCAGTTTAGTGTCATCCGCAAACTTGCTGAGGGTGCAATCCACACCATCCTCCAGATCATTAATGAAGATATTGAACAAAACCGGCCCCAGGACCGACCCTTGGGGCACTCCGCTAGATACCGGCTGCCAATAGACATGGAGCCATTGATCACTACCCGTTGAGCCCGACAATCTAGCCAACTTTCTACCCACCTTGTAGTGCATCCATCCAGCCCATACTTCTTTAACTTGCTGGCAAGAATACTGTGGGAGACCATGTCAAAAGCTTTGCTAAAGTTGAGGAATAACACGTCCACTGCTTTCCCTTCATCCACAGAACCAGTTATCTCGTCATAGAAGGCAATTAGATTAGTCAGGCATGACTTGCCCTTGGTGAATCCATGCTGACTGTTCCTGATCACTTTCCTCTCCTCTAAGTGCTTCAGAATTGATTCCTTGCGGACCTGCTCCATGATTTTTCCGGGGACTGAGGTGAGGCTGACCGGCCTGTAGTTCCCAGGATCATCCTTCTTCCCTTTTTTAAAGATGGGCACTACATTAGCCTTTTCCCAATCTTCCGGGACTTCCCCCGATCGCCATGAGTTTTCAAAGATAATGGCCAATGGCTCTGCAATCACATCCTCCAACTCCTTTAGCACTCTCGGATGCAGCGCATCCGGCCCCATGGACTTGTGCACATCCAGTTTTTCTAAATAGTCCCGAACCACTTCTTTCTCCACAGAGGGCTGGCCACCTCCTCCCCATGCTGTGCTGCCCAGTGCAGTAGTCTGGGAGCTGACCTTGTTCGTGAAGACAGAGGCAAAAAAAGCATTGAGTACATTAGCTTTTTCCACATCGTCTGTCATTAGGTTGCCTCCCTCATTCAGTAAGGGGCCCACACTTTCCTTGGCTTTCTTCTTATTGTCAAGATACCTGAAGAAACCCTTCTTGTTACTCTTAACATCCCTCGCTAGCTGCAACTCCAGGTGTGATTTAGCCTTCCTGATTCCATTCCTACATGCCCGAGCAATATTTATATACTCATCCCTGGTCATTTGTCCAATCTTCCACTTCTTGTAAGCCTCCTTTTTGTGTTTAAGATCAGCAAGGATTTCACTGTTAAGCCAAGCTGGTCGCCTGCCATATTTACTATTCTTTCTACACATCGGGATGGTTTGTCCCTGTAACCTCAATAAGGATTCTTTAAAATACAGCCAGCTCTCCTGGACTCCTTTCCCCCTCATGTTATTCTCCCAGGGGATCTTGCCCATCAGTTTCCTGAGGGAGTCAAAGTCTGCTTTTCTGAAGTCCAGGGTCCGTATTCTGCTGCTTTCCTTTCTTCCTTGTGTCAAGATCCTGAACTCGACTATCTCATGGTCACTGCCTCCCAGGTTACTCTGCGACCGCCTCTCTTTGTGCTGGGATCATATCAGATCGCACAAGCCAAACAGGCTTGGGCTGTTAGAACTTGTATGGAGCCTCCCCAGCAACAGCCCTCCAAGGTGGGGCTGGAAAGGGGGTTGGTGATTCAGCAGGAGACTCTTCAATTTCTTTTTAAAATATCAAAGGTGATTGTTGCTGTTCAGTCACTTCTTTTGCGGGAACCTCTCCTTTGCCACAGTACGAATGTAGCTACAGCACAGAACAAATGGCAAACACTGCTCAGAGGCAGCAAAGATAGCGATGCCTGTACAGGGTGCCCGACACATCCCATTACAAGGCCCTGTTTGTAGTTGCTTATAACTTTGCCAGACTTTAACTCTTCAGGCTGTTCATGCCAGGTGTCTGCCTCAGACTGATCTTTTTTTTTTTTTTTTTTTGGGGGGGGGGGGGGAATTTCAGCTAAAATGGTTCTGCTTCCCCCCCCACCAAGAACAAGATTAGGGAAAAATTTGTTTTCCCCATGTTAAAACAAATACTACAGCCATTTTGTTGAGAAGTTCTAGCCCCCCCGCCATGGTTTGTAGCAGGGACTTGCTGTTGGGGGGGGTGGGGGGTTGCCCAGGTGTTGAGGACATGCCCTTTGCCAACCCCACGAAAATCTGCCCTAATTTGGCCAAGTTCTAAACCTTTGAAAAATGTCACTTTGCACATTGTGACAAAGTTCCTGCTCTGCCTTGGAGGGTCTTGCGCTTACTGGCGGATTTGCTCGCCTTGGAGCTTCACGGCAGCCCTCAGCTTGGCCGTTTTTCTGAACCCACAGTCCAGGTCGACTCCTCCTGTGTCTGACCAGGAGTTGGGAGGATTTGGGGGGAACCCGGGCCCACCCTCTACTCCGGGTTCCAGCCCAGGGCCCTGTGGAATGCAGTTGTCTAGAGTGCCTCTTGGAACAGCTGTGCGACAGCTACAACTCCCTGGGCTACTTCCCCATGGCCTCCTCCCAACCCCTTCTTTATCCTCACCATAGGACCTTCCTCCTGGTGTCTGATAATGCTTGTACTCCTCAGTCCTCCAACAGTATACGTTCTCACTCTCAGCTCCTAGTGCCTCTTGCTCCCAGCTCCTCACACGCACACCACAAACTGAAGTGAGCTCCTTTTTAAAACCCAGGTGCCCTGATTAGCCTGCCTTAATTGATTCTAGCAGCTTCTTGATTGGCTGCAGGAGTTCTAATCAGCTTGTCTTAATTGTCTCCAGAAGGTTCCTGATTGTCCTGAAACTGCCCCTGTTACCTTACCCAGGGAAAAGGGACCTGCTTAACCTGGGACCTATAGTTCTCCTTTTGAATCACTCTCCTGTAGCCCTCTGGCCTGAAGGGAGAAGGAGGGAGAGGGCTGCTGCTGATGCTGGGCTCTGGGCTCTGCCTGCTGCTACTGCTCCTGCTCCAGCTGCTCCCCTGGCTAGGCCAGACACCACCCCCCCTTTCTCTGCTGCTACCTGGTTGCTGGCCAGCTGCTGGACCCCCCACCTTTGGGTGCTGCTACTGCTCCAACTGCAGCCCCTGGGGAGGGGGAGCCTGCTGGCCTGCTTCCCAGAGGGGGGGAGTGAGGGACCCCAGTCCCAGCTGTTGCTGCTGTGAACACCACCACCACCACCACCTGAGGGGGTCCTTTCTGCCTGCCTGAACCACCACCTGGAGTTCCTGGAGTTGCTGCTGCGGAGTCTGCTGCCTGGAGCTGCTGAAGCCCCGAGGAGGAGAAGAAGAGGACTATCTACCAGTGGGGGAGCACCTAGAGACTTTGCAGACCACCATGGAGGGGGCCTTTGGAACTGAGAAACTTTCAAACTGTGCTCTTGTGGTGGGGGTCTTGACTGTGTTTGTAGGGACACAGGGGGTATGGTGTGGAGCTGCCCCCCAATCCATCTGTGTGTCCCCCCCAACCCCCACCACTACCACCACCGCTGCCCCCTCCACCACCCCCACTGGCTGTTTACCATCTGCCTCAGCTCCTGCCTCTGGACTCAGCTGCTTGCTTGGCTTGCCACACCCTGATTCCACCCTTTGGGCCAGAAGCAGCAGCCAGCCAAATTGACTTTGTGCAAGCGCACGTGGGCCGAGTCTCTGCAGAGTGGGGTCCTCCCTCTTTTGTGCAGGCGAGCCGTACTCGTCTTATTGCCAAAGAAGGGGGACCTCCGCGATTTACGAAATTGGCATCCCGTCTCGCTCCTCAGCATGGACTACAAGGTCATAGCGAAAGCCATCTCGCTGCGGCGAGGGTCCATGCTGGCGGATGTGATCCACCCAGACCAGACCTACACCGTCCCAGGCCGCACCATCTTCGACAACCTGTATCTGGTCCGGGACCTCTTGGAACTCGGGTGTAGGGACGGTCTGTCGTTCGCCCTCCTGTCCCTGGATCAGGAGAAGGCGTTCGACAGGGTGGACCACGGGTATCTCCTGAGCACTCTGCGAGCGTTTGGCTTCGGACCCCAGTTTGTGGGTTTTCTCCAGGTGCTGTACGCCTCTGCAGAGTGTCTGGTCAGGCTCAACTGGACCCTGACCGAACCGGTCAGCTTCGGGCGAGGAGTATGGCAGGGGTGCCCCCTCTCGGGCCAGCTGTACGCTCTGGCGATCGAGCCCTTCCTCTGTCTCCTCCGCAGGAGGTTGACGGTGTTGGTGCTACAGGAGCCGGAGCTGCGGCTGGTCCTGTCGGCATATGCCGACGATGTACTCCTCGTGGTCCAGGACCGGGGCGACTTGGCACGGGTGGAGGCTTGCCAGGCTGTGTACTTGGCAGCCTCCTCCGCCCGGGTCAACTGGGTCAAGAGCTCTGGCTTGGTGGTAGGGGACTGGCGGCAGGCGAGCTCCCTCCTACCAGCGCTTCAAGCCATCCGGTGGAGCGCGGGTCTGCTGCTCTATCTCGGCGTTTACCTTTCTGCCACGCATCCGTCTCCGCCGGAGAACTGGCACGGTTTAGAGGGCAGGGTGGTAGAGCAGCTCCGGAGATGGACAGGACTACTCCGGTGTCTGTCCTTTCGAGGGCGGGCACTGGTGCTCAATCAACTAGTCCTGTCCATGCTCTGGTACCGGCTCAACACCCTGGTTCTGGCCCCGGATTTCCTGGCCAACTCCGGAAGTTGATTCTGGAGTTCTTCTGGTCAGGACTGCACTGGGTCTCTGCAGGGGTTCTCCATCTACCCCTGGAGGAGGGAGGTCAGGGTCTGAAGTGTCTCCGCACTCAGGTCCATGTCTTCCGCCTCCAGGCCCTGCAGAGGCTCCTTTATGATGCAGGTAGTCCGGCATGGAGCGTATTGGCGCATGCCTTCCTGCGCCGCTTCCGAGGGCTCCGATATGACCGGCAGCTCCTTTATCTCCATCCGAGAGGTCTTCCGCGAGACCTCTCCGGGCTGCCGGTCTTCCTCCAGGACCTCCTCCGGACCTGGAAACTGTTCACAGCGACCAGGTCCATGGCGGCCTCCGTGGGGGAAGATCTCCTCACGGAGCCCCTGCTACACAACCCCCAGCTCCGTGTGCAGGTGGCAGAGTCCCCCTCGGTGCGCCAGAGGTTGGTCCTAGCAGAAGTCACCAGAGTCGGAGACCTCCTGGACTACGACCGGGGAGACTGGCTGGACCCCCTGACGCTCGCTCAGTGCATGGGGCTCTCCAGACCTCGTACTCCCCTGCGCGTACTTCAGGAGGTGAGGGCAGCTTTGCCGCCGGCTGCTCGGGTTTACCTTGACCGAGTCCTGCGAGAGGGCGCGCCCCGCCCACCCTCCACCCCAGGCCTTCCGGACCTTTTCATCGGGCCCCTGCCCCGTGGACCCGACCGACCCCCCCCGCCCCTTCACCGTGAGCCGGCTACGCGAGCTGCAGCCGATCCGGTTCCAGACCGCGCCAAAACAACATCTCTACACGCTCGTGCTCCACACCCTTCACGTCCTCACCCTCGCGTCCCGCCCTGACACAAAGTGGCGGGATCTCCTGCCACCTCTAGAGGGTGAGGAACCACGGTGGGCCAGCCTCTATTCCACCTTAGTTCTGAGGCCTGCCGGGGATATCAGTTGGCGGCTCCTTCACGGGGCTGTGAGCACGGGCGTGTACTTGGCGCGGTTCACCCCAATCCCGGACACCTGCCCCTTTTGCGGCGTGAGGGAAACCCTGGCGCACGTCTACCTGGAGTGCGCCAGGTTGCAGCCCCTATTCCGGCTCCTCACAAATATTTTGTTAAGGTTTTGGTTGCACTTTTCCCCTCACCTCCTTATCTACGCACTCCCTGTCTGTGGCCCCACTAAGTCGCAGGACCTCCTGGTCAACCTCCTCCTGGCCCTAGCTAAAGTGGCCATCTATAAAACCAGGGTGAGGAGGTTAGCCGATGGAGTCTCCTGCGACTGCGGGGCCTATTTCCGATCCTCTGTCTGTTCACGCCTCCGGGCAGAGTTCCTCTGGGCGGTGTCCACTGACTCCCTTGATGCCTTTGAGGAGCGGTGGGCGCTGTCTGGGTTCTCTGCTCGGTGTCCCAGTCCGGTTCCCTTCGTTTGACCCTTTGACCGCACTCCCGTTCCTGTTGTTCATTAGTTGTCCTCTGTAATTATTTGGTTTCCCAGGTCCTGTGGATCCCCCCCTTAGGCTGGGGGGGGGGGGATCCTTTAGAAGTGGGCGGCTTCGCCCGCCGCTTCCTGGATCCCAATAGGGCTACTGCTCCTGCTCCAGCTGCTCCCCTGGCTAGGCCAGACACCACCCCCGCCCTTTCTCTGCTGCTACCTGGTTGCTGGCCGGCTGCTGGACCCCCCACCTTTGGGTGCTGCTACTGCTCCAACTGCAGCTCCCCGGAGGAGGGGAGCCTGCTGGCCTGCTCCCCAGAAGGGAAAGTGAGGGACCCCAGCCCCAGCTGTTGCTGCTGTGAACACCACCACCACCACCACCTGAGGGGGTCCTTTCTGAAGCCTGGACCACCACCTGGAGTTCCTGGAGCTGCTGCTGCGGAGTCTGCTGCCTGGAGCTGCTGAAGCCCCGAGGAGGAGGAGAAGAGGACCATCTACCAGTGGGGGAGCACCTAGAGACTTTGCAGACCACCATGGAGGGGGCCTTTGGAACTGAGAAACTTTCAAACTGTGCTCTTGTGGTGGGGGTCTTGACTGTGTTTGTAGGGACACAGGGGGTGTGGCGTGGAGCTGCCCCCCGATCCGTGTTCCCCCCCAACCCCCACCACTACCACCACCGCTGCCCCCTCCACCACCCCCACTGGCTGTTTACCATCTGCCTCAGCTCCTGCCTCTGGACTCAGCTGCTTGCTTGGCTTGCCACACCCTGATTCCACCCTTTGGGCCAGAAGCAGCAGCCAGCCAAATTGACTTTGTGCAAACTGCCCACCTCACAGCTTTTCCCCTTGCCACCTGCCCCATTTGCCCCTTGCAGCTTTTGCCCCCCTTTTACCTCAACCCCCCTTACTAGCTTCAGTTTGTTTGCCTGCCCCGCCCGTTTTCCCTCCTCAGCCTTTGTTTGTTTGCCCTGCCCCAGCCTCTGAAGCGAACCCCTTGGTTTCCCTGCCCTAACTCCAGCCCACTCAGCCCCTTGCTCCGTGCGCCCATGCCCCCTCCCATGCACTTGTGCCACTCCCCTCTTTAGTTTAAACCCTCTTCACTGCACCCCCAATGCTGTTGTATCCCCCCATCCCCCAGTGCAGCTAGAGGAGCCGGAATTCCACCCCATGCCGGCGACTGGCCCCTAACCCCTGTTTTTGTCCCCCCGTCCAGCCCACCCCTTTTGGCGCCCTCCTCCCCTGCCTGCAGCCTAGCGGGGAGGAGTGGTCGACCTGCTTCCCCTTTCCCCTCCTCCTTCTGGTGTCTCCCCCTCCCTCCCTGCTCACGATGGCGGGGGACGAGACGGGTGGGGCCCCTCCAGCAGCCCCAGCTACCCCTCCCCCGCCTGCCCCTCCGTCACCCCCCCCAAGCCTCTACCTCCGCTGCCGAACCATCTGCCGCCGCCCCCGCGGTGACCTCCGCTGCTGCCGCGTCCCTCCCCCCTCAGATTCGGGGGGAGCCCCCCCAGCCGGCGGGAAGGGCCAGGGTAAGAAGAAGGGGAAGGGCCCCGCTAAAAAGACCAGGCCCTCCATGGCAGGGGCTGCCCCCACTGCCATGGCCCCGCCACCGGCCGCGGCGTCCCTCCCCGCTGTTCCCCCCACCAGCTCTGCGGGTGCCCCTCCCCCAGCCCCCAGGGCATACGCCCAGGTGGCGGCAGCCCCCCCGCCCGCTGCTGCATCATCTCTCCAGCCCACCGCCTCCGCGACCAGCTATAGCGGCCAGGGCCCCTTCCCCACCACGACCAGGAAGCATGGCATCCGTTTTCTCCTGGTGCCCGCCTCGCCCCACGTGGAGACCTACGTGCGGGCGTTGGTGAGGGTGGTGGGGCCCGCAGCCATTATGGCGGCCTCCAAAATGTACGGCAAGGTCGTCTTCTTCTTCGCATCGGAGGCCGCCGCCCAGGAGGCGGTGGAGAAGGGCCTGGCGGTGGGGGGGGGGTGTTCGTCCCCCTGGAGCTGCTAGAGGACCTGGACGTCTGCCTGGTCCTGACCTCCGTCCCTCCCTTTCTTCCCAATGCTGCCCTGTTACCCGCCCTCTCCACCCTGGGGAAGCCCGTCTCGGTCATCAGCCCTCTCCCGCTGGGCTGCAAAGACCCCGCCCTCCGTCACGTCCTCTCGTTCCGCCGGCAGGTGCCGCTTCAACTGCTGCCGGCGGCGCGTGGCGGAGAGGCGCTCGAGGGGTCCTTCCTGGTCCCCTACCAGGGGGCCCATTACCGGGTGCATTACTCCATGGGGGGGGCCCGGTGCTACCTCTGCCGGGCGATGGGGCACGTCCGGAGGGACTGCCCCTTGGCCCGGGAAGGAGGGGCATCCGGGACCCCCCAGCAGGGCACCGGCGCCATCATCGCCCGAAGCCACCCCTCCTCCTTCCCAGCCCACCACTGCTCCCACTCGGGCCCAAGGGGCAGCTCCCCCCAACACGCCCAGACAAGCGGGAGAGCCCTGCCCCCGCTGCTTGCAATCTGGCGGGGCCTGTAGAGGAGGGTGCGGCAGGGACCCCGCCAGGCATGGGAGAGGGCCTGCCCCAGGGGGAATCTTCCCTCCCTCATGCTGCCCCACCATTACCCCCCCACGTCCCTGAGCCATCGCCTCTGCCCCCTGACACGACCCCTGCTAGCCAGCCCCCCGATGATGCCATGGAGGGCTGGGCCCTGGTCCAGGGGAAGCGGGGCAAGTGGAAGGCTTGAGCTCCGCTCCTCTCGTCCGATGCGGAGGCCCCCCCGGAAGACCAGGAAGGGGGGCACCGATGCCGAGCCTTCTGCTTTGCCCACGGGTGTGTTCCATCCACCAGTGCCGGCTGGGGAAGACATGGCAGCACCGGAAGGCAGTATCTCCCCTCCACGGGAGTCCCTCCCCTCCGAGACCCCCGAGGGAGCCCCTCCTGCCCTGGTACCATCTGAAGCCCCTGTGAGCCGCGAGGCGACCGTCACGTCGGGTGCCGGTGGGGAGAACCCTGGGGTGGCAGAAAGCGATCTCCCCTCCATATATGAGGAGATCAAGGCCCTGGGTCTGACCCTGGTCACCCAGGGGGAGGACGACCCTGTGCCAGCGGGCCTCGATCTGGGCGACCTCACTCCAGCCCCCCTTTCCCCATGCTCCCTCCCCCTAACCATTGCCTCCGCTCCCACCTCCGAGGAGCCCCTGGACTCCTCCATCAACCCGGCCGCAGATGGCACCCCGCTGACAGCCACTGAGCCTGTTCAGGCGACAGCCAGTGCCACGCAGCCGGGACCCGAGCCACCAGGGGCACCCCTCGTTGGTGTGGAGCAATCGACTTCCTTCCCGGGCGGGGGCCCTACAGAAGATAGTCCACCTCCTGATACCATGGCTGCCAAACCCACCATAGAGCCTGCCCCCGGCATCACTGAGAGCCCCCTCCCCACCCCCTTAACCCTTGAGCCTGATTAGGAGGTGCCACCATCCAGCTGCTTGGCTTCTGAAGCCCAGAATCTCGTCTCTGCCCCTAACCCTGACCCTGTCCCTATCCTGTCCACCTCCCGCGATGTTATTGCCACCCCTAGGGCTGTCTCCTTCCCTTTTCCAGGAGATTGTTGGAGACCCCAGGGCATGGCCACTAGTTAAGTTGAGGGGATGGAAGGCCATAAGGGTCGAGGAAGTCTCCCTGCTGAAGGCCTAAGGGCTTCTTCTCAACCTCCCTTAATAGAATTCAGGCCTGGCTGGTTTAAGTAAGCTCTTTTCTCTTAAAACAATGTTGCAGCCGCAGATAATGCCTCATAGTGTAAGGTTTGCTGACGCCAAGTTAAAGATAATCGGAGAGAGAGCTACAAGGCCAGACAGAATGTGCTGGTTGTTTAAGTTGCTAGGAATGGTTGTTCGAGGTTGCAGGAAATAAACATTGTTGTAACCCATATGAGGAAGGCAGAGTATTTGTGCAAAGTTTTGATTGGCTGATGTGTAGTGCAGTAGCATTAAGGAATATAAAAGTGTGTAATGACCTGCTCTGGGTGCAGGATTTGAGATTCTATTCTCCCTGTACCTTGTCTGCAGCTGCAAATAAACTTTTCTGCTTCTCCACCCCGTTGTGATTATTGAGTGAAGCACACCGGGCAACGAACCCCTACTGTTGTTTTGCCTCTTGGCACTGGGTGCCAGCAACAAGATGACCCCCAGGGAGCGGCCTTTATGTTTCCCTGTCTCGACCCACTAGGGGCTGCTATCCTCCCTCCGCCGCCCCTTATTGCCCCAAGGTTCAAGGTGGGCCAAATGGCGCCAGTCCACCAGGAGCCCAGTCGGGGGTCTGCACCCTGTCTGCCCGTCTTGGTGGGCCACGGGGCTGTACCAAGGGCCCCATCAGGGGATAAGCAGGAGACCGTAACCCCACCCCCCCATGTGCTGCGAGAGGAGTTGCGGGAGTTTTTAGAAGACGTCCGTGGCTCCCGCAACAAGGTACAGCTGGCTCTCCAGCGATAGGGGGACTTTCATCAAATCCTTCGGGCCGCGAGGGCCCTCATGGGGGAGGGTAAAAGGACCAGGAAGCAAGGCGCCGTGGCCTGCCGGCGGGTCCCCCTCTTCTGTGACTCCTTACTCACCTACGGGGTAGGTCATGGACTGGTGCACGGCCCATCAGGAGCCGCGAGTGTCCCTGCCGGCGAGGATCCCCCCAGCCCTCCTCATGGCACCTCTCATCATCACAACACTGAACACCCAGGGCTGTAGGATGGGTCTCCGCAGGTCCCAGGTGCTCCCCTTCCTTCGGGAGGAGGGTTACTCTGTGGTTTTCCTACAGGAGACCCATATGGATCCAACCGCCGAAGACAGCTGGCGGTTGGATTGGGGGGACAGGGTCTACTTTAGCCATCTCACAGTTCGTAGGGCTGGAGTGGCGACCCTGTTCTCCCCTGACCTACGGCCTGAGGTGCTGGGGGTCGCCGAGGCTGTGCCAGGCCGCCTGCTGCACCTCCTGGTCCGTATGGAGGGTGTCGTGGTCAACCTCGTTAACGTTTATGCCCCGACATCGGGCCCAGAGCAGCTGCAATTCTATCAACAGGTGTCTGCCTTCCTCGGCACCTTGGATCCTCATGAGTGACTGGCCCTGGGTGGGGAGTTTAACACCACCCTCGAGGAGCGGCACCACTTGGGGACCGAGCAGTGCCCGCCGCAGTGGACATCCTCTGGGAGATAGTCGAACACCACTCCCTGGTGGACGTCTGGCGCGACCACCATCCGGATGACATTTCCACGTTCACCTTTGTCCAGGTGGAGGCCCATCAGTCGTGCCACTCCAGGTTGGACCGCATTTATTTATCATGCTTCCGCCTTTCATGAGCCCACTCCTCCAGCATCCGGCAGGCCCCTTTTTCTGACCATCATTTAGCCACCGTGACAGCCTCCCTCTGCGCGGAGAGGCCGGGGCCGGCCTACTGGCATTTCCACAACAGCTTGTTGGAGGATGTGGGCTTCATGGCATCCTTCTGGGAGTTCTGGCTGGCCTGGCGAGGGCAGCGGCGTGCCTTTCCCTCGGCGCAGCGGTGGTGGGATCTGGGGAAGGCGCGCGCCTGGCTCTTCTGCCGTGACTACACCCGGGGCGCCAGCCGACGGAGGGATGCGGCGATAGAGCTGTTGGAACAGGAGGTCTTAGAGCTGGAGAGGCATCTGGCCGCCAGCCCCGAGAATCCGCCCCTCTGCGGAACATGCCGGGAGAAGTGGGAGGCGCTCCGGGCCCTCGAGGACCATCAGGCCCAGGGTGCCTTTGTTCGATCCCGCATCCATCTCCTTCGGGAGATGGATTGCGGCTCCCGCTTCTTCTACGCCCTGGAGAAAAGGAGGGGGGCCAAGAAACACGTCACCTGCCTTCTGACAGAACATGGCACCTCCCTCACATATCCAGTGGAGATGTGCGGGAGGGCGAGAACCTTCTACGTGTAACCCTTCTGCCCGTCAGAGTTGGCAGCAACAAGGGCCGCATTCAATATCTAGGGGATTCATTCCAATAACACAATGCAAACCGGCTTGAGCCCCCACCCAGTGACTTGGGACAAATATATACCACCCCCGCTGGGCGCCTCCAAGAGGCAATACTTCCCCTCTCGCAAGCACAGAGTCTGAGTGTAGCAAAAAGCTTTTTAATAACAGAGAAACAATGTGGCATTATGTTGGGGAAACACCACCAACAGGATTCGTAACACAACCCATGAGCAAAAAAACCCACCCCAAGCAAATTGGGGCATGCCCTTTCCCTTTGGTTCTTGGGTCCAGCAACCCGAAATCACCCAAAGTCCCAAAAGTCCAATGACCCAAAAGTCTCTGTCCCTGGTCAGGGCCAGCCCCAGAGTTCAAAAGTTTATCTGCAGAGCTTTACCTCCCAACCTGGGTGGAGATGGGGGGGAGGGGGGAGAGGTAAGGGGCACCTTACATGATCTGAAGCTGACCGCCCCACAGCTTCATAGGCCTTTGCTCCGCTCCGCCAGCCGCCCCACGAACTGCTTCGCTCGGCTCCGCTCCGCGGCCCACAAGCAGCTCCCACCATCCCACAAACTGCTCCACCAGCCTGTCCACAAGGCACTCCAGCCGTCCCACAAACTGCTCCACAATATATCTTCAGGCTCCCCCACCACTTAACACAACGCTCCGTGATTTCAGCTCTTTGGTGAATTCAGCTTGTAGTAGGGGAGCCTCGGTGCTGGTGCACCATTAGCCCAAAGTGAGCTCAGCAGCCTGTAACTAGACTCCTAATAGAATCAAAATTAGCTCTGATATTCCACAGTGGAGAGAGGAGGAAGTGCAATTAGCATGTAAGGCCCTCACCAAGGGGCCCATACCACCAAGTATTAATACTTGTACCCAACCCCCTCTCAATTCACAGAGTTTTGAACCCATGACCCTTGCCTAGCGAGTGCTACTTAGTTGATGGTGAGTCCCTCCATCATAACAAAAGGCCAAGTACAGTTCCAAGCACAGTTCCCATAATCAGGGTAATAACAATTTATTCTTCCTGCCCCAATAGCAGAGACACTGGGGATCCCACAGCAGCCAAAGTGACCATTTGGGCAGCTATGGCCTCATTCTAGGCGGGGTGGGTGTGCCTATGCAAATGAGATCGGCCCCTGAAGTTCTTTTCCACAACTTGCCACACCTCACCACCAGATGTCAGGGTGGAGCTCATCCTGACACTGCTTACATACGCAAGCCTTTTCTCCCCGGATCCGACCAATCCTAACGCTTGCAGAGTGCTCTGGGAGGAGCTCCCTACGGTCAGTGCGGGCGACTGAGACCGGCGAGAGCTGCCTCTCACTCTGGCCGAGTTCTCGGAAGCCCTCTATCGCATGCCCACCAATAAATCTTTGGGCATGGACGGGCTGACCGTGGAGTTCTACCGCGTATTCTGGGACATCCTCGGCCCAGACCTAGTCACCCTCTGGGCCGAGTGTTTGCGGAGAGGGGTCCTCCCTCTTTCGTGCAGGTGAGCCGTGCTCGCCTTATTGCTGAAGAAGGGGGACCTCCGCGATTTACGAAATTGGCGTCCCGTCTTGCTCCTCAGCACGGACTACAAAGTCGTGGCAAAAGCAATCTCGCTGCAGCTAGGGTCCATGCTGGCGGACGTGGTCCACCCAGACCAGACCTACACCTTCCCGGGCCACAGCATCTTTAACAACCTATATCTGGTCTGGGACCTTTTGGAACTCGGGTGTAGGGATGGTCTGTCCTTCACCCTCCTGTCCTTGGATCAGGAGAAGGCGTTCAATAGGGTGGATCACGGGTATCTCCTGAACACTCTGCAAGTGTTTGGCTTTGGACCTCAGTTTGTGGGTTTTCTCCAGGCGCTGTACGCTTTCCACCGGAGAACTGGCACAATTTAGAGGGCGGGGTGGTAGAGCAGCTCCGGAAATGAACAGGACTACTCCGGTGCCTCTCCCTTCGAGGGAGAGCGCTGGTGCTTAATCAACTAGTCCTGTCCATGCTCTGGTACCGGCTCAACACCTTGGTCCCAGCCCTAGGTTTCCTGGCCAACCTCCGGACATCGATTCTGGAGTTCTTTTGGTCAGGACTGCACTGGGTCCCTGCAGGGGTTCTCCATCTACCCCTGGAGGAGGGAGGTCAGGGCCTGAAGCGTCTGCACACTCAGGTCCATGTCTTCCGCCTCCAGGCCCTGCAGAGGCTCCTTTATGGTGCAGGTAGTCCAGCGTGGAGCATATTGGTGCACTCCTTCCTGCGCCGCTTCTGAGGGCTCCGATACGACTGGCAACTCCTTTATCTCCATCCGAGAGGTCTTCCGCAAGACCTCTCTGGGCCGCTGGTCTTCTACCAGGACCTCCTCCTCCAGACCTGGAAACTGTTTTCAACGACCAGGTCCGTAGCGGTCACCGAGGGGGCAGATCTCCTCATGGAGCCCCTGCTACACAACCTCCAGCTTCACGTGCAGGTGGCGGAGTCCCCCTTGGTGCACCAGAGGTTGGTCCTGGCAGAAGTCATAAGAGTCAGACTGCCTCCTGGACTACGACCGGGGAGACTGGCTGGATCCCCTGACGCTCGCTCAGCGCATGGGGCTCTCCAGACCTCGTACTCCCTGGCGCTTCAGGAGGTGAAGGCCGCTTTGCCGCCCGCTGCTCGGGTTTACCTCGACCAGGTCCTGCACGAGGGCGCGCCCCGCCCACCCTCTACCCCAGGCCCGCCGGACCTTTAAATTGGGCCCCTGCCCCATGGACCCAACCGACCCCCCCGCCCCTTCACCATGAGCCGGCTGCATAAGCTGCAGCCGGTTTGCTTCTAAACCGTGCCAAGGAAACATCTATACACGCTCGTGCTCCACACCCTTCACGCTGTCACCCTGGTGTCCTGCCCTGATACAAAATGGCGGGACCTCCTGCCACCTTTGGAAGGTGAGGAGCCCCGGTGGGCCAGCCTATATTCCACCTTGGTCCCGAGGCCCGCCGGGGATATCCATTGGCGGCTCCTTCACGGAGCCATGAGCACGGGCCTGTTCTTGGTGCAGTTCACCTCTATCCCAGACACCTGCCCCTTATGCGGCATGAGGGAAACCCTGGCACACACATCTGGGGTGTGCCAGGCTGCAGCCCCTATTCCGGCTCCTCACCAATATTTTATTACGTTTTTGGTTGCACTTTTCCCCTCACCTTCTTATTTATGCACTCCGTATCCGCGGCCCCACAAAGTCACAGGATCTCCTGGTCAACCTCCTCCTGGCCCTAGCTAAAATGGCCATCTGTAAAACCAGGGTGAGGAGGTTGGCCGATGCAGTCTCCTGTGACTGTGGGGCCTCTTTCCGATCCTCGGTCCGTTCACGTATCTGGGCAGAGTTCCTCTGGGCGGCGGCCACTGACTCCCTTGACGCCTTTGAGGAGCAGTGGGCGCTGTCCGGGGTTCTCTGCTCGGTGTCCCCGTCCGGTTCCCTTCGTTTGACCCTTTGACCACACTCCTGTCCCTGTTATTTCATTAGTTGTCCCCTGGATTTATTTGGTGTCCAGGTCCTGTCGATCCCCCTCTTAGCAGCACTTCCCGGATCCCAATGGGATCGCTCTCCTGTAGCCCTCTGGCCCAACCCTGTCACAACATGTTCCGCAGAGACTTGGTACAGTTTGGCAGCTGCATTCCCTCAAGATTCTTCTGTCTGTGCTGAGCATGCTGCAGCCCCTCACAGCCCCTATGTGTGACCAGACTTTCCCTGTAATGGTGTGTCCTGGCAGCCAGGGGCCGGGCCAGGCATCGGAGCCAAGAGCAGGAAGCCTGTCTCTCCTGTGCACTCCAGGCTCCCAGGGCTGGCTCCCAGATAGCAAGGAGGAGGAATGGTTCTGATTTAGAATGCAGAGGGATGGGGAGTGGGCCAGGGGAGATGAGGGGTTTGCAGCAACCAGGGGTGTGGGAAAAGCAGAGTGGGCTGGGGGGCAGTAGCCAGAAAAGGGTGGGGGGAGAGCTGTGGAGGAGAGAGGTGTGCTACAGAGTGGGACAGGAACCCAGTGGTATGGTTGGATGGGAGCAGAGGGGGAAAGGGCTGGGGGCTATATAGGCACTGATGGTGGAGACGATAGGAGCAGAGCGGGAGAGGGGGCAGGAACAGAGAGGGGGGGACAGAGACAGGTATGCTGAGGACAGGGGTGGAAAGGTCTGTAACCACCAGACACATTCCCCTCCAGAACCTGGAATGGAACCCAGGTGTTCTGAGTCTCACGATTCCTCTGCTGTCAGCAAATAGCTGTGAAATGCACCAGCAATGCGTGTCTCATCCCATTCTCATGCCTGATCAGCATACTCAGCCTGCTACTGCTCCCAGTTCCTTTGTTAGCAGCGGGCTGCTCGGTGGCACTAAAGAGCTGGTCCCTGCTGATGACCCAGTTTGGTTCCATCATGTGATGGAATTTCTGTTTTTTCAGTTTTTAAAAGACGGTTGGAAGGTGGCTCCATCAAGCCCCCTACAGTTAGGGGGTGCCAGGGTTAAGGCAGCCTGTGCAACTTTGATTCAGCCCCCTGGTGCATAGGCAGTCTTTAATTACATGCACGGGCAACCTTAATTGTGAGATTTCTCGACTTTCCCGTGTGTGACTGCGCTACATTTGTGGCGGTCAAGTTGATATATGTCGGGCAAATATAAGTAGCTGAAGCTTATATCGTACTGTCAAATAGTACGACAAATGTTTTCTTCCCTTTGTTATTAAGAACCTCTCAGACAATTGAATCTGAAATGTGCAAAGTGACATTTAGTGTCTGCTCCGTGTACAGCCTTTCTTAGTGCTTTAACATTAAAACTAGGTGGGGTGGGCCAGAGACCTGGGCTATGAAGTTAATAAGAAAAGAAATAAAATCCACCCAAATATAATGACACTGCTTAATGACATAGCGATTTGCAGCTTCATAGCAGGTTCCAGGCATCAGCTGATTAAGCCTCACACTACCCAGGTGAGGTGCTTTAAGTAATTAAGTATAAAACAATTAAGAGGCCTCTTGTTGCTTTCAACTGCAGTTCAGTAGCAGGGATTACAGTAGCACTGAGGCTCAGGGAGAAGCCAGCAGCTGGTTGACGCTAATGTTCAGCTTGTCCTGATACCCTTTTATCTGTGGGTCTCTTAGAGCTTCACAAAGGCACGTCAGGCTCGGTCCCACAAGGTGCTGGGAACTCTTCCAGCCTCAAGCCAGCAAAGCACTTAAACCCATAACAAGTCCCCTTGCAGCCAATGGTGCTGCCTGCCTGCGTATAGTTAAACCCCTGCTCAGGTGCTTTGCTTTGCCAGAACGCTGGGTAGGTACCTCGCCCGCTTGAGCCCCATTCCACAGCTGGGGAAACGGAGCTAAAGAGCGGTGCTGGGCCTTGCTGCAGGTCAAGCAGTGCGTCTCTGGCATGGGTCTGAACTGGAGTGCTAGGGACCAGTTTTCCCTGGTCCACTCCTGGTCTCATTTTCAGCTGTGCACAGGGGGTAGAGCTATCTCCATCCTCCCTCCCCCTCTGTATGGGCCCAGCCACCAACCTGCATGCCACAGCGGAGTCCCTAGGTGTGGTTCTGACACAGCCGGGCTCCTCGAGAGCCCTGCCCGGCTCCTGGGGGAAGAGGCAGCTCCCTCCATTGGGTCATTGCTCCATGCGATAACCCTCTTGTGCACCTGCAGAGCCCTCCCCAGAGAAGCCGGGAGAGGGGCTCTGGGAGAGGAAGCTGCAGTGAGGCTGTTTAATGCCTCTCTTCAACGGGGGTATCAAATGGGGTAGAACGACCCTCCCAGCACGCTGGAATTGAGCAGAGACCTGTGCTGCCCCCGCAGCCTTCCCCTTGCCCAGCCCTTGGGCTGCATCGATACAACGGCCCTGAGGCTGCGATCAGAGCTGCACTGCTCTGGTCCGTTTTCCTCCTTGCTCTGATACCCGGGCCCCCCACAAATGGGGCCCGCAGGAGGAGGGAGCCTGGGGCTGCTGGGTTTAGGGTTATTATTGCAGGGGGTGGCAGGGAGTCACCCTTTTCCCACGTTGGTAGGGCAGGGGGTTCTCAACTTTTTTCTTTCCGAACCCCTCCCCCACCATGCCCTAAAACTCTCTGGCCCACCTGAGCCACAACAGGGGTTTTTCTGCATATAGCAGCCAGGGCCAGGGATGTGGGTAGCAAGCCGGGCGATTGTCCGGGGCCCTGCGAAGCTAAGCTGCTCAGGCTTCAGCTTCAGCCCCAGGTGGTGGGGCCCAGGGCCACGGGCTTCAGCCCCACACGGCAGGGCTTCGGCTTTCTGCCCCGGAGCCCCAGCGAGTCAAACGCTGGCCCTGCGTGACTCTGAAACCTGCTCATGGCCCCCCAGGGGCCCCCGGACCCAGGGTTGAGAGCTGCTGTGGTAGAGAACTTCCAGCCTCCTTAAGCCACCAGTCACCTCCCAGCTCCAGCAAAGAGCACCAGCCAGGCCTCCCGCTGGGGAGTGGTGAGGAGTTCGCGGGATGGTACCCTGCCAGATGTTACATGCTGGGTGGGGGCAGCAAAGGGACTCAGCTCCCCCGCTGAAGGGTGACCTGATAGGAAAGGTTCCTGGGCTGTGAAGGAAGCCACCTCTGGCCTGCCTCAGTTGAGAGAGGTTCACCTCCACGTGGGGGCAATGGAGCAGCCCCAGGGCATCTTTCCTCCTGCCCTGAACACACCTTTTAGGTGAAATTTCCAGCCTGAGCTTTGTTTTTACGCCTGCAATTTTGCAGGTGCAAATAATCTCAAGGCCAAAAATTGCAACCAGCCATGCAGAGGCTGCTGAGCTTGTGAGAACAATGAAGTCCTGATGTGTGGGCACAACCAGGTACCCAGGGGCCCAGCCCATGTGACACTTGGGCACCTGCAAATAATTGCAAGGGGAAAATGGAGGCCAACATTGGAGCAGCTGGCCCTTAAAAGCTACAGAAATCATAGAATATCAGGGTTGGAAGGGACCTCAGGAGGTCATCCAGTCTAACCCCCTGCTCAAAGCAGGACCAATCCCCAATTTTTGCCCCAGATCCCTAGATGGCCCCCTCAAGGATTGAGCTCACAACTCTGGGTTTAGCAGGCCAATGCTCAAACCACTGAGCTATCCCTCCCCCCAGTTGCCCTCCCCGCTGTGTGCTGCTCAGATGGGATCTCCCAGAGAGCCAGTCACAGAATGGCAGCCTGTTGTGAATGAGAGACCCACTGCAGTGAAGTCCCCCAACGCCTGGACACATGATCCTGGTGCACGGCCTGTGCCTCCTTGGAAATGATCCTCTGCCTTTGATTCTTGCTTTCCTTTGCTGCAGCAGGGAAAGCTGTTTCAGCCCTCTCAGCTCTCGCTGTTTAGCTAGGAACAGACTTTCAGGGCGACTCCGAACACCCTTGACTGTTAGATGTTAAGGCCAGAAGGGACCGTACTGGTCACTTCAGCTGCCCTCCTGACAGCACAAGCCAGAGAATGTCAGCCAGCGACTGCTGCTCGGAGCCCAGGGCTGCTGGCTGAGCTAGAGCAGAGCTAAGACTCCCCGTCTTGATGTAAAGCCTCTCATAGCAGCGAATCAACCACAACCCTCAGTGAGCTGTTCCAAAGGGTGGTTCTCCTCACCATTAAAAAATTGGCACCTCCGCTCCAGGCTGATGTCACCCAGTGTCAATTTCCAGCCTGGGGATGTTCTTTTGCCTTTGCTAGGTTACGGAGCCCTCTGCAATCAGAAATCTCCACCATGGGGAGGTACCTGTATATTCTTTTTATACGACAGGCCCCAGAACTGGCACTCTTCCTGTTTTCCTTCTTCAGGGCAAATGTTTGGGGTTATTGTCCCCAGGCTGCAATCAGAGCTGTGTGGGCAATTGCGTGTGTTCGACTCCACTGGGACTCCGTGTGGGGGTGAGGGTAGAGCCAATGGCAGGACCATTGTTTGAATTAATGCAGCCCATAAACTAAGCAGGCCCTGCAAGAAGCTGAGTAAATGCTGTGGGAGGAGCCTCACCCCTTGGCCTGCCCTGTGAGTGCTGCAGTGCGGTCAACCCCAAGCAGGCCAAAATCACGAGATTAGCTTCAGAATCACGCGATTTAAAACAGATACATGTCGGGCTCCATTTATTTGCCTTCTGCTTTTGTCTGTAACTAGAGGGCTAGAAACATAGACCATGGGAGGGCTGATGAGCGAGGGGGTGTGTGTCATTTTCTCAGGCCCCTCCCCCGAAACATCTGTAACTGGGGTGAAATGCGGGGGGGAGTGAACGTGATGTTGCATGGCCCCGAATTTCTCTTGATGAGCTGTCTGTGCAAGAAAGTTGTGCCAGTTTACCTTAATGAGCTTTTAAATGGGTTTGGTGAAACTGGTGCAACCCCCTATGTAGATGCAGTTTGAGTGGCATATTGTGGTTTAGCTTAAATCTGGTTTGAACTGATTTAAGCTAAACTGAAAGGAGTGCATTTACACGGGGCTGTAGGAGTCTCACTAACGCAGTTTAAAATCTCACTTTTAGTTACGCCAGTGCAGCTTTCCCGTGTAGTCAAAGCCTTATAGACATTTTTAAAATTGCTAACTAAGTGTGTCATAATCCCATGACTCTGGGAGCTGGGGCTTTAAGAAAAACACCAAAGGTCCCATGACTCTCCATACCATGCTGAGCACTGGAGATGGTAAGATTTCACTGGGATATCGGGTGTGCATTAAGCTAGGGCAGTGGTTCTCAATCTGCGGCCCGTGGGCCACTTGCAGCCCAATCAGCGCAGAGCTGAGGCCCGTGTGAAATCCTCAGGGCCATACTGAGCTAGGGGCACTGGCTGTTGCTGGGTCCTAAATGAGGCAGAGTGGGGAGGGGAGGATAAGAAATGGGGGAATTATGGATTTTCCAGTTCTTTGGTTGTTTAAAAAAGCAAAATGTTTGGGTTGGAGTGAAAGTGAAAATTCCCAACGTTTTGGGCAAATCAACAAGTTGGAAAGTGATTGTGCTGGGTGAGATGAAAGGCTTTTATGTGTGTGTTACAAAAATCAAAACATTTGTTTCACATGAGATAATTTTTGGATTTAAAAACAATATAAAATTCAAGGCCCATGTGAAGCAAAGAGTCATTTCACACCCAACCAGCCCAATGTTTGGCTTAGAAAATGTCAGAGTGAAATGTTTGGAGTTTAACGTTTTTCCCCCCTTAAATGAACAAGTCCACACACTCGAGCTGCGCAACCAGGGGGGAATCATGACATGGAAGGGGGGGTCACAACAGGGAATCGGGGGGAGGGGAGCAAGACAGAGAAGGGGGAGGTCACGACACGGAATTGGGGGCGGGGGGGGTTAAGGCGAATCACGACACGGCCCCTGTCGCCAAATCGGGCCCCTCCGGCCACCACTCCACCTGCAGGGCTGGGGCGTCAGTCACCTGGGCTGAGCCCGGCGCGGCCGGCAGGGGGCGCTGCTGGACCGGCCGGGCAGCGAACTACAGCTCCCAGCAGCCCCCGCGGCGGCCGGAAGCGGCGGCGACGCTGTTGCTTGGAGAAGCGGGGGGGCATGTAACCGCCTGAGAGCGCGAGCCGGTCAGTGCCGGGCACGGGGGGCCTGCGGGGGGACGCCGCGCTGTGGGGGGCGGGGCCGGGCCCCCCCCCCGGCGATGTGGGGGAATGAGGGGGGGGCACCTCTGCGTTATGGGGAGCTCGGGGCAGGGCGCCCCCCTATGCTGTGGGGGGTCGGGGGTATGGGTGGGGGCACCTCACACTATGGGGGGTCAGGTCGGGGCACCCCCCGTGCTGTGGGGGTCGGGGGTATGGGTGGGGGCACCTCACACTATGGGGGGGTCAGGTCGGGGCACCCCCTACGCTGTGGGGGTCGGGGGTATGGGTGGGGGCACCTCACACTATGGGGGGGTCAGGTCGGGGCACCCCCTACGCTGTGGGGGCATCCGGTCTGTGGTGCCGGCAGGTTGGCACAAACTCCCTGTTGCAGGGTCTGCCTCGGAGCAGGGGCCCCATACTGCTGGGGGACCCCACAGTGTCCAGGGGCCCCAAGCCTGCTCAGCCCCTGATCCCCCTCCTTCCCTGGGCAGGGACCCTCCTCCCTGAGGAGCCAGGTGGAGCCAGGAGTGTCCCACTTGGACCCCAGCATGCCCAGGACGCTGCAGGGGCTGGCTCCCTTTGGCCCCGCGCCTAGCCCACGCTCCAGCACAGAGCTCTGCTGCGGGGGGCCAGCGCCCTGGGGGCTCTGCCACATTCACCAGGCACACCGAAAGATGGGTACTAATCCCTGCTCACCCCTCCTCCCCTAGGGCTCCTGACCCCACCAGTAACCGGCTCCCCTGGCTTGTTGCCCGTTGATTGGTGGAGCTTTGTTTGCATTCTGCCTGGAAGCGGTTTGCCCTCCAAGTCAGCAAAATGAATAAAGCACAAATGCCAAGGCTGGTACATGGCCAAGAGCACAGTGCCATTGCTGTTGCACGGACGCCTGGCCAGATGCTGCTTGGCCGGCTGGTGGGAGTCAGGTGGCTGGAGCTTGTTTGTTCATAATTCCAGTGATGCTGCCTTGGGAAGGGTGTGGGGTCTAGTGGTTGGAGAAGGAGACTGGGAATTCCAGGACTCCTGGGTTCTATTTCTGGCTTGGCCAGTGGCAGCGGCAAAATCTCTTTTCTTGAGCCTTCAGTTGCCCTGTGTGGAAAGGAGGAGCCATGCCAATGTACCCCACTAGGGTGCTGTGCAGGTTGGTTGATAGTTCTAATGTGCGCTGGGAGCACCAAGTGGGAGATACGAGAGGAGGTTACAGCGCTAGCAATAAAGGAGGCAGATAAAGGGGCTCCCCCTACTTGATCATACCAGTAACCTGTCCCCAGCGGGACTTTGAACACCTGGTTCTGTTCCGACTACTGAGCTTTGAGCAGCATGTGTTGTGTCTGTTCATAGCAAGGGTATTTCCAGGGCTTGGTGTGTAGTGGGGCAGTGTGAAAGGGGGGCAGGATTAAATAACTCCAGAGGCTCTAGTGCTGGGCAGCTGTAAATTGAAAAGTGGTTGGAAGGCAGCAATTGTTGGCCAGTGGAGGAGATTACAGTGGAAAGAGATAATCTGGGGAACAGGTCATGGGAGGGTCTCTCTCTCTCTCACTCACCTTTGCTTCAGCCCTTGTCAGCAACTGTCCAGGTCATGTCAGTTACAGTTTTTTGTGGCCATGGTAGTATACAGTAGCAATAGACTGGAGATCCTCCAGGGAGAGGGGCTGTATAAAAATATGAAAGAGAGAGAATGGCATCCATTTCTGTAGCACCTTTCATCTCCGGGAACCCCAAAGCACTATACACGCTGTAGCTGGGGAACACTCCTCTCCTACCGAAATACAGCCACTTCTGGGTGGAATGGGACAGCTGTTGAACAGCACGCAGTAACACCTTGCAGCAGTTAAGGACAAGAAGTGGTCCCTCATTCTGGGACGTCTCTGAAGGGCTGTGTGTATGCGGTAGAATACTATGGACTTTGGCCAATCAATCAAAATGCTTTCCCATTGAGCCTTCCCTTAGAGGTCTCCAGGCAATGGGCTTAGGGCAGTGGCCTGCCTTACCCATAATGTGAGCTGTCCATGCCACCTTGGGAGCTGCAGGCAGGGGCCAAGGTTGGGCCCAGAGCTATGCTGGGAGCGGGGCCAGGGCCTGGGGCCAGAGCTGCAGCTGGGGCCTGGGGCTGAGGCCGGGGCCGCGGTGGGGAGCAGAGCCAGGGACTGAGGCCGGGGCCGTGGCTGGGGTGGGTCTGGGCCCAAGGCCAGGGCCACAGCTGGGGAGTGGAGCTGGGGGTAGAGCAGGGCTGGGTGGTGATTTCCTCCCACCCTGTGGGGGCTGGCCTGGGCCTGCTGTGCCCTCCCACTGTTCCTCCCTCTCGGGGGCTCACCCCACAGTTTGGGGACCATTGGCTTAGGATATGCCTGCCCTGGAGCTGGAAGATGTACATTCCAGCTCGGGGAGACATGCCCAGGCTAGTGTGCCTAAAATAGCAGTGTAGAGGCAGCGGTGCTAGTGGCGGGAGGGGCAAGTCACCCCAAGTACCATCCTGTCAGAGACCCTCAGTACGGAAATGAGAACTTCCAGCTCCAGTGCAGACGTACTCTTTGTGCCCAGTGCTCAGAGAGGGTGATATTGTAACCTTAGCTGAAATCTCATTGAAAATTTTCAGCTTGGTTCCTATTGGTTCTGGTTGGCCATCTAGGGGACCAAAGCTATGTAGTGCTCCAGGAGAAACCACCAGAAGCTAGTTGAGATCAGCTGAATTATTTTAATGGAGCCTGCTGGAATTTCCTTTAGGATAGGCCAGGGTTAAACCCAAGCCTCCTACTCTACCTGGGAAATTGGGTGCAATGGAGGCCACTAGTTTCTCCCCCAAAGGTGGGGACTACAAATGAGAGCTGATTCCAATCCAACTATATTTAACTAGAGGTCTTCTTTTGTATGGCTGAAAGCCATCAACATTGGGTGTTCAGTGAGATGTAGGGCAGCTGGCTGACCTCTCCAGTAGCAGGATCTTGGGCTTTTCAGGGCTTCAGTGGCTCACACCGTGAATCAGTGGAATGAGAATAATTGCATCCACCTTTGCAAAGTGCTGTGTGATCGCTGGCTGGTCCGAGCTGCTGCGTACAAGTGATTTTCGTTGCATCGTTTCCAGGTGGACGGTCTGTGGGAACCATTGGCTGATACACACAGTGAGTCCTCTGGCTGCTTCCTGACATCTCTCTCCTCCTGTCACCTGTGAAGTAAAAGGTAAAGAAACCTGATCTCTGGGACACCAGAACATTGCCCAGTGGAGAGCTGCATCCCCTTCCCATATCTCTTATAGGAGAGGTGTGGCCTCTACAGATCCCAGCATGCAATGCTCCATCTTCATCCAAGTGGCTGGCTCATTGAATGCTGAGTCCCGTAATCTCTGCACGGTCCATGCACCCTAGGTTAAGGATGAGGGAGCTGCAGACCTTGATGTAGCCCTACTACGTTATCCTACCTGCTCTGGCCACAGGACGTACAATCCCCTTGTCCTTGGAGCATTGAGAGGATGCTGCTGCCTCCCCAGCCTCCTCTCAGGGAAGTACCTGAGTACCCTCCTACCATCCCTTTTGGAAGAGAGCCCCGTTTACCTCCTTCTTCTAGGCTGTTGCTGCAGGGTGTAATTTCTGCTTGTTGGAAAGAACATAACTGCTAAGCTGGCTTTGTTCCTATGCGCAGTGCGTGGAGACCTGCCCAGCTCCTAGGGAACAGATGTCCCCATGCAAAAGCCACCAGCACAATTGGCTGTAATTGGCTGTTCCTCAGCCTCTCTGCAAACAGGCCTTGGAGGCTCAGTGGCAGGGCAGAGGGTACAGTGAGGCCTGCAGTCTCCATGGCTGCAGTGGACAGCTCTCACCAGCACCGACTTCCAACAGGAAGGGTTAAAGGCAGAGTCCTGCTCTGTCCGGTTGCTCTCTGCATGGAACAGCGAGTGGGGAACTGTACACGTGAGGCTGGAGTCATAGGAGCTCTGAGCCGTGAAGCGAATTGCACATCAGCTATAACTTAGGGGTTGGGAAAGCTCCTGTTGGCAGGGGAAGGTGGGCTCCCATCCCACCTCTCCTGCCAACTGCTTTTCCTGCCACCTCCCATACCCCCACATTAAATCCACCCAGAACTGCTTTCTGACGGCCTCGTGCCTGCTCCTGCTGTCACTGAAGTTGGGGAAATTTCAGCCACTGATGTGGATGGGAGCAGGCTCAGATTCCAGTGATGTTCAGCGCTCTCCCTGCTGGCTCTGAATTTGCCCTGTGTCTCCCAGGGCAGGGGTAATGCCAGCAGCTCCAAGTGGCACTCTTCTGCCCCTTCCCTCTCTGATCTGCCACCAGCTCATGCGGCATTCCAGGCAGTGGAAGTCACCCTGCCTCATTTGGAAGACTATTTGCACAGCAAGGCCAGGCACAGGAAATGCTCCATCTGTTTTAATCCTCGAGAGAGAGAATAGAAAGGGAAAGATGGGATAGGTCTGAAATGGGCCTTTGAATTCACTTGGGAGGCCCTGCTGCTGCTATCACAGCCCTCCAGTTGAATCATGGCTCCCTCCTGGCTTTGGGGCCAGTGGACTCCAAAATCCACTGGATTATGTCTTTCATAATAGGCTATAAATGTACCTCTGCTCACGGTTCTTTTGTGTTAATCTCTGTGACAAATTTTCTATCGATGCTGCATGATCTCTCTCGCTGATTTCCACCGGGCTCGGCTGATAACGGTGCGCAGCTGCCTTTGCTTTGACTGTGCGTGTTGCTCTGCTGGTGGCTTTCTTATGGGACAGGGACTGGCTCGAACGAGGGACCTTGCCAGGAGAGGAAAGGCTGACAGTGAGACCTTCTGGGCCAAGGTTTTGAAAGTGGATGAAGCGAAACTGGAACAAGGCACTCTTATTCCAGAGTAGGAGTGTCCACAGCTGGAGCTGTTCCAGAATAGCTCCATGTGTTGACAAGCCCTTATGCTCTCTTACTGACATGTAACGGTCGCCGCATTTGTCACTGCTGCATTAGCCCCTGGGGGGCAATAATTAGCTCTTTGCTAATGGGTCTCATTCCAGTAAGAGCTGTACCTCCATGACGGCAGGCTTAGGCGGATTAGCTGTTAGCATCATAGGCCTTCTTATCCCCGCTCTGTATCAATAATTCATTGGCTTGTAAATGGAATTGGGGACCGAATGGCTCGGCAGCAGTTCTGCAGAAAAGGACCTAGGGGTGACAGTGGACGAGAAGCTGGATATGAGTCACCAGTGTGCCCTTGTTGCCAAGAAGGCCAATGGCATTTTGGGATGTATATGTAGGGGCATTGCCAGCAGATCAAGGGACGTGATCGTTCACCTCTATTCGACATTGGTAAGGCCTCATCTGGAGTACTGTGTCCAGTTTTGGGCCCCACATTACAAGAAGGATGTGGAAAAATTGGAAAGAGTCCAGCGGAGGGCAACAAAAATGATTAGGGGACTGGAACACATGACTTATGAGGAGAGGCTGAGGGAACTGGGATTGCTTAGTCTGTGGAAGAGAAGAATGAGGGAGGATTTGATAGCTGCTTTCAACTACCTGAAAGGTGGTTCCAGAGAGGATGGTTCTAGACTATTCTCAGTGGTAGAAGAGGACAGGACAAGGAGTAATGGTCTCAAGTTGCAGTGGGGGAGGTTTAGGTTGGATATTAGGAAAAACTTTTTCACTAGGAGGGTGGTGAAACACTGGAATGTGTTACCTAGGGAGGTGGTGGAATCTCCTTCCTTGGATGTTTTTAAGGTCAGGCCTGACAAAGCCCTGGCTGGATGATTTAGTTGGGGATTGGTCCTGCTTTGAGCAGGGGGTTGGACTAGATGACCTCCTGAGGTCCCTTCCAACCCTGATATTCTATGATTCTATGACCCTGCTTATCCCTGGAGCATCACTGTGCTCTCCTTGCTACCACGCATCACAGCGCAGTGGTGCCGAGATGCAGGGTCGGTGGGAAGGACTCTTCCCTCTGGAGGGCTCGCCTATCTGTGATGATTGTTGAGCCTTCCAAACTCTGCTATCCAGGGCTGCGGCCTGATTCCGTCCCAAAGTCCCAGGGAGTTGATGCTGCTCAGCTTGGCTCAGGGCCTGGCCCAGTTTTATTATGATTTTCTGAGTGGGGAGCGAGTCTCAGTGAGTGAGCACATGTCCCCTGGTGATATGGGGCTCTCTGGAGGGCTTCCTTCGGCGCTGCAAGGGGAGAGGTGCTGGCTGCTCCCGTGTCGGAGATCTAATGCCTGCCCAGCTCTTGGGGCTAAAGGGAACCAGCAGGTGCAGTTGTGACCAGGGGGCAAAATGAGGTTCTGCCCTGAAGAGTGACTGTACAAGTGGCATCACAGGCCTATGTGTGACCAAGTCAGACTGCAGCAAATCTGTCTAACGGATAACTAAGCAGCCAGCCCAGCCCACTCCCTGGAATCTGAGGGTCAGGCTGGGCACTTTCCTTCTCATGCATTGTTCCCGGAATGAAAGTGCCGGGTGCTTCCGTTGGGTAGGGTTTGGTATTGCACCCTTAGAGGGAGCTAAGGCTTTAAGCTACAATGCATGCTCCCAGCTCAGGGCTGCCGCAGGGGCAAAAGCAGCCTCCGGTGGAACAAAGCAGGCCAAGCCCCACAGCAGCATGAGACGGCCATGGCTGGAGAGCCTTGGCCAAAAGTTCTACTCATGGGGCCCCGAGAGAAACCCTCTTGCACCCCAAAGCAGCATGTACCCATCTCAGTCCCTGCAGTGAGCAGCTCAGCCTCTGATACTCCTGGGGAGTGAGATAGGGCCATTCTTACAGTCACACTGCAGAGAAAACCCACGGTGACAGCGCGTGAGCCAAGCGACCTCTGGCGAAGGGGAGATGCCATAAGAACGGCCATACTGGGTCAGACCAGTGGTCTATCTAGCCCAGTATCCTGTCTTCCACAGTAGCCAGTGCCAGATGCTTCAGAGGGAATGAACAGAACAGGACAATTTATCACGTGATACATCCCGTTGTCCACTCCTAGCTTGGCAGAGTACAGCAGCAAACATGGATGCTTTGCGTGGGGGAGCCGTGCTGGTCACTCACTACCTGGTGGGGTTCCCAAGTGATGCCTGCAGCTGGGTCAGTGTCCAGATTGGAGGGTGGGTGTTTGTTTTCCCTAGCTGGGTGTCTCCAGCAAAGAGCAGCAGCCCAGATGTATTTAAATATTCACTGTGGCTGGTAAATGATTCCCAGGAAAAACCCAGCTGGTTTCTCTTCCCAGTGACATCCGCTTGTCGATTGCAGCTGCAGAGCCGTGGCCGAGATGTCTGAGGGACCTTCCAGGATCTCGGGACCCATCCCTCCCGACCCCACGCTGTTCCCGGATTATTACAAACGCCCCCTGTCAGGTGAGTGCCAGTGGAGCATGGATGGAGTCCTACATAGTCCTGAGGTGACTTGTTCTCATTAAAGCCTTCTCGTCCGTAGTCCCATTTTGCTGCACAGTCACACTGGATCCATGGAGGGGGCCAGCAGGGTGGCCCGTTGAGGTGCCAGACCAGAGGGCTTTTCTTTGGCCTGGCTTCCCCCAAGTCCTCCAGTGCAGGCAGGCAGGGGCTGGGGGTTCCTGCAGAGCCAGCACGCTCTGCTCCAAAGGGCACGGAATGGGCCTGCAAAGAAGCTTGGCACCTCTAAGATGCTGAGCACTCCCAGGACCAGGCTGATGTTAGGAGCAGCGGGGCTGGAAATTAGGAGAAGGTGGGGTGGGGAGGCAAGGGGGTTCTCCAGCCCAGGGCTGGTGCAACCACTAGGTGAACTAGGCGGTTGCCTAGGGCGCCAAGTGGTTGGGGGCGGCGGTGGAGCGGAGGTGAGCTGGGGCAGGGGGGTGCGGGGAGGGCCGCCTGCAGCAAGTAACCGGGGGGGGGGGGCAGCGGCGCACAGGGGAACTGCTCCCCGCCCCAGCTCACCTCTGCTCCGCCTCCTCCCCTGAGCACCGCCCCACTCTGCTTCTCTCCCTCCCAGGCTTGCGCGTCAAACAGCTGATTGGTGTCGCAAGCCTGGGAGGCGGGAGAAACGGCGGCGTGCTCGGGGACGAGGCAGAGCAGAGATGAGCTGGGGCGGGGAGCTGCCGCAGGGGGGGTTCCCCGGGCCGAGGAGAGGGAGGGAGGGAGGGAGGGGGCGGCGGGGAGCTGCCGCAGGGGGGCTTCCCCGGGCCGAGGAGAGGGAGGGAGGGAGGGGGCGGCGGGGAGCTGCCGCAGGGGGCTCCCCGGGCCGAGGAGAGGGAGGGAGGGAGGGGGCAGCGGGGAGCTGCCGCAGGGGGGGCTCCCCGGGCCGAGGAGAGGGAGGGAGGGGGTGGCGGGGAGCTGCTGCAGGCGGGGCTCCCCGGGCCGAGGAGAGGGAGGGAGGGAGGGGGCGGCGGGGAGCTGCCGCAGGGGGGGTTCTCCGGGCCGAGTAAAGGGAGGGAGGGAGGGGGTGGTGGGGAGCTGCCGCAGGGGGGGCTCCCCGGGCCGAGGGGAGGGAGGGAGGGAGGGGGCGCCGGGGAGCTGCCGCAGGGGGGGCTCCCCGGGCCGAGGGGAGGGAGGGAGGGAGGGGGTGGCGGGGAGCTGCCGCAGGGGGGGCTCCCCGGGCCGAGGAGAGGGAGGGAGGGAGGGGGCGGCGGGGAGCTGCCGCAGGGGGGGCTCCCCGGGCCGAGGAGAGGGAGGGAGGGAGGGAGGGGGCGGCGGGGAGCTGCCGCAGGGGGGGTTCCCCGGGCCGAGGAGAGGGAGGGAGGGAGGGGGCGGCGGGGAGCTGCCGCAGGGGGCTCCCCGGGCCGAGGAGAGGGAGGGAGGGAGGGGGCAGCGGGGAGCTGCCGCAGGGGGGGCTCCCCGGGCCGAGGAGAGGGAGGGAGGGGGTGGCGGGGAGCTGCTGCAGGCGGGGCTCCCCGGGCCGAGGAGAGGGAGGGAGGGAGGGGGCGGCGGGGAGCTGCCGCAGGGGGGGTTCTCCGGGCCGAGTAAAGGGAGGGAGGGAGGGGGTGGTGGGGAGCTGCCGCAGGGGGGGCTCCCCGGGCCGAGGGGAGGGAGGGAGGGAGGGGGCGGCGGGGAGCTGCCGCAGGGGGGGCTCCCCGGGCCGAGGGGAGGGAGGGAGGGAGGGGGCGCCGGGGAGCTGCCGCAGGGGGGGCTCCCCGGGCCGAGGGGAGGGAGGGAGGGAGGGGGTGGCGGGGAGCTGCCGCAGGGGGGGCTCCCCGGGCCGAGGAGAGGGAGGGAGGGAGGGGGCGGCGGGGAGCTGCCGCAGGGGGGGCTCCCCGGGCCGAGGAGAGGGAGGGAGGGGGTGGCGGGGAGCTGCCGCAGGGGGGCTCCCCGGGCCGAGGGGAGGGAGGGAGGGAGGGGGTGGCGGGGAGCTGCTGCAGGGGAGGCTCCCTGGGCCGAGGGGAGGGAGGGAGGGAGGGAAGGAGGGGGTGGCGGGGAACTGCTGCGGGGGGGGCTCCCCGGGCCGAGGGGAGGGAGGGGGTGGCAGGGAGCTGCTGCAGGGGGTCTCCCCGGGCTGAGGGGAGGGGGCGGCGGGGAGCTGCCGCAGGGGCGGGGCAGCGCGAGATGGAAGTTTCGCCTAGGGCGTGAAACCTCCTTGCACTGGCCCTGCTCCAGCCTCATCCGAGCCCGCCTTGGCCAGAATGGGGCTAGCCTGGAGCAAGCCTGGGGCATGGAGGGAGAAAGCGATGGGGTGGTGCTGTACATCTTGACTCTCACACTTTCTCTCTCTAGCTCGAGGGAGGCTGGAAGGGAATGCCTTGAAGCTGGACTTCTTCTCTGGCCCTCTAGCCCCAGATCCCAGCCTGTACCCCACCTGCTACAGTGCCCGCCCTGCCCATCCTGCCCCGCGTATCCGCCCCAATGGTCAGGACATCCTGGAGAAGGGGCAGAAGGGGACGGTCGGGGTCTTGCTGAAGCTGGAGGGGATCTCTCTCTACAGGGAGCCTCCCCTGAAAAGTAAGTGCAACTGAGCAGCTGGAGCTGACTGTGGCTAGGGGCAGGACGAATACTTTGATTGGACGCAGTGGCAAGGCCTTAGGGTGGGGATTTCCAACCGAATAGCCAAAGGTTGGATTTGTTGGGGGCTGATTGACTCTGGGTGGGCTGCAATGGGAGCAGTGTCTGTACCCTGGGGTTATTGAGGTCATAGCCTCACCCTAACTGCAGCATGGCCTTTGTCTGGGGCTAGGAAAGGAGAGTGGAGAGGAGACCTGCTGGTGGAGGACAGGCTGAGGGGCAGTCTGGGAGCAAATGGAGCACTTCAGTTTACCCTGGCTCAAGGTTGCGGGATGGTGGTTCAATAGAGAGGCAGCACGCTTAAAGCTGATGAAAAGAAGTGTTTTTTACACAACACGGTTAGCCTGTGGAACTCACTGCAACAAGAAGTCATGGAGGCCAAGAGCCAAGTAGATTCAAGGTGATTATCCAGTGCGTGGATGATGAGAACAGCCATGGGGAGTGCCTTGCAAAGGAGGGCTCTGCTGGCCTTGGAATCTATGACCTCGTTCTGGCTCCCCTGTTTGCTGCCCCAGCTCAGCAGTCTGGAGACTGTTCTGGCTTGTGCCTGCAGAGGACAGCCAGAGTGCACCAGCCGCTGTCTGTCCTGGAGCTGGGAATGTCAGTGGGAAACTCCCCTGTCTGGGGTAAATCCCCACCAGGAGGATTGTGGGTAATTTCTACAACCTGAGCTGAGGACAGAGAATCTGCCCTAAAGTACTGACTGTGGACCCTAGACCTTTCTGAATCAGTCTGGTTGGCCCTCGGGCAGGAAGGGCAGATGGGTCCAACATAGAGTCTGGCATTGCTGTTAACACTGCCCCCCACACACTGGGAAGGCCTGTGGTTCCCCATCCCACCCTCCCCCTGGGGCAGGAGCGACCAGCAGTAGTTTTCTCCCCTGGGTGCTGGGGCATTTGTGGCAAGATGCTGAGCTAGAGCACTGGCCCAGCCCTCTGGGCTGTCAGGTAGTGGAGGGGGAGGGACAGTCTCCGCATGATCCCAAACAAGAGAGCTAGGATTCAAACCAGTCCCACCTCCAGCTGCGTGGCGGAGCCTTCTGGCTCTACTGATCGGCTGTGTGACACTTGTCTGCAGCGCTCCCGGGGCCAGCAGCAGAGGGTGCTAGTGAGTTGCTCTGTGTCATGGCACAATTGAGTCACTCCAGAAAAGCCAGTGTCTTATGTGTGCTTACAAGGGGCTCAGTGGGTATGATTCTGTTGCCCCCTGGTGGCTGGCACACAGGGAGGATAACAGCTTGCTGCTGTTTGCAGTGAACAGACTAAGGTAGAGCCTTGGTCTCTGGTGCCAAAGGTCGTGGGCACCCACTTATGGCTCGGGAAGGTTTGTTGGTAAAAGCTGTCTCTCCCCGGGGCGTGCAGGGAAAGAGGCCAAGGACCATGAGAAGGAGAACGTGAGGCGGATGAGGGAGATCCAGAGGAAATGCAAGGAGAAGGAGCTGGCGCGGGAGCACAGCCATCCCAAACCCATGAAGGCCCTGTGGAAATCCCAGAAGTATGAGAATGTGGAGTCCAAGGTGAAGGCCAAGCTGCAGGTACCTGCCCACTGCCCTGTAGCCCTTCATGGTCCATTGCCCTGGCTACCAGCAGGTTCAGCCCAGTCAGCATGTCCTGGAGATACCAGGCAGGGCACCTCGATTTGCAGGGAGACCATGCGTAGCTCTGCAGAGCCCTGCTCAGTAGCACAGGGGATGAAGTGTTCCCTTCCCATGCTGCTGCAGAGGTGAGAGCAGAGCCATGTCCCGGATGGAAATACCCGGCTCTGGCGAGGAGACCAGTAGCTAACATCTGGTTAAAGGTGCCTCAGTGTGATGGGAAGGGTCTGGCCACTGCCCAACTTGGGGAGAAATGGAATCCCCGCTGTGGTTCTGCACTGTGGCTGTCGTGGGATGGGATCAGAAGATGTCCCCATGGCAGTTGGCTGCTCCAGCAGGTGGGTATGACGCAGCACTCGTTGGTATGAAGAGATCAGGGCATTCCGACGCTACTAGATGGCGACATCGCTGAGGCGCTGCCTGGAAAGCTGCTATTGTGGTCTGTGGTCTATGCCCTGCAGCTCTCACCTATGGAATCGGACAGGTCCACGCCATGCTGTGCTGTCCCACTCTGCAGGTGGGTCGCTGGTCTCATGCATGAAACCAGATCAAAAGGGAAGAGTTACCCAGCCCCTCAGTCCGAAGGGCACAGAGCTCTTAATAGCTCAGACCCACTCGGGACTTAGACACTTGGCATTTTAACAGGCTGTCACAGAATCACAAGGTCTGGTCTATGCCACGCCCGGGCCCCAAGGACCCACACGGTTCCACAGGACAGGCCCGTGACCATGAAACTGGGCCCTTGGGCACCTGCGACCCCTGTCTCTCTCCGTGGCTCCCTGCAGCGAATCCAGCCCAGCCAGGCTCCTGTGGGAGGCTTGTACTGTCCCCTTCAGGGCACAGCGCTCTCAGGGCGTGTTTGCAGTGACACCAGGCAGGCTTTTCAGAGCCTGGGTTTATTGTGGGGAATTCCTTAGGTCAGCACAGAGAAGTGAAGGTTGACATGGTCCGTCCTGGCTATGCCCGCACTCCACCCAGCCATGGTGCTGTTAATTCCATCTCCAGAGAGAGTTGCTGAGTCTCCCCAAAAGCCACCACTTAGCCCTTCCCTGACAACCCATGTGGAGGTCACATGTTCCTCCAACTGAAGATTTCCCAGGCTAGATGTCAGTCGTTCAGCCCTTGGGGCTCCCATTGTTGTTCTGGATCCTCCACTGATATGGGTCGGTTTCAGCCAGTTCTTTAACACCCCATTCATCCAACCCCAGCCAGTGACACCTCCCTCAGTCTCCCGCTCTGCCCTAGTTGCAACCACTGGGTGACAATGCAAAGTGCAGAGGGAAACTGAGGCATGCAGAGGCATAATAAAAAGATTACAGAAAATTCCCACTTTGTCACACAGGTATTCTAGTCCCTGCCACAGCCGGCTGCAGTGTGAAGCCTAGGCCTGTCTGGGGGCACTCAGGGCACTGTATGTCCGAGTGCTAAATTCACTGGCAGCCCATGGGTTTGCTTTTTCAGATTCCTGTGTCATACTCCAGTGTCACTCCATTGTAAATCTGCATTAGGCCATTGAATTCACTGGCAGGATCTGGCTCCGCGTATCCCCTGCTGGCTGAGTTCCCTGCCTGGCTGCCTCCTCGAGGAGACCTTCCCGTGGCATGCAGCAGCAGGGCCTGGGGTCGCCCATCTACCATGGAACTCCTGGGTGATCCTGGGCTCTGAGGGGCTTTGCCGTGTGGTTTGCCCTGTCCCAGCAGTAGTGTCTCTCTCTCTCTCCCTCTGCATTTCGCAGGAGAGCTCTCCCCCCCCCAACCCAGAGTCTCAGAAATTCCTCCGGGCGTATTCCCGCTGCGGCTCCGGGGTCCAGCCACGCCGGTCGCTGTCGCCCAGCCCTGCCAAAACGAGAGCGGTGACAGACACAGAGGCTGCAGGAGCACCGCACACTGATGCCAAGGTGAGGGACTGTGCTCCCCTGGCTCCATGCTCCTGGTGCTCCAGAATCGCTCCTGCGTCTTGCTCTGCACAGGTTCCTTCACTCCAGCCACAGAAGGCCCCATGCTGTGCAGGGGGGTCACTGCTGTCTGGCCTCTCATGCTGCCCCCTTTCCTTCCAGATCCAGGTAGAAGGCACCAGCGTCGACTTCGTCAGCCACAATGCCCGCACCGCCAAGCGGGCCCCTATGCGGCGCTCGCGCTCGCTGCAGTCACTGGCCGAGGTGCTGGAGCAGAAGCGCCGAGAGCAGGAGGAGTACAACGCCAAGCAGAAGGGCCACGTGCCCCAGTAGTACGTAGGCTCCTGCCCAGCCGGCGCCTCTGACACAAGCAAGCCTGTACCCACTTGCTGCTCCGTGCCTGGGACGGCAGCGGCTTCTCTCGCAGCAGCGTGCTCCTTCGCCACTCTGCGGAGTGAGCTCCCGGGGTCAGTGCAGTTGCACCAGCAATGGGCTTGGCCCAAGAGGATCCAACGAAATCCCCGATGAAGCTGCTGTGTGCAGGGCAGCGGGGCCAGGGTAGGCTGCGCAGCGCGGCCTGGTGGCTCTGCTCAATGGGGCTGCTGAGTGTCAGCTGCTCCTGTTGCCTTGCGGGTGCTCAGCTCTGCTGGGAATGGGAGCCAAAGTGACTTAGGAGCCTCAGTCTCATTGAAAGGCTCCTCAGTGCCTGAGACACTTCCCCTAAGTGCCAAGCATGTCCAACAATGGCCGGTAGGGCCTCCGGAGCGACACCCGTAGGGGACCGAGCAAAGCCCGGAGCCTAGGGCTGTGTGGAGATGCCACAGGGCTGATTCCTCCAGATCAGGCCCAGGCCATGGCCCTGTGCTGGCACCATGATGTGTGGGAAGCCTGCACTGCCCGTGCTGTGCCAGGCCTTTGGAGAGACTGAGGCCCGTGGTCTCCAAGGCAGTCTGTCACTCAGTAGGGTGACAAGTCAACTCCTGCTGGGCCAGTATTGGTGAGCCTGGCACCCATCCCTGTCCCATCTGAGCCTCTTGCCCCCGGCCATCTGGCCCTTCCTGGATCCCTTCCCTCGCCGCACGTGCTGACAAACCCTCCTTCTCCCTCGGCAGCCTGCTGGAGCGGAAGGATCACTGGCGCAGGGAGATGGAGGAACGGCAGCGAAACCTGCCCGACCCTGACATGCCACCAGGTCACACCATGATGCCAGAGAGCGAGCGGCTGGAAACCCTCACCAACCTGAAGCAGAGTAAGGGGAGGAGAACCACTGGCGCCCGCTGGAGAGGCCTCCCCGGAAGGGTGGGAAGAGATGAGCCCGCGCGGCTCTGCAGTGCCACACGCTATGCCAGAGGACGGTTCTGCTGACTGCAGCCCTAGCCTCGGCCGTGCGGTGTCACTCTTCTAGGATCCATGGTGCTAATCTCCCCTATCCCCCCGGACAGTCAGACGCCCAGCCCGCCCCAGCCCCAGCCCAGCCCAGCTGCCCCCTCTCCCTCCAGCTGAAGGGCCTGCAGAAGTGTGATGCGCGGAGTGGGACACAATGTTCTGGGGGGGGTCTCAGTGCGGGGTGGCTTCTTCCCCCTGTGACATGCTGCCTCTGTGAACAGGGGCCTTTTGTGTGGGTGTAGCAGGTCAGCTGCCCTGGGGGACCACATAATGGCCTGTTAGCTGATCTCCGGCGAGTGAGAACCAGTGCTTAGTGCTACAGCAGGAAAGGCGCGGCTGTGCCCCCTCTCACCAGCTCCCTTCCATCCGCAGGCCAGGAGCAGCTGGTGAAGGACCTTGTGATGCTGCCGGTGCGGGCCGACACCCTGAGCATTCAGAAGAGGCGGGTGGAGCTGGAGAAGAAGCTGTCGCAGATCGATGAGGCCCTGAAAATCTTCTCCCGGCCCAAGGTCTTCATCAAGCTGGACTCCTGAGAGAGGGGTGTGGTTGTGCTGTGCGTGGATCTGCCACTCTGCTGCGGGGGCTCCTGGTCACTTTGCTCTGTGGGTTGGGGGGGAGGGAAACCAAACTCAATCTGCTTCCACTGGCTGCTGCAGCAGCTCCTGCATTGGGGATTCCCAGAGCCCAGCCCAACGCCGCACGGCCAAGCTGGCCCCCGGCAGAGGAGGGCAGCTGGGCCCTTGTGGGTCACAACGCCAAACGAACCCAAGGGGTGCTGCCAGGGGCCATTGTCTTCAAGGCAGTGCCCCAGCCTCTGACCGGTGTGGGGCTCCTGAGGGGCAGACTGGCCAATGGCACCTTCCGTGCAGCGTTGCTTGGAAAGCTGCAGGCCCGGTGCTGCTCAGCTGCCTCTCTGCCACTCTGTGCGACTGGGCTTACCAGCCTCTCGCTTACATGGAGTGATGGTTTGTGGGGAAAAAGGAGGAGCAGCCATTCCTGTGCCGCTCTGCCCGGCACCCCCTCTCCGGCCCGCCTTCCTCCCAGGATGGAGCTGGGAGCCACAGTGGGCATTTGGAGGGAAATCCTTTAAGGCGGGAGATCGGCAGCTCTACGGCTTGGGAGAGTCTGAGCGTAACCCTGCAGCACCCCACTGCTGGGGAGGGTGTGACACAGCCGGGCCTGAGAGCCAGCTCCCTGCCAGCCCAGGCTGGACCTCTGCCCGGTGCTCCTCTGGCCTGGCCACCGCTCCCCTGCAGCCCTCTGCCAAAGGCCATCTGCCTGGGCCGAGGGGCAGCCCTGCAGCCGTGGCTTGTCCCACCTGCTAGGGATGCTTGGTAGGCCAAGACTAGCAAAGGGGCAGAGGAACCAGGTGTGGGGATCCTGTCCCTGCTGGCAGGGAGCTGGCATTGGGGACTTGCGGGGAGCTTGGGAACCCTTCTGGGGATGTGTTGGACAGCTTTTAAATAAAGGGTTTTGTAGGTATTGTGTGCGGCAGGTGTGTGTGAGGGGGAGGGCTGGCTGGGTGCTGCTTTGTGCTGTGTGGCAGGTGAGGCTGGAGTAGGTAGAGTGTTGGGCATTGGCAGGGCCCAGGGTGGGGAATGCCTGGCTGGGCACTGCACTGGCTGGCAGGTGGGGGCAGTGCATGGTTGGTTGGTGTCTGGGCAGTGGGGCCCAGGGGCTGAGGGGGGAGCCTGCCAGGTGCTGTGCTGGAGGGCAGAGCCTGGGTAGTCTGCACCTTTCATGCTCCTTGGTGATCCAGCTGTATGCACATGTGGTGCCAGATGCTGCTGTCCTCCAGCTGTGCAAGCCTGCTGCATGAGGGGGAGGCAGGGATGCCTCCAGCTGTTCCCAGCGGCTGAATCAGCCCCTTAAGGCTGAGCAGCCTGTCCCACCAGCTGAGGATTTGACCTCCTGTCTGGGACTGTCAGTGGTTGCTGGTGCTGCTTCTCCCTGCTGCCTTGCAATGGGCCATGGAGGAAAGAAGAAACTCCTGGCAGAGGAGCAGCAGCAGCTAAAGGCCTGTAAGTCTGGGGAAAGCCAGGCCAGGCCTTTGTGGGCACGCAGTGTCTGCTGAAGCTAGCCCAGTCTTGCTGCTGGAGCAGGGGGAGCGTGATGTGCAAGCCCTGGACCACACTGCCCTAGCCAGGCTCCCACCAGGGCTAGCTGGTAAAGATGGGGAAGGAGCCTTCAGGCAGTGCAGTAACCCAGGAGCTCTAGAGGCTGCAGGAGATGGAGACTTTCCCTTCCCCATGGCAGAGAGTCCAGCCCCTCTCAGCGGTGGTGGATGGTGGCCTTTGCGCTGGGTGTGTAGCTGTTTCGTTCCCCTGCTTCATGGGTGACTCTCCCCATTGCAGGCAGTGCTAAGGCACCAGCGTGTCAGGCACACAGCCCCCACGCTGGCTTGGTGGGGGTGCTGCTGCACCATCAATGCGAATCCCTTCCGCAGCACCAAACTGTGCCCCGCAGCCTAATGAAATAGCCGGGCTCAGAGTGCCAGCGGTTCCTGCTGCGCTGGCAGAGTTGTCCGGCCTGCAGGGCAAGCAGCCCAGGGGTAGGAGTGGGATTGGAATCTGCCCCCTGGGTTTTTGTAAATCTCCAGTCTTGTGTCCTGAGAATGGGAGCGGGCAGGGCCCTGTGCCTGCGGGCAGAAAGTGAGTGTGTGTGGGGGGGAGATGACCCCTAAATGGAGAACGTAGCTGCTGAGGCATGTGCTGGAGGGGGCTCTGTTACAATTGTCGGCTGCTGGGGCCCTGCTGTTCGGGGGCTGGGGCGGCGGCTTCAGGAAAGGGAAACGGCAGAAGAGCTGGTGGACTGGTTGCAAAAGCCGCAGCAAAACCACAGTTGTGTAAAGGAGCTGAATGCAGAGGAGCTGTAACTGATGGGGCCAGGGCAAGGCGGTTGAGCTCCCAGCCTACTCTGAGCAGGTCCTACACCCGCTCATCCCCACCTAAGCAACTCAAACACCAGCTCATGCTGCCCTGTGGCTGCTCTGTGCTGCTGGGGGAAACCAGCAGGGGAATGCCCCCGGCTCAGGAATCTCACAGCTCTGCATGTGTCAGGAGGAGACTGCCGCATGGGTGAATGCTGGGCTCTCGAGACTGGATTCCCCACAGTCCATCATTACTCCTGTGCAGGGGAAGCATGACCTGCTGCCAGCTCAGGATGGCAGCATTTCCCCCTCACTGGACCCAGGGGCAGGCTGGGGGAACATCCACCCTGCTGCATTCCAGTCTGATGCTCCAAGGCCCTGGGCAATACATCAGCCAACTAGTGCTAAATTTGGAAAAGGAGCAACTCCAGCCGGGTAATTGTGCAGTATGGCCCCCTTGTATATTGTTAGGCTTCTTTTTGTTCCTAATATACCTTAAAAAAACTCCTCCTTATTGTCCTTAACTCTGCTGGCCATAGATTTTGCCTTGTGTCCCTTTGCTTCCCTTATCAATTTTCTACAATTCCTAGTTTCTAACTTTATATTAATTACTAGCAAGTTCCCCCGTCTTCCTTGGTTATTTTTTATAGCTACCCTCACTTGCCCTCTAAGCCAGGTTGATTTAACCAATATGGCCTTTTCCCTCAAGTATGGCTTTTTGGGCATCTAGTAAAGTGTTCTTAAACAATTCCCAATTATCATTCACATTGTTCAGATTAAATTCGTCCTCCCAGCTGATTTGGCTCCTAACTGTTTTTAGCTTTGTGAAATTGGCCCTTTTGAAGCACCAAGTGTGTGTGCGTCTCTAATCTATCTGTCTGTCTGTCTCTGTTGTGGACTTTATTCTGTTTGCACACTATAAATGTGATCAAATCATGAGTCCTTCTTTTTTAGTTCTGTGATCAGTTCCTCTTTAGCTATTCGGACAAGGTCTAATATAGAATTTCCCTGTATTAGAAGCAACAGTGTTTGAGTTTGGAAATAGTTGTCTATGGTTAGAAGTGCCAAGCGTGGTTTAGTGCGGCACCAGGAGCCTTACAGCGTGTGTCCCGCAGGTTGAAGTCCCCCATGGCACTTTTTTCTACGTTAGAGGTCGGTGCCTAGGGAACCACTCCTGCTGGTCCCTGCTGTGATTTGGTGGGCGGTAGCAGACACCAATTAATACCCCATCTTGTGCTTTATCTGTTAGGCCTTGATCTATATACATCCAAGATAATTTTCTTTCACATTTTCCATGACAGAGTGCCATTCCCCCACCCCTTTCGCCCACTCAATCCTTCCTAAATAGGTTAGAACCATTGATTTTAACATTCCACTCATGGGTCCCATCCCACTGGGTTTCAGTAATACCAGCGAGATGAAATTTATGATCCTATGAGCACTTGCAATTCCTCGTTTGTTACCTAGGCTCTTGGTATTAGTGTGTAGGGAATTAAAGCATTTCTTCTCTTCCTGTCCTTTGGTTCCTTGGTATTCTCAACATTGCAATGTTGTGCTAAATGAGCGCTCAGATCATCCCTTCTTTTACCCTCCCCCTTTAACACCCTCCAGACTACTGTAGTCAGCCTATCCCTGAACTGATTGGTTTCCTGTCTACTGAAGGGGAGGTCATCCAAACTATACAGCCTCCTCACCCCGTAGGTGGTGGACCAATGTTCCAGTAAACCAAACCCTTCCATGCTACCCCACTTATCTAGCCAGCAAGTCACTTCCAGCATCTTCTGCCTTCCTTTGCTTGTGGAACAGGGAGGCTCCGAGAGGCAATCACTTGGCCGTTCTGCTTCCGGGTTCCCTGAAGTCACCTACTAGCTGTGAAAAGAACAGGAGGACTTGTGGCACCTTAGAGACTAACCAATTTATTACAGCATAAGCTTTCGTGGGCTACAGCTCACTTCATCGGATGCATAGAATGTGAGCTCTAGCATAGAATACTAGCTGTGAGCTCTCCCGTGACGCAGTGTCAATCTGAACCATCTGTGATGTTGGCAGACCAGGTGCCGGCTCATGCCTCCACTGAACACGGACAGATAGCGTGCTGGGATCAGTCTGGCGCCTCTGTGTGTTAGTATTGTTCAAAGAGGTATTAGCATGTTCAGGGGTTAGACTGTCTTGAATGCTTGGGAGTTGCTGCCTGCGTTAAGCTCACTGATAACAGCTGCTTTCCACACTGTAAGGTCATGTTTGAGCAGTTGTATTATGAGCCTCTGTAACTGTGTAAATCACCAGCCAGGAGCGAGCCCCATCAATGAGTGTGAAGTGCTGGTCTCCAACAGGAGGTGTTCCGGCCTGCCCGCCAAGGAAGGCCCCTCAACACCAGCTGACAACAGTGGAACACATGAAAGAGGACAAAGGACTGTATTGTTGACTCCCACCCCCATAAAGAGTAGTCTTGCAAGTGAATTCCTCCCCTCAGCTGAAGTTGCAGCTCAAAGCAGAAGTAGGGCAGGCATTAAAAACCCCTATGTTGCGTGGACACTGCGGGCCAGGTTTCTAGGCATAAGCGAAAGATCCCCAGTGCTTAGCCTGAGTTAGATACACAAATGAGTTTCAGGCTTCAGTTTCGAAAGGTAATAGACATTTCTGTAATAAGCAAGTTCTGTATGTCCTTTAGGCCTATGTTTACCTGCTTTAACCTTGTCAATGACTCTCATTTCCTTTTCCTGTTAATAAATCTGTATATAGTTTATGATAGGATTTGCTACAAGCATTGTCTTTGGTGTGAGATCTAAGGTGCAGTTGACGTGGGGTAAGTGACTAGTCTTTGGGACTGGAAGTAACCTGGATATTGCTGGTATAAGGGAGCATCTATCACACAGCTACTCACCTGGGTGCCAAGGCAGATCGGCGTGCCCAAAGGGGACAGTTGTGACTGTTAGTGCCTGAGGCGTTTACACTGGGTACTTTGGTGAAATCCAAGTATAGAGCTTCCAGCCAGCTTGGGGCTTGTGCCCTGTTTCGTAACAGCCTGCCCTGATGTCAGCACACTTGAGCCCCTGCAGGGCAGGGTGCCGCCATCCCCAAGGGATCTGCTCCTGGTGCCGCCCGCCTTGGCCCCATCCTTCTGTTCCTGGCAGAATGTTCCGTTCGTTCTCCTGCGGACCGAGGCCCCAGCTTGGGCGGCTGGAGAACTCTTTGTGGATAAGATTGATTTTTCTTACAGGTTGGGCTGAGCTGCCAACCGCACGTGTGCCCCGGACATTGCGCTGGTCCCTTAGGCCTGCTGGATCTTGAGGTATCTGCCTTAGTGGCCCCATTGAGGACCTGGTATTGATTAGAAACTCTCAGCTGTGGCAGCCCCAGTCAGCCCACTCGTATCTAGCCCTAGCCGTGTAGCAGATGGCCATGCCCTCTTGCCTCTCCTCTCTGATGTCGGCTTTCTCCAACTCATCTGCCTCAGTGCACACAGGGGCTAACCCAGCAGCAGGCTGGGGCCAACCTGGCTTGCATCTTCCAGCCCCAGGCATGTGAGAGACCCATGCTTCTCCCAGACCGCCTCCCCCCCCCCCCCCCTGCGGGCATATTGGTGCCTGCCCCAGGGAAAGGCAGGGGCTTTCCTGGAGGGGGAGCCATGTTTGTATGAGCGAGGCACGGTTAGAACAGGCCAGGGGTAGGAGCCTGGGGGCTGGGCTAGCTGCCTGCACTGCTGCCCCACAGCCAGCATTAGTCTAGTGCTGCCCCGCCCACCCCCTGCACCGTCAATGCTGGGGCCCGACTTAGCTTTGCTGAGACCCCTTCATCCTGCTCTACAGCCCCGCTGCTCGTCCAGCCCTGTACCCAGACCCGGCGCGGCACAGGGCCCATGGGGGCTCCTGGCTGCTGCAGTGCCGCACACTCCTTGAGCAGCAACAGCATGTCGCTGGCTCCGGTGCCGGGGGAGAAGCTGGGATGTGCCGGCGTGTCCGCTCTAGCACTGAAAGGCCAGCGCCTTTGGCCAGGGCAGCCCCTCCCTGCAGCACACAGCCCGTGAGCACTGAAACCAGCCGCGTGCCTGCACCTGGCTCAACCCGACTGGCTTTCCGGCTCCTGCAGGGGATTTGCAGTGCAGCCTGCTGCCCGTTCCCCACCTACATGTGCGGGGCTGGCTGCTGGAACTGGGCTGCCTTGGCGGGAAGCCCAGGCAGGGCCCGTGGACTCCGGATACACATGCACACACCCTGGGCGCCCTGCTGCACTCGCGAGGCCAGGCAGGACGCTCGGGATGAGACCGCTACATGGGGGCTGGAGCTGCCACTGGGTCTCTTCCCCAGCCAGGCAGGCAGGGAGCACCCTGCCCTTCTTCGCGCTCAGCTGTATTACACAGGTGCTCCCTGTTCTGGCCAGCCCCTAGTGCACTGGGGCTGTATGGACACACACGCCAGTCCCAGCCCTCTGGATGGAGTTGCATTGTCAGAAAACTAATTTAATCTGCCGGGTGCTTTTTTTTTTTTTTTTAATGTGGGTCTAACGCTTTGCCGTGTGAGCCCAAGCCACTGGGCTAACGGTAAACATTTCTGTGGCCAGCTAGAGCTGCTGAGGGGTCCCGCTGCCTCCGTCCACGTGTGAACATATCAAACTGGTGCCAATACAGCAGCTGGCGTGCCCACAAGCGCCCCGCACGGGAGCCACGTGCGTGAGGGGCCGGGCACCGGTCGCCATCTCAGCGAGATGTGTTTGTGGCTGTTGGGGGGGGACGGGGGGTGCAGTGTTTGTGTTTGGGGAGTGGGGGAGGTTTTGTTTTTTTTCCTTTTCCAAGGTAGTAACCTTAGGGCCAGACGGGCGGGCCAGGGCTTGTTGCTGGCTGCGACCTGTTTCAGAGGCAGGCTCCTGCTACCACTATGCAGTGCTCAGCCCCCAGGGCCAGCTGGGACCCACGGCCTCCCTGGCCTCGCAAGCATGGCCCCAGGATCTGTCCGTGGTGGGGCCTGTGGGTGCATTACCCCCATGGCAGGCAGCGAGGGAGGGCTGCCACCGTGGTGGTAAAATGAGTGCAGCACAGGCCTGGGGCCCACTCAGCTCTGGAGCGGCGAGGGGGCCCTGCTGACTACAGCTGTGTTAAGGCCTGCAGAGCCCTTGGCTTCACCCCGTGGCCGGCGCTGGATGCTGATGGTCCCATGCTGCACTAGGGCCTGGGAATCCCACCTGGCGCACCCCAGGCCCGTGGCCAGCGCTCAGCCCAGAACCAGCCAGGGCCACACTTAATTCCTGGGCCGTGCTCCCTGGGCAGCACCGTTAGCTCTCCCGGGGCTCCTGGCCGAGAAGAGGTGAGAGGCGTTTCGGGGGAGGGCGATGAAGGTTGCTCCGAGGGGGTTGGTTTGGGGGTACCGGGAACACCTGGGAGCTGAGCACGGGTCTGGGGCTGGTGCCACGGCATGGTTTGTTCTAGGCATGCCCTGCGCCATGCGACTCCCCCCGGCAGACGGTCTCTGTTTAGTGTCAGGCAGGGGCTGGCCTGAGCCCACCCGCCCAGGGCTGCGGCACCGCTGTGCTCCGAGCTCCGGGGGAGGCGGGGGTGCCGTTCTCAGCAGTACGCACAGCGGGGGTGCCACAGCAGCTCTCGGTGATGCTCAGGGCGGACACACGTGGTGGGGGAGGGGAGCCTACATTCCCCCCCACCCCCCCCAGAACACAGGTTCACGCCTTGGGGGGAGGGGTCACTGCCACCATGTCCCTCTGCCCAGCTCCCTGCAGCCAGCCTGGCCTCGCCCCTCACGACTTGTGTCGCCCAAGAGCAGGGGGAGGCAGCCGAGCTGGGGCCCAGCTAAGCCTTTGGCCGGAGTGTTTTGAGTGTCCTTCTGCAGCAGAGATGGGCAAGGGCCCCCCCTCACCTGGCACCACCCAGCTAGGCCTGGCCCCTGGGCATTTCTGTGGGTCGGTGCGGGGAGGGAGGGGGCAGCAAGGAAGGGCACCCCCAAGATGCCTGTGGCAGCGGCCGCAGGCCTGGCAGAGCCCAGCCACCCGGGCAGCGTTAGCCCCGCCCACCCCCCCCCCACGGCACTAGCCCCCCCCGCTCCCCCCCACGCGGCACTAACCCGCCAGCCCCCCACACGCGGCGCTCGCAGTTTGACCTGGAGCCACTGGGAGCTGAGGGCCCCCAGGGCCCGTTAGGACAGAGCCACACTTGGGGCTCACCCCCCAGCCCCAGAGAACAGCAGCTGCTGGCACAGTGCCCACCTGCAGCCAGGGCCCCCCCGACCCTGCAGACAGCGGGTCACAGCGCCAGCTCCGAGGGGGCCAGGGAGCTGCCACTCCCCCTGCCTGGGCAGGTGGCAAGATGAGCTTTGCCTCAAGGAAACGCTGAGGCAGCCGTGGATTACTGCTGGCCCGGGACGAGGGCTGCCTGGGCACAGCTAATCCATGTCCTGCTAGTCACGGCAGGAGTCCTCCTGCCAGGGGCCGGCCTGTAAGGGGGGGATACCAGGGCAGGATGGAGGGGCCCCAGCTCTCTGTCCCCCCCAGGGGGAGGCAGTGGCGCCCCAGCCCAGTGCACGGCCCTGGCAGGAGTTTGTTCCTGGGCTGCAGCTGGGATTCTCCAGGGCAGGTTCACCCCGTTCCCTGGTTCTGGCCCATGGCAGGGGCCGGGGGCTGCAGGGAGGAGCGGCCGCTGGGCCCAGAGGGCCAGGGAACGGCTGCTTACCACGGGGAGGGCCCCAAGAAGCAGGGCCCGGCCGCATGCCAGCACCTCTGGTAGAGGCGAGTTCCAGCATCTCCTGCCCTGCTGGGGAAGGCGCCCATCTCCGACTGGCACCTCAGGGACTTGTGATGTGATTCATGCCACATCCTTGCACAGGGGGTAGTGATTTATGGCTCCTGAGCCAGTGGGGGAAGGGCAAGGGGCTTGGCAGACCCCAGTGCCCTCATGCTGAATGGCACCCAGGCCCAGCAGGTGGGTGTTAACCCTTTCGCAGCTGGGGAGGCGGAAGTCCTGCTCCGTGGGGCAGAGTGGTGCCCAGGGCTATGCCCAGGGGACGTCCGTGGGATGGGGGGGGGGGCGCGTGCCTTGGGCAGCACTCACCTGGTTCCGGAACGTGCCTGTGGTCTGTAGGGCGCAGCCACTGCCCTGAAGAGAGGTGGGGACTGGAGAGGCGCCATTCCCCTCCTTACGGGGCAGCCCTGCCCATGGGGTGTTAGCGGCAGCACTGATGTCTGGAGGGCCAAGCAGGCACCAACCCCTCCCTGCTCGGCATGTTAAGGGCCAGGAGCACTCAGGGCTGGAGTCACTAGCATTTCCGCCTGCCCTGCCCTCGTTACCCAGGCTTGGCGATGGGGCAAGCCCTGGGCCCTCTTGGGACCTGCCCCCAGGGCAAGCACAGGAGACGAGCGGGCGCTTTCTAGAAAAGGTTTAATGGCCCATCGCAATATATTAATTTATGATGCATATTTTCATAAAACAATTAAAAAAAACCCACTTGATTGGAAGGAAAGGGGCAGGGGAGGGGTGGGTCTGGCCCAGGGGGTGGGGCCCGAGGAGGGGCAGCGTCTAGTCATTTGGTTCCCCATGAGGGTGGGGGAGCCCCACAGCCCGGGGAGGGGAAGAGCTCAGCGCTCACGTCTCCACTGCCGGCTGCCACCCTTCCTGTGGTGGGGACAGGGCGCCCAAAGGAGGAGACTGGCTGGGGCAGGGCCCGGCTAGCCACCGCTCCCATGCCAGCGAGGGGGGAGGGCAGGCGGGCAGCTCCCAGGCCTGCCACCCAGGTGGTTCCCCTATAGGGTGAGGAGCGTGCCGTCCTCCTGCAGACTGCCCCCGTGGCTGCCACTGGCACTGCCCAAAGAGTGCAGGGAGCTGGGCAGCGCCAGGCTCTGCTGGCAGCTCTTGTCCAGGAGGCCGCCGTTGGGGCAGCGGGCGGCGCCAGCGCTCTCGATGACCAGGTCCCCCTCCTCGTCGCTCTCGCCCTCGGCCGTGCTGAAGTGGCTCAGGTAATGGGAGGCGGGGCTGGGCGTGCTGTCCGTCGAGACGCCCGAGCTGCCCGAGGCCTTGCTGCTGCGGATGACGTTATTGCGCTGGTTGGCCGGCTTGACGGTGACGATGAGGTTGTGGCTGTTGGCCACCATCATGTCCGTCACCTGGTCCAGCGACTTGCCGGCCACGTCGATGCCGTTCACCTCCAGGATCTCGTCACTGACAGCCAGCAGCCCAGTGCTCTCGGCCAGCCCACCCTTCACCAGGCGGGAGATGAAGATGCCGGGCACCTTCTCGACGCCCTGGGGGGCCACACGCACGCTGATGCCGTCGCGGATGTAGAAGCCCAGCGGCTTGTTGGAGCCGTGCTTGTGCAGCCGGACGCGCCGGTGCGTCTCGGGCAGGATGTCCACATCGATGATGGAGGAGATCTGCCGGAAGTCCTGGGGCAGGCCGATCAGCAGCTGGGGCTTGGCCCGGTGGTGCGCTGGCCGCAGCAGCCCCTTCTTCTTCCGCTGCAGGGAGTTGGAGGTGAAGACGCTGGAGTCGGCTTCTGCTGCAGGGAGCAAGGAGAGCGCCCGGGTCAGACAAGAACCTGCCGGCCCCGGCCCCGGCCCCTCCTACCTCCTGGAGACAGTGCCCCAGCCAGGAGGGCCAGCCCCCTTGGGCGCCCTGGCCCCACAGCCAGCTGCCCCAATGCAGCAAGCAGCCCACTTCAGGATCTTGACCCAGAGCCCAGGATCACCCATGGCAGAGGCCCCTCCCTGCTTCGGCTTTGCACTCGTCTTCCTGGGTTGTTTTAATGACATGTTTTAATGCTGGGCTAGCAGCCCCCTGCTAGCCCAGCCCTGGGCTCCCCACTACTCTGCCGGTGCCCCTCACTCCCGACCCACAGCCCCCTGCTAGCCCAGCCCTGGGCTCCCCCCTACTCTGCCGGTGCCCCTCACTCCCGACCCGCAGCCCCCTGCTAGCCCAGCCCTGGGCTCCCCCCTACTCTGCCGGTGCCCCTCACTCCCGACCCGCAGCCCCCTGCTAGCCCAGCCCTGGGCTCCCCCCTACTCTGCCGGTGCCCCTCACTCCCGACCCGCAGCCCCCTGCTAGCCCAGCCCTGGGCTCCCCGCTACTCTGCCGGTGCCCCTCACTCCCGACCTGCAGCCCCCTGCTAGCCCAGCCCTGGGCTCCCCCCTACTCTGCCGGTGCCCCTCACTCCCGACCCGCAGCCCCCTGCTCCCCCACAGGAGGGGTCAGCAGCTTGGCAGCAAGACTCCACGGTGCCATCCCCAGGTGGGGGGCTCTGCCACTGGGCTGAATTGGGGCAGGGGAGCCCTCTGGTCTCTGTCAACCACACCAGCCCCACAGGGACCAGGCAGCTGCTTCTGCTCAGCCCTAGAGCCAGTGTCCCAGCCCCCGCCCCTCCAGCTGGAATCCCCCCCAACCCCCACAATAGCCCATAATCTCCACCCGCCATCCTACCTGGAAGAGCCCCTCCCCCACCAAACCCACCCAGCAAGAGCCCCTCTCCCTTCCCCTGCAGGCCTGGAGCCCTCTGATAAGAGCACAGCAACCATGGGGGGAGGGGAAGGACTGGGCTGGGCCCCGACACTCTCTGGGATCTCAAGCCCTGCCCCCCACGTGGGATCCCAGCTCACTGGCCTGTGGGTGGTGACACCTCACTCCCTTCCCACTTGGTGCCCAGCCCCACACCATGGGGAGAGCCACCTGGCAGGGCTGGAGCTTGGGAATCCCCAGGACTGAGCTCTAGGTGCAGCCCCAGGGCCTCTCCCCAAGGCATCGCCACAGAGACACCTGCCTGGCGCATGGCTATCCCTGCCCCAGCTCCGGAGCCGTGTGCCCCAGCAGCGCCCCCGGCTGGCTGCCAAGAGCATTGCGGCCCTGCTCAGCACAGTCCCATGGCACCAATCGCTCCTTCTGGGCACCAGACAGGGCTGGTGCTGCCCACACGAGCATCACGCCAGCCAGATGCAGAACCCAGGACTGGCCAGGGAGTGCCCAGGCTAGGGGCGACGGCTCCTTCCTGCAGGCCTGGAGAGGGGGCCACATCCTCTGACCCCCGGGGTCAATGCATATGTCGAGCCGGGCAGGCCTCCCACCAGGGGGCCAGCTGTCTGCCCCAAAGCTCCATGGCAACAGGGCTCCAGCCCTGCCCTGGGGCAGAGACTGCTCCTGGGCTGGCCACAGCCGGGCAGCCTCCCTCGGGCTGAAGAGAGGGCACCTGGGGGCGACGGGAGCAGGTTCCCCAGGCTGTGAAATGCTCTGAGCCTTTCGTGACACCCCTGCACTGTCCTGACAGCTCCCCAGGGCACTCGCGCGGTGCCAGGCCCGGCTGGTGTCACGCGGGCTCCGGGCTGCCATGGCAGCGGGGAGGGCAGTGCCATGGGAACGCTGCTATCAGGATTAGCTCTGCTAGACCCGGGGCCAAGCAGCCAGCGAGGGGCAGCTCCTCAGGTCTGCCCGCTGCCGGGCTGGCACAGGCGCTCCTTGCCAGGGCCTGCCGAGCTACATGCGGCCCAGGGATGGGGCGAGGGGAGACAGCACCACACGAATGCTCTGCGTGGCCCTCCCCCGGGCTTCACCACCCCCACCAAACCCCTCCCTGCTTCTCCTCCCCTCCACAGCACACCCCAGATCCTCCCTCCCCACCCCGTCAGGATAGGCCAGGCCAGCCCAGCCCACCCACTGATGGGCACAGAGATCCCAGCCCCAGATATCTGCCATGGGCCCCCTTGGCTCACACTCTGGGATGCACCCTTGCCCCTGGGCTCCAGCCCATCCCATGCTCCCCTCCAACACCAGACTGCCCTCTGCCCCACTGGCTTCTGCTGGGGCAGCCATCAGACCCCGTGCCTGAGAGAGGTAGGAGCCTGCATGCCCAGGCCGCCAGCCCCTCCCAATCCAGCTACCCTGCTGCCCCTTCTCGTGCCCTGCCCCCACAGAGGAGCCTGTGCCCATGGCCCCATGGAGTCTGCTGCCCCGTCATGCTCTGCACCCTCGGCTGCCAAAACCCAGGTTACGCCCTTTGTGCTGGTGACCGAAGTCTTAAAGCCCCAAGCTGAGGCCCCCAGGCCGCGCTGAGTGCCAGCGTGCCAGGCCAGGCCATGGCAGCTGGGAGACGCCAGGCCCGTGCAGGGCCTGCTCCCTGCTGCTGCCACTGTCAGCCAGGCACAGAAGCAAGCAGCCTGCGGCTGAGGGTGTTACCACGCCAAGCCTGGCCCCACCAATTCCTCCTCAAAACACCCCCTCTGCCTGCATGCCCCCCCCGCCCACATACACCCACCCATCATTCCCCTCCCTCCCACAGGAGCTGCTGGCTCCCCCCATCCTGGGGGGGGGGGGTGTCTCCCTGGGGCAGCCCCAGTCCCCCTCCCCAGGCTGACTGGCACAGCAAGGACACCTGCTGCCAGGGCTCAGGGGAGGAGGAGCTCAGGACGCTCTCTGCTCAGGGAGGACCTGGCATTGGCCGACTCACTGGCAGCAATTCCCCTCTCTTCCTGCAACAAGCCCAGCTCTGGGGTGCCATGCAGCCTCTGATTGGGGCCCACGCCGAGGACACCCTGCTCTACCCCGGCCCACGGCTGTCCCTCCCTGCAGCCAGGCAGGTGCTGGCACAGCGGTGGGTGAGAGCAGCGGTGGGGCTGTACCCGCCAGTGCTGGGGGAGCAGAGGCGCTGGGCCAGGGGATTACATGGCATGTGCTGGGCTGGGATTAGAGGAATCTGAATAACGGCTTTAATCGTACTGTGAGTCATGCCCCTTGGAGTTAACCCTGGAGCTGCCAGCTCCCACAGACCAGGTCAGGGCACCTGCATGCCAGCTTGGCCTCTTCCCACTCGAGGAGAGGCCAGGGCTGGCTGGCATGCAGGAGCCAGTGGGCACGTTCCCTAGCTCCACTGGTCGCTCCCCCATGCGTGTCCCATGATGCTGGGGGTGCAGATGTTCAGGGCAGTACCACCCAGTGCTCTGAGGGCACCCACAGCAGAGATGGGGAGCCCACCCCTGGGGGTGGATCACCAGAAGGGGCACATCTCTATGCCAGGCCAGGCAGACTGCCGGCTCTCGGCACTGTGGAGCAGCAGACATGCCCAAGGCAGCTGACGCCAGCCGGGACAGCACGGGAGCTAACCAGAGACGCTGCTCCGAGCTGCCAGGGCTGGGACTGGCACCAGCTGGCTTGGGGTGCCGGGCAACTGCATTGCGGCTTGCGCTCCCATGACCATGAGATCAAGCCCAAGAGAAGCCAGGGAGAAATGGGCTCCCAGCCCCCACCCCCACGGGCATAGAGGGGGGCCCCATGGGACAGACAGCTCGCAGCCAGCCCTTGGCCCCAGCTAGGGATAGGCCCCTGGCGCCTCCAGCCCAGTCCAGGCAGACACCCATCTGCACCCAGCTTCCCCACAACTCCAGGTGCCCCAATCCCAGTGGCTGCCATTGAGCCCAGGAGGGCAGCCCACCCCACAGCTCATGACACACCGCAGTACCTGGCTGCTCCTTGGAGATGTCCCCTGCAGGGCTCCTCGCGACAGGCCCCGCCAGCCAGCAGGTTTCTTTCACGAGCGCCGCGAAGCTTTGGGTGTGGCGTTTACGGACAGGTGAGGGGAGGCGAGAGCCTCGGCCGGGTTGGGAAGACCCTGGGGCCGTCCAGACCCAGCCTGTGAGCCCTGCTGGGGACTCCTCCCAGAGATGCCCGGCTGAGCAGCAACTGCCTCTCAGGGCACACGCCCGCCTGCAGGGCTGGTGGCTATAAATATCTCACCGTGCACACACCACGCTGTATTTTTAGCCCAGGAAATTCGGCAAGGCCTTTCCCAGCTATTTCTGTGGGTGATTCTCCGCTGTCTGAGTCACCGGTGGATGTGAGCAGCTCAGCACCATCTCCTCCGGGGCAGCTGCCTCTGCACACCTGGGGCAGGCCAACCCCACCGCAGAGCAAAGCAGGGCTGCCTGGCTGCCCCCGCTGACACAAGCCTGAGGAAGAGGCCGATGATGGAGCCAGAATCCACATGCTCAGAGCCAAGGCCATTTCTTATCAGGCTGCAAGCTCTTCCTTCTGCATTCCCCCCCCCCCCGCCCCGAGAACCCCCCTTGGGACTCACCATCCTCAGCAGCTGCCGGCTGAGGGCTCCCAGCCTACAAGGGGGAAGTGCGCAGGTGGCAGGGGGTCCCCACATCACAGAAGCCTTCCTTGGCCACACAGCGGGGGCTCTGCCCCCATCCCATCATTACTGCCCCAAGCCTGAGCCCAGGGGCTGCTGCAGAGCAGTGCAAGCATCAGTGTGCAGCAGGAGCAGATGGCTGGGCCTGGGAACTGGAGCCACGTTTCTGGTGCGGAGGCACAGCTCACTAGGGATGCACACCAACATGGGCTCCGCGCCCCCTGCTGTTTACAGGGGCAGTGCCCAGAGAAGTGTGGCCGAGCGGGCAGAGCACAGGGCTGGGACTCAGGAGAGCTGGGCTCTGTTCCTGGCTCTGCCACTGGCCTGCTGGGTGAGCCTGGGAAAGTCACTGACCCCTTGGTGCCTCAGTTTCCCCATGGGTGAGGGGACGATAGCCACACTGCCTCCTTCGCCATTGGAGAGTCCAAGCTGAGTGGGGGGCAGGGGGTGGAGAACAGGAGTGCTGGGGCTCCTGGTAACGCTGTCAGGGACCCGGTGGCTCCGACGCTCCCCAGAAGCCAAGCTGCTGGCCCAGCCCTTTGCTACCCGCCTCCATTCCCCACCTGCCTAGCTCCACCAGTGTATCTATGTCACACTTCAGGCAACACACAACATTCCCCCTTGGTGGGTCCAGCAGGGGCACCCGCTCCCGGCTCCTCGGCTGTCACCTTTCTTGGACAGAGACGCGCATCTCTCCACCCACTGACCAGGGTTTTTCCAGGCTGCACAGTTCTCTGCCTACACAGTGCTGTTCCCAGCAAGCCAGACTGTCTAAACAGGCCTTTGATCTCTCTCCCGACACCATGAACAGCTGTAAATTACCCACAGTGACAAGTCACCATGCAGCCCTTTGTAAGCGAGCACGTTTATTCTGAAGGTGAAAGCACTAGAGAGAAAACAATAATTCTTACACACATCCTAAAAACTTACCTGCGGTCATGCAACAGTCTTATGGGGCCTCTGGAGGCCAAAGCCCCCAACCCTTCCCAGGAAGGATTGGGGCCCCCTTGTACAGAAGGTCCAGTCCGGCTGCTGGATCAGAAGTAGGCCCTGAGTCAGTTTAAACTCAGGCTATTGATCCAAAAGTCCTTTCTTTGTCTGTTGGCCTCTGGAGAATCCAGTCTGAACCGGTGCACGTGAATCTCTCCAGATGGTGGTACCTCTGGAGGGCGGGGGTTACAAGCCAAATGAATTTCCCTCATCACCCTGCACTGTTCTTAGTTCATGGGGTGAGCTGTGGCCACTCTCCCCCATGGAAATACAGGCAATCCCTGGCCCACCGTGATGATATGTAAACTTAATACAGTGAGATCTCCCAGTGATACTGCAGGAAATTGCCGTATCTGTCAGAGCGGTCTTCAGAATGGGGAACAAAGCGGACCCGGGGAGTTTTAGACCAGTCAGGCTAATTTTGATACCAGGAGAGATACTGGAACAAGTTAACAATCAGTCAGTTTGTAAGCACCAGAGGATAATAGGGTTACAAGGAAGAGCCAGGGTGGATTTATCAAGAACAACTCATGTCAAACCAAGCTAATTTCCTTCTTTGACCTCACTGGATGGGGGCAGCAGTAGATTTAATCTAACTCCATTTTAGTGAGGCTTTTGTCACAGTCCCACAAGACATTCTCGTAAGTAAGCTAGGGAAACGTGGTCTAGATGAAATTACTCTATGGTGGGTGCACAACTGGTTGAAAGGCCAGACTCAAAGAGTCGTTATTGATGGCTCGCTGTCAAACTGGGAGGGCGTATTGAGTGGGCTCCCGCGGGGGGGCTGTCCTAGGTCCAGTGCTATTTAGTATTTTCCTTAATGACTCGGATAATGGAGCAGAGAGCATGCCTACAAAAACCAGCAGATGACACCAAGCTGGGAGGGATCACGTGCACTTTGGAGGACAGCGTTAGAATTCAAGACAACCTTGACAAATGGGAGAACTGGTCTGAAAGCAACAAGATGAAATTCAATAGAGACAAGTGCCATGTATTACACATAGGGAGGGAAAAATCTCCAATGCACCGATACAAAACGGGGAAGACCTGGCTAGGCGGCAGTACCGCTGGAAAGGATCTATGGCTCATAGCAGATTGATAACTGTATTCAGTTTGCAATGTGATGCAGTTGCAACAGGCTAATGTCATTCTGGGCTGCATTGGGCGCCACATTTCAGGAAGGATGTGGACAAATTGGAAAGTCCAGAGGAGAGCAACAGAAGTGATTAAAGGTCTAGAAAACATGACCTATGAGGGAAGATTTTAAAAAATTGGGCTTGGTTAGTCTGGAGAAGAGAAGACTGAGGGGGGACATGATAACAACCTTTTATGTGCTTGAAAATGGTTACAAGGAGGAGGGAGAAAAATTGCTCTCGTTAACCTCTGAGGACAGGACAAGAAGCAATGGGCTTAAATTGCAGCAAGGGAGGTTTAGGTTGGACATTAGGAAAAACTTCCTAACGGTCACGGTGGTTAAGCACTGGAATAAATTGCCTAGGGAGGTCGTTGAATCTCCATCATTGGAGGTTTTTAAGAATAAGTTGGACAAACCCCTGTCAAGGTTGCTCTAGGTTCACTCGGCCCTGCCTCAGCGCAGGGGCAGGACTAGGTGACCTCTTGGGGTCCCTTCCAGCCCGACACTTCTGCGATTCTGTCTGCTGCAGTGACAGGAAGCCAGGAGAGCGCACAACGGGTTCCTCCTCTGTGCAGCAGCTGCCCCTGCACGACTACTTGGAGGGTTAAAGGAACAGATGGGACAGAAGCAGAGTCAGCTCCACGCCTGGGATAATGCAGGGAGTCACTGAGGGCAGTGCGTGTGCACGTGTGTGTGTGTGTGGGAGGGGGGGCTGGAAGGGCAACCTCCAGGACTGTGGGTTCAGGAGGACCCAGCTCATCTCAGATCCCGGCAGAAATAAAACCCCAACCCCTTGGCTCATGGGAGCCCACGGTGCCGCCTCCCCACAGTGAGGAGCCATTGCCCAAGACAGCCAGAGCCTGCCCCTGGCCTCCTGGGGGTAAGCGCGTCCTGCCCAGCAATACCGCTTCCAACAGCATGCGCACAGGCCAGTTTACAGCCAGGCTGGCACCTGGGAGTGCGGAAGTACACAGCCCTCAGCAGCAGCCCTGGGTTTTGCAGAACACCACGCGTGTGATGGCATGTGCCACCCTGAGCAATACACACACACCCCCGCCCTCAGCCCAAGCCCCAGCCAGACCTAGGGCGCTGGCCCAGCTGAGCAGGAGGGGACCGGGGCGAGTGGAGAACTCTGAGTCTCACCCTCCCTGCCCTGGACTCCAACACGTCTCAGCAGGACCTCTCTCCAAGGGGTGCCAGGGAAGGTCTCCATGGCTGGTGCCCCACCCCGGCCCCAGATGGCAGGGGCCCACCCCTCGCTCAGAGCCCCACCACCCATCAGCCCCTTGTTGGCGACCAAGAGTGTCAGAGACAGAACCCGAGGCTCCTTGCTGGGCAGGCTGGCAGGGCGGGGGATGAAGCTAGCCCTGCCCCTGCTGTGCAGTCTCTAGGCTGGGCCGTCCAGCACCTGGCCCTGGACGTACAGTCAGAAGCGTGAAGAATTTGGGATTCTCCCCACAATAAATCGCTCACTAGCTGCCACCACAGCATCCCCTGTCCCCCCTCCCCATGAACGGAGCAGCACAGTGGGGGCGGAGAAGCACAGCCCCAGAAGGAAGCCCCTTCCCCCACCCCCCCAACACTTCCCTTTCCTACAGTTCAGTGCCCTCCAGCCCTTCGTTCCTGCACTAATTCCCAACAGTCGCTTCCCATCAGTGGCCTAGGCTCACACACAGAGTCCTCAGCATAAGCCAGACCGGGGGAGGGACGGGGAGCGACCCCAGATGAAGCAGGTCCGGCTCCATCCCTCCCCAGCCTGCGCATCCCGGTTCGTTATCCTACGCCTCTACGGCGCCTGCTCCCCCACCCCCGAAACGCAGCCCACCTGGGGTGGGACGCAACACAGCAGTGTGGACAGGGGAGTCCTGCATCCTACCGGAGCTGCCGGGGGGGTGGGGGGAAGGGGTGTCTCGGCAGGTAGGAGGCGACGGGGAGGTGAGGGGTAGCTCAGTGGTTTGAGCATTGGCCTGTTAAACCCAGGGTTGCGAGGTGAATCCTTGAGGGGGCCATTTAGGGATCTGGGGCAAAAACTGGGGATTGGCCCTGCTTTGAGCAGGGGGTTGGACTAGATGACCTCTGAGGTCCCTCCCAACCCTGATATTCTAGGATACCCAGGCTGGGATCCAGAACTCAGTGCAGGCTGCAATTTAAGAGCTGTGCTGTGGGTCTCCGAGCCTCTGTTTTAGGTCTCATCCTGCCCCCAGGGAACACGCTCAGGCCCTCCCCCCCAAACTCAGGCAGCCCCACGCTCGCCCTGTCTCCCTTCCAGCCACTGGCTGGGCCCCGGGGCTCTGTGGGATCACAGGCTGTGGGGGCCCTGCTGCAGTTTTGCACAGCATCCCCGCCGCAAGGGGCCTGAGGCTGGGGGGCCCTGCATGCCCATCCCATGCTCTGCTCACAGGACAGGCTGGCTTTGCCAAGGGAGGGCTGCATGACAGCTGGACTCTTCCTCCAGGCCTGGGCTGGAGACCAGCAGGTGGGACGGCTGCCGGAAAGCGGCACTGCTCTCCCCAAGCAGGTCAGAGCCAGACCCTTGGCAAGCCCCCCAGACTCAGTCCCCACTGTCAGGCCCCTCCTTTCATGCTAGCTCCCGGGAAGAAGTGGGAAGAGCCTAGGCAGAGGCAGGGCAGACACAGCTTTGGGGTTAGGCGGTGGCTTCTGGCAGTGCCCCCCCACCACTGTCCTGCCTGCCAGTGCTTCAGGATGGGCAGATACAGAGGAGAGGGGTGGTTACCCAAGGGCCCCTCCCGTCTGACCCCCCTGGGACTTGGGGGTCCCTCCGCCATCCCAGCCTCGGCAGAGGTGCCCCGGACTGGGAGGGCCCTAGAACCAGATCCTCCAGGACCTCTGGGGCGCTCCCAGAGCCTGGTTCTCCAACATGAGGGCAGCACCCCCGTCCCAACCTTTGCTCAGGGGCGGGGGACGCACACACACAGACCCTGGGGCAGACTCAAGCTGGTCTCCTTTTCCCCACCCAGGACGTTGTCCCTTGGGGGCCTGCCCTCCAGCCAGCTAGTGCCAGAGCCTCAGCCCCCCATCTGCCAAGAGCATCACTAGTGGGGCCTAGGCATGAGCCCCTCTGGGAAGGGGGGCCCAGAGTCACCGGGCCCAGGGGACGCTGCCTTCATCTGGGCCAGCTTTAGCTCCCGCCCAGCCTGGAGGTGAACCGAATCCTGTTAAAATCCCACATCAGCAGCTCCCAGACATCTCGCCCCTCATTGGCCGGCAGACTGCTTCAGGGACAGCCAGCCTAGAAACCCCACGGAGCAGTTTGTTTTTACCAGGGCATCCAGCCAGACTCCCCCACACCCCCCGCCCCACCTTTTATCTTGGCTGCTCAGAGCACCCGGCTGACGCAGCCAGCACCGTGCAGGCAGACAGACCCCTGGGCCGTGCTCTAGACCTGGGCAGAGTCTCCCATGCCTTCCCACTGGCTGCACTCTCAGGGCTTTCCCAGAGCAGAGGGCTCAACCCTCCTGGCTTCAGCTCGAGCGATAGTGCTGGCTAGGGGGTGGCAGCGTGGGGAGCAGGGCTTGGCAGCACCGTGCATGGCAGAGCTCCATGGCGGCAAGATGGTATCATCAGCCCACGGCCTGCTCCCAAGCCAGTGCTACAGACAGCAGCCGCCAGACACTGGGTTTTAGGTCTGTTCACCCACAGACACAAACGCGTGACTATGTCATTTAAAACGAAGTCCCCAGCCAGCTCCCGCTTGGTGCGGCTGGAAGCCTGGGCCTGGCTGTGCCTGCACTCCTGGGGAGCGGATGGCTGCTTTAGTGCCTAGAGACCAGGGACCAGAGTTGGCAGCTCCTTGATCAGGGGAAAGTTACTGCCCCTCTCTGTGCCTCAGTTTCCCTGACCTGGGAAACAGGGCCAGCCTCACCTCATCAGGGTTTTGGATTGGCTTAGATGGCAGGGGCTAAAGAAGGGCCAAGGATTAGACATGGGCTCTGTCTTTTGCACATCCTGGGCTCTGATCCTGCAGCGATCTGCCAATAATTTTCCTCTCCCTCCATGGCTGGCAGTAAGCTCCCACCCAGAAACGTGCACACTGGGCAGAGGAGGATCAAACCCTTCTCAGCCACCCCACAGGACAAACAGGCTGAGACCAGGGGTGCTCCCCAGAGGGGTTAGGACCTGGCTCTCGATGAGTATTCAGGTCCGAGAGAGTGAACAGCTCAGGGCTGCGTGGAGACCTGAGAGGAGCAGGTGTCTCCTCCCTCCAGTTCATGCTTTGAGAGCACCGATGCCAAAGGCCGATGAACAGGTGGCTTCGGGAGCCCTTTAGAATTTTTTTTTTTTTTTAGAATATCAGGGTTGGAAGGGACTTCAGGAGGTCATCTAGTCCAACCCCCTGCTCAAAGCAGGGCCAATCTCCAATTTTTGCCCCAGATCCCTAAATGGCCCCCTCAAGGATTGAACTCACAACCCTGGGTTTAGCAGGCCAATGCTCCAACCACTGAGCTATCCCTCCCCCCCCCGTACATGACAGCAGGGGAATCCCCAGCCCTCCAGTTGGTTTGGGGCATCATTCTTACCAAGAAAAAAGAAAAGGAGTACTTGTGGCACCTTAGAGACTAACCAGTTTATTTGAGCATGAGCTTTCGTGAGCTACAGCTCACTTCATCTATGCATCCGATGAAGTGAGCTGTAGCTCACGAAAGCTCATGCTCAAATAAACTGGTTAGTCTCTAAGGTGCCACAAGTCCTCCTTTTCTTTTTGCGAATACAGACTAACACGGCTGTTACTCTGAATTCTTACCAAGGGGCTCCACAGTGCACCAGCAAAGCACTCCATCGGCATCAGCAGGGATGATGTTTGGCAACTCACTAGGCAACACTTCCAGAGAGCGGCACTCCAACCAGTGCCGTGGCGCAGCCCTAGAGGGCCTGTGCTGCCCCTCAGAGCGGGCAGCCGCTACCACTACTGGCCACATGTGGTCGTAAAGACTCACAGGCGCATTAGCCAGAATCATGATGTTTGCTCAGGACTAAATCTAGTTTACACTCAGTCTCACAATCTGCTGACTAATCCTCCCTGCAGTGGTGATCGGATATGGTCACCTCCACTTCCTGTCCTAAACTGCTGGTACAATTAAGTACAGCTTGTTCCACCCCAGACGAAGCTGCACTTCAGCAGCGACCGGTCACCCTAGCACCTGCATGCATGTGACCATTGGAAGCACTCAGAGATCTTTCCGCATGAAAGAAGTTATAGGCATGCAGCAGATTCCGAGAGGTTCACGTGTATTTCAGTTTTTGTTCTTATGATCTGCATATATGGGTAATGAAAGTAGTTTCCCTACCCAGGGAACATTCACCCATCTCTGGGGGGGAACACCACCACTGCTCAGCAGCACGCAGCATCACCGCACATCGTGACAAGAAGCGAAGAATGCTGGGAGGAGATAAATCACAGTCCTGGTGGCTTAGAGTTTCACCTGCCCTTTGTGGAAGAGAAGAGCTACTTTCCAGGAACAACGTGTTCTTTAATTGATTCACCCTGCAGGGCAGCGGGGCTTTAAAGCTGCAGGATTTTAAGTCTCTGGTATTTCTTCTGTTGAAACTTAACTAGTTTCACCCATTCCACAGAGAACTCAGTCTGTCCTGCAATGCACTGCAAGGGCTTTAATCTGTGGCCTCACACACCAGAACCATCTCTCCCAGCACACACAACCATTACATAAGGCCCAGCGCAGGAGGGAGAGCACAGGCAGAACCCCTCAGACACTTTGCAGTTGGCCCGTTTGTTGGATGGGAATGATGCATCAATGCAGTTTGTGAGATGGGCGACAACTTCTGCATTTTGTTAATGATTCCTCCACGCCTCCCTGTCCTAGGCTGCCGGGCCCTGCTCGAGTCCTGGGAGAGAGCCATGGCTTAAGGAACTCTCGCAAGCTGCTAAGAAAAGCTTCTAGGATTTTGGTATTGCTACCTTATAAAGCTCCAAGATAAACAGGCTCTGCTCCAGCTCCTATGGAGCCAGGCTGGGTGGGCAAAGCCAGCTCCAGGGCTGCAGACATAGTGACAGACCTTGCTTTCAATGGGAAGAGAAAGCAACTTCAGCTTGCAAAGCCCCTAAGCCTGCCAACGGGGCTGGGTTGACAGCCAGGCCTCAGAGGTCAGTGCAGTTCCAGGACCAGCACTAGGGGACACAGCTGCACTCACTAGGGAGAGTGCTACATGCTGCATTCTTAATAGGTCCTAGACAAACTTTCCCTAGAGCCACGCTTTCAGCAATGCTGGGATAGGTTTAAGGAATAAACCGATTCCTCGAGCATCCAGAGGATTCTCCTTCTTCGACTATAACGATTTGATAACAGGTTAGATCACAGCAGGCTCTCCCATCCCCAAATGCAAGATAAGGAAAAGGCACAGCCAGACCCCCCACCCCAAAATCACTTCTCCCATCTAGGAGATTATGATAGGCAGAGCAGCTGCACGGTTAAAGTCCACCCAGCCACCCCTCCCACTGGGCCACAAGTCACCATCAAAGCAAAAGAACCATCAGAGCTAACAGTTCCCATCAGAGCCAGGGTATAAAATTCACTGGTTGATCACACGTGCCAGCTGGCTCCACTCTCCTGTGCGGCAAGAGGTCCCGACACTGGTTGTGTACCGGCGCCTGTAACACACAGCTGAAGGGGCTGGGCACCAGCACACTGCAGAGTTATCACAAAACACAGGCTGCTGCTGGTCTGATGTTTCGCACTCTGGAATAGCAGGTCAACGCAATCCACGCCTCACTTTCCCCTTGGAGGAAGCTCTCAGTCAGGTAAGGAACCCGAGGCCAACGTGGGCAGCCGACAGCGTCCTGCGCTGGCCCCAGTGGCCCAGACTTACCCCTCTTCTGGATGATGATCCTGAGCAGCGGGCTGGCGGAGGAGAGAGCTTTGTGGTAGTTATCGTCATTGTTGATGGGCAGCAAGTCCCCGTGAACGTCCGTGTACCCCAACAACACATCCACGCAGGGGATCTGATGGACCGTCTGGATCAGCTGGTAGAACTCCTGGAAGCCGCCCACGCTGGAGCGCTTCACGGCAAAGCGGCGGAACTCGGCGTCAAACTGGGGGCAGAGAAGAGGGGTCAGGGCCAGAGACCAGCGTAGGAGCCAGGGGGCTCAGCCTCAGCTCTGCCCCACGATTGGCTTCGCGTCCAGCCCATAGGGGATCAGTCAGGGGCTCTCACCAGCCGAGATGGCCAGGGCTTGGTGTCTGCACATACATGGAATGAGGTCGGACTACACATCGCCCACTGGGTCCCCCACACCGACTCCTTCCCCAGGAGCCATGAGCTTCACCCCAGCACCCTCACCCCTCCAGGGGGCTCCTTCCTACCCCACACTGATTGACTCGCTGCTGCATCGGGGCACCCTCTTGCCCATATGGGGTCCAGAGCCCAAGGATCTGCCTGGACCTAGCGTGTGGGCTGAGGAGTCAGACCCATGGGACGATAGGTGCCACTGGGAATGCCAGGTGGCACCGCAGGTCAGAGGGAAGCTCAGAGGTGCAAGGAGGCCTGCACAGGGTCACGCAGCCAAGTCGCGCCCGAAGCATTGCCTCCGCACTCGGCCAGTTCTAGCCACCGTGTGTTCACCATTGCAGGGGGCTATGGAAAGCCCCTTGCCCAGCATTACTTTGCAAGGCAGAGAAAGCAGACCTGGGTCACCTATAACTCGGCTGCCATACAGGAAGGGACGCAAAAGCCTCCTCTGCGTCCCCTCACTCCCCGGTAAGCCAAGCTTCATGAGACCCAGTAGCCAGCGCTCCACTTCCACCGCGGGGTTTACAGGGGCCCCCCCTTACCAACTGTAAGCCTGACACATGCAAGCAGCAGGGCAAGGCACGCCAGTGCCAGGAGGCAATTCCACAGTCACATTTCCACAAGGAGCTGCTGCCTACTAGAGTCTCTGAGTGGAAAGGTTAAAATCCATCCGGGGAGACGACTGTCAGGAGAGCCAAGCCCCCAGGTGTCCCCTCCGTCCCACGCCTCCTCCAGCGAAGCCCCGGACCAGAGGCAAGAATAAAAAGTCTACCCAGCAACTTCAGCCGCGACGGCGTGACGACTGGGCAGACCGGCACCGGGGACACTCAGAGCTGGGGCACTCAGCCCGGGCTGGCAGAATAAAGGGTTAATCGGGGGTTGCAAGAGAACTTCCCTGTCCTAGGCCGCAGGGGAGGCTGCATATCCAGCCCCTCATCTCTCCTCAGATGACCCAGGCGCTTGGTCCAGCAACCGCCCTCATTCCTGCTCCCCTCAGAAAAACCAGCCACCCCACAGGAGACCAAGAGAAGCCGATGAAACGCCAGGTGCGGTCCTGCAGGCGCCAGCCAGACTCCAGCGGGCACAGATGCCAGAGAAGAAGCCAGGTGGATTCCGGGGGCGCCCAGCCGGGAACCTGCTTCTCTTCCCCCCGGCCAGAGACGGAAAGTTTCCGGCCCGCACAAGCAGAGCAGATCGGCCGGTCCCTCCACCAGCTCCACAGGCGAGGGCCCTTCCTCGCGCAGCCCACGGGCGTCCCGGGGACAGACGCTGGAGCTGTCGCCCTGCAAGGCGGCAGCGCGGTTCCGTTGCATCGTTGCATAACCTGCCGGCTATTGCGAGGGCTTCGCGCTGCACAGGGCAGCCGAGCCAGCCCCCTGCCTCCCCCGGGAGGGGACACGGGCTCGGGCGATCCCGCCCCTGCACTGAAGGGCGACTGGAGCCCCAGGCTGCAGCCCCGTGCACGGAATAACCCGCCGGACCCCGCGCCCGCCAGAGCGCTGGATGCGCGGGCTGACTTGGCGGCAGCCGGAGCGCGCCCGTCCTGCCCCGGCTGCAGCCACGGGCCGCGCGGGACCCCCCGCAACAGGGACCCGGGGCCGCCCCCGAGGCGGCGGCGGGGCGGGGCGGGGCGGGACGTGCCGGGCGGCGCCGCTGGCAGAGGCTTACCTTGCTCTTGACCTCGATGACGGACTCCGGGCTCCGCGCCGGGGTGCGATGGTGCTTGGCCATGCTGGGCCGAGCTGGGCCGGGCCGGGCCGAGCCCGGCTGCTCCTCCCGCCCCGCCGCCTGCCCGCCCCGCACTGGCTGCGGCTCCTGCGGCCACGGGGGGGTTGTCACCGGCCATGACGTCATCCCGAGCAGGTTAGGGGCCGCCACGGGATTGGTGGAGGCCGGGCCCGGGGGCGGGCTCAGAACGTCCCCTGCGTCTGGATGGAAGATTGCTGACAACGTCGCCTAGGTAACTGGGGCGGGAGCGCTCCAAGGTGTAGTATCAGGATCTGAAGGGCGGGCGCGGGGGAGCCGTGCCCCGGGGGGCCTAAGGGAGGAGCGTGTCCGGGGGGGCCGTGCCCCGGGGGGCCTAGGGGAGGAGCGTGTCCGGGGGGGCCGTGCCCCGGGGGGCGCAGGGGCAGGAGCGTGTCCGGGGGGGCCGTGCCCCGGGGGGCGCAGGGGAGGAGCGTGTCCGGGGGGGCCGTGCCCCGGGGGGCGCAGGGGAGGAGCGTGTCTGGGGGGGGGGCCGTGCCCCGGGGGGCGCAGGGGAGGAGCGTGTCCGGGGGGGCCGTGCCCCGGGAGGCGCAGGGGAGGAGCGTGTCCGGGGGGGCCGTGCCCCGGGGGGCGCAGGAGCAGGAGCGTGTCCGGGGGGCTGCCGTGCCCCTGGGGGGCAGGGGCAGGAGCGTGTCTGGGGGGGGCCGTGCCCCGGGGGGCGCAGGGGAGGAGCGTGGCCGGGGGGGCCGTAGGATTCAGGGGCTGCGAGTTATATCGGCCCGTAGTGCAGGGCTCCAGCAATATTCAGGGCATGGGCGCCCAGCTCCACCAGTGTTTAGGGCTTGGTCTCACCCCGGCTCCGCCTGCCGCCCCCAAGTGTCCCCCTTGGCCCCCACTTGCTGCCCCCGCGCATCTCTCCTGGGGCCCCAGAGCGTCCCTCTCTCAGCCCTGCAGCTCCAGGCGCTGCCTCTGCTCTGCTTGCTCCGGGCGCCAACTGCCACCGCAGGGTCCTAGCGCCCCCAGCCACGAGTGCCAGGGCAGGCAGCCCTGACCCTCCCGCCTGCCTCGGACCCTTCCCTTTTCCGGCAGGACCCTCCACCAGCACAGGGGGCCTCCCGCCTGCAGTCACCACTTCTGCCCCACGCTGGGCAAGGGGCAACCCCATCCCACACCCCAAACCCTCATCCCCAGCCAGAGCCTTCGTCCCCCCGCACCCTAACTCTCTGCCTGAGCCCCTCCTCATCCCCAGCCCCACCCCACAGCCCTCACCCCGCACCTCAACCCTGTGCCCTTACCCCTCCCACACCCCAAACCCCTCATCGTCAGCCCCACCCCACAGTCCTCACCCCATACTGCAACCCTCTGCCTAAGCCCCTCCCATACCCCAAACACCTGATCACCAGCCCCATGCCACAGCCCTCACCCCACACCTCAACCCTCTGCCTGAGCCCTTCCCACACCCCAAACCCCTGATCACCAGCCCCACACCACAGCCCTCGCCTCGTACTGCAACCGTCTGCCTAAGCCCCTCCCATACCCCAAACCCCTGATCACCAGCCCCACGCCACAGCCCTCACCCCGCACTGCAACCCTCTGCCTAAGCCCCTCCCATACTCCAAACCCCTCATCACCAGCCCCACGCCACAGCCCTCACCCCGCACTGCAACCCTCTGCCTAAGCCCCTCCCACACTCCAAACCCCTGATCACCAGCCCCACGCCCCACATGGTTAGTTTTCAATATGCCACAGAGTTTTTTATTGACAACACATAAGTGCCTCACATCATATCAGCTGGGCAGGAATCTCAAACTTCATTGCACCGCGACCCCCTTCTGACAACAAAAATTGTCAACAAAAATTACTGCATGAACCCAGGACGGGGGAATGAAGCCTGAGCCTGTCCGAGCCCAGTGGCCCAGGGTGTGTGGGGGGGGGCAAAGCCCAAGTCCCACAGCCCCGTGCGGGGTGGGTGGGGAGTGGAACTGAAGGCCAAAGGCTTCAGTCCCAGGCAGGGAGCCTGTAACTTGAGCCCTGCCACCCAGGGCTGAAGCCCTCAGACTTGGGCTTTGGCCCTGGGCCCCAGCAAGTCTATCCCAGGCCTGGTGACCCCATTAAAACAGTTTGAGAACTGCTGTGCTAGGGGAAAGCTGGAGGTTTGGGCAGCAAGGGAAGGAACTGCCAGACCTTATGGCATCAGGGAAAGTGGGGAGGCAATTTGGGGTAAGAAAATTAGCTTGAGAGTTCTACTGAAATTATCAATAGTGAAACAGATGTCAGCATTAGGCTTCAGAGTCAACCCTCCCTTTTGGTGATTGGGGCAGTTCAGGCCCCTCAGAGCTATTGTTCCAGGCTGTCTGCACGCTCAGGAAGCTTCCACTATTTCACATTTTCAGAGGTGTTTTTTTTTTAAAACCAGCCATAAGGGCTAGAAACATAATTTAAAAAAACAGAAAGCAAAGATTCTGGAGCAGAGTTTTGCTGGATTCTGTGTAGATTCCATGGCTTAGGAATTGTGGTGCACCTGATACCCTGGAGACTGGGGTCTAGGAGGGTGGGAATGAGTGCTCCTCCAGGGAAGCAATTGTTTCAGGGTGACGATGAGGACAGCTGCTTTCTGTGTTGAGATGGTATCTGTGGTGCTTTGAATGGCCTCTCTGCGCCATGGCTCCTCTAACATGATCAGAGAGATTTCCTGACACACAAACATTCTGAGGGCGACATGACACTTAAATATTCATCTGGCATCATGGCGCACACTGCTTTGCATGGCAAGGTGATGTGGCATGTGTGGGGCAGAGGGCATTGTCCAAACCCCATTTGTAAGGAGGTTGCTTTCACATGTTAACACCAGGGAACAGAGGAGTGATAACCAGCGCACAGCCTGGTAGACACACTATGGTTCCTAACTAAGGGAGGGGACCAGGTTTTGTCTTTGCCCATCAGCTGTGATTGTCAGTTGTACCCAAGGTCTGACAGGGTGTTGCCGCTTTGTGGATGGGCCAGCCAAACTGTGGCTGCATTGCAGGGTTCGGCTGTCATGGCATCCCTCAGGGCCTTGCAGTCTGTTACCAGACGGGCTCTGTTCACTCACCTGCCCTCTGCCAGCATCACGCAGGGCTGGGATCAAAAGACACGTCCGAGGCATTGGCAGCATTTGGGAGCCCAAAAGAAAATGGGAAACCAGGACTCAACTGTCGTGCAGTTTGGTCCCCTGCCCCGGTTTGTAACTGTGGTGCAAACGGGAACATGTGCCACGGCCCTGGAACGGGGAGGCCCATGCTGCCCTCAAGCGTTGTCCAGTTGTCTGGTGTCAAGCTGGCGCTGGTCCGGAGAGCCCCTTCGCGTCACGCTTGCAGCGAGCACCGTTCTGCTCCCAGCAGCTTTGTCCGGACATGGGGAAGTGGTGGAGCTTAGGTCAGGCTCAGCTTTCCTGTCCTAGCCAAGCCTGGCCTCCACTCAACCTGTTTCCGAGTCGAGATGCAGAGTAACACCTTGTTGCCTGATTTAGCTGGTCGAGCTGCACATGGGATCCTGCCTGGACTAGGACACGACCAGCTAAAATCAAGCTAAAGATGTTACTCTGGCATCTACATCAGGGAGAAGGTTTAAGTTGGGCTTAGCTAGCTCTGCTCACCTGAGCCTGAATGAAACCTCCTAGACAAGATAAACACTTTGTGGCTGGTGTCCTGAGAGTGATGGTAGCTCTCCCTGTAGACATGTGCATTTGGCAACATATTTGGAAACGGGAGCTGGATGCTTAGTCTATTGCTAGGTGTGTGGGTGTGGGTGTGAATGAGACAGCTGGTGTTTGTAAGCCAATAAACACATATACAAAAGCAGTGTGTGTCAGGATCTGCCGATGCCCCTCAATCCCGACCCGCAGCCCCCTTGTTATGCCAGCCCTGCTGATGCCCCTCAATCCGGACCCGCAGCTCCTCCCTCCATGATAACAAAGACCTCATCTATTAACCTGCTTTCTGTCTCCGGACAGTCATTCATTCTGGACCATTCAGCTGCAACCAGAGTCAAATCCTGTGCTGGGAGCCAGAGATGTTTTGGGAGGCTGTGGATCCTGTGGGGCTGGTTTAGGTTTGATAGAACTGGATAATCCAGGGATCTGTGGTGCCCCTTTGGTATGGGGCTAATTAGGGCAAATACCAAAGGGTTGGGCCCGACTCTCTGCCCCAGGAGGGGCTGAAGGGGAGGTGAATCTCCTCCTCAGCGCCTGCACTGCCTCTGGCTGCTGGAACAGCATTCCCCAGTGCTGTAAGCCCCAGCTGCCCCTCCCCCAGTGCCCAGCTCCCATTTTCCCCCAATAGCTCCTACAAGGGAGCTGCCCCTCAGTTGTGTTGTGCATCCAGCTCCCGGCACAATGGGGTCCTGATCCCTGTGTGGGATCCCATTTGCGCTACTGCAATCCCCATAACAAGGATACCTGCCCCACCCAGCTCCGGGCCACTTGGGGGCAGTGCAAAAGAAATCAAATCTACTGTCAAGCCGTGGGGGAGAGGGCGAGGGTTTGGGAACGGCAGTGCTAGGTAATTGCAGGGTATCTGCCAGGTGGTATAAAGTACTGCCTAGAACACCCAGTACAAAGAATCATTTCACCCACTCCCGCAATGCAGCCACCTCTGGGGTAGAAGACAGCAGCGACTTCCCAGCACGTGGCAACACAGCACAGCAAGTTAGAACAGAGGAGGAAGGGGAATCCCATGAAGCTGCTGGGGGTGGTTATGGAGGCTGAATGTAACTGGCTGAGCTGGACCCATGGCCAGGACCCAGTGGCTAATGCTCCCGCTGTTATGGAAGGACCCTGCCCATGAGCACAAGTGGCCCAGAAGCCCTTTCTCTTCAAAGAGACAGCACCCCTAGTGGCAGGCTGGAAAACTGCACTCAGCACAACATGGGTGGGAAGAGCGCCTTGACACTCCAGCCCTGCTTGCAGGAATGCAACCCCCTGCAGGAGGTCCTGGGAGGCCTCCCCGCTGAGCGAGCGAGCGCTGACCTGCCCTGCCCCCATGGGGCTGCACAGCATCTCAGCAGGAGTCTGCCTGTGGCAGGAGTGACTGGTGGGGGGACACTCCTGATTAGGTCCAAACCCCAGAACAGAGCTCAGCGTTAAATGGGGCTGGGGGCGAGTGAGGCTAGCTAACTCAAAGCACCGTTCCTGGGGCTAGCCAGGGCTCTGGCCCCTGCGAATGGACGGGGCTGCGGACAGCAGCTGGCCAGTGCCACGGGGAACGATGCTTTTGGCTGGAGAAGGCCCCAGTCTCCTTGGTCCTTCACACATCAACGGCCTTCAAGGCCAGGAACGGCAGACACAGGGAGCTGGGGCTACATTGGCCTGAGGAAACGGGGATCTTCTGCATCCAACCTGACCCCCACTCCGCCGCCCAAAGCCAGGTCCACGGGTACCCTCCCCTGGGCCCTGGAGATGGCCGTGGCTGGGGCCCTGAGTCCTAGTGCAAAGGATTCTGGGACACTGCCCATCCTGGTTCCACCTCCTCAGTTTCAGTGCCCTACCCTGCCCCTGGCTCCATCTGCTCCTGCGCTGTGGAGGATCCGTTATCCCGGCACTCCCCCGCTCCTGTGGCCAGATGGGCCCGTTTCTGGCTGGTGGGAAGCGGGGTGTGAGCGTGAGGCTGGGGGCTCTGGGAATGTTCAAGCCTCTGCTGTCTCTCTTCCCCACACTTTCCCCACATGTGGCTGGGGGGGACATGCCTGTCTTGTGGCCTCTCCTCCCCCCCTCCCCGCCCACCAGCTCTGCCCTCCAATGCCTGTGTCTGGGGTGGGGCCCAGCTGCTTCAGTGATACTCTCAGGCATGGGAGGAGTGAGCTAGCCCAGACAGCTCCATAGGAACATCCACACCATGCAGAGAGGGGAGAATGGGGCTGGGGCCTGAGGGGGAACCCAGGCTGGAGGCTCCCAGGGCAGGCTGGCACCTCCATGCACTTCAGGCAACTGGCCCAGAAAGGCAGAGACATGCTGCAGTGCGCAGAGCCCCTGTTACCAACGGCCAGAGGGCTCAGCCCAGTGCGGCCGGACCCCAGGGGCAGACAGCTCAGTGCCAGGCCCTGGCTACAAAACGACTCCACCTTGGCAGACTCCAGAGAACCTTATCACATCTCTCCAGCTGCCAGCTGCAGCATGGCTCAGAGTAGAAAGCCCTGGGGGGGGGATCTCGCCTCTCCCCCCACCCCCCTGGGCACTGACAGCTGCTGCAGATTGAGGGTGTCTGCTGTTCTGCCTGCGGAGCATGAAGAGGGGGCTGTGCGCCTCGGCCCCATCGCTTGGGGACAGTCTGTTACTCTGCTGAGAATATACAAGTTAGAGAAAGCGTCCTTTCCCCAGACTGGCCCCTGACAAGCCCAAGGCTGGCAGCCTCCCTCTGGCACCAGGGAAATCCTTGGATGCCCAGCTCGCCCTGTCCCCAGCAGTGGGCACTGTCCCTTCCAAGCTGGTGCTGAGCCCAAGGCCCAGCAACACCCTGTGCAGCTGGAGCGTCTTTTAGAGAACGCTCTGCTGCCTCGTGGAATTTTTCCTACGTCCGGCGCTAGCCCCAGAACCTTGGCAAAATCCCATCTTGGGGACTTAGACCCCTAGCCCCAAGCAGCTGCGCCTGGAGACAGGGTTCTCCTTTATTTCCTGGCCTAGGCTTTTGGATGAAGTCACTGCATGGGAGTTAACAGTGGCTATGCTGTGCCCCAGAGGTGGCTGCATTTCTGTGGTGGGAGAAAGGAGACCCAAGTGCACACAGTGAATGCGTTAAGTGCGTCTTGCTCCTGAGGGGCCACCGTTGAAATGCAGGGGAATAAAGTCAGCTGACTGGGGGAAGGGATGTGAGGAGAGCCCCAGTGTGCTGAGGGGAGGGTTTTATCCATTAAAGTGAATGTGAGCTGCGTGGCTACGCCCCAGCAGACTAACAGGCTCGGTTCATCCCAGCCAGGGCGGCACGGCGATAGTGGCTTGGCAGATTGTGGCCCCCCTTAGTGCACTGCATCACGGACCAGGCAAGTATCAGCATCGCCAGCCCCAGCGCGGTAACAGAGGGTGCCAGCTCCAAACACTCCGGCCATTAACCTGCCCCGCAGCAAACAAATGGTTATTGCAGCTCCCTGCTAATGGGTGGTTTGTGTAATTCAAAACAAAACTGGCTCCAGCCCTTAACCCCGGGAAAATCTGGAGGGAGGCTGCCCATGGGTGGGAGACAGGCGAGCAGCGAACAAGGCAGCAACTGGCCCCAGAAAAGAAGTGATGCAGCAAGTGGGGAGCCAGTGGATTCTGGCCTATAGGCTGGTTTAGGTTAAGAAATAAGTAGAAGTTAAGTTTAGGGCCTCAGTGTCAAGGAGTATGGGAAATTGAAGTTGCTACTGAGAAAAGTTAGAGAGAAGTTGGAGACAAAGTATTGTGGGAAAGTCAGAGCTAGCAAGGACATGGCCCTGGGTTATGTCCCCATTCAGCTGTGGTTATAACGGTTGGAGCGGGGTTTATAAGGAGTGTATTCAAGAATCGCGAATGTTTTATTAAAATGCTTCTCCCACTGATAGTCTGGGAAGGACATTGGCCCAGATGTTGATTTAAATAACAGGTGATGTTAAGAGTCAATAAGATGATGGAAATATAACTATGGTGAAGGGCAGTTTAATGTTGATAAGTATTATTGGAAGCAGAACTGACATCTAGTGACAATCTGTGGGACGAGGACTTGAGGAGCAGACTGTATTTGCATAGATCTGCCTACGCTGCCTGAGTGCTCAGCAAATGCAGCTGCTTTGCCAAAATGAGTTTTGGCTGGTTCTGGGTTACAGTTCACTCTAGTATTGAGTGTGGGGGTAATGAAATGTTGTTCTCCTTATTGGTACCTCTCTGATGGACTGCAACCGTGTCATGGTGGAGAGGCTTGCATGGGCTAAAAACACTCATCATTATATCATCCGGAGCTTTTATACTCCTGCTAGGGTCCCCCTTGGCGAGCAGGCCTGAAGCGAGGCTCCTGACTAACCGTGGTCCAGACTTCAAAAGACCCCAATAGTGGATTGGGTGCATATAGAGGACCTTCTAGTACTCTGTGGCTATGAAGGCAGATGAGGGCTGCAGCAGGAGGGAGGCCCCTGGATCTCCCTGCACTGGGTCAGGGTTTTCCTCCTGTCAAGTTTCATGTGGCTACTGCCCATGCACCAGGCTCCCTATGTTAAAAGATTTCACACACAGGCCTCTGCCAAAGGGCTCACACCTGCACAAAGTCCTGTGACGATGAGTGGCAGGAAAGACAGGAGCTGTGATCTCTGGGAGTCTTTAGTCACAAATCTGCACACAGGTGGCAGCCGTGTGATGGTTGTTTTGTGCTTGGTTGAGACAGAAGTGCATTTTGGCAGCAGCAGCTGTGACTGACCAGGTCCTTTTTGAGATCCCCTCTGCTCACCCGAAATGCGGAGGGGCTAGAAAAGGTGTCCCAAACATAGGCTGTCTCACACTCTTCCAACTGGATGGCCACATGCAGTGGGATCACTCAACTCTGCGGCCAAAACAAGAACTATAAGACAACGAATTTTGTCACCTGGAATGTCTGCACCCTTATGGGCTCTCAGCTCAGCGAATGCCCAGAAAGAAGAACTGCATAATTGCCAGAGAACTGGCAAGACTCAACATTGACATTGCAGCTCTTAGTGAGACCCACCAGGCCGACGAGGGCCAATTAAAAGAGGATAGCGGTGGCTACACCTTCTTTTGGAAAGGAAAGCCACCTGAAGGGAGACGCATTCATGGGATTGGCTTTGCCAACAAAAATAAGATGACCAGTCAGCTTTTGGAGCTTCCCGTGGGGATCAACGAGCATCTCATGACTCTTCGGCTCAAGGTCAGCAACACCCAATATGCCACGGTCATCAGTGCATATGCCCTAACACTCGGTGATGAGGAAGACAATAAGGAGCGAGCAGTTTTATAGAACCCTTGATGCAGTCCTGACAACCACACCGAAGGCAGACAAACTCATCCCCTTGGGTGAAGGAGACCAAAGCCCTGAGGTAAGTGGGCAAGCGGGATACCGGGAGGAAGCACAGGCAGGAACGTCTGTGAGGGGAGGGCTCCTACCTCATACTGAGAATGAGGGGCGATCAGCAGGTTATCTCAAGTGCCTATATACAAATGCACAAAGCCTTGGAAACAAGCAGGGTGAACTGGAGGTCCTGGTGATGTCAGGGAATTATGACGTGATTGGAATAACAGAGACTTGGTGGGATAACTCACATGACTGGAGTACTGTCATGGATGGTTATAAACTGCTCAGGAAGGACAGGCAGGGCAGAAAAGGTGGGGGAGTGGCACTGTATGTAAGGGAGCAGTATGACTGCTCAGAGCTCCGATATGAAACTGCAGAAAAACCTGAGTGTCTCTGGATTAAGTTTAGAAGTGTGAGCAACAAGAATGATGTAGTGGTGGGAGTCTGCTATAGACCACCGGACCAGGGGGATGAGGTGGATGAGGCTTTCTTCCGGCAACTCGCAGAAGCTACTAGATCGCACGCCCTGGTTCTCATGGACGACTTTAATCATCCTGATATCTGCTGGGAGAGCACTACAGCGGTGCATAGACAATCCAGGAAGTTTTTGGAAAACATAGGGGACAATTTCCTTGTGTAAGTGCTGGAGGAGCCAACTGGGGGGGAGCTTTTCTTGACCTGCTGCTCACAAACCGGGAAGAATTAGTAGGGGAAACAAAAGTGGATGGGAATCTGGGAGGCAGTGACCATGAGTTGGTCGAGTTCAGGATCCTGACACAAGGAAGAAAGGTAAGCAGCAGAATACGGACCCTGGACTTCAGGAAAGCAGCCTTCGACTCCCTCAGGGAACTGATGGGTAGGATCCCTTGGGGGAATAACATGAGGGGGAAAGGAGTCCAGAAGAGCTGGCTGTATTTCAAGGAATCCCTATTGAGGTTACAGGGACAAACCATCCCGATGTGTCGAAAGAATAGTAAATATGGCAGGCGACCAGCTTGGCTTAACGGTGAAATCCTTGCGGATCTTAAACATAAAAAAGAAGCTTACAAGAAGTGGAAGATTGGACAGATGACCAGGGAAGAGTATAAAAATATAGCTCGGGCATGTAGGAATGAAATCAGGAGGGCCAAATCACACCTGGAGCTGCAGCTAGCAAGAGATGTTAAGAGTAACAAGAAGGGTTTCTTCAGGTATGTTGGCAACAGGAAGAAAGCCAAGGAAAGTGTGGGCCCCTTACTGAATGAGGGAGGCAACCTAGTGACAGAGGATGTGGAAAAAGCTAATGTACTCAATGCTTTCTTTGCCTCTGTCTTCACGAACAAGGTCAGCTCCCAGACTGCTGCGCTGGGCAACACAGCATGGGGAGTAGGTGGCCAGCCCTCTGTGGAGAAAGAGGTGGTTCGGGACTATTTAGAAAAGCTGGACGTGCACAAGTCCATGGGGCCAGATGCGTTGCATCCGAGGGTGCTAAAGGAATTGGCGGCTGTGATTGCAGAGCCAATGGCCATTATCTTTGAAAACTCGTGGCGAACGGGGGAAGTCCCGGATGACTGGAAAAAGGCTAATGTAGTGCCAATCTTTAAAAAAGGGAAGAAGGAGGATCCTGGGAACTACAGGCCAGTCAGCCTCACCTCAGTCCCCAGAAAAATCATGGAGCAGGTCCGCAAGGAATCTATCCTGAAGCACTTACACAAGAGGAAAGTGATCAGGAACAGTCAGCATGGATTCACCAAGGGAAGGTCATGCCTGATTAATCTAATCGCCTTCTATGATGAGATTACTGGTTCTGTGGATGA